>NC_135485.1:10021050-11221050 GCF_052094955.1 Ictidomys tridecemlineatus
TATGGGAAGTAATGCAAAAAGAGAATCAGAGACTTTTCATGGTAATAATTCCAGATCTGCAGGATTTTTAAAAATCCTTTGTGTGATGTAATATACATATAGAAAATAAAGTCACCATCCATTCATACTGTAATTTAAACTCTTGTCAGGAAAAAGCAAATCATTGGTAGTAGGCATTCAGATATTTATAGACACATATTTGTATTTATAGCAGCTCAGTGTCCATCAATGGATGAAGAGTGAACAAAATGGGACAGACATACATAGGGTGGAAGATGATTCATCAGGAACTCCCAACACACACTACAATGTGGATGAACCACAAAGACATTGTGCTCGGTACAGTGACCTGGTGTAGAAGGGCAATGACTCCATCATATGATGTACCCAGAGTAGAGAGAGATGGTGGAAGGGTGGTTTTCAGAGGGTGAGAGAAGACATCTGGGTAGTTCCTGTTTGGTGGGTTCAGAGTTTCTCTGGCAAAGGTGAGAAGCCCTGGAGGTGGGTGGTGGTGATGGCGCCCTGCAAAGCCCGTGTTCTCAGTGCGTTCGTTCCCTGCACTTGCAGGACCGCCAAAGGGTTAAGATGATACTTCTTGTGTCTATTTCACCACAATTTTAAGAACTAAGTAGACAGTATCCAGAAACCTTTCCCTGTCTTCTCATGCACACCATCCTCCCTCCTATCTTGTGCAGCAACCCCTCTTCTAGCTGTTTGCATTTCAGTGCAGTTTTACCATAAAGGCACGAATTCCCAAACAACCTAGTTTCGAAACCTTAAATAAGTAGAATTTATGTGTCTGTTTTTGCTCAATATCATTTCCATGTTGTTCTTAGCTGCCGCTCATTTTCAATAGGATTTTATTGTATGAGTATGTGACTGTTTTGGTAGGCACTGCATTATTTCATTTCTTACTATGGTGAACAGTACTGCTGTTACCACTCTGGTATTTTCTAGTGTTCACATGCACTGGTTTCTAGGATATACTACCAGAAGTGAATTACTTGGATCATAGCACATACCCACCTTCCACATAGATGCAATGCCATCTCTTCTCCAAAGGACTTGTACCCGTGTACATTCACACAAGAAATTTCCCTCAGCTCTGATATTCCACACCCTATTCTTTGCCAAGTGTGGTCAGTCCTTGTATTTTTTGCCAACCTCTTGTTAATTTCCATTTCCTGGATTATAAATATGGCTGAGTAATTTTCCAAGTTTTGGGCCATTTTGTTTCTTTTATACTATGCCTATTTCAAGCATTATTTTTTATTGAGTTTATTTTTTTCTTGCTTGCTGATTTGCAGGAGTTCATTCTGAATGTGAGCTCTTCGTTTATTAGATGGCTTGGATATATACTTCCACAGTTTGCTTTTTTACTTTCTTTCACAAATGGATGTTCTTAATTTCGGTGTAGTCAAGTGCAATCAGCATTTTCAACCTTGTTCTAACCCTGAGGTCAAGTAGATATTCCTCTACGGTGTCTAATAAAAGTCTTGAATTTTTGCCTTTCATATTCTGATCTTTATTCATCTGGAGCTGATTTTTTTTTTGCACTTCATGCACAGTGAGGTCTAATTGTAGCCTGACTAAAATAATTTGGGTTCTGTCTTTAGCAATGTCTTCAGAGTCCTTATCGGAGAGATTGGGCTATCCGCAGTAACACGAAAACAGTGAAAACACTATTATTTTTATAGAAGTTATACACATTTATTTCAAACTATTCCAAAAGGGAAGAAGAGTCTAGAACAGTGAAGGTGTTCCAGGCTTTGCTACCTGCCCACCCAAAATGCACCCTCAGGCTGACTTCTGCTTACAGTTGATATGTAAGCTTCTAGATCTTTCTTCTAGGCACATACATGCAATCCAACAGCACCAGGGACTCCTCGCTGTTCTCTCCTTTGTGCTGTTCACTGGCAGCATGTTAGCCTGGGTGCATTCCTGAGCTCATCCACTGGTGTCCACAATAAAGCCATGCAGCACAAGCATCTTTCGACTTGTGTAAACTTCACTAAGGATTTGAAATCAGGAACATAGATGTGCCATACTCGACTCCGTTGCTCTCTTCTCTCCCCCCACCAGTGAAAATTAAAAGCTAATTTTCCCAAACCTCATTTTTTCTCTAGCATAGTAACTGCTTCATTTCTTTATCGAGGGCATGTACCATGATATATAATGGTATATTCAGCTTGGAATTATACATTCACTGCTGATTCACCCTTCAAGAACCGGGGTCTGCAAACTACAGCCCATAATCCAAATGCATCCCACTACCTGATTTTGTAATGAAGTTTTCCTACAACACATTCATGTGGTCTCTATGACTCTTCTACACTACAAGAGCAGAGTTGAGTGTTGCAGCAGAATTTCTGCATCCTTAAAAGCCTCAAAGGCTTACAGAAAAGTGTGCCAACCTCTCTCCTACCCACTGTATCACCAGCCTCTATAGCATAGGCCCGGCTTGTTCCAGATGCCTGTCATAAATTGCCATCTGCAGTCATAAGTTTCAAGAATTAAAATATCTTGCTTATAGGTCTTGTGTCATTTTCGATCCTGTGAAATATTAAACACAAGGACTGGAATTAGCCATTCAATGAATCTATTTAGAAAAACGTTTCAGCACAGCAAACTTGAATAGTTTCATGCACAGCATGTCACCAAAGACCAATTCCTATGGGTCCTTGCTGATGTCACTTCTTGACCTCAATATTTAAAGAGAGACATATTTATATACACAACCATTTAGCTGAATGCCATTTCCTGTTATGTAATCATCATGAAGTGTTTACACCAAAACAAGTGAATGATAGGTTGGTGTTAACCAGTATTAATCTTGGTAGTGTTGATATTTTTAACTGCTCCCCACCCCCCAATGTGATGGTCTGCTCACTCCTTGGGAAGAGGGCCTCTCTCCTCCTCCAGAGAGTAGATGGGCCACCACCGTACCATCCAGCGGGCTTTCCAAGTAGCCCAGGAAGGCAGAAGAACCAGAAGCATCCTGTGGCCTTCTGTTATGTCACTCACTCTATCTTTCCTATTCATATGCTATTTCTCCTCTTAGTATACTCTCTTTTACCATATGTTAATTTTCCCAGTAATGAACTTATATTATTTTTCCCTCTTTTTGCTTATTAAGGTATTAAATTCACAACTTTTAAAAGTACAGCTTGAGGGCTGGGGTTGTGGCTCAGTGGTAGACTGCTTGCCTAGCCTGTAGGAGGCACTGGGTTCAATTCTCAGCACCACATTAAAAAAAAAAAAAAAGAAAAGAAAAAAAGATCTATCAGCAACTGAAAAAATACATTTAAAAAAAATACAGCTTGACATATTGGGAAATTGGCTACCATCATGCCACCATCCTAGAGTGAAGACCCAGCAGAATTCCCTGACTGACTTGCTCCTTTTCCCCTTGGTATTTGGT
The DNA here is from genome assembly GCF_052094955.1 of Ictidomys tridecemlineatus. Classification (NCBI taxonomy): domain Eukaryota; kingdom Metazoa; phylum Chordata; class Mammalia; order Rodentia; family Sciuridae; genus Ictidomys; species Ictidomys tridecemlineatus. Next base: position 10,024,472 of record NC_135485.1, read on the forward strand.
GTCTGTCCTCCCTTTCCTGTGACCTCAAGCAACCACTGCTCTGCTTTTTCTGGGGACACTTTGGCCTTTTCGAGAATTTCATGTAATGGGAATCAGACAGTACATAATATGTTGTGTTTGACTTTCTCATTTAGAATAAATGATTTAAAGCCTTAAGTATCTTGTCCTGGGTACAAACAGGCCACTCCTATTTCATTACTGATCAGGATTCCCCGATATAAAATTTGCTCACCCATTCATCATTGAGTGATGGCATCGGGCTTCTATCCCGTGTAGGGCTGTTGTAACAATGCTCAACACTGTGGTGTGATCAGGTTGTATGCTTCTCTTGAATAAACAAGTAAAAGTGGAGTTTCTGAGTCACATGATGAATGCACATTTACCTGATTCGGGCATTGACTCCCTCCCACAGTGGCCAGAGCGTTTTGCATTCCACCAGCATTCCACCAGAGAAGAGCCTTTGTCCAATTCTCATCAGTCGTTGTATTGTCAGTCACTTTTACTGCAGCCAAGGTAGACACATGAAGTCATGTCTCATTTTGTGATTTTACTTTGCATTTTGGTGATGACTGGTGGTGTAATTTGTGGACTACCTCACCAAGTCTCGTGCCTAGGTTGTTCCTATCGGTTTTTTTTTTTTTTAACCTATGTTGTCTTTTTATTTTGTTATGATTGTTCTTCATATATTCTAAATAGAAGCACTTTGTGGAATACGTATTTGGCAAAAATTCCCCCCTGGTCTATGACGTTCTTTCATGTTCACCATGTCTTTCAAAGAGCAATCATTTTTAATCTTGATGAAATGTATTATGTCAATATTTCTCTTAGATTTTCTGTTTTGATGCTTTTTCCCAACAAATCTTTAAGTCAACACTACAAAAATTTTTTTCCCTATGCTATCTTCTAGAATATAGTTTCGGCTTTTACATTGAAGTCTATGATAATCAATTTGGTTAATATTTCTGCACTTTTGTGAAGTAAGGTTTGAAATTAATTTTTTTTTCAAATAGTTATTCAGTGAGTCGAGCACTGTTAATAGAAAGAACTTTTTTTTTCCCAATTGAATTACTTACCTTGATACCTTTGTCAAAAATCAATTGATCATATGAACCGGGGGTCTATTTTTGGACTAGTCTTCTCTGATCCATTGATCTATGTATCTATCCTCACAGCAATACACCTCTACAGTTTCGGCTGATGTTCAGCTTTCATTCTCAAAAGAATAAGATTGCTTGCCTTTAACAACTGCTCCAGATTCTATGTCAGTCTCAGGTTTTTGTGAACACTTGCATCTCATCGGTCTTTCTTCAGACAAACAGGGAACAAAGGAGCTGGAATAAAGGTATCATCCATAGGTGTACAGGGCAGAGTCAAGGTCACTTCAACACTTTGAAGCAGCAGTCAAGACAGCCACAGTTCTTTAACCTGTGGTTTGCACTCAGCTTCTAGTGAGCAACAGTAGGCAGAACACTACTTAGGGTAAAAAACGAGGCTTACAGCTACACTGAGGTTAGAGCCAAGATCCATTCTGGGCTACAGTGGTCAGGCCTACAGACTCATAAACAGACTTTTAGCATAAAGTTCAATTTCAGTTCAAACTGGATAAGCATCTAACAGTAGAAAACCTTCCCGGGGTTCCCTGAGAACTTAGCAATGATGATGGTATATCAACAAACAGATTGAATGTTCTGAAATGCTTACTCTATTACAGGTACTATACTAATAAGCACTTTATTTTTACCAAAGATTAAAATAAAAATCTCCATTCATAAATGAGATTAAGAAAAAATACTGTAAGGAACTTATCTAAGATCACACAGCTAAAAAAATGCTAGTGCTCACTTTGTAAAGGAGCTGACCATAATCAAGTGCATGGTAAAATGGTAAGGTCTTAATGGTTAGCAGTCACTTCCTCCAACTCTTTGACAATATATGACTTTAGCAAATGATCATGGGACACCCTTTGGGTGACAGATACTGATTGATACTCTCGCATGCATCCTATCGCTGAATATTTACATGTGAGTTTGATATTAAATCCACCACCCACAATTGTAAATAGGGAAATGATGTGAACATACCATAAGTTGTTTGAGTTTGTATGTCAATTTGGGAGGAAGGGGCTTTACAAAACACTGGGAAAAGGATAGGAGTAGAATCCTACCCATTAACAGGATTGGAAAAAGCCAGTCGCTAGATTGCTGCACAGGCAGAAGTCATTTCAGCTCTATTTCTTAAAATTAAGCTGTGTTTTGAGACCATCCTATGTTCCTAGCAGATGTGAGAAATGACACAAAAGGGCCCATGCACCCTTTACTCAATTTCCCCCAATGGTGACCTCGCAAAGCTTTAGCTTCACCATCAGGATACTGATGTTGATGCAGTCATAATAGGGAACAGCCCATCCCCAAAGGACCCTTGACACACACTTTGATAGCTGTCCTCCTGCCCCATCATTTTCCAAGGCCCTGCCCATCATTAATCTGTTCTCCATTTCTATCATTGTGTCAGCTCAGCTAGGGTATATAAATAGAATCATGCAGTATCTAACCTTCTGGAATTATCTTCTTTCACTCAGCATAATATTCTGAAGATTCATCCAGGTTGATATTTATATCTATAGTATGTTCCCTTTACATTGCTTACTAATATGACTCGATAAAGATACTCGGGTTTAGCCATTCACCCAGTAAGGATTATATCAAATGATTCAAGTATTTGGAGATCATATGTAAGTACGCAATTTACATATATGTAAAGGTATTCTGTCTCCAGATAAGTCACCCTTTCATTAGAATAAATCCCCAGAGCTGTGATTTCTGGGTTGTATGATAGTTGCATATTTACATTATTTTCTTAATGGTCCATCTGTTTCCCAGAGTAGGAACACTCTTTTGCATTGCCAGTAGTGAGATAAGAAGGATCCAATGTCTCCACATCTCCACTAGCATTTGGTCTTATAATTATTTTTTTTTAATTTAGCCATTTTAAAGGGCATGTAATATATACTATTTTAAAGATATATTGATGAGGTTGTAGTTTTTATTTCTCTGAGGGCCAGTTGCATTGAGTATATCTCCATATACTTATTTGGGATCTGTTTATCTCTGTGGTGAAATGTCATTCTATGTCTTTAGTCCATTTTCTAATTGAATTGTTTATTTTTCACTGTTGAGTTTTGAGAGCCATTTACATACCCAATGTTCCAGTTCTTTGTAAGAAATATGGTTTGCAAATATCTTCTCCCACTCAGTAGCTCGCCTGTTCACTCCCTTCCTGGAGCCTTTCATTGACAAAAAGTTTTCATTCTAATGATGTCAGTTTTATTGGGTTTTCTATCTGGATCATGCTTCTGGTGCCAAGCCTTGGAACTCCTGGTTACACCCTAGATCTGGGCATTGCTTTTCTTTTACATTCTTTGATGACCTTGATGCAAATTCAATTTTATTGTTCTTCTCAAATAATTAGATCTTCACTTTGTAGATTCTTCTCTATTTTTTTGTTTTATATTAAACTGAGTTCTACTCTAGTCTCCATTTCCTTCCTTCTTCTTACTTTAACTTTATTTTATTATTCCAAGATTATTGCCTTGAGACTTTTCATCTTTTCTAATGAGAGTATTTAGTGCTAGAAATTTCCCCCCTCAGCTACTGCTGTAGCTGCATTCTAAAAATTTTGACATATTTTCATTTTTTGTTGAGTTTAATGGCTTTTTAAAATTTTTCCCTAAGACTTCTTTGTCCTGTGAATTGATTCCTTAGTTTCCAAGTCTTTGAAGATTGTCCTATTTTTCTGCTGCTGTTTTCTAGTTTGATTCAGTGGTGTTTAGAGAACATGCCTGCGAGATTTTAGTTCTTTTCCGTTTGTTAGGGTTTATCAAATGGCCCACAACATGGCCCGTCCTGTACGTGCTCCACTGGTCCTTGTCAACTCTATTTTTAATCAGTGTTCAAAATAACAAAGTCCATGATTGATGATTCTCGGTTCTTGGTTTGTGGCAGATTGTGCCTTTTTCTGGGCCTACCTGATCCAGAACTCCTCTACTACCTGTAATACCAATGTCCCAAGAGTTGACATTCTCACTCTGTTGTTTCTCTGCATTTTAAATAGACTCTAAATGAGCCTCTGCCTCCCTGAGCTTTCTGACATAGCTGTCAGGAATCCACCTGAGTGTAAGATGGTATTTTGGATGAGGAGTGCTCCATTTACAAAGTCCTATGGCCTTTGAATTGTCTGCTCCAAGCCCCATTATTCCTCATAAGCCTTGTTATTTTAGTTCATGATTTATAATGGTATTACTGATTTATCACAATTTAGTAAATTATCACTAAACACTAATACAGTCTCCACCCAGGTCAAAAAATAGAACATTGCCTACACTCCTTCCCAAAGGTAACTATTACCTGATCTCTAAAACGTGGAAGTATAGGGGCTGAAACTGTAGTTCAGAGGTTAAGTATACACTTGTGGCATGTGAGAGATCCTGGCTCCAATTCCCAGCACCAATCAACAAACAAATAAAAAAATAATAATTCCAAACATTTCGGTTCCTTTCAATATGATTTGAGAGAGGTATGTGTGTTACACATAGCTGTGGTCTGTTCATTTTGCTGCACTGGTATTCCATTGTAAGAACATACCATATATATTGTTTCATTGATGGGCATTTGGTTTACATCCAGTCTGGGCCATGATGAATAGAGCTGCTATAAACATTCTTCTACCAGTCTCCTGGTGCACATGTGTACATATTTCTATTAGGAATATACTCAGGAATGGACATTTTGGGGTCATGGGCTAGGGGTGTTTGTAACATATGTTGTTATGCTATTTTCCAAAGTCATTCTACTCATTAATATTCCTATTAGCTGGGTAGGGAGACCTCATTGCCCCACAATTCCACCAAGACTTAGTATTTCAATATTTTAAAGTTAATCTTTACGATAAATATATACTGGTAACTTATGTTGATTTTAAATTTACATTTCCCTAATATCTAATTGTGAACACATTTACATATGTTTATTGGCCATCTGGATAGCCTCTTATATAGATATCTTTTTTAAAAAAAATTGTTGATATTTTCCTAATTGTTGAGCATGAACCCATCATGTATTTCTTATAAATATGTATTGCACATATTTTCTCCCATCCATGATTAGACATCTCATGATTATTCTTGTATACAAAATTGTTAATTTTAAAGTTTTCTAATTTTGTGAGTGTATGTGTGTGTGTGTGTGTGTGTGTGTGTGTGTGTGTGTGTGTGGTGCTGGGGATTGAACACAAGGTTTGTGTATTCAAGGCAAACACTCTACCAACTGAGCTATATCCCAGCCCCAAACTTTTCTAATTTGTCATGCTTATTATTATTATTTTATGTTCTATTTAACAAGTTTTTAACTTTTCAAATATCATAAAAATATGACCCATATAATTTTCTGGAATCTTCACTATTTTATCTTTCTTATTTATTTCACCAATCCACCTGACAGATTTTTTTTTTTCTGATATACAATTCAAGGTAGCAGTAAAGTTTACTTTTCTTTCAAGTGGATATCCTATTATATTAGCATGGTAAATTAAAAAATCATTTCCCACTGCTCTTAGTGTCAGTTGTACCTTTTTATAAAGATTGTTCCTGGACTCCCAAGTGCATCTCATTGGTCTATTTGTATAACTTTATTCTATGCTATATACAATTACTCTAGCTTCATAGCAAATTTTAGTATCCTATAGAATAAGCTTTTCTACCTTCTTCTTCTCTTTAACATTAATATAAAAAGTGATCATCAGTAGTACTTTTTTGAGATTGAGAGAGATTTCACTAAATTATTTTTATTAAATGTGTAGACTTGTTTAGGAAGAACTGAGTAATTTAAATTATCATCTACCAATCCACAAAGATGGGATAGCCCCTAAATGATGTGAGGATATAGCAAGAAAGTACCATCTTTGAAGCAGAGATTTTGCTATAACCAGACACTGAATCTGTGGAAATCTGGATCTTGGGCTCTCAGCCTCTAGAACTACCACCCAATTTATGGTAGTTTGTCATGGTATCCCAAGGGGACAAAAAAGGTACTGCTAAAAAAAATAAAAATAATAAAACCTTATACAAAGACCATGAGGACTATGATAATTTTGTTTTCTCCAGAACATATGTATATTTATTTTATCAGGCAGCAAAGTGACCAGAAATCAGGAACCCTTTGATCCAAATTAAATTATTTTGTCACTTTTAAGACCTGTATTCTATAGTCCAAGCAATGATGGCTTCCAGGTATTTTACTCATTTACATGCCAGGGACTACAGTATTTGTCTTCTTCACTGCACATGGCTATCAAAAGTATTTCTTAGCTTCTTAGAATTGCACTTGCCTCTTCCAGAGTCACCAGAAAACTGTAGAGGTTAAGTGACCTCAAGTGACAGCCCCCGGTTGTTTGGATTTCCTGGATATTGGATTCATAATTCTTCATGCCTTAATAGCTCCCTAAAACTTTCAAGGAAAGATACTAATGAAAAATTTTGTCCAATTTGTCTAGTTACTCTCAACATGAAGTTTGACACAAATTACTAGAATTAGTTTGCCCTTTTTAACTGAGAGATTGTGTCTGTCTTTAAGCCATGATTCAGCTACTTCTGAAATATTTAACTTTCAGCCATTCCTGGATTCTCTGCTAATTGAAGCTTCCATTAACACCTGTGGGAACTTATCAGTCATGTTTCCTATTTTGTCTTTTTCATTTCTTGATCTCTCTCTGTACTGCATTTTGCATGAATTATTCACTACTATCTTCTTATTCACTAATTGTATCTTTGCTCTTGTATTCACTCTTTCTATGAAATGAAATTTTTATTTATTTATTTTTCTCACCCAGAATTTATTTGGGGCCATTAAAATTTATCCTTTTGTAAGTATCTTGATAATATGTATTCTTGGTATGATGTGATGAAAGTGGCACTGTAGCTCTGTGCTTTTCCTCCTCAAAATATGTCACACCTTGTTCTAATCACTCTCTCTCTCAAAGGCTCTACAAACTCCCAATAGCATCACCATATGGACCAAGTCTTCACAGTTGACCTTTGGGTGACATAATTAAATAATTAAAGCATACCCAAATCACAGCATCATATCCCTGATTTACAAGGATTCATGTCCATCTCCTAAAGCAAATGCACTAATTCCATCCCAAGAGTCCCAAACTCTTGACTGTTCTAGCATTGCTCAAAAGTCCAACTCCAAAGTTTCGTGTGAGATGCAAGTCAAATCCTCAGCTTTGAGCCCCTTTAAAAATAAAACATCAAGTTACCTACTATATGGTTTAGGATGAGATACTCCCCCAAGTCTCACCAGTAAGTCAATGCAAGAATGTTCAGAGGTGAAATGACTAGATTTTGAAAGCTATAACCTAATCAGTGAATTAACTCACTGATACGAATTAACTTGATGGTAACTGTAGGCAGGGCGTGGCTACACCTGGGTAGTGCCTTTGGGGTTTACATTTTGTTCCTGGTGTGCGGGAGCTCTCTCTGTTTCCTAGTTGTCATATCCTGAGCTGCTTTCTCCACCCTGGCCTCCCACCATGTTGTTTTGCAGCTTCTCAGGCCTAGAGCTATGGAGTCGGCCAACCATGGACTGAACCTCAGCAACTAAAATAAACATTCTACCTCCAAATTGTTCTTGTCAGATATTTTGGTCATGGTGATGCAAAAAGCCAACTGAAACACCTACTTCCAAGGTGCAATGTTGGGACAGGTACAGGAAAAACATTCTTATCCCAAAGGGGAGGGGAGGGAAAGAGGAAGGAAGAATTAGTTCGAAACAAGATTGGAATCTAGCCAGGATATCATTAAGTGCTTAAGCTTCGTGCCCAGAATCTGGGCACACTGTGGCAAAGGATGAGCCCTCAAATTTTGGAAAGCACCTTTGGTCATGGCTCCTCTAGTGACCCTCTGAGGCTGGTTTTGCACACCGACGGCAGTTTTCCCTGGTGAGCATTGCCTGTCGCTGACAGACACCTCTACCATCTTGGGACCTCCACTGCAGCTTCCTACCCACAGATGCACTATGTCATACTCCACTGGGGCCTCCCTGATGGCTCTTCGACCCTGCAGTACATTGTCTGGCCTCCCGGGCTGTCCCCTGAAGTCTGAAGTTTCAGGGTAAACCGCCTCGGCTCCCGTAAACCAATTCCAAACTCGCATTCTGCTCACTTGGTAAACCAGCAGCACACGGACGACACTAAGGCCAGCCACGGCATGAGCTGCACCAGGGCCAGCTTCCCCCATGGCTGTGGCCAGGAAGGGTTTGGCAGTTAAATCTGGGGAGAAAATGTCTTGGGTAATTTTGCAGCTCTTTCCTGAAACATATCTTCCCTAGAAGTTTTTTAAAACAAACTTGTACTCCTAGGCCTCTGATGGTGCTGTGAGAGAGATGGCTCCCAAGGCTTCTGAGATGTCCTCGGGGCATTTTTTCTATTGTCCCCAAGCTGAGCACTTGGCCTCTTTTGATCAGCCTTAATCTGCTTAGCAACCATTTTCTCCTTGGCTGTGCTCCTTTTTTTGGCCAGGCAAAAAATTTTTCAAATCTTTTCATTATCCTCTTTTGGCTCCTGATTTTCACTGTAAAACAGACTTAAAGTAGCCAGCAATACCCATGCCACAATGAGCTGCTGTTTTGAAAACTCCTCCACCAAATAAATCAGTTTGTCATTCCCAGCGTCTGCCTTCCACAACGTCTTCAGACATGGACACACTGCAGTCATGTTCTTGGCCATCGTGTAAAAAGAGTGGCCTTTCACCCAAACCCCAGTAAAATCCTCACTTCCATCTGAGACGCATCAGCATGTTTTTATTAGCATTCTGACCTAAGCCCCGATCCCAAGTAGAATCACCTAGAACACTCTGCCAGCTGCATTCTGGGTCTTTCTCTAGCCTGTTCCTCTCCTTCCATAAACCAATTCCAAAGGCTCCTCCACATCTTTAGGTATACTTGTAGTAAAGATACCATTCCTTAGGAACAGTTTTCTCTGTTAGCTTTGCATTAGTACAAAAAAAAAAACTTTAAAGAACTTACTATATAAGGAGAAAAGATGGATTCAGCTCCCAGCTTTGAAGGATCAAAGTTCAAGAAGAGGCCGTCCCATTGGTTTGGCTTCTATTGAGAGCAGCAGATATTGGCACATCAAGTCAGGAACCCATATCTAAAAATGGAACAGAGAGAAAATGAGAGGCTGAGGGCCCATAATCCCCTTCAAGGGTACAATTTCAATGCCCTAATGACCTCCCAAAGATTCTACTATCTCCAATATCACCACCACGTGGATCACAAGCCTTCAACCACGATGGGTCCTTCGGAGACACTGATGATTGAAGCACACCCACACCCTAGCAAGACATATGGGGACTCTGTACTTTCTTCCCAATAATATGTAAAACTCTTCAAAAATAGTTTATTGACACAAGACATTCCATCCCCCCAAATTGTTGTGTTCTTGGTTCATATCTGCCTGTGTTGATTTTGTAATTTCTTGTTCTTTATTTATAGATAATATGTTTTCCCTTATTGTTTTGATGATTTAATACTTATGATTCTTTTTGGAAGATGACTCTATTAGAGTTCCTCAACCCAAAATTCTCCTGCTCTTGGAGTTTGTAGGCTCTTTCCTGATGATTGCTTTGATCATATAGTTTAAAATGTTTGTTTTCAGATTCATCTTGAGAAAGGTTTTGGTTTCTTCTTTCAGTCTTCTGATGCTTCTGAATCTGGTGGTTTGATAGTTGCTATTTCCTGCAGTACTGGATTTGTCAGTCCAGACACAAGTTTTGTTTTGGCACCTCCGGTCTCTTGTCATATGAAGCATTCAGAGGTGGATTTTCTAAGCCAGAAGTTGGTTGGCTCAGATCCCAGTTCTGGTAGAATGACACAAGTAACCTGTAGTGACCTTGCTCAGAGGGACCCAAGGGTTGGAACATACAGTCCATGTCTTGCTCTTGTCACCAACTCACATACTCTTGTCCTCACCTGCACTTCCTGCCAGAGCTTGGTGAATAATTCTGTGTAGGTTTTCACCTGCCGAGAGTGCTGCAGACCTCGGTATTGCTGTTCTTCCCTCTTGTTCCCGACTCCCACCCAGGTCTTCTTTGCTCCTGTGACTGGAGGCAATGATTAATTGCTTCTCCTTTTCATCTTTTGGTGGAAAATGCTGAGACATCTGCTGTTTCTTCCCAGAACCAAGATTAAACACCCCCTGTTCCCTACAGTAGACAACCTGGCAATAGACTCTTACACACTGACCTTGTTTCCTCCCTTATTTTACTCTCCACAGCCCTTCCCTCCTGCTTCCTATTATCGTTTCTAAAATAAACTACCTGCCCATGAACCCTATTTTTGGACCCTGTTTTGGAAGAATTCAGGACAAGACATGTTCTGATGGCACTGAAAGCAATAGGAAGTCAGATGATTAGGGTGGCCAGGATGGAGTCCATAACAGCTTCTTCTGTCACAGAGCAGGGCAAGGGCTGTTGAGAATGAATCTGGAGGGACCAATGGAAAATGTTGGAGCATTCCCCCAGAGACTGTTACCTCCTATCTTGGGACTGAATAACGCACATGACATGTTCTTCTAGACAGTACAAATCCTACTGACATTCTTATTTGGTGACATAAAGACCGCTATAAGAAAGATATGCCCACTCAGCTCATATAGAAAGAGCTTTCCAGCTGAATGAAGTTGTTTGAAATTGGAATAAGTAGCTGGCGGAGTAGAGTGAAGGTCCAAGGTCACCTCTGAGCAGTGATATTATCAAGTGCCCTAAAGAATCATAAAGGAGTGTCACGTGGTCCTTAAAGGCCCTTCCAATCCTAAGTCAGAGTGCCAGGGTCTAGTAGTGAAAAGGAAACACCCTCTCTCCGTGAGGTCCCGTGGGGTGATGGAGATGCGCTGCAATTTTAGGGAAGGAACGTGTTTCCCAACTAGAGACAGAAGTTTCTTCAACCAAAAGGAAGGTCCACCAGGCACCGATGGAGAAATAGAAGTGTCCAGACAGAGCCATGGTGTTTAGGGGAGGGGTGGGATGAGGAGAGGTTTTTAATCTGAATTCTTCAAAACTACGTGCTAATGTGAATAGAGATGCAACATGGAGAAACTCAAAACGGAATTTGACCCTTGGTTTTGGCTCTCCAAAGAGTAAAACCTAAACAGAGCCTTTGTTCTGTCCTTGGCACACTGTTCCCTAGGTGGCAGTGGGCCATTCTGGGAAGACATATGACACCCTCGGGGAAACTGGCCTTGGGACAAGGGGGACCAGCCCGGGAGGAGGAACAGAGCAGGGCTGTGTTCCCTCCCAGGGGGAGGCTGCTCCCTGGCACCCGGATCCCCTGACCACACGAAGGTCTTTGGAAAGAGAAGGAGCTGCTGTTCTGGGGTGTGGGTGGACTCCCTTGTGTGCAAGGTAGTTGTGAGGAATGGTCTCCTCTTCAATATCACATGATGGTGTCCATTTCATTTTGTGTAGTGGCATCATTTTGTAAGAAGTCAAATACGTATGAGGACGGTATACCCACTCGCGGCCAGAGGCACGGGTTGAACCTCAGTGTCAAGAATCCTGACATCTGTTCTGCTCAGAGTCACATTGGGTCCTCAGAGCAACCCCCTAAGGCAGGACCACTGTCAACCCCATTCCATAGACGTGTCAAGTGAGATGCAAAGAGATGAGACCCTGGTCGGTGTCAGATTTGAGACAAAGTCATAAGCCTGTCGGACCTTGATCACTGTGCTTTGGCAACTGAAAGACCTCAGCAAATTCCCTTTCTCCTCTGAGGACCATTTCCAAATATTCAAAACATACTACTAATGCTCAGAGGGTTAAAGAGAGGCAACAGCCATTTCTTATTGTCCATCATTTTTGGTTCTGTTTCTCCCAAGAAGCTCGAGTAGCACAAGACATTTTATATTTTTGAAGGCAGTTATGCTGAATTAAAAAAAAAGAATTATTCACTACAAAAGTAGCATTCAGATAGTTTTAAAAGGGGGGAAATAATAACCCCACTCTTCAAATCAACTATTGTTTATATTTTGTTGCATTTCTTTCCAACATTTCACTTCACATACCATAGTTGCTATTTTTCAAAGGTGTAATTATGCCGTATCTAATTTTGTATCATCGTTTTTCACGTTAAATTATAGACATTTCTCATTGTTAATTTAGACTTCATAACTATCATTTTTAATACTTGCATGAGAGCAAATGTGCCATAATTGACTTAAACACCCCCTGCATGCTGCAAACCAAATTTGTTTCCATTTTTCATTATTATAGTAATAAGCATCTGCCTGCATACAGGATTCCACATATTTAGAATTATTTCCTTAGGACATATTGCCCAAAGTGGAATAATTGTATCAAACTGTTCAGACTTACTTATGGCTCTTGCTACACACTTCCAGTTTTCTAGAAAAGTCTTCCCAACTTACATTCCCCCCCAGCAGAATATGAGAGTAAAGTTTGCACACACATCAAAGAGCACCGTGAATCTAGAATTATTTTTTTAAGTTATATGATGAAATGAAAAACCGTATATTAATTTAATTTGCATTTCCTCGGTTATTATTGGGCAATGGGTTCTTTTCTGTACTCTCTGTTGTCATTCATCTGTCAGATACACTTGGACATGAACCACAAGCAGTCAAATATTATAGTTTTACATATCTTAATATTTTGAAGGACTAGTCATAGCAATACATCTTTTGAAAAAAATTTTAATTGTATATTCTTCTTACATTTCCGTGTGAATTTTGGAATCACTTGAATCATTTTGTTAATTTTCTAAAGAAAAAGAATTATTCACTACAAAAGTAGCATTCAGATAGTTTTAAAAGGGGGGAAATAATACCAGGATAGGGGTACTGGCTGTTGAAGAACAATGGCTACTACTCCAGAAGATTTCCTCACATTGCGTTTTGGGGCACAAAAATCATTGCATGCCCAGGTTTATATAGTTATTGAATCTTGTGCTATTTGAGAGACTGTCTTTTTATAAAATAATACAAAATAGCTAATATTAAATTTAACATGAAAGAATATTTAAAGTGAAAAGGTACATCAAATTACCTATTTTAGAAATCTAACAAATTACCATAAATATCACAATTAGAAAAATAGCATAATGTTTGAGATATCATCTCTACCTACATATAATATATATTTCAATTAGTATGACCAAGTTATGGTTTAGATATGGTGTCCCTCAAAAGCTCATGTGTGAGCAATGCAATTAAGTTCAGAGGTGAAATGATTTGGTTATAAAAGTCTTAATCTGATCAGGGCAGTAATCCCCTGGCAGAGATCACCTGGGTAGTAACTGCAGGCATGTAGGCTGTGACGGGAGGAGACAGGTCACTGAGGTGGGCCTTTGGTGTTTATATTTTGTTGTGGTGTGGAGAGCGCTCTCTCTCTCTCTCTCTCTCTCTCTCTCTCTCTCTCTCTCTGTCTCCTTCCTGGTTCCATGTTCTGAGCTGCTTTCCTCCATTACACTCTTCTGCCACGATGTCCCGCCTCACCTTAGGTCACCTCAGGCCGAGAGCAGGGGAGCCAGCTGTCTCTGGACTGAGCCCTCTGAAACCGTGAGCCCCCAGATGAACTATTCCTGCTCTAAAATTCTCTCATCAAGTCTTTCAGCAGCAAAAAAAAGGCTGACTAAAACAACTAATAATTCTGAAGAATAGACAAAATTTAGGACACACACAAAAATAATCCAAAACCTATAATAAAATACTATTGAAGTCCCTAATTATAGGTAATCAAATCACCGTTGTATGACATACTCTGATTAATCAGCTAAGGTCTTTAGTCCCTGGAACACTTGTCTCTTGATGGCTTCACTTTCTTGGTGGCAATTCTGGGCACTTTCTCAGCTAGAATGTCCACTTGTCAGGACAGGACGTGCCAGATCTGTGAGTGCTGCCTAAGGCCCATGACTTGGACAGATCTCATCCCTGCTGGGTACTGTAGACGTTTTCTAACGCTGTGTAGCAAACAGAGTATCATCAATTTTGTGGCTTCAAACAATACAATCTAATATAATCTCACAAGTGTCTGTAGGTCTGAAGTCTAGGCACAGTGTAGCTCCACTTGCTCAGGGTCTCACTGTGTGGATCTCGAGGTGTCAGCCAGGATGGCAGCTCTTATTTGAGGTGCAGTGTGCTCTTCCATGCTCACTGGCTTCACTGGTTGCTACCAGATTTGTTTCCTTGCAGCCGTGGCAACGAGGCTCCCATTTTATGTAGCTCTTAGCCCAAGACCCCTCTCAGCATCTAGAGGCTGCCTGAAGCCATGTCACCACCATGAAAAGCTCATAATGTGGGTGTTTGCTTTCTCCCTAAGCTAGCTGGGGCAAGTCCATAGATTTTTCTGTTCTGCAACCAGGCAGAAAAAAGTCTCTCAACTTTACAAAGGCTCATGTGATGAAGATAGACTCTACTCTCTGTGGATAGTCTCCATATTTGAAGAGCTTAATTACATCTACAAAATCCCTTCCAAGCAGTACCCATATGATTGTTTGACTGAATACCTGGAGGAAGGCGTGTGTAGACCAGGGCTGGGAATCTTGGGTGTCTATTGTTATTCTGTCTAGCTGAGACATGATGGCCTTGGTTCTGGCTGGTGTGATTCTCTTCCGAGTGACACGTGTACATGTTGCCTTTCCTCATGTGACAGGGCCCTCTTGTCTGCGGGGGATATATTCAAGATTCTTAATACCTGAAACTCCGGAGAGTACCAAACCTGATACGTCCTGTTTCCCCTGTATACATACCTACGATAAAGTTTAATTTTACAAATTAGGTGTAGTAAGAGATTAGCAAAGATGATTAACAATGAAGCAGAACAATTATGACACTATACTGCAATGAGTTTGCATTTGGGGGTCATTATTCACTGAAATAGGGGTATGGAAATTAAAAAAAAAAAAAAAAGAACAAAGGCTCTCTGGGTTAGTCTGTCTTCATGAGGGTTAGTCTGACACAGAACTGAGTGCAAAAGGACACCAAAGCACAGCTCACAGTTCAAGTCCCAGGGACAGTTGGCTGGACATATAAATGCTTGTCTGACCTGCCTCCACTAGTGAACTCATGCTAACTCCTGGGTTGAGTCCCTGTCACCACCATCCTCTTTGTCTCCACACTACTTATGTAATTCTCCTTCTGTCTTTGAAACCCTGCTTCCCTGGGTATGCCTCTGCACCCCCATGGCTCCCCATGGTACATCTATCCCAGGACAATCCTCTGTTAGTCACTCCTAAAAAAAAAACTCCTTCCTTTGGAGAGCCTGGTCCTCTGCGTATCTTTCTCCGTTGACATGGGGACTTCTCTATATTCCTAGCAGAAGAACTTCGGCTTTGAGTAGGCATTGATGAGTGCCAAGTCATCTGTTGGCAATTTTCTATGACAAGATTGAAAGAATTTTCCAGAGATTAATTCTGAATCTACACATTTTAAATATTGTTTTGACTCCGTTACCATTGTCTGTGCTCTGGGAAAAAACACAAAACAAAAACCATTTTCCCTGAACAAATGAGTTTGGGCTGTGCTGCAGTTTCTTCCCAGAACACTGTCAGACACATTCATGTGGAGGTCCTGGATTCCCTGTCCATAAGTCCCAACTCCAGGAAATTCTGAATCCAAAGCACCACTGAACGCACATGGCGGCCACCCCTCACTTGAACTAAAATGAGGCTACTTCTAGCCCTTATTGATCTCAGTATCAATTTTCATATATATCACTGTAAAAATATCAGTGATTGATTATGAGCTACTGGCAGACTCTGTTAGGTATTTGAGCACATACCTTTCTAAAAATTTTAAATTCTGAAAAAAAAAATTCAGCTCCAAGAATTTCATATAAAAGAATGTGAACTGTCATTAGAGGCTAAGAGACATACTGTAGAACGGCTTAACAGGCAAATAAATATGACTGTTTGCTCAGAGGAAGATGTTTTCCATCGATTCTGACACCAAATTGTGCACCACAGTTCAATTCCTGCACCAGTCACTCAGAATTAGTGAAGATCCCACCCATGAATGGGCACAGCCCCCAACAACATTCCAATCTGCAGGTCACCTGCACTTGGGACAAAATGACTACAATTCAGGGTTTCTCATGACACTTGCTAATTCGGTAGTCTTCTAAAATGACTCTTAGGAGTCAAGGAAATGTCATATCTGTAATTACAGTTTTATTATTATAAAGGATGCAACTTAGAAAGAGTCCCAGAAGAGATGCAGAAGGCAAGGTCTGGGAGGGTCCTGAGCTCACAGCTTCTGCGCCCTCACCCCATGGAATCAGGACACATCCCCCTCCCAGCACATTGACAACTTCTCCAACCAGGAAGCTCCAGCAAGCACCGATGTCCACGGTTTTGATTGGGGTTTCATTGCACAGGCATGATGGATTAAATCAATAGTCCCATGATGGAGCTCAATCTCCAGGCCCTCGACTGACCCTTCACTGGAGATCGGGCTGGCTCAAAGTTGGAGCCGTCCAAGAGTATGGCTGGCCTTTCTGGTGCCCAGCCCCCATCCTGAAGCTATCAAGGCTCTGACTCAGAGTGACCTCATTGGCGTAAACTCAGGTATGGCCCAAGGGACTTTAGAATAACAAACATAGTTTTATCACTTGGGAGATCACAAAGGTTTTAAGAACTCTGTGCCAGAGAATATGGGCAAATAGCAGAGAAATTCTCTACCACACAGTGCAATCTCCTTTCTGTTAATGACCCTAGAACTTTCATGACCAGCAAGGCCGCTCACTGAGATGAAAGGCCCAGTCCCTCACCGCCATCCTTCTGCGGATGTTGACACCCAATAGGAAGAAAATTCCATGAAGTCCCCACTGGGGTGATGCTGAGTTTCACTCCCTTTCCTGCTCCTGGGCTGAGGGAGATTTTTATTCATATTGTATTTTTACTTTGGTAAAGGTGTATGCTTGCTCAAGATTACGACTTGATGTTGATAATGAATTGTCAAATGCATTTATTTTATATTTTCCTTTTGCTTTCCACTTAGTTTGCTGATTTGAAAAAATGCCACTAAATTTCATATATTTATCATCCCTCTGCCCTTCATAGTCATGATTCTTATCAATTCACATAGCATTCTGGTTGATTCACTTGGATTTTCATAAGTAGCAAATTATATTATCCTTATGTAATTATATCCCTTCTTATGCTTACAACACTTACTTCTGTTTCAGATTTTATTAGAAATCCAGGACATGGGAAATACACATAAATAATTATTGGATTGCAGAAGCTTAGTTTTCTTCTTGATGTCAATGCAGTAACTACTGGTATTTTATATTCATCCTCCATATTGGCCATTTGGGAATAAACTTTGTCATGTTAATGATGTAGACTTCAAGTCCTCACATAATTAGTATTTTTATTATTAATAGAAATTAAATTTTATTTATGGTAATTTTAACACCATTATTTTTTTTGTATATTATTTATTTTTAGGAGACAAATAACAGAATCTACTCTGTTTCTATTTTTCTTTTTTTGTAACACTAGAAATAAAACCTACAGCCTTATGTATTTGTGTTAGTTATGTTTTCACCTGACAAGAACATCTAAGAGCAGAAAGGGTTGATGTGGGTGCATAGTTTTCAGAGGTTTAGGCTGTGGTGGGTCGACTCATTGCTCTGGGACCAAGGTGACATTGAACATCATGGCAGATGGGCAAGAAGCAGAGAGAGGAGAAGGGACTGATTTCCTCTTCCAGGGCACATCCTCAGTGACCCAGCTCCTCCAGCCATGCCCCACGTGCCTACAGTTGTACCCGGTCAGTCCATTCAATAGGTTACAGCTCTCATAATTCACGCATCTCACCTCTGAATATTCCTGCATTAATACAGAAGCTTTGAGGGGACACATCATATCCAGACACAATAGCGTGCTAGGCAAGTGCTCCACCACAAAGCCAACTTTCTTTTGTCTAAGAGTAGCCTAGAGTTCTTTTACGTATCTGTAAAAACTGTGTCATTCCTAATTCTTAGTTAAAGTCCCTCTCCAATGTTTCACAGATACCTTTATTACATGGGTATCACCTACTAAACTCAAGATTTGAATACTTGAAGTGGGAGAAACCCAGTTATCTGTGTGTTTTATCCTAGAAGTTGGTAAACAATCAGTGTGTGTGATGAGAGACACCGTCATCTAACCTGCATTTTAGGGAACAAATGTGCTCTTCTGTTAGGGTCTGAAAATCTAAGACCCATGGACAAATCTCCCCCTTCACCACCTATTTTTGTAAACATGTTCTTATTGGGTCCACAGCTGGTGCCTATTCATGTACGGATTATCATGCCCAGCTCCCAGGGCAGCCACCAGCTTCTTCCACGGACTGAGCTTCCTCGATCTTCTAAGTGATTTTAGTATGATCACAAGCTCCTTTGATCTTATGCTGTGTCAGAGTGAAGGAATTGCTACCAAGGCTGTATGATCCCATAGCCTAAAATATTTACTCCGTGGGTCCCTACAGGTAAATTTTCTACCCTGTACTACATAGTAATCAGTATTCTGAGAGAGAGGGGAAAGGGCAGGAAGGGGTTAAATAAGTTCAAGAAGTGCTATATCCCATTTGCGTTTTACTCTAACCAATCAAAAGCCAAAGAGATTCTGGAGTCCTGCAAGAATGCAAGCCTACCTACATCCCCATGCTACAACCTCACCGATACACAACAATATGATGTTGCACTATTATTTTACAAACTTTTTTTTGGTTCCAAGTCTTTGTTTCATTGAAGAACTATCACCATCTCTCAACATACTAGAATTTAATAGGTTCAAGTTGGGAAATGCCTCATGAAAGATGTTTCCTCTTTTCACGCTATTGCTATTTCATCTTTCTTCTACCTCAACCCCAGTCCATCTGCCTCAGTGATCAGGTAGAGAGACTGGCCATTGCTATAGACTGTTTATAAATGACACGATTGTTAACTTATTTGCAATATCTGCAGGGCAGTCAAGTGGGAGAGCTGCAAGGTAAGAAGGGGATTTCATTGGAGTCAGGCAAAAGTGCAGTCCCACTGCTCTTGGGCCTCAGATAAGCTCCCTGGTTTCTATCAGGTGACATCCCTGCTCCCTGGGTACAGGTCTATTCTCCTGGGTTGTGAGAATGACGCGAGTTAAGGCTTGTGACGTAGCTGACCTGGTTCCTGCAAGGTAGCAAGTGCTTTCCAGGGGTCAGTCCTACTGACTTTCTGACACAATTGAGAGCTGTTCCCTGAGGGAGTCTCCAGGATTGCACTCAGTGCAGTGGCTCAGAGGGGACTTTAGAACCAGAGGAACGCAGCTCCCTGTCCTCCCACTTCCGTGACACAAATGAGCTTCTCAGCCTTCCACCTGGAGAATGAAGGGAATCATGGGATTGCCCCAGCTTCTTGTGAGGATTTAGTGAGAAAAGTGTGCAAACCACTCCATGTAAATGGGAACCACCATTATTTGTGTCATTAAGGTCTCAGGCTATGAAAGAGAAAAATGGGAGTCAGGGACACAGCTTCCAGTCCTACAGTGGTTCACTAACTTGTCTCTGCCTTTCTCTGGGCTTCCATTCACCGTTTTTAAATTTGGGTTTTGAGCTGAATAATGTTGCTGCACACTTTAGAGCATTTTTAGGCTACATCGTATTTTGACACACTGTCTCACTTTGCAGTCTTAGCAGGCTACTGAGTTTCTATGAATTAAGGCAGTTATGATGAACCACTTTCTTCCTTTTCCTCTGGCTCCTTCCATGATGCCATTTCTGTAGCCAAATCATTTTCAAAGTCCTCAAAGGGGGTCCTTGTTAGGCGCTATTTTTTTTATTAACAAACAAATGTTCCAACTCAACTGGCTTCCAGGCTAATTAATTTTAATTTGATGAGGAAATTAATCAGTGCTAACTAGGTTCCTAAGCTGTTCCCAGCGCCTCCCTCTTTCCTTGGTTTGCACTCACCATTCCACATGCAGAAGTTCCTGGGGCTTTTCAAGCCACCGTGAGCTAATGGGACAGGTGCCATCTTTCACCTTGAGGTCTCGCTTGAGTTCATGGTTGAATTATTCTTATGTTGGTCTGAAGATTTCATTGACTTCATGCCCAGCTCCCAGGGCAGCCACCAGCTTCTTCCACGGACTGAGCTTCCTCGATCTTCTAAGTGATTTTAGTATGATCACAAGCTCCTTTGAGGCCTGGCAGTATGGGCACCAACACCTCTGGGAAGGAGGGCTGTACTAATGGGGAGAGCAAACCCAGGATGGCAGATCCAGGTAAATTTGCCTCAAAGTAGCTTCGGTCACATCACCAGCAGTGTCAGGGCCGATCTGAGACATCTTATGATGCTTCTTCCAGACGTTTGTGCTTTTCTTTTAGAGCATTTTTCATTCTTTAAAATTATTTTGTGCTTCACCTTATTTTCCTTTTCTGTCTCCAGTGTTAGTCAAGGTTCTCTAAAGTGACGGAACCTGTTGGGGGTAGCTAGAGATGATATAAAAGATATAGATGCGAAGAGAAGACTCATCATAGAAATGGACTCATGCAACTATAGAAGCCAAGAAGTCCCATGAGAAGCCATCTGCAAGCTGGACAATCATGAAAGCTAGTGGGACCTCTCAGTCCATGCCTAAAAACCATGGGCGTCCAGGAACAAATGGATACCACTGCTCAGGAAGAGAATGGGACTTTGTCTTTCTCCCACCTTTTTTCCCTGTTGGAACTCAGAGGACTGGATGAACCAGCTCACCTTGGTGTGAGCAGACTTTATTTACTCAGTCTACTGATTGAAAGGCTCATCTCTTCCAAAAACACCCTCACAGACACACCCAGAAATAACATTTCACCAGCTATCTGGGTATCCATTAACCCATTCAATTGGCACAGAGAGTTAACCCACACATTCTCCAGGACATAGCCAGGCCCTGGGAGATGGGACTTCATCTGTCTTCTCTATGTCTGGCACAGGACCTGCCACCAGTGGGTTCTCAGTAATCACTGACAGCTAAAGTATAATGGGTTGGAGGCAAGACCTGCCCCCAAAGCAAGCTTGAGCAACTGCAAACCATTGCAAACGCACTTGTGAAGCAAGGCCATGAAGCTGAGTCCCTGGGTGTCCGGGACCAGCTCCATACCTAGGAAACTTCTGAGTTAACTCCTCTGTAGAAAATGCCATTCATTACAGCATAAGTAATCCAAATGTGATGATTTTAAATTTCCAGATATGTTAAAACTCAATCATAACTTCAGAACTATTTATAAATTTGACCAGCAAAAGACTTTTTTTGGGGGGGGGGAGGTGAATGGATTATTTCATCACTGACATTGCACAGCATCATCAGGACATAATGGTAATAAAAAAAAATAGCTTTAGTGTTGATTTTCGATTGTCTTCAGAAATTGAACCCTACCACTGCCTTCCCAGGACAGGACCCCTCACTGCCAGGATGAACTTGGAACTGACTGCCATTGCACCACTGGTACAGCCTTGGGTCCCTATGGACCATGAGTTTTGTACAGCCACTCCACTCTTGCTCTTCTGTTGCTGAAATATGTATGCTAATGGCATCCTCATGGCACAGTTTAGATCAAATAAGGGCTATGCCATATTGTGTGTGTTGGCAATAGCATGCACATACTACAATTTGCTCATTCGCCTTTTTATTTTCTTCACTAAAACAATAGCAGAAGCATCATTGCCATTTGTAAAGATGATTAAATGGAATCAATCAATCTTTTTCACCTCACCTCTCCTGCAGGTGATCCTTAGGTCCTCAGATATTGTGTTGCCAGATGGCATGATGCAGGGGATCAGTTGCCCTTCTCTGACCTTCCTCAGTTGTCCTTCAAACAGCACTGTGGTTCCAGAGTTGGGTTCCAGGTAGACAGAAAGAGAATGGGGTTTCATCTCAGGCTCTGTTCCAGAGAGGGCATCCAGCTGCTCTCCCTTAGCATCTGCCTTTCCCTTGCTTCAGCCTTCTGCCAGAAAGACAAGGCAGACAGAGCAGAGAATCGAGAGCATAACCTTTTCTGATGAGCCGTGTGACTTTTGAAATGTTATTGAACATCTCCGAATTTTATTATTCTTACCTGCCAAAGGAGTTAATATACCCCTTGTCACAGGACTATCATGAGAATTAAAAGAAAAAGCGTTGTGTTCCTAAAGCCATGCCTAGAATACAGGCATCACTCAATATTGTTGTGCCCACGTCTGCTTTCTACCCCTTCTGTGTGTGAGGGGGAGGATCCAGGAGGGGACAGGGGAGGAGAGAGAAACTTGGAAGACAGATCATGTAACGTATGCAGAACTCAGCAGGCCTCGTGGAAAAGTCATAAAAATCAAGAAGCAGCATTCAGCCAGGCTGTGTCCATGACCACCAGCTCAGCCCTGCTGTTTGCAGATGGGGAATCCTGGGACGGCAAGTATTAGAATGAGGTCAACGTGGCTTTTGTGATGTCCCCTGGGCTGCTTTCTGAGAAGCACTGCTCTATGTACGAGCTCACCGCCTGTACGCCTGCTCCTGTCCTCCTCTGGAATGTGGCCCTCATGGCAGAGCCTGAATTGTGTCACCCAGGTAATGAAGATGTCCTGGCTCCGAGTTTGCTGACTTGGCTGAACGGGTAGTCAGGCCTTAATGACCAGGGACTCCTGAGGTTTAGAGGCAGCTCTGGCATCAGGGTGGCATGAAAACTGGCATCTTGGAGGAAGTTTTCCCACCTCTCTCCCTGTGCAAGATTTCCACTTATTTTCAGTACTTCCAAGGCATCCGGTCCCGAGGCCACAGGACTGCTGACCAGACCTCAGAAGACCCTCCTTAGAAATGTGATATGCGTTTAGTGGAATCACAAAATGCCAGGTCCCAATCCCCTGGAAGAGCACCTGTGCACGGGAGACCCAAGGAAGGAGCCCGGCTTGCTTTACAACATCCCACGCTTGCGAACACTGGTCCTTCTCTGAGCCACTACATGAGTCCCTTTGTGAGGAAGGAGCCCCATGACTAATAAGCTCTTCAAGGTTCCACCACCTCTCTACACAGTCACCTTGGCACCAAACCTCAACAGGAGTTTGGGTGAGTACAAATTATATTTAAGGCATAGCAGAGAGAGGTGTGAAGTGGTGGCTCAGGGTGCTGGGAAGGCTAATTCTGCCACCCCTTAGGGAAGCTGTGTTAACATGCACGGTTCTGGCCTTTCTCGGAAGTTCTGTTCAGAATATGGGCTGCTGGAGCTCCTTCTTCGGTCAACTGCAAGGTTAAGAAGTCCCCCAGGGCGATCTGTGATGTTACTGAATAGGATGATGATGATACTTGGGAACATTGGAAACTGTGCACTTCTTTCCCTGGTGCTGTACACTAGTAGCACGACCCTTTTGCTTGGAACATTGACTCTCTCCCACTTTCACCTGAACCTCCTTCCCAATCTTTGCTTTTTCACCGATTCTAATTCCTTCAAAGAGGTTAGCATACCCCTTTAAAAAGCCCCAAACATGTCAAAACTTAATGAAAATTCAGCAGGAAATGTGTCCTGAGTAGTAAGAAAGGATCGCTGGGCATGCCCACAGGCCTTTAGAAAAACGTGTTCCCCTGTTGGATCCTACGTCATTTGGATGTTTGTGTATCGGGAGCAGGGAAAAGTTAGATTATAGATTTTTTAACCCCTGACTCAAATTATTTAGCAAAAATAGGTATAAATAAATGTTTTCATTTTATTTTAATTGATTTTTAACTCGATTTCTTTGTGGTCAAAGAACACAGTTTCTACAGAACTGACTTTTAAATATTATTTGAGACTTGATGATGTGGCCTATTAGGCAGTTTCATAAATGTTCTTTTTTAAAAAAAAGTGTATTTGTTGAATAAAAGGATTTGCTATTTATTAAATTAATTTTTAACTGTATTACCCAAATATCCTAGTTCCTAGATGACTTATGGTGTAGTTTGCCAATTACTGAGACAAGTCAGTTTAAATTTCATTACATGGGTTGTAGCTATATCGTTTTCCTCATAGTTGTTTCCTCACTTTGGCTGGAAGTATTTTCAAGCTATATTATTGTGTGTACTGAAGTCTAGAATGACTATATCTTCAAGGTGGTTTCAAATTTTATCATTACATAGTGACAAGATATTTTCTTTTACCTTGGTTTATTTTCTCTGTTATTAATATAGCTGCAACTGTTTGGTTTTGAATAGGATTTGCCTGCTTTTTTTTTCTTCCATCCAGTAACATTCAAATTTTCTTTTCTTTAGCCTTTATTTTATTTATTTATTTACTTTTATGTGGTGCTAAGGATGGAACCCAGTACCTCACACATGCTAGGTGAGCACTCTACCACTGAGCTCTAATCCTAGGCCCACATTCAAATTTTCTGTGTTCTTTTGTTTTAACTATGTTCCGTTAATAATGATTTTAATATTTTAAAAAAATATTTTAGTTGTCAATGGACATTCATTTTTACTTATTTTATTCATTTTACTTATTTAGAGAATTGAACCCAGTGTCCCACATGTACTAGGCAAGTGCTCTACCACTGAGCCAAAGCCCCAGTCCATGATTTTAATTTTTACCCACTCTATTTCTGGAAGACTTATAGATTTTAATATGTTGTAATCATGATCTATTTGGAATTATTTCTGTCATACTATCTAGACTTTATTATGTCCTGTTTTTTTCTATTTTTTATCTTTTGTTTTGAATTGATGGAGTTCTGAGTTTCAGTTGTTTATCCATTTACTGGTTTGGAAGTTTTCTGCTCTGTTTTAATTCTCTTTCTGGCTTCGCTGGGAGTTTTAATGTGTGCTCAGGGGCCTTTCTCACTTGAACGTCTCAGACATCTCAAACGTCATGTGATGGAAACAACGCCCTTCTTCCTCCCACCTCCCGTGTTCCATGAGCTGGTTCAAGCAGTTCCCCACCCTGCTCAACACCTTTGCCCCAGTAAATACAGCATCTTTTGGGTTTGCTCAGTCCAAAGCAAACAGTTTTCCATGTTTTTCTTTTCCTTTTTTAACTTCACCTTCTATCAGCAGGACCTGACAATTTTACTTCCAAAATAGACCCCTAATAGATTCCCACTATGGTCTTGCCAGACCAGCTGAGAGACAGGGTCTCCTGAATGATCCCTCTTCACTTCCGTTTATTCTAAGGGCTGTCCTGAAAGTCAACTCCAATCAAGCATTTCCCAGACTGACTCACAGTTCCATCAGGGTGCAGGCTTTACCTATCAGTCTCAGAAAATACAGGGGAATTCCTTAAGAAAAGTTCATATGGACTGAGGAATGGCATCGAATTCTGTTTTCAAAAACCACGTGGCTGATAAATTCAGTAGCCTATAACCACTGAAAGGAAAAAAAAAAAAAAGGCAGTGATGAGTGGTAGGGGGTGGATGAGCCTCCTCAGGCTGTCAGTCTGCACGTCCCTGGACACGGGGCTGCCCCTCACAATCAGGCATGTGTCTGGTCCTGAGGCTTTGGTTAGCCTACTAGAAGCAGTGATTCCCCATGCCCCTTGCATCTCACATCCCACTCTAGTTATACATGGTGGTTGTTTTACTGAGTTTTTTGTTTTTTTTGTTTTGTTTTGTTTTTTGGTTGTTTTGTTGCTGTAACCAAAAGACCTGGTAAGAACAATGTCAGGAGGAAAAGTTTATTTGGGGCTCACAGATTCAGAGGTCTCAGTCCACAGACAGCAGGCTCCATTCCTCAGGGCTCAAGGAAAGGCAAAACATCAAGGCAGAAGAGCATGGTGGGAAGGAAGCAGCTCACATGATGATCACAGAGAAAAAAGACTCTGCTCACCAGATACAAAATATATATCCCAAGGGCCCCAGCTTCTCCACCACACCCTGCCGACCTTCACTCTCACCCAGTTAATCCCATCAGGCGATCAATTCACTGATTGGGTTAAGGCTTTCATAACCCAATCATTACTCCCCCACACCTTCTTGCATTGTCTCACACATGAGCTTTTGAGGGACATCTCACATTTAAACCTTAGCAGTGACCATATATACCAAAGGTACGAGGACAGAAACAATAGTGGAAAGCAGGTCCACAAAGCAGTGGCAGACCCAAGAGAGCCTCATCAGCCATGATGGAGGAATTGAATTTTGTTCCAAGCAATCATGCAGAAGGGGTTCTATATCTCCCTCC
This sequence comes from Ictidomys tridecemlineatus, assembly GCF_052094955.1. Lineage (NCBI taxonomy): Eukaryota > Metazoa > Chordata > Mammalia > Rodentia > Sciuridae > Ictidomys > Ictidomys tridecemlineatus. Next base: position 10,050,652 of record NC_135485.1, read on the forward strand.
CACAAAGGTGGCCAGTTCGACTTTGTGAGTAAGGAACAGTACCTTATTTCAATTTGGTCTTATGGTACAGCAGAATCACAGTGCCCAAATATCAAGGGCATGACAGGGAACAGTCATGCAGTTGGGAGTTTATAGTCAACGGGGACCTCTGGCCTCCAGACAGCAAAGAGTAAGGTGCAGAACATGCTAGAACAAAGGAATGGCAAGACCTTAAAGAAAATATCACTTCCTTCTACCCAGAAAGTGTTTGTGGAGATTCTGACATTTAAACAGTCTTTGAGGAGATCACTGGGCAAAGAATGGCAAATGGCTTTTGCAGGTAAAAGTAACGATGCAGGTAGAAGGGGGTGGGTAAGTTGTGATGGGAACCTAGAGTCCAGGGTCACCTGGGTCACTGGCGATGCCCAGGTGTGAAGGGAAGACACACGCTGCTTGAGGAGGCCAGGCTGTGGTAGGAGAGAGAACTTAAGAGAAATGGCCAAGGAAGGTGGCTCAGATGCATATGTGGGTTTCCCCTGGGGGTGATGAGGCTCCTTCCTGTGCTCCTACAATACACTGGGCTTCTGCCTCCCAAGGCCCCACCATCCACTCTTCTCTGTATTTATTTATTTTGTTTTAAGATGTCAGAATCTAGCTTTCCTTTTAGGAGATTTAGAACATGGAGACCAATTAATATGCATATATATGGTATATATTTTATAAATATATACATGTTATAAATGAATATGTATCTTCTAAATATACCTATATATTATAGTGATTAACACCTTGATATGATGTGAATGTGTCCTTCCCAAAATTCGGGTGTTGTCAATGACGTAGTTTTAAGAGGTGGCCCTCTGAGAGGTGAGTAGACAGCGAGAGTTCTTCCCTAGAGAATGCAATTGAAACCGTTGTAAAGGAAGCTTCCTGTAGCATCTGGCCTCTCGTTCTTCCCCCACCTGTCTTGAGAATCACAGCACTCCTTCCTCTAGAGGATGTAGCAATGAGATCCCACGTTGGAACGAGGAGCAGCCCTCAGACATCTGAGCCCATCAGCACCTCCATCTTGAACTTCTTCACTCCCAGAACTGTGGAAAGTAAGCTTCTGTTCTTCGTCTATTGCTCAGTCTGTGGAATTCTGCTAGAGCAGCACAAATGGACAGGACACCTCTGTAATCTAATGACTAAAAAGGAACCTCTAAACTGTCTGCTTGATGCTCTCCAGGCATTTTTTTTTCTATGTGTGCTTTTGTGTGTCTGAGTGTATGACCAAATTTAGGCTCACAATCTTCAAATCATTTCCCAGCCTGCTTTGTACCTCCATAACATCTACATTAGACTTAAACTTTAATGTCCACATGTATCCATCTGTATCATAATAGTTACTGGCTGCTCAGGACTTCACTGTGTTCATCCACAACATGGTTTTTGTAACCAATCTGTGGTCTTTACTTCTAATTCCCTGCTTCTATAAGCAAATTACAGGGAATATCACCATGTTCAAACCGTTACTGCTTGCTTAAATATTTCTTTAGAATTAATCCTCAGAACTGAATTTTTCATTAAATGTAGATACATCTTAAAGGATTTGGGATATATTGTCAAAATGTTTCTGAGTGATTTTTCCAGTTGTCCCCTTCCCTTGCACCTAGCAAACACTAGAAATTTTCATTCTCTTCTTTTCTCCCAATATGATGGACAAACAATGGTATTTCATTATTGCTTTCTTATAAGTTATATTTCCTTCATTATTTTTATGATATTAGGCTTTCTAATATGTTTATGGATCATTCACAGTTTTTTTTTTTTTTTTTTTTTTTTGGTGCTGGGGATTGAACCCAGGACTTTGTGTGCATGCAAGGCAAGCACTCTAATAACTGAACTATATCCCCAGCCTGATTTTTTTTCTTTTGAAACTATTATTTTATATTCTCTTTCTCAGTATTTGCCTTGTATTTTAGTAATATTATATTATTTTTAAAAAGACGAGCTTTGATCACAAAATTCATTTGAGTTTGTCTTCGACATTTTGATTTTGTGTATGATATGTTAACCGTTGAGAATCTTGTGTGTAACATAGCCATATTTAGCCCTAGTTCCCTTATGGTTTCTTTCTCTGGGGTCACACTTGGAGAGCCCAGCACCAACCTGTGATTAAGTAAATGAAGCCAGATGTCAGCACAGACACTGCCACTGTGGCATGAGTGTGGCCTGCTTCGTTCACCAGGTCCAACAAGTACACTCACACCAATTGCTCTGTGGAGGTTGGGATAAGGTACGAGGGGAGGGTTTTATGATAAAGGAAAGGTCACCATTAAGTCCAAGGCATTTCACAACCTCTTCCTCTTCTTGCAAAAACCTCTATTTCTTTCTCGAATGAGCACCAAAAGTTCTTTCATTCTGCAGAGCAGTTAGTGGGTTGGTTGCCTTTTAGTGTGTGAGCATTCCTGAGAGCCTTGGCCTGGAACCTGATTTAACAGTTTCATATTTAACATTTGAATATTTACCCTACCCAGACATTGGTTGTCGATCTCCAGTGTAAATCTGTAAAGTTGCAGGTGGCTTTTGGTGTCCTTGTCCTTCCTGTCCTCAACAGCCATCATTAGACTAGGAGCCATAGAAGAGCAGGTCCTTCTTGTGCTTGTTCCTTTTTGAATCCTCAGTTCTTTTCATAATATCGACCATACAGCAGGTGCTTAATAAATAAATGTTGAATGGATGAAAAATGTGCCGTGAAAAAATTTTGAGGCCAATTTTCTTCTTTCTCAACCTCTTGTAAGGCATTGCCTTCTTCAAAGGAAACTCAAGAACTCTGCCTCCTGTGGAATTTCCCACTTTGGTTCAAGATGGAAGACTTGGTTTCACCTGCTCCGGGTCTTTCTTTCCCCTTCTCTTGGTAACAGCCCCCTGATTTCCCTGTGTGGAGCTGAGAGTGAGCTGGGGAGCTACTCGGGGCCAATCAGAACACTGTATCCCTCAGCCATCATCATGGCTTCAGGGTTGTGCGTGCGACTCAAGCCCGACCAATGTGAGATTGTGCAGGAATTCTGATAGACATTGGCAGTAGATGTCCTCTTTTCCTAGGGATGGGGGTCCATGTGGATAAACAATGGGATAATGTGGAGAGATAATCTATAGAGACCACCTAGAGAAATATGCAACTTAGAGGAAATTAAAACTGAGAGATAATTCTAAAAAGAAACGCTGCATCTAGCCTGACCAGTGTCATTTGTGAGAAGGCACAGATTCCTCTTTCTGGATTCAGCCAACTTGAGTTAGGTTGCTATCTATCACCCATCCAGATTTTACTTCAAAATTATATAGTCTAACATTGCACCCTTATATCATGGACACAGTCTTATTTTTTTTAAATAGTTTTTTAGTTGTTTATGGACCTTTATTTTATTTATTTGTATATGGTGCTGAGAATCGAACCCAGTGCCTTAGGCATGCTGGACAAGCGCTCTACCACTGAGCCACAACCCCAGCCCCTGGACACAGTCTTATTAACACAAAGATCTAGAAACCACTGAGGATTCTGATCCTTGTTGCCCCGTCTATCCTGTGAGTCTCCTAGGTTATAGTAGACTCCATAAGCAAGCATCTTCTTGGAATAAGCTTTAGATAGCACTGAGTCCCTTAGCATGTGTCATATATCAGGGACACTTGTATTATTTCTTCTACTAAGTATGGAAATCACTGATAAAGAGTGAAGATTTTACTGTAAGATCAGGTAAATATACCATTCACACAGATGGTGCTGAGAGATGGTTGTGTGGTGGGTAGGAGCAGGGACCCTGGAGCTGGACCGTCCCGACTTGGCCATCTAGCTCCACAGCTGTCTAGTTGAATACCCACTTCTACCACTTAATAGCTGTAATGCCTTGGAGAAGTATTTTAATGTACCTGTTTCCTCATTTAATACAGGTCGGTGAGAACAGAGCCGCCTTATCGGGTCACTTGACGGGATCAATGAGATACTCCACAGGTACAAAAGAAGGGGGCAGTGTTCACAGGACTACCCATCAGAGACCTCCACAGCTAGCAGTGTTAGAATGGAAAACACAAATCCGGAAGAAAACGAATGGTCATGGGACATCCCCCGAAAGACTCTAACGCACTTTAAGACAGAGTCTCCAGGGCCTTGTTTTAGGACACGACCCCCTCCCCTTGTTACCATCCTGTCCTTGGGAAAGGAAGGACGTGAGGTGACAGAGCTCTTGTCCCTTTTGCAGAGAGGATGTCTGTCTGGCAGAGTTGTGTGTGTGTGTATGTGTGAGAGAGAGAGAGACAGACATACACACACACACACACACACACACACACACACACACACACACAGAGGAGGACAGATGACTTCACCTGAGCCCCGAATCAACTCCTCCTCAGGAGACAGCTCTGTCTCAGTGTTTCCATCTACAGGAACCAGTCAATCTCACTTTGTCTTAAGCAAGTGTGCACAGTACCCCCATCGAAACTGATGTTGCCCTGGCAGATGCAGTTCTTCCTAAAAATGTAAAGGACTTTGGGGATAAATATTACTCTCTCCCAACTCCAGTGAATTCTCTCAGCAAAAGCGATGTGTGCTCACTTCATTCATTCATCCATTTCGTGAATTCTCACGGAGCACCTACAGCAAGCCCACATGACTTGCATTATTCTTATTTCTGTGACATCAGCCTGGTGGTCTCAGTTCGTCGCGGTCTGTCTTTCCTCGGCTGTGAAATGGTGCTGCGCATCGCTCACTCCCAGGATGGTGGTGTCCACGTAAGACTTACAGTGTGAAAACTCTGAAGGGTTTTATAAATGTGGGATGATATGTTCTGGAAAGAAATCTGAGCAGGAAACAAGACTTCTACAGTCGTGCAAGTGGTGGTTTTACAGCACCTCTGGGGAGCAGGTAAAATATAATGGTTAGTGGAGACATCGGTGGTAAATCAGACACCACCAGGATTCCACGTGTGAATGAGCAGAGTAGCGCACGGGGATGAACACGTTTAAGCCTGAAGTTGCCTCATGATTATGTGGATTCTTTCACTGGCTTTCTAGACTCTTGCAGGGATTTTTTCAAAGGCAGAACAAAGCTATAGGCATATATTTCTTGCCACCATAAAATAAGGTAGAAAGAAGTAAGCATAATAATAAATTTATAAAGAGACATTTTTAAGCACTACACGCCAGGCACTATGCTCAGCACACCTATAAGATTCTCTCAGTAAAACTGCACATCACCCTGTGAACTTATCTCATTTTATAGCTGATAAAATGGAGGCTCAGGAAAGTTACCTAACCAGCCCCAAATCATAGTGCTAGCAGATGAAAATGGAAATCCGGAGTAAGGGTCATTTTCATGATCGATGTTCCCTGGGAAGCCTTTGAAGAAGGTGAAATAACAAAGTACATGTTTTAGAGTAGGTAGCACTTGGACATAAGAAGTCGGGAGAGGAGAGTGTCTTTTGGGAACAGAGTGAACTGCAGTAGGTGAGACGTGGATTTGGAGAGCAGGGTGCATGAGCAGAAAACCAAAAGCAATATTAATTGTGAATACGCTTTTGAAGTAACAGGAACAATTAAGATTGAAAAAGCAGTGTGGGAGCAGTCTAAGGAAGACTTTGAAGGCGAGATCAAGAGTCTAAGGCTGTTTTGCAAACAAGGGGGAGAAACAGAAAGTTAGAAACCCTGCAATGGTATCATCAAAATGCCACCTCAGAGGCACATAGCAGGCAGCAGAGAATGATCATGGGGTCAGGGTGGCCGAGCAGGAGGCTGACCCAGCATGGCAACAAGACAGACTTCATGCCGACAAAGGAAACTTGAAGAGGAAATTCTATGGTCAATGCCAAGGAGTCTCTTTTCTGATGACCTATTTTAGATATTTTGGTTTTGTTTTACAGCTTTATTTTTGCAGAGGATCAACTTTCTGGCGTAGAATCTAATAAAGCATGTGATTGCCTTTCACATTGCACAAACACATGGGCAGAGAAAAGACTACCCTGCAGGTTCTTGTGATTCCTCATCCAAAGGCTCCATCTGCTTGCCAAGAATGTGCTTGGTGCAGCCAGCCAGTCTGGCACAGTCCCCTCCTCCTCCTTCTCGTCCCGGAGCCCCACCCGCACCGACTCACTGGAGCCCGAGAGCTCCATCTAAAGCTAGAAAACCTGTGGCCACCCCCGGCTTCCCATCTGCTCCCACTGCCTCCCAGTTCAACCAGTGCAGCCTTCTGGCTGAAAACTGAATATTGCTGACCTTGAAGAAAACATGCTCTGTTTTCCCTGATGGCATCTCCAGTGTGGAGGGAAATAGACTGGCCTTTGTTACTGTCCCTGGTAGAAGATTATGGGCAGTGCCCAAAGTTGGGGGGGGAGGCGGGGAGCGGGTGGCAGCAGGAGGTGAGGTCTGGTCAGTTGACTTAGCATAAGGCCTGTATTGTCCTGGAAGCCTCCTTTTGGAGAGACAAAACCCTCCAAGGAGCTGAGCTGCCCACTTGGGCTCAGATCCCGACAGGACTGATGACCCCAGGGCTTTTTCATGAATGTTTCTTGTCCCTCTAGATTGATATGCAGGGTCACATCAGTCTCACATGAGAAGTTTCCTGAAACAGTAGGTAAAACAGGAGAACCCAGAGGATCTTAGGCCCTGCATGACTTAGAAAAGAAGGGATCCTGGAGAAGTCACCATTCCCTGGCCCACACTTTTGACGTTAATAGCTATGGAACACGTTGTACCGGACAAGCTTGAATTTGAACCCAAGACCATCAACTTGAAATTTCACTCTCTCCACCAGCCCAGTATTTTCTGTTTTTTCTTTTTTTCTATAAAGTATTGTCTTCAAGTGAAATCTTACATAGACCACTAATCGGCACACTATCTCTCTCAAACTGTAGGTGGTATGCTAATATAAACATTCTATTTGTTTGAACTTTTGCCATTCATTTAATGGATAAAACCCAAGAGCCATTTCAGACCGTTAGAGTTTTCTGTAAGCCTCGGCATTCATTTTAAGTCTTGCTTTCATTGGATGGAATTAAACAAACTCCTTTTCTATGCAGATAAGTCATTGCAAAGGATTAGCAGTTCTCAGATGCTCATCTTGAAGACTTGGCATAGTTGAGGTTTAGCAAAACTAGTCCAAAAGTCAGAGCTGAATTTCTCTTAATATTTAACTACAACCCTACAATCTTTGTCAAAAACTTAAATGTCCAAATCAGGGGGTCAGTGCTTAAGTGTACAGTCAGCTAAGAAATTGCCTGTGCTGCGATGATTGCCGTGTAAGGCACACTATTCCTTACACTTCAATTCTCCTCTCCTAGGACATGTGAATGCCTAACTGTATTGCAAAACGATCTTTATATAAGCAATTTTATGTGAGAGGATTTGATAAAGAAACAAGAGGCTTTCTGAATCAATGGCACGTTTTAAAAATTTCAAATACAAATATCAGGAAAGGTCCATAGGAGGCCTTCTCCAAAATGACACAGCCTAACAACCAAAAGTAACTCACTGGTGGCCTTGGCTGAGCTAAAATTTAATCGGAGACATTTAAGTGTGTGCTTTTTTTTCAAAGCAGTATCAAATGTATAAGAGAAATAATTAAGGAATAATTTTAAGAATTCCTAAAGCATTTTTTAAAACATGGCCCTAGACCCCCAGGTCTCCATCTCAGTCCCCAAACGGCTTTCACACAAAAGGATAAGCCAGACTGGGGGAAGGCTGTTAGGAGGCGTGGCCCAGGGAAGAGAAGCCTTTCTCTAACCCCTGTTCCTGGGGACACAGCTCAGGAGCTGAGTTCAGAAAGCAGACTGCGAGAGTCCAGTCATCTGGATTGGTTGACTTCATAGTCAATACGTGCTACGGGCTGCTTAGAGATGAACCAGTGAACACAAGAACAACAAATGTCCCTGTGCTCACAGCGTGAGATTTCTAGTTGGGGGAACTAGACATAAAATTCTGGAAGGGCAAGTGCCAAAAGGAGGTATAATTAAGTGTACACACAAATCCAAACCAGTGGGAAAACAGTAAAATATTAGTAAGATGGGTGCTGAGAATTAAAACAGGAGGTTGTTTTGGTGAGTGGTTAGTCTTGACTTTAGCCTCTGCACTGGGAGTCCTGCTGGAGAATGTGAGGCTCAATCTCTCTGTCTCTGTCTCTCTGTCTCTCTGTCTCTGTCTGTCTCTCTTTGTGTCTCTCTCTCTCTCTCTCTCACACACACACACACACACACAGCCACACGCGCACACATGCACATACACCCTGCCTTTTTATTATGACATTTCTTAAGCATCCACAAAGGTCCAGTGACGCACCCCCACTGACCCCAACATCAGTGGTCTTCAATATCTTGGCCACCTTCTTCCATCTATCTCCCTTACCTTCCCTATACTTTCTTTCTTTTTTTTTTTTTTGCTATTCTTAGAGTATTTTATAGAAAATCCAAGAAAGCACATCATTTCTCCCATAAACACTTAAGCATTTTTAACAAAGACTTTAAAAAATAAACTTAAAAACTGATCTCATTAACACACTTTAAGATGAGTATTCCTTAATAGCATCCAATACCAAAACCGTCCCCAAATTTCTTCTAATTCTTTCAATCATGTGTTTTTGCCATTAATTTGGGCAAAAAAAAGTAAGGACGTGGAATTTAAATTGAGACTCCAAATGGCAAATAGGGGCAGGTACAAGACACAGACAGAAAAAGGGCCACCAAAATACAAGGTGGCAAAGGTCCAGTGACATACCAGGAAGGAGCTGTTATTTGGGGAATCGAAAAGCCATTGTGACCCAGCACTGATCCCAGAAATCTTACCTGCAGGGCAAAAGGTGAGTGGCCTAAAGCCAAGCCAAGGAGTTCTCTGGGGCAAGAGTATGGTCAGTGTTACACATGGCTCAAGGTCAAGGTCAAGGTCACAGAAGTTGGCCTGGACAATAGAGGGCCAAAAGCCGCAGAAGAGGATGTTGCCCTGAGACTTGGCAGGGACGGATGCCCCTTAGGTAAGACTTCCTGGAGCAGGTCTCGAGGTCGCACGGGACTTCAGTTCTGTTCTGGGACCAGTGGTCCCAGCAAATCAAATGAAAAGCAGAGGCAATGGCGGGAACCCAACCCAGAGGGCGCGGGCATGGTGGAGTACGGAACAAGCTCTGGTCAAAGGCTTTGCCACTGTGCGGTGTCTTTTTGGTGTTATTGCTACATAGCTGAAAATCCAGAATTTTACATAAGATATCCTAAACTGTTGATATCTAAGGGCTACTATAATTTTACTAAATTCTTCATTCAGGTGAAGACCTGATCTAGCCTTCTGGCCTTTGGTTTTCAATCTTTGGTTGTTTAAAATGATGATTGGGACCTTGGGCTAAGGTAGTCTGCCTGGGATTTGAATCCTGTTTTCACCCATTACTAGCTAGCTGTGGAACCTTGGAAATGTTAACATCTCTGAGCCTCAGAAAGAAAATAAAAAGATAAAAGTCTCTCTGTCAGAGGCCCAATGGTGGTCCTCCAAACAACAAGTCCACATCGCATCCCCTGGAATAAACCAAGAGTCTCAGAATGTGATCACCCTACATTGTCTAAATATGTCCCGAGTCCAATGACAAGTGTCCTTACAAGAGACACACAGAACAGAAGCTGATGTCAATATGGAGGCAGAGATGGGATCCATGAGCCCACAAGCCAAGGCTTGCTGGTGACCACCAGGGGCAGGAGGGAATAAGGAACAGGTTTTCCTTAGAGAACATCCTCAGCCACGCCTCTGGAGGTCCAGGTCTACGACCTCCAGAACTGTGAGACAATGCATTCCTGCTGCTTTAGGCCACACAGTTTGTGATCACGCATTATGAAAGCCACATGTCTTTGGGTAGGAGCAGAGAAAGAGAGAGAATTGAGGAAAATATTGACTCTGCCCATGAATGTTCCGTTGATTCATCTGTAGGTAGATATGGCATGGCCATCTGTATTTGTTCATCATAAGAGATAAAAAGCCCTCCTCAAATGTGTTTATCAAAGAGAAGCATTATCTGTTTTATGTCACTGAAAAGTTCAAAGAGTCACTTGCTTCAGGCATGGCTGGATCCAGGTGTTCAAAACCTATCATCAAAGTGTTACCTCTTTTCCCCCTCAGCTACGATTTTTCTTGGGTTGACTTTCAAAAGTCAGTTTCAGAGGACCAATTTTCAACTAATCCTTTGACTGGAGGTTGGAGAATGCTAACTGATCTGCTTGGGTCATATGTCTACATGTGCTATAAGGTCAGTAGGTAGGTGTTTTGGTCTGTGCCTCTATAACAAAATACCTAAGATGAGGTGATTTATAAACAGAAAATTATTTCTCATAGTTCTGGTGGCCAGAAGTCAAGGTGAAGAGGGTAGCCATCTTGGTTCTTGATAAAGACCCCGTCTCTGTTTCCGAGATAGCACTTTGTTACTGCATTCACAGGAGAGGGTAAATGCTGGTCTGAGGTAGTTTCTTCCAGCTTTTTTTATAAGATACTTATCCATTCATGAAGGTGGAGCCACTGTTACTTAATCAGAGGGCACCTACTCTTCATTGGTATTAGGAGTGGCATGAATCTCAACACCAATGAGATTAGGTTTCCATACACAAATTTTTCATGCTATGGAAGTAGGGAAGCGACAGTATCAAGAAAAAAGAAAATACTGTCACACAGAATAAAAGGAAAGGAGGGTTGGACGGGCAGGTGATAAACTGCATCCATGCATTCAGAGGGGCAGAGGGAACAAGCCACACACGCAGGACCTGATCACATGAGTGGGTGGCATGGCGGGTCCGAGGGGGAAATGAGAAGTGACTTATTAAGGGTCCTGGTGAAATTGTTGGTCCTACTGAAAAGCAAAAAAGGTGTGAAATGAGATAGTTTCCTTACACTAAAATGAGAGAGGATTTCAGATGAATTGAGTACCCAAGATTCATTCTAAGAGCTTTTAAACTTTTATCCAATATAAGGAAAAATATCTTTCTTGCTTTAAGGTAGGAAAGGAATATTTTAGAAGACATAAAGCACTCATCATAAGACACTGCTAAATTTAAGCACAATATAATCAAAAAATCATGTTGATAAATCTGTATGTAGCGTCAATAAAGGATCAAAGTATAAAATATCAAAATATATTTTAAAACTCTTATAATTTAATGCAATATGATAAACAAACCAACAGGAAAAGGATGTTATAAATAAGAACCAAATGCAACTAATAAACACAAAAAGCTGCTCAACCTCATTAGTAATCAAGGAAATACAAATCGAGATCCTAATGTGATGTGAAATTATGGTTGTATAATTGACAAAAATTTACATTCTGACAATGCCAAGTGTTGGCAAAGATGTGAAACAGGAAGAACTCAGGCACACTGCTGGCGGGAATGTGAATTGGAATGTGTGCCCCAAGTTAATCTGTGGCAACCTGACTCCAAGGCCATAGTTTGGGCAGAGAGTCTCTGGGGGCTGATTAGGGCAAGATGGCAGAGCACTCGCCAATGGAACTCATGCCCTTAATGAAAAGAGCCTTTGGTGAGCCAGCCCCTGTGCCACGCGAGGACACAGTGGAAACTACCATCTGTGGAGCTGACGTGTGACCCGAGCAGAGCCTTCTGATTTGCTACCTCTGTGCTCCACAGGTGGTGACGATCACAGAGGATGAGCCATCGGCTCTGTGTGTCTACACAGGAAGGTGGAGATCAGTGCTGGGGACGGACGTACGACTGGGGATTACTGCTCCATTGGTGACGTCTGGGAAGAGTCAGATGAAGAGGGGGAGTCCAGGAAGAGAAGCCTGTGGTCACCCCTGCTCAGGGTCACCACAGAGGAAGATGAACCAGTGGACAGGGCCTGGCCACCAAGGAAGGGGGACAACCAGAGGAGGGCAGGGCCCTGAGAGCTGAGAAGAGAGAGTCTCTGAAGAAGCTGGTGATTGACTGTGGAGGAAGGTGGGGTCAGACAAGGTACCACTGGGTCTGGGAGCCCAAGGTCATGGGTGACCCTGAGCAGAGAAGAGCCTGTGCACTTGCCCCCCACCATGCTGGCTCAGAGCTTCTCGCCTGGGCCCTGGGTGTGTCCCTGCCCCGTCCTCTCCCTGCCCAGCCCACCTGCCCCAGCAGGTGCTGACCCAGCCGGGGCACTTCCCACTCACCTTCCTTGGTGCCGCTTCCGTGACCACAGGCCCACAGCCATGCCCAACACCCTCTCTCGCACCTCCCACACCTGATGTCAGGCATTCCAGGTCATTGTCTCTTGAGTCAGGTGGCCGCCACCTGTGCAGGCTTGGCCACTCCGCCCTCCTGACAGCCCTGTCCCTCCCCTTCTTCTGCTTTCCTGATGAGTGGGGGTCTGGGAGCAAGCTGAGCCCTGGAGCCCAATCCTAATTCTATTTGAGCCACTTCTGTGGCCTGGATGTTGAAGTGTATGCACTGGAAACTCCATCCCCAGCACGACCATGTAGGGGCCTGCCGGGAGCTGCTGGGGTCCCCAGGGCTCCTCCTCGTGTGTGGATGAATCCCATTATCTAGAGAGTGGCCTGACACGAGCAGGCCTCTCGTGCTCTCCTATACATGTGTGGCTTGTCCTAGTGCCACATTAGGGTGCCCCAGAAGAGCTCTCCCCACAGACTGCCCCTCCTCCGGAACTGTAAGGCACTCTGTTACAGCAGCTCCACGTAGGCTAAGACAGCCACTGAATAGCTCAGTGACAGCAGTAAAGGCTTCAGCCGCTTTGGGTGCCAGACTCTTACTCTCTGAAATGAGTTATTTCTATTTGGGTGAGCTTAATATTCTGGAATGTTCTCTGACTCTAAGGATGGTAGTGTAGGTTTACATTTTGGACATCTACCACCAAACTTGTGGAGAGGCCGCTATCCTCTGTTAACTTAACCTGACCTGGCCACTGGCTTAAGGAGAAGGAGGTGGCAGGTGGCCTGTATGTGGGAACTTCTTGGGGTGGGGGTGGGGGGTGCCATACCTATGATGGAGCAGCTTCATTTGCATCTGACAGAAAAACTTGCCCGGGATCCAAGACTGGCTAATGGACCTGCACCGAGTTCAACATGGCCAGTTCTGGGTTTCAGATACTGCTGTGGGTGGCCAAGGCTTTAGAGGCAGAAAGGGGTTTTATTTTAAACCACTGGTGAAAGCATTTTAAAATGCCTACTGATGACTGGCTTTATTTTTATACCCACCATTTTCCTCGCAAAGAAATTAAACAAATAAACAGATGCCACCCTCTCTCCCGCTCTCTTTTGGCTTAGGTCCTCCGACACTGCAGTGCCTTCTGCACCATCTGCTGGCTCCGCAAAGGTAATTAACAAATGCACACTATTCCCAGACGAGGCTGGTTTTTAAGGACAATCACGCCAGGAAAACAGAGAGGAAAAGAGACTGTGGCAGACCTGCTAGGCGTCTGCAGTCCCAGACTCCACTTCAGTGTGTCGTTGGAGATGCTTGTCGAATTGTAACTTCTAAAAATGAATTTGAACGGATTTAAACAAGGAAATGAGATTTCACCTCTAGTGGGAGACCTTAAAGGAGGAGTGAGAAAAATCGCAGGGTGTCCAGGAGTGTTGGACTCCCAGAGCTAATTTTTCTGTACTAATTGTCATCTTTGATTTATTGTGGATATTCTAAAGAAGGAGAAATAAAAACAGTCATCAACAAAAGCACGAGATAAAATGTTGTGCCCAGCGCTAAATGTTGGGTCACACGCAGGCAAATGCTGCCCTTCCCTGAAGGACCTTGTACCTTGAACGTGTCAATCAACCTCTCTGAGCCTCCTTCTCAGACCTGTGAGCTGGGAACAATAGAAATACCAAGCCTTCGGGGTCACTCTAACAATAAACAAGACAATGAATTTGGATCAAGAATCACATGCAGAGACCAGCGAGTACAAAGCCCTTCTTAAGTGCTGGTTGCTGTTAATGTTGTCTTATCAGGTGAGCATCCGTGACAGATGGCCTAGTCCAGCCTTAGCGGCAGGGAATTAATAACCCTTCTAGCAAGCCCCATGTTCTAAAAAGGGCAGAAGCACTGTAAATAAAGTGAGAGAATAGAAGGGTTGACATTAACAAAAAGAAAGCAAGACCTGGGGGTAGGGGGGGACGTGTTGGAGACAAAAGATACAATTATAGCCTGCGTGTATTCAGAATCCATGAACAAGGCCAGTCGGGGCTCACGTGGACGCAGATGAAGGGGTTGGAATAGGAGATATGTTGTCAGAATTTTAAAAGGGGAAAAAAATGTCTGAAAGATGGGTTGCAGTAAAATTTAAATATGAATGTGCATAAATAGAGAACCAACTTCCCGGGAAGGAGGCCTTCCTTTCTTGGCATGTTTAAAGTTAGATAGAACCAAACAGAAGTCAGATCCAGCAATCAGACAGAGGCTCCTAAAAGACAGAGTGTGATGTCTACCAGGGTGACTGTGTCTGTGTTCCCTTTGTGACTGGATGGCAGAGGTGGGGCTCAGGGAACCTGCTTCTGGTGGCCCAGAGACAAACAGCCCTGAGAGTGTCCTTTTAGGAGAGTCGTGGGGCTGCTCAAGGCAAAGTCAGAGAGTTGGCGTTTGTTTTCTGATGGCAACAGAAGATGTCCCTGGTCAGTAAAGTAATAACGTCAACAGTCACGGTCCGTTCCTTGATGGACGGAACGTGATATTTCTAGAGAGAATGAACCTTGGTAAATATCAAATTCACCCATACTTGCCGTTCGTTCCAGATCTCTTACAATGTCAGTGTGCTGCAGGACACCTGGCGGGTTGCCACCAGCTGGCGACAAAAGACCCGGCCATGGCGGTTTATTTAGAGGACTTTCCGTCCTACTCCACAGGCTTCAATATTGACACTCTCCTTGGTGACAGCTGGGAATCCAGGGCCTGACGACCTAAATGTAATCCAATTCTTCCTCAAAACGCAGCTCTGATACCAAATGTGAGCTGTGTTCCCCAAGACCACTACCAAGAACGGAGCTAAAGGACCCTCCCTGTACCCCACCTCGGGTCAGGGACACCCTGGTTATCTCGTTCACCAGCTCCTCTGCCTCCTAATATAACTAGCAGTTAGAGTAGACAGGGAGTCGCAGGGTGGGTTGGCTCACGGAGCACATGGTGTCTCCGAGGAAATTCCTGTAAGAGGAGACAGGAGCAGGATTTCCCCAGATGGATGAGGGAGAAAGCAGAAACCCAGCAGAGACCCAAGGAAGTGGTCATGGTGGGCGCTGACTTCAGTTTCGTGTTCTCAACTGGAGGGGCCAGGGAGGCACGGGAGAAGGTTCCCCAGGAAGGTCGGAGAGGGCTCTGGATGCACATCAAGGAACTTAGACCTTTCCTTGTGCCCTCGGAAGGCCACTGAAGAGTCTTCAGTAGCACCGACATGATGACGTCTGCATTTGAGAAGTCTCCCTCCAGCGACCATGGTTGGGGGAGGTTTGAGAATTAACAAGAGAATTGCAGGGAGCCCATGGCACTGGGGATTTGAGTCATCTGTTGGAAATGGGGGCCCTGGCCTGGGTGGCCACAGTGTGGGCAGAGAAAGGCAGGGAGGCGGGAGAGAAGAGTGTGACCATGATAGGACTAGTTTGCAGGAGGACGGTTTCAAGGTGGGGGACAGGGTTTGAATTCTGACTGGGCCGTTCAGTGGTTGGGTGGCCCTGGGCACATTTCTCTGATGCAATATTGTTTGAATGATTCATAAAGCTGGTGCTTTGTACTTAGAAAGTGCCCAAGGCGGCTGCGCGAGCGTTGGGAGGGCTGAGGAGGAAGAATCTGGGCTGCCTTTGGTCATTTTCATTGATGTTTGGGATTCCTCTATTCAAGAGAGAAGTTTCAGGACAGAACCGTTTCTGTTTTACTCCTGCATTCCCAGGGCCGACTGGTGCCCTACACGTTTCTCAAATGGAAACTCATTATTGGATTTAATGAAGTCTACCTTGGAGCGGGACTAGGAGGGGGCAGGTCATCAAGATGGCAAATGGAGGGCTTGGAGGGCGACCTTGCACTTCTCACAAACGCACACTCACTCCGAAGGTCCACACAGAGCAGAGGACTCTATGTGCTCCCTGTTTTGCAAAAGGAAACAAGGTCTGAGGGGTGAGGCTATCGTGTGTGGAAGACATTGTACTGTGGAGCCACTGCAGCTCTGGGGAAGCCCACTGAGGAAGGCCAGGACACAGCCTCTTGGGACAGTGCCTGCCCAGCAGCACTTTATAGTCAAGGGAGCTGTCTTGGCGGAGGTGGCAGTTGTTATAAACAGGACATGACTGCAGTTTGCAGAGCATCCAGACACTGGAATCCTACAAACACCAGTCATGAGCTGCAATTTGCATCTTGAAAGTCCCCCAAAGGGCCATGGGTTGAAGACTTTGTCCAGCAGGTGCTTTGGGGAGGTGGCGGAGCCTGAAGGAGCGTTTCTCTCCCTCTGCCTTGTGGCTGCCACGAAGTGAGCTTCTTCCTGCACCACATGCTCCTGCCGTGGTGTAGTTACTGCCTCACCACACACCCCAAAGCACTGGGGCCAACTGCTTAGGGCCTGAAACCTCTAGAACTATGAGTCCAAACAAACCTTTCCTCTTTTTAAGTTGATTTTCTCAGATATTTTGTTGTGGGGACAAAAATCTGACTCATAGAACACATCGTGTGTCCCATACTATCTCCCCCTGCCCACCAAGGTCAGTTCAAGTCTAGCCTCATCCATGTCCTTAATCGTGATACAAAGCTATTGACCTTCTCTCTCTCTCTCTCTCTCTCTCTCTCTCTCTCTCTCTCAGCTGAACTTTGTTGTGCATTTAGTAGAGGCCCAGGACTATTTACATGAATAATCTCGTCTGATGTGTACCACAACTTTATGAAGTATGTGTCATTGTTGCCTATGTCTTATAGTTTTGGAAACTAAGAATTAGGGAGATCTGAGAATTGTCTGAAGTCAGGAGGCTGAGTAGGAGAGGGTGAATTCCCACCTAGGCATGCTGATGGAGGGTCCACATAGCTGGAGGTGAAATGCCTAAGCCCTAAGGCAACACTCTTATGAGACTACCATACCTTATATTATGTGTTCAACTCACCCAGTGCTTATAGAGGCCCTACTATGCATCTTCATGGAACATGAATAAGGAGGGGGCCAGTCCTGTAAGCTCAGAGTCCATTGAGAGGAACACAAACAAATCAATCACACCCAACCCTGCAGGCGCACCAGCTGAGCTTGTGGCCAAGTGTGACCCCTGTCCACTCAGCCTGGGGAAGCCAGGGATGTCTCCCCATTTCAAGGCTTTTCATAATTGTCCTTTGTCTGTCAACAACTTTTTCCTCCTCCTCTCGCCCTTTGTGGGGAGGAACTATTCATTAATACCAAGGAAATAAACAGACAGGATTCTATGGGGATAATGCCCTGGTGAAGTTATACGAAGAGACAGGTGGAAAAGATAAATGGGCAGTCTTTACCTATGGGGCGGGATTCCTCTGGGAAGAGTCTGAAGGTTTAAGTTTGGAAGACCCAACAGCACTGCTGCAGGCTGCAGAAAGAGGGCAGGCGGGGCTCCCCCACGTTCTGATGGAGGTCCCCCCCCCCATGCAAAGGCAGGGAAGAGAAGGAGGAAGAGGAGAAAGAGGCTTCAGGAGAGAGGGAAACACTTAGCAGCCCTGCCCTGGGCAATTCTGCATGGAGCAGGGACAATGGAGACACTGGTGTGGGTGTTAACAGCCAGACTTTGTAGATTAAAACTGGTGGAGCCTGGGTGCCTCCCGGACACCTCGGATGTAAGTAAAGGGACAGAACACATCATGCTAGTCGAGAGCCCTGCTCCTCTTTCTCCTCTATACGCTCACAGATCTGTGCTTGCTCATGCTCCTAAGTACATTCTGAATGATGCTAATCGCTGTCGCACCCTCTCTCCAACACCCGTTTCTTCTCCCTGGTGGTCTAGACCCAATTCTAACCCCACACAGCATCCACCCACCACACAAGGGGTCACCCCTGCACCCCCAGCCCTCTGTGGTGACTCTGCCCTTCACTTTTCAAGTTTGAATCTTGAAAGCTCCAACCCTGGGGTTGTTCCCCATGTCGTTCCTGGTCCCATGCTTTTCTCTAGTGACATCGTGGTGCTTCGAGTTGGGAGCAGGATGGACGTCCTTTTTGGTTGGGCTGGTGGACAGAGCATGGCCTTGGTGTCAGAAAAGTCTCAGTGTGATCCCAGCTCAGTCACTTACTGGCAGGGCAAGTGTCAATCTCTCCAAGCAGAGATTCTCCTTCCAGGGTTTTCTGAGGCTTCTCACTGGAGCTGTGCAGGTTACCACCATGTACCCACCTTCTGATAAAGGGGGCCCAGAGGTGACATAAGCACCCTGTGGCTGGTGAAAAGGGCCCCCACTGGGGCTTCATTTACCTGGGGAGGAGAGGGAAGGTGGGCAGCTATAGAGACTCCAGGCCCTTCCAGGAGAACACACCAGTATAAACCCAATGGGCTCTTTCACTTGGGGAAATAAAGGTTCTCTTTAGGCTGCACCTCTCCCTCTGCATCTGCTTAAGAACAAGAGGTCCTTTGCTCCCCACCCCCAGCCTCTTCCTCCCTGTCCCCTTCCCCATCCACTAATTAAGCCTACTGAGAAGCAACAGTGCTCTTGTAGGCAAAGGGCTGTTGAAATGTGGCTGTGGGGAAATCCCAGTCGAGGCCCCCATCCTGGAAGACTTTCCCAGCCGAACACAGACAGGTGACATAGGATGTTTGGCCAGCCCTGAGGGGTGCTCGGGCTCACTTGAACTTGGAAGGTAAAGTAGAACAGAAAAGGAGAGTTTGAGAAGCATGGAGGACAGCATGGCCCAGCACCACAGGTGGAGGCTTATCTTGAAGTCAGATGAGGTGGGCCTGGGGGATGAGCACCCCCACCCATGGCCTCTCTAGAGCCACCTAAACGTCCCCCACTCTGAGGTCTGCCAAAGAAGAAAAACTTGGCTCCAGTCTCTTCCCTTCTAGGAAGGCTTTGCAGATTTCTGCAGGCAGAGGTGACTATTGCTCTTTCATGCCCCATCTGGAGCCAGTGAAAATGATAACAGATCTTCAGGGATGTGTGTGTATGTGTGTGTGTGTGTGTGTGTGTGTGTGTGTGTGTGTGAAACATTTATAAGTGAGATATATAGAGATTAGCAGATGAGAGACAAGAGATGAATGAAATCCACATTAAATTCTTACAGTAGTTCTGCATAAATATCTCATTTTATCTCCAGGCTTCTCAAACCAAGGCTCAGAGGGTTTAAGTAACTTGCCTGAGATGATTCAGCACCTACATTTAGACCAAGGCTCAAACTACTGCCTTCCATTCCCAGGCGCTACCGAAAGCTGCCCTATACCGTAATGCCTGGGTCCTCTGGCTCATATACCTTCCTGCCATCCCCTGTATCAGGGCCTGACACTGGAGAAGAAATGCAAGGCACATCTGTTGAATAGAATTGATTTGAAGAGTGCTGGCAATTAGAAGGCTTCGGAGATGGCTCCCAGACACGGGACAAGGTGCTTTGGAATAAAAGATGAATTGGGTAAGCAGGAGCCAATTAGCAGAGGATGCTACAGCCTATGATAAGGAGCTTTAATTTGATAGGAGACAATTGGGAGTCATTCATCCTGGAGCTCAGAGAAAGGCAGTGACAAGCCCCTAACGACACTCAAGGGCCTTTGAAACCTTTAATTGCTGCCTGCAATTTTGCAATTTCTAAATAGTGTACAAGTGACACAAGAGGATGAGCCCAGAGTTCCATATGCCCCCAGATTGTGCAAGGTCACCATGGGAGCAGCATGCCCCTGCTCTGGACAGAGCAGGAACACTGCAAAGGAGACCGGGTCTCTTTCTCTATGTCCCTGAACCCCAGGTTCAGGCTTTGCCTGACTCCCCTGCTCCACTCCTTGCATGGCCCTCGGACTATAAGTGGGCTCTGGGAGTCAGAGACATCACAGTTACTCTGGCCCTTCTGAAACTTCTGCCCGCCACCCTGACCCTGTGTGCTAACCTTTGCTGATTGCTGTCCAAAGAGAGAGCCTGCGACTTTCCATTTCACAGAGGCAAGACACTTCACCTTCCCCATCACCAAAACCCCGGCAAAGTCAGGGCAGGCCTGGAAGGGAAGGAGGGAAGCTGGGGAATTCTGACAGCAGAATCAGGGTGGACTGCTTGGAGCTTTTGTCTTTTATTTTTTCTAAGCTTGGGATGCCGTTGCTCTTCCATCTGGTGCACAAGCCCATGTAGGGCAGTAGTGGGTCTGGATCCTGCAGGCACCAACAGCAGGGCAGATTCCACACTCCCGGGACAATGGCCCTTTCACAACATGGAAAGCCACTCAGTATTGTATTGTTTGCGTGTGATGCAGCCTCTTGACCGCGCGCGCAAACACTCCTATTTGCACCAGCCCCCGTGACTCGACGGTGGCTTATTTACTGCAGGAGATACTGGGGCTGATTGAAGCGGCAAACCTCTTCCCCCGACCCTAAGAGGAAAACAACAAAAGCCACATATGAAAAATGAAGCCATCCCACTTAGAGCCAGGGATTGGAACGCCGGCGCGGGCACCAGGTGCGTTAATTACACTTGATTGCATGTTGGTTTATGGCTGCGGTCACTTGTGTGCTGTGTTCTGGCCCTGCAGCATCTGTGCTGAAGGACATCCTTGGTATTTCGTTAAGCAAGATGAATATTGGCCAGATGGTGACTTCACGAGGACATAGCTCACACAGCATTTCCCGGCCCCACCACAGATTTCTGTGAAGGAATCTTGAACGCCTTGCTGAACAAAACACAACAAGAAAACTCAGAGCCCTGAGAAGGCTCCACCGTAGGTTGAAGATTAATGGTCTCGATGGTAGCGGGGACAGGAGCCCAAATGGCACTGAGCTCCCAGGCTGCTCACTGCAGATCTCGCCAGCCCGTGTGTCTCTCTCTCTCTGTGGCTTGCAGAGTGAACTGACATCACTCTCTGATGCACTGCAGGGGGAAGGGCATGCTCAGAGCCCCCCGGAGGGACAAGCCTCAGGAAACTGGGTCACTTCCTTTTTAAAAAAAAAAAAATTTTTTTAATTAATTTTGTGTAGTGACAGGCCTCATCAGCACCTGCTTGCTCTGTAATTTGATTGTGACGGCAACCAAGTGAAGAAAGTGCAGTGGGTGTCAGCAGCCAAGGCCAGTTTCTCATGGTCTGGGAGGAGAGACAGGCAGAAGAGAAAAGCTCTCTCCCAGGACACCCTCCAAAGCACCCTGAGCAGCTTTGGTATTATCGGGTCACAAGCTGGCGAGCAAATTGGCCCAGATCCCAGTTGCTTTAGCAAAGTTCTTGCTCCCTGAGAATCGTCTCTGACCCACACGGAGGTTAAAAAAAAAAAAAAGGCAGGCGTTACATATTTGTTAGCTGCACTTTAAATGCCGTAAGCCTGTCTGGAATTTGTGAAATTTCTACGACCTACACACTTGAGTCCTAAACCATGAAATGAGGATATAGAGACTGAAGGTCATTTGGCTCGCAAACAAGGTCAGCCTGAGATAGTCCAGAAGCACATAGAACCAGGGCAAAGTAGGAAGGCAGAGTGTGTCCATGTCCCTGGGGTCCCTGCTCTCCTGCCCTCTATGAATAAAACCAGCTTCGCAAGACAACGTAGTGGGGTTGTTCACGGCTGTTGTCTGTTTGTTCAAAGGACTAGTTAGTAGCAATAACAGCAATGGAGGTCATTTCTTGCACACCTGCTCTATGTAAGACTTGCTGATGCATGCGTCCCATGAGTCCCCTCAGCCCCCTGGAAACCATACCCCTCAGGATACGGGTCCTGGCATCAGGCTATCTTCTCTACCACCCACCACTGTGTGACCCCATGCCAGCAACTTAACCTCTCTGAGAGTTGCTATCCTCATAGGTGAGACAGGAATAAGAAGAGAACCTAGTTTACCAGTTGGTAAGGACTGGATGAGAGGGTGCTTTGAAGTCCTGGAGAGGAGCTTGGCACATACCAACTGCTTTGAGAAGCCAGCAAGCATTATTACCCAGGGTGCATAGTTGTGGAAGCTGTGAGTCTCCAAATCTCCACTGAAGGTACATCATTTCTCCGACGTGAAAAATCAGATGGGAACCCAAGCCCTCCCAGGCTGCTGCCTCCTTCTATGGAGGGCTGATGCAAATTCATGGCAAGGAGCCCAGAGACAAGAGTCCCTCCTCTGCTGGCATGCTTTGGCAGGCCAAGCGCTGGCACACAGCCCACCAAACCCATAAAACAACCTCTATTGTTTCACTGGAGGCTTTTGATCACCCTTTTAAAAGAAAAGACTACTACCCTCCCCGGCCCACCCCCAAAACAGAATAGCTCTGGGAGCGGGGCTCCTTGGGCTAGGGCCTCGCATACCAGCCAGAGCCCAGCAGGTGAGTCAGCAGAAAACAGCCTGCCTGCAGCTCAGAGCCCGCCTACCCTCCACCAGCTGCTTCCAGAAACGGAAGGCCTCTGGGAGGCAAACAGAGGGGACCCTGCTCAGGTCCCCTGGGTGCACAGTGTCCTTTGTCGGCCTGGACTTCAGTCAGGAGCCGCCCATGTTGACACTTCAGCTGGCAGAGCAGGCTGGGCCTGGCTGGGAGAGGCGGGAACCCCCCCACTGCGAACAGGGTCCATACTTCCGCAATCCTGGCCAGACTCCAACGTCCACGGCCAGCGTTCTCTGTACATACTAATTCGGTGAATCTCAGACATGCGAGTGTGTTGTCCATTGTTCCTATTTCCTATGTCCAATAGCAGGTCTCTCCCCCAACCCCTTGCTGTCCCCATCTCCTGATGGGTCCTCTTTTCATGCAGACTCTCTTTCTGACCATCCTGGCTCCCATCTGATGCTCTAGCACCAAGTCCCCGCTGGAGGAGGCTGCACCTTGCTTTGTGCTGCCCTTATCTCCCAGAGCCCCTTTCATCCCCAGTCTCTTTATTGACAACTGCTCCAGTAGGACCCGCCACCTCCATGAATGCATTCCTCTGCCCTCGGACGGACCGTATGAAGTGGCTGGTTGAGGTGCACAGAAATGTCCAGTGGGTATTTCTAGTGTGTCACCTGAGGACACGGAACTTGTCTGAGGTTTGCATCCCCTGTGCTGGGCGCTGTTTCTGATGGCTAGGAGGTGCTCAGTGAACGCTCGTTACACAATGCAGACAGATGTTGCCTCTGTCAACACCACCTGTGTCCAATGTTGAATCTCTATGGATGGATACAGGGTGGTTCCTAACAATGCTGCCCTCCAAAGGCTTTCATTTCTCTGATTTCCAGGTAGCATGATCTTCCCTGGTCAGTTCTGTGGCCAATAAATTGTTGCGTGGAAGTGAGAGTTGTCACTTCTGGTTGGGCATTCAATTACAGACATGAGAACCCTAGAACAGCATTCCTCAGGTGTGGTGACCAGCCTGGGGACAGGGGGGCCTCCATTGGTTCCAGCCCCAGGTGATTGGCAGAAGTGGAAACCAGTGATAAGCATGCAATGAGATTGGCAGGAGTGGAAACCAGTGATAAGCATGCAATGAGAGCAAGAAATAAACCTTTGTTGTTTCAAAGTTCCTAATTTTTTTTCAGCATAAACTATTAGATCTTGAAGGAACATGTTTGAATCTGTTACTAACTACATACGTTATTGAGAGCATTTGCCCAAAGTGGTCTTTCAGATGGAAGGTTGGCTGCAGCACGGACTGCTACTAAGAACTAGCAGAGTTTAATGAGAGATGTAGGAACAAATGGTCAAATATATTCTGTGTGTTTCTAACCAGTTCATTTATGTTCCAGATCACACTCTGCCTTTTATTTCTTTTGCTTCTCACCACAAGCCTGGGCAAGATCCAGGAGATATATCTTCCATTCCACTTACTATGGAGAAAACTGTGGCTCAGAGAAGCTGTTACAGGCTTAAGGTCACAAAGTAGGAAAGGTGGGGCAGGCATCAGAAGTTGATTTTCTGCATCACAGCGGGACCCTTCCTCCTGGACCAAACCTCCAGGTGCTTAGGGTTTTAAATGTTATGTCCTGAGAGGTAAACTTTGAATCAAGCCATGGGGAAAAAATATCAAGCTCTAAATCATATGCCAAGGGCTTTAGCAATTTTTTATTGCTAGAAACAAAACCAATAGGAGTTATTTTCTGTTATCATTTTTTGTTACAAGGTCATTTTATAGCAAACACCATAATAACTGCTGTTTGCTTGTGGTGATGGATGATGACGTCCTTGGCCCCACACAGGGGTCTGCTCCAGAGATGACTAGTGGTGACGAGGGAATGCCTGGAGCTTCTAATCTGGTGTCCAGCTGTCTTGGCATACGGTGCTCATGCCAAATCATTTTTTCCTGGGGTCACCCAAATTTTAAATCAAGATGGTGGGTCCAAGAGCACCTCTTGGAGCCTTGGGGGCTTTAGACAGATGTCCACCCAGCGTCGATCCTGAGTGACGCTTACTTCACCTAAGTGGCAGAGGTGGCCCCCTGGAGCAACTGTGCTTCTCCAGCCCCTGCTGCCCTGTTCCCATCCTCTCTTTGGCTTTGGGTGCACCCTGGTCCCCTTCCACTTTCTGTTCCCCATGCTTATCATCCCTGCCCACTTTCTCTTCCTGTCCACACGCTGCTCTTCTGTGTCTCTGAACTACTCACTTCCACCCCTCTGTGGCTTGTGGATAGCACGAGGTGAACCTTGCTTCTTGCACCATTCGCATACCCTGCCGGGATGGTGGCTCTGAGAGGCTCACAGGAAGGACATAATTGGGCAAAGTCGCTGGGGTACAGGAGAGCTCTTGTAAGCACATGAGAGAGTTGATCATAAAATCACACTCTTCTTCCTCCCTTCCCTCCTGATTTCTTCCTTCCTCTCTCTCCTTCTTTCTCTCTTTAACTCCAAATGGCAGTTATAATAATATGGGCATTGGCTTCTAGAGTGATGGTGTTGGGGGGTCACCTCTGCTCTTGGGTTTGGTCTACTTTGCCTTTTATTACATTTGCATGGTAAGACCTCAGGCAGAGGCTCAGACCAGAGTCTGGGATCCAGAAGAAAGGACCCAGTGCCTGCAGACCTGCCTGGCCTGCGGTGAAGGACAGGTCAGACTCCGGAGCTCTGTGTTGCTGCCTGTCCTTCTCCATTAAGCAAGAACTCTCCACGGAGCGTTGCAGCCCAACACCTCTGTAGTAAATTGTGGATGGGTCGACAGTGTGTTCCCCTTTGCCGACTTCCCTGTAGGACCCTTGGCAACAACAGAGACCTTAGTTGTCTCCTGCTCTTCTTCTCCAGGAAAGAAACTTCTTCAATTATCATCTCTCAAGTGATTTCAATATAGTTATCTTTGTTCCGTGTTAGATTTGAATTCTGTGATCCTTTCAAGATTAATAGATACACAGATGAGAGAGACAGAGGCAGCACAGAAAGAGAAAGAGAGAGAAGAGAGAGGTTATCCTTACTCAGTATCAGTCACTGTGCTATGATTTAGATTCCTTATCTGAGTTCATCCTTACAACCACCGGAAGAGCTAACCGTGGCTCTCCTGGGCCCCTCGCCTTAACCACAGCACTAAACACACCCTCCAGGTTTACCCACGTCCTCCCATCCCTGCCAACTCCACCAGCCACAAACCCAGCTGGCTCCTCTGAAGTGCTTTGCTCTGCCCAGCTTCCGTCCCCGGAGCTGGCCACCCAGGCCTCACCTCTTGCGCTCATCCTCATCTCCTCTGTCTCCCACACCATCCGCTGAGTCACTGAAGTATGTTTCTTCCTTTGCATACTTCCTCACGTCCTCCCCCTCCTTCTGGTCTCAATGCCACCCCCCAGGTCCAGGCCCTCATGATGTCATGTCTATCTACTCTAATTGCTTCCTAATTCGTTTCCCTGATTCCTCCCCTAAGTGCACCCTCCGCTTAGGACTTGATTCATCTCCCTGGAACATGATGCTACCCATCAGCTTCTCCCTGCTGAGCGTCTCCAGGAGTGTCCTGTTTGGTGGAATCCATTGTTTTCCCAATCCTTCCAATGTTATCCATTTGACTTCTTTGCTAGAATCCTCATTCCTACCAAACTAATTGAGCAGTCGTTGTTTCTTCAACTTTCCACAAGATTTGCCTGCAGTGAATGGCCTTTGTTCTTCTGTCCCCTTGTGGATATTCTATGCTTCCTTCAAGGGTACAGTGTCCCTCACGAAGCCTGACCCATAAGCCTTTTTTGGATTATTTTCACTTTCTGAATCCTATCAGGTCTCGGGGACCACATGTTTGGTTCTAAGCCGAGGACGCCTTCGTCATTGTTTCCATGACAATGGCTGGTCTCAGCTGCCAGCTTATAAAGGCAGGGGACAGTGGATCAACTGTGACCAAACATCTTTAATGTTTCAGACAATTTTGAATCAAAATATTTTGCTTGCTGTAAAATCATACAGCTGATGCTCACTTCAGAAAAGAGTAGATGAAGAGCCACATATTTTATCTCTAGGGTCTAGTTCAAGGATATGTAACAAAGACCCTTCGGTCTGACTGGGTCTTTCTACAGCTATCTACAAACACATGCGTCTCTTTCCTTCTCTCAGCACATTACTTTAAAATGGTAGATTAGGGTTTGATGAGTGGCAGTTGGAATAGAAACCTTGGGATTCTTAGGGTTTTGGAGACCTTCTCAGGAATGCTCCAGGGCAGAGGGAAAGCAACCAGAGCCGAGCAGGATCCCTCATCTTTCAGATCCCACTACTTCTTCAGAAATGTTAGTCTTGGATTTTTTTTCCCAAGGGTTTATGTTTAAAAAAGTTTGAAAATCATCACATGGATTGTTCACAAAGCCCTTGCAGTTTTCCCATCTTGCATCTGCAGAAGAGGTTGAAGGGGAGCAATGGCTGACGTGGGTGCTGGATCCTATCAGGTGTCATGCACAGTGCCGACCACAGCTACCGTGATTTCCCTACTTTATAGGAAAAGATAAGAGCTGGCCAGGAAGTGGTGGGGAAAGTCGAGGCGGGGGTTCAAGTCAGCTGACTGACAAGTACACCACCTTTGGAGTGATCTAGGGAGAAAGGTTAGGAGATGGACTATCCTCCACCCCTGCCCCTTTGCCTGCTTGGTGGGAAGACAATGTCAATGGCAAAGCACGACATTTTTCAAGAATTGTTAGTTGAAGGTGGCTTAGTCAGTTGGTCAGCCTTCAAGTCATTGGTGAGCTTTGATAGGAATCTCTGTGACACCCATGACTGGTGAGTGCCTTAGCCATTCTGATTGGATTGTTTGGAAGCTGGCAGAAACCTGAGCTTAGGAGGATTTATCTAGATGTGACCACTCAAGGCCTTAGCATTCCCTGAAATATCACTGACCTCGCCAACAGACCACAATGTGACTCAGAACTTACTATTGAAATGAGTCCCAAAGAACATTCCCTGGGCTAGCCCAGGAAATCAGATACATGAAAATGGCATCTCTAGCCAGTGCACTCTCATATGTAACTGTGGAAATCCAAGACTTGACTGACTCTAAGCCACACCAGAGTGTCATCAAAAAAAAAATACAAAACAAAACAAAAAAACAACCATGAACCAACTGCTAATTCCATTTAGAGAGAGAGATTTCTCCTGAGAATGATTCAAACTAAGCATGATTTAGCCATAGCCATGATTTAGCCATAGCCGGACTATGTACTTTCGAACCTTATTCATGAACAAAGCTAGACAGTAAAATCTGCAAATTCCTTGTATCGTGTGCTACCAAGTTCTCTGAGAAGGTCTGGTCCAACCATCCAATCAAACCCATGGAAAGATGCTCCCTTCTGATAACAAGGATTCTCTGTGTGCCATGTCCTGGTTAAGAACCAGATCAGGATTTCACAGAATCTGCTCCCTGAGGCCGATTTTCCAGGAGCCACTATGTAATTTCACTCAGAAGTGCTGAACTTGATTTTGAAACTCTTGATATTGTTGTGAAAATTATCACCATCCTTGATTCCAATCATTCTGTTTGTTTGTTTTGGAACTGGGGATGGAACTCATGGGCGCTTAACCACTCAGCCACATCCTCAGCCCCTTTTATTTTTCCTTGTAAGAAATAGTCGTGGTAAGTTGCTTAAAGCCTTGCTAAGTTGCTGAGGCTGGCCTTGAACTTGTGATCCTCCTGCCTGAGCCTCTTGAATCACTGGAATTATAGGCGTGCACCATCCTGCCAGGCTCCAGTCATTTTTTTTTAAAAGAACTGGGGCAAAGGAATTGAATGAAGGGGGAAATTAGACCTTGACTAATGGAAGAACACACACACACACACACACACACACAGTTGGACATTTCAGAGGATGAATCCAGTATATTATAAAACTTAATAAAATAAAACAGGGTATTTTTCTCCTGTTTTTTCCTGCTTCCCACATCCTCCTTTTCATCCTTCAAAGAACTTGCCTTCTCTTCAACACATTCACCAATGGCCTCGGCTTCACCAGCTTTTGTTATTTTACCTCCTGATGTGGACTGGGGTGATAATGAGATCTCCCAGGCCGGGTCCTTGGGGATGGATAATAACTGTGTCGGCTGGTGTTTCTTCTTTCTTCTGAGACTTTCAGAGGCTGAAAATAAGGCCCTGCCAAGTGTGTACAGAAAATGCTGTTAAACCTCTATTTTCCTGGGTAAAAGACTGGAGGAGGTGACACCCTAGTGGAAGGATTGTGACTTCTATTTCATTTGTTTTCAAAGCCCAGCTTGAGAAGTTGTCATCGTTTGTATTTAAAAGAAAAAGAGGGAGAGGGGAGCTGTCTAATAATTTCCTATGAATATGCAGTGATATTTATATGAAAGAAAAGCAAGACACAAAGGCAAAGTTGAGCAAACCAGTTTACACTAACTCGTTCCCCATAGCATGAGCTTAAGAAATAGAGGTTTTCCCCTACAAAATCTGGAGTTTGCAAAAGAATGTAGAAAAACTAGATGCGGCCCCATCTCCTGGCAGTCTGAAGTAATAGCGGTAGTAATTCTGATCTTTTGGGTGTTGTTTGATCTGTTTTGATTATAGCTTAAGGTACTGTTCAAGGTTTGCCTTTTCTCAACGTTTTTGTCATCAGAAGATAACTGTTGCTTTGTCAATATTTTCATTCCCCAAAACAGAGGCAGAGGACCCTGCCAGGTGGACATGAAGGGAACCTGGGACCTCGCAACAAGCACATCAGAGGTCTGTTTGTAGTGACAGACCACATTTTGGTCTAAAAGTCTGTGCATCTGCAGCTGCCTTCTATACAGAGAAGTGGAAATCACCTTTGGGTTAGATGATTGAAATAGACACCTGTATGTTCTAGAAATCTCTCATCAGCAGGTGCTAGGGACAACTTCCTTCCCAAAAGTCCAGCATCACTGTACGTTTCCCTGAGCTCTGCAGGAAGGAGGGTGACACGCACATGCACACGCTTCTCAGGTTCCCCCAGGACAAGCATGCACAGGTCTAGATTCACCTGGGGCTCGATTCTGACTAAGAATTCTGTCAGGTATTGGTGTGGATCAGTAAGGATTATAGACAGGAAGGTACAATGATGCTTTCTTTTTTTCCGATATAAAATTGAAATAAAAAGAAGACTGTGAGGCAGCTGCTAACTCTGAGAGTTCCTGGTTGGTTTTCTTGCTCTGAGGGGCCTGAGCTACCCAAGCATGATTGGCTGTCAACTGTGTCATAGGATCAGTCCAGAACTATCAAGGTCCTCCCAGCCAAGGTGGCTCTGGATGGAAAGCTGAGCAAAAGGCCACATCTCTTTCCACATAGAGTTTCAAATGAGGTCTCAACATCCCATGGAAATGGAGACCTGTGTAGAAGTCAGATGGGAGCAATATTCTAAAACCTAAAATGGGATGGTGACGCAGGATATTAACTACCTACATTGGCTGTAAAACCCAGGGTGTCTTTATTCTGAAGCCAGGTAAACATCCAAATTTCACAACAAAGTATAAACTAAGGAAAAAGAAAAGCCCCTGCTATAACGTCCTGCAGAAACAGTAAGCAGCATCCCTCACACTGCGCTTGCCTGCTCTCTCCTGTCTCCTCCAACCTGCTTAGCTTTGGAATGGAGCTCAGTCAAGGATTAACTTTACATAACTGTCACATTGGTGACAAGAAGAACAACTACACTCCTTTACCATGTGCCAGGTACAATGCAGAGCGCTCTGCATGCATTGCCTCACTTAAATTTTAAACACTTCTGTGAGACAGTTTACGTATTATCTGTTTTTAACAAGCAAGAGATGAGAAAATGAGTGAGGGCAAGAACATGCCTAAAGTCATCAGCTTTTTTTTTTCCATGTATTTGTTAATGCTCAGGTTTTATTTTTTTCTTTTTCTGGAACTTTGATTATGTTAGGTGATCTTTGAGGCATCGGGGACATAGCCATGAGCAAAACAAAGACAGGTTTTTGCCCTCAAGGAACCCATATCACACAGATGACAAACACATGTGTCATTCTATGAACTGAACTGTCTCCCCTCAAATGTGCTATGTGGAAGCCCTAGGTGACTCTACTTGGAGATAAGGTATTTAGGAAATAAATAAGGTTAAATGATGTCTTAAGGGGGTCATAATTCTCATCTGGTAAAGATAGCTATCCATATAAAAGGAGAAACTCAGAGCATGCTCTCTCTGAGGAAAGAACATGCAAGAATTGCCATAGAAGGTGGCCTGGAACATATCATAAAGAAAGCCCTAACCAGGAACTGAACACTGATACACCTTGATCTGGAACTTCCAGCCTCCAGAACTGAGATATATATATAAATTCTGGAGACTGGAAGTTCCAGATCAAGGTGTACCAGTGTTCAGTTCCTGGTTAGGGCTTTCTTTCTGACAGATAGATAGATAGATAGATAGATAGATAGATAGATAGATAGATAGATAGATAGAGATATTGATATATGATGTATCTATTTCTGACATATATATATAATTATAGTTATAGTTATAGTTATGTAAGTCACCTAGTGTATGGGATTTTGTTACAGCAGCAAGATGACTAATACATGGCATATGTCAAGTAGTGATAAGTGCTATGGAGATTGCCATTCGATATTTCTGTGCCAGAGATAACTATTTCATATAGGCTTAGGTATCTCCTTCCTTAAGGAAAGCACACGCAAAGAAAGTGGTGAAAAAATTAAGTGGGTACCCAAGAAGAAGGCAGAAGGCACTGAGATACAGGTATGAGAAATTTCTGAGCGACAGCAAGACAGCATGGCTAGAGGGAGGAGTAGCAGGTGATGGGAACAAGTGGGCATAGGCGCAGGCAGTCTGAGCCAGAGATTTATTACTAAATGGCTTCTACAAACAAGTACATGGCTTGATTTATTTCCATTTTCCTGACATAATCTTTGTCCATCCCTTTGTTTGTAATTTATTAAAAATCATTCATTTTTTTAAAAAAAATCTCTGTATATATTATAGGTTAGTTCTTCCATTATAAGCCATTTTGAAGTCGTTTTCTTCTCATAGGTATGTTAAACCCATCTGCATTTATTGACATGACCAACATGCAGTGGTCCCCCCTTTGGTCTTATTACCTCATGGTGTGGTGTATGTGAGCACTGCATTATAGTTACTGTGTTTCATTCTCTATTTGACATGTTTCCCCCACCCTTTGGATTTTTAGAAGAACAAAATTATTTTTAGCATAGCACTTCTCTTGCTATTACTTTTTTTTCATATTCCACTCATTTCCTATTTTCCTTCTTAACATTTACTATCTTCTATGTAAGTTTTAAAAGGTATTCTTTCATGCATATTTTAAAAATGTATTCTCATTTCCACTATATACTCTTACTTTGTGAGTTTTATCTATTTATTAGCTTCATGAACCAGTTCTAGATCCACAGGAAATTGCAAACATCCTTCCCTCAGTTTCTACCAATAGTTATAAGTTAGAAAGGTCTGCAATTTTCTAATACATGATTACAACTGATAAACCATTTTCATATCATAGCAAAACCACAAATATTGAAACATCAGAAGGAGGAAAGAACAACGGAAATAGTAAAATTATAGGTAACTACAGCAGATTTCCTTAACTAGATGAAATGGTTCTCAGTTTCTACAGTACTTGAAACATCTTATTCAGGTCATCCACTTGGTCTTTTCCAGTGGGGGTTGGGAGTAGCAATGCCCTTCCTTCCTGTGTCCTATTGTGGGAGTCCAGCGGTTTGGTCTGAAAGTTTCCTTTCTTGCTGGCTGTCATGTCTGGCACTTGGCTAGAGAGTGCAGGACTTTCCTAGAGCTGCTTTGTCTGTACTCATTGGCTTTTCCAGCTTGTGGCTTCTCCAGCACCCAACCTGTGCTGCAGGAGGAAGTGGAGAACCCAGGAGACACCACCATCATCTGTTGGATCTCGAAGTCCCCAGGGAGGCTTCTTCTCCTCTCCCGGCTTTGCTGATTCCTACGTTGCTCTACATACAATGTTTACGTTTTCAGCATTATATACAGTAGGGATACAGAAAAGGGTGTCTTTTCCATGTTTCCAGAAAGCAGATGCCCCAACCATCTTCAAAGTTTCATTTTTTCTTCTTTGTCAGAAGATGTAATGTCTATATTTTATTCTTATTAGTCTTCTTGCCAAAGTTCTCTCAGCTATGTCTTGGTTGAGTGAACCTATTCAGTAATACAAAATGCTACTCCAACGCTGCTCTGCTTTGCCGGCTGTTTTTAAGAAGTCTGATAATGAACTGGTTATCTGGCCTAAGTTACTCTATCTTTTGCCTAGAAGACTCAAAGATTTCTTTCTTTTTTTTTTAAGTCTATTCATTTTTCTAGTCTATATCCCACAGTTACTAATACCAGGCCAATTTTTTTCTAGTACCCACTAGAAATCATTATGTGTCAATTTAGTTTCTCTTTTACATCTGTAACTTTTCTGGACTTATAATTTGAAATGTTATCTCTATCTGTTGTTTTGGCTTTCTTACTTGGAGATGCCAGTTATAGGTGTATTGTACCTCCTTTGTCAATTCCTTTGCATTTCTACCACTTCTCTTCTGATATTCTTAATTTGTTCCTCATATCAGTATTATTCATTTGAATTTTTTGATTGTTTACCTATTTTTCTTTTATATTCATCATTGAATTTGTATTCAATCTGTCTTCCTCCCAGGTACTTTGTAACTTAGTCTTCATCATATATATTTTTGTCTTAGGATCTATGTCTTTCCCATTCCTCTCTTGCTCATTTTGTTTCCTTCTGGGTTTTGTTGGGTTTGTTTATTTGTTTGCTTTCCTTTTTTGGTCTGTTTCTCTTCCTAGTTTTTATGTTTCTGACCTGTGATCTTTTTCGATATTCCTAAAGTGCTTCCGTTTGGAGTGTTGATTAAAGATGTCTCAGGTTGTTCTGCAGGTTGGTTGGATTACCTCGTCAGAATTTTCATCAGCAGAAATGCCTTCATTCTTGTTTTCTTAATATTTATGTTAGTTTTAAAGGGATTTGGTCTGTTTTTCCTTATTATTATTCCCTTCCTTAATGGGGTTCCTCGTTTAAGATCTCTCCTTTCTTTCAGTTCCTCCCTCTTTGAGCAATTTCTTTAATGGATGATTGGGGTAGGAAGCACATGACAGTTTATTTCACTAAAAGAGTGTTTTATCTTCTTTGCTTATTTCCTTCAATGGTTTGTCTCCAGCGGGTGGCACCCCTCTCTCTCTATGTATATATATCTCTTCCAGAGTAACATTTTTCAAATGATGTCACCTCCATTCTTGTGCACAGAAGAACCTTTCCGTGAACAGTGCCATGTGCTTTCAAAACAACTTGCATTTTGTATTTTAGCAATTATTGTTGGGCTTTCTGTTTCTGGATTGATTTTGCTTGTGGCCTATGTAAGTTCTCTTGTTCTGGAGACTCATAGCCTCCCCTTTTCTACTCTTCTGCTCACAAGTGAATTGGAGGCTAGGTCTCTGTTGCCTAGCAACACAACTTTGTTCTGCTGGTTGATTCTGTGCTTTTTCTTGAGAGAGTGTGAGGAAATTTTGAAATCAAGAAATCTCCATGGTCCTTTAAACCCAGAAGGCTCCTCTGTCTAGCTTTATTTCAGTTAGTTGAGGGAATCACTCACGTCTAGCTCTAACTCTTACTTACAGGTTACTGAGACAATGTGCCCCAGAGTTCCAGTGGTCTACTTCTCTTTACTATTTTTATTTTTCCTACAAAGGTATAATGTTTTCAATGATTTTACCTACCACAAAGGAAAATCTTATTGATTGATTAATAATTTCATTAATTGTAGCCAACGATGTCCCATCTGACAGCAGTATTAAAGCCAAGTTGATAAAACAATTACCACACAAATAAACTTTCATGAAGCTAGAGTTAAACTCATGGCAGCAAATGTGCAACCTTCACTAAAATTATTTAACACTAAAAATAGCTTTTGAATCTTACTTTTTGCTGTTGTGTCTGTCTCTGAATCAGTAGTCCCAAGGTTGGGAATTATTTCTACCTCATTCAAGCTCATTTAATCAGCAAAAGTTCACAGAGGATGGAAGTTAGAGAGAGACACATTCGACACAGGCCGTGAGGTCCTTATAGGCTGGAGGAGACAGATAGGCATCAGTTACTGCACAGGGTTAAGAGCCCCTTGGTAAATGTCTGCTCATAATAGAACAGAGTCAAAAGAGGACAAGGATCAAATTTGCTTGGGTGAATTAGAAAAGGCTTCATGATGGACATGTCTAAACCAGGTTATAAGAGGATGAGTAAGGAAATTTGTCACGTGGACTTATTCCAGCGTGCAATGCCTCTCAAACTGCCTTCCCCAGAGAATGAGCAGCGTAAGTCAAAATACTCCTCCACACCGGCACTCACACACACACAAACACACACACACACACACACACACACACACACACACACACACACCCCAAGCACAAGAAAAGCATAAAAAGAAAGCCAAAATGCATTCTGTTTTTTTAAATGATAAGTTGATTATGAGTGTGTGTCAGAATCATCCAGTCAGATTTTTGTTTTCAAAATGCCCAAGCCAGAGGCCTCTCTGCTCATCAGCCTGCATCACCTGCAATACGGACTGAGATGAGGGTATTTACTGATTTAAAGGTTTAGATAACTCTGTTTCTTAATATAGAGAAAACTAATTTGCCTACTACTCTAGATATCCTCAAGGGACAAAAGACTTCTCCCTCATACAAGAGTAAGTGGAAAGCCACACAGAATGCAAAGCCATGCGCTCACAACACCTTTGAGTGTTTCCAAAATAAGACATGAAAAGACTACTGTTTTCAAAGAACAGACTCATGTCCTCCATGATTCAGGGTAGGGGGCTAAATCCGTCTCGTGATGTTAGTCAACAACACCTTGAAGTGCTCTCATCTGAGTGCCTCTTTCACCATAGTGAGTGAAATGTCATCTCACTTCACGTTGTTTGATCAAAGGGCACAAAAAGTCCTTTGAGATGCTTCTCTTAGGTGGAAGGGTCAGCCTACTGCCACCTGCCATCCTTCCCACTGCCTCATGGTGTCTAATAATGTCCTGGTGAGAAGAATTTTATGAGTCAGTCTTTGAATTTGGCAAGAACCGTTCCAGTGGGACAGTGAGCAGGGTTGGGCACGTGTCCCAGGTCAGAGTGCTTAGCATTTTAGAATGGGAGTGAGTTTTCCAGCTTCCTGGGTCTAAGCTTCCCTGTAGGTTGAGGTGATGAGCATTGGAGGTAATGGTGGGGTGTGGCTGGAAAGATCAGAGGCGTGTTAAATGTTGGGGAGCGCCCTCCCCACTGAAGCCTGGACCTTGCGAAATGGGTTTGTGTGCAGCTATAGCTTTTCTTACTAGACTGCCTAAGGTTTCTTTGAAGAATCATTAGAAGGTATGTGGTACCTGTCTTTTTCTGTTCCGTTTCAAATCTGGCAGAATTTTCAAGTTTTGTTAAATAGAGATAAAATAAAAACACAGGGATGAATGGCTATCCCTTTATTGAGCATTTGTTATGAGCTAGCAATGTGTCGAATTCTGGGAAAATGTCAAGGACGAGACACAGTCCTGGGCTTCTTAAAGTTCCCACCTGAGGCAAGAGCTGGATGAGGGCACAGGTGGGCCATAAAGCATTCTGAAGCATCACCGACCTCGAGGCAGAAACACGGATGGCCAAAATACCAAGCAGCCCCGAGATCTCTAAGGTCCTGTAGCTACTCCCCCAACTCCCCACATACCACTCTCCCTCTTGCTCACTTTTCCCTTTTTCTTCTCTTTTTTTCCCCCAGATGTTAACTTCTGCTTGTGGCTCCAGCCTTTGTATTTGCTTCAGCCTGCTCCTGAAATCCTGGGAAGTCTGCCTCATTATGTTCTTCAGCTCTTGGCTTCAGCGTCTTCTCAAAGGGACCTTATTTAATGGCTACACTCTCTGAAGTAGGTCATAGGTCACCAGAGACCCAGAAAGTAGAGCCTATTATACTAACTCTTTTCAGGGTGGGGGGTACCAGTGAGTGATCCCCAGGGCACTCAACCACTGAGCCACGCCCCCAGCCTTTTTTTGTATTTTATTTAGAGACGGGGTCTCTCTGAATTGCTTTGCACCTCACTGTTACTGAGGCTGGTTTGAACTCTAGATCCTCCTGCCTCAGCCTCCCTCCGGAGCCACTGAGATTACAGAATGCGCCACCGCACCCAACTTATTACACACATCCTCATCCAGATATTTAAACACTGTCAGTGAGAAACAGCACCAGATACTTGTTAAAGGCCCCAAGATAGGTTTCATTCAGACTACTGCAGAAGAGGAGACTCCAGTATAAACTGAACTCAACTCTAGCGAAGACCAAACTGGCTAAGATTTTAAAGGGATGACAGGGAAGGAACAGAAGGGGATTTCAAAGAAGGGTAACAAGGAACTGTGGGGACTAGGGGAGGCTAAAGAGAAATGGAAAATTGCTGAAGGGGACATATAGAAATATCTGAATACGGTTTGGTGGTGTGGGTCTGGGCCATGTTCATTTTTAGGTCTAGCAGCATTGTGTTTTCTTGAACAAAATCAGCCTGTGAGCTGAGGCCGTCTTCAGGGACATGACCTCATGTGGGTGGAAACCTGGATGAAGCAGAGTCAGGTCCCTGAGCACAGAGTTCTGGCAAGCTCTTTGTGCTCAGTTCAAACACACACTTTTAAACACGGTTGTTTATTGTTGTTGTTGTTGTTATTGTCTAGGTTAATTGGTATTTATGGCTTCTTCCCTAATTGGACAATACCTAACCATATTTTAATTTTCTCTTTTTCCTTAGTCTACTTTCAGCTACCTTATTAGGGTCATCTGAGATTTATTTACCAGGC
This sequence comes from Ictidomys tridecemlineatus, assembly GCF_052094955.1. Lineage (NCBI taxonomy): Eukaryota > Metazoa > Chordata > Mammalia > Rodentia > Sciuridae > Ictidomys > Ictidomys tridecemlineatus. Next base: position 10,087,879 of record NC_135485.1, read on the forward strand.
ATTTTAATAAACCAAACACTGCTATTTATTATTGATATATTTTACTGATTCCATTTTCTTCTTTTACCACACATCTTCCTCCTTGGATTTATTGTGGTTTGTTTTTCCAAGTAAAACTTCTAGTTATTTAGTTCAAGGGCAATCAAATGACATGTCCAAGTCAGTGATATGTGTCTTTTTCATCCTCCTATTCAGATTGAACAATAGTTTGTCTGAGTGTAGAGAAACCTGATGATACTGTAGATTTTATTCTTGCATCTAATTTTATGAATGAAAATATTTATGTCAATATGATTCTGATTCTTTTGTAGGCAGGCTTTCTGAAATTTTCTTACCTGAAATGTTTTTGGATTTCCTCTTTTCCTTTGGTGGTCTGAGTTTTTCCACAACATATCATTTTTTTTTAATTTGGTATCAAGGATTGAACCCAGGGGTGCTTAACCACCGAGCCACATCCCCAGCCCTTCTTTATATTTTATTAGAGACAGGGTCTTGCTGAGTTACTTAGGGCCTTGCTAGGTTGCTGAGGCTGAGTTTTAACTCACACTCTTCCTGCCTCAGCCTCCTGAGTCACACTGGGATGACAGGCGTACACCACCGCGCCTGGTTCCATGATACATCTTGATAGGGATCGTTTCATATTCCTCCTGCCAGTACCTAGTAGGTCCTTTAAAGGTGAATGCTCATTTCTTATTCAAATTTATTGTTCTGTTTGTATTTTACCACTTTTCCCACTTTTCTGTGTTCTTTTCTTCCAGAACCCTTCTAAAGGACTTTTGAATTCTCCTTCTAGTTTCTTAATTTTTCTTTCATATTTCCACCACTGTCATTCATTTGGGGTATTCTCAGAATATTTTTCAAGTGGCTTTTCCAGTCACTGGTTCTCCCTCAGCTCTGTACATTCTGACTTTCATTACAGCTACTAATTTTCCCTTTTAGGTTCATGATTTTCTATATCCAAGCTCTCTAGTGGTTCTTTTTATTTGACTGCAATGCCGTCTCTCATCTCTCTGTATGCGCTACGTTCATTCGGTTTTCTTAGTTCTCAAAGAACTAAGTTGGGTGTGCTGTCTACCCGTATTAGACTGACTTTCTTAATGTGTGGCGATGCTTGATTTTGTAATGGTCTCTGCATTTTGGGGTTTCTGCTTATCCACTTGGCACCTTAGATATACTCCCTGTTGCTAGTGATGATAAGTCAAGGAATCACTCACTGGTACATTCAGTAGCCTGTATTCTCGTCATGGAGACTCTGTTTCCTTTGAATGCATCAAGCTTCTCAGGGGGCTATCTTGCCTCTCAGCCCCGATGTCTCTGTTTACTGCTCCTGTCAAGGTACAGACCCTCCTCTGTGACCCTCACAAGTGGGTGATGGTGAGGAGAGAAGGGAGGCACGACATGTTTCTCCATTGTAGAAGTCACCTTGACTACTCAGAGTTCCCTAGAGCTTCCTCTCGCTCCAGCATCTTGTCCTGAGCATCAAGACAGACCATCTACCACTCCCAATTGGAAGCATGGACGCCCTGGGTAAATTTATGGCTTGTCAATTATACCTATTCATCTGCCTCAAGCCTCTCAGGAATTCTGTATAATTTCTGGTCTTTGTGGAGTATTCTTATTTTACATCAATATTGTAGATAATTTTTTCTATGTATTTGAGGTAGGAAAATGACATTTCCACCTATGTTCCATTTATCCTCTGAATACCCTCTCCTGTGGTTAATCAGAAACTTGATTTTGATTCATAGCTGTATAAGAAATGTAAGCATGGGGACTATCTTCAGTGAATCTGTACACATGGGAGTAATCTTGAAATCAGTGCAATGGGACAAAACTGAGAGATCACTCTGTGTTTTTTTTTTTTAAATCTTCTTAGAAAGGGTGTCTCTATGCTATCCATGTTTTAGGAATATTGTTCTGGGTTTTTAAATGAGAACTTACTTCATTCAGACATGCAATTAAAAAATTACAGAGGAAGGGACTGAACACAGTTCTCTGTGCCTCAGCCTTGAAGTCCTAACTATGGAAACAACACAAGTGACAATTATTCCCTGAAATGCCACCTATCTTTAGGCTGTCGGGGTCCATTTTGGTCTGCTAACCTGCTGGTTAAAAAAAAAGGGTAGAAGAGGAAGGGAAAGAAAGTGGAGCCAAAAGCAAAGTGGCGTGTGTGATGCCTTCAGCGTGTCAAACAATATTCAAACGTATTTCATTGATTCTTCCTGATCAATAACAGCCTGGATGCTTTGATGTTGGGTGTTCTCTTCCTTTTACAAATGAGAAAAACAGAAGCTCACAGCAATCCAGTGACCCATCCAAGCTTCCAGGGCCACTCTTGACATGGAAGTCAAAATCCTTTGTAGGGTCTGTCAATCAGTGTCCTACAAAGACACAGTCAGTGTGGGCCAACCTTAGGACAACTGAAGGACTTGCAGAGGTGTGGAGGATGTAGGAAAACATAGGGGTGGTGCAGCCCCCCAGATGAAGGCAACGGAGGCAGTTACCGCTGCTAGGCTGAAAGAACCAGGGGAAGAAATGTTTACTTCATGGGCTTCTAGCCTTTTGTCACTCTGATCGACTCCAAATGTCCTATCCTGAGATAATGATTTTAAATGAGCTTGATAAAATATTTACAATTACCAAAGAAGCTAATTACCCTGGAATCCTATGAATAAAATGTCTGAGTCAAATAACTTTGCAATTTATTAACAGAGGAACTGCATTATTAACACACAACATGAAAGATCTAGTGGTGGGTCTGATGCAGTGGTGGGCACAAAAGAATCTTCAACGTAACTACGCCTTTTTTGAAGTGATATGGAAAGATCTGTTATAGCAGCCAGCCACGAGCATTGCTAATTCCAGTATGATGTGTAGCCTAACTTGATCACTGACGAGTATGGGTTAGAGGTTAGTGATTATAAACATGCATTTTCAAACTCTCCATTAAAGTTCACAGACCTCCTGGACTATCTGAAGCTCTTAGATTAACCACTATCTAAGGTAAAGACAGCTTCACAGAAAGAAGTCAATCGAGAGGAACAGTGACCTTTGGTAGAGGGGCACAGACATCCCACAGAAAGTACCACAGGCAGGGAACCGGGTAATAGCTATCCAATGTCCTCACTCTTTCCATGGATGTATCCAGGCAGGCTGGCTTCACAGAGCAAAGAACTGGGAAGAGAAGGATACAGAGTGAACCCGGGCAAACTGGAGGATCCACTCCTTAATCTTCTTGCCAATCTGTCTATGTCCACCCCTCATCTACCATCTACCTACCTCTTTGGTCAAGACTTAACTATTTGAATTAGAAAATATCAGAAACAAGCTAAAAATAAACTAGAAAGCATTGAACTCCTTCCACCTTCGAGGGACATTTTCAACCCTGGTGGAAAATGTTGCACCACCCCATCCATAATTACGTATTCTTATTAGACTTTGCATTAAAACAAATGCATCACTTATTTATATCTGTTTAATGCTTCGTACAGATGAAAACTATATTTGGCTGCATTTAACAGGAACCCATGATCTAAAGCAGTGGTTTAAATATATCAGGAGATTCATTTTTATTAGTTAACAAGACATGTGGAGATAAGCAAGACGAGAATAACTAGCATGGTGGTTTGTAGTCGTCGGGGATCCTGGCTATTTTGATTTTTGCTCCACACCCTTCAGCGTGTGGCTTCCATTCTTGACGTTGCCTTATGGCTATAAGGTGAAGGCTGGAACCACAGCCAATGTGCATTAGTGTGTGCAGTGGGGATAGGACAATGGGGAAAATGCATGCCAGCTGGAGCAGCCTCATCTTTCTGAAGCTTCTTCTGGAGCTGCACGAGAAAGAGTTGGTGTGTGAGATGTTTGTTAAGGGGTGCCATCCGAACTGACACTCTGGAAAGAGGGGGACAGAAACAGGAATGGGCAGAGGAGGAAGGAGAGCCTCTGTGTAGGCCCATGGAGGACTCCTTGTGGAGCTCCTGAGTCACAGCTGAGATGACTAGGCCATGACACTGCCTCCTCCCTGAGCCTCTTCATGGGCCATCCCAGGGCGGCAGCTCTCCACAGCTGAGACCACGCCTGAAGATCCTGGCCCCTGGCCACTCACAGTTCTTCCAGATGCTGGGGCAGCAAGCCTTTGGCTGAAGGAAGATCTATATGAGGTGTCCCAGTGTCTACCACGTTACACCCAGGACTTCTATTCCATTGGCCAGATTTTCTCAAGTGGCCACCTCTGTCTACATGGGGTTCTGGGGTTCACTTACCATAATGTCAACACTCAAAAAGCAAGATTGTGTTCATGAGAAAGGAGGAGGAATGGAGATTAGAGAGATATCTGGAAGCCTAAATTGTGTTTGGTCCTCTGCCCACGGTGACCCTCATGAAGGATTGGAAGATGTTGGAACTTCTTTAATGAGCAAGTAGACTGCTTGGCCCCTGGTAAACTTCTAACAACTATTTGATAAGCAAATGAGTTACATGAAAAAAAAAGATGAATGAATCAGACTTAGTGATTATGAATCCAGGACCCATGGGCTCATCCCTAAAAATTAGGTGAGCCATTTTTATGCCCCTAATTCTCTTGTGTGGAAGGTGCTGAAGGATGAGGGAGGATCTATTAGTTTGCTAGAGTTTTCATAACAAAGTACCACAGAATGGGTTGCTTAAACAATAGACATTTATTTTCTCTACCTTCTAGTTCTGGAAGCTAGAAGTCCAAGATCAAGGTGTTGGCAGTGTCAATTCCTTCTGCATCCTCTCTTCTTGGCATGTAGTTGCAACCTTCTCCTTGTGTCTTCATGTGGTCTCACCTCTAAGCATGTCTTAATCTCTTCTTGTTGACACCAGTCACATTTGGTAAGTTCCCATTCTCAAGACCCCATTTTACTTGAATTACCTCTATAAAGACCATGCACAAAACTCAAAGTGGATCAAGGACCTAAGAATCAAACCAGAGACCTTGCACCTAATGAGAGAAAAAGTAGGCCTTAATCTCCATCATGTCAGGCCCCAACTTTCTTAATAAAACTTCTGTAGCGCAAGAATTAAAACCGAGAATCAATAAATGGGATGAATTCAAACTAAAAAGGTGTTCTCAGCAACAGAAATAATCAGTGAGGTGAATAGAGAGCCTACAGAATGGAAGCAAATCTTTACCACAAGCACATCAGATAGAGCACTAATCTCTAGAATATATAAAGCACTCAAAAACCTTACCACCAAAAACCCAAATAACCCAATCAATAAATGGGTCAGGGAATGGAACAGACACTTCCCAGAAGAGGATATACAATCAACAAATATGAAAAAAATGTTCAACATCTCTAGAAATTAGAGAAATGCAAATCAAAACTACTCTAAGATTTCATCTCACTCCAGTCAGAACGGCAGCTATTAAGAATACAAACAATAATAAGTGTTAGTGAGGATGTAGGGGAAAAGGCATACTTATACATTGCTGGTAGGACCACAAATTGGTGCAGCCAATATGGAAAGCAGTATGGAGATTCCTTGGAAAACTGGGAATGGAACCACCATTGGACTCAGCTATCCCTCTTCTCAGTTTATACCCAAAGGACTTTAAAACAGCATACTACAGGGACACAGCCATATCAATGTTTGTAGCAGCACAATTCACACTAGCTAAATTGTGGAACCAACCTAGATGCCCTTTAGTAGATGAATGGGTAGGGAAACTTTGGTATATATACACAATGGAACATTATTCAGCATTAAAAGAGAATAAAATCATGACATTTTCAGGTAAATGGATGAAGTTGGAGAATATAATGCTAAGTGAAGTAAGCAATCCCAAAAAACCAAAGGCTGAATGTTTTCTTTGATATTAGGATGCAGATCCATAATGGCGACTGGGGTTGGAGCATGGAGGAATGGAGAAGCTTTAGATAGGTCAAAGGGGAGGATGAGGAAGGGAGGGAGCAAGGAGGTAGAAATGACGGTGAAATGAGTTAGACATCATTACCCTAAGTACATGTATAAGACACGCATGGTGTGAAAATATTTTGTGTACAACCAGTGTCTTGAAAAATTGTGTTCTATATGTGTAATATGAAATTAATTGCATTCTACCATCATGTATAACAAATCAGAATAAATAAATAAAAGAAAGAAAGATGTGTCTCACCTGTAGCTGCCACGAGTCACCAGCCTGACTGTGGTGACCCCAGCGGAAAGTGTTGGAAACCCATAGCCTAGAACCCAGGCAGGAAAACAGCTCAGAACTGTACCCCCGTAACACTCTTCATAATAATTATATTGATTCCATTAATTGATGATGTCTCTTTCTTTGAGAAAATTACAACTCCCTTGGAATTAAACAGATGTCCATTTGAACCTCATCTTTATATACTTCTGAAGAAGCTCTATTTTCTCATTTTAATTTGAGTTACAATTATATTTAAATATGTATTTATATGCATAAATACATGCTAGGTAATATATTCACAAATACTTTATTATTGTATATAATATATATAAACATAATTTTTATAGTGCCTACATTCTTGGGTTATTGTGGATATTAAAAATGTCATTCATTGAAAAGCGATGCAAATGGTAATGGTTACGTGACCGACACACAACGGGTACATAAAGGTCAATGTCTTATCCTGAGGAAATCCATCATCTATGGGAAATGTCCGTTTGTGTCATTATTGTCACAGGTGCTGGGAGAGGTGAGACGGAGTCATCAGAACACACAGGGTAAGCACCCACGTAGAACAGGAAGGCTCCCTGAGACAGGTGATCTTTTGGCTGAGACTTCGGGGAGAAGAAAGAGAAAGAAAACACTGAAGCATTGTCTAGGGTCAGGGAAGAGCCCTTGCAAATCTAAGGTGCAAGAGCGCCAGGCATTTGTAGGGAATCAAAATAGGTCACTAGGCTGGGCATGAACAGTGTGGTGAAAGATGAAACCAAAGGGAGGGGGGCGACGAAAAACAGGTTCCGGGTCTCTGCAGGGGCTGGGTCTGCCTTCAAAGAGAGTGATTCATGTGGGAAACTGGGCTAGTGCTGCTTCTGCTGAGGGCCAGGATGCGTGGCCTTCTAGGTGTTGCTGTTCTTATAAAAGAGATTAATAGTGTGACTGTTTTCCTGTAGGTCTGATGCAAGTTCCCCGCTTGGTCTCCTGGTTAATTACCTGCAGAAGACTCGAGCGTCCACATGATTCCTACCTCCACCTTTTTTGTGACTCATCATGGGAATTCTGAGTAATAGGTCCTTGTTACCCCGAAACCTTCCCTGAGATCAAGCATGGAGAAAAACAGGGCAGCAACCGTCGGTACAACTGACACCCTCGGTTAGCCTCATCTTCTCTTCTTTTGGCTCATTTTCTCTCCTCTTCCCTTGGTTCTTCACCCTTCATTCTAATGGTACCTTGGATTTCTTTAAAAAGCCTTAGATTAGTGCTTTCCAGTGTGTCCTTGAGAACAAAAAGGATTTCCTACTACATTCAGTAAACTGAGAATCAGCAGCAACAAACATTAATTAGGCACCTCCTGTGTGCTAGAGTCACAGTTGCTTTGTCACTTATTTCTCTTTTATAGATGAGGAAACTGATTTCAGAGATATCAAGTGCTTTGCCTCTCAGGCACATGGTAAGTTCCCACTGATGGGAGGTAAGTGAAAATGATGTCTTACCTCCTGCCCAAAGTTAAGAGGGTAGCTTTCGTGCACTCCAGCTTTTCCTCATCCCTCAGTGGGATTTAGGATCCAGTAGAGGACTCCAAGGGTCTTGGAGAAAGCAAAGAAGTCCTGCCCATGAGGGAAGGACATGGATCCCCAAGACTGCATGTGTAGGAGCACCCCAACCTCACTCCCTCCACAGCCCATACTGAACTGAGATAGGAGCCAGCAGTAAAGCTTTATTATTTCAGGCCACTGAGATTTAGACTGTTCATTACAGCCATCAGCCTACCATGATCAATGTGTTTCTGGGCCAGGGTTTGTGTCAATCTGTGGAGTGCCTTCTATAGGAAGGTCCTATTGGTGCAATTCAGAGTCTAATGTGTAAATTCCAAGCTTGTGACACAGTCAGTGCATAGGTGATGGCAGTTGAAGGTTGGGTACACACACACACACACACACACACACACACACACACACTGGCCCACATTTCACTCACGAGGCCTAGTAGAACTTCCATTAGTCACTTAGTCACTAATTAAGTTGCATAGGGAATGAAGTGTTATGGCCAACTCAATTTTCTGATTAAGTGAATTAACAGAGAACATCTTTGTATGTGTGTGTGTGTGTCTGTGTATGTGTGTCTGTGTGTGTGTCTGTGTGTGTGTGTCTGTGTGTGTGTGTGTGTGTGTGTGTTTCCTCCTAAAACAATACACTAGCTTCCCTTACCTCCCTTGGTGAGGTAGTAGGACAGTCTGATGAGCTGAATTGAGTGTCCCTTTAGTTAACAGTGAAAGGAAAAGAAGGATCACTTCATTCATCTTTTTTTTTTAATTTTTCCAAGAGAAAAGAAAGTTTCTATAATTGTCATACAATGCAATATTCACAACTGCCTGACATGGGTTTTCATTTCCTCCACGGCATAGCCCGGGAAGGAAGCTCAGGTGACCTATAGCAGAGGCAGCCCTCTGGGCTCCAAGCCGTTGCTTTTCTTTCTGGGCTTCAATTAGACAGCATTTCTAGCCCACTTGCCGGCGGGTTTGGCTGTGTGACTGAGCTCCAGCCAGTGGATGTGAGTGGCAGACACGGTGCCAGTCCACAAGCACTCTTCCATGCCTTTCCCCCCTATGGCTTCTAGGGTGGAGGGAACCCCAGGGTGAGCCTGGAACCCATCAGGGGAAATTCTGAGTGCCTGAGGAATGGAACATGGATTTCCTGACTTGGTACAGGGAGGAAAGCCACCTGCTGAAAAATGTCACTTATTTCAGGTGGTCTATAATGACAAACAGCCTTCTGCTGTGGTTGGTCCATTGCACATTTTGAAACTTGTATGTTAGAGCAGCAATCGATCTTGATCATGGCAGAGCCAGAAATACCTGTTGTGGGCAAAGTGTTCTACTTGTGCTAAAAGATATGATCTCATTCTTAGGTAGACTTTAAACTTATTCCGCCCATAGACAAGGATAGAATATTGGTTATGAGACTAAGGAGAATAGGTGCAGAATGGGGGAGAGAGCGATGGGTTGGTCAGTGGATACAGTGCTATTGTTTGATGGGAGAAATAGGTTCTGGTGTTCTGTGGCATAGCAGGAAACCATAATTAACAATAACACATTATATATCTCAAAATATATAGAAGATTATGGATGTCCTCACCAGAAGAGAATGATAACTATTGAAGGCAATAGATATGCTAATTGCCCTGAGTGGATAACTACCTAATATTCCAAAATATATCATACCTCATAATGTGTGCAAGTATTATATCAATCAAAAATTCTAAATTCTTAAAGTAATAAAATAAAAATCTTAAAAAATATGATCATGAATTAAGAGAGTTCGGGCTCTTCTGAAGCATTAAGAATATCAGGCTCTTGACATATAAACACAGATGGTGTCAGGTAAAATAAAAATTGAAAATAAAGATCTAAAGAACAGTACATATGAAAAGACAAGAGAATTCAGAGAACAAATAAGTTCCCCAGGTGTGTTGTGAGGGATGGTTTCAGGAGGAGAAGGAGGACTTTGCGCTGGGAGGTGGGTGGCATGTACAATTGGAACCCCCAGCCAGCAAAAAGACTGCGGCACAGTGAGCTGTTGAGTGCAGTGGAGATGGGGTGCACCCAGCCGGGAAGAAGACACCCAATGCCAGGTTGGTGACTCTGAAGTTCCTTCACAAGTTGGTTGTGGGTTGTCACCAACTGGCTGAGAAAGCTTGAGAATGAACTCAGGCCGTGTCCTCGGCCTTTGATAGCACCCCCAAGAGCTCAGAATGTCCATAGTTTTCATTCACAAGAGCTGGTCCCATAGCCTGAGGCAGACAGAGATTAGAGGTGGAAGGAAGAGGCAGAGGCGTGGAGAAAGAGCATCCAGAATCTGTCCACCACAGCGAAGGTTCCTCTCTCTGAACAAAGCAGAGGAGAAAACCATCTGACAAGCTTTTCAATCTTGTTCTATTTAAGCCTTGCTCAGGAGACGTTCGTGGAGAGCCTTTTTTTTGTGGAAGTACATATGGAAATGTCAAGGTTGATGTTGGACGATGTGACAGAAAAGGCCGCACTGGGGAAATGGAGTGCTTTGAAATCAGGTCACTTAGAAAAATCCCTACAAAGTCAAAGCTTCAATGAAACTAGCAATTTAGGTCCTTTTCACAGCCTGCCTTATTGGATTCTTTTTCTGAGTTAAAAACTAGGAAAAGCACTTTTGGGGTACACGTCTCTTTAAAGTCTGTTTGAGTATCCCTTTGGTTATTTTTGTAGTTACACATAGATCTGAAACTTTAAATGCCCTTGATATCATTAGAGCTAGAAGCACAAAGCCACCCAGCAGCTCAGTATGTTGGTGACAAACCTGGTCTCTTTTGAACACCATGATTCCCAGCCAGCAAGAGACCCCGATGTACAGAAAGAACAAGGAGCAGAAAGACGGTAGCACCCCTGGCACCTCTGAATGTTCAGTTAGTTGTAAAGATAAGTCTGTTTGTATCAGATCCTCCTTGGTCAGAGAAAGACTTCTCACTGTACCCAAAGTCACGCCAAGCTTCCCTGCAGGAATTTTAATCCAACGTGTGCACTGCTTTATGGGACAGCCGCCAACACCGTATCATGTTTAGGGAAGGACAGAAGAAGGAAGTAGAATACAGCTACTGCCTTCCATAGGTCTACATTTAACATTTAATTATCAAAACAACTCTAAAGCACAGGAATCTCTCCTCCCAACTTTCACAAAATAGGTGACAAATTTAGTAAACTGAAGGAACTTATCCAAGGTCACACAAGTACAAAGGACAGGGACAAAACTAAGCTTGTCTTGGCTTGAGGATTCATTCCAATCAAATGTACACCTGGCTATGTCCTCCTCCACCTTCCAAAGCTCTGCTTTGTGTCCCCACTTCTATGAAACCTCTCCCCATCGTGATCCTAAAATTCCTCACACAGCATCTCCACCACAGTGTGCATGCCACATTATCTTAGGACTATAGATTTATTTGCCTTCCTCTAACTGTGAGATGCTTCAAAACAAAGCATGAGCATATGGATCCTCAAACAAGAGGCACATATAATTATATGTGTTTGGTGAATCACATGCATATGAATGAATCCAAGAGGGATCAGCTTTGTGCATAAATCTGTCAAGAATCATCTTTAATTAGAACTTTTAGGAGTTAAAGCAGCGAACTCTAAAGAGCACCTTTTGATATAAGCACACAAGAAAAGAACATGCAATAGATTTTATAGCAGGATACAATGTTCTGTATTATAATATCCATATCGTTTACAAATTGATAGTGTCCATAAATGTGCAGCTTCCAGACTTCTCAAAGCTCACTTCTTCCTGGACACATACTAGAAATAACCTCAGCTGATGATTAGTTGACATTAGTTTCATTCACTTGATACTTATGGATGAGATGGGCCCTGTGCTCTTTAGCACTCAGTGTATGTGACCTGCTCTATGCTGTTTTGTGAAACTGTCCCTAGACATTGCATCTGTGCTTGTAAGCAGCCTAGGTGTATGGGATGTGTGAGGTATTTCAGGCCAAGGCAAGTGTGTTCAGAGGCTCAGAGAAGTGAAAGAATGCAGGGGGTCTTGTCTAGTTTACTGAAGGGTGAACAAGAAAATCAAGGCTGCCCAGGAAGGGGACCCCAACGCTTTCAACATTGAGAGGTCCACCAGATACATTAAAATGGCACTTATATTTTCTCTGGAGGAAGGCGTCCACGCAGTTGCATTCTTAAGCTGTGCTTTCTCTTTAACAATGATTTCTGCTCATTCACTTCTCCACCCTCTGGGCTCCTTCTGACATGGATCATTACCAGAGAATCAGACCTTCCCTTGCTCAGTCTCACGTTGTGGTATAGCAAGTGAAGCTTTCTGGTCCCTGTCACAAAATAGACACAAGTGTAAAGAGGGATCATGCTTCCCCTCTCCTAAGACTTTCATGAACAAGACATTTCATCAACTGCTAAAGAAAGGCCAGTGTTTAGAACATTTCTGAGCAGCAAGATGCTCTATTTGAACCCCCTGGCAGGTTGCAAAGGGGAACTGAAAACGAAACCCCTCTGGAGAGAGATTAAAACACCAGGACCGTGCCTCCTTGCCGTCCCACCATAGGACCAGTCTGGAGACACTGTCAAGGTCATTCCAGATCCTACGATTCTGCTTCTCTAACACGAATGTCATAAAAACAGCACCTTTTATTTGTGACTCGCAGTTTTTCAGAATCTTTTACCTATGATCTCCTCTGAATGGGAAGGCAGGACTGGAGGAACAAGGGCGCCCCAACCAGACGTCAGGGGTTATACGAAGTTTCACATGAGAGATGTGAGATATCAACCGGGTTATGATCTTTCCGTCCTTGATCTCAAAGATGATTTCCCAGAGGGCAGAGCTGACCTTCACATTTACAAACTTGTGATAGCACTGTGGACAAAGAGGGTGTGTTCTAGAGAAGTCGATGGAAAGGATCATAATGATTAGAAACAGATATGATCTAAGCCACCCGGAGAAACTTTGCAGAAACTAACTTTGCAGAACCAGAAATCAGGGGAAATTATGAGCTCTGAGGAAAAGAGCAAGGAGGGCAGGACTTAGGTACAGGCATCCTTGCCCCAAATTTTCTCTATGGAACCCCTAGGTGACACATTGCTCAGAAGAAAAGGGGGTTCTTCTGACCAAGTAGGCTGAGTGAGTGGATCCCCTGTGACCATATGCACGTTAGCCTAAAAAAGGCTCTGAGAACTCTGCAGGTCCAAAACATTACAAAACTAAATTTAATCCAGTCTTTCTATCATTTTGACCACAGATACTTTGCTTCCCCTTTTACACTGGATCCAGGTTCCGTGAAATATGCTTTGAGATATGCTACTTTGAAGCTGACCAAAGTGAGAGAGAGAGGCTGACCTACATTTTGGCAGAAAAGGAGAACTAGCAGCACTCCTGTCGAACACAAAAGGTTATGTTGCGTTGTCCTTCTTAGAGATCATTTAAAAATAAAACAGTATTCATGGTGAAGTGTCCGGAGAGAAATGTACCAAGGTTTGCAACTTAAAATGGAACAAAAATAATCTGACCGTAATGGATGGAGGAGGGGATGGATAGATACATGATAAAACAACTATAATCAAATGCAAATTGTAGAATCTAGGTGCTGGGTATCTTTGGGTGTTCACTGTGATTTTTTAAAACTTTTTTTTTTCTGAATGTTTGAAAACATTTTAGATTAAGTGTTGTAAAAACATTTAAGCTAACTTGCATGAAGCATGGTCAAAAGGAAGTAGAAAGATTTGTTGGATTTTCATCTTTCCTTTATAGTCCTTGTCTGTTGCCCATGTGCCAAGCACGAGGCTGTATACATTGTATTATCTCTTTTATTATTCAAACCAACACATTTTAATGGGAGTTCCCATTATAATGATCAGACAACTAAGATTTATGATAGTAAGTGTCGTAACAAAATTCCCTCTTGGCAAAGCCATGTTTTTATGTGATGTGTAGGAGGTACCACAACCTTTATTCCCTTCTTCCCATCCTATCCCACACCAAGGTAAATCTGATAATGCTTACTGAGAATTTCCCCCTCCCACCCATCTCCTACCCTCTGTTAGTCAGCTTTCCATACTGTGACCCAATACCTGAGATAATCAGCTTATAAGAAGGGAAGGGTTTTTTTTTTTGGTTCACCACGTCAGAGGTTTCACTCCAAGATTGCTTGGCCCAGTTGCTTAGGCCTGTGGCAGCACAGAACTTCATGACAGCAGCAAGTGTAAAGGAAGTCTGTTTGCCTCGAGATAACCAGGAAGTAGAGAGAGAGGAAGAGACCAGATTCCCGATAGCCCTTCTAAGGGCATAGCTCCAATGACTAACTTTCTTGTACTCTGTCCCTCCTCTTTTTGGGGGGGTGGGGATGGGATATTAGGGGTGAACTCAAGGGCACTCAACCACTGAGCCACATCCCCAGTCCTGTTTTGTATTTAGAGACAGGGTCTCACAGAGCTGCTTAGTCCCTTGCTTTTGCTGAGGACGGCTTTGATATTGTAATCCTCCCGCCTCAGCCTCCCAAGTCACGGCACCCAGCTAAGTCCCTCCTCTTAGAGGTTCTTCCTTTTCCCAATAGTACCACAGACTGGTGGTGCCTCTGGGGACACACAGAGGCAGACTGGTGGTGCCTCTGGGGACACTTCAGATCCAAGCTATAGCATCCTCCCTATTTTGGGGCCTTATTTTAAAGTTTGGGTGGCAGCTATTTCGTCATGGGGCCAAGCAGACAAACAGAGGAGCGTTATCTGTCCCAGAAGCAGCCAAGGTTTGCAGACAGCTGGAAGGGGGTGGTGAGTGAATTGTGATGGGGAGGATGGAGATGGGGGAGGGAACAGAGGCTTCAAGGAGACTCTGGGAGCCAGTTAAGAGGACGAGCAGAACCTTTTAAAATGCTGTGGTGTCAAATGAGATTTTCTCTAATTTTTTTTTTTTTTGAGAGATATAGTATTAAAGTTACCTCCGTTTCTTTGTTTTCTGGGCATGTTTCTTGGAATGTCGTTTTTCTCTGCTGTGGGTCTTCTTCACAATGTTTCTAGGAAGCAGCGTCTGGGTGGCCCAAACCTCAGGGGGAGGCACCTCTCCTGTGGACCTGCTGAACTTTCTTCACCTGGCAAAAAATCCCAATCACTGGATCCAAATCCCTAGGTGGGATGAATGAAGGTGGAGCAGGCGACAGAGCGGGCAGGTGTCTCCTTCTCTTCTGACGACGACGTGTGAGCTGCGGCAAGTTACCCCACCACTCTGCCCGTCCACACCACAGTGTCAGTCAAATTGGCCTTAGTATGGAGGCTTGACTCCTTCTTCCTGTGGACCCCAGAGTGGACACGAATGGGCAGCCCACTGAAGGCCTACTTGAAATCGTGACTGAAAATCTCTGGCTCTGAGAAGACACGTCTGGCCTGAGCCATTAATGATCAAGGTTTCATTTAGGTGGCTTTTGTCCAGAGTCCCCAAACCCAAGGAGTTTCTAGTTCAGTCAGTGAAAGTCCACGGTTTCAGGACTTTCTGTGAGGCCAGGAATTTAGGACTGAGTGCTTAATATTTTCTTTCCTTGAGCTACTCGCTTCCATTAGACACAGTCACACACGCCCACAGTTCTAGAACTTCTTACGCAGAGTTCTACCACAGAGTCAGGAGGTCCCCTTACCTCACCTTCATGGGCCTTTTATTACAGTGGCCCACGAGTGCTACCTGGACGTCGGCCGCCAGAATCCCATCCCTTGATTGGATGAATTTTCATCATCCGTAGCCCAAACCAGTTCAGGCAACCAGCCCAGTGGCATCGTCTCCTGAGGGCCCACAGCGGCGCACACCTCTTCCGGTATCCATGAATACTTCCTCAGTGTGTTTCACACAAGGAGATGATCCTGGGCCAACCTAAGTGGGAAACGAACTGGTGGGAAGCATATTGGATGCTACGTGGTTTCTAGAGAAGTCAGACAACAAGACTTGGAAGCTACACAGCTAAGAAAAACGCAAACCAGAGAAGTGGTGCCTGGTTGCCATTGCCTCTGGGTAGACCCCAAGGTTGAATTCTGGGTGCGGCTACTAGAAACTTCCGTGCTGTCTCTGCAGGCGGGTTATGTTGCTGTTACTCCCTTTCTCTACCCATGGGCTGAAAGAAGCCAGTTTTGTCCCTGCTTTGGGGGGGGGGGCTATTAGCTTCCCATGTAAAGTTAGGGGGCAGTTTTGAGTGAGGGAGCCTAAAGTCTCTTGCTGTGCAAGAGGGTTCCCCTAGAATCAGACTCTGAGATCAGGGTTATATGCGAGTGATTGGTTTAAAAGGGGCTTAGTAATATGGGATGTGAGAAAATGCCATACACGTCATAACAAAATACTGGCCCATATTTAATTCTTATATTGAGGGATTGGTACAATTTAGTAGAAAACTTCACAACTAGAACACCTTGGGTTATGATCACATCATAACTAGCTGTATGTTTTTGTTGAAGTGGGAAGTGAAGGTTTCCCAGCCAAATTTGTATTTCCGACACACAATAAAAATTTTTTGAGTATTTTTTTAAATTTAAATTTTTATTTTTTTACATAGGACATACCTATACTAAAAGTTATGTCTTTTTGTAATTAAAGTTTTTAATTGCATGGGACACATATATACTAAAATCATTGTTTATCTGACACTCAAATTTAACTGGGCTTCTCATACAAGGCCAGCGACCCTACGTTGACATCTCTGAACTTCCTGACCTTCGATTTTCTCTGAGCAAAGTCTCTCCCATTAGTCCATGGGAGATCTCCATAGGTCGTTGTTGTGATTTTTGATTTTCTAGGACAGTTTACTCCTAACGCAGCAGCACAGGAGGTGAGGCAGTATCAGGAAAGCACAAGAGTGAGGGCGTCTTTCTGTTTCCTTCACTTTCTGAAACACGATCCAGACCAATGGTTCCCTTATCAGATGGAAACCTGTAAGACAGGGATGGGGACAGTCACTTAATGTACTGCGTACGTTGCAGCCGACTGCTCCCAGCTGGCTGGCACATTGTTCCTGTGCTCCTCTTAGCGCTGGCTTGCAGGAGGCGGCTAATGGCAAGGCTTGGCAGCCCAGCCTGTGCATCCTCTCCAGTGACAACCCCTCCCCTTGCCTCTTCTGTCCATGACATTTAAAAAAAAAAAATCACAGTTCTGCTTTACTGAGCAGCTGCTTCCTCTGGGACTTATTATCTCTCAGGCCCTAATTCCCACGGGGCAATGCATGAAAGTGATGTTTAGACAACATTGGACATTATAATAACCACAGACCGCCGGGCTTTTAAATTTGGAATAATAATTTCAGGCTCATCAATTTTCAAAATATTCCTATTGTTTCATTTCTAGGGATCTGGGGAAAATGAGGGAGGCAATAGCCTATGTTTGGCATGGGATCTTCAAATGAAACCCAGCACTTTTTAGTGCAGCCTGTGAAATGCCTCGTGGACTTCCCCTCGGTCCTCATGGAAACTGGGGGGCCAGATTCCCCACATGATACATTGATTCTTGAAAGCTCCGGGGTGACTGGCACAAGGTCACACAGTGGTGATCGACAGGGCCGAGCACATAGCCCCTCCCCATTCCTGTGAGTGCCCTCTTTGAGATGCCTACTCATGCCCCCAGGGCCCCAGGGACGAAGCAATGTCTGCTGCTCCATCTCCTGCTCCATTCTGTCTCATCCTGGTTTTTCCCCTCCAGTGAAACTGGTGAGGAAGGACCTGGACTCTGAAAACAATGTGACTCAGGACCTCTGAAGAACATTCAGGTCACAGCTGCCGGAAAGGAGCTGGCCTAGGAGTTCTTAGCTTCTGTGGATGCTGACCGTCAGGGGGAATGAAACTCTTTTTTTTACTCGTCCATCCATCCGGCAGTTAATTGTCAAGCCGTGATGTAAACTGGAATCCCCAGAATCAGGCCCAGAGACCAGAATGCACAGGAGAAGGCCCACAGAGGTCCTGTTGAAAGACCACCCAGGGGTGGTCCAGCTGCTGCCCTCCTGGACGTACCTCCACACCGTGAGGACACGCTTCTTACCGCGCAGTGATTGAACGCAAGGCGTAATGCACAAATGGCCATATGCTGCAGGATCCCTCCACCCGGTGACTTTGGCTCAATGACTCCATCAGCTTAGAAGAATGTTTCCTGAACCCCAGGGCGACCCGCGGCTCTTCAACCCGAGCTTCTCTCCCGCTCTCCTTCAGGGGGTCAGATCAGAGCCTGTCTGAGGACTCTCCTGCTGCCTGCCCTGTTCTCAAACAGGCCTCTCCCCTGAACACTGCTGGCGTCTTTGATGCTACCCTGGCACCTTCTTGTAAGGCCCAAAATGTCAACAAAGGCAATTCCCTCGAGAAGGGCCAGGAAAGGAGAGGAGACCCCCAGGGTCAGGGAGGCTTCTTCCAGAGCCTTGAGCTGCCAGTAACTTCCCCCAGAAACCGTATGGGGCTGTCCCCAGGGTGACATCACGAAGGGCCACAAGACTTGGAGTATTTTTTCACAATTCCTGACCCTCCTGGGTGAGGGTCACTTGGGGCAGCGACTGTCCTGCACAGCCAGGTCGTCTGCATCCCCTCGCAGGTGTGCCTCTGGGGTGGGACAGGCAGGCCAGCCCCAGAACCCAAGCTGTTCATCACAAAGGACTTGACTGGCTGGCTCCAAGCTCAAGCTTTTGAGTGTCGTTGTGAGTGTGAAGGACAGCTTTCCTTCCTGAGCACACACTGAGTGCTAAGGTCTGCACGAGCCGTTTTCCCTCTGAGCAGTAGGTAAACTAGATGGAGCTGCCGTGGAGAGGGAAATGTTTCACAGGAGCCTCAGCCACGTTTTCAGAGGGCAGTGAAGACCTGCAGAGTCCTGCCCGCTTCACGTGGGTGTGCACCGGGGGTGTTTTCAAGACTTCTTTTTATTTCTTCCTGACCTCAGCTTACATAAGGGTCTCAAAGGGGTGAAGGATCCAGTAAGACTTAGGAACCTTCAAACTTGGTACAACATTTGAAAGCTTGAGTTTGAAGCCAACATCATATCCACCTGTTATTATTTTTTTGTCCCGAATTAGAGACAAATGGGCAGTCGTATCTTTCTTATTAATATGTTCTATGAGG
The DNA here is from genome assembly GCF_052094955.1 of Ictidomys tridecemlineatus. Lineage (NCBI taxonomy): Eukaryota > Metazoa > Chordata > Mammalia > Rodentia > Sciuridae > Ictidomys > Ictidomys tridecemlineatus. The sequence goes on from NC_135485.1 coordinate 10,106,640, forward strand.
GAAAAAAAATCAACTCTGTCCAACTATCTTATATAACTGTGGTCACTGGCAAACTGTGTGACCTTGGGGAGATAAGTCAACCTTTCTGTGCTTCCATTTCTTTGTAGATCAACAGCTGATAATATTACATCTTGCTGACCTTCCAGGACTATTTTGAAGAGCTTTTGAGTGCATGTTTATGAAGGAGCTTTGTGAACTGTTAAGTGCTGTCCAAGTAGGATGGATCTCACTTCTTGGATAACCTTGAACTTTCTCCCTACTTCCCTGCTCCTCTCTGTTTCTGAAACAAACACATACATTGTCCTGTCAGCCTTCCCCCACCTCCACCGGCACTGTTACGGAGTCCTCTGATTACAAAACTGGTTTCACAATCTCACCAGTACAGGATGTTTCATTCTATTCCAACGTAGCTTAGATAACACAGATTTAAGAGTTTGTAATTCATCCTTCATTGATCAGTGCTCTTGACCGCTCCACTCTTGCCTGAATGATCCATTCAGTCGTAAAGCCAGAGGCTTAACTACAGTGAAAGGCTTTCAGACTCTCCCAGGTCATGGCAGCTTCTCCTTAACCCTCTCTTCCTAAGGAGGTTCCTAAATCTTATTGGATAATTCACCCCTTTGAGACTCTTAGAAAAGCCGAGTCCTCTTAGGAAGAAATAAAAATAAAAGCACAGAAGCCTTGGAAACACCTCTGTGTGCACACACATGAGATGGGAAGGACTTTGCGGGTATTCACAGCCCTCTGAATCCTGTGGCTGAGGCTCATATGACACGTTCCTTCTTTACATCAGCTGGATTGAGTCTAAATACCGCTCACAGGTAAATCAGGGGTGGCACACAGTACGTGCTCAGTAAGCAAAGCTCTCCTTATGGGGAGGACAGGCGTCCCCACAAGCCACTGCTGCAGGAAGAGTCCTACAGAAAGTCGACCTTCTCCAGAAACATCTGCATCCCTGGGCAATGTTCAAGAAAACGGCTGGGGGTGTCACAGAGGGGACAGCAGCCTAGAGGGAAGAGTCTGCTTTCAGGAGAGGGGAGCTGGCTCTCCCCCTGCTGGCCATGCCTGACACTCCCCTCCCTCCTGTCCCAGAAGGCAGTGGGTCATGGCTTAGTTCTGGGCTGGTGCACCTCCACAGGGAACTGAGGACAGGGAGGGGTTTGTCCCTTTTTTATTTTGCCCTGACTACTCTACGTGCCCAGCAAACCCTCTCTGAGCATCTGCTGTGGGGAAGCATCCTGCAGACAGAGACGATGCAGCCCCGCTCACCACCTGGGCCTCAGCATCTGCTCTTGCCATAGACTTGCCGTTGAGGTGGAGGGGCACAGATGTGGTGGCTGGGAGCAGGGCTCTGGGTTCTCAGCTCTGAACCCAGTGCTGCCCTTCCTGGTGGAGTGCTTGATTCACAGTGTCTTCAACCCCCTGAGCCTCAGTTTTTTCATCTACAAAAATAGAACCCACCGTAGTTTCCACCCAATAGCATTGTCTTGAGGATTAAATAGTTAACTGGGCACTGAGCAGGGGATGGGCTAGGAATGAAAATTACTTAATATTTGGTAGATCCTAGCATATCTGACTTTAACACAGCATTTTTAAAGCCTTTATCGTACTTAAAGTACCACAATAAAATTAGTTCGTTGCGTGAGATCAAACTACTTGAAGTTTCTTGTGTCTGGCCAGTTTTGACCTTATAGAGACAGCCGATTTTCCTATGGCTTAGGATTGAAATGTGAATTGGAAAATCCAGGTTAGACCATAGAAATCATCCATAGCACGGCCCTCCAGAGCCAGCTACATGTTTGGGGCACGACATTGATGTCCTATCCTTCTGACGTCTGGTACACATGTAAATAATTAGTGCTAATTTGAAGTAGAAATGCAATTCTGGTCAGATCTGGTTTCTTACAAATACAGTCTGCCTACCAGGTGGCAGAGGAAGGGACAGAATATTCCCCAGGGGATAGCAGGATGGCAGGCAGAGCTTGGGGACCTGGGGGGCAATGCTAACCTCCACACTGCTTGAGAGAGACCCTGGGTGTTCTCTTTCTGTAGGATTCCTCCTGCCGCAGTGGCCTGTAGGGATGCCGGTCCCTCCCCACAGGCAGACTGCTGCCTCAGCAGATGCACTTGGCCCTGGTGGGAAGGGATTCGACCTTGACAGGCAATTTCACCAGCTCTTTAGTGGGAGATGAATTGCTGCTTTGACTTTATAACTTCCCAAGCACTTGGGGGTAATCAGGGCTTCACAATCACTTATTAGAGGGTAACTGTGGCGGACTGCAGCCCTCCATCTCTCTTTGTTGTCCCAAGCTTTTGGCCAACATAAATAACTCCTTCCTATTTTTAGAATGGAGAAGTAACTATCAAGCTGTGCACAGCCTAGCAGAGCTTAGCAATGCATACTGAGAACTTCCAAAATGAGCTGCTGCTCCCTCTTACGGGGCAGAGAGAACCAGTCTCACAAGTGTCTGCTCTCTCAGTCGTCTGGCCCTGGGCTGATGAAAATCTCACAGAAGTAAACACAGTTCAGCAACTGTGCTGTCGCTCCCAAAACTCCGTTCCCAAACTCTAAGTTAATGAACTGTGAATGTGCTTATGCAAAGACACTGGGGTAGGAGACAACAGCCTCTGGCCTTAATCCTGGCTGTGCTGCTCATGGACTCTGTAACCAGGAGTAAATTAACCATCCTATGACCTGTAATTTTCCAAAAGAAAAACAAGAAATAGAGTAAGATGATATCTAATTTTTTTTTTTTAGTTACAGTTTTCAATCTCTATATATTCCTAATGGAAATCCTGAATGGAAATAGAAAACTGAACTTCTGGTCCAGTGAGTCTATAAACTAGGAGGATCAAGAGTCCAGTTGTTCAAGGGAAGATTAAGAAATTGTGGTAATGTACTTCATTCAATAAGAAACTAATGAGAGAAGCAACTAATGCAAAGACAAGGCAGACTTTGACACACATATCTCATAGAGGACATATATCCAACATATATAAAGAACCCCTACGAATCATTGAGTAAAAGGTAACAACCTAACAGAAAAGGGAAAAGTATTTTAATACAAAAGATATATAAATGGTTGATTCATTTCTAGAAATGTATTTTGCCTCATTAGTCATCAAGACAATGCAAATTAAAACTCCTAAGCACACTTTAGAGCCGCTAACATGAAGAAAACTTATACAACCAAGAGTTGAAGAGGATGTGGAGCAGCTGGGGCTTTCTGTACTGCAGATGGGAATATAAAATGATACAGTCATTTTGGGAACACAGTTTAAATTTACTTAGGAGAGCTGAATAGATACAAATAGTCCCAAATTTTAATTGTTTTTGATTTTTCAACTATGTAATGGTAAGAAAGCATACTCATACAACCATTCTGTTTTTTCACTTTAAGTACAGTACTCAGTAAACAGCAGAAGAAATTCAATATTTTATTATAAAATATTACATTATATGGCTTTCTATAACTGTCAGCTAATGTGAGTGTTCTGAGCACATTTAAGGTATTTCAGTAGATTAGGAATATTAAATGCATTTAATATTTATGATATTTTCAATTTACAGTGGATTTATTGGAATGTATCCCCATTGTAAATTTAGAGGCATCTATATGTAATTTATTATCCCATAATCTTACTCCTTAGGTATATACTCAACAGAAATGCATATGTATCTCAAAATACATTTCGAGAAAGTAGTATTCAAAAGTAATGGAAAACTGGAAACAACTCAAATTTCTATCAACAGAAGAGTGGATTTATCAATGTGGTATACTTATGCAGTGGAATTCTAAACAGTCATGAGAATGAACAAACTACCACTGTACATAACTTGGATGAATTTCAAAATGTAATGTTGAGCAAAACAAACCAGATGCAAAAGAGTCCACACTATATTTTTTCTTATTTCTATGAAGTTCACAAATAGACAAAAGTCATGAGTGATGTTAGAAGTCAGGGTGGTGGTTTCCTTGGGGGATAGGTTGTGATAAAGGAAATACAAAGGGGCTTCCAAGATACTGGAGTCTGTTTTCTAATCTAGGTATTGATTACAGAGATCTGTTTGGTTTGCAAAAATTCATCAAGCTGGATACTTATGATATATATAATTTGGGTGGCATATTTTGTAAGTCAATAGAAAGGATTCTAAAAGGCATGAATGTCGTGATACGATTGGTATTTTCACCTTAACACCACCTTTTTCTTTCAACCATTCTAGCTTCTGTTCATCATCCTCTTCTCCGGGACTGACTCTGAACTATAGACCCCAGCATTTGACGATGTACTCTCTTCCCATGTCTCTCTGTTTCACTGACTGACATCTTGCCCTACAACTGCATTGTGAGCTCTTGAAAATAGAAGCTGCTTACACTGGACTCAAGTAGAAAATAAAGAATATAAAACATGCCAGCTTATTCCTCAGATTCCACCATTTAGAGGATCCAGTGTTTCCATGCAATATCACAGCCCTAAGACTTTCCTAGACTTATCCACAAGCCTGTGAGCTCTACAATCTCTAAACTTGGCATTTATAGCATCTGCTGAACAACCCGCCCCTTTTTCTCTTGGTTGCTTGACTTCACTGCCTCCGTCATGCACAAATTTAGCAGCTGAACCTTTCTGGACACTGTGCTGTGCTCCAGGGATGTTGCGATAATGAGACTTGAGTCACTGGCCCCAGGAGCCCCCTGGACAGTCAGGGAAAATTTCTTACCAATTCACTAAGTAAATAGAAGCATAAATGGCTAAGAAAAGCCTTCCAGCAAGGAGAGTCATTTTAGAACCCTGAAGGATGATTAGACTTCCCAAATGAAGAGAGTGGAAAGTCTTTTCAGGCAGATAAAACAGCAAGCGTAACGTCACAGCGTCATGGAACAGCAGGATCTCTGCATGTGGGAGTGTCGTGTGTGTGTGTGTGTGCACATGTGTGTGTTGGAGGGTGGGAAAGCCAATCTGCACCTGTGGATTCTAAGTAGAGGGGAAGGTTGGGAAAACAGTAGGCAACAATAGTACATGAAGCTATAGCGACAGGTAGGGGCCGGGTGGGTAAGGAGGGCACTTGAATACTAACCTGAGGAGCTTGGGCCTCGTAATGTAAAACAGGGCTGGCAAACAGAGTTAGCCTGCTACTCATTTTGTAAGTAAAAGTTTACTGGAACACAGCCATACTTGGTCACTTATGTGCTGTGGCTGATGTTGCACAAGGGCAACTTGAGCAGTTGCTACAAGGACCAGAGAGCCCCGACTCCAGCCACCCATGAACTAGAAGATGATGAGCAAACAGCAGAGGGTAAAGATGCCCCGTATGTGAGAGGAAAGTCGTACCATCAGCCTCAGACCGTTCCTTGAATGGAGACAACTTATTTTGCAGAAATGATCTGGACACAACACAAAGGGCCTACTCAAGTCAAAACTGCATTTTCTGATCCCAGAACTATTTTGAGCCCTCATCCACCTCCGTGAAGACTGACTAACATGATGTCCATGACCATGAATGGAAATGGACTTCAGGAGACTGAACACAGCTACACCAACCTCGAACTGCTTTCTCCAACATGCAGGCTTAAGTTTAAAGAAGCTGAAGTAATTCTCCACTTTTCCCCTTTTGAGTTTGAAAACCAATTGGTAGTAAACTCTAAGCGTTGGGTAAATACAAATGAAAATATTTATGACTTCACCCCAGAATTCAAGGCGGCAGGGTGTTCCTGTAAAGACTTATTCTTGAATGTTCACTTTTGCAAATAAGCAGTGACATCGAGAGAGACACAGAGAGAAAGATGGAGCTCCTTCCCATCCACGCCAATAAGAGCAGTCGCCCTCTCTCACCTAGAACGGAAAAGGCAGAGAGCCATGAGCGTCATCTGATGGCGCTCTCCTCACATGCAAGCATGAAAGCTGCGTTTCCACTCTCTGGGGTTATTTCCACGGAAGAAATTCATTTTGTAGTAATGTACTTGTGTTGGACTCTGTGAGATTGTCTCTTTGGGGCCACCGAACAGACTTGCCACATGAATTGAGGATTCCCTTACAGGGGACCCAGGTCCTCACTGTCAGTAATCCTAGGAAGATGCTGGTACTGAGAAAGGAAGATAGGTCAGGCATAAATCCTGGATCGGGGATCCGCTGGGCCCACAGCCTGAGCTGGGAGGACGACTGTGGTGTGAAGTCCACTGAATGGTCCAGCATGGGAGGAAAGGGTACATGGAGGAGGTCAGGATAAGAGGAGGTCTAAGAACAATCCCCAGGACGTTCAGTCAGTTGGAAGGATGGTCAGTTACTGCCCACTTCACGCAGCCCTTCCACCATCCCTGAAAGTTCAGTGCAGTCCTGTCCCACAAGCTGATCCCTGTTGTTTGTGGGGTATTATATGTGGCCCTGTTCTGGGAGATGGAAGGCAAAAGATGAGAACGAGGCCAACATCCTCTGAGGCCAAAAGGGTAGAAAGCGTAACCACTAGCTCCTCCTCCCAGGTGGAGGCTATCCCACCGGCCACTGGGAGCAAAGGAAGCAGCATAACAGGAAGTGGGCAGAGGAATGTTGGTATCCCTGAGCTTCCCGGACATCACAGATGGAGCCAGGCAGCCTGAGTTAGAGAAGGGCTAACTGGCCCCCAAAATCACATCATTAGGACTCAAACAGTCATAACTCAGGTGTACAGGTAAGTCAGGTATTTATTTTATAGCCACTGAACCCATGAGGCAGCTCATAATAGGAGATAAATAATCAACTGAAACGTACAGGAACTTTTGTTATTTTGATTGCTGTCTCGTTGTGCGCTGGGCACCTTGGCCTTCATTTCCCTAGAGGGCCTGATTGATAGTTGCTATGGCTTTACAGCTTTGGGGGGCTCCTCAGCTAGGCACCCCCACCAATGGAGAGGGAGGTTCCCAAATTACATTTAGAGTAGAGATGCCAATCAAGAGCTCCACCAAACCTGGGGTGAGATGAGTGGAAGCTAGGCCGTTGGGCAAAAGGTCAGGAAAGGATGGAGGAAGCAGAAAGAGTCGGGAGAGAGGAAGAGAAACAGGAAGTCTATACAAGGCGATTTTGTAGATCAAAGCTGGCACATTTTTAGGACCTGCATAAAAAATGCAAAACAGTCATCTCTTTTAAGAGCCATCTTTGAAATTGCAATAAATTCTCCTTGGCAGAAGAGAATGAATCTGCTGTCAGGAAAAGCAATGCTGGTGGTATGTGTTCTTCTACATTATGAAAAAACTAAAGGGGTGTTGTCTTGCCCAGAAAGATGGAAGTTAATTTGTTAGTTACTTTTTAAGGATCAGCTTGCTCTCCTTGTAGGATCTCCTTTTCCTCAGTCTCATGAAAAAACAATTTGTGATGTGAACAGAGAGCCTACATCCTGGGAGCGAATCTTTACCCCTCACACATCAGATAAAGCCCTAATTTCTAAGGTATATAAAGAACTCAAAAAGCTAAGCACCAAAAATCTAATAACCCAGTCAATAAATGGGCCAAGGACCTGAACAGACACTTCTCAGAAGAGGATATACAATCAATCAACAAATACATGAAAAAAATGCTCATCACTAGTAATTAGAGAAATGCAAATCAAAACTAAGATTTCATCTCACTCCAGTCAGAATGACAACTATCATGAAGACAATAAGTGTTGGCGAGGATATGGGGGAAAAGGCACACTCATACATTGCTGGTGGGACTGAACATTGGTGCAGCCAATATGGAAAGCAGTATGGAGATTTCTTGGAAAAGTGGGAATGGAACCACCATTGAACCTAGCTATCCCTGTCCTTGGTCTATACTCAAAGGACTTAAAAACAGCATAGTACACGGACACAGCTACATCAATGTTTATAGCAGCACAATTCACAATAGCTAAATGTGGAACCAACCTAGATGCCCTTCAATAGATGAATTGGCAAAAAAAGGCATACACACACACACACACACACACACACACACACACACACACACACAATGGAGTATTACTCAGCAATAAAACAGAATAAAATCATAGCATTTGCAGATAAATGGATGGAGTTAGATAAGATAATGCTAAGTGAAGGTAGCCAATCCCAAAAAACCAAAAGCCAAATGGTTCATCTAATATAAGGAGGCTGATCCATAGTAGAGTAGGGAGGGGGAGCATGAGAGGAATAGATGAAATCTAGATAGGGCAGAGGGGTGGGAGAGGAAGGGAGAGGACTTGGGGTTAGAAATGATGGTGGAATGTGATGGACATCATTATCCAAAATACATGTATAAAGACAGGAATGATGTGAATATACTTTGTATACAACCAGAGGTATGAAAAATTGTGCTCTATGTGTGTAATAAAAATTATAATGCAAAAATCAATCAATAAATAAATAAATCCTTTCAGGGGTGTCCTCTTTAGCCAATTCTTTCCAACCACTTCTCTCCCACAAAGTAAAAATGACGTGCCAATCATTTTTCACAGTGTGTTTTCCTCACTCAAGGTCAGAGACTCAGGGATCCACAGTTATGCTATGGAGCCATGACGGAGGGTGAGTTTGAGAAAGAGAGACCAAATGGTTTTTAATGTGCTTCTTCTCTGCTCTTTCATCCCAAGCAGGTCGTGTGTGTGTGTGTGTGTGTGTGTGTGTGTGTGTGTATGTGTGTCTCCTTCCAATTTATTTTAAAAACTCTATTCTAACTCTAACTTCACCCACAAAGATCGTTTGAGAGCTACTCTTGATCATCCCTATCAGCACATAAATGTGTACCAATTACAAAGAAGAAAGAGCCTCAGGACTGCCTGACTCCTTCCCACGCTGCACACTTAGCGGCTGCCCTTCACAGCAACACTCCTACAGAGATCTGCAGGGGCCTCCTCTTCACCCAGACCTCCGCCTTCCCCAGCAGGCCCTCTTCCAGCACTTGCGGAGACCTCCCTTGTCAAAGCCAGCAGTGACCTGGAGATGCCAAATTCACTGGCCATCTCTGTGTCCTTGGGGCTCTTGATTTCACAGCAGCATTCAGCCTTGTTGGTCCTCCCTTGTCCCATGACACCAGCTTCTTCTGGAGCCCACAAGCTGACATTCTTTAGGCTCACCACCCTGCCAAGAGTGTGTCTTTTCAGTATTTTTTTTTCCCCCAATTTCTTCCAATGACTTGAAATGCTCCGGGGCACTTCCCACTATCCTTAAAATCCTCCATCCACTCGCCCTGTGAGTCTTCCAGTCCAGTGGCCTGAAGTGCCATCCATGCCACTTCCAAGTCCAAAAATGACCTCATGGTTTAACTGTTTCCTGATGTAAAGGTTAACCCCTATAAGGGTCAGTTCTTCTGAGATTTCTTGTTCTGAGCAGAGCAAGGAGAAATCTGACTGTCACGCCCTGACTTAAAATCCACCCGGGTCCTTCAGGACCACAGCTGCTCTCCCAGCCTCAGCTCTCAGTATATTGTGGTCCTGCTTACCCCGAATGCTCACCCTGGGCCCCCCGCACAGTTCTTTCACTACATTAAGCTATTTGACACCTTCTGCGTGTTTTTCTCCTGCGTTTCCCTTTCCTGTTTCCCTGCTTCATGTTTGCCTCCTTTCTTTATCCAGTGATCTCCCACTGTTGCAGACACCATCCGGACACCACGTCCTCCTCTCGTCAGACTCAGGTGCTCCTCATTTCTGCTCCCAGGGTGACTCGCAACTGGCCAGGGACTGACCCCTTATGTGCATTGCAGGTTCTCTCCCCCTACCTCTTTCCCTTATCAGGAGTTAAGCACATCAGGAGTTGGATCTGTCCTTCAGGCAGTGGTCCTAGCATTTGTCATCCTGCCAGCAATGACATTTAGCACTTAGGCAGAGCTATGATGGACCAGGCATTGCACCAAGTATTGGAGCAACCCTATCATTAGGGAGAAAGCTTTCTCATTCCTGATTGCCTTCCATGTGGAGGGAGCTATTAGTGTAGCACTTCTAATCCTCTCTGCTCCCCAGGGAAGATGGAATGACGGCTCTGAATGGAGAGTTTAGAAGGAAAAATGAGCACGTTGTAGTTTGGCTCCATCTTCTCGGCTTTCTCCTGGGAGTGAGTGGTTTGCAGTGAGCGCTGGCTCCTTCGGGCCAAAAACGCCCCTGTCGCTGGGTGGATTCATCTTTCTAATAGAAGGGACTGTGCTACAAATCAGACTGGTCTGATTTTTCAAATATCGGCAAAATCAGGCTTTCTCGAGATGCTATGTGGGCCCCTTGCCTGGGAGCTCTGCTGTTTCCCACTTGGTTCAGCGTTCAGTGGAGGAAATGGAGACTGTCTACAGAGCCCCACTCACAGATCCCTACACTCACGAAGTCTGTAATTATTAGCCCACGCAGTTGGTTCTCAACAAAAGTTGGTTGAATTAAAAAGAAATGCATTCTAACGTATTTCCATGTCACAGTAGATAGGGGATGCTGCGGTGACAAATTAAAAACTAACATTCCAGGACTTACACCCGTTTATACCTTGCTCATACCACTGCCCAGTTTAGCTTAGTCGGGCAGACTCTGTTCCCCAAACTCTCACAGAGCCAGCCCTATGGAAGCAACACTGTTGTGGCTCATGTTGTCACCTCTGCTCATGACTTCAGGGCACTCTCAGCAAGAGAGGTGCTTTTGGAAGCTCACCCCATACTCTCCTATTTCCAAATAGAAGTTACACTTTCCCTCACAGCCACTCAGAATGCATAATATGACTCTGTCCTAGCTATAAAAAAAAGGTAGCAGAGCACAGAGGACATTTAGTATGCCTTTCTGTCTCAGGCACAGAGCACTTCAACACTAAGTCACCCCACTTGAAGACATGGAACTCCTGACCAAAATTCATGGTGAATGTCTACACTGTTATAACCAAGTAGCTAAAACTGGGTTATTTATAAGGAACAGAAGTTTATCTTCTCAAAATTCTGGAGGCTGGGAAGTCAGAGGTCAAGGTGATGGCAGGTTCGCTGTGTCTGCGTCCTCACACAGCAGAAGGCAGAAGACCCCAAGGGAACACACCATGTCCACACGTGGTAGAGGAGCAGGAGAGCAGCCCCACTCCCACCTGAGGGCGCCACTGTCAGACTCCATCACCCCGCTGAGGCCCCACTTCTCAACACTACCACAGTGACAAGTTCATGATGTGAGTTTGCAAGACACACTCAGACCTCAGCAGTGAGTATGATTCATACTGTGCCCATCAGAATAAAAGGAGTTGATCAGAGATGGCGCTCAGGAAAAGACCAAGCAAGGAGGGCCAAGGGGCTCCCTCTGTTTCTTTAATTAGGGTATTTCCTGCTTCACAGAGAATTGTGAAGATGAAGTAAGACAACGAGAGCGCCAAGCAGGGCACCTGGCTGTGGGTTAGGTTCGCAAGGAATACTGCTTTCCGTCCTTTGGTGCCTGGAAGCTCCCATGACCCTTGATTTTCACCACATAACACACATGCCTACACCTATGGGGGCTTTCCCCAAAACTTGTTTCTCAGGACAAAGGAAACGTCTTATTTTCAAGGGTTTGCAAGTTTTCTCATATTCTAAGAGTCATTCTTATTACTTTATTTAGAACAAAGAACTATTTGTGAAGATGCAATTAGCCAGAAATGTACTCAATGTTGATTTTCAATGTCAATGTTTCGTTGAATTTTTTAAAAGAAAAAGGGAATTTAATAAGGATCTAGCAATTACTTCTGGGGTGGGGCGGTATGGTTTTCCAGACAGAAGCACTGCTTGTCATTTTAAACATGACTTTTAAAAATGACATCTAAAACAATTTTAAATTAAAAAATAAAAACTTACACATGCTATAACATGGATGAGGCTTAAAACATAATGCTAAGTGAAAGAAACCAATCTCAAAGGAACACATTGTATACTTACATAAATACTGACATGTATATGAGATTTCCAGTGAATCTATAGGATAGAAAACAGATCAGTGCTTGCCTAGGGCTGGGGGCTATGGACCAACTGTGGAACATCTGCTAAGAATAAGAAGTTTCTTTTGGGGATAATGAAAATTGTGCTAAAATTGAGTGCTCAAGACTGCCTTGCTCTGTGAATACACTGAAACCATTGACTTACACATTTTAAATGCAGAATTATATTTCAGTTAGCTTTTTTTGCCATATTGACCAAAACACCTGAAAAGAACAATTAGAGGAGGAAAAGTTTATTTGGGACTCACGGTTTCACAGGTCTCAGTCCACAGATGGCCAGTTCCATTCCTTTGGGTCTCAGATGAGACAGGACATAAAGGCAGAAGGGTGTGACAAAGGAAAGCAACTGCAAACATGGCACCAGGAAGCAGAGACTGTGTCTACTTCACTCACAGGGACAAAAATATATACCTCAAGGCACATCCACAATGACCTATCTACTCTAGCCACACCCTACCTGCCTTCAGTAACCACCCACTTAATCCTTCTCATGGGATTAATGCGCTGATTCGATTAAGACTTTCATAAACGGATCATTTCACGTCTAAACTATCTTGCATTGTCTCACAAATGAGCTTTCTTTCGGAGGATGCCTGGTATCTAAGCCTCGACACATCATACGTAAATCATATCTCAAAAACTTATTTTAAAACATAATTTACTAAATGGCTACCATGTATATATTACACAAAATGAATTTTTAAAAAACGGTAAAAAGAAACATTGATGGCTTGGAATAAAGCCAGTGACAACATCGTGAATCCAAACAGTCTTGAATCCCAAGCCACTTAGATGGGAATGGAGATTTGTTCTGAACATCTGTTATGGTTTGGATACGACGCGTCCTCCCCAAAAAGCTCATGTTGGGCAACACAGGAATGTTCAAAGGTGAAATGATTAGACTATGAGAACTCTGACCTAATCAGTGGATTAATCCATTTGATGGGCAAATAATTATTAGATTACTGAGAGGTACCTATAGGAAAATAGAGCCTGGTTGGAGGAATTCGGTCGGGAGGTGGGGAGGGTTTGGGGATCCTCTGTGTCCCTGGCTCCAAGCTCTTGCTCTGTTTCCTGGATGCCATGAGCTGAGCAGACCCCTCTGCATGCCCTTCTGCCTTGATGCTCTGTCTCACCTTCTACCCAGAGCAGTGAAGTTGGCCAACCATGGACTGAATCTCTGAAGCTGTGAACCCAAAACAAAATCTAATCTAAATCATTAGATTTAGCAATGATCAAAAAGTGACATCAAAGAGGCACATGGAGAGTTGCATAAAGCTTTTTCATGAAATGTGATAATAGAACAAATGTTTGTAAATTAATCTCATTTTTATGATATTGTTCATGTTATGAAAATAAATAAATGTAAAATTTGCATACTCTAGACTTTAAATCATGTCAACAATATCCTTAAAATTTATTTAATCAGATTTGTCACAAATTTTGAGGGGAATTTCATATTTAAAAAAAATAGATTTTTCAACTGAGTAGTATAGCACCATAGGATTATGAAATTACATCAAATGAGGATGAGCCCTAATGATATTGGAGAATCCTGATAGTCCGACTAGCAAAATGGTTCTCTACTTTGAGATTGGAGCTTACCAAAGTTCAAATCTGACTTAGATGGAAGATTTCTTAAAGACAGAAAGTGCTTTATCCTAAGCCTAGAACAGTGCATGACGTAAGATGGTGTGATTAGGAGCCAACCCTTCAGAAGTATTATAAATGTCATATCTTCAGGAAGGAAATGTTACCATTTGTGGCAACAAGAGTGAACCTGAGGACATTATGCTCAGTGAAATAGCCAGACACATAATGATAGAGAAGGTGATCTCATTTACACAGAGAATCTAAAAAAGTCAAACTCAGAGCAGCAGAGAGTGGAACCCTCGGTAACCCTGTGGGGTGCAACAGTGGTTTGGGGTGGGCGTCAGGAGATGTTCATCAAAGTGTACAGACTCTCAGTGACAAGACAGGCATATTCTAGGTGTCCAACAGGGTGGTGGCAGATATGCTAGTTAACTTGATTGTGAAAATCATTACACGATGTATACACATATCTAATCAATGATTAGATATGTGTATAAATATACAAAAATACTTTTGTATATTTATATATATATTTTTGTATAAATATACAAAAATACTGAGTATATTTGTATATACCTCAAATATACTCAGTATTTATTTCTCAATTAAATATTTTTAAAAGTTTAAAAGCATTACACATAGGAATACTGTTTATAAAGTATTAAAATTCTCAGTCCAATGGAAACTAAATGACAAAATACCTACTAGCAATTCTGTCATCCCAGGTCCACAAACTCCAAACCGTAACACATTAGTGAGACATGAAGTCAATTTACTGGGTACACAGCCAGTACTGATATACATCGTATCTTCTGTCTTTTATGTATTATATCACATATACATATGACCAGAATGCAATAAAAGAAATGCAATAAAATAAATTATAATGAAACTGATAAGCATCAGTTGACAATAAACGAAATAAAGTTAAAATTATCATTATATATCATAAGCATTGTGAACTCCTTTTAAAATGTGTGTATGTATATGTGTGCTCACTTGTGGGGTAAATTGTACTTCTCCCTATGATCTGCAGTTTAAGAATGTTTGAAACACAATGTGATAGAAGGAATTTTTTTTTTCAGAGCTGGATGTGATGAGCCTAAGTTTCTGTCCAATTCTTGATTGATAATTCTGGAATTCTCATCCCCCAAAAAAGAAAAAAAAATATTAGTCTCTTCCAAGACTGAAGAGATGGAGTGTCATTTGGCATTGCTGAACACACACATGAGGCCCAAGCCTCCCGGCCATTTAGTAATTACAAACACATTGCTTGACAGTGTTAATCAGCTCCAGTGAGAAGTCAATGGAGAGGCACAATCTAACTCTTCCCCAGTTGTTAAGAGGAAAGTATTTTAGTGGTCATAAGTCATAGGCCCAATGAGTCTAAATGGCCAGCTATTTACATTTCTAGACAGAGCAGCCTTGTAATCAGTAAACTTCTTACCCTCGGTTCCTCCTAGGGACCCTCACTTGTGCTAATAAAATTGTCAGTGCAGGTCTCTTACCACTGATAATATTTTCAACAAGGCGTTGGTGCCAGCTCGGGGTCCGCAGTGAAGCAATGCAGCTGGAGGCTGAGCACGGCCTGACCACAGAACACTGGAACACCTCTTAAAAACTCCAAAACAACTTTTAAAAAGTGAATTAGGCTTTTTTCCCCTTAAAGGATGAAGTGTCACCACTTGGCATGAAGCTCTATGAATAGAATATTATTATTAACATATTTAGATTTTTTTGGAATAAAGTGACCGAAACTGAAACAATTACCAGACCTCAGTCTGCAGTTCCTCAACTCACAAATACAATGGTCCAACTTAAAATTAAGTTAATATTTATTGGATACATACTACGCACTAGGCATAGTGGTAAGTACCAGGGGTTGATTGTAAAATCTATTGATAATAGTTCCTGTTATGAAAGTCTCAAGTTTAAGAGTGGAAATGGGCTGTGCCCAAATAACCAAAACAGAACAGGCCCATGTAAAAGATTAAACTTTTGGTGGGTAAAATTCTTTTCAGATGAAATAAAGATTACAGGATCGATCCCCACCCCAGAAATATGCATGCACGTGTGCATACACACACACACACACACACACACACACACACACACACGCACACACACACACACACACACACACACAATGCATTTGCTTATAATTTAATTCTATGTATGCATTCTGGGATCGAAACACTTAAAGAGTTCAATCACAGTCCTATGGAAGAGTGGAGAATGAATTCTTGTCAATCCCCTGCTTCCCAATTCACTGCTTTAACTAGTGCTCTTCATTTCCTTAAAAAAAAAAAAAAAAAAAAAAACTGAGGGCATGGTACACTGAATGGTCCCCGCTCAGAGCCCTCTCTCTGTACTTCTGCTCCTGACATTTCAAAGTTACCCTGACTGAGGGTTGGTGGAGCTTACTTCTGCCTTAGTCTGCTTGGGCTTCCAAACAAAATGCCGGGACCAGCTGGCTAAGCAACATGATGTCATTTTCTCCAGTTCTGGAGGCTGGTGATCCAAGAGAGGGATTGCAGCAGGTTTGGTGTCTGGTGCAGGCTGTCTTCCTGGTGGTAGGCAGATGTCACTGGGTCTTTACATGGCTCTCCTGGGTGATTGTGAAAGACAGGGAAAACTCTGGTGTCTCTTTTTGTAAGGATGCAAACTCTATCAGATCAGGGCTCTCCCCTTATTTTAACCTTAATTAGTTTGCTAGAGTTCCCGTCTCTAAATACATCACTCCAGGAATTAGGATTTTCAACATATGGATTGGGGAGGGAGGGTACAAACTTCCAATCTATAACAGCTCCCAAACCTGGTTTACAAGGCAGTTATGCAATTGGCTCAAGAGAACGTCACTGACGGTAGGAAACAGTATGGGCTCTGTGGCAGGGTAATGGTCCCCCAAAGATGCCCAAATTCTTATCCTCAGAATAAATAAATATGCCAGATGGCATAACAAAGTAGAAATAAATTCACTAATCAGCTGCCTTGGGAACAGGAAGATCATCCTGAATTACACAAATGGACCCAATTCAATGCCAAGAACCTTAAAAGTGGAAGAAGCTGGAAGAATTTAGAGAACCAGAGAGGGGATAAGGAGCACGACAGGAGAGGGAATCAGCCTGAGTTTCCTGGCTTTAAAGATGGAGGAAGAAGACCTCAAGTCAAAGAAAGTTGACAGGAAGAAACTTACTGCCCCTACAGCATCCAGAGGGTAATGCAGCCCCCCCTGGATTCCAGCCCAGCGGGACTGTGTTGGACTTGTAACTCCAGGTTTGTCACTTAACAAATTTGTGTTGTTTTAGGCCACTAAATTTGTGATAATTGATTATAGCAGCATTAAATAACAAAAATAAACTCCAGCGTTTTGTTTTTCTATAAAAACTTTGAAAAGACTAGAAAACAAATTGAGTCCAATGAAATACCCACTGTCCTATCAGGTATCAACAGGACTCATTTTAAATCACTAGTGGAGAAAAACACAAAAACTAAGATACCTTGATTAGTATTCCTTATGAGCATCTAGAGTCTAAAGAAGAAAAACTGGTATCAGGTTTGATGGTGGAGGATATAACTTTTTGCATTTGTCAGAGTTTTCCTGGGAAGGAGAACCAATAGCAGATAGAGACAGAGATGGAGAGAATGAGAGGTTAGATCATGGGCACCAAAATACAATCAGCTAGGAGGAGTGAGTGCTAGCACTCTACAGCACAGTAGGGTTACTACAATTTACAACAAACTATTATATATTTTATGAAACACGAGGAGAAAAGGGATTAAAGTCTCTGAACACCAAGAATTGACAAAGGTATAAGGAGATGGGAATGCTAATTGCCCTGGTATGATGGTTACACATCATATACAAGTATCAAATTATCATGCTGTGCCCCATAAACATGTACCACCATTATGCGTCAGTTAAAAAGGAAAAAGAAAAATTTTAAAAATAAAGCATTTCACTTTTCTAACTATAACTATTCTCGTAACATTTATGTTTCACTTAAATGCAGAGACTAAAACCCTTTTCCAAGTGTGACTAGTGTAAAATGGTGTCGTATAATAGAACGCTGGTTAGAGATCATTGATTTGATTCATATATGAGCCCGAGTTCTCTTTTGAAACCCCAATAAAAATAAAATGATCAAAAACATCTTAAGAGGATAAGCCCATGAAGGCAAAAGGAATGAAAGAGGAGACTTCGCCATAATATTTTTTAAGATGGAAGAAAGAAAGATTTATCAATTTGGCTTAAAAGACTCCAAGATATCAAATCCTAAAAAGCAATGGGAAAAGGCAAGAGGCCATCAGATTTACCACAAAGAAAATGTACATTGTCAAAAAGTCTCAAGAATCATCAGTACCATGTCTTTTGTCAAGTGAGGGAAAGATGGGGCTAAGACAGGCCTAACCATGGGTTTGTTTGAAGAACCCTCATGGCCCTCCTCCACTGTCACAGTGGCAGACTAGTAAAATTCAGTGGAGTCCCAATAAAAACCTCAGAAGAATTATTTTTAGCTATTTCTAAAAATTTTAGGCTAATTTGAATTTTTTTACGAAAAGGCAAAGAATTGAGTGTCCAAAACCATTTGGAAAAAGAACCGAGTTGTGGGATTCACTATAAAGCTGAGTAATAAAGACAGTGTAGAGTTAGTGAAAAGATAGCTTCATAGATCAACAGAGCAGAATGGAGAGTCAGAACCAGACCTACCCTAATGCAGTGAACTGACTTTAACAAACTAAGGAGAGTAATTCAATAGAGACAGATAGAATAGATTCTATAAAGAATGTCATTAGTGTTTTAATGGACATTGCATTGCATTTGGAGATCGCTTTGGGTAGTATGGACACATTTTAGCAATATTAATTCTTCCAATCCATGAATATGCGAAGTTCTTCCACTTGTTTGTGTCTTCTTCAATTTCTTTCATCAGTATTTTGTGATTTTCATTGTAGAGGTCTTTCACTTCCTTAGTTTACTGCTAAATATCTCTGTGTATGCATGTGTGTATCATAAATGGAATTGTTTTCATGATTTCTTTCTCAGCAGATTCATTATTGGTAAGGCCAGGTGTGATGGTGCACACCTGTAATTCCAGCGCTCAGGGCACCAAGGCAGGAGGATCACGAGTTCAAAGCCAGCCTCAGCAAAAGTGAAGAGAAGGCTTTTAGTTTGCTATGATCTCTCTTATCTATTTTTATTTCTGTTACCTGTGCTTTGGAAGTCCTACCCAGATAACCACTGCCTGTACCAATATCTTAGAGTTTCCCTTGTGTTTTCCTTTAATAATTTCAGGTCTTACATGAAGGTCTTTGATTTGTTTTGAATTGATTTTTGTACAAGGTGAGAAATTGCAGTAAAATTTCAATCTTCCGTGGGTCTATGTTCAGTTTTCCTGACACCATTTATTGAAGAGGCTCCTTTCTCCAACGTATGTTTTGGGTATATTTGTTGAAAACCAGTTAGTTGTGAACTTGTGTGTTTACTTCTGGGTTATCTGCTCTGTTTCATTGGTCTATGTATCAGTTTTTACAACAATGTGTCTGTTTTGTAAACAAAACAGCAGGTATTGTTGTAAAAACAGGCTCTAGGATGCCTGCCCCCAGCACTCTTAAATTTTGACAAGATCATCTTTCCAGTAAATGCTGCTAAAATATCTAAGTGTTCATATAAAAACCAATGAACTTCAATACATACCTCATATATGATGTATAAATTAGCTCAATATGAATCATAGACCTAAATGTAAAATGCAAAATTTTAAATTTATGGGAGATTACATAGGAGAAAATTTGAGAATCTGGAGTTTGATGGCAAGTTTTTAGATATACTGCCCAAATCATATTCTATTAAAGGAAAAGATTGATAGACCAATTTTGTTAATGTTAAAAACAAAAGACACTAATAGGTGAAAGATAAGGCTGAGAGAAAATATTTGAGAACCACATATCTGATAATGAATGAATTTATGTCCAAAATCTTTATATGTCCATAAGAAACAACCCAATATAAAAGACAAAAGAGATCTAAAAAGGCCCTTAAAATACACAGTCGTCAAAGAAGCAAATAAAAAAATATTTAATGATTTTTCATCAGGAAAATGCAAATTGAAACCGTGAAATGCTACCACGTAACAAGTAAACTAGCCAATTTTTTTTTTTTAAATCTAGATTTGAACTTGGAGGAGGCAATGGAAGTTGGAAATAAGTTGGGTTTCTCTGCAAAGAAAATGAAGAGAGGAAGGAACCAAAGGAAAGAGGGAGTAGCTAATGAGACACTGAAGGAAGGGAAGTAGGATGCTAGCCTTAGGTTCTGAGTGACCTGCCCTGTGATGCAGTCCCATGCCCAGCAGGCACACCGTGAAGTCAGATGCTCACCTGGATCTTGTGGGGGTGGAGAGTGTTGATGGAAATCAAGGAAGAAGGTGCCTCATTGTAGAAGAGAGAACAGATAGACTTTGCTAAACATTACGACAATTCACAAAGCAAACTCACAGAAGAGAGGTTCAGAGATGGCCGGGAGTGCCTCAAGGTCCCCAGTGCTACCCTCATTCTTCAAATCCCTTCAAAGATGGGAAAAGGGGAAGAACTCACTGTGGACAAACTGGGGATGGAGTATTTTTTGCTTGAATTCCAAAGGCGGCTTACTTCTGTGAGTTGTGCTCACAGAGCTGGACCCCAAAGAGATCAACTGAGTTTTCTTCAGAAGTGCTGCTTGAAGTCTCAACCCAAAGCCTGCACTTCTTCTCTACTTTCTGAGCCCAGCTGGTGAGAGACAGGGAGGCTTCTATGCAGTCTCATCCAAGTGACCCTGTGATTAGATAGGATCCTACAGTCAGAACCATCTCACAGGAATGAACTAGAGACCAAAGGTCAGACATCCTCTGTCGATGAAGAAGAACCTATACCCAAGGAAATCCAGCTGAGGGCAAGAAACGGAGGCTCAGGACCCACACCAGGAACAGTGCAAGGCACACCGGCTTACTGGAGCCGGGGAGGATGCTTGACTTGTTGGAAAGGTGGGTTACACAAGGGCTCACTCTTCTGCTTCCGACTATCTTTATCTCCATGGCCTTAAATTCACATGCTGCATTTTTCCAGTCATGTGCAAAAGTGATTGTTGTCTTTAAAAATTCAGAAAGTTTTTGAAATCGGCCAAAAAAATTCCTGGGGATCCATTCGATTATGCTCTTCTGGATTATCTCTGGCTTTCACTGCCTCTTTCACTACTCTGTACATTGTAGAAAACTGTGGGTAATGCAAATTATTCTTGTCCATAGAAATGCAAATAAACTCTTTCAAGGGAAATGCTATTGATTATTTCCCTGAGAATAGTGAACAGTTTTCATCTATTAAGGAAATTTATTCCAATATAACTCTCATACTACACACTCCAAACGTTTGTTGATTGAATGAATAACATATGAACAGAAGCCTAACCTCAAACCCTAAGAACTCACCAGTTACAGTGTATCATTCCTGCAAGTGAGATAGAATTATCAGGGTACCGCCACCCACAAGGTCTCCAGGACCCTTGGCCTCCACGAGTGTAGCTGTTCCCTGCCACCGATTGCATTGTGGTCTCAAATAAGAATACTGCCATTCAATGTTTCTTTTTCTCCCATCTTCCAGAGACCCTGAATGGATGTAATATTTGATATTCTGTTGGACAAAGGCATCAGAAGGGTTGGAAGGAACCCTGCAGAGTTACAATGGTACACCTTACGGTGGAATACTACACTACCATTACAGAGAGAGAAAGAGAAATTCAGATTGGTGTGAAGCTTATTCAAGATGCATGAGGTTTTTAAAAACTGAAATTACAGAACAACTTGCACTTTTGTACATCTTATCTTTTCGTTAAAACAGTCACACTCTTGTTGGTATATGTTCACAGAATAAAACAAATGCAACAGTATGCCAAACTTTTAAAAGAAGTTTGGGATTATGGGAAATTCCTCCTTTATAGGCCATGTGTTTCCGTAACATTTCAATTTTATGTACAGTGATCACATATTACTGTTGTGGTAATAGAAACAGGAAATGTAAAGGTTTAAGTAAAAGGAAGGAAAGCAGTGGATTCATCCTAATCCATGTGGGCTGCTACAGCACAAGACCACGAAAAGAGTGGCTTATAAAGAACAGAAGTTTATTTTTTGTAGTTTGAGAGTCTGAGAAGTCCAAGATCAAGACTGGGGCTTTAGAGTCTGACAAGGGTCGGCTTTCTGGTTCACAAAAAGTGTCCTCACTTGATGGAAGAGGCAAGGCAGTTCCCCGGAATCTCTCCTATGAGGTCACTGATTCCACTCTAAGACTCTGCTCTCGTGACCCAGTCACCAGCCCACGCTCATACCTGATAGTGTCAGTTCGTAGCTTTTAGTGTGAGAACTTGGGGAACAAAAATATTCAGACCCAAACACAGCAGGACTCAGGACAGTTCTCCTGGATATACAATGTAGGAAACATCATCCTGTATAACAGAACAGTATTCTCAATCAGAAATAGGGTGTGCAGAAATGGGGTCAGCTGTATCACCTTTAAACACAAAAGTCATCAACATTTTCTTCATTATGGCCTTCAAATGGGATGGACTCAAACTGAAAACCTTCTTCTCAGCAAAAGAAACAATAAATGAGGTGAAGAGACAGCCAACATTTGGGAAGCAAACTTTTGCACACACACATCAGATAGAGCACTGATCTCCAGGGTATATAAAGAACTCAAAAAATGTAACACCAAAAACACAAATAACCCAATCAATAAATGGGCTAAGAAGCTGAACAGACACTTCTCAGAAGAAGACATACATACAATCAATAAATATATGGAAAATTTTCAACATCTCTAGCAACTACTCTAAGATTTTATCTTAAAGTAGTCAGAACTGTTGGCAAGGATGTGTGTGTGTGGTGGGGGGAGGCACACTCAAACATTGCTGGTGGGACTGCAAATTGATGCAACCAATCTAGAAAGCAGTATGAAGATTCCTTAGAAAACTTGGAATGGAACCACCATTTGACCCAGCTAATCCCACTCAGTCTATACCCATACTACAGTGATGCAGCCACATCAATGTTCATAGCAGCTCAATTTACAATGGCTGAACCGTGGAAGCAACTTAGATGCCCTTCAATAGATGAATGGGTAAAGAAACTGTGGTATATATACACAATGTAATATTACTCAGCATTAAAAGAGAATAAAATCATGGCATTTGCAGGTAAATGGGTGGAGTTGGAGAATGTCAAGCTAAGTGAAGTTAGCCAATCCCAAAAAACCAAAGGCTGAATGTTCTCTCTGATATGAGGATGCTAATCCATAATGGGTCGGGGATGGGAGACATGGGGAAAATGGAGAAACTTTGATGGGGCAAAGGGTAGGGTGAGGTGGAGAGGGGGGCATGGGGACAGGAAAGATGGTGGAATGGGATGGACATCACTATCCCAGGTACATGTGTGACTGCACATATGACTGTGACACTACATCATGTGCAACCAGAGAAATGAAAAGTTGTGCTGCAATTGTGTACAATAAATCAAAACGCATTCTGCTGTCATATATAACTAATTAAAATAAATAAGTTAATTAATAAAAAATTCCTGTGATAGAAATATATACCTGGAAAAATGGATGAGGCATATCAATTACAAATTTTCCCTGAAAGATGGTTTCTAGCTTACAGTTTTCATATCACTTATGAATTTTGAAATGCTTTATAACTGTATATGAATGTCAGTTTTGAACAAGCTTGCTTTAGAAAGCATTTATTAAGCACCTAATGGTTGCCTGATAATCTACTAGTTTCTTTGACATGACTATTTTTATTTATGTGGTGAGTGGCCCAATTTAGCAGGTGTTATTTTTCTCTTTTATAGGAGGTGAAAACTGGGGCTGAAGGTAGATAGGCAACTGGTCACAAGACAGAACCCACCTGGTTACCAGCCATCATGATATGAGTTGCATGTGAATGTGTGTCTAAAAGAGATAGAATATTCAAGCCAGGCCCACAGGGGAAGTGAACACACATCTCATTTCATGGCTCACCTGGGGCAACTAGTCCAGAGTTCCAGAGGTATTTGGACCTCAAACTTCCCTATGCATTCTGGGAATGTTCTCAAATTAAAGTCCAAAGAGTCCCTGAAGTCCACACATGAGCTCCCTGGGAGACATTCCTGGAACTGGAAATAGAACTGGAAAATAGCTTAAGCTCCCGTGAACTCTGACCCATTATAACTACAAACTTCTGAAGAGTTGAGCAGAATCCTGCTCTACCATGCATGGTACAGTGCTGTAGCATTGTACTGGCTCATCTGAAATCATCCTCCTGGCCTACCCACTGGCGCCTTAAGGACAGAATGTTCAGACTCTTGTAGTTGAAAGATAAGGCCACCACACTGAGAGTTTATTTCCACTTAAGCAGAGATGGTGTCATGCCTGAGTGGTGACAGCCATCGAGTTGTGGCTATATGCCATACCACCACCAGGGGGCAGCAATGCGCAACTTACTCCTCTTCTGCAGCCTCCTCCGCGTGCCTGGTTTGGGAGGAGACTAGCTCATTCCCCATGAGCTTCTCAGCTTTAAAATAATGGTCATGTAATCATCCCAGGTCTGCTCTGGGAGCCAAAAGACATAATTCACTTCAGACGAAAACGTGCTGACTTTGCACATGTTGTATCTAAATCGGTGTTTACCGGATCCAGGTTCTGCCTGTTCATGGAACCTATGCACAGGACCTACTATGTGTCAGTCGCTGCACTTCGGATAAGGCCAAGCTCTCACCCAGTGGAGAATCAGATGGCAGAGGTACACAGCCTCACTACTTTTTCAGTTTTGAGCACTTCTTTATTATTATTATTTTTCCTAGGCCCTGGCAGAAAATCAACTCCTTGGCAGCTGAAATTTTATGTTTTGTTCATTAGTATTTCCCCAGCAACTAGAACAGTACCTGGAACACGACAAACATAAACTCATGGAGACATGGCATAGTGCAGGTGGCCACGTACATCATCTGAGCTTGGTGATGTTCAACTAGTCACTTGAATAATTGTGCCGTTTTACATTCCTACCAGCATCAGATGGAAGTGCCCCAAGACAATATATTAAATTACTTGATACTAGTTTCAGAAAGAACTTGGAACATCACCTTGATGCTCTTTTGACTGAAGAGGGAATGGAAGACAGGTTTGCCCAGGGCTAGGAAGCTCTGCCCTGTGGTCAGTACTGCAATCCAGGGCTCCTGACCCAGCCTTTCTGCTTTTAGCACACCTGCTGCCTGCTGGACCTTTTTCTTTTTCCTCAATATCCTCCGTGGAACAATAAGCTGCTCAAGTTAATAGACAGATCTGTATAATACGGGTTTGGTCATTGGCCGAGTCAAGACTTGGCCAACTGCATTAGACTCTCCAAATCAACCCATGGAGACCTCTCTGGTCAGACTCTGTGCACAAGCCTCAGCACTCAGTTCCTAGCACCTTCTGTGTGCTTTGCCCTTCAGAATCATCTGGTCATTTGCTCCTCAAAACAGTCCTATGTCCTGCTATTGTGACCCCATTAACCAATGAGACAACACAGTGATAATATCCACTGCTCCAACACGGCGCCCACATGGGCTCAGGTGGCCCAAGGACTCCACGCCGGTCTTTGAGGTAAGAACTGTCATTGTTCCCTATTATAGACGTGGATGCCAAGGTCGAGAAAAGGTAAGATGCTGGTTCCAGGTCACCTGGCTAAGAAATGGCAGAGCTGCTGTCTGCCTCAATCCCATGCTCTGCTTTCTCAGAAAACACAGGCTCAAAGCTGTGGAGTCTCTGGCACAAGATTTTATGGGCTGCACCATCTGACTCCCCCTTTTTTTTTTTTCTTCAAGATCAGGCTGAAGTTTTGTGCCAGAAAATCAATTTGTTAGAAAGTCACAGGTCTAAAACTCAGCAGAAAAGAGAAGATGGTGCATAGTAAAAGTTGCCTGTGCTGAGAGCAGCCTTCCTGCCCGGGTCTATCTTCCCGTCTATTGTGGCTGGTCTGCCAAGGTCTTCCTGGGCTGCAGCAGCCGTCCCCAAGGAGAGATCCCTCCACCGGCCGAGGAACAGCCATGGGATGGGTGGACAGATGGGACCTCCGGCTTCCACTCTTGGCCTGGGCACTGAGACACTGGTCGGCCCTGGGCGTGGGGACATTCTGAAGCTTGGCCATCCCAGTCAAAACCGGACAGTGAACTGAAGTTACCTCATAGCAACTTGGACGTAGCGCTCGTGGGAATGAAGAGAGCTTCCTCTGTTACCCTGTCAAGCTGATCTGGGCTCTGAGCCCCCTTGAAATCCATCAGGCGAAGACAATCTGAAAAGGCGGGCAGGAAGTGGTTCTTTTCCTGGCCGGAGGTGTTCCTGCTGATTGAACTTTCACATCTGGAATGGGACAAAGGAGCAGAGGAGGCTGGGCTTACTAAGTGGGTACCCCTGCATCTGCTCACGTTCTGACCTCTGGGACTGGAACACACTGGGAAGTTCAGAGCCTGTTTCCAGTGATATAGAACCATGTAATGACCTTTGGCATCCTGCTAATCCAGGGTGCTTCCCACGTGCCCACTGTGTGACTCTGGGCAAGCAATTTTGCATCCCTGAACCTCAGAGTCTATGGAATGAGAGTCATAAGAAAGCCGTTCCACAGGGAGGTCATAAATGTCTGGCACCTGGTATGTGCTTAATAAATACTGCCCATTATCGCCCGGGAGGAATTGTCCTACGGGTAACAGGCAACAAAGAAGCAGGTCTGGGTCCTGGCCCTTTCCTCCTGCTGAGATGGCTGTGAACACGTCTTCCTCCGTTGCAGCCTTGAATTTCCCCTGTGTCTAAAGTGAAGAGATTGAAATTTCACTTTCTCTAAGGTCTCTGACCACTCTGCAGTGGCTCTTGCACCTAATGACCACTCCTTCTCCCACTCACAGACGCGCACACACACACATACTCACACTCGGGTGTTCTCTGGAGTTTGTGAGGGAGGATTACACTGATCGCAGTGTTGCAGTTGCCAATCTCTGGGAGCAAAATAGCATTTCTTGACCTACTACACAGGGGCACTTACCAAATAGCGCTGACCACATGTTCTCCCATATAAATCTCTGGGCACCCTCAATATGCATCACTGTTATCATTAGTTTATAAAACAATGAACTGAGGCCTGGGGAGGTTCTACATGACCTTCCCAAACTCACGCTAACGAAAGTGGCCACATCTGTACTTATTCCCCTGTTTTGGAGCCTCTACTATCCCTACCTGGATGACCTCAAGATCCCGGAAAAATGAAAATTCTCCTTGTGTAGACAGGTTGAGAACCACTGGTCTAGGAAAACCTCCCAGCAAGGGCTGCGGCTAATAGCAGCCGAATGCTTTCCAGCTCCACAGAGAAGTTTCCAATGGAAAGCAAAGCAAATGGCATTTCCCTGCCTTTTGCAATGGACTTATTTACAATTTAATTTAGCCATGTTGGTTTTATAGAGCAATAAATCATTTAAGAAAATCCTGGGTAAACCGTTCCAAACAGCCTTTGGAAGTGTCCCCAGACACAAGGGGCTTTTCATCTTTCATCTGGTTGCCCCTGCTGAGTGGCACTGGAGGGACCCTTCTCCTGGCAGGAGAGGCCGAGGCCAATGGGCACAAGGAACCCAGAGAGCCATATGCAGTGCTCTTGGCTGGGCCTCTCTCCTGTTCTGTTTGTGATGACATCTCTTAAAGAAAGGACCAAAACCAACAAAGAAACAACTTGCTGTTTCCGCTGTTTCCATTCCCTGGGCGGCAGCCGCGGGGGCCGAGGAGAACCAAATTACTGAAACTCACGTAGCTGCTGCGGCTTGGGCAGGCGTTTCCCACCGCGGGTTCGGAGGTGACACATCTGGCCCGCTCGTCAGAAACCTATCTGTTCTTTCCTAATTGTTAAGTTCCTCTCATAAAGTCCTTCTCCAGGGGAAACTAATTTATAAAGGTCACACGCTGGAACCTCTGCCAAAGACAGCACACACAGGTCGAGAGAAAGGACGGTCACTTTGCCACGGCAGTCATGGGCCACCAGAGGTGATGAGGACAGCTTCTTTTGTCTCCTCTCTAAGGTACTATTTTTCTATTTGGGTCATTTTTTGCTTGTAAAAGCGAGTGCCAGGTTAATCGACATCAAAGCCCACCTCTTCCTTTCACACCATTGGAAAGATATTTAAGGAAAACGCTTCTGTTTACGTGCCTACTTCTGGGCACAGTTCTGCTTTAGAATTGGTCAGATTTCTTCCATGAGATGCATCAACCTATAGGACCAAAGGTGGACACGAATGCATTACTGTATTACTCAGGGTGGACAGCTGGGCACCCAGAGGTGATAAGAGGGGATCCCTCCAGACCGCACGTTCGGCGGTCTTTCTGAGGATACAACGTTGAGACTGGCCCCTCAGGAGCCCGCCAGGGGGACAGCGACTCTAGGAGCAGCCCACACGGGCCTGCAGACTGTTCCTGCACACAGAAAGCCCACGTATGAGGACCCTTGGCCCAGAGCAGCTCCTCAGATATTTATTCTTTGAACTTGAGTTGAATTTCCTTAAATACACCTGTGTTATTTCCTGGAGATCTTGCTGATGGGATGGAAAGAACGGAGTCAGGAGGGATGTCTACCAGCCCTGCCTCCTGCCCTCACTGGCAAGAGAGCGTGCCCAGGCCCCGGTGGGCTCTCTTTGCCCTCATATTTTATCTGTAAAAGGAGATGTTGACTTGTGAGCTTCCAAAGTCCCTTTCAGTTCTAAAATCTAGTAAAAAATACTCTTTGATGCTTTTCAAAATTCTATTTTCCACTAACTAAATGCCCAGGAGCACCCTTAGGTCTTCTGATGAATGGCAGTTGGATGAGGTTGGTGGCGAGCACACGCCGTACTCCATGCCCGGTGCTACAGGGGCTCCATGATATTCTTTGATATTTGGCCAAAAGGAAATCATGAAACTAAGGAAAGAAAAGGGACTCTGATGATAGGCTTTGGATTTTAGGAATAGTATGTTTCATCCAATCAAAGACTATCATTTCTCGGACATCCTGCCAGCGCTCAGTTCCCTATCCAGTGAACCTAAAGACTCTCAGGGACAAACATTGAGAAGGATCATGATGTGCCTGGTCAACTCCAGCATCACTGAATGTCTCCTTGTGTCAATTTGAAATCTGTTTCCAGAAGGTTCTTTCCAGTTCCTCATCATTTTCCTTTGGGGTCGGACAATTGGATGCATTTCAGAAACTAACGTTCCCTTTTTCCTCCAGATCTTTAATCTATCCCATCCCCTGGAACACTGCTCTCTTCCTCTCATCCCAGCCCCCAGCTTCTCTCACGGCAGAGTGGCACTTCAGGTGTCCAGTGACACATCTCTTCCATGGGTCAGCCTTCCTCGCTCGCTAAATTAAACCCAACTCCTCCTGGTCCTTCCGGATCCACAGCAGTCTCTCAGGCAGCTTCTTCTTTACTTCCTGTCTCACCATCACGACGCCCAGGGAGAGCAGACCCTGTGCCTGCTGCTCTATCCGCACAGCCGGGGCACTGATGGATATTCAGAGAATTTCCTCCTGAACGTGGGATTTGGGGAAGATCTGGGTTTCGCTAAGGATTTTGGAGTTCTGAGACAGGAATGAGAATTAGGAAACCTTTTCACAGAGATCGATACAAGTGACCCAGCAGTGGCATAGACTGTCTTCAGATGTCTGCCTTCCATTGCTGAGAGCATTTCAAACAGCGCGAGGGAGAGCAGAGCCGTTCTGGCTGAGTCCTGAGTTGTGGTCTGTGTGTCAGGCGCTGTAAGCCAGGAGCCTCTGCTAAGTCAAAGAGCAAGGTCTCAGAGAAGGAAGGTCAGGCACAGTTTTTTGTGGCTTTATAGTAATAAAAATATAGAAACATTGAGAAATTCATCGTGAAGTCAAAATAATATAAATCCATCAGAGTTTTTAAAACTGCCAGAATTTAGGGAATTTTAAGTCATCTATATCTGTGCTTTCACTGGGCCCCTCCCTGGCAGGGGAAGACTCCCTCCTGGGATTCACACCTGGGACTCACACACCTGTGACACCTGGCCTTACCTGCTCAACTGCAGGGTGATCATGCTGCTAGGCTAAGATTTACTTTTTTAAAAAAAATCGTTTTTATTTTTATATCCACAAAAGCAATCCATCAAACTTTCATTAAGTGGTGGTATGAGAATAAGAAAACCTTTCTCCCAAATCAGTAACTTTGGAACTAAATGCTAGATCTAGCTGGTGTTATGAAGAAGGTCATAAAACTACCAGAAATGATACACTGATCTGTGTCTCGTGGAGTGAGAAATGCATGAAAAGAAACAGTAGCCTCATGTAAACTGCAAAAAGTAATGAAAACCTTGAAGAAACAACCCTGCAGAATTGCCTGGAGATGCGTGCTGCGACCATGGCCCTCAGTTTGAGGGCTGGAGATTCATGTGCTCCAAGAACACATCTCCTGCCACTTTATGTTTAGTTCCTAAGGAAAAAAAAAAATCAACCTTAATGTTTTCTATTCTTAAATGAGATGAGTTCATTTTAGAAATTGATCCCTCAGATCAAATGGAATGATACACATAAAACCTGGGATGATTCGCACCAAAATAGTAAATGCACGGAGTTTCTTGGGACGGAAGTCAAGTGAAATTACGAGTGACTTGCATTTTCTTCTTTATATTTACTATATATTTTTCCTAGTTTTAAAAATTTAATGTTTACCGACTGTAAATAAATAAATGAAGTGTTGCGTAATCTGTTTTCAAGAAAGAACTGGTGCCAGAGGCAGGGAGCGTGGAGGCCAGCAGCGTCTGCCTCATCTAGAACTTCTCTTGGTGCCAATGAAGCGCAGCACAGATGCGCCCCAATATCTTTCTTGCTAGAAGGAATCTCATTACCACCAGGAGCAGTCGGCTCCCGAGGGCACATTATTCCTTACACACGTCCTTGAAACACGGAAGGAAAGGGAGGGGGATGGAAGGAAAAAATAACTGCCTTCAATTTCTTTGAGATGTTTCCGTCATGGGAATTAGGAACTGTCAAGAGCCGATGGTCCCTTTATACACTCAAGTTCCAGAGTATTTGAGATACCATTTTCATTCCTTCAACCAGAAGAGAGATTTTTCCTCCCAAGTTCTTTATCAGAGAAAATTCCATGTCTAATTCTATCCCAAGATCCATCTCCAAAGTTAGAGTACCTGTTGGAGATTCAGAGGTTAAATATGAATTTCCAACAAGTGCCTCTGGTGTGTCCCCCAATCTGTGAGACTGGACAGGACCCACTGTTTAGAAAAAAATATATCTGGTTCTAGAGAGAGAAGTGGTCCTCTAGTGACTGTTCAGTAATGAAGAAGGAAGATCAAAGGGAAATAATTTTACATCTTCTCCCATTAGAAACCCCACAAGTTTAATATTTTGGGACATATCCTCCTATGTTTCACCCGTATAATTTCATTTAATTTGGGGATGGATTTGTAAAATTAATCCACTTAATTTAAAAATAGCAAACTTTGAAGTTGATTCTTTCGTGGTAATAATGTATGAACTGGCAGAGAATGGTCTGTGGTCAGATGTGTTCAGCACATGATTTTGGCTGAACAATAACTTCTGGGAACATTCCTGGCATGTCCTATCCCTATTTCTAGAGAGGAGGACACCACTAGGCCCTGAAGTGTCAAAGACACTTCAGCTTTCTAGCCATAGCAACTGGCTTAGGAGAGATATTGGAGTGAGACCAGGCCAACCAAGGCCTTCCCAGGTTTTTTGTTGAAATTATCTGGAAAGAGGTGCCTCTCTCTGGGAAGATGTTATAGATCCAGAGATGGCTCCAAGCCATCTTGCTTCCTTATGAAGAGAGCCTGCCTAGAATGAAATAAGAGAGAGAGAGAGAGAGAGAGAGAGAGAGAGAGAGAGAGAGAGAGAGAGAGAAAGAAAGAAAGAAGCCTCAGAGTATCATGTGGACACTTGGCTTGGTCATTCCTGAGGCCAGGTGCCCTTGAACTTCCCAGGTGTCAGACACAATACATTACATTTTTTTTTTAATGAAAGTCATTTTAGTTGAACTTGAAAATGGAAGGAATGGCTTACAAATGAAAGATTCCTGAATCATAAAATTGGTCTTATTCCACAAGAACATAAAGGATAGAAAACTTCTTGATCTCAGAATAATACACTATCAAAATTATAAAAATTATGGGCTACACATTTACTATGTCATTTGACAACCCTCTGCTCCTGCAGAACTTGTGGCTTTCTGTATTTTAACAGGACCATGATAGGAGCACCCACAGTGCACCAGACTTTGCATTAGGCACTATGTGCACATGGTCTGAAACTTCACCATGCCCTCTGGTGTTGAGATTACTCTCGTCATTTTATAAATGGGGCAACTGAATTGAAGCAAGATTGGTAGAGATGCCAGCACCTCCAGCTTTCACGGCTGAGAGGTACAACGAGTCCTGAGTTTCCATCCTGGCCTGTTCCCTTTCATCTGCTAGAATCCGCAGATGATCTTTCCCTGTAAAAACCTACTGCACCCTTGTGTCCTTCCATATATCTGATGCCCCAAGTCAAGGGTGAGGTAGAGTTTGAGGAAACCAAGTGCTATTGATCCCCAACCGGCTCTTTGTTCAGGACTCTCACAGTTCCATTGGCCTCTCTTATCTTGACCACCACTATGAACCAAAATCTGTGTGCCAGATCTTTGTGAGAGGCATCTGATCATGGCCATAAAAGGTAATTATGATGTGTGTGTTGAATTTCCCTCTTCAACCCATTCTTCTTATCTGATTCGATTCTCTTTCCTCCTTGCTACTGGCCCATCTAGGCTATCCACCAATTCTCGTCCTCCTCTCTAAGAGCTAAACAGAACGCAATGAGAGTCTGACTCAAGTGAAGGAGAGAAGGAGAGTAGCCTAGGCGGTAGCATTATAGAGTGACCAAGAGTTCAGCAGAGCTGTCAGTGAGTCCTTCAGACAAAGCTGTTCATCCAAGAGGTCCCTGACCATACTTAGTACCCCACTGTTCTGTTCTTGCCACTATCTACCCATGGTGCAAATACTACAGTGGAATTTCACAGCCCAGTATCCAGGGTCTCCTTGGACTCTGCTTTCTGTGGTTGTGTGTTAGGAGGGACGGTCTCATGGCCACCATGGCAGCATGCTCCCTGCCAATGGCAAAGGTTGTCATGGTGGAGTTCATTCATTTACTCAGCAAATGGGTTAAACAAACAAATCGAGATTAATTCTCTATTCCAAACTACACAACAGATTATTGGAAGGATGGATACCAACATCTTAAAAAAAAAATTGTGATTGTTCCAAAGTCATGAGAATTTGCCCTCTCTTTCCTTCTGGGGAGTACAGAACATGGGGTATTTGACTGAGCATGGCAGATTCCATGGTGGTGCAGTGGTTTTGCAAATGTTCTTGAAAAAAATGTGAATTGTAATAACAAAAATCTACTTGTAAGGTGCACTGATGGCCAAAGGTCTCAGCGGGGGAGTACTGTTTCTCACCAAAGGTCCTCAAACCCAGCTATCACAAATGCTTCCTTGAATTACCCTTAACTATCTTCTTCCTGGTGTGTTCATTTAATTTATATAGTGTGGCCTTTGTTTGGATTTGTTTTTAAATTTTACTTATGTAAACTTCATCTTGTTTACCCATGGAGGGGAAAAAGCAAGGATCCCAGGAGGGTTTCCTCCAGGTGCCAGCAAGACTCCTCTGGAAGATAATTCCCACTAACAAGAAGCACAGGGTCTAAAACCTACAAAGCACCTAAACACAGCAGTTGTTCAAAGAAAGGGCCGTTCGATTTGGTGCATGGGATATTTCCTATCTAAGCAAGTAGTGCTAATAGGGTAATCTGAAAGGAACTTTAAGTAAGACATGTTTAAGATACCCAAGGAAATAAAGAAAATAAGATAAAAACAGGACTTTTTGCCTATAAGAGCAGATAGGTTTGAAAATTAAAGGAAAAAAAAAGAACTGAAGATAATCAGTTCTCTATATCTGCTGGCTTTATATCCACAGATTCAACTAACCACAGCTCAAATGTTTTGCAAAAAAGTTTACAACTTTATTGAACATATGTAGACCTCTTTTCCTACCATTATTCCTTAAGCCATACAGTGTAACAACTCTTTACATAGTATTTATATTATATTAGGTACTAAAGGAGATGATTTAAAATACACAGAAGGATGTGCATAGATTGTATGCATATAGTACACCATTTCATAAAAGGGGCTTGAGCATCACTGGACCTGCAAGGGGTCCTGGAATGCCCTGTGGATACCAAGGGATGAAAGAAAAACTCACTAAACAGCAGGCTAGATATGGCTAAAGATAGGATAAGAAAACTATAGAATAGATATGAGGAAATCAACCAGAAAGTAGCCCAAAGAGAAACGGAGATTGACAATATGAACATGAAGTTAAGGGATATGAAAGAGAAGACTGTATTGAAGAAATAACTAATAGGAGTTCCACAAGTTGAGAAATGAGAGAATGAAGAGAGTAACACTGAAAGAAATATTGAATATTTTCCCAAATGAAAAACAGAATTGAATCTTCAAATTGAAACATACACTCTAAAAGAAAAAAAAATGCATTCCCATGTAGGATAAATGTAAATATTCTCAAAACTTATCAAATACACTGAAATTTTATAACATCAAAAACAGAAGGAGAATCTTGGAATGGTGAGATAGTCAAATGTCCTTCAAAGGGTCACAATGTAAAGCTGACCTCTGTTACAAAGAATGGATAACAGAAGATATTCAAGTAACTCTTCCAAAGTACTAAAGTGGAAGAAAATCTCTCCTAATCTAGTTTTATTTTAGGGTAAGAGTGATATTAAGATATTCTCAGATCAAAATTCTCACCAAGAAACTTATGAAAGGATGTAGTTTGGTGTATTGACGAGAAAAACTTTCCTGCTATTTCAGAAAATATATCAGCAAATTATAAATACAGACTATTTTTCTTCTCTGACAAGAAGTCTAGCAGTTGAATGAGCTATTGATTCACTTATCATTATCATTGTATTCCACTCAACAAAAATTTACCAAGCACCCAGTGTATGCCCACTCCATACCTAGCACCCTATTATAGTGGCAACAGACCCCTACCTTTACAGTCCCATGCCCCTTACCTTGTTTGCTTTTTCACAACATCTATTTCTTTCTGTATAATTACATTATTTATCATAGATATTAACTAATGTCTGTTTTCATCTCTAAATTAAAAGCTCAAGGACAAGAATCTTGTTCTAGTTCGTTGACTAATGAATCCCAAATGATAAAACCATGCTTGGCTATCATGCATATGTGTGTGTGAGTGTGTGTGTGTGTGTGTGTGTGTGTGTGTGTGTACTTACATATTTATAATTCAATTAAATGGTATAAATGTACTGTTGGGTAGACATTCTACTTAAAATATCAAGTGAAATCTGATCTGATACCAGAACTAGATTTTTATTTTCTCAGTCTTTATATATATATATATATATATATATATATCTCACCCCATAAAGGTGGTTTCATGTCTAGCTATCAGAATTTCATTCAAAACAGAAAAAAGAGAAGACGACAGGGTAGATTCACAAACTCAATTTATTTCTCATTGGCCAAAACTGTGTCAAAATATTTTTCTACAAGTAAAGTTGAGAAGTCAACTATTTCGCTCAAAGCCCTCAAAGCCCTCTGGGGGAGGCAGACATAGAAAATGGGGGTTGGGTTTGTGGCATGGGTGAGTCAAGCTAAGTACAGCCACGTTCAATAAGAAGAGATCTGAACCCAAGAGGAAGGACTGTCAAAAACACTTCTTTAAAAAATAGAAATATAATATCTTACGAAATAAAGCAAGAACACTTTTGCTTTACACACAATCTCATTGTAATTCAATCTGAAAAAAGAGACGAGGAGCCCAGGGCGGGGTGGCGAGGAGGAACTAGACAGAAAGCAGAACACCATCCATGATATCATGGCCTGGCCTGGCTCACACAACAGCTGGGAAAACAGTTTCTTCTCAGCCTCCGCCCCCAATTGAATGAACTCCCAATAGGCCCTTAATTAGCCATAGGCAGAGAAATCCTTCCTCTCAATTCCAGATAAAGCTGTTTTCCTGTGTCAGCAGCCCAGCATCTCAAGACAAGATAAGAAGCAACTGGCAGGCAGGCAGTCCGGAGGGGGAGGGAAGACAAATCCCACTGGCCAGACTGCCAGGGCTGACCCCATTCTCTCCAGGGTGCCCAGAGACAAGGAAATGTGGCTTGGCATCATTCATGACTGAAGAAGAAGCTGCAGCTGCCATTCAGGTTTTACTTTTTATGGAAATGTATCTAAAAAGTAACAGCCTCCCTGGCCATTCGTACACTTGGGGACCACAGTTCAGCATTATGCAAATGTGCCTATTTATAAACATGTCAAAGGAATGTTGCTTTCTGAGCAGCGTTCATTAAGAGTCTGATTTTAGGAGAAAGGATTTTGAAATATGCCCCTCCAGGAGGGGGATGTTGACTAATACTTGCAGGCCTGGATTTGGACACAGGCTGGGCTTAGTACTCTTCTGTGCCTGCCTGCAGGTGCTCTTCCTGACAGAGGGTCCTGGCTCTGGGAAGCCACCTCTGGCCATCCCAGGGAAGGATAGGAAAGGGGCTTGGGAGGGAAAGAAGAAGGTCTACCTGCTACATAGGATGGACCTTTTGGCAAGCAGTTCACTACAAGGCTTAGATGCAAACAGACTGACAACACAAGAAGCCCCCATCTGTGCCAAGATGAAGCAGAGAGGTCCGCTCAGTGGCCTGCTGGCCATCAGTGGTCAAAGGTGGACACAGCAGGCCTGGCAGGGGCAGATTCAGTGTCCTTCACTCTGAAAAACTGGGTCAAGGTAATTTCCAACTTGTCCCTATTTTTCATCACCAAGTCATTAAACAGGGCAATGCCCTGTGACCTTGAGGCTGGGTGACCTTGAAGTGAGGGAAGTCATCAACATTGGAACCCCAGCTTTCACTGCACGGGTGGGAGGCAGGCTCTCTCTAGGCCCTCTGTGCTTTCCACTCAAGCAGAGCTGCTGCTGCTTTTCTTTAAAATCTAAAGAATAGTGGTTACCTGACTGAAACCCTCATTTCTGGATGTTTCTTTACTTGTAAAATCAGGACACCACTATCCTGCAGGGTTGTTATGAAGTCTTAACATAATGTCTCTACATTCTGGGCACAGTGCTCTGTATACACCATGTGCCTAATCAATTCCTTCTACATATTTTATCTCTCTCTCTCTCTCTCTCTCTCTCTCTCTCTCTCTCTCTGTCTCTGTCTCTCTCTCTCTCTCTCTCTCACACACACACACACACACACACACACATACACACACACACACACACACACACACACACACACACATCATATGCTGCTGAACTTCCAGGTCTTGTTTGGTGGACAGGTTAAGGAGGCACTGTGAGTACTAGCTGTCTTGTCTTTGGAGTTGCTGCCTGTTGGTTTTTATGCTACAGAAAACAGAATGTGGTTGGAAACGTCGTTCTAACCCATATTGCAGACTGCCCAACAATGTGGATACCCATCGGTTTTATCACAGAGGAAAGGATACAGGACTAAGGGTCAGGGTTCAGGACTTTCTTCTGTGATCAGAAATCTATTTGTACACGGAACACACGATGCAATGGGCATCCACCAAGGGCTTCCCACATAGCACCTCAGTTAACAATCCCAGAAGGGGAATTATGGAGGATATCCTTCCAGAGGGACATAGGAAACCCTCACTAACAGGTGACACTGAGAAAGAATTTGGTGACAGCTGCATATACTAACTCCTGTCAATGGACACAGGTCTCTGATCCTCCATTCAGCAAGCTCATGAGAAGCCCTGTGCCTCTGCCTGAAAGGTAAAGGAAATGGAAGTCAGTGAGAACATTTTAGGAACCCAGATTCTTCAATTCAGCCTCTTGAGTAATAAAACCAAAGTCTTCATCTCCATCTGTGTGATTCCAGCAGCTATCTTTCAAGGGATTCCAGAATATCACTTAATGGTCCCATGTAAGCCCCAACTGGTTTTTCCATTCCCATTTTAATATGTGAGGAAGTTAAGCACATTACCCAGGGAAGAGGAGCTAGGGGATCACCATAGTAAAATCAACCCTGGGATCTCTAGCCCCTTAGCCTTGGTCCACCCTCTCTCCTCAGCTGCCACCCCAGTAAGCAAATACTCTATCCCTGAGGGAACTGGGACCACTAACTTTCTTCTCAAAAGTAGAAAGGCCTCCTCTTCTTGCTCTTAATTTCCATGTCTGCAAAATTAAAAGCTTGAGGTAAAAGGTCAAGAAATTCCTTCTGAAATCAAAGGTCAGGGGCTGGGCATGGCTCAGTGGTAGCACATGTGCTTAGCAGGCATGAGGCTCTGGATTCAAACCCTGGCAGGACAAACACAAAAACAAAGCCAAGCCACATCAGTTCTCCCTCAGTGAGAGTGCATGAGTTTTAAACTCCAGAGGTAATGAAGTTGTGCCCATGCCATTATAAGGAATTATATAAACTTGCTTGTAAGTCTATGAATTAATAATTTAAAAATAAATAAGAGCAGAGTTAATCTAGTTACAGTGGCCATCGAGAATCTGCAGGAAAACATTTTTAACCATCATTACTGTCTCATCAGACTTTGAGATACAGCAGTAAAATCAGGAGCAGCCTGAAACTCACCGAAATATCAGAAATAACATTAACTTGGAATCCCCAAGTCTTGTGTGTGAGTTTCAGCCATCCCATGTATGAGCTGTAAGAGCCGAGAAGTCATTTAACATTTCTGATTGTCATCGGTGAATATTAGGAGTCATACTATCTTTGTGGTAATTATGATGCAAACAGTTTTGGAAAATGTAAACCATTGTACAAATGTTAAAGGTTAGTATCCATAAGGTGGTATTATTTTATCATTATTAAGCACACAGCTTCTTGTTAAATACAGGTGAAAATTACCAGGGAGTACCATCTTATAGATAACTTCAGGGCTCAGAGAAACTCTGTGGAGCTCAGTAATTGAGATCCAACAGGGTTAAAGGCAAGTGGGGTGGAAGAAGCTGGTTCCTGAGACTGGCTGGGATTTTCCCTGGGTGTTGAGCTGTCAGCAGGACAGGATAGACTCTCCAAACCCCACAGTGTCTCAGAAGCTCCCTAAAATGCCAATGCTCCATTCAATGAAGTAACACATGTGTTTTCACTGTCATGCAACTTTGTGCTGTGATTTAAACATTTTGCACGTGACAAAGTTTAATTTAAAGATGGAATGTTGGGGTATTAGTGACTCCTCTTCCTTCTACTGCCTTTAGTGGACTGGATGTGTTTTTCCTAGTGAATTTTTTTGATACATCTTAGAAAACAGACTTCCTTAGGGTGCATGCTTAATCTTCACCCCCAAATTGATCACCTTCGTCTCTATGTTTGTATTGCAACTTATATCCTTGCATTTATTGTTGATTCTCCTTATTGCCTCTCCTTATTTTCTATCAAATCACCATTATTGTTGAACCACTGCTCTTAGGCAAAAGGAAGGGCACATTGCTGCAAGTCTCTGGTTACGTTTTTGTCAGCCAATCAATATATAACCTTGCTGTACATGTGTTTATGCTTAAAGAGATCTTCCCTCTTTGTGACATTAATTCATTAACCCTGATCTCAAGGCCAGCAGCACTGAACCTCATGGTTGAATAAAGCTTATCTAGCATATATATTTTCTTGGAAGGAGACATCATAGCCTTCTTGCCTTCTTGTGCATGAAAACACTAAACAGCCCTTGAACTTTGTGCTTGAGGGGAATTTTAAGCAGAGAAACCACCAAAAAAGACACAAGGATAAAAACATGGCACTAAGCAGGCCTTGAAAAAGGACTTCTGCTTCGTATGAGAGCTGAAACAGAAAGGCAGAGAGATGACTTGTTCAGCCTTAGCTGGGAATGAGTCTACAGGGTGACTCATGTATTTTGCTGTTCTGTGCATGATCCTGAATGACCAGCAGAGTGTCATAAATGCTGACTGGGGGGTTACAAGTGAATTTCAGCAAATTAATGAATTCGCAAATATGGAATCCTCAATACTGAGGTACGATGGCTTGTATCTGCTATCGATCCGGCTAGACTGAAACTGTGTTGCAGTATGGATTAAAATGTCTGTGCTCTGTTTTAACTCAAACTGCCTGAGAACAGAAATAGATCTCTTTATTGTTTTTTTAGCCCTTTGAACTTAGAATGTCTCCCTGTACCTTGCAGAGTGATTCCATCACTAAAGTTTCCAGGGACCTGACTCCTGGGTCTAAGGATTAGGATTGCCTCCAAACCCGATTTTAAGGTGAAAGCCCAGTAGAATTGCCACCCAAGCCACATGCAGCTGCAACATCACTGCTGCCACAATGTGTTTCTTGTTTTCTGTGGCTGATGCTCCCGTACCCCCTTAGGGGACTTTCCAAATAGTCTACTCTCAAAACCTCAATCTACCCTCAGCTGTCCTCTGTAGACATTTCCAACACTTTGAAGATGGAGGCCATCCAGGACAGAATCTTTTTGTCACTTTCATCCATCTTATCTTTGTTTCCTTTTCTTCAAGAAATCAATTTCTCCCCTTTTGACATTTTCCCAATTTTCCTGTGCCCTTGATTCCCCTTTTCCCCTTTAAAACTGGTAAATGACCTTCTCTCCATCATCCTTGTCTGTGCACTCCCAGCTTCTGCCTTGACCTTCACTGAAACTGCTGTCTTCAGGGTCACCAAATCCTCTGGCCCCTCTTCAGCCCATAGCTACCTTCACTCTGGATATTTGGCCCTTTGGCTACTCCTCTCCTCTTGATATTCCCCCTAACTTTCATGCAGCAGTGCAGTTTTTTTTTTCTTTTTGTCTCTAATTATTCTCACTGCCTCCTTTGAGTGTTCCTCAGGTTTCTACCATGTCTTTTATTTCATCTCATTTTGCAATAGGCTTTTTGGTATAGTGGAAGGATGGGCTTTCAAGTGAACAGAACTGGGACTGACTTCCACCAACCCTTTCCCTGTGTCCAGGGCATCATCCTCCCCTCAGGATCTTACCAACTCCTGCTGCCTGTGCTTGTCTGAAAGGCTCACTTATCCTGGAGGAGGACTATTCTTTTGAAACAGAGGTCCTGGCAGCCGCGTCCAGCCGGAAGGTCTACCATGGCTAAGATGGTTCATCTCTGAGTCACAGGTGGAGCAGGAGAGCTCCAGAGCAATGGGGTGCTGACCACGGAGGTTAAGAGAAGCCAAATTCATGTGATAAAGTGGGGACAACTGCAGAATCCCAAAGAGACCAGAGTTAATACTTTACTTTGGAGGTACTGGGGAGGTAATAGAACATGATGTGAACTGGATGAAAGCAGGCAGTTGAGAACCTGAATCTAAGAATCCCAGCTTATCCAGCAGGACGTTCTTTTTATTTGGTTCTTGGCCGTCTTGTCAGAGTGGTGTCTACTCTTTGGAAGGCAATGACCAGCCTCAGTGCCCAGACCGTGGACATGGAATGAGACAGACCATACCTGGAATCCTGCCTCAGCACTTAGAGTTTAGAATTTGGGTGAGTCTCTTAGAGAGTTTAAGCAAAACAAGGAGATTAAGAGCATGCTCTCAGAGTTTAGTAGCTCAGCCACCTACTACCCTTGGGATACTAGACACAGTTTCCTGATTCATCACACAAAAACAATGAGAGCACTCACCTCAGAGAGGTCTTCTGAAGAGTCAATGACAATATTTGTAAAGGGCTTAGAAGGTATCTGCAATGCTATTGGCATTATAAAGATGGTTTATGACATAAATAAACTTAATTAAGTGATCAAACTAGGAAAATGCTTAAAACTACAAATAAAATTCTTCTGCAGAATTTTTTTGTACATTTTTACTTTTATTCCCAAACCCACTCCTAAGGGCTAGATACGTATTCCTATATGCTTAACAAACACACACACCCTGTCTTCATACAGGCAATGCAAGCTCGATGAATCCAAAACTGAACTCACCTCTTTTCTCCTTAAAACTTGCATTTTTCTCCTTTTATTTTGCACTTTTGATTTATTTTTTTCTAGAAGACTCAGTAGCCACAATTATAGAGGATCTGGGTACTCAGCTATAAGGCAAATAATCAAAGCATTTTCCTCAACAAAGTCATCTTGGTAAAAAGATTTGTTTTTCATGCCAAAAAAAGTGAAATTTTTCCTCCACGAAACTGATAAATGTTAAGGGATTTCTTTTTTATATCTATTATTTTATTTAATAGCAACGAGCACTCTATGACATAGATATTGTTATTCCATTGTTTGGGAGCAGTGTCTGAATGATGGAATTTGAAACTGTCCTGTGACAGAGGCTATGTCCTCTGGGAATATTCTCAGTGCAAGGATGCTAATTGAGATGGCCAAGTTGCACGGCGATGCCCTGTTCCACATGAAGTTCTGTGCTAACCACAGAGCCATTTAGGCTTGACCTAAATTTCAGATACCATCTCCCAGGGATAGAGGAGTCTGAACTAACAAGATGGCTACAATGTTTCCCCAGCACTGCTCTTCCTGCCCAATTGTAACTTTAGACAATGGCTTCCTGAGGGCTGCAGGAAGCTCCAATGGTTGCAACAGTAGAATAGCTATGAAAATGTTTCTAGCTCTGTCACTTTCTAGTACACAAGAAACAATGGCCTCTTGATTATGAGACCATCTATACATAAACTTGCTGGGCCAACTCTTTTGTCACTGTTTCTGCACCAAAGAGCAAGTGTCCCACCATATCTCAGCCTTTTATTCTTAATATCTCTGTGTGAGTGTTTTTCTTATTCCCCCAGTACCACCTCGCTGGTTTTTTGGGTTGGACTGTGCAGGTCACAGCAGCAAGGGAAGTACAAACACATTGCCCAAAGTCTTCGAGAAGTGGTAGAGCTGGGATTTGAACCCAAAGTCTAAATCCAAAGAATGAGTTTTTAATTACTCTATTACACTTCCTCAATCCTGTCATATTAATTTATTTTGATAATTATCTGCTTACAAACGACTTTGCATGGCCTGCAGAGAATAAAATCAAGCCTTCTGAAATGACATTTGGGACTTCTTCTGATCTAGTGCCAAATTTCCTTTGCAGATTTATCTCCTTTACTTCCTTCATAAATGTTGTACTCCTGGTGCCCTCCCTTCAAGTTATTTCCTCCCTTCAA
The DNA here is from genome assembly GCF_052094955.1 of Ictidomys tridecemlineatus. Classification (NCBI taxonomy): domain Eukaryota; kingdom Metazoa; phylum Chordata; class Mammalia; order Rodentia; family Sciuridae; genus Ictidomys; species Ictidomys tridecemlineatus. The sequence continues at coordinate 10,149,361 of NC_135485.1, forward strand.
GTTATTTCCTTCATGCACTGGTTTGTTTGTACTGTTTCTTCCACTCAGAGTGCTTATTCTTGTGAAGCAGGAGGTGCTCATGGTACCCACCTATGTGGACCACACACTATGCTGTAGTCAACAGAAAGACCAGTATAACAATTCAAAATTCACATAGTGGAAAAAGACCTAGAAATCTTTCTACACAGATACAGATTCCTAGAGCAGGAGTCAATATGCTCTATTCCCTGTTGGAATTATGGCATCCTTGGCTCTCCAAAGACTCCACAGCAATGTTAGTCCTGTATTATTGGGAGTATCTGTTATTCTTTGTGGGTGGTGTTTGAGCTACAAGAAGCCCTCCTATCACCCATGACCATGACTAGAGCCTGTTGAGAAAAATAAACATGCAAAGTAATTCCAATGTGTCCTTGGGTGTTTTCCTTAAAATTGGTTATTTAGGCTGGGCATGGTGGCACATGCCTATAATCTCAACAGCTCAGGATGCTGAGGCAAGAGGATCATGCTTTTAAAACCAGCCTCAGCAACTTACTGAGGCCCTAAGAAACTCAATGAGACCCTGTCTCTAAATAAAAATACAATATCAAAAAGAAAGAAAAAAAGAACTGGGAATGTGGCTCAGTGGTTAAGTGCCCCTGGGTTCAATTCCTAGTTTCCAAAAAATAATTTTTTTTTAAAAAAGGTTATTTAAGGGTTAAGTCTTTCTTGTCTTCAGTATTTGAATAGTCACAGGACTCAGGTATCTCTATATCTGCTCTTCTTTCATTCCTTTATAAGGTTTTTTCGTCTGGGTGGTCTTTCTTTGAACTTGTTTGGAGATCTATGATCCTATATCCATAGCCTAACAACATATTTTAAAGATAATCTTGAACTTGCTTCATCTACCGCAGAACTTTCTTTTCCAAAGCCCCCAGGTCATAAACCACCTCTTCCTCATGTCACCACAAAAATCATTCTATTTGTACTATTTTCATATTTTATATGTAGAGAAGGTAGACATTTCCTGACAGTGCCACACTAATAAATATTTCAGGAAATAGCATCAACAAGGCAGTGGAACAGGAGATTCCAGCCCTCATCCCTCCATGTGGGATCATGACTGGGAATAAATGTCCTTAGGAGAAGTTGGTAGTCTGCAACCTAGAAGAAAGCCCTCACCAGAACTCAACTACGCTGGCATCTGGTATCAGAATTCCAGTCTGCAGAACTGTGAGAAGCAAGTTCATGTTGTAGATAGGCCTTTAGTTTATGGTATTTGGTTTATGGTATTAGCCCAAATGGACTAAGCCTACACAAAGACGATGATCTAACAACTATCAACACAGCCCCAAGGGAGCTCTGAAATAAGAAATGCAGCAGCCAGTGGAGCACAGAAACTGAAATGACTATGTAGAAAAATATAGGGGACATATTATCTTTGTCACCTCATTCCCCAAAATACACTTGGCTGTGATAGCCCCTTAGATGAAAGAAGAAAAGGAGGACCCCACCAGCCCTCATTGACAAAGACTCCCACAGTCCACACCAGCATGAACCCCAGCTGATGGAGCTGCCCAGAGCCCATGTTGCTAAGCCTTCCTGGATGTAGTGCAACCACACACACACCGGCCCCTGGACCTGCCACCACCACCACAGCTTCCGGATTAAGGACCTCCACATGTGCCCCAAACCTTAGTAGCATCTGAACGTTCATAACACAGCCTCACTGTGTGCCCCAGGAGGCTCCATGCAAACCCGGTGCCACAGGTCTCACCAGATTCAGCCCTGCTACAAACCCTGGAATGGACAATCCTGCACCCTATCAGAGCCAGCTCTCTCACATACTCATGTGTCCCCATGGGTCCCTGGATTCAAGACCAGACCCAGTGCCCTGTGCAGCCCAACCAGCCAGTGCCCTTATGCCTACATGCAGCCAACCCTGCCAAAGTCAATCCGTAAGAACCAGAAGAGGGGACTGCTTCAAACGTGCAGACACCAGTGCAAGCCTACATTTAAGAAAAAAAATATTCAGAAAAACATGAAACCATCAAAGAAACACAATCAATTTCCAATAAATATCCAAAAGAAATAGAGATCTGAAAATTGCCTGACAAGAAATTCAAAATATAGATGGTTCCCCGATTACAATAGTCTGACTTACAATTTTTCAACTTGCAGTGGTGTTAAAATGATACATAGAGAAAGGTTACTTTGATTTTTTAATTCTTACCTTTTCCTAAAGACATTTATTCCTTTTCCTGGGTTCATGGTATAAAACTTTTTCACAATGCTGGACACCAGAGTGAGTCAGTCACACACTCACAAGGTTAAACAGTTGCTACTCTACACTGTATTGTCTGCTTAGCTATGATGCTCAGGAGGTTAGGTATATTACACACATTTTTGATGTATGATATTTTCAATGCACAAGGGATTGATCAGAATGTAGCCTCATATTACGTCAAGGAGCACCTGGAATTGTTTTTATAGAGCTCAAAAGATGTACAAGAAAATATATATTGGCAACTCAGCAAAATCAGGAAAACAATACATCAACAAAATTAGAAGTAAAAGAAAAAGAGGGCTGGGGGTATAGCTCCGTTGGGAGAGTGCTTGCCTAGCATGCACAGGCTCTGGGTTCAATCTCCAGCACCACAAAAGGAAGGAGGAGGAGAAGCTGAAAGATAAACAAATATCCCTATATCTGTAAAAGAGGTGAGGACACAGTATCAATCACTGCCCCCAAGACCAGAGAGGCAGATGGTTGGATGCAGGGAGTAGCAGCTTTCCAGAGCAGAGACAGACAAGCAGAAACCTCCCCAAGAAACGTGCCAGAGTGGGAAAAGCAAGCCTAAGTGATGATCCCTGAAGGCCCCGTGGACAAGTCTGAGTCTAAAGCTCCAAGGGCTCAGTCATGAGGTAGCCTCCCATTTTTTGTGAGCTTCACCTACAGGAGCTCAACCAGGTTCTCATCATAAGTATCAGAGAACAGGTCCTCAGGTTTCCGGCAGCAGGAGACAGGAAGAGACCATTTAAAAATGCATCTAATCTGATCACTGGATTCTTCTTATCAAGGCTTGTCGCAGGGGCAACTATTCAACAAAAACCTAACCCTGCTGAGGTTTAATCAGAGTCTATGTGACCTGCAGGGAGAGAAATACCCAGCTCCAGCCATCCTGTCCACCTAGGGGTTTCAGGGAGACACTGAGGAATATTGTGAAGTTCACTGTCAGAGGCTAAAAGATTGACACTTAGCCTTACCACTTCACTACTGAGGACATATTTCCAGCTGTCCCTTGACCCAGGATATCACATCTGACTCTTAAGAAAAGAACACAATGGATACTAAAAGGCAACAAAGATAATTAAAGAACAAAAGAAGGTAACATAGAAGAAAACCTAGATGACTTTGTTGTGAGAACTTTTTACACAACACATAAAGGCATGATCTAAAAGAGAAATAATTTTAATTAAAATTAAAAACTTTTCCTCTTTAAATGTTAAGAAAATGAGAGGCAAGACATATAATTGAAGAAAATATTTGTAAAAGACACATCTGATAAAAGATTAGTTATTTAAAATAGACACAGAACTCTTTTTTTTAAAGAGAGAGAGAGAGAGAATTTTTAATATTTATTTTTTAGTTCTCGGCAGACACAACATCTTTGTTGGTATGTGGTGCTGAGGATCGAACCCGGGCCGCACACATGCCAGGCGAGCGCGCTACCGCTTGAGCCACATCCCCAGCCCAGACACAGAACTCTTAACACTCAGTAATAAAGTAATCTGATTTTAAAATAAAGACCTTACCAGATGTCTCTCACACACACTAAAAGATGACAAATAAGCATATGAAAAGATGACCCACATCACCTATCATCATCATCATATCTATTAGAATGGCCAAATTTCAGAATAGGGAAAATGTCAAACACTGATGAGGGTGTGGAACAACAGGAGCTCCTATTCGTTGCTGGTAGAAATGCAAGGTGACACACTTTGGATGACAGTTTGGCATTTTCTTTAAAAACAAAACATGCTCTCATCACATGATACTGAGATCATGCTCCTTGGTATCTACCCCAAAGAAGTTGAAGACATGTTCACACAAAACCCTGCACCTAGATGTTGATAGCCATTGTATTTGTAATTGCCCAAACTGGGAGCAGTGAAGATGCCCTTTAGTAGGTCCATGGGTAGACTATGGTCCATAGAAAATAGAATACCAGTCATCACCAAAACAAATAGACATCAACCCATGAAAAACATAGAGGAATCTTAAGCACATATTGCAAAATAAAAGCAGTCCATCTGAGAAGGCTACATATTGCATGAGTTCAACTATATGCTATTCTGGAAAATGCCAAACTATGGAGACAGTAGAAAAGATCAATGGTTGCCAGGGACTGAGGGTGGGGGAGGCATGCATAGTTGGAGTTGGATAATTCTTAGGGTAATAAAATAGGTGATTTTATAATGGTGAATATATTTGTCCAAATCCTTAAAACATAAATGCCAATATATATATATATATATATGTAATTGATGAATCAACCTTGATACAATTACAGAAATTTATAGTTTAGAGAGTTTACTCTTGGCATTTACATTATACAATATATATATATATATATATATATATATATATATATATATATATATATATATATATAATTCTGGTGTTAGCTGTTGCTAATAGGGAAGATTATGTTTAGCCTAAAACTTCTCCCCCACCCCCACCCCCAGTTGTCTTTAAAAAGTGGACAAAGGACAAAGGACATAAATAGACATTTCTAAAAAGACATACTAATGGTGTGTGTAAGAAATGTTCAACATCATTAATAATCAGGAGAATGCAAATCCAAACCACAAGAAGATATCACCTCATACCTATTAGAATAGCTATTATCGGGAAAAAAAAGATAAATGTTGGTGAGGTTGTGGGTAAAATGGAAAACTTGTACACTCTTGGTGGGACTATAAATTGGTATAGCCATTAAGGAAACTAGTATAACGATCCCTCAAAAAATTTAAAATAGAAATATCTCATGATCTTGCAATCCAAATTCTGGGTACCTATCCAAAGGGAATTAATATTAATATCTCAAAGAGATATCTGCAAACCCCTGTTCATTTCAGCATTATTCACAATAGCCAAGATATGGAAAAGATCTAACTATCCATTAGTGAATGAATGGATAAAGGAAATATGGCATCTACGTAGAATGGAATACTATTCAGTCTCAAAGAATAAAATTCTTTTTGTGGTAATATGGATGAACTTGGAGAACATTATGCTAAGTGATATTAACCAGATACAAGAAAAACAAACACTATGTTATCTCATATGTAGAATTTAAAATAGTCAAACTTCTAGAAGTAAAACATAAAATTGTGGCTGTGGGGGGAGAAAAATTGGGAGATGATAGTCAAAGGGTGTGAAGTTTTAGTTATGTAATATGAATAAGTCCTGGATATCTAAAATACAGTAATGTGACTACAGTTAAACAATATCATATACTTAAAATTTGCTGAGGGTAGATCCATTTGATTATTTATCTAATTCTACTTTTATTAACACATATTCATGTGGTTTTCTGTGATATGTCCATATACCTTTTCTAGTTCCTACTTTACTATTTGTTTTTAGTCATATTTCCATTGCTATGACAAAATTACCTGAGAAAAATAACTTAAGAAGAGGAAATCTTTAATTTGACTCATGGTTTCAGAAGTTTCAGCTCATGGTGCATGACTCCATTACTGAGGGCCTGTGGCGGGGCAGAGCATCATGGCAGAGAGGGCATGGTGGCACAGAGATGCTCCTCTCATGGCAGCTAAAAAGTGTGTGTGCAAGGAAAGATCAGGAACAAAATATACTCATAGAGCATGCTCCCAGTGTACTGCTTCCTCCAACCAGGCTGCTCCCTCTGCGGTTTCCACCACCTGCCATTCAATCATGAGCCCATCAGTGGATTGGATGTGGTCAGAGCTGCAATGATCTGACCCCTTCCCAAAGCCCTGCCTCTGAACATCGACACCCTAGGGGCAAAGCCTTCAACACATGATCCTTTGGAGGACATTCTGGATCCAAACCGTAACATTATTCTGCTTTTAGATCAAGCTTTTTACCCTACACAGGAGAAAGAACATGCAGTACTTGACTTTCTACGTCTCATTCATTTTTTATGATGTTAAGCATAGTTTCATCTGTTTTGCTGCAAAAGGCAGGATTTCGTTCTTCTTCTATGGCTAAACAATGTTCCATGGTGTGTATATGCCATATTTCCTTTATCCATTCATCTGATGGTGGGCAGCTAGACCAATTCCATATCTTCGCCCTTGTGAATAATACTTCAATAAATATGGGCACAAAGCTCTCTCTTCTGCACGCTGACTTCAGCTCCTTTGCACATACACTCAGGAGTGGGATAGCTGGATCAGGTGGTAGTGCTGGTAGATTTTTAAGAAACATGCATACTGCGTTCCATAGTTGCTGTATTAATTTATATCCCCACCAACAGTGTATGAGAGTTCTTTTTTTTTTCACATCTTTGCAGCATTATTTGTTTTTCAGATAATGGCCATTCTAACCAGACTGAGATTGTTTCTCATTTTGATTGACATTTCCCTGTAACTAATGATATTGAGCATTCTTTTATGTATTTATTGGCCATTTGTATTTCTTCTTTTGAGAATATCTATTCATATAATTTGTCCATTTTTTAATTGAACTGCTTGTTTTTTCATTGTTAAGTTTTTTGAGTTCTTTATATATTCTGGTTGTGAAAGCTCTGTCAGATGAATAGTTGGAAAATACTTTCTCCCATCCTGTGGGTTGTCTCTTCACTCTGTTCATTGTTTCTTTTTTATGTAGGAGGCTTTTAGTTTGCTGTGATCCCTCTTGTCTATTTTTACTTCTGTTGCCTGGGCTTAGGGAGTCCTACCCAGATAACCACTGCCGGTATCAATATCTTAGAGTTTCCCCTGTGTTTTCCTTTAATAGTTTCAGGTCTTACATGAAGGTCTTTGATTTGTTTTGAATTGATTTTTGTAAAAAGCAAGAAATAGCAGTAAAATTTCAATCTTCTGCGTGCATATGTTCAGTTTTCCCGGCACCATTTATTGAAGAGGCTCCTTTCTCCAATGTACGTTTTGGGTACATTGGTTGACAATCAGCTGTAGACGTTGTGTGTTTGTTTCTGGGTTATCTGCTCTGTTTCGTTGGTCTCCGTGTCTGTTTTTATGACAACACCATGCTGTCTTGTTTCCTGTGGCTCTAGGACCTCTTGAGCTGAGGCATTGTGGTGCCTCCAGCTTTGCTCTTTTGTTGAACATTGTTTCTCCTATTCAGAGTCTTTTTTGTTTCCAAGCAAATTTTAGAAAACCTTTTTTGTTCTATGAAGAATGTCATTGGTATTTTAATGGAGATTGCATTGTATGTGGAGATGGCTTTGGGTAGTATGGGTATTTTAGCAATATTAACTCTTCCAGTCCATGAATATGTGAAGTCCTTCCATTGTTTGGTGTCTTCTTCAATTTCTTTCATCAGCATTTTGTGATTTTCATTGTAGAGGTCTTTTACTTCCTTAGTTTAGTTTATTACCAAATATCTCTGTGTGTACCTGTGAGTGTCGTAAATGGAATTGCTTTCATGATTTCTCAGCACATTCATTCTTGGTAAGGCCAGGCACAGTGGTGCATGCCTGTAATCCCAGTGGCTCAGGATGCTGAGGCAGGAGGACCAAAGCCAGCCTCAGCAAAAGTGAAACACTAAGCAACTCAGGGAGACCCCATCTCAGAATAAAATACAAAATAGGCTGTGGATGTGGCTCAGTGGTCAAGTGTCCCTGAGTTCAATACTCAGTAAAAAAAAAAAAAAATCATTATTGGTGTATAGAAAAGCTACTGGTTTTGTATGTTTATTTGTATCCTGCTATTTACTAAACTTTATTATTGATTCATACAGTTCTTTGGTGGAGTTTTTAGATTTTTCTATGTGTTGAATCACATCATCTGCAAATATAGATGATTTAACTTTCTTCTTTCTTATTTGTTTATCTTTTTTTTTTCTGGTCTAACTGCATGTCAACATGTCATATGCCATGATCAAACTGACTTCATTCCATTCAAGGATGGTTCAAAATATGCAAATTTATAAATATAATACATCACATAAATAGAATGAAGGCTAAAAATCATAAGATCATCTCAATAGATGCTGCAAAAGCCCTTGAAAAATTCTACATCACTCCTTGACAAAATTCCTGAACAAATTAGGTATAAAGGGTTTATACCTCAACATCATGGAGACTATGTTCAACAAACCCATAGCTGACTTCATAGTGAATGGGGAAAACTGAAAGCATTTTTTTCTAAGATCAGGATCACAACAAGAGTGTCCACTATGGCCACTTTTATTTGGAATAGTAATAGGGATTTTATCCAGAGCAATTAAGCAAGAGGGTAGATCTTTTGTTCTTGCACAAAGAAGGAAGAAAGGGACTGGTAACCATGTGAGGTGGTAGGTATGTAAATTCCCTTGACTCAGGTGATTATTTCTCTAAGAATACAAAAATTAAAAACATCACATTACACAATTTAAAAAAAAATATTTAAATACATTATTCTCATGTAAATCTCACTTCAGTTTTATCTTCATTTTATGAACAAGGAAATCTAAGACTTGATGAAGGAATAAAAAAAAGGGGGGGGGGACACACACTCCAGTCCACATAGGTACAAATGGCAGAGTTAGGAATTCTACCATGACATTAAGCAGCAACATAGGTCCTGTTGGGTTCTAGGCATGGTTCCAGAACGCGGAGGCTACACTGAGGGCAAAGTAAGGCAAGCTCCCAGCTACTATGAAAGAAGAAGATATCCATCATGTAACCACATAATTCAGCGTACAGTTGGAGACTGTGATGAGTGGAGAAGGAAGCAGTACTGTGTCATGTACAAACCCTTGACCATGAACTAACCTGGGAGGCCCCAGAAGCTCATTCCCTAAGTATGAGCTGCTTCTGCTGCAATCAAAACAATGAGCTGGGCCGACTGGAAAAAGAAAAGGAGTGGAAACAGCAGTGGACAATTTCAAGATGCACTTAGAAGGCCAAATCCTGTGGTCTCCTAGTGAGTGGGTACAGGACTGAGGGAGAGAGGGGTGGCGGTGCAGGAGGACCCCGGGTTTCTGCATGTCCTAGCTAGGCTTTGTGGTCAATCACCGAGAGCATAGCGGTGGGAGGGAAATCCTGAGTACAGATTTGAACACAGCAAGATTAAGATGCCTTTGAATAACTCTAGTGGAGAGGTTGAGTGAATTGAAAGGGACAATTGACTGATACACATTTGTAAGTCATCACCCTACTATGAAACTGAATCCATGAGGACAGTGTAGTTGTATAAGGAGATATAAGGGAGCAGGAAAATTATCCATTATGGAGATTGATGAGCTCCAATTTGTCATGGAGAGAAAGAGTAGAAGAAGCCTGTAAATAATATTGAAAACAAGGATTATAGTGTATCATTTAAAACAAAATGAGATCATCTCAAGAATGCAGAATTCTGTGGTTAAATGAGATTATAGTTGACAAATGTCTTATAGATGCAGCAGTTTATGCAGCATTAATGGTGTTTAGCAAGGCCTCCTCTGATGCATGATGATGATTCACCCAGATTAGAGCCCTTGGTGAGTAAATTGAAAGGTTGATCATAGATTGAGAAGAGTGCAAGGGGTTGGGGGGAGGGAATGGAATTTTCAACAGCAATGGCCATAATTGCTCCCACCCTCTCACCTCTCCTCTGTAAAGCAGCGGAGGCATTCTAGTTTGTATTAGCTGTCTTTTCCACCTCCTCCAGCTACTTCATCGTCTTTGGCTAACCAACCCACTGGGTTTAGACCATAGTCTGACATGTTGTAGACAGTTAATTGTCAAAAACAAACATCTAAGCAACTAACTGCAGAGGATGTCTGAATTGCACTCTCTTCACCAAGGTTTTCTTTCTTGCTGAAGAATAATAATAAAAAAAATACCTTTGGGTGAAAAGATACCACAAATTAATTTTCATGAATAGCTGGTTTTGTTATCATGCAATATAAAGTTAGTTTTGCAAAACTAATTTTGGGTGGATCATCATGTTAAAACAATTATGGTAGTAAGAAACAATTTTGTGGGGAAGCCAAGTTCTTGAAAAGGTGCTGGATGACTGTGAACGGGGTGATTTCTTTCTGTTACCAAGATACAGCATTGTTTTTAGGGTCCTGGAGGGATGATTCTGTACCTGAGATACTCCTCAGCTCCCCTGTGCACCTGTCTCCAGATTCCACTGAAGTAACACATCATCAGCGCACGTGGGAAAAGTTGACTCACTCTCAAAGGTCTTCATGGATGCGTTTGCCTGGTTTTCAAAGCTTACACCCTTTATGTCATTGCTTCAAAAACTGAGTCTTTGCATACCAGAGAGAGCATACATTAGCCGATGTCATGCTTTTGGCCCAGCTGCTCTGAACCCAATCATCGTACCTTTGTTTATGTGGAGTTTATAAAATCTCATGTTACTGGGTTGATTTCACTGAAACCATAAATTATATTCCTTTTGTTTCAACAACCCTTGAATCAAGAAAACATTGTCCGGTGGGTGGAACTGTGTTTGTGGTTTGGCCAGATGATGTGGAGCAGATTAAAACAACCTTCAAATGGATTAATGTATTCTGGAGAAGAAAGAAAAAAAGCATCAGAATTATTTTCCCAACAACTTTGTCAGAACTGATGTTTTCAGTCCAGACTCCTTTCAGGAGACTGATATTGATTCATCCAGATTAAAGCAGTTGATCAGTAAATTCCTGGTCATCTGTCTATTGTCTGAGAAAAAAGAAACAGTGTTGATTATCTATCTAGTTACTTTTGTTTTAAGCAGTGAACAGCACATGGTATGCAGTGCAGATGCTTGAGTGAATTAAGATGGACCCTGTAGCTCACCTTACTGAGAGCCTGGACTTCAATGTGCTTCTAATTTGCTTCACACTCTGATTCCCACACCTCATCACAGTCCTTCACCCCTCACCTCTTTCTTATCTTCAGACTTTTAAACCACCTCAGATGTGATGCCTTAAAACCCTTCTTTAGCCCTGCCTTCATTTTCCCTACTAAATCAGTAACTTAAAATGGATTCTTAGCTCCACCAACTCATGAGCAAATATCAAGCCCCCAGCCCAGGAATGTCCTCTTTGCCCTCCACACCTGGAACTGAATCTCTCCAGACTTGCAGGATGGGACCGAGCAAGATACAATCCTAGGGAAGAGCCATGGACTCTGAAATGATCTACAGTAAGCATCTCCTCAGCACCCACGGGTCCAACCCCTCCTCTGTAGATGCACAAAAGTGTCTGCCAAGGAAGGACATAGAGCAAACTGGCTCCATGTTGGACACCACCCCATAAGCAGGTTCCTGGCTCTCCAGGACCCTGGGCATCTCCAGACTTGTGGATAGAACACTTCTAAGGAAGGGGTGGGTTATTGCATTATGGAATGGATTTTCCTGAACCACAGGGCTGTGCTTTGTAGAGAAGCATAATATGCCTCCTCTTCCTCATCCATGCACATACTGCCTGGGGAAGGAGAGGTCTGCCCAGGAGGTATACAATGGCTGAGTGCATGGCTCTGTGCTGGGTGCAGATGGTGCATTGTACTGCAGCCCTAACTTTCCAGCTTGATTTGCTTCACACCCTAGGAGAGATGTAGCTGAGGGATTAAGCCCTCTCTTGGGGCAAATGACCCTTCCCCCAGCCTTTCTGAAAACACTACCAACTATTTGCTTATTCCTTCCAAAAGGATGACGGTCAAATGAGTGAATAAGTTCCAAGTCAAACACCATTAGCTCTGAGACTTTTATATGTAATGTAACAACCCAGTATTCAACTTTAATAATGATGATGATAATAGCTAACACATTCTGGGTGTTCTGATAGTCTACAGAAACAAGAGGGCCCCCCCCAACCCAGAATGCAGTTCAGATGTTGAGATCTGTGACACCACACATGCCCAGAGCTTATGAAAAGGCTGGTCATTTACTTCCTGGGGTGAGCAGCACAAGATCACCCCCAAAGCCAGGAGATGGGTTGAGAGAGTGAGGAGAAGAGACCAACGTTCAGTTTGGCTGGGCAGCAGGACCAGAAGAGGGCTTCAGAGGCTCGTCCTAACCTGCCATTCGCTCCCTAGGAGGGAGCACCTGGTCTTTCTCAACATTGTTCCCAGATGTCAGGTTAAAGGCTCTCAATGTGGGCCACTGATTTATGTTCTCATTAGTACAAGTGCTGGGGATAGCAATTATTTTCAGTAATGAACTTGGTGGAGTCAGTTCTAGATCTTGGGCAAAGGGGTCACAGAGCAAGACAAAAACCACAGGATATGCTATCTACAAATCAGCTCCCTCCCATAAGTGACAGATACCCCTTCCCCTCCATGGGCACGGTGAGTCAAAACAAAGCACAGGCAGCATGAGCCAAACATCACTCCTGATACAGGCTTTGCTGGTAGACAGTCTTTCAATTTTCTAAGCAACTCGATACAATTTCTTCAGTGAATTGGATAAATAAAAGTGCAAGTTTCATTTAGCCAGAAAAAAATGATAGAGTGTGTTGCGTTTTCTTTTTTTTTTTTCCCCCAATATTTGAAAAGTGGTGACATGTTATAGCCTTGGCCCGCAATCTCATGGAAATTTAACTAATAATTCCCTTCCTCTCCTAAGCTATTTCCTTCCTGACGGGCTTAAGTGGATGAGCGATTGCATCCCTGCTGTCTTCTTCGGGATCTGAGAGAAATGTGTCTTGGAACCAATACCGCAACCTTGGAAGGTTGTCCGCTTAGATCAATTGTGAAGATGTAGGCTCAACCTCTGATGAGAACCTACTCTTCCGACCCGGGGTGAAAGGCTAGCCGCAGCTGGGTGGGCAAATGTAATGACTAACTTCCACAAAGTTATACAACCTACTGGGAAAGCAGTGTGACTCTCGAAGCCCTGGGACAAGTGGCAAGATCTCCCCTGGCAGAGGATGACTTATGCTATGGTTGGAAGCTTCTGTGGCAAGGAGGGATGTGTCCAGAGAGCTTTGCTGTGCTCAGCTTCGTCCTGTAGGTCTGGGGTGAGAGGGAACATGGCCCTTCATCCTCTAGCCCCAGGGGCCGTGTTATCAGCGATGCGCGCAGGTGTGCTGTATTGGAGGGAACACTGTGCTAATCAGAGAGGTCCCAGGGAGCAGCGTGCATGTGCGGAAGGAGCCTGAAATCAGCCTTCCCCCAGGATCCGGACAGGGAGGCCGGAGGATGTGCGTGCGATGTGGTCTATAGTTCTGCCATCAATGACAAGTCACCGGTTAACTTTCTCAAGATGCGTTCTGCCCTGGCAGCTCTTTGGTGTGAGTCCAACTATAGTGAAATGGAAAAACGAGGTTCAGGAAAGCAGCCCAGACTGTCAGCTATGACTGATGGCTTAGAGGGATTTTGTATCATCCAGGTTACCACTGTAATTGAGCAACGGCGAGAGGCGGACATGGCGTCATTTGGGCCCTGAATTCCCTACAGTGAGGAAGCGCCAAACAACAGATTCAACGGGACATGTTTAAAGATCTCCAGATAATTTAAATGCATAAAATAGCATAATAGTAATGCTTCAGTGCACGGCGTAAGGCCTCAAACCTGGCAGGGACTTGCGAGTGTTTGTTATTTACATGAGGGCCTATCCATCTCTTCTTAAATGTCACACAGGGTCCCACAACCACAGAACGTTTTCAGGTTTAAACTAATTGACCTTTAATGACATCCTGTGGGTTGCTCAAAAGGGCATGTGAATTCTTTTCCTCTTGATCACTGAGGAATCTGAGATATGAAGGAGCTAAGTGATCTGGGAAGATAACGTTGAATAAATCATGGATGAGGTCAGAAGAAAACCTGTCTCAAACTTCCTGCTTCCCTTTGCACAGAGCTTTCGGACTCTGTCACTGTTTCCACACTCTTGCTGCTAGAAGACACTGTAGCACAGCAACACCACTAAGAACCTTGAAGTCCAAACAGTGATCGGGAGCAGGAGCATTCCTGGTCCATTAATGAGGGATGAGGCTCTGGGTAACCTTTCCAAGTCCCTGCCTCCTACCTTCTGCCCAGACAGGTGTGCTACTAATTAAAGGTTCTACTAAATGGACAACTTATAGAGGTCTTTTGGCTCTGTCAACTCCGGGAAAGTGCCAAAACCCATCTGCCCAGCCCAGGAATATCGACCTCTCTCTCTCCACACAAAACCTAGAAACACAACCAATCTGAAACCAGAGGGAAAGAGAGTCACAGGCTCTGAGACAGACAATCAGCACCCACCTCTCTCAGCTCACCTTCCGCAGAGGAGCAAGAGTGGCTGTCAAGAGCAGAATACCCCAGGCTCCCCCAAGGACCCTGGGCACCTCCAGATCCACAGAGAGAAGACTTCCAGGGTGAGTTGGGCCCAGCACCCTGGGCCATGCGCTTTGTGATGTTGAACTACTTTCAACTGTGTTTGAGATGAACTCAATATCCAGATTAGGTGGAAAACAAAACTTGGGGATTAAAAATGGAACAGTCAATGTGTTTAGCTCTTAAAAGTCACACTTAGGGAAAAGAGTTGGGAGGCGAAAAGCCTCCCTGCTGGTAGAGCGGCACCAACTTCCTTGCATCCTGAGTCATTTTCTCTATTGTGTCGAAGACGCTGGTTGAGCAGCTGGTCTCTTACCAAATAATTGCCACACCTTCAAAATTGAAGAACCTCCAGACAAAATAGGTATTTTCAAAATCCCTCCATTCAAGTACAGAGGGATTGCATGAGCTTGGACAAATGAATCTCAGAGTCTGACCTGCTTCATCTGAAACATGATCTCTCAGCTCTTCTGGGATTGAGGGTCAAAGGAAATGAGACATGTGACAAGCCTAACACAGTCCTTGGCACATATTACAAGCCCAAGAGAAGCTACTTCCACTCCTCCCTGTGTGGCTGGTTTTTCTCTGACTGGTCTGCTATGCTCCTGCTTCTCAAGTTGCTGTGTGATGCTAACCAAGTAAACAACCTCTCTGGACCTCATTTCCCTTCTTCATAATGAGGAGGTGCCACTGAGTAATCTCTGAGATGGTTGTGGGCTCTGCCGTTCTGATTCTCTCTAGAGAGGATGCTTGTCTTGCTGAGGTTCTAAGCAGCTTGTTACTTCCAATGTCTGTTCTTGTCCCTCCATGTGTGATATATGACAAGGGTCTTCTGCTTCTTGCAACCATGATACTGCCTCAGTTGGCATCATATGAAGAGACCAGGCAGGTGTCTCTTGCCCACCACATGCCCATGCAGGAACTCTGGCTGCTTCTGTGGGGAAGGGCCCCCAGTCTCTGGCTTCCACCTCAGTCATCTGTACTCCTGGGGTGCTCTGGGAATCTGGAGGAAGCTGCATCGCTAGCAAATCAAATGCAGAAAACCACTGCTTGTTGTTTCATTTGCTATGGCAATTACACCAAGCATTCACTATCTGCAGACCAGCTGGGATCACAGATAGACCTGCAGCTTCCTAGCTGTGCGACCTTGAGCAAGTGACCTGACTTTTCTTTACTTAGTATTCTGACCTATAAAAAAGGCATAAGAGTACTGCCTCATAGGGTTGTTATAAAAATTAAAAACCTTAATGATGTACAGTGCTTTCCAAGAACTCCTGGCACATGGTAAACAGGTTAACTGTTGTGTTTGCTCTTCTCCTGTTTTTTTTAATGGCTCTGTGCCAGCGAACACAACCAATGTTGAGTGGACACCAGCTACAAAAGTTACCACCCTGCTCCTGAAGAGCTCCAGGCCTCACAAGAGCAGACCTGCATGCGCTCACTTCAGTACTAGGTCAGCGGGCTGGTCAGGCTGGAGTTCTACCATGCACTAACTCAGTGCTGAGTGCTCACTCACAAAGATGGACACCGCACTGTTCCTGACCATATGTGTCAGGGGAGTCAGGAGCAGACCCAGCCAGAGTGGGCCCCTTGATGCGGTGACCTTCAGCAAGTTACTTAATGGCTGAGACCTTCCATTTCCTCATCTGTAATGGCACTAGCCTGAGGCCATCAGCATGAACCTTACTGGGCAGTTGTGAGCTCTGTAGGGGATCCTGTGCCTGCTGCCCTGGCACAGCGTGAAACACACCTGGCAGGTCCTGCTGGGTACTTACAACAGAGGGTGGCAAATGCCATGCAAGCAGAGACCCTGGGTGCATGGAAGCCCAGAGCAGAGGCCCCCAATGCAAACGCGGCTAGGAGAACGCATCAGGGATGCTTTCTGGAGGACAGAGCGACCCGGGATGATGGACTATCAAAGACCAAGCCAGGTACTGTCCTGGAGAAATTTCCAAGCCGAGAAACCGTGACAGCTGAAAATGCAGTGCAGGTGGGGTTTTCCGCAGACTTGGAAGGACCTGCAGGAGAAAAGAGCTCTCCTGCCTAGTCCAGGTCAAAGGCATTGGAATCCAATTGATTTTAAAAGCAGTTTTAAAATCAGGATCTTGAGTTAATTGCCCACAAGAGAGCAGTCTAGCTCCAAATGCAGGGCCAAATCCCCCAGATTTGTTTATGACAGTGGAACTTAGTGGTGAGGATGGAAGGTCTGTCCCTGGAGCATCATCAGCCCTTGCCACCTGCATCTGATGGAAACTTGAAGTGAAATAGAGCTGTAGCTTGGCAGAGCCAGTCCTGAGTGGTCCAAGCGATTCCCTACCACTCCACGCTGCTTCTCTAAACAGCACAATTAGCACAGCTAGGACGCACAGCATGAGGAAGGCCAGCAAGAACTCCACCTAAGAAATTAGCAGAGTTTCAATGCTGGCAGCTTCTCCCCCAGCCCAGGAGAATCGTCAGGTCAGAATGCAGTGCCAAAAGCAATTACATTTCACAGACTCCCACTGCGGGAGAGGGGTCTGCCGTTCCACAGTGCTCAGGATGCCTCTGAGGGCAGAAAGCAAAAGTTTTCTGCAACAGATGACCTCACGAAGTAAAGCCGATCCTCAGATGCCTGGCCTCTGCAGATTTTAACCAGAAATCGCATATCTTTGAAAACATTTCCTATCCCCCTAGTGCAGGAAAGGGAATCAGAGAGACAAGAGGACATAAGCCTCTGTCTCCCAGGGGCTTACAGGACAAACAAGTGATCAAGAAGAAGAAGATGAAAAGAAGGACAAAATGGATGGTCTCCGAAGCCCCTTTTCTCAGCTTTATGGAAGGTGTCGCCAGTACCTGGGTTAGTTTGTCTGGTCTGTACACCTTCCAACTGATTCTTCGGTAAATTTAGCTTCCTGGTGAGGTGACCCAGGAAAACCCAAAGGTGTCAGCTTCTTCCCTTGGAGTAGCTCTGTACAGATGAAAACCATCCATCCCTATCACATATGGATTTATAGAGGAAGTTTAGGATAGGCACAGTTTTGATCCAAAGATCTGCCTCTATCATGGCAGCTTCTCATTGTCTACCAAATTTGTAAATGTTAGGACTGCCTCTGACTCTGTCCTGGGCATCTTTTACACTTACCTTCTCTCTTCGGGTAAGATCATCAATCTCCAGGGCTTCAGTGGCTCTATGCTTTCAATGTCCGTACTTGTCAGTGGGAGTTATGATGTGCTGCAGTAACAAGCAATCACCCAACCTCAGTGGCTCAAAGCAATAAAGGCTTATTTCTCTTTCACATCAAGTTTACTAGGGGTCTGGATGACTCTGGGTTGCCTATTCTCCGTGTGATATCTTAATGTTTCTCCTTTATATCAGGGGGAGCTTTCAAGGTTCCTGTGATATAAGAATTTCCACCATAGGCAAGTATTTGATTTGCATGGAAGTAACATCCATTCACCTTTGACTGGCCAAATCAAATCACTGGGTCCTACACACACAGCTATCTTCTCATCATTACCTCCTATTATTCACAACTCTCTGGGTCTTGCTGTTCCAGACTCTGAAGATCTCCCAAAACAGGGAGATCACTTCCTAGGTCTATGGTGCATTACAGTTTCATCTCATGACTTGCTTTGGGCTCAGGACAATAGAAAATGTGATGCATGCTGGTACTTAGTTACTGGGGCTGTTCTCTCAGCTGCTGTTTTCAACCTGGAGAAAACAACGTGAAGAAGCTTAACAAAACTACCAGAAGCTGAGGTTCCACTGAGGCAGGGATGAGGCTTCTCATGAGAGGCCCATTAGACAAAAGCCCCGCAGTCCCTGAACAGAAGAACAGACACACCCCAGACCTCCAATTCCACCAAGATGCCAGCTGACCTTGGCAATCAACCCAGCCAGCCCTAAGCAGGAAGCCACCCAGTTACCCTCAAGGACTGTGAGACATAATTTAAGCTCATCTTGGTGAGGGGTTTGCCAAGCAGTAAAGAGCTAACTGATGCACAAGGACCCTTCTGTTCACAAGTTGCCCTCTCTCAACTCTGCCTCATGAGCTTCCTCTTTATCCTTTAGGTTTTATGTGAAATGTCAACATTTTTAGACCCTAATCATAATGACATTTTGATTTTCACAAAATCCTCAGTAGGAGTACCAATAGCTTTTGACTGGCTAGGGGCATCCCGTGGACACTGTGAAAACCTTTGTACTGATCTATGCAAGACATCTATTATGTCCATTGCGCAGTTCAGCTCCATTCCCGCTAGGGAGTGAAGCCACTGTCATTCCTAGATTCTGACCTTGCAGCTTCACATTTGGGTCCTCTACCTGCCATGTCGGCAAATTTCCCCAAGATATTGAATTTGATTTAATAAATGCTTCTGGGCATGCTAGGTGAGGCACTGGCCATTTCCAGATGAGAAAGCCTTGGTCTACAGTCACTGAGCAAACAAACAAGAGAAGACGTGGAAATCGGGCAGCACAATGGCCAGGACCAGCTGGAGTGCAGGGAGGGAGGCCCAGCGCGTCTCAGAATAGGCCCCAGGAGGAAGTGGAAAGATGAGAGGTGAACAAAGCCAGGCAAGTGCATTTTGAGCTGATAAAAGAACAGGAAATGAAAAATGCAGACAGCACAGGGTGTGAGGAACCAGGCTGCCTGTGTCACTGGAAGGGAGGGCTGAGCAGCAAGGGACATGGTGATGACCTTGCAGGCCATCTCAGGGATGCGGATGCTGCTGGCAGCCTCTTCCACTTCCCTTAATCACTTGAGGTACTGACCTTGAAGCCAGGCGTCGTCCTTGTCTCAGCCACCTCTTCTACCCCTCCACCTTCTGGCATGAAGGTGTTCCAGGCTGGCTTTGGGAGAACTACTTCCTGCTTCCTGCCCCTGTCCTTCCTTTTTCTCCTCTGTGCCAACACCTGCCCTGCCCCATCGCCCCAGCAGCACATTTCACCACACATACGTGGCATCCCCTGGCCCTTGGTGGCTCATCACCAACTCTCCTCTTTCCCCTCTGCCCTCACCCTAACCTGTATCACAGATAGGATGACCTGCAGAAAATAGAGGACCTCAGGCAGAGGACAAGGTGTGACATTTAAGAGCTGGAAGCAGGGTGGAGCCAGACGTAATCCCAACAGGAATTTATTCACTGGTCTGGAGTCATATTTGGGGAGCCATGAAAAGAAGGCTTCAGTCCAACACGGTAGACCTCAAATTATAGGCAGAGGCATCAGGAAGCCCCTGAAGACATTTCAATAGACGGCTCTGGTTTGCTGGATGGCTGGGAGAGGGGCCATAAATGACAGTGGCATAGACTGCGTAACACCAGGTTAAAGGAACCTGCTGTTGCTACGGAGCTGGGCCTTCCTGGATCTGAGGCAACCTGAAGGCCTTCCTTCAAACCCCAATTCTTGCAATCAAGTCAGATTTCAGACAAATCACTCAGAGTTAAGGTGTGATTTCATTAGAAGGGTTTGGAAAGGAGAAAAGGGGAGAGAGTGAGTCCTTTCAGAGAAAAGAGGAACCGTGTGCTTCTCCTGCCCTGCACTTTTATTGGGGTCCCAGGGAAGTTTCCAGAGAATCCTTCCCAGGAAGACCTCTTGACATTTTACTGACAGCAAGATATCAGACTTTCAAGTCCCTGATGCCATGACAGCTCTAGGTCACTTTTGTCTAACTGAGACCTATTCTTATAGATTTGGGGTTAGGGGAAATTATCCTTATTTCCCTGAGTTCCAGGATCTAGTCTGTATAAGGGTCGAAAAAGTACCCCTCTCAACACACTTAGGATAACTTATGTTGCTCTTATCAGCATTTCAGAGCCTGCATTCCTCCTGCAGATAACAGGTCATTCACTGAGGAATGTCACATGTCCTGTTGACTTAAGCCAAGCAGAGCGGCAAGTATATTGCTTTTTAAAAGCTAGAGCACGTGGAGGTCAGCACGGTGGGTCCATTCTGTAGAATTATCCCTTAACCTCATGTTCCCACCACTCATGTCTGTCCCCATCACTGCAGGACCCTTAGCAGACAAACACAAGATAGAGGAATCCTATGGAATCCGCAAGGACAGTGGTCACACTCTGACTGTTGGTCTACTGTCTGCATGGGATGTCAGACAATTGATCAGATCTTCACATACATTCAAGTCCAGACTTGTCTATAGCACTTGGCTGCACAGGTCACAGTGTAGGTGTCGCTTGTAATCAACACCCCACAGTAACCAAAAAGTAACGGGGGGACTTTAACAGGCAGCTCTGGACCTTTCAGGGTTTCCATGAAGCCCTCATTTAGATAAGTTTTTCCTCTTCTGACAGCTCCAATAGAAATATGTGCTTGGAGGCCTCCCATCTGCAATTCCACGTCAAAATAAATTGTATCGCCACATTCTCTTCCTTTGAATCCCACCCTCCATTTCTGTCATGAGTTTTCAATTTTAAATGACCACAGAGGCCTCCGTTGCCAAGAACTCCTCTCTGCTTCGGCACTTTGGTTATTATGCTTTACTAGCTGGGGCCTCCCTGCTGGTGGCCAGGGGAGAGGGGACCTCTTCTCTAGAAGATGCTGATTAAGCCCCATTATTGATCCCCGTGCAGTTCTGTGCCTCGTGATGCCCTCTGTCCCCGCGCTTCAGCCACTCTCTCAGCCTGCCCCTTAAGGCTAGTCCTTCTGGTTTCCTCTGTCCTCCCCTCTATCAGAAGTCTTGTGCCCTGGCTGCACTCTCCCTCCCTCACCCTGGATGCTGCTCCTCCTCCTGTATGGCCCAGGGTCACCTTCCAGTCCTCACTTGGTCCAGATCCTCTTGTGGAGATTTCCTCTCCCACCTGGATATTTCCCACGTCCTCACAATGTTTCCTTGTGACTTATGGACACTTTACTCATTATCATTGGAGATGTGGACAGACTTCCTCATCTCAGTCCGCAGTACTTCTGAATATGTTACTCTCATGATGAAAGAGAAGACAACGGTGAGTAAATGGTGGCCCCTGAGATCAGAAGGCGATCCTGAATTATCTGGTTTGGCCCAGTAACCACAGGGGTCCTAGAGATCAAGGGGTCATGAGGACTCAAACTGCGGCTGCTGGCTTGGAAATGGGAAAGGGAGCCATGGGCTAAGGAGGGCAGACAACCTCCAGAAGCCAGAAAAGGGGCCCCTCCCGGGGTCTCCAGAACAGACGCAGCCTGCAGATACCTTGACTTCCAACCCAGCGAGAGCCGTTGTAGAGTTACTGACCTGCAGAACTGTGGAATAACACAACTATGTTGTTCAAGCCACTAAGCTTATGGCAATTTATTAACAGGAGCTATAGAAAACCAATAAGTCTTCTCAGAGATTAAAAATGGAGACTAGGTAAACTGAAATTAGTCCAGAAACAGAAACTGGGAGTTGTTTTTGATTAACTGAAGGTTGACCAGATCACACAGGGCCATTTGTCCATCTCAGTGAGCTGGGTGCCTTCTGCATTCTGACTACTCAGGATCAGGTGCAGGGACCCGCCGCCTTAACCAGCATCCGGGAACTTAATGGAGTAAGAAATAATGAGAGGCCCCCTGACTGGAATCTGCATGTTAATAAGATATGAAGATGATTCAAGTTTACGGTACTGCTCTCCACATCTAAAAGTGAGCCTAAAAATAGTCGCATTGATCGGTTGCTTCCCTGGAGCTGGTCAACATCCAATTACACTGGTAACAGAATTCCTCAAGCCAAGAACTAGATGGCAACCTGAAATTGTCTCAGCTGATGGCTTTAACAAGAACTATAGCTAAACTGTGGAAGCAACTTAGATACCCTTCAATAGACGCATGGAAAAAATATGTGGCATAGATACACAATGGAATATTACTCATAAGCAATAAAAGAGAATAAAATCATGGCATTTGCAGGTAAATGGATGGAGTTAAAGAAGATAATGCTAAGTGAAGTTAGCCAATCCCCCCAAAAACAAATGCCGAATGTTTTCTCTAAGGAAACTGATTCATAGGGGTAGGGAGGGGAAGCATGGAGGAATAGATGAACTCTAGATAAGGCAGAGGGATGGGAGGGGAAGGGAGTGGGCATGAGGTTAGAAATGATGGTGGAATGTGATGACCATTGTTATCCAAAGTACATGCATGAAGACACGAATTGGTGTGAATGTACTTTGTATACAATCAGAGATATGAAAAATTGTGTCCTATATGTGTAATAAGAACTGTAATGCATTCTGCTGTCATATATAAATAAAAATAAAATAAAGGCATCCTCCCAGAATCCC
The DNA here is from genome assembly GCF_052094955.1 of Ictidomys tridecemlineatus. Lineage (NCBI taxonomy): Eukaryota > Metazoa > Chordata > Mammalia > Rodentia > Sciuridae > Ictidomys > Ictidomys tridecemlineatus. Next base: position 10,172,013 of record NC_135485.1, read on the forward strand.
AGTTTATATAAAAGTGTAAGTGGAACTTTCCAATTAGGAGGAGGGTATGGGGTCCACAGAATCCTACCTCTCACCTCCCTCCCCCTACCACCAGCCCCAGAGTGAACAGTAGTGTCTCTTTGAAACCTTAAGGGGTCCTTGCTGCACAGTTTGAATGCAGATTACAAGCTAAATCCTTCTTGTTATATCTGGGAAAACAAAGACTTGGAGAGAAGAGACTTGCTCAATTGTAGATACAGTTACCAAGTTGGCAAAGGTGGGCCTAGAAAACCAGAATCTTCTCAACACGATAATCTGTTAATCAGCACATCAGATTGTGCACAGCCACAAGACTGTTTTCTTTTTCAAGTGTCTCTCCAGGAGACTGAACTCTCCTGCTGAGGTCTCAAAACTCACTTGGAATGCTTCTGCAGCTACCTGTGGCTAAGTTCAAGTGTTCAGATTTTTTTTTTTTTAAATTCATTATTTAGCTAACTGTTTCCCACAGTAGCTCAAAGCCAGGGATCCCTGCACTTCACTGAGTCTGCACGTAACAGAAGCGTTTGAAACTTGATGATGGGGGGGGGGGACGGGGGCACACTTGCATCTTTGAAAATAATGAAAATGGCCTACAGCTAAATCTACATTGGTGAGTGAATATTAGGGAACCTACACCCTCTCTTTCATATAGCAATACGACCAAAGTCTCTGGAGACTAATTTGTTTGTGATGAGTCCCCTGACAGAGGGAGGTGGCCTTTACTGAGCACCTTCTCTCCGCCATGACTCTCTGGGATATGTTAGCACACCTCATCTCGTTTGATCCTGACTTTGGCCTAATGAAGGAGCCTCTGTTCCATTACTGTTGAGATGATCTTCCCCACGTCCGAGAAGAAGAAATTGAGACCACATGGGCAACAGAGGGTGAGGGAGACCCTTCCTACCTCCAAAGCCTGTGTCCTTTCTATCACCACTTACTATTCTGGGAAGCTGATTGGAAAACGCACAAGCCCACGTGTGCTAGAAGAGGCCTTGGGTCTCCTGGAGACCCTCAACTAGGTGTAGGCCCTTCTGATCTCTTACCCATCTGCTAATCATGTGGTGTCGCATGTCTGCCTGCCTGGCTCTGGGAGGGGTCCTGCATCCCTGGGACTAAGCGCAGTCATCAGCAGTGCCCACAGAGGTTAACTCCATGTTATGGTCTGACTATTGGTTTCTCCCCCAAATTTATGTTGAAATTTAATATCCACTGCTATAGTATTGAGAGGGGGCTTTTGAGAAGTGATAAACTCATGAGGGTTCCACTGTTTACAAAGAAAGCTCATAAATAGATCAACAGGAGCATGCTTTCCTGGCCTGCCAGGGCAGACGAGGTGTTCCTTCTTCCTGGTATAGGAGGTTGCAGTAAAAGTTTCTACCCATGAAGTTCTACCCATGAAGTGGAGAGTGAACCCTCCCCAGACACCCAATCTGCTGACACCTTGATCTGGGACTTCTCAGCCTCCAGAACTGTGAGAAACTCATTTCTACACTCTGTAGATGACCTAGTCTATGGTATTTTGTTATAGCAGCACAAAAGGACTAAGACCCGGATAAGTGAATAATAATAGCCAATTCTTACACAGGTTCACCTTATGTCAGTCCCTCCCTGTTTCATTTTTTTCAGGCCTAGTCTCCTGCTTTATAAAATGATGGATGATCGAGTAGACACATGGTGATGAGCTGGAAGGCTGCATGGATAAATGTTCAGATGGCTAAATACTCAGAAAGGAGATAAAGTATCTTAATATCTGGAGGATTTTCATCAAAATATTGACTCTGGTTGCAGTTCCCCGACTGCTGTGGCTGCAAACGAGGTGAGCAGAGTGAGGAGCTGGCGGTGGTCTCTGGATGCCCTTCAGCCTTCCTGGAATTAACAGGTCCTGCCCACTAAGCTCTGTAAGCATAGCATCAGCAGGAAGTTTCATGAGGAAATAGCAACTTAATTGCTGGAATCCATGACAATATGCAGATATCTCTTTCATGGCTTTTGAAAGATTCTGAATATAGAGAGTATATTAGTTTTTCATTATTTTAACAAATGCTAATTTAAAGTCTGATGTCCTTGAGTCTATATCTTGTCACTATGAGGGAAGTAAAAGATATGAAACAATGTCAAGGCAGACATTGCCAACTGCAGTTGCATGTGCAGAAATCAGCTGCAAAGTTCACTCAACAGGTATCTATTGGCCGAGACAATGTGCCAGTGGGTGGAGGCCACTTTGTGAAGATCCTTGAACACCGTGACAAGGACTGTGGGCATCACCCCAGAGGGCATGCACTCCAAGGTATTGGAATTGAAGCTGACCTGCAAAAAGAGTAATAGCTGAATCAAGAAAATAAGAGAAAAAGCTACTATGAAATAGAAAAATAGCTAACATTCTCTCCCATAAATGTGTAGCTGGGTTTGTGTTTGTTGAGCTTGGTTTCCATTTTAAATCTGAAATATAAGAATATTGCATGGTAATGGAGAAGATGTTCCAAGAAAAACATGTGTGATTTTGAGTCCTGCTGCACCTCTCATTAAGAGTGTGACCTTGGGAAGGGATCCAAGATGGCGGGCTAGAGGGAGGCTGCATTCTGTGTTGCTCCAGGACCTGGAATTCAAGTAGTCGGAATACTGTTTCTCTACAAGTTAATAGAGGACCCAACAGCTGCTCCCATGCAGGTCTCCAGACCTCAGCATCAGTGCAGGACTCCCAGTCACTTGACCACGCAAGACCACCGGCATCGGCACCCACAGGACCCCTGGCCACCCACCCATACAGGAATCCCAGCTGCCATTGCCCACGCAATGCAAGATCTCCAGCCGCCACTCCTGTGAGGACCCCCATCTAACAACATGAGGCTCCCCTGGTCAAATTGGGGACACTGCAACCCCTGCCACAGTACCCTATATGCAGTAGCCTGCACCTGGGGACACCACACAGGGTCTATAGACAGCCACCAGCCACAATACTGCACACCACTGAGCTTCTATGAACACGCCACCCAACGCCACCACTTAGCCCAACCCGACCCAACACCCCATCTCTGAAAATAGCTGCCTCCATTTTGGGACGCCTTTGTCACCATCTTTAGTTGGGGCAGCTCCCTGCTTGGGACACCTATAAGGTTCTTGCTTAGCATCTGGACTGCCATCTTAAGTGACAGCCTCCATTCTAAGAAAAAAGTTTTGCTTTCCAAATAAAGGCCATCTCCACACCTGTTTTGCCTCTCTCTGCTGTAAAGAGATGGCTTTTATTTGTCAGCTCTGACAAATAAAATCTCATGTGTATCTCCGCCTGGTCTCTGGCTTTCATTTCTCGCTTAACCGTCTCTCGTTCTTCGCTTTCCCTTCAACACCGGCTGGGGCCCATAAACAATGTAAAGGTAGTGAAAGTCCCCAACTCCCTACTCTCCCCTGCAGCCACTAACCTAGCACAGTGCCTGCTGCTACATGGCTAGTAGCCAAGTCACGTAGCTCGAAAAGCCTGACCCTGAACTGTCCAATACAAAACAGCCCCCAGAGCACAGCCCACAAGACCTCCAGAGAGAAAAGTTTCTGATTGGTAAGTAGAAAGGGAAGGGGTGAGTGAGATACTGTTTAGAGACTAAATCAGAGACCAGGAATTGTGAGGTCTACAGGTGATATAAGGAGATAAGACCAGGCACCCACATCACATGGGGGGGGGCCCCAAAGGAGTTTAGTCTCCCATCAAGGACTGGCTCCCACCTCTAGGAGCTCTGCCCCCAAGACCAACCCTCCCACCCTAATAGCCTTCACCATCTTGAGGGTGATGCCATCAAACAACGGTGGAGATGCCGGCAACCCACCTATTCTATTGGATGAGAAGGGAAGCAGAAAAGATACTGAACCCCAACAAAAACAACCCTTGTATCTTCCTTCGAGAATTTTTCTTTTTTTTCCCCTTTTCACTCTCTCTCTTTCTCTCTTCTCCTGCCCTCACATCCCCAACATTTGTGAAAGAAAATATTTTTTCATGAATCAGGCAACTGAAGACTGGTATGTCTGGATAGTACCCTACAGTTGTGTTGTATAGTACTTTATCTCCTATTTTCACATTTTTAGTTTTTCTTAATTTTTATGTTTATTTGTTTTTTGGACTCTGTCTATTGTCTTCCCACATACTTGTCTCCCCCAAATCACTTTCTCTCTCTTCTCCTGCTACTAACCAAGTTCTTTATATTCCTCTCTCAACCTTCCTAGGATCTAATAATTCTATATCCTCACCTCCTACCCCTTCAACATCTCATCCTACACCTCACCCCCAGTTCTCTTTTTGTCCACCATCAGAGACTATAGACCCTTTTGCAAACCTAGCTTATATTATAAATATAAGTGAACTCAATATTTCCGTGTATTGTGATTCAAACCTTAGACATCTTAATAGCAGCTATTTCTTTCAGGCTGTATATTGTTTGTATTGGGATCTCTTAATATTGTTCTTCCCCTTAAAGGAGAGGTATTGGAACCTGGCAGGGACACCATAAGCCTATAGGGCAAAACCATAACACCTCAGATTTGCAGTGCTAAAAGGGAAGACACACGAACAACATGAGAAAACAGGAAAAAAAGTGCCTCAAACAAATCAAGATATTACATTGTTAGAATCCTTGGCCAGCACAGCAGAAGAAATGACAGAGAACGAGTTCAGGATGTACATAATTAAGATGTTCTGTGAATTAAAGGATGTAAGAGAGCAAATACAGGCAGCAAAAGATCATTTCAATAAAGGGTTACATAAGCAAATACAGGAAGCAAAAGATTACTTAATAAGGAGATAGAGGTTCTGAAGGAAAAAAACCAGAAATACTTGAAATGAAGGATAGAATAAACCAAATTAAAACCTCAATAGAAAGCATCACCAACAGATTAGATCACTTGGAATACAGAGCCTCAGATAATGAAGACAAAAATATATAATCTTGAAAATAAAGTTGACCACACAGTGAAGATGGTAAGAAACCTCGAGCAGAACATTCCATAATTATGGGATAACATAAAAAAAAATTAAAGCATTATTGGGATAGAGGAAGGCATAGAGTTACAAACCAAAGGAATGAATAATCTATTCAATGAAATAATATCAGAAAACTTTCCAAACATGAAGAATGAATTGGAAAATCAGATACAAGAGGCTTTCAGGACACCAAATGTACAAAATCACAACAGGTCCACACCAAGGCACATTATAATGAAAACACCTACAAATGCATACAGTATGAGGAGAGAATATTAACAGCCACAAGGGGGAAACCAATTAGGATTTCTGTAGTCTATTCAACCCAGACCCTGAAAGCTGGATGATCCTGGAACAACACATACCAAGCTCTGAAACAAAACGGATGCCAATCAAGAATCTTATATCCAGCAAAATTAAGCTTCAAATTTCATGACAAATTAAAAAGCTTCCAAGATAAACAAAGGTTAAAGAATTTACAACTAGAAAGTCAAAACTTCAGAACATCCTCAGCAAAATATTCCATGAGGAGGAAATGAAAACCAACAATGAAAATCAGCAAAGGGAAGTATCACACTAAAGGAAAAGCCAATCAAAGGAGAAATCAAGTCAAGTTAAATTACTAAAAACAAACAAACAAACAAAAATTACAAGGAATACAAATTATGACTCAGGATGCTCCATTTGCATAATCAGTTAATGTGCGATACTTATACAAATCATGTCTCAATAATATCCCTGAATGTTAATGGTTTAAACTCACCAATCAAAAGACATAGACTGGCAGATTGGATCTTAAAAAAGACCCAACAATATGCTGCCTTCAAGAGACTCATCTCATAAGACTGAAGGTAAAACGTTGGGAAAAAACATACCACTCACATGAACTGTGGAAACAAGCAGGGGTTACCACCTTCATATCAAATAAAGTAGACTTCAAGCCTAAGTTAATCAAAAAGTATAAAAAAGAATATTACATACTTAACATCAATAAGATATAACAATTAGAAATACCTATGCCCCCCAAAATGGAGCATTTACATTCATCAAACAAACTTTTCTCAAGTTCAAGAGTCAAATAGACCACAACACAATAATTCTGGGTGATGAACACACCTCTTTCACTACTGGATAGTCCTTCCAAACAAAAGCTAAACAAAACTACAGAACTCCATAATACAATCAATAACATAGACTTAACAGACTTATATAGAATATTTCATCCATCAATGAGTAAATTCACTTTATTCTCAGTGGCACATGAATTTTCCTCTAAAATAAACCATATGTATGCCACTAAGCAACTTTCAGCAAATACAAAAAAGGAGAGATACTACCCTGCATTCTAACAGGTCATAATGAAATGAAATTAGAAATCAATAATAAAATAAAAAGTAGAAGCTACTCTAACACATGGAGACTAAATAATATGCTATTGAATGAACAATGGGTTGCAGAAGACATTAAAGAAGAGATTAAAATATTCTTAGAGGTAAATGAGAACACTGACACAATATATCAAAATCTCTAGGACACTACAAAGGCAGTACTAAGAGGAAAGTTCATTGCATTGAGTTCATTCTTTAAAAGAAGAAAAAGTCAACAAATAAATGACCTAACATTATATCTCAAAGCTTTAGAAAAAGAAGGATGAATCAACCCCCAAAGCAGCAGAAGACTGGAAATAATTAAAATCAGAGCTGAAATCAATGAAATTGAAACAAAACGCACAACTGAAAAAATTTACAAAACAAAAACTTGGTTCTTTGGAAAAATAAATAAACTTGATAAGCCCTTAGCCATGCTAATGAAGAGAAGAAGAGAGAAAACTCAAATCACTAACACCTGAGATGAAAAAGGAAGTTATTCTTTCTGTAGTGACAGACACTACAGAAATCCAGAATAAAATGAGAAACTATTTTGAAAATTTGTCCTACAATAAAATAAAATATCTAAGGCAGCCATAAATTTCTAGAGTCATATGATTTGCCCAAACTGAATCAGGATGATATATACAAGTTAAAAAATCAATTTCAAGCAATGAAATAGAAGGTGTCATCAGAAGCCTACCAACCAAGAAAAGCCCAGGACCAGATAGATACACAGCTGAATTACAAGACCTTCAAAGAAAAACTAATACCAATACTCCTCAAATTATTCCAAGAAACAGAAAAAGAGGGAACACTTCCAAAGTCATTCTATGAGGCCAATATCACTCTGATCCCAGAGCCAAAGACACATCAAAGAAAGAAAACTTCAGACCAATATCTCTAATGAACATAGATTCAAAAATTCTCAATAAAATTCTGGCAAAACTGAATACAAAAGCATATTAAAAAGAGAGTGCACCATAATCAAGTGAGGTTCATCCCAGGGATGCAAGGTTCCTTCAACATAAAGAAATCAAAATATGTAATTCATCACATTGATAGACTTACAGATAACAGTCATATGATCATCTCAATAGATGCAGAAAAACATTTGACAAAATACAGCATCCCTTCATGTTCAAAACACTACAAACTCTAGGGATAACAGGAACATATCTAAATGTGGTAAAATGCTATCTATGCTATGCCCAAGGCCAACATCACTCTAAATGAAGAAAAATTGAAAGCATTCACTCTAAAAACTGGAAAAAGACAGGGATGTCTCCTTTCACCATTTCTATTTAGCATAGTTCTTGAAATTAGCCAGAGCAATTGGACAAAAGAAATTGAAGGAATATGGATAGGAAAAGAAGAACTCAACTTATCACTATTTGCCAACGACATGATTCTATATCTAGAAGATCCAAAAAAATTTCACCAGAACACTTCTAGAACTAATAAATGAATTCAGCAATGTATCAGGATATAAAATCAATACCCACAAATCAAAGGCATTTCTATACATCAGTTACAACTCCTATGAAAGAGAAACTAGGAAAACTACTCCATTTACAATGGCCTCAATAAAATAAAATAAAATACTTGGGAATCAATTTAATGAAAAATAAGAAAGAAAGATCTCTACAATTAAAATTACAGAATGCTAAAGAAAGAAATTAAAGAAGACCCTAGAGAGATGGAAAGATCTTCCTTGCAGAATTAGGCAGAATTAATATTGTCAAATGACCATACTACCAGACGCACTATACAGATTTAATGCAATTCCAATGAAAATCCCAATGACATTCCTCATAGAAATAGAAAAGGCAGTCATGAAATTCATCTGGAAAAATAGGAGGCCCAGAATAGCCAAAGCAATCCTTAGCAAAAAGAATGAAGCAGGAGGCATCACAATACCAGACCTTAAACTATACTACAGAGCAATAGTAACAAAAACAGCATGGTAGTGGAACCAAAATAGACTTATAGATCAATGGCACAGAATAGAGGACACAGAGACAAACTCATGTAGAAACAGTTATCTCACGCTAGATAAAGGTTCCAAAAACATATATTGGAGAAAGTTTGGCCTCTTCAACAAATGGTGCTGGGAGAACTGAAAATCCATATGCAGCAAAATAAAATTAAGCCTTTATCTCTCACCATGCACAAAACTCAACTCAAACTGGATCAAGGACCTAGGAATTAGACCAAATACCCTGCACAAAATAGAAGAAAAAGTAGGCCCAAATCTTCCTCATGTCAGATTAGGCCCCAACTTCCTTAATAAGACTCCTATAGTGCAAGAAATAAAAATCAAGAATCAATAAATGGGATGGATTCCAACTGAAAAGCTTTTCCTCAGCAAAAGAAACAATCAGTGAGGTGAAGAGAGAGCTTTCAGAATGGGACAAATTTTTACCACATGCACATCAGATAGAGCACTCATCTATAGGATATATAAAGAACTCAAAAAGCTAAACAGCAAAAACCAAATAATCCAGTCAATAAATAGGTCAAGGAACTGAACAGACACTTCTCAGAGGATGATAGACAGTCAATCAACAAAAAGATGAAAAAATGTTCAACATCTCTAGCAATTAGAGAAATGCAAATCAAAACTAAGATTTCATCTCACTCCAGTCAGAATGGCAGCTATTTAGAGTACAAACAACAATAAGGTGAGGATGTGGGAGAAAAGACCCACTCATACATTGCTGGTGGGACTGCAAATTGCTACAACCAAACTGGAAAACGTATGGAAATTCCCTGGAAAATGTGGAGTGGAACCACTATTGAGTCAGCTATCCCACTCCTTGATTTATACCCAAAGGACTTATATTACAGGATGCAACCACATTAATGTTTATAGCAGCACACTTCACAATAGCTAAATTGTGGAACCAAACTAGATGCCCTTCAGTAGATGAATGGATAAAGAAACTGTGTTATACATACACAATGGAATACTACTCAGCATTAAAAGAGAATAAAACATGGCATTTGCAGATAAATGGATGAAGTTGGAAAATATCATGCTAAGTAAGCCAATCCCACAAAACTAAATGCTGATCCATATGGGGATTGGAGGGGAAGTATGGGAGGAATGGAGAAACTTTAGGTAGGGCAAAGGGGAGGGAGGGGAAGGAAGTTTGCATGGGGGCACAAAAGATGGTGGAATGAGATGTACATCATTACCCTAAGTGCATGTATGAAGACACTAATTGTGTGACTCTACTTTGTATTCAACCGGAGACATGAAAAATTGTGCTCTATATGTGTACTATGAATTTAAATGCATTCAGCTTTCATGTTTAACAAATTAGAATATATAGATAATTTTTAAAAAAGAGCCTTGGATAAGTAAGCATTTCTCTGGGCCTCAGTGTCTGCATCCACCAAGTGGGGTTATAATATTACCACTGGTACAGAGTTGCAGTGAGCGTTAAATGAGGTTATACATTCAAAACACAGCCTTCTGGGCTTGGGTAATGGCTCAGTGGCAGAGCGTTCACCTAGCACATTTGAGGCCCTGGGTTCGATCCTCAGCACCATATAAAACAACAATTAATTAAATAAAGGTATTTTTTTAAGTGCATCTTTAAAAAAAAAAAAAACAGCTCTCCACACGGTAACCACTCGGTGAATACCACAGAACCTATGCATTATAGCTTCTTGGGAGAGTGGGGACAGCCAGTTTTTGCCACATAATCTGCGACGGGCTCTCCACTTGATGTTAAGCATGTGCTGATCACATGCTTTATTAGGACTCTCCTGGTAGCAGGCACTGTCCTAGGGGCCAAGGCCTGTCCTGACCACTGTGAAGGTTGCAGGTGTACACAAGGATTCCAAGGAGTAAAGGAAACAGAATATGAACAAAAGCCCTTGCCCTCACAGGGCTGCCCCTACTGACACTGCCTAATTCTCTAAGTGTCTCATTTTCTCCATCTGTGGGATAGTGACAAGCTCTATTGGAAGAGTGTGACTTGTAAATATGAAGCTCTTCAAAGAGCATCTGGCATAGAGTCAGGACCACCAAGGAATCGCTGTTGAAATAGTTATTATTATTTTTGTGGCTGCTATTATTATTGTAGAGAGTGCAATGTCCTGTTTGTACTCTGGCAACTTTTACAGAGTGAAGTGAGGGGATTATCTATCATTTACAAAGAGGTTGAATCGTTCTGCTAAAATAGTAAAGAGAGAGCCAGAATTTAAGCAAAACTCCATGTCCAAAATTGACACTCTTGCTCTCCACAAACATTCCCCAGTTCCTCTCCTCCGACCCTTGAGAAAAATTTATTTTATATACACTGACTAATATAAACAGTGGTACCATAGGCTTCCTTCCTGGAGTCATTTAAGCTCCTAATAGATGGGTTTTCCTGGTTTTGTCAAGATGAATGACTAAATGAGCAGTACCTTTGGAATTCTGACTCCCAGGCCGACCTCATGCACCTCGTTTATAGACAGGAAGGCCAGACAAGGTTGTGTCATGTAAAACAAAGAAGGAGAATCGTACGTGGTGACAGCTTGCTTTGATTACCCATTTGCACCATGGAAAACCTTAGAAGTGATTTTTACTGAGTATTTTAATACAAAACAGAAAACAGCAAGATGTTTCTAGAGTTCTGAGATACAGGCAGGGACTTTTTTATTTTATTTTTTCCTGAAAAGTGACTTTGAAAGTCATTTCAAATAAGTAAATTTGGTATTCTTTCTTTTAGCAATGAACATTCTAAATGTCCTCTCTAAAGACAATTTGGAATCCTTTTTAATCTACAGATTAACACCTAGTCGGAAATTACATTCTTTCCCTGATAAAAGGAACAAATCAGACAAAGATCAATATTGTGTGTGGCAGTGTTTCTCAAAGAGCTAAATTCAAAGTCACAGTTAGACTCTTCAGGGGGAAAATGTGAAAAGGATACAAGAGTAAAGCCGAAAGATAAAGAAGAAAAAAAAATGGATTAATAAAATCTATGCCAGGACAGGAAATCAACCTAGATATATTTTACTTAGGCTTTTTGACTTTCTGCTTAGATTGAATTTCCATGGCTTTGAACTCTGCCACCATCCTCCCACCATTTTTTTTTTTAATGTGAAGATGCTTTTTTCAGAAGGAAAAGCTTGGTGTGACTACAAGCATCCAGTGTTAGCTGTTAACTATTTCAGCTACCAGTCCTTGATGAGGTGTCTGGACTCTCCTGGTCAATCAGCCTTTTCTGCTACTTTCAATGCACCTGAGAGGCTCCCTGCAATTACAAGCCTCTGACCTTACCTGAGCACCACGGAATGAGACGTCCAGGTGTGGTGGGGATGGGGGACTCCTGTGTTCAGGGAGACCACAGGCAACTTGAATCAGCAGACGTGGCCCCCTGGGCTCCCTTGCTGGCTCAGTGCCAGCCACCACCTTTTCCACATGCTGACAGGGAAACTGAGAACGGGGAAGGGAGGAACTCATACCTGAATGTTGAACTTTTCCAAAGAGAATAAAATAGACATTAAATGTACAATGTTAGCCATTTTTAAGATTTATTTATTTTTTCTAATTTGTTATACATGACAGTAGAATGCATTTCAATTCCTAGTACACAGAGAGAGCACAATTTTTCTTGTCTCTGGTTGTACACAAAGTAGTCCCACAATTCATGTCTTCATACATGTATTAGCGTAAAGATGTCCATCTCATTCCACCATCTTTCTACCCCCATGCACCTACCCTTTCCCTCCCTCCCCTTTGCCCTATCTAAAGTTCCTCCATTCCTCCCATGCTCCCCCCCCCCCATTATGGATCAGCATCCATACATCAGAGAAAACATTTAGTTTTGTAGGATTGGCTTACTTCATTTAGCATGATATTCTCCAACTCCATCCATTTACCTTCAAATGCCATGATTTTATTCTCTTTTATTGCTGAGTAATATTCCATTGTGTATATATAACACAGTTTCTTTATCCATTCATCTACTGAAGGGCATCTAGTCTGGTTCCACAATTTAGCTATTGTGAAGTGTGCTACTATAAACATTGATGTAGCTGTATCACTGTAGTATAAGTCTTTTGGGTATAAACCCAGCAGTGGGATAGCTGGGTCAAATGGTGGTTCCACTCTAAGTTTTCCAAGGAATCTCCCTACTGCTTTGCAGTTTGGTTGTAGCAATTTGCAGTCCCACCGGCAATGTATGAGTGTGCCTCTTCTCCCACATCCTCACTTTATTGTTGTTTGTACTCTTAATAGGTGCCATTCTGACTGGAGTGAGATGAAATCTTAGAGTAAATTAAATGCGAGTTTAATTTACTTAAATGCAAATTTTTGATTTGCGTTTCTCTAATTGCTAGAGATGTTGAACATTTTTTCATCTATTTGCTGGTTGACTGTCTATCATCCACTGAGAAGTGTCTGTTCATTTCCTTGGCCCATTTATTGGTTGGGCTATTTGTTTTGTTGGTGTGAAGATTTCTGAGTTCTTTATATACCCTGTAGATGAGTGCTTCGTCTGATGTGCATGTGGTAAAAATTTGCTCCCATGCTGAAGGCTCTTTCTTCACCTCACTGTTTGTTTTGCTGAGGAAAAGCTTTTCAGTTTAATGTCCCAAGATGGAGGCTTCTGCTTTCATTGAAGGCTGTCAGGTCGGATGGGGCCAGGCAGTGGTACTGGGTGGCATGTTCAGAGATGCAGCTCTGTGGCCTGCAGTGTTGTGGCTGGTGGCTGTCTCTGGACCTAGTGCAGGGTCCCCAGGTGCTGGCTACCACATGCAGGGGACTGTGGCAGTGCTGGCAGTGTCCCAAGATGGAGGCAAGCAGGGGAGCCCCACGTTAGCAGATGGGGGGTCCACACGGGAGTGGCGGCCGGAGTTCCTGCGCATGGACTGGGGCAGGGTATCCTACGTGGGTGTGGTGGCCGGAGTTCCTGCGCAGGTGCTGATGCCAGTGGTCCCACTCGGGCACCCCTCTCTTGGCCATTTTTAAATGTGTAGTTCAGGCATTCAGTGGGCCCCACTGCCATGCAGCCAGGACCCTGCACCCCTAGAACTTTTCTATCATCCCAACTGAAACTCCCCATCCACTCGACTCCCTGTTCTCCCTCAGCTGATGGAAGCCACCGTTCTATTTCTGTCTCTGAATTTAAGTATTTTAAGTATCAAAGTAGAATCATGTAATATTCATCTTTCTGTGTCAGCTTATTCACCTAACATACCTTTAAGGTCCATTCGTGTTATAAAATGTATCTTAATTCCATTCCTTTTTAAGGCTAAATAACATCCTACTACATGTATTTATAAATGTAGAAAGGTATAGTTATAGACACAGTGACTCCAGAGAGGCTCTGATTGTTGGGCAATTTGATGTCTGAGCAGAGAGAGAGAGAGAGAGAGAGAGAGAGAGAGAGAGAGAGAGAGAGAGAGATCACATTCTGTGATTCTTACTCATGAATTCAGACATGAAATTTTGACTTTTAGCCACTTGGACCCAGAACATGACATCTCATCTGAAAATCTCCTCTCATTCCCATGACAAGATTGCCAGATTTAGCAAGTAAAAATACAGAACGTCCAGGTGATTTTCAGCCAAAGAAAAACACTATTTTAGCATAAGTCTGTCTTATGCAACATTTAAGATGTACTAAATAATTATTCATTCTCTGAAATTCCAAGGGAGCTGGGAGTCCTGTATTCTGTCTGAGAGCCCAGTGGTCCACACTGAGTGAAACCACAAATAAATATATCACTGTGTGTTTGGCACCTTGAGTTGCCAGAACTCTGGCTTTTGAACCACATCTTAATCAAATCTAATATAAAGCAAGCAAAAGTACAGTCAAAGCAGGCAGCGCTCACCCACTTCTCTTGTTCCAAAGATCTGTCTGATGCGTTCCATCTTTCTTTCCTCTTGGAATCGCCAGCTCTGTCTTCTAGAAGAGGGAAGTGAGGCCTGCCCGGGGCCATTCTGACTTCCAGCTTTGTGCAGATGGCATTGGGCAAAATTTGGCCTAAACCCAAGACTCCCAGATTTCAAATCCCGTCCTATTTTTTAAGCATTTTATTTTAAGGTATAACAACATGGTAGAGAAAGTTATAACATCAAAGCAATTCAAATGACATAATTTTTATTAAGCAAATAACTGAATCTCCATCATGAGGCACACAGCAGTTGCCCCCAATGCTAGATAGAGCTGAGTGACTCCAGAGATGCTCTGATGGTTGGGCAATTTGGTGTCTGAGCCACACAAACAATTGGCTTTGATTTTCCACTTCACTGTGACCACTGAGACACTTGATGGAGGACCATGGTGTCCACAAGCTGGGCTCTGGCTCTTCTACCCTGTACTACCCTATTTCTTCAAACACTTACTACAACTAGACACATTTCCTTATTTATTTGCCATATTTTATCAAATCTAGGATTCCATAGCATGTAAGATGTGTCATTGCGTCCCCAAAAGCGATCAACTGCTATCAAACTATGACATCATCAGAGTTGCATACACATTTCAGGGCTATCAAAAATGTGGGGGCAAAACTTCATCTAAAATCTTAAAATCTTAAAAAGAGAGATATAAAAATAGTCTTAAGCATATAGAAATGCTATATGCCCAGTTTTATTTATAATAAGACAAAAGTGAATTGGAACTACACTGATCCAGTGTTTTTCATCCACCTTATTGACAGGAATCTCCAAGCTTGACAACTGGTGAGGATGCAGGGAACGGGTGATCTGATACCTGACTGGAGAGAGTACAAAATGACAGGCACAAACTGTGTAAAGGAAAATTTGGCAAAAACAACATAGAACAATTATCCATCAATCCGCAATCTCATATCTGGGAATTTACCTCAAAATACACTTTCAAATGAAAATACACAGGCACATTATTGATTATTCATTAATGGTTATTCATTGATTTACTGATAACAGAAATATTAGAAATGATGTAAGTTTTCAAATACAACATGTTGGCTGAAAAAAAACTATGGTGAGCATACTCCCATGAAATACTTAATCTACAGCTGAAAAGAAGCAGGAACAAGAGCTCTAGGAAATAATACAGACAGGTTTCTTGACGACAATATTAAATGACAAAAGCAAAGTGCAAAAAAAAAAAAACCCTACCAAGTACCCTATCTCTTCTGTACATTTTTTTAAAAAAAGGTAAGAAAAGAGACATAAATAACTGTCTATCTTTAAAAAACAGAAACTTAGAAAGATCAAGCACATAATACTTAAGCCGGGGGCTACCAGGGTAGGAGGACTGCAAGAGGGGTGCATTTTTTATGAGTTTTTGTATGAATTTGACTTTTAGAAGCATGTTGATGTTCTACATATTTCAAAATATTTAAACCAACAAAGGATGGGAGGGAGGAATGGAAATCTAAATTAGAAAACAAACTAAAAATAAATAAACCCACATGTATTTTAAATGAATGCAAAAACCATAGTGCTGGGTGGAGGGTGTAACAAATCCAAGTAACTGGCACAGTGAGGGGGGCATCCCCTTAGTGCTGTGCAGTGGAGCCTGGGGGAGGACCCACTCCCTGTAGGTTTGCTCTTCTAAGTCTGTGGCTGGAGCAAATGGCATGTGTAACGGGGCTGAGCAAATGAGCACCGTGCTGGTGAGGTTGCGGGGGTCCAGGTCTCCCTCTGAGGAAGAAAGTTCATTGAGATACACAGTGAGGGAAGGCAAGGAACTTTTGTTCAGATAGGAGTTGGAGGTGTGAGTCACCATCAACTCATGATTTCCAAAAGTGGGCTTACGTGTCTATGTACATGTATGTGCTTGGCTCACACACATGTGCATGTCAGCAGTGAGCTAGAGACAGCTGCACTGGCTCGTTGGAGCCTATTTTTATATCTTGCAGAATTTGTGAGCTGATTGTTCCACATAACCACGAATATTTATACCTACACACTGGAAATCAGTAAATGCTGCAAAGCAAGACAAAGGTCTTTGTGGTTTGGGTGTGTTTTGTTTTCACCAAGAATCTGGCTGTTGAGCACGCATCGGAATGTCTCACGTACAAGTGTCTGTATCTGCATTTTCTCGTTCTACTCTGATTGCAATCTTTCTGAGTTTAAAGTTATTTCCAAATTGAAAGTCTTAAAGATGCACATCTAAGAATTGGCGGGATCTGGTCTATGTTCCCTTCTCCTTTATGGTCTGTCTGGGGGAGGCGAGGGAAGAGTGGGACGTTCCTTATCTTGAGCATCACTGTGTCTAGCGCCTGGAACCCAGCCTTCCCCAAGGTGGGTGGGTGGTAACCTTTCACAAAAGGACAAATGTATGACTGATCATTCTCATTTAAAAGTTTAAAGACTTATCCTAGATAAATCAAAGATTCCTGATTTATCAGAGTCAAGTCAGGATGAGCCAACCAAACAATCCCAAAGTTATAATCAGTTTGGGTTTAACAGACTGCTCTGTCCAGCATGTGACTAGAGAGCCACAGTGTGGCCTTCAACACTGGGCTGGCAGCTGACCTTCCCCTCCAGTAAGACAGAGGTACAAAGGGCTATTCTCTCACTTCCTAGATTGCTGCCTGGCATATAGTAGTGTCTTGATGGATGAAATGGGATTTCTTCTGGCAGCTCTTCTACAGGAAATGAAATGAACCTCTTTCCCTCTTGGATCAGCACCTCTCTCCTCTCATCAGCATTCACACAGAGTCACCCTCCCTTCCTCGACAGCCATGTGACTTCAAAAGAATTGAAGGAAGTTATTCTCAGGGGCGAAAGTGAAGAATCCAATTACTCAAACCACGTCAATAGTAATAACATATTTTAAATCAGAGAGATTATTCCTGGAGAGCCTTCTGGGTCAGTGATACAGAGTGCCCACCCTGTGATGCTGCAGTCCACCCTCTGCTTAGGAATTCAGGCTGCAACCTTCTCAAAGCAAGGGGGTCTATGGACAGGTGGTGCTCAGTGCCCTTCCTGTCTGAGCATAGCTCTGACCTCTGAATTCCTTCTGCTGCTTTCTTTGCAAATCCTTCCAAATCCTGTATCTCCTCCAAAAGGTGGAAGAGTTCAACCACATCCAGGACCCTGAACTGCTTCTATTTGAGAAGGGCTCCAGACGCCATGCTCCCTCACTCCCTCACTGCCCTTGGAAAGAACCATGGGGCTTAGAAAAGAAAAGGAATATGGAGAAATTTTAAGCCACTGAGCATGAGACCCTCCATCAGGATCATGAGACCTGGGGAAGCAGTGCTGGGTGCATCCTCTGACACTCGCTGTGTCAGGCACTGTAGCAGGAGTGGGCACTGTAGTAGGAGTATTCTGAGCATTATCTCACTCAGTTCTCATAAAAGCGCTCTAAGTTAGTCATTAATTACAGCCTCCAAATATTTCTAGGTCTCCACCTTCCAGGTAATTCCTGGAGTGGGGCAAGGCCACATGACTACTTCTGACCAATGGTTTGTGATCAGAATGTTCTAAATGACTTCCAGGCTGAGCGGTTGGTTGCCAGGCCCTCCAAGTTCTCTTTTTCCTCCACCGCGGGCACCAGCAACATTCACACGCTGGCTTCTCCATTAAGAAGCAGTTGACCTTCTTACCCTTGGGCTCTTATCCTCTTCTTTTTGCACTTGAGAAAACGTGCACGTTCACTCTATGCCCACAGTCACACGGCAGTGAGCAGTGGAGCCAGCAAAAGCCCAGATGGCCTGGGAGGGAATAAGCCTCCCTCTTCTTTCACAGGGCTACCGCCCCACAGATGATGCTCCCACTGCCCAGGCAGCCAGTGCTGCCACCTCTGAGGACCACGGGGCATGTGTCAGTGTCCCAGGGCTGCTGTAACAAATTACCACAAACTAGGTGGCTTTAAACAACAGATGTGTATCCCCTCAGTTCTGGAGGCCTGAAGTTCAAAGTCAAGGTGTTGAAGGCCACAAGGTGGTCACTTCCTGGCCTTTCCCAGCTTCTGGTGGCTCCAGAATTCTTGAGCTCCTGGTCACATCCCTCCACTCTCTGTCTCCGTCAGTTTTCTCCTCACCTCTTTTCTCTATGATTTAGGACTCACTGGATAATCCAAGATGATCCCCTTGTGTCACGATCCTTGATTTGATTACATTTGTAATCAAATTTGCGACCTATTTACGAAAAAAGGTCCGATTCTCTGATTCCCAGTGGACATGAAATCTTGGATGACTATTCAGCCCAGTTCAGGAGGAGACTGTCAGACACCTACCCAGAACACTGCCTTTACAGAGTTTCCCAGACATAAGCCCTATTCCAATGGTGGGCTACATATTGTGCACACCCCCTCCAATTCACCCAGCCCCCAAAGGGATGATATTAGGAGGTGGGGATTTTTTTTTTTTAGTATTTTTTTTAGTTGTAGATGGACACAATATCTTTGTTTTATTTATTTATTTTGATGTGGTGCTGAGGATCGGACCCAGTGCCTCATGTGTGCGAGGCAAGCGCTCTACCACTGAGCTACAACCCCAGTCCTAGGAGGTGGGGACTTTTGCAGATAATTAGATAATAAGGAAGAAATCCCCATGAATGAAATCAGTGCCCCGATGACCCTCTTGCTTTCTTCTACTCCATGAGGACACAGTGAGAAGTCAGCAGCCTGTAACTCAAAAGAAAGCCCTCACAAGAGCCCAGAGACGCTGGCTCCCTGATCTCAGGCTCTCAGCCTCTAGAACTAAATCCGTCATTTATAAGACACCCGTGTGGGATGCTTTGTCACAGAAGCCCTCAATAATTAAGATGGTGGTGCTGGAGCTAATAATATTTTGAACTGCAAAATAGTTCAGAAAAGTACTTAATAGCTATGCAAACTTAGATATCAGGAGTAGGAGGCTACAACACAAATCAGGGGGAAGAATCCAGAGCTGAGCCTTTGGCTTGGTTGATCTGTCCACTCTTTGGTGACCTGCAGGTGACAAGCTGGCACTGCTCAGACCTCTTCCACTTTAACCCTTTCTTGCATGGAGCACAATTTTCTAGCAATGAGCTTCTACTTGATATCAAGGGCTTCTCTCTCCTCCAACTTAGAAGGGAGAGCTGGGCTGTAGCTTCCATTCTTCCAGGTTCCCAGGTAGAGGGAACATGAACTTTTACTTTTTGATTAGGGAGGATATTACTGTTTTGTCCTAGAAATAGGAATAGGAGACTAGTGTCCTCCAGAACCTGCCCTGAACATGTCTTGTTTGGCCAGACTCGTCACTTCTCCAGCATGACCTTGACTCTGTCTTGACCTGTACACAAAGAAAGAGAATTCACCATTTTCCTGCCATCCTCACCCCTGGCCTAAAAATATGAGTTTGAGCTTCTCCAACATTTGTTTATGTATGTACCTCATCACAAAGAAAATTTATTTCTTTTTGAAAATTCTTGTTTGGTCAATATTAAAAATCCCTAATCCTCTCTTTAACATAACTGACCTCGTTTCTGGAGCACTAATAACCTCAGCCTTGTCAAGCATTTCCTAGTCCCCATCCTCCACGCCCCCCTCTCCTCCTCCTTCCTGCCCTGGTCATAAAAATGCCTCCAACAACCAAAAGCCAGGTGCCCTTCTAGTTTCTCCCTGATCCTAGGTTTCTTCACTTACTCTAGAAAGGAAGATCAAAGGAGAATGTCTGTTATCCCTGGATGCCAATGATTTTGGTAAATCCCTGGATATGGTGATAGCACAACAAGATGGCTACAAGATGTTACAGAGGGAAAGGGCTGGTCCCCAAACCAGACAGAACTGGGCTCAATCTGAGTTCTCCATTTGTCTTGCTGAGTAAACTTGCAGAAAGGACGCCCCATGCCCTGATTACAAACGGAGATAGCAACGCTCTACTGGAAAAAGCTAGATGAGATAATGGAAAACTTCTCACACTGCAAAAGCTATACAAATACACAAGATTGCTGCTATGTGTCAACGTGGGCACTTCCCATTTCTTCCTACATGAAGCAATTGTTCTATCTGCATCCAGCACTGCCAACCCACCCTTGGTTTCTTTGGTTTGCAAAGCTGTTGACAAGCCCATTGGAAGGCAGATGTGGACAATCAGAACAAGGACTTCAAAGTGGACAGCCAGCACCATTATCATGATGATGCTTGGCATAATTTCAGGAGTCGAACTTCCTTTCTGACCATCCTTTCTCAACAATTGCTTTCAGGTCCCCTTACTGAATGATTATAACCTGATCCCCAATTTGGTTGCATGCCCAAGATAATCATCTCCACCAGCTATAATTTGGGAAGCCTGTCAAACCTCCACCACACTCACCCTTTGAATAGGGTAAGGAATTGAGTGCATCACCAACAGATGTGACCAGACAGGTGGCATGAAATACTGGAATCCATTAGGAATTCCTATCATTTTATTGGACATGGAACAATACTAATTAAAAATAATAATGAATATCTCTTAACACAGAATAATCATCCCTAACCCAAAATTCCATAACCAAATGCTCCAAATCTAGAATCTTTTTGAGGGCTGGCATGACACCAGTAAAAAATTCACACCTGAACTCACATGACAGGTGTCATCAAAAAGAAGACACACTAAGTATGGTGTAAAATTACTTTCAAGCTGTGTATATGTAAGAAGTATAGGAAACATGAATTTGTATTTAGACTTGGGTCCCATTACCAAGTTATCTCATTATACATATGCAAGGATTCCAAAATCTGAAATTGAAAACACTCCTGGTCCCTCGCACTTCAGATACAGGGCTCTCAAAGGAACTTCCAGCGCATGCCAATATTCTCTTTAACTTCTGTGAAACAATCAGAGTTCTCCAGAGAAACAACCTAGGAGAGGGAGGGAAGAAGAGGGCGGGTGGGAGGCAGAAAGAGGGAGAGAAGGGAGAGAGAACTTGAGGAATTGGCTCATATGACTGTGAGTCTGGCAAGTCCAGATTCTCTGGGCTGGGCCAGCAGGCTAGACACAAGAGCAGGATTTCTATCTTACTATCTTATGACTGAATTCCTTCTTTCCTGGAAAATATTCAGTCTCTCCTTCTAAAACCTTCAACTGACTGAAAGAGGCTCATTCACATTATCAAAGCTAATCTGCTACGCTCAGAGTCAACTGATTATAGATGTTGAATCAATCTGCAAAATACACTCCCAGCAACATCTAGATTAGTGTTTGACCAAACAACTGGGCAACGTATCCTAGCCACATGGACACATAACACTGACCATTACATCCTGGGAAAGGCTTTTGTAAGTCCATTTATGTGAGGACATTGAGACTCCCAAACTTTAGATAATTTATCCAAAAGGAGATGGAATTTGGCCCCAGGTGCAGGACATTAAAGCCCTTGCTCTCTCCACTCCATCATATTATGCTCTGGAGAGACAACTGAATTTGTTAAATAAGATAAATATAAAATGTTCCTAGGGAAAAAAAAGTTATTAGGAAAAGATAATACTTATTTTCTGCCTAAAATATTATTAGTGGAAAGAAAGGAGTTTGACTAATGTATTAGTCAGCTTTCATCACTATAACAAAGTAGCTGAGAAAAGGGTTATTTAGACTCAAGGCTTTGGAGGTTGCAATCCAAGATCAAGTGGCCCCATTTCATTGGTCCTATAGTGAGGTGGCACATAGTGAGGTGAAGAACAGAGAGACAGAGCATGCTGCTCACCTCCTGAGCCAGGGAGCAAAGAAAAAACAGGAAGAGAAAGAGACCAGGGTCCCACAATCCCCTTTGAGGGCATGTGTTCAATGACCTCAGGACCTCCCAGTAGGTCTCATAACAGTTCCACCACCTCCTAAAAGTCCCACCCTGAGAACCAAGCCTTCACACCTAGACCTCGACAGACCTCTATCCACGCCATAGCAACTGACTCCATTGTAATGCATGTCTTCAATCTTGCTGCTGAGCAGCATTGGTACCACCTTGGAGGTTGTTAGAAATGCTAAATCCCAGACCCCATCTACACCTACTGAGTCAGATCCGTCTTCCTGGCAAGAGCCTCAAGTGTATTCATTTTCTTTATCTGTGTAACAAATTACCATAAACATAGTGATTGGATACAACACTATATATTAGCTTGCTGTTCAGTAGGTCAGTGTTGGGAGCAGTATGGATTAAGAGTTGGCTGGTTTCTGTACTCCAGAATCTTACAAATATGAAATCAGGGTGTTGGCCATGCTGGGCTCTTGTCTGAAGGCCTTGCAGAGAAATCAGTGTCAAGCTCATTGAGGTTGCTGGCAGAATTTATTTTTACTGCCTCACATTGCAGAACTGAGATGCTTCCTTCTCCGCTGGCTGGGAGCCGGCTCACTTGGCTCCTAGACACTGCCCACATTCCTTCCCATGTGGACCCTCCAGGTTCAAAATCACAACGCACACTGAGTACACTTGCCTCGAATCCTCTGCTTCACATCTCTGGGACAGCCTGTGTCTCCACCAGCTGGAGGAAGCTCTCTGCTTGTGGAGGCTCATGTGAGTGTGTCATCCCCACCCCGTGTCTTTTCCCTCCTGTGAAATCAGTGGTAGCATATATAATAAGACATCCCTGGTGATAATTCACCTCATTCACAGGCTCCTGGGATGAAGGTGCGGCCCTTCTGGACTCCCCAAAAGATGTCCTACCCTAATTCCCTGGGAGTCTGGAAGGTCACCTTTGAATCCCACCTCCCACATCCATAATTCTCATGAAAGCTTGAGAAGAGCTATTGTACAGTGTTTAGAATCATTGATTCATTCACGCTGTCAGTTCTTAAACCGTACGGCACAAGAAGCCATCACAAAACAGGTTACAAATGCAGTGCAAAAATTGAACTTGTGTGTACCATCTCATCAAATGCTCCAAATCGTGCCCAAGGTTACCTGGCTGTGCACAGAACAGCTGGTATTTAAACCAAACCCCTGATTAAAAACCAAGCGTATTTTCTCCCTTTCTCTTTCCTCCAAATATCATTTCTACATCATTGAGAGGTATTAAGTTCATATTTATTGAAGCACAAGTGACTGGAAGAATAACCTATAAATTTTTTTCAGTAATTAGGGGGTGACTTGCTGTGGGACAGGCTTCTCCTAGTGAATGAGATGAACTGAAATCCCTGTCTACACTGGGGTGGCATGTCAACAGTCAGGGGGCAGCTGGACACTCCAGGCGCTGATGGCACACGTGACTGTGGCTGGTCTAGAGGTCCAGGAAACCCTTCCACAGGGGTGTGCCATTCATAGGAGCCAATAGGCACAGATGGCATTTAATGACTTTTGAGGAGACCTTCTTGGATCAGGAACCTTTCTGCAGAAAGGCCTCAAACCACACCCGAGGGCGACGTGGGCAGGAAACAGGGACTCCAGACCTGGCCTCAGTGCCATCATTGGGAATGTCACGTACCACTTCTGAGCCTCGGATTTTGGGAACCTCATTGGAGTAAAATAACGATGGCCCTTTGGTTCAAGGATGCAGCCCTAGAAACAGCAGTGAGAGGTGAGAGGGAACTCATGAGAGAGGAGTCCAGAGAGCCAGGAGCCATCTCAGCAGGAATGCTCAGCCCTGGGAACTGGGGCCCGCGGGGGGATCCACAGGGCTGGGTGAGAGCTGGACCAAAGCACTGGGCAAAGGCTGGTGGCCTCAGAGTCGGCCAGGAAGAGGTGGCCAGGATGAACTCTGTGTTGACAACTTTCTACACAGCCCCACCTCCTGCCTGGAGGGCAACTGGGCTCAGTAATGGACTGGACCCCTCCCAGCTTCGGACTCAAGTCCTGCTGAGAAAAGGGAAGCGGATCCTTCACTCTGCCGCCATCAGCTACTTTCTCTTTCGACATTTTAACAGGTCGGATGGAAAGCTCGTGGGGACCCAGTTTCTGAAGCCTGGTGAGTCACGTCATGAAGCTAAATGATGCCACCTGCATACTTTGTTTCATCTGGAAGACTTTTAAAGTCTTTTTTTTTTTTTAAATGGAATCTGAGCAGCTGGTCACCAGATGCCAGTCTCCACCCTCTGAGTTATGTTGGCAGCTTATAGTTGGGATAATTTAATGACCAATCCTCACAGAATTTGGTGCTTAGTTACTTCGAGGCTACACTTTTACTCTTATGTGGCATTTAAATCCAGGACAAGTGAAAGCTTTAAAAAAAAAAAAAAAGGATAAAGGTGCTCAGAAAAATAGTCCCAAGGACAAGGTGACAGGACTCAACAAAAGTTTTGGAATTTTTAGTTTTAAACATTCTGCCTAGGCAATTACACACATTAACTATATAAAATAAGACTTTCTTACAGGTAATAATTCAAAACAGCTTGCAATGGCACAATTCAAGACTTTCTAACATTTCAGACATATGCTTGTGGCACAGTGAACCGAGGGCACCCCAAGTCATGTTTGGAGATCAATACATAGTCATAGCTTTTGCCAACGATTGTAGCCTTCCCTGTTCAGGAGAGCATAGGCAAGCTGACGAGAAAGGTGAGAATTCTCAAGATTATTGCAGAAATTATCCCCAAGAATTGTTTTTTTTTTTTTTCCTTTCTAAATCAACTTTATTTCACACATGATAAAACACGGCCATTTCACATGTACAGATCCATGAACTATAACAACGTCTACCATGATAACTTCAACCAATGTCAAGACGTGGAGCGCTCCCACAACTCCAGAACCTTCCTAGAGCCCCTGACCTTCACCTCCACCCAACCTACCCCAGACAACCACTGACCCCTGTGTCAGTAGGGACCTATTTGGCCAGTTCCAGAATTACATGTAATTGAGTTGTTACATCATATTCTTTTGTGTCTGACTTCCTAGTGGTTTTAATTCATCCAAGTAACATACAGAAAATATCAGCTTTCTTTTTTTTTTTTCCTTAGTACTAGTCCATTGTAGGGATTGACCTTAATTTGCTTATCCATTCACCTATTAATGAACATTTGTGGGGTTTTATTTTCTAATTTTATTGCCTAACAGTGTTCTTTCATACAGCTATAATATGAATGTATTAAAATCATTTATTCACTTACAAAAGGATATTTTTATTTCTAGTTTTTGTTTTTGCTATTATGAGTTAGGGAAAAGACCTCTTAAAGTCCTGCCACTGCACAGTTTTTGACATTTTATCATGAAAGGAGGTGTGTAGTGTTACCTTCACAGCATTTTTAACTTGCATTTCCCTGATGGCATGAACATTTAATACATTTTTCAAGATTGAAAGAGAGGAGACCTGGAGTCTCACAAAGAGAGAAGCTGAGTGGTAGAGTTTCCATACTCCAATGGGTCCAGAACAGTCCCAGTTTACACCTAGTGGCCTGGTGTTATGACCAACAGCATCCTATATTAATCAGAGTGGGCTGCCATCACAAAATACCATAGACTGGGTGACTTCAGCAACAGCAATATATTTTCCATATTTCTGAAGCAGAGAGGTTCAAGGTCAAGCTACCAGCTGATTTGTGTCCCTAATGAGGGCTGTCTTCCTCTCTGTATCCTTGCCTGTCAAAAAGAGGAAGCAAGCAAGCAATTCCAGTGCTTCCCTTTACATGGGCACTAATCCCATCATGAGGCCATCCTCACGACCTCATCTGAACCCAATTACCCCACAAAGATCCCATCTCCAAATGCCATCGCAGTAGGGGTGCAGGCTTCAGCATAGAATTGGGGGAATGAACACAATTTAATTCATTGCAGGCTTGTAATGGCAAACTTGGATTAAATTTTGCTCTTTAGTGTGTGTATTGGTCAGCCATTCCTTATCATAGCAAAATACCTGAGACAAGTTAACTTATGGGGAAAAGAAGTAATCTCTAGCTCAGAGTTCTAGAGATTCGAGGGCATGGTAGCAGCCTCAAATTGACTCTGGTGAGGACTTTGTGGAAGATGGTGGAATTTGTGTGGGAAAAAGGATCATATGGTGAGGTAGGAAGAAGAGAGGGGCAGAGGCCAAGTTTGCTCCTTTTATAATCATCCTCTCTTGTCAAGAGGCTGCTCAAGAAATACCTTGATCCCTTTCAAGGACATGCTCCCAATGACCTTAAGACATCCCCAAAGGCCCTGCCTCTTAAAGTCCTGCCACACCACCCTGAGGACCACGCATCCCACACATGGATCCTTGGAGGACTCCCAATCCATATCCAAACCATGGCCCTGTGTGATGCAGTCTTTGCCAACATTTATCCTCAAAACTTTTCATAAATGTACCTTTCTTGTCAATATGCTTGAAGCTGGATTTTAATTAATAACTTAAGTTCCAAGAGCAGAATTTACCCAACAAGAATTCATCATATCCACACTACAATTTGATAACATTAAAAAGTGTGCATTATTATATGCTTTGTACTGTTGAACAATTGTCTTTTAAATACAGTCGAGGACTTTTGTTTAAAAAAATGAAGCTTGTACCATAAAATATGATGCAAATTTAAAGAACCTCTGTTATCAGTGAGAATATATTATATACCAAGGCCTGGCTAACCCTAAAATAAGTTTGAAGATTTATCCTCTCACACATTTGTGTAACATTTTATTTTGACCCTTTGTGAATTGAAAGAATCACACTCCATAATCAAGTCTAAGTTTATCTGTGAAAGCAAAACAAAAGTTAAGCCAAGGATTCGTCCATCCCTGAAACCAAATCCAAGCAACAATGTTTTCTTGACTTTCTTCCCATTTCCTCTTTCATTCTGGCAATAAACTACCATCAAAATGCAATCATTTCAATCTCTCCTGGTCTATCTCTTTCCTTGTTAGGATTCATGATATACAACATCCTGTCCCAAGCACTGTATCTGGTAGCATTTAATGATTGTTTGAAAGTGGATAAAAACCTGCCTGCATGCCTTCAATTTGCTGAAGTCTGACCGCATTTTCACAACATAACTTTTGTGGCTTCGTTTGGTTATTTTTTAAGTAGGTATATAAACACAAGATCCTACGGGAGGTACCACGGGTATTAGAAAGCTATGAGGAAGTTCAAGACATGATTCCAGCTCTTGAGAAACTTATACTTTAGAACAGGAAAAAAAAAAAAGTCTCATGCATGAAGAAATATGACATAAAGCAGAAAACGGTAAGTACCCTGTGAGATAAATGACTGCAGCCTGAAAGAATTGAATGTCCTTGTAAGCAATGCTTCACTCTGCCAAGGGAGCTATGCAAACTAGAATTAGTAGCCAAGTGAGGAATAAAGTCATGCTTTTATTAATAGCTGAGAGAGTGCCCATTAATACTACCCTCTGGATGGGGGGAAGAGCTAGTCTCTGGGAATAGTGCGGAAACACAAAGCTCGTGCTTCAAAATAGAAGTAAGCACGGCCACCTCAGCTGTCCGTCCCCAGATCTGTAAAGCCAATGCAGAACCCAGTGTCTTTCTTCCTTTCATTTTTTCTTTCTTTACTTCTTTCTTTTCTTTTCTTCCTCCTTTCTTTCTTTCTCTATTTTTTTTAATTTTCTTTTTTGATTATTTTAGCCTTACATAACATTAGGATTCATTCTGACATAATAAAAGCACAGAATATAGTTGGCTCTAATTAATTCCCCAATATTTCCCCTTTCCCTTTCCTCATTTCTCCCCTTGTTCCCTTCCATATACTCTACTAATCTATTTTTCTGATATTTACTTTTAGCCTTTTTTTTTTGTATAGTTAGTGTCTGTGCATTATGGTGAGATTCAATGTGCATAGAAAAGTTAATCAGATTCATTCCACTCTTCTTCCCTTATCCCATCCGGTCTCCCTTCCCCTAATCCCCTTCATCTAGTCCGCTGATCTTCTATTTTGATGGAACCACCCCCCTTTATCCTTTCTCCCTACACCCCCCTCCTTATTTTGGACTAGTTTTCACATATCAGAGAAAACATCACATTTTGGCTTTCTGCATCTAGCTTATTTCACTTAGCAAAATAGCCTCCAGTTCCATCCATTTACTGGCAAATGCCATAATGTCATTCTTTTTTATGTCTGAGTAATACTCCATTATTTATATATACCACATTGTATTTATCCATTCATCTATTGAAGGGCACCTTGGTTGGCTATTGTGAATTGTGCTGCTATAAACATTGATGTGGCTGTGCCACTATAGTTGCTGATTTTAGATCTTTTTGATACACACCAAGGAGTGGGATAGCTACATCACTTGGTGGTTCCATTCCTAGTGTTTTGAGGAATCTCCATACTGCTTTCCTGAGTTGTCGAACTAATCTATAATCCCACTAACAGTATATGAGTGTCCCTTTTCCCCCACATCTTTGCCAACACTTACTGTTATTTGTATTCTTGATAATTGCTGTTCATCAACTGTATAGACCAAAATCCTGAAGCAGAATTAAAGGATTGTGAACTCACCCTGTGGGGGAGAGGATTTGCCTCTTCCTGTATGAAAGCAGAAAATGGAAAACTCACCACATTAGAGAACGAGAGTGAAAATGCAGATGAGAGGAAGGTCCAGCCGGAGAAGACAGATCATTTCTTTGTCCACTACAGAAGAGGAAGAGAAGTCAGTCAGAGAAAGCATAAACTTTCTGTGGCCAGTGAATTTCAGTTTTGGATCAAGCAGATTCTAACTCCTCTTTTAGAGGAAAACTACACAAAGGAAAGAAAATCATGAAAAATGGAGGCAGTACCCATGTGTGGTAGTGCATGCCTTCAATCCCAGCAGCTCAGGAGCTGAGGTAGAGAGATCACAAGTTCAAAGCCAGCCTGAGCAGCTAAGTGAGACCATGTCTCAAAATAAAAAATAAAAAGAGCTGGGGGTGTGACTCAGGGGTTAAGCATCCCCGAGTTCACTTCCTGGTACCAAAAAAGGGGGCGGGTACCATCTTACTTTCCTGTGGGATGTAAGAGGGAGATAGGAATATCTTCCCTCTCCCCATGAGTTTCTTTACCTTAGAAACCCTCCTTCTGGTCATGCACAATGTCTGTATGATGTGCTTTCCAAAAAGAAAAAAAAAAAAAGTATTGTGGAAAACATGGGCTATTCCTTAGCAGAAGACTGGATGTTTCCATGGAACTAATTTCTCATGCCTTCCTGTACCTGTGTCCTAAAGTTTAAGTGTGTCCCCCTAAAGTTCAGATGTTAGAACCTTGGGCCAAGGGGGGTGATGAAGAGGTGGTGATACCTGCAGAAGATGAAGCCCAGTGGGAGACAGCACCCTTAGAACAGATTCATGGAGCTCTCACAGGACCCTCGTCAGTTCTCATGAAAATGGGTCGTCACAAAGAGACCCTAGGCCACATACTTGGCACCCACTCCCCTTTTGTTTCTCCACCATGTTGTGATACAGCCAGGGAGCCCTCATCAGGACATTGCCATGAGAGAAATAAGAAGGTGTCCTGCTCTTTCGACCCTCCAACCACAAGAATCATGTAGCAAATAAACCTGTTTACTTTATAAAGCACTCAGCCTTTTTACTTCGTAAAAATATGAAGTGTTTTGTTACGGTAACAGAGAAGAGAGTAGACACCATGTCTTCTGGTAGACTCTTCCACCCTGACTCTGGACAGGAGCATAGACTTGGCTGGCCAGTCCACAGAACACTTCATATTAGCAAAGATTTGAAATACCCCTTGCATATTTCTACCTCTTCTCCTGGACTCTTATAACTGCCTAAGGGCATGTCCAGATTATCCTGCGAGAAGATGAGACACATGGAACAGAGCCAGTTGCCCCGACCAATGCCATCATAGATCCACTCACCAGTGGGAAGACTGAGTCAGTCTCCAGAAGACCAGAACTGCCCAGCCCAGCATGCCCAAGGCAGCAGACTGTCCCAGAGCCCACAGATTTGTTAGGAATAAAAAATTGTCACTGTCTTAAGACACTAAGTTTGAGGGAATTTTTAAACATAGAAATAGTTAATCGATACACCTTTCCTGGAGATTTCCATATATAGCTAGTATCATTCAAACTTATTTTACCATGTGCCCTTTGCATAGAACATTTCCAAGATATAATTCCATAGAAAATACCCCAGGGAAATACTGAGGTTTAAAAATAATTGTAATAAATAGAAGTGCCCCGGGATGCCAATTTTAAAGATATAATAAAGAAAGGACATTCAAGATTTGATGATGGAATATCTTGGGAAAGAAGAGGAAATAAAACCAATAACATATGTTTAAAATCCTAAGCACTTGAGAGAATTGTGGTATTAATGACGAAACGAGGCAGCTCAGGAAGAGTAGATTTGAGGGAAATTAATTTTGCTTTAGGGATATTAAACACGAAGGGAATGCACTATTCCAGAAAGTGAGAGCTAAGAGGCATTTAAAAAGGATCATGCCAGGGGAGAGGCTGGATTGTCCTCTTGGTGCTAAATGGGGAATAGCTAACTCATGAGAGGAGGTCCTGCAGGGAGATCCTGGTGAAGGTGGCCACGTACTCAGAGGCCAAGAGAGGAGAAGTGACTTCTCAGGGCCAGTGGCACAGTTGAGATGGTAACTCAGGTGGCTGGTCCCGGTCACCTTACCACCCTGCTCATGAGTCATTTCACCACGAACTGGGTATCAGTTCACTGGAGTGCAGCCAACCAAGTTGGTAACCTAATTGAAATCATGCTGCATGAAGAACAGTTGAAATAGTCAGAATCACTGAACTTGAAGAAAGGAAGACAAAGTTTGTAGGGAGGGGAGAGGCTGAGAGTTGCCCTTAGGTATCTGAAAGGCTCTTAAATCTGGAAAATTAGAGCAGGCGCATTCACTGATGCCCAGAGAACTATTTTAATGCCTTGTGAAGTCGTGGCTCCCTTTCCCTGGGAACCGTCAAGCAGAAGTGACGTAGCCCTGTGCCAAGGCTGTGCAGATGATCGTGAACAGAGTGAGAATATGAATTAGGACACTCTCAAGTCTTCTTCCAAATATATGGTCCCAAATCTACAAATAGATCTTCTCTACTCTCTTTTTTCTAGTTTTCAGTATCTGCAATGAACTGATCTGCTGCCTTAAGTCATCAAGAAGGTAAAAAGATACCTTTATGTTTGCTCACTATATCAGTCAGTTTTCCATTACTCCAACAAAACACTTGAGATCATCAACTTATCAAGATAAAAAGTTATTTTGGATCCCAGTTTGTGAGGTTTTAGTCCTGGTTGCGGGGGGAGGGGTGGCGGGGAATGGCAAGGTGGGGGAATGTGGTAGGGCAAAACCGCCAGGAAGCCAAGAAAGGGAAAAGGAAGTGTCTGGGTTCCCACAATTGCCTTTGAAGCCATATCTCCAGAGACCTTAAGACTCCACACTTGGCCCCACCTCTTAAAGGTTCCACCACCTACTAAAAATGCCACACTGGGGCCCAAGCTTTCAACATGGTGGGTTTGGGGGAATTCAAGATCCAAACATTAGCATTCACCATGACCAGTATTCATGAAGGATGAGTCAGAAACTACAAATAGAGAATCAACTTCTGTCTCTTCTGTGTCCTCAATACCCCACAGTGACAAGCGCACAGGGGGCATGGTGCATCTTCTGACGTGGATCAGGGGCAGCACCTTCTAAGTGACCTCACCTTGCAGCTGGTTGGTACATCCCACCTTTCTAAGTGGAGATCATTTCTGTGAATCTCCAATCTCCAAACCTACAAAATGCCTTCCAAGATGAAGATGGAGTTTCTCCACTAGGATTGTTTCTCTCTGGGCCTCTGCTTTGATGTCTTCACATGTTTGATAGAATGTAGCAAAGACTCTCTTATAAAATCCAGATGAAGCCACCTGGGTCTCAAGATACAATTTGAAACTTGGCTGCTGCTTGTGAGCCAAGGAGAAAATATAATATTAACCATAAGAGCACAAAGTTTAATATAGAAAGATGTTCAAGCTTTATAATTACATTCAGATAGGAGCATACACGCTTTCCAAGAATAACAACCTGCAGCAATGTAGAACATCTCTCAGAAGTAATCCATAGTCATCTCAAATGTCCATCTGGCCATGAACTCTGAGGAAAGTGCTTATTTTGAGTACCTTCTCTTCACTTGGCATGTAGTATGTGTTTTCACCCGCATTTAAAAGCTTGGATTATTGGAACCAGACAGCATAGGATTAGCTTCTTACTAACTGTGATAATAAGCTCATCACTGAAATTCTCTGGGCTTCAGGTGACTTATCTGTAAAACAGGGGTAATGTTAGCATCTGCTCTACGAGACGGTTGAGAGAATAAAATGAGTTAATATGTTTGTTACCACATAAAACCATGCATAGTGCGTAGTGAATACTTGGTGAATGGTTGCAGTTAAATTGTCTCTTCTGCTTTAAAATGCTAGAAAAGAATTAAGCCCTGCCCTTTGGGTTTGTGGAATGAAGAAAGCCACTTTCCAGTGGAAATGTTCCAAATACCTGAGGCAGAAACAAAAATGTCTGAACTGGACCCTCTTTCCCTCTGTTCCAAGAGCTCAAAACCATTGCAAAAGACACGTGGACAGAGTGGAGGGCATTTTTAAAAACATACCTCTCAAAGAGTATTAATAGGTAATTTACCCTATTTCCACTGAAGAGCAGTCTGTAATAGTCTATGTCAGGACACAGTAAAACAAATATTTGGGCTAGGGGGTCACAAGAGCTAAATGCAAAGGAGAGAACTTAATGCACACCTTGGAGTTTCCAGCTCCCTTTAGCCCTTGATTTGAAGATGGCTTATGAAACCCGATGGTAATTCCCGAGGTGGTCTTGCATACATTTACATATGTTTAAAAGATGGGGAGTAAATTCTATGTTCCACATCTGTTTCTCTCACTAATCTTTCCAGGGTTTTCAGTTTGCTTGGCCCAGTAGTAAACAATTTATAAACTTTGTGTAAGGATTCACGTTTGGCACATGCCTGTGTTATCTTTGTGAGAGCAAGAGGATGGAGATTGGTAGTAATCAAAAATTAGCTATTGAAGGGTACAGAGCTGCAGTCATACAAGATGAGCAAGCCCTGGAGATCCACTACACAGCAGAGCCCATGCAGATAACTTTATTACCTATTTAAAGAATTGCCCCGAGTATAGATCTTAAGTGTTTTTGTTACAAAATAGTAATGAACAAAGCAGGTGAGAGTAAGGCTTTGGAGGAGATGGAGATGTTTATGACAGAGAATGTGCTGCAGATTTCACATGTTTGTACTTGACCTCTAAACTCATCAAGTAGTATACATTAAATATGCATAGCTTTTTGTTTGTCACTGATACCTTAAAAAGCTGGTTTTTAAAATATCATTTATGAAGTAACTTATGATTGTGTCAGGCCCTGTTCTGATTCTAGGTATCTATGTCTATATCTGACTGACCTCATTTACTTATCTAAGAATCTTTTTAGGTGGCTCTATTAGTGAGATCAATTGGCACTTTTACCTCTGACAAAGGTATCCCAAAATCCAGTGCAGAAGCACAATATGAGCTTATATGTGTCCAACAATGTCCAAGGTGGGTAGGCAGCTCCCCAGGCAGCGATCTGCTAAGGGATGCCGCAACTTGGAGGTTCCTTCTACACCTCCTCTGAGTCCTTTTCTTCCTTCTAAGTGGATAGAGGAGAGAGAAAGAACAGGGAGCAGGTACCCCAGATCTAAGCTACTTCAACCCAGATGTACCTCACTACTTCTGCTTGAATGGCATGAGCCAGAAATCAACTTTATCCACCAACCTCCCTGGAAGGAAAGTTGGGAAACGTAGATCTAAGTCAATGCTAAAGTATTTGCACAGTTTGCCCTCTGGCCACCAAGGGTCCATTTCCTTCTCTCTTCCCCGACACAGAGCAAGTCTAAAACAACCCCTAATGCCATTTGATCACAGCATTCGTCCCCCAGGTAAGGGCTTCTGGGCTGCAAAGGTCTCTGCATAGTCCAAATGTGACCAGCTCTTGGTCCACTGACCTATGAACTAAAACAGAAATGATCTATGAACAAATCAGGCAAGCCACCTTCCTCTCTCTCCCCCTAACCCCTTCCTCCCTTCCTCCCTCCAATGGGTGCAACAAGATAATCACAATAAATATTCCCATTCAGAATGGCAAATACATGGCAGCCACTGACCCCTGTCTGTGCAGGCAGAGTGAAGGCCTGCTCCTGTGGGTGGAGAAGGTCCTATCCCTGGGCTTGCTCTCGAGGGAAACTCTCTTGAAGGTTGTTCTCTGCAGCTGCCAGTTCCCCTGGAAGTCCCATGCCCTGCTCCCCTTGGCCACCATGGATGGGCATGTCAGGGAGCATCCTCCACATTCCCACAATATACCTCCTGCTGGTGGAAAAAGCTGTTTTGGGTCTTGAAAGACATTTTGAGTACAGGCTTACAGGAATTGTGAGCAATACAGTTTTATCAATGTAGATGTTCAGCCCCTCAAGGAATTGGTAGGTTCCTATAAGTCATCAAATGCCCTCTCTCCCTATTTCTATTCCTGTTTATAATGTAACCATTTCTTTCCTGGGCTTGTCTCACCCTGGGAACACCTTGACAAATGCAGTCACCATAGGCAACACACACAGCTCATATTTTCCCCAGCCCCTGCCATGGAGCTACTGAGTTACTCAGCACATGTCTCCTTTTGAGCTGTCATGACTGTCAAAGCCACCCAGTGTTATGCCTCTGTGAAATGTGGAACTCCACCTTTCCAGCCTCTGGATCAGCTCCCTGGCCACTCATCTATGACTATTGGGCCAAGGCCACTGAGTGAAGGTTTTGTTAGAGCAGCATTCATACCCATTATCAATATTGGTATTAGTCAGGAAAAGGCATGTTAGCTGCTGTGACAAACATTCCTCAATCTCAGTGATTTCATAAAATAGGCCTCGCTAAGTACTTAATACATAGAAAGGTGCCTCATTAAAATTTGCTGAATAAATGTTTTATGATATATAAGCAAATAGGTTGTTTTGATATATTTAATCTGTTACTGTTAACAAAATCAAGCTTCAAAGAATAAATTCACACATACAAAGCCATATACTGTAGATCCAGGATCTAGATCCAAACCCATGACAGGTGCTTGGGCCTACAATTCTCTCCTCAGTAGCAGTCAGAGCAAAAGTAGATTCTATCTTATTCTCTGCATTTACAACAAAGAAATCCTAAAGCCTGAC
This sequence comes from Ictidomys tridecemlineatus, assembly GCF_052094955.1. NCBI lineage: Eukaryota > Metazoa > Chordata > Mammalia > Rodentia > Sciuridae > Ictidomys > Ictidomys tridecemlineatus. The sequence goes on from NC_135485.1 coordinate 10,207,305, forward strand.
CATCTCCCTGTAGTTTTACATCCTTTCTCTCCTTGAATGATTTCAGTCAGAGATATTATATTGCCCACTATCCATTGCATACTAGTTACTTTAGGTGACTCAAAAAATATAGTGGGAAATAATCTATAGTTTTTGAAATAATGAGGGTTTGGCCTCAAACTTGTTTGTGTAACTTTGTGCAGTGAGTATATTTAATGATTTGCGCCCATGTCAATATTTCTATTCTCTACTGAATGGTCTGTTTATTTAGTCAATGTTTCTATTCACTTAGGGGATTTTATTACTAGCTATTTATTAAGTCTGGCACAGGCACACATTGTCCTATGATTATTTCTGTGCAAGTTTTGACATATTAACCACCTCTATTGCATCTACACATATGCAAGCCAAAATTGTCAAAAACTGTTGACTGGTCTGAACATAGGCAATACTTCATTCATTCAATATTTATTGAGCAACCTATTGTGTAGCAGATACTGAGCAAGATATGTTTGGGGATATACTATTTTTTAAATAACTTTGTTTATTGACCACACTTCACATTGTTTATAATCTGAATTCACAAAAGCTTGTGGGGTGTGGGAGTAAGGCAGTCAAAGAAAGGATGGAAATAGTAACATTTGTAATACATTTACAGACTGAAATGTCGGAAGATTTATTCTGATTAGAGACTGAAATGTCAGAAGTTTTATTTGACCGCACAGAGACAAAACTTGCAAAATAAGCATCCTTCCTAGAATTATGATTCACATATGGAATGAAACTTAACCATAACATCATCTCAAGTACTTTCCTGTTTTATAAAATCATCAGGTACAATTATTTGACATTTTCAAACAGATAAATCAGGGACACGAAGCACAGAAATAACTCAGTTAGCACAAAGAAGATATAAACACAGTTTCACTGGTATCTCAGTCTGTGAGTTGAAGCAGGAACTTTCTTAAGTGCTTTATTTTTTTCTTCTTCCAGCAAAATGATGCCATTGGGTCCTTGGGTAACACTTTAAAAGGCAAAAGCAATGTGGAGCATTGGGGCGCATAGAGCCACTCGTGGGAGAAAGAGTGAGCAGTGTTTAGATACCTGAGACCCTGGCTTTTGATTTGCCTCTGCCTGGGGTCTGCACATGCTGCTGGCTCCTGCTCCTTCCTAACGAGTGTATAGATTGAGCTCTTTGAAATGTGAGTATTATGGGAAGGATCGCAGTTGCTTTAAATTATAGGAGTTGGCAAGTGCCTGGGAGAAGGAGTGGGAGGCTGTTTAAACTGAGGAAGACAGTTGGAAACGCTGTACACCAGCATGAGCGCCACGCTTCAAACGCCTTCCCCTGCTCAGAAGAGCACTTTATTTTTCACCAAGTCGTTTTGGGGGGTTGTTTTGGAGCAGCTCCGAGTAATCAGCATATTTCTGCTTTGCAATTTTTTTTAATGGTTTCTAAATTCATGGGACAACCAATGCAAGAAAGCCTCATGTTTGGGGGAAAAGTTTGATACCAACAATGCCCAGAAGAGGTAAGCTACCATTTGCATTACAGCTTTTCTCTCTCTCTTTCTCTCTCTCTCTCTTTTTTTTTTAAATTTTATTTTCCCTCCTCTTTGGGTTTGGTCGAAATATTTACTGGAAGGACTTGAAATAGCTACTTGTAAAGAAGTGAGGGAACTTGAAGAAAGAATGTCAACAAATGATAAATCAGAGGTCGGAAAACCTCAGCAGAGATGCTTTCTCCTACTTTCTATTCTGCTTGATGCATGAATCTCTGTGAAATATCTTTGACTATTTGGAAATGCCACTTCTTTTAGAAAATGCTGGGAGAGGGTCTCCAAAGTCTCCCATCTATGATAGACCTAGTGTTGGTCAGTGCAGCGATGGGCTGATTTAGGTGGAAGTCAGAGCATCTATGTTTTCTTATCCCATATGTACAGCTCAACTTCCGGAGCTGACTCCTATAAGTCAGAAAAGTTTCCTGTGGATTTTAATATCATTCCTAAACTTCTCTTAACTGTGGTTGTAATGACTTATTATAAACTTGTTTTGTAGCCTATGTCTTTTGAAGTTAAATAAATCATTTGAATTTTCCTTGTAATGACACGGGAAGATGTTACCGATATTATACATCCTTGGAGGAAAAAAAATGAACAAAGAAAAACATATTTAGATTCAGTAATCGTTAATTCAAGTCACAGTGGGCCGACAATGTTGTTATCTCTGTAGGGTGGCTTTGCCTTGCCAATTGTGCCTTGTAAACAGGTAGGGAGCAGACAGCCTCAGACATTTCCTTGTCTTTCTGTGCATCCGTCACTGAAGCAGCATCTGGTGATTTGAGGTGCAGCGGCATTAATTATGGAGTGTGCCGTTTCTACTTGCCCGGGAAACTCTGTTATCAGGGTTCCCATCTTCCCAAGGCAGAATTCCAGGTGTAAAAACCAGATATCCACTGAGATCTACAAATTCTTCTGCAGGCTGAGATTTTTAACAGAGCCCCTCATTGATTCCGCACACACACACACATGTGCTCACAGGCAGAGGTTAAAAAGTCCTGTGGGTCTGACTGAGCTCCAGTGGTTTGGGAGGTGGCCTCAGTCCGCAATATGCAACTGGTGTAGAAACCTTCCCGGTCAAGGTCCCCAACTGCGGGAGACTGTGGGGGCCGCCCAGGGCCACTGCTCCTGGGCTGTGAAAGGCTCTACCTTCCTGCTGTGCCCGTGGCTGTTGTGTCTCTGGAATATGTTTTCCTTCTGTGTCAAGTTCTGGTTACGTAAGGTGGATTACGGTGGCTTCCCTGCCTTGCGGTCTCAGAGATGAAGGTCAGAGGAAGGACATTCTGTAACAAAGAAGGCAGTCCCACCAGCTTGTTGCGGGTGGTCAGGGGACACCCTCCATTAAGCTTCTCTCTATCCGTGGTTTTAGTGAAAGAAGTAAGGGACCCGCTGCTGCGATCGGTCGCCCTGCTCCTCTGAATTTCCTCCCACCGTTCCTATCCCTACGGACCCACAGAGAGGGATCCGGGTTGCACAGACAAGATTACTACCCTCGCCTCCTTCTCTATCCCTTTAGCCCATCCCCAGGCCAGTCGGGGAACCCCCACCCTCTCTGGAAGGGGGTCTTCAGGGCCCCACCCATGACCTCATCGCAGGCAGCCGGAGAGCCGGGATGGCCAGCGGTTGCATGGCGCCTGAGCGCACCCTGGGGACGGGTGTGGCCGAGAAACGCACCGTGTGGCATGACGTGGCTTCCCATCACGGGCTCCGGTGGAGGCTGGCGGCATCTCTGGAAGACAAACCCGCCAGGCCCCACCCCTGAGCCCAAAAAGGCCCCAAAGAGGACAAAAACAAAAGGCGATTAGGGTTACTAAGGAAGCCCCAAGCCAGCTGACTCATCCGAGTCACGGGGGCTGTGATGAAACCTGGACAGCGCCCTGGAAAGGACAGGTCAGGGTTCTCCCCCAAAGGGTGCTAGTGACAGAGGCCCAAGTGACCTAATGCACCCTCTGGCCTCAGAGAGGCAGGAAGAGGGAGCAGCGCCTACGAGGGGCACCGGGTGTTGTTAACTACTGAACTGCTGGGCCGTGGCCAGGCCTCTGACCTGCTTTGGATATGAACCAGGCTTAGCCCCAGCTGTGGGCTGCAGAGATCCACACTGGGGGATAGGAGAGAGACATGCACTTACTTCAGCAATCCTACCCGGGTGTCCACTCTGGAGGAGAGACCTTAGCAAGATTCTTTGAACACGAGTCTCAGCCCAGACAAATTAGACCTTTACAGCAGTGCACAAAGCACCCGAGGACACCAACAAGTGCTGGGCATGTCAGCCTGCTGACATCAGGGAGCTTCTCATGGAGTTGTACTTGAGCTAGATCTTGGGGTTGAGCACCTCCTCATAGAGAGCCATGAGGAGCCAGGGCATCCAGGAAGAGGCTGGTATGCAAAGGCTCAGAGGTGTGAAAATCATGGCCGCTCCAAAAGCCAAACTGCATGGGGTGGCAAGGCTCTGTTTCCCAAAGTGAGTGCCAGGGCCCACACTTTCATGGGTTATTATAAGTATTTTCTGGTTAGGCCAATATGGGAATGTAGAAAACTGCGCCCAGTGGACCAGAGCCCTGGTTCTGGGTTCAAAATGCCTGAATTCAAATGCAGTGCCCCCGTCTTAACTGCCATGTAAACTCAGACATCCTAGCTTCAATTTCTCCATCTACTAGTGAACATTTCCATCTTCCAGTGGCATTTTAAGGATTAACTTAGAGAATCCCTGTAAGAGCCTATTATCAAGTACCTGGCATATGAGAGCTTAATGGATGTTAGCTGGTTTTTGGATTCAGTGCTCGTTTCTTTGTTGCAGGATCTCTCACACATTGTAGTTGGCTAATGGGCCCAATGACTCTCCATGAGTGGGTCATTAGAATCTAATATTTTCCAATTCATTTCACCAGGAATTTTTTTTTTTTTTCCAAGTAGCATCCCACAGACCATGATGTGTTCTGGAAAATGGTAAGATCAAATGGGCCCAGTGCATCGAGGCCAAATGTCCTTAAAGAGCACAAAGTTTCCCAAGATCTTATCTGAAATGCACCAGTCTTTACCAGCCACTTCACAAATTATCTTTCATATTTCTAAGCTCCAGAGCCTCCTAGAAAATCGACTGTCTTAAAACCATTTTCAACTTTTAGAAGGAAGAGGTGACAGCAAAGCAAATTTTAGTCTGTGATTTCACACTTGAAAAGTTAGCCTTTGTCTCCGGTTTGAGGACCTACTGTCCTCAATGCAAAAGAGAGATACTAGAAGGAAACGTGGTCCTGCTTTCAAGGAGCTGTTGATTGAATGGGGAAAATCAAGCACACCTTCCAATAGCCAAAATGTGACTTTAGATATCACAAGACACGGTGTACACGATGTGAATGGAAACTGAAAGAAGAGACTCCAATTATCGGAATAATCAGTCACATTCTTTGACATCTATCATGTGCAAGTAACTGGGCTGAGTCCTTTACCATGTGATCCATCCATTTAAACCTTACAACCAGACCAGAGGTTGGGAGTGGATCAGTTCATTTCACAGTTGAGAAAACCTGAGCCCCAGAGACATTGAGTAACCTGCCTGTAGTCTGCCCAAACCAAAGGGGAAGCAAGTTCTCAAGCTTAGGTCCCTCTGATGCTCTGCGTCTACCACCAAGGGAAGACTCCTCCAAGGAGGCAACGTGCCAACTGGCTTTGAAGGTGAGAAAGGATTGGTGGAAGGTGCAGAGAGAGAGGCATAAGCACCAGAGAGAAGAGCCCAGGGAGACAGGAGAGAGCCCTGGCAGGACAAAGCATGAGTTCAGAGAGTGGGGAAGGGCGAGCTGGAGAGACTCGGTTGGAATGATGAAAGCCTTGAATGCCAAACCACAGGGTTTGGACTTCTTTCATGGAATTATCATTAAAGGTTTGTAAACAAGAAAGTAACATGATGAGAAGGGATGATTAATCTGTTCGCAGCAAGGACTTCAGTGGGGAGCTAGATGGGTGCTGGCAAGAGACAGCAGCAGCTGCGGCTCTCAGGGCAGTGAGGGGAGGAGGGGCACAGTTGGCCCAGTCTCCAAGGCCTTCGCCACCACCAGGGTCTTTCCAAACAACAACCCTGAGGCCTCCCTGAGTCCACCGTCCACGGGGGTCTCAGTTTCGATCCTGTCAATTGGGAGAGAAAGGGTGGAGAATGTAGAGTGCCAAAGGGACGAGTTGACCTTTGAGGGCTCTCCCGGCTTTCAAGCCATAAAGATAACATCCTAAATATTTTTATGGAAATCATTAGCTGCACAGTTCCCTATTCCATCACCAGGTTCCAGACTTCTCCTTCATATCAAGCAGGCATGTTTCCAAAACAACTTTAGGGTCTACAAAAGTTTTATGAGTTTACAGCTATAGCAATTACATAATAATGGTATTGGCACGCAGGGACTGGGGGAGGGTGCATTTTAATACACCCCCTCAGGGAGTACTTTTGTCCATCTTCCTAGCCTCTGCCTCTTGCAAAACTCAACTGTCTATCTCAGTGATTAAGAACTCTCCCTGCAGCGTGTACCATATCAGAATTTCACAGTGTCTCGAATGAAAATTATTCTACCTGGGTGTCTTATGACCTCCTGCAGCTTGCAAATGGGTGATAAGCTTTCAGGAAACAGGGAAGAGTTCCTCTTAATTCTGCAAGTCTGAACCTTAACTGACAAACAGGTTTGCAAGAGACATCACATTTCCTTATTTTTCTTAATTCAACTTAAATCTGATTCCAAGAATTTGTGCCAGTAAGAAGAACTTTAGTTTCAGAAATTATTGGTGCTCCTAACTACACAATCCCCAACATTTGGGCCAGGCACAGATTCTGGGACATCCTCTGCCACATCAATTCTACCTAGTCTTTTTGTCCTTTTTGTAAGGAAAGAATCTAATGAAGGAAATAGAGAGGGGAGATAGCTCAACAGGAGCAGGTTTTTGGGACAAACCTGCAGAGGGGGCCCCAGTTGAGACTGAGCCCCATCTTCTGTTTACAGCCTGGGGTAGATAGAGGGGCATGAAGGAGTGGGGGAATTTTTGCGGGTAGGCCATTGCTAGGGGAGGGTCCTTGTGGTCGTCACCTCCATTCTTTGAGGTGGCCACTGTTCCATGTTAAACCAGGTGTTTTCAGAATTCCAGTTCCAGGTAACAATTTCCTTCTTTTGCATGGTGATCGAGTATGGTCTGGGGTTTAGGTCAGACTGAGTCATAATGACCCCAAGGTGACTCTTGTTCTAAGTTGGAAGATAGGTTTGGAAATGGCGCTGCCTGTGTCAAGTTCTTGCTGATACCTTTGATGTCTGTGGATTCTACTTTCAAACCCTCACGGGGGACTGGGAACCACTGCAAAGGTTGGGATCCCGGTGTCTGAACAGTCCGGGCAGCCCTGCAATCTGAGGTCTGGTCAGCCACACAGGGCCAGCGTGTCCACTTCTCATAGATGTCCCTTTCCCTCTGTCTTCCTAAGTTTGGAAAAATCTCCCATCAAAAGTCTCTCACTTTCCCTCTGCACCATATACTTTGAGGCGGGGGACTCTTGGTGGGGGGGCGGGGGAAAGGAAGTTGTTTTCAAGAAACTTTTGCCTTTTGCTTCTTGCTCTGCAAAACCCTTGAAATAAGGAAATGCAAAGAGCCAGGCAATGCTTTTGAAATAAAAGGCAGAAATGGAGAAAGACACACTAATTAACATTTTGGTATGTGTATGTGATTCTGTCACATATTTACTCAATTATCATCAATAAAATATGTACCCCTCTAGATAATATCATGACTTCCTCAAACTTACTGTTTGCTTCCAGAAAAGGAATTTATTATGATCAGATCCATAGTGTCTTTTTATTGAGTGCCTACTCTATGCCAGTACTGCATATATATTGTTTCCATATCCCCATTTCTTAGACTAGGAGGGCGAATAGTTTATCTATAGACTTTTGGAGAATAAGAGTTGGAGCTAGTATTTTAAACTGATTTTGTACCAGTCTCCAAAACCTACACCCCTTTCACACTATCATCTCACCAAATCCCAGAAAGGACTCCTGATTTTCTATTTAGTGATTTGGAGCTCTGCTTTTGACTAATCTGTCAGTAACCATTTTCAACTAAAATTTATTTTAAATGGAGTTGTTTTTTCACCATAAACAGTGTAATTCTGCTGGATACAGCGATAACTCTAAAGAATGTTTTACATGCAACTCATGGTCAGGTGTCAGGGTAGGAAATTCGATCCAATTTGAGAAGACAGCAAGGTTGAACACTTTGTCTAAGGCCACAGTTAGAAGAAAGCTCAAACTCCAGCATATATTTGTCTTTCTTCTGCCTCAAGGTCAAGGGAAGGAAGTCAGTCTTAACTAATGAAAAGCTATTTATAAAACAGTGTTAAATATGTGCAGTTTCAGGGCCTTTGTTTGCTACGAATAACATAGGAACAGCACTAATCTAGGTGCCTTAAAACTCATCCTAACAGATGTATTCTGAGAAGATTTGAGAGCCCTTGTTAAAACACTGTGTCCTTGCTCATGGCTGACACCCACCAACAGAAGATTTTCTTAGATTGATAAGCGATCTTTTTTCAGCTTCCTTTTTGAAGCATTAATTTATTTAGAAAAGACCTTTACGAAGTGATTTTTATCTCATTCACTTGAAATCGAATTTAACACCATTGGAATCTTAAAGGATTCTTGGAATGTATCTGCCTTGCCAACCCACTTTATCACAGGTATCTCTATCAGCTGCCAGGATCATTCACAATTCCTCTTTCCCTTCACAGTAAAAATCATGCTCCTCGGTGTGGCCCAAGGGTGTGCTTTGGTTTGAATTCCATCCCAAAAAGCATGTGTTAGAAACAATGCTCAGTGCAACAATGGGTTGGGAGGTGGGGCCTAATGGGAGGTGTTTAGGCTATGAGGGGTCCAGCCTCAGGAATGGGTTGATGCCTACTGAGAATGAGTTATATGGCACATGCTCTCTTGCCATTTTGCCTTCCATCATGGGATGACATGGTAGGAAGGCCCTTGCTAGACATAGGCCCCTTGATCTAAGGCTCCTATCCTCCAGAAATGAAGTAAATCTGTTCTTTGTAAATTACCTAGTTGTAGGTATTCTGTTACAGAGCATGAAACAGATAAAGACAGGAGTCTTTAAAAACAATCTCTCTCTCTCTCTCTCTCTCTCTCTCTCTCTCTCTCTCTCTCTCTCTCTCTCTCTCTGTTGTGGGGTTGAACCCAGAGCCTCATGCATACTAGGTGATTGCTCCACCAGAGAACTACATCCCTGGCCTTCGGAAAACCTATCTATTGACTGCCCTTCTTGTCCACTCAGGGACACTCCTGCCACTCTCCTCCAGAAATCCATTTTCTACACACAGTGAGCTCCTTGGTTTCTGGGGCAGCCCTCTTGTCTACCTGATATCATTCCAAATAATCTGAGTCCACATCTTACCTTTGTATAAACTATGTTAAAACTATGAAATCTCTGGTCCTCCATCATTTTATTACCTACAAAAAAATTATAATTTTATAGGATTCCAACATAATCTAGAAATGTAAAAGACAAACTCTCCCTTCTTAAAGTTAATTTACATGCCAGCTCTTACGTACAACAAAAAATGTGTTGATCATCCTCTGTCCTTGAGCCTGAGATGGAACGGTATCTAAACAAACTTTTAGAATTCATCCAAGCTGCAGACCTCCCTAGACTCGTGCTAGCAGTAGCAAAACACTCGTCCTTAATAGAGCTACCCCTTCCATTAAAACACCACTGGTCACCAGCATGTTCTTTGTCATGCCCGAATCTGTTTTTTTTTTTTAAACATCTCACGATTGGTCTTTGTTTGGCTTTTAGATGTAACAAGGAAAAGTCTTCTTTCCTCTGGCATTTTAAACACTTACCCACTCTTTCCCAGAACACACAAGGGAGAACTTTCCCAGACACCTGGGACTCCCCTAAGATTTGTGTGGCCCTCTTAAAACAGACATCGGGACTTGACCAGCAGATTCCAAATGACTTTCACAATTCCAGCCAACTTCATCTTGATGACCTGGGGTGGCACGTGGCTCCCTGAGGCCCTGCATTGAGAAAGAATCAGAAACCCCATCTGGAGTCAGCAAGAAGCCAATTAGTGATGTCAAACAGAAAAATCAGATATTTTCCAGAGCTGTTCTAACTATTATTCTGGATATTATCTGACCTCCCAGAGTATAAAGAAACTGTTACTCCAATTCTTTGTTTTCCTTAATGCTAGTTTTGTATCAGTTATTTGCTAATAAGCCCATCTCATGAAAAGGTTGAATAAGACATTCAGATTATTTCTTAAACTTAGTTACGGCACAGCTTGTTTTCACCCTTGTTATGGTGCCACTTTTCTTCTTACTGAACTAAAAAATACTGAAGAATCTGGAATCAGGATCTCTTTCAGTTTCAGCTCTTCCTCAGGGCTGTGTGTTGATGGGCAAGTCGTGTGAATACTCAGTCTTTGTAGATCATTGAAAATGGAAATAGCATTTACCTACTCCACTGGACTCGCTGGGAGTATGAAGTGAGATACTATGTAAGAAAAAGCCTAAGGCTATAAGGTGAAATTTAAATGCTGGTTATTGTTAGGAGCCTGATTTCTTCTAACTGGCCAACTTGATTTCTCTTTGGCCTCTTTGTTATGGTGGTGTCCTTCTCTCTGGACAAACTGGCATCTAGTTGGACGTTAACAACAAAAGCACAAGCAACGGGGATGCAAACATGCGAGGGACTTGGTGAATGGACTTGCATGTGAGTGCACCCATGCCAAGGAAGAGGATTTCAGCCAAGATGGAAATGTCTGCAGGATGCGGTCAAAGCAGTGACAATCAAAACCCAGGCAGCTCTGCCAGGCTTTCTTTGATGACAGTCATGCCCCCTGAATTGTGGTTTCGATTTCCACAGTTTCACTGCAGTCCAGCCACATTCTTTGATGGATCATGATCCAAAAACTTTAAATAGAAAATTCAGAAATAAATAATTCACAAGTTTTAAATTAGGCACCATTCTCAGTAACATGATGAAATCTTACACCATCCTGTTCTATGGTGCCAGGGACATAAATCAGCCTTTTGTCCTGTGTATCCATGCTGTATATGCTACTCACCTGTTAGTCGCTGAGTAGTCCTTCTAGTTGTCAGATCAACTGTCAGGGCATAACAGGGCATATGTTCAAATAAGCTTTTATTTTACTTAATTATGGCCCCAAGGTACAAACCTGTATGACAGTATGTTGTTATACCTGTCCTATTTCATTAATTACTATTTGTGTTGTCAGTCTCTTGCTACACCTAATTTATAAATTAAGTTTTATAAAGATGTATATAAAGGTATGTATGTGGAGGAAAAAAACACAATTTATAGAAAGGTCTATACTATCTGAATTTCAGGCATCCCTGGAGGTCCCACTGATAAGGGGGAACTCCTGTAACCAAGGCTTTGAACGTGTGGTTTGGAGAGATTTGTGCTTGCCATTTGTTAACACATTTCAACATTGCTGCTCCAGTTCTTTGGTCCACAAACATATATAAGCGTTTCTCAGGGATACATCATCAGTAAGACATTCGTTTAGCTCTATGCAACATGCTAATTCAGGGGCCACAACCCTTAATCTACAGGGCCAAGCAGAAAATGCACACGAGTGGGTAAGCACAGGGAGACCCCTGAGAGCCAGGACTGCCTGCTCTACCTGCATCCAAGGAGAACGTGGCCCAGCAAGTGCCAGTTGTTTTATGTTCAATAAAATCCATATATCTGGATGCTTTTATGTGAAATATTCCTATTTTAAAATGCTGGCTGTGTGTTTGACCTATGAAATGGCATTTTCAGAGAGTTGAACTCACTGTTAATTTAGAGACAGAACGAGTTCCCATTTTTTTTTTTTCTCGCTGTGTGAGAAATCTCAAGAGCCTTTGCCATTCTGCCAACACGTCCTGAATAAACACGTCCACACGTGCACATGACCTGCCAGTCAGGCTGGAGAGCAGAGCTTCCCACTCCAGCAAAGGCGGCCCTGTGGACCCGCCCTCAGTTTATCTCTCAACACCCTTAGGAGGCTGAGAAGGTGTCTGGCCCTGTTTTGCAAATGAGACCCACCCCTCACCTTCGGTCAGCAGGGACACAAATGTAAATGAGCACAAAGTCTGCTGGCCCACAGAGCTGGAGTCCTACAGCCTTTGTTGCACAGGACCAGGGGAGGTAATGTGAAATGTTACTGCTGCTCACTTCTCCAGTGGTGGACACGGAGTGAGCCATGATGCCCTGTCCTCTCTTGGCCCTAATCTCCCTGGCCTTCTACCCTTTCTGTGGAGAACTGGCCTCTCCTGCACGTCCCCCATTTCTCCTTTTCTACTCCTTAACTTAGTCCTCTTCTCACCTGGCCTGCTTCACTCAGTCTCACCCTCTTCCCACCCCATTCTTTGTGCCCTGTGTTTCTTTTCTTTCACACCATGTCTTGGGTCTCTCTTTCCGTCACCCACATCCTCTTCCTATCTCTCCACTTCAGCTTCCCACCCTTCTCTCTCCTTCTGCCCGCCTTCTCCAAGGTTCCTTCCTCTTTCTTTATTTTCTTCCTGCTCTCTTCTCCACCCTCAAGTCTAAGTTCTATTGCTTTGTTGGTATTTATGCTTCATTTCCTGTAGCTTACAAGCCCCCCGTAAATAAAGTGCCTAGCCTAGAGCCTGGTACTTGGTAAAAACCCTCTAAACAAAAGTTGGCTGCTTGCACACACGATTTGAGGTCAATTGAAAGAAATGTGCAAAATAAAGCAATTTAAATGGAAACAGAAAATCAAAGCCACAGAGAGGAGGAAGGACAAAATATGTGAACCACAGGACCAATCTGGTTACTGTGATGGAGTGTGAAATTTCACTTCCTGGCAGCCAAACCCGAGTCTTTTCAGACAAAAAGTGACCTCGTGTATTCTTGGGTGTGCTGGGGCGGCAGGGGGCGAAGGGCCAAAGAAGGGCACTGAGTGCCCTGTCTTCTGCCCTGACCCAGACCCCGCCTTGGAGAGCATGTTTTTCCCTGTACTTGGTTTTATTTTCAGCAACCTACTAATCTCTCCTGGAGCAGTCACGCTGTGTGCTGGTGAAGCCTCCCTCCGATGCTGTTTGAATGTTGTTTTGTGCCGTGGAGAATGCGCGTCTTAGAGTGAAGGCAAATCACGGTTGAAGCGGTTGCTATGGTGTTGCTAGCAGAAACCTGTCACTCCTGGTTAATCTGAGAGCCTACTGAACACCAGGGCCAGCTGCAGCTGGGAGATAGATGGAAGGAAAGTATCAGATAAAGGAAGAAAGGAAAAGCTCTCCTGAAAGCTGTTTTTCCTTTAAGACACTCATTTCGCCGTCCTTCCTTGCCCACGTTACCATCACTTTCCTTCCGAGACAGATTTCAGGTTCTGAATATTTCCCTCCAGTAGGAATTCCAGAGTAATTTTCCAAGATTGAATGCTAATAACTTAATATTTTAATCCAAAAAGGCAGCACAAGGTAGGCTGGCTGTGAAGCTGGAACAGACTCTGGGGAAGCCCTGGCCGTGTTTTTCTGGATGGGCACCACAGGTCGATTAACTTCTCGCCACCTCCTTGTTGCAAAAATTGAGAATGAGAGTACCCACTTCTTTAGTGTCATTGTGAGGATTATATGAGATAATATGGTGCCCTGTAAATTATAGCTAATATTAAAATTCCTGTTTCTACCATGGGAATGAAACAGAAGAGAAACATTCAGGCAGGCAGGGTGGAGACTGAATCATGAAACACCAAATCTTCTTCCCTCTCTTCCTTCCTTTCTCCCTCCCTTCCTTTATTCTTTCTTCCATTTTTCCATCCCTCCTTCCTCCCTTTTTCTCCCTTCAAAGCTACCCAGCATGAGCATGCATTCAATAAGCTTTCTAATTAAACAAAAATTGCAGATTTCTTTATACAACAACTCCAGCTATAAATGGCCTTAATTATAAGATTTGTGTCCTTTACTACACAAAACGATATTCTAAATTGGATTTGAATGAGATCCTGAAAGAGATTCAGACGTGCTTGGCAAGTGGGAGAAACGAGCGAGCGCGGCAACATGGCGTAAGTAGGGCAGGAGTCCTGGCTGGTGTCCTCAACCTTGGTTGCACCCAACCAATCAATGAGGGAGGTTGGAAAAAGTCCAGGCCGCACCCAACACCAGGACATCAGGGTCTCTGGGGGCAGAACCCTGGCATTTATAATTGTTTAAAGCTCCTGAATGTGTAGCCAAAGTTGAGAGCCATGGTTGGAGGGGATGGCCTATGGTGTGGAGAGCTGCCCACCCCAGGGCTGCATGGTGTACTCGGGTGTGAAGACATCCATAACCTTCTAGACACCACAGAGCCCTTTCAGGAGACTTGAAGAAACAATCATCCTGGTGTGAAAGGAAGGAGAGAGCGACTAGGAAAGATCTAGAGTGGGCCTTGTGCCTTCGACAGACATGGTAGAACATGGGGACCCAGGCGGAGACAGTTGAAAGAGTTAACAAAGGCAGCATGACTCTTTTTAGAACCAAGCTCATTTTTTGAATATGGGAAACCTAAGCATACTTAAGCTAAAACAAGTCTACCGCATTTTTTGTAAGCTTAAAATTTAAATTTTGGAAAATGGTAAAAAGGAAAAAATATGTACTTTGACCCAGTTGATTCATCAGAGGCTCTTAACCAACCAAGCATATCTCCTGCTTCACACCTCACCATTTTACTTGGCATGCATTAAATTTCCTGCTGTGTCAAATATGTTACTTGATCACTTCTCTTCACCCTCAAAAACCCTACAAAGTGACCGCATCTCATCTCACAGACAAGAAGTTTCTCAGATGAGTAATGAAACTCAAGAGAGTTTGCCTGAAGTCAGTAAGTGGCAAAACTAGGACTCAAGCCTGGGTTTGCGTGACCCCAGAGTTCACAGTCTTTCTACGTTGCCACTCTGGGTGTAAAGAAAAAAAAAATCAATTCTAGAAGAACTGCATACTTCCTTCAAAACCTGCAAAATGACGCACGAAAACACATACACACACAACAACAACAACAACAAAAAAAACTGTGTCCTGAAAGATACATCAATCGCTTCTGAACAAAATCAGTGAGAAGTGAAAGTCTCCAAGGCTGCATGCAGCTGAACCTTCAAGTTGCAGAAGGGCTTGATTTCCGAGAGGGCAAGGTAGGCACGAGATCTTTGCCATCATTGACACAGATGGTGGTGGAGAAGAGCCAGAATCAGGATTGCCCACAAGGACACTACGGGGATGTGCAGCCTTCTGAGCTAAGGGCAGGTGGGTCTGGACAGGAATGATCACCCCAGGTCCACTCATGTGCACCATCTGCCCACTCCTGCCTCCTGTCCTGCATGAAGCTCTTGCCCATTTCCACCTGCTGAATCATCCCATATGTGCCAGCTTAATGGGTCATCTTCTCATCTTCTCTTGCGGAAACCCAATCTCCATAGCCCTTAATTACCCCTGAAAACTGATTAGAGTCCATTTGTAACATCTTCCTCCTGTTATATCCAGGTATATATGATCCACAGGGCTGCTTTGGTTTCTGGAATATTAACTTAGAAGATAATAAAATCTAATATAAATATATTAGCTCCAAATAGCAGCATAATCTGTGTCAATGAGATGATTCCCATTTGGTCTTCAGAGTGTAAATATAAGTATTAGTTATCCTTTGTAACGAGACAGGGGAATGAGAAAAATATTGCTTCCTTTCCAATGAAAAAGACCTCAAATTCAAGAATTGCTGGTGCAATGTTCACTTGAAAGAGTCAGTGACATTTCATGTTGCCTTTCTAAAGTTAAAAAAATAATAATTTTATATTTTTTTTTAAAAAAAAAAGCTGGCTTTCAGGTTCATTCCAGGACAAATTTAAATTCTTTGAGAATAAAGTTGGGTAAGACCATAACAGAGACTGTTTAGTTTGGACAAGAAAAAATGCCAAAAATGCCCATAAAAGGGAGGATTGGCTAAGAATTTTTTTTTCAGCTCATATTTTCAGATTTTAAAATTTGAGAGAAGATATGAGACACTCATAATATACAAACACCTCATCCAGGGCTTGTGTCCCACAGAAAGTCGTCCCAGGGAGCTTGTGGTGTTTTGGCCAAGGCTGCTGACCATGATGGCCCTCACTGACCACAACATCACCAGAAGGAAGGAAAGAGCAGGCTGAGGGCCTCCTGTGGGTCAGGCTTGTCTCCTCTGTCCTGACTAGGCACTGGACGAACATCGCCTCATGTGGGCCTCCCAGTTACCCCCTTTAAGAGGGTGTTAGTCCCACTTTCCCTCCCAAAAGGAAAAAGGAGCCGAGGAAGATGCAGAAGCTGAAAAGCAGGGCTGGCGGGGTGGGGGGGGGCGGTAAATCCAAGGTGGAAAACCAGACTGAAATTCTGTCCAAAATTTGTTCGAATCAGTGGATGAACAAATCTCAGAAGGCCACAAAAAGAAAGAAAAAAAGAAGAGTCTCATCACACACTGAATCTAAGGGCCCTGGCTCGCTGGCCCTGGGAGACAGGAACTGGATCTCCTCTGGGAGGCTAACGCTTCAGTCAGGGCACGTCAGGTGTTGACACAGCAGTGGGCAGGTCATCTATCAGGGTAGTCAGGGGCCTCCCAGAGGACCACGGCCTCCTCCACAGTTGGCTGTGGAAGGAGGCCTCGGGGAAGGCCGGCATATGCACTCACCCTCATTAAAACCCACCCTCCAACGGGGGGTGAGGCTCGGAGGGCTCAGTCCTCACAGAAGAGAGGATGGAAGGGGGGTCTGGAAGAAATGGCAGATCTCACATAGACAGGAACAGGGAAAGACGTATATGCCGTCCTTAGTTAAGGCCAGGTGCCCTGTTTGGTCAGAAAAGAATGTTCTGGAAGGAAAGTAATAACCTTAAAGTTCAATGAGGATTAAAGTTCCAACTGTGAAGAGTTGGGAATATAAAAGGTAATTCTGATTTTATTCTGAAGGAAGGAGGAAGCCATCAAAGGCTTCCGAGGGAGAAAGTCTTCCAAGAGACATGTGGGAAGCAGCATTTGGGAGGATCAAGCTGTCTGCAGTGTGGGGGAGGGACTGGAAGTGGAGGAAGCCGGATGGGGGACTTCCCTCGGCATCCCCCGGCTCTCACGGGGTCAAGGCTTGCGGGTGGTAGGCTCTGCAAGTCATCTGAGCTCTGCCTGGGTGCCAGAAAGCTGTGCCAATGAAGCAGCATCTCAGGCTGCCCTGCTCTGCCTGATGTGGCTCCTGTGGGATGGGCTGCATCCCCATGGCTTTTGATGTGGAAATGTCATCAGGACATGAGTGAATTCCAGGAAATCTTCCAGGCAAGAGCATGTGATCCAGGAGGCCACACTGTATACATGTTGACCTCAGGAAGCAGGGAGAGAGTGATGAGGGGGGAAACACAGTTGGGGAAAAACGAGATTTTTTTTTCCCCATTGCCATAGGACATATATTTAAATTATGGACCCCAAGTAGAAACCACAGTTGGTGAAGGGCTCACATGAATGCCGCTAATGCTTAAGAAAAAATGTCTGTAGCCAGGTTGCCTGTCTCACCCCTATTCACATATACAGGAGCCCCCTGGATCCTGGTGTTATCTGAGCAGTCAGCAGAGAGCAATGCATTGGTAAGACCCTACCAGGACTCACTTCTGGAAGGAATGGGTTTATGATGCCTACAGGTTGCAAAAATTCAAGAAGGCTGTGTTAGGGAACTAGAATTGAACCTGAGTTCCCGTCCTAGCCATGTAACCTTGGGCAGGTTCACTCATCTGCAGAATACCGAAAGCAACCTGACGATCTAATGCAATAGTAGGTATGCCAGCATTTACTCAAAGCCAGATGTTGACATGGCAGTGAGCAGGTCATTCATCAGTGGAGTGGCCCACCACCCAGCATCCCCAGGCCAGAGGGCCACGTGAAATAGCAATCAGAAAACACTCTGATGAGTCAAGAGAGACACCAGGGGAAAAAGGCAAAAGATTTCACTGGATTTTCAAACAAGGGGTCTCACATTTTCATTGTGTAAGAAGCTCATATATTTTGTTGCTCATACACTCTAGAAGTGAAACTGGAGATGAGAAGAATCTCTGGGAATCTGACAGGGAGAGGTGGATGACAGTTGATTCACGCTACTAGCATGTGGGAGTGACCCAATCCTACCTCATCTAGAAGTGTCCAGGGCATTGTGGTACACTTGGCATCCCAGCACTCCTGCCTCCCAACTAAAAGTGCCAATCCCAAATACCTCCAAAGGGGTGTGGTGCCACACCCACACCTATGCTAAACCCACAGAGAGGGAAAAAATCAAGGTTGGCAAAATAAATGGTAGAATAAGAATTAGATTGTAAAATCAAAATTTTTAAAAACCTCAACATTAAAGAAACCTTGGGGGCTGTTGATCAAATCTCTGAAGCTCTTGATGGACCACCTAGAATCTCATTGGAAATTCCTATGACCTGTCCACTCCAAGAGAGTCTGATTTACAGTTGCAGGGACACAGCTGGAATGGGTTTCTTTTCCTTCCAAAGAATGGCTCTTTGCCCAAAGACAAGTCTTCCCAGTGCATGATAAACACAAGCAGGCCCCCATACCTACACCCAGCCTCCCAGACTCAGCCAGAGGCGGGAGGCCAGGCTATAGCCCTTCACCTGTGCACTCAGGGTTAGACGTGGGTCTAACCCTACAGTCTGTGGGCCCTACTGTACTCAGGTTTGGACTTGTCTATGAAGGGTTTGGCAGGTATAACAGCAATGGCCTGTTCACAGAAAAGGCCTTCAAAGGCCTTAATGAGGACAGCGAGCAGCCCTCTGAGAAGCCAGGGTTTGGGGTTGTGTTCGCTAACCAGGCATTTGAGGGCTGGGTTTGGAAGGTAAAAAGTAACCCATCAGACATAAAAGCACACACAGTCAGTTCTCACTATTTGTAGTACTTAGGTTATACAAATTCACCATGAATGTTGAATTAGCAAGTGCTGAACCGGTGCTTTTAAGGTTAGGTTCCTGGTAGCCTTAGGACCTGATCTTCAGCAATTGATCATTACATGACCTCATTTTATGTATGCTTATTTTATATATATATTGCTCATCCACAAACCATGAGCTCAGATCAGCAGCACTGTAACTCACACCTGAATGAAGCTCATCTAACATAGGCATTTTCTCTGTGATACATCTGACAGCCTTCTTGCACTCAGAACCACTAGACAGCATTTTCTATGCCTGACGTCATTTTAACCTGCAAAATAACCCAGAAAAGCACAAAAAATGCAAGAAAGATGTCACTAAATATATTGCAAAAAAAAAAAAAAAAAAAGGACACTTGCGTATAGTGTGAGGGCTGAAAGCAGGTCTCCATCTCAGCTATTTGATCTCAGCTGTGCCTAATTGTAAATAACCATCAAAGCACAAGTATTTCTTGGAAATTACAAATAAATTTTAGCACATAGGTGAGTCTGCATTTATAAAATCTGTGAACAGTGAGGACTATCTAAAATTCACTCACACACTTAGGCATTATGTTTGCACTTGATCGAAGCCTAGGTCTCCAGTGAAGTTTATATTAAAGCCCTCCAAGTGTTAACTGACCTAAGGGACACCAGGATTTCAAATGAAAATAAATTGTTCTGTTGAAAAGTACTTTTTCTCTGAAAGAAAAAGGACCCCCAAATGTATTCATAACACATCTTTCCAAGATACTACATAAGCCACTTGCACGTTTTAGCATTAAATTGAGAAGGTCTTCCTGTTAAGGCAAACTCTTTCCTTTTCTTTCTTTTTTTTCCTTTTTCTAAATAATTTTTTCATTGTTTTTAATTGCCACATAGTAGTTGTACATAATCATGGGGCAATGTATTGACATAGGTATATGATGTGTATTGATTATCAGAGAGCAATTAGCATACCCATAACTTTGAACATTTATCATTTCTCTTTTTTATAATTTTATTTTATTTATTTATATGTGGTGCTGAGGATCGAACCCAGGGCCTTGCAGGTACGAGGCGAGTGCTGTAACACGGAGCCATAACCCCAGCCCAAATATTTATCATTTCTTTGAATTAGATTCAAAGTCCTCTTATCTAGCTATTTTGAAATATACAATAAATTATTAATTATATTCACCCCACTCTGGCAAAGCACACTAGAGCTCGTTGCTTTATCCACTGTGTTTTTATCCATTAGCCAACCCTGCTCCTTACCCTCACCTGCCTACCTTTCCCAGCCCCTGGTAACCACTACTCCACTCCACTTCTAGGACACCAGTGTTTTTGTCTTCTGCGTATGAGTGAGAAGGTGTGGTACGTGTCTGCCTGCTTCTGGCTCATTTCATAATGTCCTACAGACCCTCCCATGTCAGTCAGACTTTCTGGAACCTGGTGGATCTTAGTTCTGTCCTCAGAAATGGCACAGAACATGGCCCCTCCTTCACTAGGGAGTCTTTCAAGTACCCAAAGACACTACCAGCTCTCTCTCTTCTAAGCCTGCAACTTCCCCTTCTGACATCCCACCTGGATCTTCTTTGCAATTCCTCTCATGTTACCATTCCGCACTTGGGAAATGCGACTAATCTTCCACAATCCGATTGCCAACCCCTGCTTGGGTTCCAGAATTAAATAAGTGGTCTCAAACTCTGCTGGTAGGATACTTGATTTGTACAAATTTTCTGAGGAGTAATCTGGCAATATATTAAAAAACTCTTTAAAATGATCCTCTCTTTCCAGGTCTTAAAATTTTACTTTAAGGAAATATTCATGGACTTGTGCTAACACTTGTTCCAAGGATGTTTGCTACAGGTTTCTTTGTTAAGCCAACATGTGAAAACAGCTTAAACACCAAAATTAGGACCACACTTAAGAAATTATGACATGTCCATATAGCCTTTAAATACTATGCAGCCATTAAACAACAATGTAAACAAATCTATATTGATTTCCATAGGTATTCATTCATATGATCATATTAGAAGATCAAAAGAATGAGTGTGACCTAATTGTATTTTCATTAAAACATCCATCTATGACGCATAGAGAAAAATATTACCCACAGTTTAACATCCACTATCTAAGGTTGGTTCAATTTAAAGTATTTCTCTTCTTTATCTCTTGTTTTCGAATAAGATACTCTGATTATAATAAGGAAAAGCAGTTCTATTTAGTGTTTAGAAAGAGTAAAATCAAGAAACTTCTCAGTAGTTTTTCCATTGCTCTCAGAATGAAATACAAACTCCCAGCTTGGGGCAGAAGGTAGTCCATAATGTAACCCCAGCTTGGGGACCGAAGACCTTCTGTGATGTTACCCCTCCACTGTCATCTCCTTTCAATCTTCACAAGCACTTTCCACTTTGGCCCCAAGGAACCTCCTAAAATTCCCCAAATCTGTACCCATTTACTACCTGCCACCTTCTCCGCTTGGCATATCCTCTAAGTTAAGAAACTGACTCAGCGGGGGGTTGTCTATTACATAACTAATGGAGTGTCAAGACCAGTCAAAGGCTGTCCACCTCTGAAGCTCATGCTATTTTCTCAGGATCAAAATTAAAAACCAGGACTGTCAAGGCCCCATTTTGTTCTAATGATCTTTGTGCTACAGTCGCAGCAAGGGCAAATTAATCACTTTTTTCTGACATTATCTAGGGGAAGAAAAACCCTGAAGTCACCTCCATTGCCATGTGTACAGAAGGTCAATGTGTTTTCCCCTTTTGAAAGGAATGACCCAGACTATTCAAAGCAATATTTTAGCCAGACATGAAAGCCCAGTTTGCAAGCAGATGCCCTGTGTTGTCAGATCTCACTAATATGGTCTACTCGGACTTCTTTGCCTCTTTCATTATAAGAATCTAATATTGAATTTCAAAACCCACATGGCATAAATAAATTCCAGATGTCTTCCCAAATCCCTAAATCTCACATTAGCCTAAAAAGAGACATTGCTGTATGCAAGTGAATGGTTACATTTAGT
The DNA here is from genome assembly GCF_052094955.1 of Ictidomys tridecemlineatus. Lineage (NCBI taxonomy): Eukaryota > Metazoa > Chordata > Mammalia > Rodentia > Sciuridae > Ictidomys > Ictidomys tridecemlineatus. The sequence continues at coordinate 10,228,798 of NC_135485.1, forward strand.
TCCCTGAGAATCCCAAAAGATCTTCGGCAATTCTATAGCCTCCTAATAAGAAAATATGTGAAGGGCTGGACTTGTGGCTCAGTGGTAGAGCTCTTGCCTACCATGTGTGAGGCACTGAGTTCAATTCTCAGTACCACGTTAAAAAATAAATAAATAAAATAAAGTTATTATGTCCAATTACAACTAAAAATATTTAAAAAAAAAAAAGAAAATACGTGAGCTCTCTTGAGCCTTAAGAAGCAGAGTTCTCAAGATTCGCAGCCCAGCTGTCTAACATCTGCTGTGCTTTCTTTCTCCCCCCAGGGGGCAACAGCCTCATGATAAAGTGCAGGGCACAGAAGCCAGGCTGTCAGGGTTCCAACTCAGCTGAATGATTGGGCACACGTCACTTACCCTCTGTATTCCTCAACACTCTCACTTGTAAAATGGGGGTAAGCCTGATACCCACACCTCATAAGGTTGTAGTGGAGATTAACGAGGTAATAACTGAGCACAGTACCAGCCACACTGCAAAATACCCACATTCAATATTCTCCAAGAAGTATAGGGCGTAGGAGGTCCTCAATGGCCAGGAAAGTCCCTTCCTTTCCTTCCCTGCAGTTAAACAGGCCTGAGTCTCCCTAGTCTTTGATTACCAAGAAATCCCTCCTTTTGTGAGTAACTTGAAATCACAGCCCCTTCCCCTAAGCTTGGCCCAGACTCAACTTCCTTACCTGTGTCACCATGTCTTTTCACACAGTCCAACTTATGCTGGTAGAAGTAAAGGATTTGTGGAGGTGGCTTCACTTCTCTAGTTAAAGATCAATTCTGTAGAACACCAACATGCTCATAACAGTAATAAAAAAAATATATATATGGCTTCCCTTCCCTCAAGCCCCCATTAATGACTGGCACCTATGTTTGCAAGAAAAACGTGATGATTGCCAGAAACAACCTTCATTACTCACCTTCAACACAGCATTTGCAGCCCATACATCCCCCACACCTCTGACCATGCATCAGTGCCAGGTGGCAGCTGGACAAGCTTGGCACTATTTCACACACAGCATACCTTTTCACCTCCCAATAATAACAAAAGCTAGCATCATTGTGGAATATTTTATTGTTTAACAAGCACTTTCACATATATTACCTTCTTACTCTCTCCATCAACACACAAGTACATAACCATCATCATCACCACCACCATCATCATCATCATCCCTATCATCTTGCAGGATGCAAAAATAAAACCTGGGAATGTGAAAAGACTTGCCCCCAAACCGCTCAGCTAGTAAAAGGCGCAGTGGGAATTTGAACCTGCATTCCCTGCTTTAAAATTTTGTACTTTTTTCCCTTTCAAAATCCACTGCTTAATTGTAGGATTAAAAATGCAAACCTTAGAAGAAGCCTCATTAATTCCTTGGTTGCATCTCTTCCTTTGGATGCATATATTTTTTATTTTGAGTTCTGATTTTTCTCCTTTGTCTGATTTTACCATGGTTGGCAAGATTAAGCTCAGCAGAGTCTGTCAGCCAGGTGGAGCTGTGTCTGTAGGCTATTATGACTGTGTATTGGACTGTCGGTTTTCAGAGGGGAAAAAAAAAAAGCTATTTTTAATTGGTGTTTTGTTCAAGCAGGATCTTGTTATTCTGTGGCCAAATGATGCCTCATCTAAAAGGAAATATGAACTATTCCAGAAAATTTGCTCAAAAAGAAGCCAAATCTTTTGCAACAATGAAGTATTATACACAAATCTGAAAGAGTTCCATAATGAGTCTAGGATAGAAATGAGGAGAGATGTGTGTGTTAGGGAATTTGTTTGACTTCATGCAACGGAACCAACTTCAGAAGCCTGCTCAAATAGGAGTTTGTTTTTCTCCTCTAAAAAGAAACAGGTTTGGAGATGTGCATCCAAGGGTTGGTGCAATGGCTCTGTCTCAGTTGGAGCTACCATAACAAAAAAAAACCATCAAGCCGATGACTTAAACAACAAACATTTATTTCCCAGTTTGGGAAACGGGCAAGTCTGAGATCAGGGAGCCAGCCCATCTCATGTCTGGTGAGGCTCCACTTGCTGGATGCAGACAGCTACTTTCTAAGGGTATCCTCACATGGCAAAGGAAGAGAGAAACCATCTCTCTCTCTCATGTCTTTTCTTACAAGAGCAATAATTCTATTCATGAAGGCACCACCTTCAATTACCTCCCCAAGGGTCCCACCTTCAAATACCATCATACTGGGGACAAGGATTCCAGCATGTAAAGTGGGGGGGGGGGGTGCACCAAAACATTCAGCTTCCCACTGTCTTCAGAGACCCAACTTCTTTCTACCTGTCCGTTCCTCTGTCTTGGCCTACAGGTCTCTCTATTATGAATACAAGATGTTTACCTCAATGTCATGGCTGCATTGTTGTATCAACTCAGTACCAAGAACAAAATCTGAGCAGACGGCACCATCTGAGACTTTCTTCTTACTCAGCAACCTGTTCCAACAACCTCTGCTTACGAATGATTGTCTCAGATGGGTGGGTCCCCTAGCCCAGGCTAGCCACAGGAAAGTCTAGAAAGGTGTGTCTGTACCTGGTCACATTGCTTTTCCAAACAAAAAGCTCTCTGTTAGTAAGAAAGAGTGGGCAAGTAAACATTGTGCAACCTCTAGAGGAATCTGCCAGGAAAACATCCATTCAACAAGGGCCTGAAACGTGGTAGGCACAAGCTAAGACAGCACTAAAAAAGAAAGAATGCTGTCCTTGCATTAGATCTTTAAAAAGTGACATCCAGAGAGGCATACAATGTGAAACAGGATGTACATTGCTATATAAATTTTTCTCATAAGATAAAGCCTGACAGAGAGAAAACATTCAAAAATGGTTTCAAATATTTCTTTCTTTTTCATCTCTCTTTCAAATGAAATTAGAGATGTAACACTGGTTTCCACTTGGAAAGCCATTATATTTGCATTGTCTAATTAATCCTGTGATCCAACTATGGCTACGCTTCTGGCCAATGTTTTCCATATCCCCCAGCCCCTGGAAAACACAGCCCTGCAGACTTATTAGAGCATGTCAAATTTTTCCTACTTTATGTTCTTTCACTTTGGTTGACTCTCCAGAGCTGTAATAATGTGTTCACTTATAACACTATCAGCTAAGACATAAATAGTCTTTGGTGGTTATCAGCCTCTTCTTGGTACTGAGTAGGTACTCAATGATATCTAATGAAAAAAACAAATATCAGCTTCATCATTGACCAGCTGTGCCATCTTGGGCAAGCTTTATATCTCCAATGAGTTTCATGAGCTGCTGGAATTTTGGAGTTATCACACTGCCGCATTGTAGCAGCAACAGCTAATCGCTAGAACCTGCCACATGGAGACTGGGGAAGGAAATTCACTGGAAAGAGATGCTCATTGAATTATGCCAAAGGCATTTACATAGATTATTACCCACAATGTCACAAGAACATTGTCCCTCTACCATTAGTTAAAATTATCAGACAATCCTGAAAGGCAGTAACCTCACATATGAAACATACTAAAGAAATGACCCATAAGCTTCTCAAAATCATACTCTGAAATTTTTTATAGCATGTATAGAACACACCATGAAAAACAAATAATTCCTGGGCAAGCATCCTTCTGTTACATCAGTATCCAAGCATATGGGACAAGGATGATAAAAGCAAGTACCCAGAATTCTTATCTCACTGACACAGCTGTGTTGTACATACACTGGGTTTGAGTTATGGGAAATGGTTAAGTGGTCTCTCCAGACAGAGTCGAATGTAAGAATCTCTCCTTTATGAGGCAAGAATAGTACCTCTGGATTGTTGGTGAAAACCAAAGCTGCAATGAATTTAGAAATCTGACATATCATCTCCTGGAGCTTCATCTCTGCAAAATGTAAAATTCACACCAGAGCTAGATACTGTTTCCTATCTTGCTTTACACACTCATGTATCTGACTCCTCATCATGAAACAGCTGGTCAAACAAGGATTTTGGAAGCAAACAAGCAGGTGCTTGGCAACATATACTAGTTTACACATAGGCTGAGTCAAAACCTAATGTGAGCTATGCGATCTCTTGAGAGATTTTTTTTTTTCAAACAGCATAAACACTAAAAATATGCTGTGTACCTTAGAATTAAGCAGATCTGGATTGGATTCCCAGGTCTTCCATCTAATAAATGTAAACCTTGAGCCTGTTACTTATCACCATAGTTTTCTCCTCATCTGTAAAATAGAAATAATAATACTTAAATTGAGCCAAATGAATTTCCACTTTTGCAGCCAAAGGAATTTGAATATTGACCATTTCACATGGTTTATCCTAAACCTGTCTCAGAGGACAGAGTCCAGAATAAAAGAGTTGTGTGTCTATTAGTCATAACTATTGGTTACACATGACAGGCACCCACCTCAAACTAGGTTAAGAAAAAAGGGGACACATTAGCTTATGTAATTAGGCAACCTTGGACTAGAGTTAGCTTCATGGATGGTGGGAACCAGGTGTTCTGGATATCCTCCCCCACCCCCTGTCATTACCATCATCATCATCATCATCATCATCATCATCATCATCATCCATGGTGGAGAAAATGCACTATGATAGTCTCCACCAGAAGCAAAAACACTTCTCTCCCAAAGGCTGTATTAACTGGGTTACATCAAGGCTCAACTACTCACTGTAGCCTGGCACTTCAGATGGCCTGCTGTGCCTATCTCAGCCTGTACTTGCTCACCGTGGATAAAGCAGGGGACATGAAGGATGCTACACATGACATCCCAGCTTAAGCCATGTAAGATAGAACATGGGCTACGGAGCACTGGACAGGCAGGAAGAGAAAGATGTCCACTATAAGGAGCAGAGAACACTGACTGCACATGGAAGATGGGCCACTAGTAGCTAAAAAGCACACGAAGCTGAACTATTTTACCCAAAGACCAGGAAACCAACTTTTCCCATTTTGCCAGGGACTTTCCTGGCTCAGCACCAAATATCCCATGCTGTGGACTCCTCAGTCCCAGGCAAACAGCCCTGGGTTGTCTCAATAATCCCAGTTTCAAATCTGAAACTCCCACTTCTCAGCCTGTAGGAAAAACCAGGACAGCTCACCATCCAGCCTCAAATTGGTACTCCTAAGTGGAAATCCTAGTGCGGGTTGAGGTCTGAGGTCTGTTTATGAATTTCTTCACCTGTGGAAAAATGTGTGCTGTAGTAGACGGTCCCAGGGCACAGGGACAGACTGCGTCTGCTTCATTGGGAGTCTCAGGGTCTGTCCTTCCTCCTTGGCTGCTTTTTATTTCTTTTTCTATCACTTTCTCTCTTTTTCTCTTTTCTTTTTCTTCCTCCCTTTCAGATGATCCTTCCTTCATTCCTTTCCCTGCTTTTTCTCTCTTATTTCCCCATATTTACCTTTAAAGGAACATGTGACTGAGACTTTGTTTGCATTCTCCCAAGTTGCTGTTATATGAGACTTGACTAAAATAAGCCAGCCTCGCTTATCCTGCAGAACCTACTCCATAAGTGGAAGCTTCACTGTTAAGACAAGATGGGTAGGTACTGTTTCTGTAGGTGTTCTGAGATACTGTGGTCATGATGGCCAAGTGGAGGGAATGGAAGAATTAGGGGGAAGAGATGAAAAACAGTTGGTGATGACTGTGAGACAGGTTTTTGGTATAACTGTTTATAGAAGATGTATCCATGAATAATGTCAATAGCTAGGATTTGCAGTGCCTTTCTTCTTTTGCATGAATATTATCATTCATTAAGCAATGTAAACCAGGAAATACTTCTTGGCCACAAACTATGCTTTGAAGCCAGTTCTGTATTTGAATGTCTTCAATCAAAATATTAAGAAGGGAAGCAATTTCCAGTCTTCAGAAGAGAATAACTGCTGGAGAAAATAGTGTACTAAATTATATATTTTTAGAATGTTGTGAATTTTGTTACCTTTGTTAAAGTGTGAAGTTCTAAGAATTGACTCCACTTTAGATGTGAACCAAATTCTTCCTCACAACAAGGTTTCCAAGGATAAGTCAGCATTCCTAAATCACTTTCACAATATTTGTCACTATACAGTACCACCTATGCCACTTGTTCACTGGCATTTTACTATAAATTGATATATTTTTTTTTTATCAGACAGACTGAGCAGCCAGTGCACCTGATTGGGGCTCAAGCATATCAGTGTCCAGAGGGCTCAGGCTGATTTTCAGACACTAATGTTTTTGAAATCTCATTAAGAAGAAAAATATTGTCATCTTCAAGAAAAGCAGTTTAGTGCATTCAGGAAGGGGTTGGAGCCGCCCCACATGGTTCTTATTTCCATCCCATCTTTCATTACCTTGAGCTTTTGAATAACGTGACTTAAATTTTCTGCCAATATACTGGTGAGGATTCATTAAGATATTGCCCAGGAAAATCATTGACCTGTGCTAGGCCATAACAAATGTCAGCCATGATTCTGCTCTTGGTCCTGTAGAGGGGAAGATGTATATGGTTCTTCAGTTCTTTAGGGCAGACCGTTTATTTATTCTGGAAAAGCAAACTAAATGGTGAATGTACAGCCAGGATCACCTTCTGAAACATGTGATTTCAAGCTGTTATACTGCCTTAGAGGAAATAATGTTTAAAATCATTTATTTTTAAGTTGGAGCCAGTGGCATCTCTACAAACCGGGCACTTTGAGAGGAAATGTGTCTTAAATGTGAAAGAACAAACGATCACTTGTGGTTAGAGAGTCAGAGGGAAGAGTGAGGGAAAAAACTACTCTGTTTTACCAAGATTTTGTACATCTCTGCAGACAAGTTGAGCTGATTAAGGGCTCCAGAGATGTCTCTATAGAGGGAAGCTGATTTGTTTTGTTGTTGTTGTTTGTTTTTGTTTTTCTAACTTTCCAGAAGTCTATAATTATTTCTAAATAAAAAGCTTTCTTAAAAGGGGATGGTGGAAACAACAATTGGAGAAAATGGTGCTATTTTGTTGCAAACCCAGAAGCACAAGATTGCTGTTAAATATGCGATTTAAGAATCTCACCCTGGAGCTCTTGCAAACCTCACATCAGCTCATGGTTCTAGCTCTGTCTGCAACCACCATCAAAGTATAATGTTTCCCACTTCCTTTCTGTCTCACACATCCTGTGGGTGCTCTCATCAGATGACTCTAATGGGGCCTCTGCTTTCAAAGGATTCTGGGAAATGGAGTCCCAGACTCTTCCAGTCCACATTGGGGGAGGGAGGAGACAGACAGACACACAGAAAAGGTCCAGGGATGATGTTGAATTGAAAGCATACATCTTGACTCGCCGATATTTAACAGATTCTGTAAACTTATGATCTAGACTTTGAAAGAAGATTAGAAGAAAGTTAATCAAAAATCTCAGTTTATAAATAGAAGAAATTCATAAATAATTCACTTTCCCAACATGGTTCTCTAGTCTAATATTCTAGCTATCTTCATCCAAAAGAATTTATAATAAAAATATTTTCAAGGGATTTTTTTCCCCAGTTTATAAAACAGTTCCACATGTACTTTCCCATTGGCCCTCCAAACAGTGCTGAGAAAAAAATAATCATGAAAACACATAACACTTATCTGGTACTTTCATTTCCATTATCACATTTCCCTGCAGTCCATGATCAAAATATGCTCCTTAGCTCTCTGAGCCCAACATGCTATCATTCCATGTCTTCACCCATGTGTTCCCTTCAGTTAAAATACCTTTCCCTGGTAGCAGTTCCTCCCGGCAGGTTCCTACCTCTTTACCCCCTATTTCATCAGAGTCCTGCTTCCTCTCTTTCTACCAAGAGACTGAGGCTGATGGGATATGAATGAGCTGTGCTGCCCCTGCAGGAATCCAGAGGGTGACTGGCAAGCCAGCAGATGTGACCCAGGATCTCAGCTGTCTCTCTTTCCTCAGAGAAACTCATCCTCAATTAACCAATGCTGGCATCCTCGTGCCAAATAGAAAGGAGAAGCATACATTTGGTGGTTCATAGATGACTAAATAGACTGTGCTCTCAGGCATGTTTGTAATTCTTTGCTGCTTCAGGTGAATCTCATAGTGCAGTTCTACTACTATCTATCTCAACCTAATCCCCCTTCTTCCCCTAAAGACTCTCACACCGCTGCCCTGATGACTGGGGACACCTTAGTGAGCAAGGAACCTCACAGAGTAGTGAGGGAGACAGACACTGCACACGTTATCTTAGAAGTATGTAAACACTATTATAACACTATAGTGACAAAACATTTATGAAGTATTATAAAAGGAGAAAAGCTATGAAGGTGAATTATGGGAGAGTATGAGAGAATATAGCAATGTGGGTGAGTGGCAGGTCAAAGAAAGCTTCCCTAAAGAAGTAACATGTGAGCTGGGTTCAAATCAACGAGAAGGATCTATCAACAGAAAGGAGGCAGGGAGGACATGTCATAGCTGATGTCACAGCCATCAGCCTCCCCTCAGCACAGACCCTAACTTCCCCTACTCCCTTTTCCTTCTCACAATACTTTGAATAACAGTGTCCTACCCTCAAGGCCACTAAATCAGGAATTAAGAAGGAAGAACTGAGGGTCATGGCTCAGAATCTAAGAGAGAAGGACAGAGGGAGGCCAGATGTGTCATAAAAAGATCAGGGCTCTGGTCATCCCAGTTTACTTTGGAAACTGCCAATTATTAGCTTTGTGACCTTAGAAACATGACTACCAACCTTTCAAAGTTGTTTTAAGGATTCAATGAGGGAAGAAACGAGGAGGCTTAATCAATGTTAGCTCTCTTAGTTTCTCCAGGCTTGCTATATATAGACTGAATTGTGTCCCCTAAAGAATTCATGTGGCAGCCCAAGCTAAGACAAGGCTCAACTAGAAAATTGCTTTTACAGATGATAGAGTGCAACTCTTAACTGAAATGACATTTTAGGGGTGAATTTGTGAAAGGGCAAAGGAAGTGAATGGAATAAGTAAATATGAGTTGGATTTGGGGCTTGAACATTTTTGAACGGGAAGCTGGTCTTGATTCATCTGGTATTTGTGACTACTTCAAGGATAAAGATGACCCCCCCACACACATCAAGACCCTGTGGATGCTTTTCTCTGCAGTTGAGCGCCTTATTTCTTTTTGTTTTCACTCTTACTGTTGCATGAGAAAAGAGAAGGACAATTTGAACAAAAACAAAGAAAACCCACAGGGGCCAGCAGAGAGGGACATATGAAAAGAGGCAGATGACAGAGGAAGGAGAGTGAAATTTGCTCTTTAAAAGAAAAGAAGGTCAAGATGGAACCCAGGAGCACTGGCACTAAGGGTGTGGGTCAATGCCATGACGGAAGGGGGCATGGAAGCAATACCTCCCAGCAACAGCTTTTTCTCTGTATTATTTCCTAAAAATAAATAAATAAATAAATTACTCTTCGTCCCATAGTAATGCTACAGTAAATGCCAGTAAATGCCACATGGGGTAAATCATAAACTACAGAAATTTACAGTTCTGGAAGCTGTGAGGCCCAAGATCCAGGTGAAAGCAGGTTGAGTGTCTGGTGAGGGCCAGGTCTTTGCTTCCAAGATGGCGTCTGGTTGCTGCATCCTTCAGAGAGGTCGAATGCTGTGTCCTCACATGACGAAGGGGCAGAGGGCAAAAACGGCCTTCCAGTCCTTTAATAAGGTCCTCAATTCCACCCATGTCTCTCTCTCTCTCTCTCTCTCTCTCTCTCTCTCTCTCTCTCTCTCTTTCTCATGATTTAATCACCCCCAAAACGCCCTCTCCACAACAAAACAAGGTCAGCACAACGATACAAGGGACTGTGTCCTGGTGTGGTCTGGAAGGTTTAAATGACCCCATGTTTAAACTGACAAGTCTTCTGGGCAGTGCTGGAGCCCGGAGTGTTCAGTCTCCGGATCCAGTTTTTCCTTTAGCAAATGCCTAGACAAGCTCTACACCCTTCCTTCTGATCTTGACCTGGTTCCCCAAGGTCAAAAGTTTTCTCCATTTCCTATTCCATTTCCTGACCTGTATCATCCTTTACCCAAAAGTCACTCAGTGGCTTCTTTCAACAAGGGATGTAATATCAAGTGGAATATCAAATGGAAAGGAGAAAAGCAGCTCATGGGTGGGACTGTGCTGACATAACTCCATAGTGTGTACAACTGCTTCCATTCTCCATGAAGCTCCTTCACAACAGTCACCACGCTGTGGGACCAAGCAAGGATCATCATTACCACCAATGCAATGATGCAGCTGTGAGAATAGAGACTCGGAAGCACAAGGACCTAGTCCAGTGGCGTGAATCCCAAAGGCCAAGAGCCAGATCTCAAACCCTGACCTCCACCTCTGCCTGCCAGTGGTGCAGAGAGCTATGGCTTGACAATCAGGAGGCCCCGGGTTCCAGTCCTTCCACTAACTGTGTGAGCCTGGCCAGGTCCCTCCAGCCCTGCACTGCTTCCCCCTTGACTGCCAACTAGAGGAGACAAATTTCACCACCTCCAAGAACAGCCCCATAAGGAGCTGGTAAGAAATCCTCCTGACAGCTGGACAGAGGTGCCCCCTTTTCCCCAGTGTGAAAAAGAAGCCATTCAACTTGAGTATTACGCGTTCAGAACAAACGTTGTCCAGACTCGTTGTGCTGTTTCCCAAATATGACTTGAGGACGGAGCCAACAGATAAAGAAGATATTTATTTTTGTTTGTGAGGCTCCATCAAACAATTGGGAGGTCCGTGGAGGCCCCAGTGTCATTGCACCCCGGCAGCTTTGTACGCTGTCTCTCTCTGCCACCGTTGAAAGCCTAGGAGGACAATTTTGAAAGCAAATCAAGAACTAGCTTATCAAGCTGAAGCCGCAAAGAGTTATGAGTGCTCCTTGCTGCCAAAGGGAAGGGGATTTTGAGCGAAGACTCCACATCTGCGCGCGCTGAGTTCAAAGAATCCAGCTGCTGGACAGCCCTGCAAGCTCTGTAAGTAAACAGCCCTCTCTCCCGTCCATGAGGACTCCTTCAGGCGTTTTTCCTCCGAGAGAAGTATTCTTTGGCTCAGGTCGGCATTACTCCCTCTGTTCTTCTGTGATGTTCGGGGGTGTTTACTGACCAAGGCTCAGTCAATAAAGCATCTCAAAGGGATGCTTCTGCTGAGCCACAGAGGGAAAGCGAAAGTGGCCTGATGGGCCTTGGTTTTGCCCAGCCCTGGACCTGGCCTTGCTCCTCTGGAGCTATAGATCCACTCGGTAGGAGCAGGAGGCCGACCCAGACGGCAGGAACAAGCAGGAGTGGCTCGGTGCTTCCTGCCCAGAACAGATTTGTCATCGAGTCTCTATATAATTCAAGTTTAGGATGCTTCCTTTGTTTTGATATACTGCAGGGTCTTAACGGAGGAAAAAGGAAACATTAAAGCTAATATTGTTCTGTGGAGGTTTCTTTGTAGTGGTATAAATCCTGTGCTCGATTTATTTTTGGTTAAGGGTGCTGATTTATTTACTGTCTATTTTATGATTAAACAAATGTGCTCATTGCTCCCCACGGCTATGGGGGGATAAAGTAATCATTGCAATATATTAGCATGAGCCTCTACATTTGTTGATAAAACTATGGGTTCTTATTAACAGGAATTATATGAATGGATTGCATATCATAAACAATGCATTGTATTAGTTTGTGATTCTTTTACAGGCGTCTTAAATCAGACTGTGGTTGATGACCAGGAAGTCATTGAGGGAGTATAACACACTTAAGGGAAATAATTGTGCTTTTTGATCAATCCTTGTTCCACGAGACCCTCCACCTTCCCAGGAAATTAAGGTTCTTTTTTCAGGTTTCTTTGTCCTGTGTTCTGTGGCTGCATAGAATATATGTCCCCAGATGTCACCCTCTGCCCCATCATCAGACTGCACCTCCAGTTGACCATATTCTTGATTTAAATATTCAAGCCCCTTACTCTCCCACTCCCAACTCCCTAGAATGCTCCCAAGTTTGCACGAATACCTGTCTTTGACTCTGGTTGATAGTATCAAACTTTGTTCTTCTGTCTGAGTTACTTGGGCTCTCACGTGGATGTCCTGAGACAGGAGATGGTTCCGCTCTCAGTGTGCCAGTAATGTCAACACAAGCTGAAGGGGCTTGCAAGGTTCAAGAGGCTCCCGGCAGAATGAGGCCTCATAATTACTGGGAACTTGTAACAGCCCTTTAGCAAGCAAGTCGTCTCCACATCAGCCTGAATTGATAGCTAACCTTTCACCTTTACCTAGTAAATAGAGACTATGTGCCTGGTGTGTGACAGCCACACAGAGCGAGTGCGCCATAGCTCTCCCTGCTTCTTGGATACATGGCTATAGCTGAGCCCAAGTGGGCTTCCATTTTCATGGGCCACTGCAAAAGGTGGCTGCTGTTTGAGTTGTATGGTGGGCTGTGTCATAAAATGGAGGGATACAAGTTTGGAAAGTGAAAGGATGCGGGAGGCCATCCTCGCACGTGATTTGAGTTACCTCCCTGGCTGGGTGAGAGGCGCTTAAACACAGCTGTGTCTGAGCCTTCCCCACCCTTTCCCAGTTCCGAGGGCTTGTCCGTGCAGAGGCATGCCTGGCCACTGCCCTGAAGACCCAGTCATCGTCCTTGACCTTAGGATGCTGCCCCCCTTAACCTTCAGTGGATGGGATTTTCCCTGGAATTTTTTGTTCCCCAATAAAAGCTCACTCCCTGGCATGCTCTCCCTCTCTCACTAGTCTCTTCTGTAAACCTCGCCACCGCTTTAGGTGGCTGGAGGCGGGAGCTAGGAGAAGCTTTGGAACTGATATTAAAGGTAATAAGAGTCTGTCTCTTTAATTTAAAACTCCCTAGTCATTTCTTATGAACCAAACCTTCTTTCATGAAGCCCACGCTGGTCGCGTGACAGAAAAGGAAATTATTCAAGTATTAGGAAATATTTTCTGAGTGCTTGCCAATTTCCAGGCCCTTGACTGGCCCTGTCCCACCTGCTCTATGGAGCCGGAGGATCTCTACCAAGGGAGAGAGGTCAGAATCCAGTGTGCCCGGGGCACAGACCAGACTGGCTCAGTGTGATCCCGTGTTGGTTGCTGAACTCCTCTGTGTCTCAGTTTCCTTGCTGTAAATTAGAGGTTATAACAGCAGGATTCAGGAAAAGGGTGAGAGTTCGGGTAGGTGTTGTTTTTGTCTCTTTCGTATATGAAGAAACTAAAACTAAGGAGGTTAACTCACTCCTGGCCCCACAGAGAGATAAGGGCAGGCTGGGATGTGGAAGGAAACAATCGGCTTTGATCCTAATAGAGAAAGTCTGCTCTCCAACCGCTGCCTCCTTCCCGTTGGCGTTGGGTTCCTTCACATTCCTTTCCCGGCTCTCACAATGCCCTCTACATAAACATTGCTAACCTGGATGATTTCAGACAAACAGACTGAAGTTCAAAGACATGAAGGATCTTGCCCACAGTCACATCCCTAGCAATTTACAGGGCTGGGATCCAAACACAGGTCTCCAAATTCCAAATCCTGAGCTCTTTTAACAACCCATGTTCCTTCCTTGTCTTGCGAATCTGTGCCCAGGTCAGTTGCATACATGCCCTGTGGAGAACAGTAAGCCAGACAGTGGTGACAAGGACACATCAATTAGGCCCTCACTGCCTGCCTTATCAACTAACGCAGGTCCCCACGCCCCTTTGTAAGGGACTTCTCCAGATGTTTCTCATGTACATCAAACTTTGACGATTGCTGTCCTCAGTGAGTTCTGTGATCCGGGAGAAGCGAAGATTGTCATGTCTGATGGGTCCTTCACTGAAGAAGGTAGAAAATTCTGTTAAGTACAGGTATTTGGCATTTCCTCTCCACTCAGCATTGCGGATCGGCGTCAATAGCACCTCGGGGTTATTTACTGTCTCGTCTATATTCCAGGGCTTGCTTCATCTTTTGGCACATGTCACTTTCTGAGCCCTGTGACCATCTGAACTTTTTGCCATCAATCCCTTCGATTGCATCAGCCTCCATTAATCAGCAGATGGGTAGCTTTCTTCCTTTTCTAGGCTTTGTTGCAAAGTGGGTCAACTCAATAGAATCCATCCACAAATTAGGAGGGAGTAAAATATTACATCTATAACCTGAGAAATATACTCAATAAGCTCATTACAGAAAAGTCAGAAACAAAGAATATTCACTGAGCTGAATAAAATTTATTCCAGTTGATTTCTCTGAAGACTACTGCAGCACAGATAGGTACAAACCAAGAGGGAGATTGCCAAAGCATGTACTTGGAACCTGGGAGCTTTAGATGTCATGGGACAGAAAGTATTGAACACTAGAAATAATCTCCCATGGTGTCGTGGCAGATGTCAGAACTTGAAGGGAAATATCACTGGCTTTAATTACTCTCTTACCACTTTTCAACTTCAGGACTCCAAACACGTTGCTTACTTCGTAAGTTTGTATAGCAGACATAACTGAGCACAGCACCCAGCACGACAGGTACCTAACCAACAGGACATCCTTCCTTCTCCAGCTCTGGCCCATTCAGTCCAGAAGTCTCCACTGAGCACTTACCATGTGCTGCACCTTATTCAAGACATAACAGCAAACAAGAACCAAAGTCCCTGGCTTCTTGGAGTTTGCACTTTAGAGGAAATGACAAATGACAAAATCATTATCAAGAAAATAACACAAGACTAAGTGCTATGAGAAACTCAAAATATGCAGTGGATACAATGACTAGCAGTGCCAGGAGGAGGATACATCTTTAGCCAAGAGGCCCAGGACCCCTCACTAGGGAAATGGCTCCTAGTGCAGACTTGAATCATAAGAAAAACACGATGACTCAAAGCCACAGTTAAGCTTCTAAACCATGTGACCCTAAACGTATCATTGCGACTCTTTCTAGGTCTATGTCATCACCTGCACGCTCCAGAGCTACAGCAGAGCACCTCTGGGGCTTCCTTCAGCCCTGAAACTCTGTATTGAATTTTCTTTCTCATTTTTAGTATCATGTGCTTTGAGTAATTGTACAAAAAGAAGAAGGGGGAAAAAATCTCTGAACCCAACTCCACTACAGTAATTGCTTTATTCTTTCATTTTAGTTTCTGAACTTTTTAAAAAATGTTCTTCCCCATCAAACATCTATTAGTAGGTCTTTAGTGAATGAAGATTTAATTAATGATTTTTAAAAAATTTTAAATCATCACAATTTCTAGGGATTACATTGTTGGAGAAGACAAGAACCACGGTATGGCATATTTTGAGGGATGAATTGTGTGGCTTCACGATTACTTCATGTGTGGCTGCAAGTCTGAAATCGTACATATGCTTGTGGAGCCAACACACGGGCCTGCCAGAAGCCAGAAGATCCAGTGCTCTTGCAGCCAAGAGTCATGTGTACAGCTTTTAAAAACAGTCCATGGTCTGAAACGTTTCCTTTCTTAAAAGGGTGCAGCAGACCTCACTTGAGTCCGAGACAGCGTCTACCCAAAAGGAAGGTCAACAAAGCAGAAAATTTGCACCAGAGGAGACTGTCTTTCAATTAACCAAAAAAATGGCAGCCAGAATATTCTTGGCTGTCACGATCCAGACAATTGTCTTATTGCTATATTTTTGCTTTTGTCACTACAGTGCAAAACCTCAATTATGGAGTCACAACGTAGAATGAGAATTTGGGGTGCCCAGCCACATAAACTATACAGGTCGATGTTTCCAATTTTCAAGTTCTCGTTTCTTTTTTGCTGTTGTTGTTTTTGTCTACTTTGTAAAAATGCAATCACTTCCAATTGAAAAACACATATTTAAAAAAAATTGTTGGAAAAAGAGTTTCCAAGTTCAGATTCAAGGACTAAAATGTAAGAGCAAAGAGGGTAAGATTAGGAAACTGGAGTTAATGAGCCCATGGTAGGGAATGTTGTAGAGAAATCCCATGGTATCCCTGAGGGCTCTACAGAACTCTCACACAGAGTGTGTGGCAGGGGCTGATGGGCGTTGCAGCTAGGTACCATCCTGGCAAATGGTATTTTCAGTGTTTAGTACATGCATTCCCCACTGTGACTCTCGGAGGCTTAGTGCAGCTATTGCCCCCTCATTTTAGGAGATAAGGAGCCGAGGCTCAAGGAATTGAAGTCACAAGGAAGTGCCCCAGCTCATAAGGAGAGGAGCTACGGTTTAACCCAGGACGGCCTGACTGCAGACTTTCTGCCCCACCGCTCTGCCTTAGAGATCGAAAAGACACTTCCTTCAAACATGCAGTACACGTTCTTTTTAAGTAAAAGAAGAATTTACTGCAAGTTTTTAAATGTTGAAATGGCCTCCTGAGGGAAGAGGCTGAGGAACCGTCTTCCTTGGAGGTCTATTAAAACCAGATTGGTTATCATGTATGTCTGGTATGACTCCAGTGTGGTCTTCCCCAAGGTGAAAGATAGACAAAGTGTTTCCTCCAGTTCCTTGCTCAGCTTCCCAGGCAAAGGCCAAGTCTACATCCATTCAAAGCAAAATGGGGAGGACATGTACCGCCCAGCCCGTGACCCCCTCTCCCATCCCATCTGATTGGTTTTGGCTCGTGATGGGCAGATGATCTGGCAGGGCCACGGTCTCCTGGATCCCAACCTTTTCCCACAGCCAGAGAGGGGATGAGACTCTGTTCCAACTTGTGCCCAACAAAAGGAACCCTATGCCAAAGAATCTAGTGTCTACTTTCCAATGTTTGGGGAATACAGATCAGGACAAAAACTGGTGTGAAAGTAAAACGGTGTAGGAAAATAGGAAGGTCTTTTAAAATTCTATTCTATCAGTTAGTGTTTGTCTATCTGAGAAAACCAACTTCCTTTAATATCTAAAGGTTTATTTTTCTCTCTTATAGAAGCTCAGAGTAGGTGGTCCAGGGGTGGTATAGCTATTCCAGGAAGTCATTGAGAAACCCGTCTCCTGCGGTGTTCCTGCTCCACCAGTGTTAGCATGTGGCTTTCATTCTTATGGCGGTGACACAGCCATTGTATTTTTAGGGTTGAGTTTATATTCAGCAAAGACTTCGCCTGTCAAACTTTGCTTTTAAATTTGGGAGAAGAAGCCCTATTCCAAGACATGCCACGGGCATCTTATTAGCCAAACTATGTATGTAACATGGCTATTTTAGTCAGCTTTTATGCCACTCTGACAAAAAAAAAAAAACCTGGAAAGAACAATTTTAGAGGAGGAAGAGTTTATTTGTCATTCATGGATTCAGAGGTCTCCGTTCATAGGCAGCTGACTCCATTGCTCTGGGCCCGAGGTGTGCAGGACATCGTGGAAGAATACATGGTGGAGGAAAGTGACTCAGGACATGGCCACCAGGAAGCAGAGAAAGAGATGCCCTCATCATGGGCAAATAATTACCCCTAGGGCACACCCCCAGTGACCACCTCCTCCAGCCACACCCTACCTGCCTCCAGCACCACCCAGTTTATCCCTGTCAGAGGATTAATGCACTGATTAGGTTAAGACTCTCATAACCCAATCATTACCTCTAAACCTCTTGCATTGTCTCACACAAGAGCTTTTTGGGGACACCTAACATCTAAACCATAACAATGATCCTCCCTGGTAACAGTGGACATCTGTACATTTTGCTTTTTAGTATGTGATTTAGAAAAATAATCAAGGGAAAGTGAATTAAAATGGGCTTTGAATGTGTACCTACCTGTCAATATATGCTAAAAATTCCTATTTATGAAAACAATAAATTTGGGATTTTATGCATAAATAGTACTACATTGCACAAACATTCACTAGCTACATCTCCAATATTTAACAATTCTTGTGAACATGAAAATATTTGTAGAGTGAGCAATAAAGGCAGATAGAATCCTACCTGAAGTAGATGAAATGGGAAGAACATGGATTTAGCTAACAGGTACAGGTGGAATTCAGACCTTTAACTAACTGGGTGTGGGATGCCTCGATTTCTTTATATTTAAAATGAGAGAAAAAAATAGGTACCCACAGAATCATTTTAGAATTAAATAAACTACGTAGATTTTCTATATACTAGATGAAGCATCTCACATGCAGTACGCACTCAGGCCTTGCTTCTTTTATTCAGCAAGTTCATAACCTTTCATGAAACCAAACTCAGACAGAGAAGACAATTGAAGAATCAACTTTCCCAAGAAATTAGAGCAAACCCACTTAATGGTGTGTCGCCCTTCTCATCAGTGCACGCCAAGATTCTTTCATTTGGGGCTTTATCACATTATCTTAGCAAACCAGACAAAAATGTCTAAGTGATTTTGTTTTCCAAAATGTGTTGTATGCTTCAAAGTGCCATCTGCTTGTGACTAGTTACAAAACAGAGTCAACAGAGACATTTGGTGACATTTTAGAAAGGGACTCCAGTGTTTGTTATGAAGCTGTAATTCCTAGAATTTGTGCAATTTGTTCTGTGTTGTTGAGATGTGAAATACAGCCTTCACAGGGGCTCCCAGCTGTTTCAGTAACATTATCCTCATCTTAAACCATGAAGCCTGGTTTTCAACTGGGTTTCTTTCCATTTTAATTCTCTCCCTATGTTACTCTGATCTTTTCAGTCAAAGAGGGAATGCTTAAAGTTTTTCACCTCATAGTCACCACCGCAAAATCTAAAAGATGAAACAAACCAAAAAAGAGCCCACAGATTTGCATGGAGTCAAAATCTATCCATGAACCAAAAATCCCTTCTGCAATATGGCAACATGGAAATTTTAGGCATTCTTCTAAGTACAGGTTCCTGTTCTCCTATGGATGCTGAGACCATTCACAAGCCACCATTTAGCATCCCTCCCTCACTTTTCACCTAGAAAGAGGAATGACCATCCCTAACCCACCCATTTCACCTATGAAAATAATGGAGATCCTCTTTCCATTATAATGAATATAAAACAAACACATACCATACAAAACAAACACAAACCCTTAATCTGAACATAGCTGATTCTTCTTGGGTTCTACTTGATTCCAGCAGTCCAGACTGAGGGTCCTTCTTTCTGCAGCCTGATTCATTTTATCAAGTTCATTGAAAAAACATTTGTTAGTGCCTACCTAGTCGGGTCTGATCAAAACAGACAACACTTGCTGCCTTCCTGGAGAAAGCATTCCTCTGGCCTGAGAAACCTCAGCAGTCCAATGTCATGCTTGCTCCACTCACTCAGCAACATGGCCCAAGCACGTCTTGGTGTTTCTGTGCTGTGCACACATGTGCTCATCAACTCCAGGCTAACCGTTGTTATGCACATCATAGCAGAGGATGTCAATCATGGACCTGATGGTACCCATCTTGGGAAAACAACATGTGAAGGATGTAATCACCTGTCTTCCCCTACATTGGTAATCTCCTTGCAGCCAGATTTGCTAACTTCTGAGCAGAGGCAGAAAGGAAGCTGTCTCCTCAGGTTGAGTCACTGATTCTCAAAGTAGTTATGCTTGTGCCCCAAGACTCAAGTCCTCAGCGCAAAGGTCATCCTGAAAAGCCCTACTAGAAACATGGCTTTCAGTGTCTGACATTCACAACCATTTCCATAAATCCTAAAAAACAGTCACTGGGAAGAGAACAGAAATAATTTATATCTTCTATTGTCTTTGTATATTGCCTTCCTATTCAGATACTTGCACATTCCCCAACCCTCTCACCCTCAGTGGTCAGTCTCCAACTTCTAGTTGGTCTTAGCCAGAACACTCCAGAAGCCAATGGTATCTGGAAAATCTACCTAAAGCTTTGTGCCTTCAAATTGGTATAGTTTGAAAATGGTCATTACCACATACTCCAAGGACATATCAACTATTTCCAAACAGAACCAATTTGAAGGCACAAATTGAAGGCAGAGACTGTTGGCCATGCACATCTAAATACTTTCAGGTAGTGACCTCTATAGCATCTTTGGAAAGAGCCAGTTTGCTTTCTTAGGACCTTTCTGTAGGACCTTACTGATCCTACAGAATGCCTTTTACATACCAGGTCCATTTCCCTTGGAAAGACAGAGATGCATGGTAGTTAGTGATAGGTCAATGGAGCTGAGTCAAGGTTATTCCAGAATGGAAGAGGTCTGAACATTTTTACTGGTTGAGAATGACCAGCCAGAGATAGAAGTTGAAGATAACAGAGAATGAGAAGCAACTGGGTCAGGTGAACTTGGAGAAACAGAAGGTACATGAAAACAACTAGGTAGGTGGAGGTCCTGGTGTTGAACATCCAAGTATCCTGACTCATGCCTATGTCCACTGAAACAGGAGGGAAGCCAGTGAGGATGGCTGGGATAGGAATGTGACTAAATTAGGGATAGCAGGGAAATTGACGGCACTGTGAGGATGCTCTCTGTTCTTTCGGGCGTTGGAATTGGAAGCATTGTTTAAGAAAAGGACCCTGAGCTGATTAAATGTGCAGGGATCACTGGGTCCAGGGCTGAACATAGAGTAAGTGCTAGAAAAAGAAGACTGAAATTCAGAGCAAATGTTTATCTGCAAAAGACTTCATGTAAAAATAGCCCACAACACCACCCACACGTTTTGCTTTTTACATGAAACACATGAACCTTCCTGAAACTTATTTTAAACTCTGAACTGTAATGACCTCTCCCAATAAAATAACTCGGTCCTGACACATACTCTCAGAGAAGCCCTTTGACCACGCATACTCTCTTCCATGACCCATGAGCCTGGAGAGTTCTGGAACCTCTCCAGCAAGAGAGGTGTGTGTGGGAAGAGAACTAAACTCCAAACTTGCTTTGTTTTGTGTTGTAAAAAATGGTTCCAGACATGACAAATGAGAGGGAGATAATGGAAAACACGGGCCATTTTGGGGTTGGGCCTTTGAAGATTTTAATAAGCACGAGCTCTCCTCAGCCAAATCAGGTTCTTGGCTGTTTCAGATTTGGACTGTCTTCCTTTGATTATTTGAAATCACAGGCTGGTCTGGGGAGGGCGCGTGCTCAGACTTGAGGGCAGCTGGCAGACAGACCTTGCAGGTAGGGGCTTTCAGGGGTGGGTGCTCGGAAGTCTTCTTCATTTTGCCCTATTAACCCTCACCCAGCCGGGGTGGGGGGGCGTGGAATAACGTGGGTGGACGAGGCCCAGATGGAGCCAGGTCACCCCAAGAGGAGAATTCTCTTGTGACAACAAGGGTTGGAGCTGGGGATTTCTGGAAAACTCTTTCTCTCCCTTTCTCTTTCTCTCCCTCTCTCTCTCCCCCTCCCCTGCCTCTTCTCACCCTTGCCGCTGGCTCTCCAATTTCTTGTAATTAAATACTGGTCTCTGGCTTATCTTTTAAAAACTCTAGTACCCACATGACTGGTATCATAATGCAGAACCAGGATTCGGGACTTACAAGGTGCCTGACCTCATTGTAGATTCTTGAGACAGAGTTGGGATCAAAACCAACAAACTCCCTTTCTCCAGGCCTTTCCGGTCATGTTGACTGATAGAAAACAAAAATCAAAGACATTCAGGATGGGAAGAGCATGGAAAAGCAAGTGGATCCAGGGACAGAAAAGGACAGGTGCTCTGCCTGCGACAGGTGGGCTGGAGCCACTGAAGGGCAACGCGGAGCAGAGAGAACCCTGAGATCAGCCTCCAGGCGCAGAGCTCTGGGCTGAAGAGTCACAGGCGGGAATGGATGGTGTGTGACTGGTTCCAGGAAAAGCTCAGATACCAGGCAGCTGGGTTGCATCGCCTGTCTATTGTGCCTGGAATGAGGAAGGCAGGTCAGAAGGAAGTGGGAGAGCAACTAAGGTCTTTCAAAGACTGGTCTTCATGCAGGGGGGCGGTGGCAAGCTCTTGCAGGTTTTGCAGCAGCTGAGGGACTGACAGGTTCTAACAGGAAATCTGAAATTCCCTTCTGTCTGCTGTTTGGAATGTCGCCTCTCAGGAGGGAAGGCAAGGTGGAGCCTAGCATTGCATCGTGCTCCTTTCTCAGCAGGCTGGATGGGCAAGTTCAATAGCTGCCAGCTCACTCGATGAGGGATTCACAGGTCAGATTAAAATGGACCCACATAAAAAGGGTGACAACCATCGACCTTACAGTTGATTCTCTACATTAGATTGCTGTGTTTGAGGGCAGACAAATTACATCATAGCATGGTAATAAAATGATATTAATTTGACTAAGGACTATTCTATTTGTAGTATTTTTATTTCACCAGCCAGAAAGCTCAAATACCAGACTGTTGTTTTCAAAACCAGACAAGGAAGCCAAAAGAAAAAAGCTCTCTATCCACACTCCTTTTCCTTGGATGAGCCTCTCCTGGCAATCAGAGGGATACCCACCCCCATAAGAGAGCAGGGAGGATATCCAAGTCCTTCAGGTTCACCAGGGTTCTGAGGTCCTACTCAGGGGCTTGTGGGCAGAGCTCCATATGTGGCCTGGCCTCCTATGCAGGGGTCTTTTTTGGCAACCTGTGGAAGGGTCTAACAGAGAAGCTAGCCAATTGAATTCTGCGAGGTGAGAGGTCATGGTTCCCAGTCAGATACCTTTGCAGCCTTTGTTTCATGATTTGGCTCAAATGCATGCCCCCAGTTTGCACTTGGCCCTGTTCTAGATGCTCAGGACGCAGCTGCAAAGAGCACAGACAACAATGTCCACCTTATTGCCTTTTTGAATCTTCCAGGAAATCTGTCTTGGGAAAAGACAGATGATTCAAAAGGAAATAAGTACAATAAGAAGTATGTTGGCTAACGATCCACACAGTAGAGAAAATAAAGAGAGGAAGAGACAGACAGTGGTTGCAATTAAAGAGAGGCTTCACTGGGAAAGAGAAATTTGAGCATAAACATGAAATATGATGGAGAGAAGGATGAGAATATAGATCAAGTTAAAAGTTGGGTACAGATATAGATGATATAGATGATGTAGATTGCTGTATAGACGCCAATATAAGTGCACACCTAAGGGAACTCTCTCCAGGCAGGAAGAACTCTGTGTGCCAATGTCCTGTGGCAGGAACATGAAACAATGTGGTCAGAGCTGGATGAGCAAAGGAGCAAGAGGCAGAATATGAGACCTCAGGGCTCAGTCTAAGCCCTCAGTCTTTACTCAGAATAAGAAGAGCCGCCATTGGATAGTCCTGACAGGACAGCATGTCTGCTGGGTGGCTTCCTCAAAGGCAGAAGCAGGAAGACCACATGGAGACTGTGACTAAATTAGGCTGGAGAGGATTTGGAAAGAGAAAAAGTGGCAACTGTAGAGGTGGTGAGAAAGGGCAAGATGCTTGAGATGTCTAAGGTCAACTGAAAGGATTTGTCATTTGGGTTTGCAGGAAAGAGGAGAATTGAGGGACACTTCAAGGAATCTGGCCTGAGCATCTGAGGGGATTTGTTATGATTACTGAGATGAGAAAAGTATAGGCAGTAGGGTGAGGGATCGGGAGCTGGGTACTGGGTATACGAGGTTCATGGTGCCCACTGCATGTGCACTTGAAGATGCCTGCTCAGGTGATGACCCTGAGCCTGGCGTCCAGGACGAGGTCTGGCCAAAGACGGAACTTTGAGCCAGGTGACTGGATGGGATCACCAAGGGAGAAAAGTGACGGCACCCAAAATGGTACCTGAGAGAAGAACGAGGACCTGGAGAAGGGCAGCAATGGAGGCTAAGGGGAAGAGGGAAACCCAGGGACAAAGGCTTCTCCAGGAAGAGTGAAGAAGGCGGAGGAACAGCACGTCAAGTACTAAGAGACTGAAGGCTGACGCATGAGTAGACCCGGGGAGACTGTGCATGGCCTTGACACGGGCGATTCAGCACACAGGGAGGCAGACGCTGATGAGAGAGGAGAGGAATGAAATCCTGAACAGCGAGCAGAGGTGGTTTATTCAAGGAGTTTTTACTATAAGCAGGAGTAATGAGACACTGTCTGAAAAGAGAAATGGGAGTATATGTTAAAAATAGTACATATAGTATGTATAGGGGAAATATATGTTAAGTATATATTACTCCATATGTAATTACTTATGTCTTATTTCTATACACATTATTGCTATATGCATCTATTAATACCTTATTTACTTTATAATTATAAATATGTCATCAACATATTTACATACTTATTACCATGCTCTCTCTCTTTCTCTCTCTCTCTCTATATATATATACACACACACACATATCAATATACATATCTATACACACACATGCAAATTATCCTTTAAAAAGTAGGAAACTTATACACAACAGAGAGGGGAATTGCTGGCATGTGTAGGTGCAGGGGAGGCAATAGGACCCTGCATGAGGCACTGACTGTAAATTCTCAGTGACAAGAGGAAAGCACAACGCACAGCACAATGGGGTGTATGGCATCTGTGTGGTGGTAACAGCTTGTATCTTTTTGATCACTTCTACTTCTCTCAGTCAGATGGGAAATAGGATCATTTGCTGAGAGTGACCACAGGGGGAAGAGATAAAGGAAAAGGTATAAAATAGTTATAAAAAAGAGTGGGTTCCAATGCCATAGGAAAATACAGTATCGTTGATGGGCAGCATTCATCAAGGACACCGTGGAGGCGAACATCCACAGGTCCTGAGATGGACAGCATGCAGCATCATTGTGTGTTTTTCTCCAATGCATCTAGCTGATGTGATGGATGCACTAGTCAAGCAGGTATAAAAAAAGGAAAAGAGGGATCAAGAATATGTTTCAGAGAGTAATCATCATAGGATCTAAGCAGGATAAGGAAAAAGAAGATGAATAAGGAATAGTTTAGAGGTGGAAGTGTCCACGTGAGGTCAAAAAGCCATTGGCTTTTACGTACTAGATGGATGAGTGAGTGGGCAGGAAAGACAGGAAGTGGTAGAACTTGAGTTTATAACAACCCTGTAGCTCTTGATCATGAAAAGCTCAGGGAGGTGATCATGGGAATAAAAGGCTGCTGTTGAGTGGAAGACAAGGAACTGTAGGACCAGGGTATGAGACAAGTCTTCTAAGTAGGTACTGAAATCACTGAGAATGTCAACAGTTGTATTTGAGATAGAGGCAAGAGCTGAAATCTTCAAGAGTGTCTTCAACTCAGATGCGCATAGATTTGTGTTCTACAAATGTGGGGATCGGCTGAAAGTCTTAAACCTCAAGGGCAGGGAGGCCTCCAGGGAGGGTAGACTGCAAGTGCCAGGCAAGAGCTGGTGCTGTGGTTAACAGGTGGAATTGCTTCTCCATCGGGGAAGCCTCACTTCTCCTCGTATCCCATTAAGTACCAGGTTTCCAATTCTGTGAACATAATCAATATTCAACTATTATTTCAAGTTAAAATAAGTGGTATATTGGTTGCTCAGTTTAGGATTCTGTAGGTGTTCCATATCTAGAACAATGGGACAAAATGGAACAAGTCCTTTTAGCTGATTGAATCAACCCACTGAAATCACCTAGGAAACTCTCTTTAAAGTCAACAGAGCATGGAATGTAATCCCAAGTATGAAATCCTTCCCAGCAAAACCTAGTGTTTGATAGTGACTGGGGACTGAAGGCAAGCCAAGTGATACCTAAAACTGATCAGGATGTCAGTGTTTTCCCTAAAACCTATAGATACATGGCTAAGAATACAGAAGAAAGTCTGTGTAGCATTGTAGGAGAAGTGTGTCCACCTTCTAGTTCAGAAAGATTGAATCTTCATGCTTACGTGGTAAGAATTCTTAGCAAAGAAACAAACAGTACTAAAAATAAAATATGACTTTGTCCGGTGCAAATCCATGTGAATTATAGTTGTTCTCAGTGGGAAATAAGGCAAGTTGGGAAGAACCCCAAAGAAAAGTTATTCCAAATTTCCCTGGACATCTCAAGAAAGAAATTATTGTCTAATGTGTAAGTATTTTTAACAGATCAAATTCCCAATGACTATCCAATATTCTGTCAAATTCACAATTAACAAATTAATGAGCATTTTGGGGTACCTAATCAGTGCCCAGCACTCTCATGAAAATGTGGAAAAAACTGTCCGTAGTTCCTACCAACCCCCTTGCCCAAGGGGCATTCTGTCTGGGGACTCCATTTGTTAGCATTCTTTCAATTGAAAGTGACAGAACACCCGATTCAAATGCTTCCAAGCAAGATAAGAGTGAGGTGTGGTGGGGTCTAAATACATATAACAAAGTTGTGGGGAGACCTTCCCCCTTCGATTTCTGTTGAATCCAGGTGCTCTAAGCACATGGACTGCACTGTCTTTCCTGTCTCTCAGTTTCTCTTTTCCCTGTTGTACTTTGCCGTTGGCAAGGCCCCTCCTGGTGATGAGAGGGAGCATCACCAGCAACTCCAGGCTACCTCCTTGGAGCTCAGCAACCCCAGGCTGGAAGACTGCCAGGTTCTAGGGTGGGGCAGACTCCCAGGCCGTGTCTCAATGGTCTCTCTCTGATACCTGCCCTCCCACCCATGGACCACTGTGACCAGAGCATTGGAGTAGCGTGGAGATGCCAGAACATGGGACCCCACCCAAACGACAAGTTCTTATGGAAGCAGAAGGAAAGGTCTCCAAAGGCAAGTCCAGAGGCTTTTCCAGAAGAGGGAATGGATCGGATATTAGGTAAATGGTGAAAGTCAATATCCCCCACCCAGACATGACAAACTCAAGCCCCAGACACCAGCACAAGTCAGGACAGAGCTGAGGGTCCCACCAAGGTTCTTGTCCTAACTGAGTGGCTGTTGCCCATCTCTAAATGGAGAGTAACAAGCACACTTAGTATGTATCATAGCTACAAAGATTATTAAAAATCACATGAGTTCACACATGCAAATCTGCCCATAAGCAATAAGCATTATATATAAGTAAGGTGTGGTGACAGCTTCCTGGATGAGGCAGGATTTCAATTTGGATGGAAAAGGCAGAGTCAGGAAGGAAAAGAATGAGCAGGAAGAAATGCCTGTTTGGGTAGTTAGTGACACAGGTAAAGAGGGCTTTGTTCTGTTTTGTTAACATAGCCAACACAGGCAAGGCTTTGTATTCAGAGGTCCCATTTGCAAGGAAGAATTAAAACTATAGTACTGAGAGTCATAGATTTGTTCCTCCCTAGCTATGTGACTTCGGGAAGCTATTTAACCCCTGGTTTCCTCATCTGTGCAGGGCGATAATAATAGTACCCACCTTACAGGATTATTGTGAGGATTCAACATGTTGATATAGGTAAAGTGCCGGGTATATCCTAAATGTTTTGTAAATATAAACTATTGCTATCTCGGCCTTCAAACTCACCTGGAGGGGTGGGTATCCTCATCTCCATTTTCTGATTAAAAAATTGGTGCATAAGGAATCAGGTAGATAACCTGAGACTTGACAGTGGCCTGATTTTAACCTGTGTTCTTTGCACAGCATGGTAATGCAAGCCTCAGAAATACAGGCAGAAATGGGAGTAGGTATGGAGGAATGGAAAGAAGCAAAGTATTCGAGCATATCCCATTAGTCTTGGATTGGTACTAATTTGAATGGATTTGTTAGAGAACATTTTAATGAGGGCAAAAGAAACTGAAATTTTAGGAATGTGCCATAGATACCAAGCTGAATTTAAAAACTGAGGATTCCTAAACCCTTCAACCCCTCCAGGCGTGGAGAAATGCAACTCCCTGTCTTGCCAGGAGACTGAAATTCCATTCCCTGGAGCCATGGCCCACAGCTGTGTACCTCTAGGAGGCAGGCCTCATTCACCATCCTCCAAAGCCCTGAAGTGAGTAGACATGACCTTCATCCCAGACCCACAGTACAGACAGGAGGGAGTGGCAGCCAGTGGGTGAACCAGGTCTCTCACCCCAAGGCCAGTGCCCCCCTAGCCCACCACAGACACCTGTCCAAGAGAGCAGCTGCTGCCCAGCGCATGGGCCCCACCTTACACATTCCCTAAAGCCCTGGGCACATCCAAATCCTTCAAGTTCCCAGCTCAGCCTCTCCAGGATGCCTAGGGTGCAGCCTGTGTCTCATGGATTAATGCCATGAGGCTCCAGCAGGGCGGTGAAGACCGATGGGGAAGCACTGGGCCAGGAATTCCTCGCAAACCTGCTCTGCCTCTCTGTTGGCCTGTTTCCTTCCTCCATGTCCAAGCCATAAATACAAGTAATTACAATGTAAAAGGAAGGAGTGAGGAGTTTCCAAGAGGAATGTTGGTGGAGGGAGAGTGCAGAGGTGAGAGTAAGCAGGACAACAAAGGCTGGGAGCCTGCTGCTCCCCATGAGCAAGTCACCCTACAGTTGCAATAGAAGCCTAGGACAGAGGGCCAGTTGGTCTGGGAGGTACAGTGCAAGAGTCCTGCGGAATGGCCTGGGGGGAAGGGGAGTAGCCCTGGTGTTACTCTCAGCAGGTCTCTCCTACATCAGCAATGACTGCACCAAAGAGAAAGCAGAACAGGGCAGGGGATGGGCTGGGCCCAGCTGGGAGCGTTCTCCTCCATGTAGAAGAGCAGGGAGACGCTCACAAATGCTGGCATCTCAGCAAGGTCCCGAGGGAGCTGAGGCCATGAGCCTGTGAGGCTCCAGCATTCCCATCCAAAGGCCCTGTGGTAGGAGTGTTCAGGAAAGCAAGGCAGCGTGGCTGGGAAGAGAGATTCTAGAGAGGATGCTGGAAAGAAACCCAAGGGCAGATCACAGAGGGCCTTGCTGGCTACTGTAGTTGCACAGCATGAGCTCAAGAAATAGTAATTGAATTGACCCAGAGTGAACGACAACCTCGCTGCACAGCAGTAGGGAAATGTCTAAATAAGTTAGCCTACTCCTGTTTCAGAACCCAGGCCAGAGACGGACAATCAGCACCAGGTGTTGAGGGAAAAAGGCATGTTTGGAAAATAGGTATGTTTATAGCAGCACAATTAGCAATAGCCAAACCATGCCACCACCTGACATGTCCACCAATAGATAAATGGATAAAGAAAATGTGGTATATATACACAGTGGAGTTATACTCAGTCATAAAGAAAAATGAAATCATTCCATTTGCAGAAAAATGGATGGAGCGAGAGACCATTATGTTAAGTGAAATAAGCCCAACTCAGAAGGTCAACTTTCCCTCATATGTGGAAGCCAGACAGGAAAAAGGAAAAGAAAGGTAGGGAGGAGGAGTTACATGGAAATCAAAGGGAGATCAGTAGAGGATCGAGACCAGGGATGGGAGATGGGAAGGGAAGGGAAACGTTCTGGGGAGTGGTATTCGCCAAATGTCACGTTGTGACCATGTAAAGAATATGTAACAATGATAAACCCCATCATTGAGTAAATTACAAGGCACCAAGAACAAAATGTGGAGAAAAAATAGTTTAAAAAGAAAAATAAAATAGGTATGTTGAAAGTTGATTTATTTCAAGAAATTTACCTTAATTTGTGTACACGTTTATGCAGAATAAAAGAATGTGGAAGAATACACACACACACACACACACACACACAAGACTATTAACAGGGAATGTGAGGGAACCGACTTCAGAGGAGAAATCCGCATGTTAGGGCTCCTCCATTTTATGTCATATCATTTTTAATTTTTTGAGAAATACATTCCTTCTGTAAATTTCAGAAATTACATGTTGGATCCAAATTAAACTGGACTCTACTGTTCCCATTTGGGGATTATAGAAGAGACGCTAAGAGGGGTCCTGAGCCCTGAGGCTTGGCTCTGGCACTTCATTTCCTGAGCCATCTTCCCTACGTGCCTTAGATAAGAACGCTGCACCCGACCCGATTCTAATTACTAATAAGTGAACACCTCACATTTTCTCTAAAGGATTTGAGGACTGTCTCTAAATAGTCCCAGAGATTTTAATTTGTGGAGGTGACTAAGTGACAACACAGGTTGATGCTATGAAAAAAAAAATATTTTTATTACTTATATTTCCCAAGAGGAGGAGGAGAGGCACCGCACCGTGCCCCAGGGCCACATGGGGAAGCATGGTTTTGTTTGGGTGGGGGGAGTATGGAGCGAGGACAAAGCCTAGGACCCAGCTGTGACTGTGTTCTGCACAGGAAAATGGAGCTGCCATAGAGCCAGCAGCTTAGGATGGCCCAGCTGGAATAATCCTGACGGGCTTTGGGGCAGAGTGACTGCATTTAGTTGACCATGACCTGGTCCTTGGGCCCTTGAGAGCGGGGTAATATGGGCTTGGTACTTGGAGTCCAGTGAAGGGGATGACTGTGGCATGGGCTGTCATGGGTTGGTTTGCACAGGACAGAAGCACCCCTGGGCAAGCCCTTTATCATCTCTTAAAAAATGGATAGCCCTGAGTGGGTCATTCTTTCTCTAGTCAGACTTCAGAGCACTGAAAATATAGAAAATAAGAAAATGTAGTCATTCCAATTGGCCTCCAATGAATGGATACCAAAGAGACAAATTCAGACTCTAAGAAAGCATGGCTACCACATTTAATTAGAAGAGGCCCAGCATCCTGGGTCTTATCTCAGACATTCTCTGCCAGGAGGCTCAGTGGAATGGTGTCGGGAAGTGTGGATAAAATACAGGGGGGCGGTACCAGGACTGAGAGCGGGTCCAATAATCCAAATGATACTGAAAAAGCAGTAGAATAGAAGACCTATCATTACTGAGCAAATGCAGGGAAACCTACATATATTATCTGTGACAACACTTTGAACCACAAGTTATGCTATCATTTTACATTTGAGAAAAATGAGGCTCGGAGGGGAATAAGTATTTTGCTCAAGATCATCTAGCCATAAAGTGGGGGAAATAAGATTTAAACCTTAGTCCATTTCAATCCCAAAACAAAGAATATGTAACATTTTACTTAAAGTCTCATTCCTCAGAAATTTGGAACTGATCCTAGGTAGATGGTGATCTCTATAAAGAAATTGGTTCTGGTATGGAAGAAGGTATGAAGAGGGCTCCAAGCAGTGGTGGCTTCTGGTTGGGGCATAGCTACATGATAATTACAAGTGGAATCTCCAAGTAGGTTAGTGTGGCTGAGACCTTCACAGGGATCCCAAGGCATATTCATTCCACACTGGCCAGGAACAGCCTGAGTGCACTCAAATATGAAGACTAAGCCGCTTGCACCACATCCTGGGCCCCCATATCCAGATTCTCACCAAGGTGGTCCTGAGCCAGCCATAGTCAGGGTTGGCTACAAGATGGAAATGGAGATGGAGATAGATGGAGGTGGAGATGGAGTTGATGGAGATGGAGACGAAGATAATGGAAATGGAGAGAGAGGTCCTGGCTGTGGATGGGAGGGGAGCAGTGCCTCCCAGGGGCAGGGGCAGGAGTTTGACAGGCACTGACTCAGAGGACCATGAAAAGTATCTCCAGGGCAGGAGAAACCCTATCTGGAGGTCAAGGGAAATCGTGCAATGGAACACTATGTCCTCCAGCTCCTTGGGTTAATCCTGATCTGGGGAGTTGACCAGATTTATATATTCAGCCAGTATTTATTGAGCACCA
Organism: Ictidomys tridecemlineatus; assembly: GCF_052094955.1. Classification (NCBI taxonomy): domain Eukaryota; kingdom Metazoa; phylum Chordata; class Mammalia; order Rodentia; family Sciuridae; genus Ictidomys; species Ictidomys tridecemlineatus. The sequence goes on from NC_135485.1 coordinate 10,260,076, forward strand.
ACCAGAGTATCATATTTTATTTTTCCCTAAATCAAGCCCTAAGACTAAGACTTGCGAGAATATCATTTATATGTCTAAAGCAGGGAGTAGGAAAGTGAGACAGAGAAAGGATAATGAAGCCAAAAAGCGGATTAACTCTGTGAGCCACAGGGGCACTGTCCTTCTGGAGACTCCAAGGACCTGTGCAGAGCACACCTCAGAGTTGTCCCCTCGGGGGTAAGGGGTTTCATTTCGGGGAAATGATGCAAGGAACTGCTATAGAAGCAGCTGCAAGCTAGACGATTGGTTGGAATTGCCCCTGGGACCTCGCATCACCAGCACTTCCTGGCAGCCCAGACGGGCTGGACAGGCTCCTACAGTTCCCAAGGAAGCCCCAGGCAGGGAAGAAAGGGAAAGTCCCAGGCCAGCTCAAGGGAACTCAAACTCACACTCAAGCAGTCAGTGTGGACAGGACTTTCCTCTGCAGCTCCAAATAGATTTCGAGTTGGGTCTAAGACCATGGAGCAGGGAAGCAGCAGTTCCTAATACATCAAGATCCCAACATACCAAGAGCAGACCGTTCTTCCATGGTGAATTATTTGTCGTTATCCACCCACTCTGAAACCATCTTGGCCAAGGGTCAGGTTCCTCTGTGTGGGAACATCTTATTCAAATTCATGGCTGAGCATGAGCAAAGCTTTTCTGAAATGTCTTTCATGACTATCCAACCTGAAGCAGCATCTTCTTCCAGGACCCAGGGATATTTGTAAAGTCACCTTAGATTAGTGATTGAACACAGGTGCCCTGAGCCCCACTGGTCTTGAAGACAGTAAGTCATGGCACTTATCTTCAAGAATTTAATTTCTGAAGAGCAAGAGAATCTCAATAACCCCTAGGCTGTGAACACTCCCAAGAGTCCTCAAGACTTTGCTTGGCAACATGCCTTCTAAGAAATGAAAAGACAAGCAACCTCTATGGAATCAGCTTCACTCTAGCTCCAAAATTAACCACAGGACATCTAATAGTTCAGCCACAAAAGCCCCACCCACAGTCAGAGAGTTTTACTAACAGATCACATGAACATCTCTCCATGGTTGCTGGTGACTACCTACATCTACTTCTAAGAATCCCCAAAATATCCAGATTACTTTTGAAGTTGCATGAGTGGTACCATCCAGAAGGGGATAGAGTCCTACCACCCTCACTTCTGTCCCTACAAGTCCATCCTCAACTAGCCAACAGATGGACACACCCACAATTCTGCTCTTTTCTACTTTTTCCCCGCTTTGATTACTATCACTAATCTAGGTCTTCGTTCATTTATTCATCCACTCATCCAACAATTTACTCAGTGCTTATCATGAGTAACATGTAGTTACTTTATTTGTTCAATGCAACCATGAATGAGATACGACCCCAAGTGAAAAAGATCTGACAGGTCATAAAGATTATTGAAATTTTATTCTTCTGTGCTCAACTGACAATTTTAAAAGCACCTGGGGGTTGCCACAGGTTCTCATGAAACCAGCTAGAATCCATTTATCTAACACATATGGCAAAGTTAATCATATTGGACTCATGTTTAATATCTATCCATTGCCTTTCCATGTCCAAGCTCCATATTTGGTTATCTAAGCACCAGGATCCGATTCCTGCCTGCTTACTATTCATTCAAGTCTCGTCCTCCAAGGTGAAACTTCAGACTCTGTACTTCCACTGTGAACTGTTGAACCTACCCTCATCTCAAGCTGAGCTCAGGCATCTCTTTCTCTGATGTGCCTTGCATGGCTCTCCATCCTGATGTGGCAGCCATCTTTAGGAGCTGCGAGTGTCAGGGTGTGTCACAGTCAGAGCTAAGCTCGTGCACTCAGAGTGGTACCAACTTCAGGGTCTCTCCCATTGCTCTGCAGCTCACATATCTGAGCCTTGTTTTCCTCCTGTCTATAATGGGGATAATAATAGTAAGGTCTGCAGAGGTTAATAGTGGGTAGGCACAGGTTAAAAGAAATGATGATTCCTGTAAAGACTCAGCCTAGCCCTGAAGCTCATTGTAAGCCCCAAATGTCAGCTATTGTAATCTCAGAATTATGTACTCTCAGAAGTGAATCTCACTTTAATTGTTAGTTTAACTTGACTCTCACCTATGTCCTACATAACTTTAAATCCAACTGTCCTGCAGCATGCCTGGCAAATTGATATTAAGTGCAAGAATGAATGAACTAGATGACACTTGAAGAATTCACAAGGTGCTTTCAAGTTGTATATACTGAGTGTTCACTTGGGACTAGGCTCTGTTCCCAGGGCCTTTCCACATTAGAGTTCATCTGCTATTTCTAATATTCCTGTGGGATTAAAAAGCTTTTCTTGTATTTTCATGGGTGAGAAAGATTATGTGATATTTTCCAAGACCAGACCTTAGTGAATGGCAGGACATGGATTGAAGCCTGCCTTCCACAGATCTGGAGATGAGATGACACCGTGTTTCTAACACGTGGCTGAATTTTAGAAAAATGAAACTGGAGCTGTGACATCTTCCATTGTCACTAGGCCCAATAGTAACACAGAGATGCGAAGTTCTGTTCTTCAAATATATCTTGGATTGTACACACATTTTTTTTCTAATTGTAAAGACAAAAAAAAATTGACTGAAGAAAAGAAAAGGAGAAAACATTTATAGACTATAAATTGCAACAAGACCCCAAGGCAGCAGCTCCCATGGCTCTTTGAGGGATATAGATGATCCCTCTAATCCACCATAAATCAGCCAAGTTTGTTCAAGGGTATAAATAATCCTGTCAACAGCATTCAATTCAGTGCACAGGAAGATATATTTATATGAAAGGAAGCACAGAGGAACAGAAAAGGCTTAGGTTCCATTGGTTTGTTCACAGTGAACACAAGCTAAATCTGAAACCCTCTGCAGCACTGGACCCAAACTTTATAGAGATTTCCCCCCAACACTCGAGGACACCATTGCAGCTGGTCAGAGTACTGGGCCAGTGATGGATGGTCGGCTCTGATCCCTACCTTCTAGCCACCTGTGTGACCACCTCAATTCCCAGGCTTCCTTTTGTTTGCTTCGGAAATTATTGGCTTTTGTTTTCCTGCATTAGTCAAGGAAGATAGGTTTTGCAGAAATAAACAACGAATTTTAAATCTTGGTGGCTTCAAACAGCAAAACTTTGTGAATTGATGTTGCTACATACACATTTATGGTGAACCAACTAGGACTTCTGTTCACAGCAGGAACACAGGGACCTGCCAACTTCACCCTCTTCCAACAAAACCATCATAGCATGAGGCTTCCGAGCTCACCGTGGAAGGGGAAGAAAGCAGTTACTTCAGCTCAGATTTTGCTGCCCAAGCCATTTGTCAGGTCTGACTGGCCTAATTCTGGAGGAGGAGAAAAGGTCTGACCCTGCTATAGGTCTCAGAAGAGGGCAGAACGAGAAATACTGGTGAGCATATACCCAGTGCTGCACACCACACATGAAGAAGACAGAATATTCCCATAAACATCTATTTTCACATTGCAGATGAGCCAGGAGGAAGGGAGAGGCTGCTAAATGAGGAGAAACCAGGAAAAGATGCCATTTTTGTTGTTCAGAAATCAGCTCTGGTTACGAACACCTGCCTGAGACAGAAAGGGAGAGAGAGAGGGTGTGGGAGGCCCAATCCTGGAGTCACAACAAATCTGCACCTTTGAGGGCTTCCTTCTGAACCACACTGATTCCTGAGTGCTAAAATGTAGGGGAGGCATTTCACCAAGACAGGCTGAGTAGAAGGCACAGGGGGAGATCACAAATCTAACATGGATCTGGGTTAACCAGGGCCTCCAAGCCTCCTTGGTGCTATTGTCAACAAAACGGCTGGATGTACTTATTCATGCCTGAGTAATACCAGACAGAAACCAGACAAGGGACCTGGCATGGGTATTGCAAAAATCGGCGGTGGAGACAGGAATAAAAGCAAACACAGAAGGCAGATAAAAAATAATATGCATCATGCATAATCTACTCCCAGAGAGCACAGAGGTTAGTTCTCATCAGTCTTAAATGAGTTAACAGCATAGTATCCCAAAAAGAAAAAAACAAAAATAACTTCACCAAAGAGACAGATGTGATCAAAAGAGAAATGAAGACGAAGACCCGCTGAAAAGTATCCTGAAAGAGCTCAGAAAATCGCTGAAAGACAAATGTAAAACAATTATCAAGACAGACATCCACCTAGCCACAGAAAATCAAGAAATGCCACTGAAAGCACTGGACAAACTTAAGAAATGACACGCAAAGAAACAGAAAGGAACAATGAGATTTAAACGATCACAGACAAGGCCATTTAAATGGAAGAAAAAGGGAGCTTAACATACTCAAATTGGTATTCTAAACAGAAAAAAAAAAGAAACAGGGAAAATCACTCAAATTCAAAAAAATGTTTCTTGAAGCAAAGAGAACAAGGCATCCTTAAAATTAAAGATCATGCCGTGTCCCAGGAAAGTCAAGCAAAACTGGTGATATCAAGATAGGTACTCTGAAGATTCTGATGCTCAATGGAAAATGTTCGGTACGAGTTGTTCAGAGAATGTGAATTACAAAAAGGGACTGGCAGCTTCCCTCCATCTCTGCTAGGACATTCAACACTAGCAAATAACAGAGCAGCATCCTCCAAGTCCTAAAACAGAAAAGGATGATCCCAGAGGTTTGCTGTCAGCCGACGTGTACTGCAACCATAAAAGAAACAGGTCATCATTCTTACTCACGCAAGAACTCAAGGACTGTATTAACAAAGCCCTTCTTGAAAACGTTTGATGATAAAATCCAGCCCAACAACACATGCATCAAAATTAAACAATCAGCAACAGAGAAGCCACCATAAAAGGATAAGAGCAAGTATTTGATCTGTCTAAACATAAAATCAAAACTAAACAATAATGGGAATTAGTTGACAGAGCAGAATAGAACTGTTATAATTCCAGACAATTCAAAAATAATGTTAGGAACAAAAAATTGGGAGACGGGTAGAAGGAAAAAAGAAGGCTGCTCTTGTCTGAAAGAAAGTAGATAAATGATGGTTAAAGCTGAAATATACTGAGTTTTTTAAAAAGCAAAATTCTGTTTTTAAAACTCTTAACTTTTTTTCCTTTAATAACTGCATCTTAACCTGAAAAGTACCTTTCTGAAACTCACATGCTTGTTATGAACAGTAGTTGCCTGAAGTTCACTCATTCCTTCAGTTTGATTTTAGTTTATTTTGCTCCTGGCACATTCAAGTAGTCTTATGTTTACCAATTTTTATAAAAAGAGAATATATGGTATGAATCTATTTTTTGTTAAATTAAATTCACCAAGGCCTCTGGCTAAACTATGCCTAGAGAAAATCCAGATGCTCATCAAATGGTAACAAAACGATTTCTGCAAGGTGGATGCCTGTTCTGCTTGATTTTTTTCTTTGCTCTTTCCCGAAACTCTAATAGTTTTATAAGCAACTACATTTCCATAAACATGATCAACACAGACTCCCTGAAATAATCACTCTCAGATAATATCAATGCAGGGCCCTAGAGTTCTGCCTGTCCCCATCTCCATGTTCCCCCAAGCCCTGTTGCAAGCCCAGAGCTCTGCTCATCTGTGTCTGGTGGAGGTGCATGTGGCCAGTGAGCTGTTTCTCAGGGTTCTCAGACCTTAGCACGTGGGTCTCCTCCTTCCTCATCCTCTTTCACGAGGCATGCGGTGTTAGTGTCCTAGGGCTGCCGTTACACATTACCACCATGGAAATTTATTCTTTCTCACAGTTCTGGAGGCCAGAAGCAGCCTCTCTCACAGCCTCCAGGGCTGCCGGCAATCACTGGGAGTCCTTAGACTGTAGATGCATCATATCTGTCTCCAACTGATCTTCACGTTGCCTTTTCTTCTGTGTCTTTCCCCCTTTTCTGCTCTTCTAGGGACAGTCTGCTTTAGGCTGGGCATTAATCAAGGGCAATCTCAGCTCAACATTCTTAATTACGTCTGTATAAACCCTATTTCCAAATAGGATCACGGTCACAGTTTTGGGGTGAATCTGTCTTTGGGAAGACTGCCATTCAACATGCTGCAAGTGCTTTCTGAAGAGCTTAAAAACCAGAACTGTCATCTGTACATCCCGTGCAGTCTTTGCATGGGAGCAGTGAGCTGTCAGCTAGTTGCAGGTTTCACTCAACACATGGGGTCCAAGGATCCCAAAAGAGCACAGATAGTTTGGGAACCAGGGATATGAGAGTGTCACCTCTTCTTACTTAATTATCTGACTTTGGGGAAATCACTTGACTTTTCTGAGTCTTGATTTCCCCAGGAAAATAATCTCTAATCTAAAAATCATAATGAAGATTAGGTGAGGATTGGAGATTAAATTGCTTCGTGAAGTGTCTAGAATATGATAGGTGTTTATTATGTTAGCGTTATGAATCATACTTCAGAGAGATTTTGTCAGACAGACCCATCTCAATCATCTCACCATAGAAGAGGGGATCAGCCAAACCCAAAGGTATTTGCATTAAGTCCACACACGACCAGCATCATTAAACTGTATGAACTTGATTTTTTGTGTGTGTACTTGGGACTTCAGAGTGGCATCGATAGAGCAGGGATGACAGGAGTCAGAGCATCATTTCATTATTAATGGGAACAGATCAAGGGAACCAAGCAGCCTGAGCAGAAAGGAAAACCCTCTGCACCAAAACCTTTGGCATGGCTCACCTCTTTGGAAAAGGGCACCTGCATAGCACTATGGAAAACACTTTATATTATGTGACATTTCTTGGCACCTCCCCATAGCATCTGAGATCAGGAGCCCTAATTCTACAGCACACAGTCTTCATAGGTTGGATTCAATAATTGTTTCAATTTTAATATGCACTGTGATGGTCAGAACTCCAATGATTTGCGTAATCTCCCGTGGAATCTCTAATTGAATCAATTCCCACTTTTCCTCCTATAAGTGTATCCGTTAGGAACACTCTGACTGTAAGCAGCAGAGTACCTGAGTAACAGTCGCTAAAAGTAGGAGGGTTTTTATTTCCCACAGAACAAGATGTCAGGTGGTCACCAGCATTGATTCAGATCCTCATTGAAGCCCTTGGGCACCCAGGCTGCTTCTCTCTTCCCACTCTCTGCCCTGAACTTGTTACCTTTCATGCTTGTTATCAAATGGTAGCAAGATGGCACCTCAATTCAGCTGTCACATCTGCACTAGAGGCAGGCAGAAGAGAGAGGGGGGTGCCAGTTGGGTCTGTGTCTTTTCAAAGGAGGCAAAGCCTTTCAGAATTCCCCTGAGATGTCTGCTCAGATCTTATCGGCAGACGTGTGTCAGACGACTCCAAAGCCCACATTCCAAAGGAGGCTGGGAAATAAGAATGCAGATGGGCAAAGGTTGCCACCCAACAAATCAAGATTCTGGTAGCAAAGTGTATCGATGTAATAACTGTAGGTGCTGCCAAAAAGAGAAAGATTGGGAAACTCATAATCAGAAGCCCCTTCTGCTTCCTCCTCACCAGCACCTGCTTAGAGCTGTCCTCCCCCCTGCCAAGGGCTTATGGTCTAGGTTGGTTAGTTCAAGATGAAATGTGAGCAGAGGGAGCTCTGAAAAATAAAAACCAGGCCATGTCCCTTTCCTTACTCCTTCAAGAAGTTCCCATTGACTTTCAAATAAAATTAAATTCCTCCCCAGGGACCTCACATGACCTGATCCCTGTCCAGCCCCTCCAGTCTCCAACACCTTCACCCTCCATCACTCCTCCACCATCTCACTCTCTTTCCTGCCAATTGCTCCTACTATGTGCCCCATCTGCAGGGACCTCTCATCCCTCCATATCCTCTGGTCACAGCTGTCATCATTTAGATGCATCCTCAAAGAAACCTCTGATCCCCTCCTAAACTAGCTGTCCATCGTCTCCCCCATGATCCCCCTCCAGCTAATGACTTTCTAGTCTTTGCAGCACTTATGCTCTTCAAAATGACCCCTGCGTTTGCACTTGTTGGATGTCTGTCTGCCACTGTGTAATGCCACTCCCTGAGGGCAGGACTTTTCTTCTGCCTTATTTTCTGCTGTTTTCCTGGCACCTAGATCCGTTTTTTGCACATAGCAGTGTTCAATAGCTCTCTGTCTTAAGAGTGAGGGTGTGGACCAGAGCCCAGAACATAGATGGCAAATGTCCAAACAGAACCAACAAGGACAACACAAATTTAGGATGATAGACAGAGTAGAAACACATTAAGGCCCCTCCGTGGGGCTAAGTATTAGAGAGGAGCAAATGAAGACGGATCCTTGTGTTCACTACTCTAAAGGAACCTATGGTCCACTGGGAAGACACTGCATGAAGCAACAGCACAAGGGATTCTGTAAAGGAAGTAGGAGGAAAAGAGGGTGGGGGTTGAGTCTGATGGCTGCCAGCTTCAGACATCTTCATTGGAAAGTGGTGTGCAAAGATTTCACTGGAGGGATGCTTACTGTAATATCATTGGCAAAAACAAAAATTGAAAACAACCATACCATCTAACAATAGAAAATTAGTGAAAGCAATTCCAATATATCCACATAGTATAATTGAACAATTATGTTGCAAAATTACATTCTATTACATGGAAATTGATCATATACTAAGGGACAAAAGGATGTGTGAAAAGCAAAGCACAAAACAGTGTGATTTTTAAAAAAGAAAAGGAGAGAGAGAAAATGATTTTCCAGTTGCAAATCCCAAAATGAAAACAAGGTTATTTCTGGGTGGTCTAATTAGAACTGATTTCTATTTTCTTCCTTTTGTTATCTGTATACTCTAATTTTCTATGATTAATATGCATTAATTGTGTAAATTTTTTTCTGGTTTGGAAGAACTAAATCCGGGTACATGTTTTAAATCCCATCTCAATAGAATGATTAAAACACTAGCTATCAGATGTTGTACTTGGAGTCAGAGCAGGCTACAACCAAACATTCTTCCAGACACATAAAAAATGTTTCAGAACACCAGCTGGGCATGGGACAAGAATTCCCAGTAGGTAGCACCAATAGTGCAGCCATGACAAGATCTAGACAGCCCTTAACTTGAGAGACAATGGACCATATGGACCTGGGAAACAGCCACCACAGCTGGAATGGCACTTAGAGTTGTACCCTGTGCCAAATCCACTTTATCCTCATAACTTGCAAAATTAGATTTGGTTCTCAAATTTTAGAGATAAGAATCCTGAAGATTAGGGGCTCAGGGCCTTGTCTGGTATTCTCTGGAGAGTCTAAGTATGACCCACTCTGCTTGACCCCAAGGACTCTGCAGTTCCGCCTGCATAGCGGTGAATCCTCTTTTGTAACCTCAGCCCCAAGCCTCTACAGGAGGAAGACCCCCGTGAGCAGCTAATCTGGTGCTCATCAAACAGCTCCTTTGACAGTTGTTCTGGAGACATTGATTTGACCAAAAATCTTAATCAGACAAAATAAGACACTGACTACATTGTGATATCCTAGATTGGGTCCTGGAAAGCCAAAGAGCATTAGTGAAAAAACTGATGAAATGTGAACAGCCTGAAGTCTAACCGTAAGCATACGCAGAGGGGAGCTGCTCTTGTGGGATGCTGTGGGGAAGGGCTGGGCTAGTGGGCTAGAAACCTGTCTGCTCAGTCTTTGACACCCTCCCCACCTCAGCCCCAAAGGCAGCTCTGGGCTCCTGCAGGAGCACTTCGGCTACCCTGAGCTGGTCCAGCAGGCTTATCTAAAACCTCCCACTGCACCAGACTGTCATTGGCAGAGTGGTCCAGAAGCCCAGGGTTAAGGGTTGAATTCCTACACTTCAGTATAGTGGTTTCTAGAGGTTGGAACTTTGGAAGGTGTTTAGGTTAAGATGTAGCATGAAGGTGGGGTCCCATGATAGGATTTGTGTCTTTCTAAAAAGAGGAGGAGGAACCCTGGTGCACTTGCTCCCTCCCTCTCTCCCCCTCCCTCTCTCCCTCCCTCTCTGCAATGGGAGTACACAGCAAGAGAACAGCTGTTTGCAAGCAGACTAGACCCTCACCAGGAACCAAGTCTTCCAGAACCTTGATCTTGGACTTCCAGACTCCAGAACTGTGAGAAATCAATCTATAGTGTTTTATTAGGGCATCCCAAGCCCACTAAGACATCCAGTCTTCCTCCAGCTCATACTTCTTCCAATACACCATCTGGGGCCCAAGGACAGATGGAATTTTCCGATCAGTTTTCAATTTCACTTCTGCTTCTCCATCTAAAAGGTACCAATCTTTTAATGGTCGAGTTTGAAAAAGCCAAGAAAAAAAAAATCTCTTTTTATCAAATAATATCTCTTTTTATCAATATAAAAATTGTCTCTTTTTATATCCCTGAAAGACTGTGTGCAACTGAAGCATTGTTGACATACACAAAGTTGATGTACTGTTTTGCTGATTCATTGAGGCATCCCTGTATTGCTGGAGAGGTGGGCATCAGTCCCAGGCCCTGCACCCAGACTATCAGGGATGCTTGTTGGATGTCCTCATTCCTAGACAGACCTTGGAGATTCTGAGTCATGAGAATGGGTCCCTGGTGTCTACATGCATTTATTTAGTGCTCTCCATTTTCAGTGGTGGTCTCAGGGAAGAAAAACCAGGGAATGAGAGATGATATGGAAGGCAGACTTATTTTCAGTGTATATGCTTTTTATTGCCTGAATCTTTCAAAAGTCATTTTGAGCGTGAATAGGGAATCGTGGTTGGGAAGTATGAACCCCGTGAGATGCTGTTGAACCTCATAATAAAGTGTTGTGCAGAATCACCTAGGGGCTCCTGGGGCAGCCTCAGTACCTGGGGTTCCTAGGTAACATAGTGAGCTACAGAATCCGACAAGCCTGAGTCTGAACCCCCTTTCTTTCTCAATCAATACACAACCCTGTGCACGTTTTGTTCACTTTCCTGAGCATCTCATCTGTGAAATCTGTAGAAGACAGAGCCCCCTAGCAGAGTTGGGAGGCTAAACTAAGATAATTCATGTAAGAATTCTACACAGAGCGAGGCACACAGTCAGCTCTTAATAAATCATAGGTAGAATTTTTCTTTTTATTAGCTCCATGCCCCAGTGCTGGAATGGGGGTTACTGACATGACCAGAGTTATTTGGGGAAGAGACTCTTCTTTCTCGTAAGAAACCAAATCAGTTCCTTTAAAGGCAGGAAGTGTATGAGCCAAAACAGTTTCTGCAGCCCTGCTAAGTGTTAATGGCCAAAATTCCTCACACGGCTTTCCAACCATCAGAAACAATTAGGGAAATCAGAGATCCCTCTGCATTTTAATTTAGAGTTATTAGCATGAGCATGTACAATTTTCTTGGACATCTTCCACATTATTTTAAAGCTTTGGTTTATTGTTTTATGTTTTCATTTAACTAATTTTTGCTTAAAGATGTAAATAACTATATTCCTAAATATTTTAAGTGGCTCTTGGAATTTTGGTGTATTTTCCACTAAGCTGTTAGTGTGTGAGCCATAATCATTATGATCAAAACTGAAGACAATTTTGTCTCCCAGCTTTTCTCTTAACAGTATATTCTGCATACAGACCTTATTATGGCCAAGTCATTATAACCACACTTTGAACTAGTTGCATAATATTCCAGACAGTGGCAAGACTACTGTATTGTTTAGCGATTGCATTCTTGTCTAGCATTTCAGATTATTCCTATCTTTTTCTGCTTTTAAGAATGCTGCTATGGGGCTGGATTGTGGCTCAGAGGTAGAGTACTTGCCTAGAATGTTCGAGGCACTGGGTTCAATTCTCAGCACCTCATATAAATAAATGAATAAAATAAAGGCTCATTGACATCTTAAAAAATTCAAGAAAAAAAGAATGCTGCTATGAACAACTTTGTATGCATTTATTTTTAGTGAATTCAGAATCAATTCCTTGGGTTAGATTTATACAAGCAGCAAGTCTTCTATTTTAGAAAATCTCACCAGAGAACAGTATTAGCCTAACTAGGTAAACTTAGAAAAAACACAAAATGCTCCATATGCCTGTGCTTCTTCCTTGGTTTTCAGAACTACCAGGGGACTAACTTTCACAAAACAGCCACAAGGCAGCCTATGATCTATCAGACAAGCAGAATTGCACAAGGGTCAAAGGGCTTCATTCTATTTGTCTGCTAAAGCTTCAACATCAATGGAAAGTTACAACCAAGAAACAAAACAGAGTTTTGAAAAGCATCAGTGCCTGTCATCCAAATTGGATCTCTTGTTCCACATGTAACAGGAAGGAAAATAAACTGCCACTGGCCCCAACATGCAAAGGACTATGTATACAACTCAAATGATCCTTTGGTATTATTCAACAGCTGGTGAGTGTCCACCTGGGTCTCGGCAGCAATCGTTCATTCATCTTCCATTATTCCAGGAAAACACTAAGTCCATTCCCATAAGAATTCATTTACATTAATGACCACTGGCATTTATTGTGCACCTACTATGTGCTAATATCCTTAGAAATCCTAACCCTATCCTACATTGAATGCTGTTTTACATCAGACACACTGTGACACAGAGAGTCTGTCATTTTATCATAATTGACCATAGTTAGTAGATGGTGAAATTGTTCTTCAAATTCGTAGGCTTCATAAATCATTAACCAGCCCTCAAACCTCTACAAATCTTATCATGGCCTACAGCTCCTGCAGGATATCCTGTTTTCACATTCTGTATTAGTTTTCTCTTGCTGCTATAACAAAATACCACAAAGTTAGTGACCTAAAGCAGTATAGTCATTATCTAACAGTCCTTGAGGTCAGAAGTTTAGAATGGATTCACAGGACTATGTTCCTATCTGAGGCTCTAGGGAAGGTGCCAGTTCCTTCTTTTCTATCTTCTAGAGGCTGCCTGCATTTCTGGGTGCATGGGCCCTGTCTCCATCCTCAAAGCCATTGATGTAGCATCTTCTTTGTCGTGCTGCTTCCCTCTGCTTCTGTCCTCCATCACTTTTTCCCTATAGCTCTGACCCTCCTGAGATCTTGCAGAAATGGAAAACTATTTAGAATTCTATCAATCCCAACAGAGCCAGCAGTAGAAGAGAGAGAGTGAGCATTAAAAGACCATGTACCAACCCTCAGTCTTCAAGCCTCTAGTGAGTTCCACATACTTCACTTACCTTAACAACCCTAACAGAAGCAGCCTGCCACCAAAATAAGGAAGGGAAAGCTAAGGCTTAGAGTAGTTATGCATTTCTCCTGAGGTTCACCAGCCCTGCAATTAGGACCAGGTGGCTACTCCCTAAAAGATGACTGATACCAACTGCCATCAAAACGAACGGCACCCTTTAACACCACCAAGCAGAGGAGATCTACAGGAGCTTGAGGCAACTCTCTGAACCAGGGTCCACCTCCGCCCTCCATTCATCACGTGCAACCCATTCTGGATTTCTGATCTCAATCACTGTTAAATAATAACTGTGCTGCTTTAGGCCAGTAACTTTGTAATAACTTGTTACAGCAGCAAGAGAAAACTAATACAGCTCAGCACCTATCTCTTATTTACCTGTTTCCTGTGGCCTCACAGAGGTTAGGCTCTTGTCTATTGTCAACTGTTGTCACACCAGCTCAGTACAGGACAGGCACATCATAGGCACTCAATAAATCTTTGTATAATAATCGAATAACTCTTCTTTGATCCAGAAATAACTGTGGTGAGCAAACCCAACCACGTGCATCATGGATGGGATGCTAAAAAATGACAAGCACTCCAAAAAGACTTCTCAACAGCCAACACAAACAGCTCCGAGTCCAAGTGAATGCACAGTCCCTTTGGAAAAGCCCTCGAGACCTACTCCGGAGCCTGTCCTCTTTTAAAAAAAAAATGATTTCTAACCCATTTGTTGAGCTCTTTACTGCTCAAATGCTCCTAAAAGAGATGTGCTTCGGTTATAGTTAAAATTTAAAAGGAAGATTATCTATTTGAGGGAGCCAGGGGAGCAAGTTAACCACACAGCAAGATAAAGGAATTCAGAGCCACATCAAGTTCCAGCCTCTGTTGGTAGAGCTAAGGGTTCAGAGAGTGGAATTACTGTGCTTCTCAAATTGACTCATTGCAAAGCCACAATAGTTCATCGCAGTCTTTAGATTCCATCCTCTCAAAACATGGAACTGCAGAAAATATCCGAAGTCCGAGACCTGCTGTTCTTCTTCTCATGCATGTGAGGTGTTGTCATCATAGTCCTGTGCATTTAACTGCTTTTAAACTTTGACTCTCTGCACACAGTTGAATGGCCACTGCCTTTTTAATTCACACTTGGACCTCAAGTCCACCTCTCTCATGGCAACTACTCCCTTCTTCTCTCTTTCTCTCTCTCCTAGAGCGCCACTCGCTTCCTCAGGGCAGTGATGGGGTTGAACCATCTTTGAATCTCTAAACTTAGGTATGGGCACCTGTATGTTGGAAGAGTGGATGAATCTTTTATTATAAATACAAGGTGAGATCATTAAGAGTTTCAGAAAATAGAGTAAAGGAGAGGGGAGCCAGCAGTTCTAAGATCATAGCAAAAAAGCAAATAACATTTTGTTATATTTCTCTCTGGCCTTGCTGTTGTTATTTTTAATATAAGGAGTTTTTTTTCTCTTTCCCTTTTTCTCCTTAAAAATCATATGCACACATTTCAACGTTGGACTCTTGTACTAGACTTTATAACATAAGCATTGCCCCATGGCAGCTTGTAGCCCTTAAGCTTGATTAAAGCTGAAGAATGTTCTGATATGGCTTTGGTGGGTACAGACAAATTTCAGGCCATTGAGCGCATTATTAACTTCAACTCTGGTGTGATCAAAAGAGAACTCGGCTGCATCCCAGCTGTTATAAATCAGGCCACAGTTCCCCAACTTGACTAGAAAATCCTTTTGTTTTGCCTCTGTTACATTTTATACTCTGTGACCTAAATTTAGGTTCTCTCCATTTCTCCTCTCTCTGATAAGCAGTAACAGCCTTCTAAACCCACCAACAAAACCCTCCATCGAGAGTCCTTTGGCAAAACAAGGTGTCAATCACTCTGATTCTATTGCTGTCCTATTTTTTCCTACCAAAATAAATGTTTTCATGAACTCACAAAATGTTTTAGTCATAGCTATCAGAGAGTTCCAGTGGATGATTAAAAAACAAACGAGGCTTGGGATAAAATTCAAAATGCTTTCCATACTCCAAATTTGTTCTTCAACAGAGAACAGGGGCCAATGCCTTGAAACCAAACATATTTTTTATGAAACCAAACATCATAAAACATGAGTGAGAGAACCCTTACATCACTCAGGCTGCTAAGATTAATTGACACGCTGAAAGCATTTGCTTCACACTCGCTCAACTGAACAAATACATCCCCCTCAGAACAAGTCCCAGATCTTGGCCATTCCCAGATGTCCAGAATCCAAAACTCTTTTCTTTCAAATTCCTCAATGAGAAGACGTAGGAGAAGAAGAGAATTTATGATGTTAACCAAATGTTGAAGTGTGGCACCAACCAGAGAAGGAGCTAGAGTTGTATATTGAAGAACCAAAAGAGAAAAAGGTTGGGGGGTGGTGGGAAGAGAAAGAGAAAATACACTAGAAGAAATGTCCAAAAATATTTTTTTTCTATTATTGGTTGTTTATTTCTTTTAGAAAAGGTGTATTTCATTCACAGAGCATATTGTCCGTTGAGTGGGTAAAGAGGGCTTGCTTTGATTTTCTGCAACGTTTATCAACTTGTTTCTAAAACCGGAATATGATGATTGCCTCTTGCAGGAAACTTGAAAAATACAATAGAAATGAAAGTAGAAGAAATGAATCATAACCCTCCCACACAGCCATGTAGCCACATTCATATTTTGTTATTGAGCCATCTCATCTTTTTATCTATTGTGTATATTATTTTTAAATAAGAATGAATGTTTCAAACTAGATATACTATTTGGTAGCCTATGTTTTCCCTAAGAAATATATTATGAATATTTGCTTTTGTCATTAAATATTCTCATAGAACATAGATTTTAATGGTTAAAAAAAACAGTCCTTTTGTTGATGTGCCACTGATGTTTTCAAAATCTAATTTTAGACAAAATCAATTATAACAGTAAAAAAAAAAAAAATACGGATTTCACCAGGAGCCGCAGCTTTGTACCTTTGACTATGATTTTATTGTTTTCTTAAGATTAAATCAGGGACATGCACAATTTTAAGGCTCTGTATGTAGTTGTCAATATAAATTCTGCACTCCTAAAAGATTACACAGTGCTACTTTATAATTCTGCAATCTCCATGCCCCATAGCTGGTTTTTATTCAACTATTTATCCAACACCTTCTACGTGCCAGGTTTGCTCTGAGCATTCATAGAAATGGATGCACCTACCCAGTATGTGACATTTTTTTTGGGGGGGGGGGGTATTTGGATTTAACCCAGGGGTTCTTTACCACTGAGCTATATCCTCAGTCCTTTTAATTTCTTTATATTTATTTACTTACTTTGTTATTTATTTGGTACTATGGATTAAACTCAGGGGTACTCTGAGCCACATCCCCAGCCCTATTTTGTATTTTACTTAGAGACAGGGTCTCATTGAGTTGCTTAGTGCCTCGTTCTTGCTGAGGCTGGCTTTGAACTCGTGATCCTCCTGTCTCGGCCTCCCAAGCTGCTGGGATTATAGGCATTCCACTGTGCCCAGCTTCTTTTTATTTTTGGTCGTGTGTCAGGGTCTCATTTTGTTGCTGAGCTTGGCCTCAAACTTACCATCTTCTTGCCTCAGCTTCCTGCATTGCTGAAATTATAGGCATGCACCACCACACCCAACTAACATGACTTTTTGTGTCTCTCAGCCCCATGTTTCTGAGATTCATCCATGCAGCACGTATGGGGAGTCCATCACTTTTTGCAGTCAAATCATAACCAGTAATACGCATGCACAGACCGAGTTTGACTGGGTTCCATGCACACCCATTTGCCACCTGGGGCCTTGTGGCCAGGTTCCCATCTTGAAGCTGACACAAGCGAGGGCACCTGTAATGCAGCCAGGCTCACACAGGTGGTCTCCCCTGGTACAGCTGGATTGGAGACATGGCTCTAGCACTTCATAGCCCCATGCATGTGTGAAGCACAGTGGGCCTCACTGTGCCTTTGTTTCCTCATCTGTAAAATGGGGATGGAGTCGTAACCACCTCTCATGGGTTGGAGCATAGTACACGAGAAGACACGTGTGCCAAAACCTCTGTGTAGGACCCTCCACAGTCAGTGATTGACAAATTTTAAAAACACCCATCAAGCACCTCTTCTACAGCAACAACCATCCCCTCGGTAGAGAAATGAGCAAAACGATAAACAAAATAGCTCACAGTCCAGACAGGAAGCTGGCGAAATGAAGTGGGACTCATGTGACACAGGGTCAGGATGCTAGGGGAGCACAGAGAAGGTGCTCCAGGCCAGCCAGAGGAATGAGAACTAAAGAGGCTCCACAGGACACTGTGTCTGGCCCAACAGGACTCAAACAAAAATGTGTTTAAAATCTCTCCATTTCAGGGCTGAGATTATGGCTCAGTGGCAGAGCACTTGCCTCATAAGAATGAGGCACTGGGTTTGATCCTCAGCACCACATAAAAATAAATAAATGTCCAGGTCCTTGTTCCATTTATTTTTTTAAAAAAATCTCCATTTCTCTCTCCACCTCCTGGCTCCACAGTGACCAACCATGGTCATCTTGGCCCACTCAGCTGCATTGGTCTCCCTGCTGGTTACCTTCCCCTCATCACCAGCCGTCTCTGATTCTTTCTCTATCGAGCACCTGGACAACCATTCTAAACATCACAAGCATGGTCGCCGTCCCCTTGCATGGTCACCATTGCTCTTAAAACAAAAACTCTTCAGGCCCCGGCTGATTGACCTCACCTATTTCTCTGACCTCCTCTCCTCTGGGCTACTTTGTCCTATAAGCTCCACTCCCTTGTCCCTCAGTTCCTAGAATCTCCAATGTCCTTTCCTGCCCTAGGACCCTGTCACAGGGTCCCAGAAGCCTCATTCCACCCTCCCCTGGCTAAATCATCTTTGAGTGAACCCTTAAGAGTCCCTTAGAGTGACCTTCCACATCCTCTAAACAGGATCCCCCCATTTCAATCTCTAGCTCCAATCCCTCTTTTTTTTTTCATAGTGCTTGATTGACTCTCTTTAGTTTGTACAATTACTTATTGAAAAGAGATGGTAAGACACACAGGAGTCCTAAGACCACCTGGCCAAACCATGGAAATAACACCACTGCAGGCCCAACCCCCTGCCGCAGTTACAGGAAGAGGAAAACACTGATCTCGGCCACAGCAGGTCAGCAAGGGTCTGTGCGCCAGCCCACGACACATGGCTACATTGCCTCTGCCCTGTGCATGACCAGTGCCTGAGTGTATAGCTGAAGATTAATAAAGGGCTTTTTAATGAGAAGAGGGTTGGACCAAGGGAAGAAATGGAAAGAAAACCTTGCAGCTTGAAAAAGGGTAATGGGACAGAAACCCAGGGCTCTGGGAGAACCAGGGGAATGGCACACAAGCATGAGCATGTCCAACGCGCACCCCCAGAAAACAGCGGGCTCTGGCACACAGGAGGTGCCCAATGAACTTCCATGGAGTGAACCAACTGTCTGGGGTTGCCAAGGCCAGCTTTTGCCTAGGACTAGGAAAGCGGTGGGTTCTGCATTGCCTGAGCAGCAGGCAAAGGCCAGACGGCAGCCAACAGCCAACGCAGAGGTCACAGGTAGGACGGGGTCAGTGACACCATGAGTCGGGGAGACTTAGCAATGGATCCTGCCTCCCTGGCCATGTGACTGCTTCCCTGATCACATGACTCCTGATCCCATTGCCCAGTAAGAGCCCCAGGGAACTTTCAAGACTGGCCTAGACTTCAAAACCGTGCATAAAACGGTGCCCTGGGGCCAGGCGCGGGGCCCACACCTGTGATTCCAGTGGCTCAGGAGGCTGAGGAAAGAGGATCGCAAGTTCAAATCCAGCCTCAGCAAGAACGAGGCGCTGAGCAACTCAGTGAGACCCTGTGTCTAAATAAAATACAAAATAGGCTGGAGATGTGGCTCAGTGGTTGGGTGCCTCTGTGTTTCAATCCCTGGTACCCCCCAAAAAAAGGTGCCCTGAGAACCGAGGGCCTCTGGTGCCCTTGAGCCCTGGCCACATCACAAGGAGACTATCCTGTTCCTGCCAGAGCCGTCAACCCACAAAGACACTGAGATGATAGCTTCAACCCAGGCCGTTGTCTCACCACCTACATCCAATTCTGCCAGTACAGATGGAGCTCTGCAACGAGCTAGGCACCCTACTAGTTCTGAGAGATGACAGGTCAACGGCCCAGGTCCTGGTTGCAGCTGTGTAGAATTTGGGGCTTTTGTGCAGAATGATTTCTGAGATGCCACCCAACCCAGAGACGTACAATCACCAATGCCACTGTGAAACGGCCTCGATGCCATCTCCACAGTGGGTATCAGCTTTGCCGGCCTTGAAAGTGACTTCCAGATCTGAGGCTCTGAGGCGCTGTCTGTGTTCCAGGGACAAAAGGTGCCTGATTGCTGAGGAATGCACGTTCCCCTGGACTGTGTTTTCATACAGGGATGGTGTGGTATAAACTCACACAGCCTTTTGGAAAGCAGTTTGGCAGCACACATCAAGAGGGACATAAAACATGCAAACCTTCTGACCCAGTAATTCCATTTCTGGGAACCTATCCTAGGAAAATAATCCTAACTAGGGATAAGGGCTTGTGCACAATGTAATCTCATTTAGAATAGAAAAAAAAATGGAAACAGCTTAATTGTCCAATAGTAGGAGGGAAAGCAATTAAATAAATTATAAAACAACCACTTCATGGATATTATTTGGCCATTCCTGGCTCCAAACAATGATCAAGGAAATGCTTATGATGTACTATTGGGTTAAGGAAAAGGCAAGCGGCAACCTGTATAGGTGATATTCAAAGTCTTTGACTAAAAGATCTGTGCATACACATGCACAGAGGATGAAAATAAACTCCAGTGGTAACAGTGGCTATCTGAAAGAGAGAACTATAAAAAAAATCTTACATTTATTTCAATTTGTAATAAAAAATTACAAATTTTGCTTTAATAAGCATACATTCAAAATAAAATGGCAATGTTATTTCCTATGACAATTATATGGGCATAGAAAATAAGCAATATATGTATTTTGATTGAAAACTTCACAAATAATAGGAAAAATATTAGGAGTAAATCACACACACACACACACACACACACACACACACACACACACACACAGTTAAGGCCAACAAAACATAAATAAACCAAAGCTGTGACTGGCCTGGGAGAATCCTATTAGAGTCATAGCTGATGTTTGGGTGGTTTTGTGTCTCATCTTTCCCCAAGGGTGCTATCTGCCAGAGCCCCTTAATTCTCCAGTCCTCCAATCCCTGCTCCAGATCAAGGTCCAGGCAAGCTTTCTAAAATGCATGTATGGTCTCCTTACTCCCACATGTGCCCCTCACTGGCTCCTTATTGCCCCCAAGGTGGTGCCCAGGATGCCCACACACTTAGTCAGCCTCTGCCATGGCCTCCGACTTTCTCCACCGTTCCTTCCTCCCCTTCTCTTCCTCCAACCTCACCAGCTTCTTCTCACTTTCTCCAAAGTACTCAGTTTCTCTCAACACCATTAGTTCTTTCTGGAGAGCCTACTCCACCCCTCCCTGGATCCTCTTTTCTCAGACACCTCCTAGTCATTCTTTGGGTCTACAGAAACTCCTTAGGAATTGTCTCCTTTGGGGAGAGTTATCCTGATCATAGAGATAAGATTGACCTGAAATCACACATCTAGAACCCAAGGGAAGTGTGTCCAGGGACTTGCATGTCCTAGCCCCAGCAAGAGATATATAAATGCCCCTGATTTGAAGCTGATCCTCGCCCCAATACCAGAAATCAGCATTTGATGAGTGGGATGGCTATTTCAGCTAATGAGATGAAAACTTCACTGAACTATACCAGTCTTCATTGATTTGGGCATTTTTAAAATTTCAGTTTATGGAAGAGAACAC
Source organism: Ictidomys tridecemlineatus (assembly GCF_052094955.1). Lineage (NCBI taxonomy): Eukaryota > Metazoa > Chordata > Mammalia > Rodentia > Sciuridae > Ictidomys > Ictidomys tridecemlineatus. Next base: position 10,281,110 of record NC_135485.1, read on the forward strand.
CAAGGCTCCGGAGGAGTAACACCAGGGTCATTTGATCACAGCAATTGGCCCGAGTCACGTGGCTGGACAATGATAGCTCTGGCCATCAAAGCCAGAGGTGCTACTCCACCAGCCACCACCAAGGGATGTCAGTAGGAGAGAGAGGATGTGGAGAGCCGGCTCATTTAGACTCTAGAATAACATTCCATTGCTTTTGTCTATTTTTGCCAAACCGCGATGCTCAACTTTCCTCGCCAGCATGCTGTGACTCATTGCTGGATTTTCCACTTCTCTCTCCACTACAACAGAGTCCACTGAGGACACTGGGCTGGAAAGGAATGTGTGTGCAAGAGGTACCACCTGCTACCAAATCTGCCTTTGTTGAGCTGGGTGACTCTTGACCTTGGCTTGGCTCATGTCTACAGGCCTCCTTGACAGAATGCCCCACATGTTTTCTGCAAGAAGCAAAGCAGAGGACATGGGTTTGCCACTATCTGGGCAGACGTTTAGAACCACTTGAATAGAACTGAGATGCCTAAAAGGAAGTGTGCTTCGGGGGGGTTTCTAGTAAATAATGAATCTGAACTATTATTAGTATTATCATCACTACCATTATGCACACAAAACGTCACACAAGCCTCAAGTGGAGAGGCCGCATCATTAAATGGCCGTGGTACTTCTAGGCTTCTATGCTCCCTGCAGCCAACAATGATGCTCTGAATGGTTTGCAGGGGCCAAAATGAAAAGCAAGAAAAACACAAGACAATGGCCCTTAGCAAAGAAAAACAGCCAAATCTGCAGTGATGACAGCACTGTTAACTCACCCAAGACTCACTGGGCACCTACTATGTGCCTGGCAACATGTAATCCATTTTCTGTGAATTATTTCAATTAATCTTTACAGCAGTCCAAGGAGTCAAATCCTGTCACTGTCCTCTTTCAGACTAAGGGTTTAATGTAGGTGGTCAAGCAAATCCATGTTTGAAGGCCAAATCTCTTACTCCACAGCTGCATGACTCTGAGCGACTTTTCTCATTTGGAAGCCTCACTGCAATAAGAAGATGATAGACCTACTTCACTAAGCGGTCAGGATTCACAGGCTAGCGTATGGGAAGAGCTTAATAAATGGACACCCTCGTATTAGAAGTCCCTCAAATTAGAAGTCCTGGCAGACGGTGTCTACCATCAGCTCCTAAAGACTCCTGGGCTGCCAGCTTGAGCCCTTCAGATAGATCCTGGTCCTGGCCCACTAGCAAATGTCCTAGGAAGCCAGATGTGGGCACTGTGGTGACCACACCTGCCCACCAGAGAAGGAGCAGCCCATGGCCAGCTGGAAGTCAGAGGAGGTTTCTTGGCCGCCAAGGTGCTGTGGCGACCCAGGAGGAAGGTGAGTCTCACCATTTCAACCAATGCCACCCACGTGCTGGCCAAGAGCCCTCTTCCCTTTGCACCTTCTATGATTTCCCCTTGCATTCGCCCCAGGCCAAGTTCTGCGTAATGAGATGCCCTTGAGCCAGCTCCTTGTTATTCTTAACAAGCTGAAGGTTATTGTTAGCTGGCTGCCAGGAGCTGCCTACTTCCTCTCCAGGCGCGGATAAGATCTCAAGCCATCCTTTGCTTTTAGTGTCTCTCTTTTCTCTCAGGAAGGGACATCACTCCGAGTTGAGCGGCTGGCCCCTGAAGCTCCCCCTCCTTTCTCTTTGTCTCACCCAAGTCCGTTCACTGGACCCTGGCCAGAATGAACACCCCAGAAGGATCTCTTGGCTGTTCGGACCCACCCACAGCTCAGCTGGACACTTCAGGAGAAGCAACTACGATGGAAACATGGGACCCTAGAAAGTTCCACTTGGCATCTCTGCCCCAACAGTGACCAGCTGTGTGCCTTGGGGACACATTCCTTACCCTCCTGAAGCTGTGATTTATGTAGAGGTGCAAAGGGAGTAAAAAAATCATCCAGTGGCGACTGAGGAGAGCTTCCTGGGATCCCTGCACTGATCTCGTGATGAGCGAGTCCTTCTTTTGAGGAGCTGCTCAAGATCTTGTCCTCGTGGAGCTCACATTTGGAGGCCTCGCTGCAATAAGAAGATGATACACCTACTTCTCTAAGTGGTCGGGATTCCCAGGCTAGCGTACGAACAACTCCTAGGAAAACAGAAGCAACGTCCGTGGTGGCCCAGCGCCTGAAGGACAATGACATTCAATACAAGTCAGCCGTCATCTCCAACGTCCACATCAGGATGGTGATCACCACTGTTGTGAACGATTTCATTTATTTAGAATACAGTTGAAAAATTCAGTCAAAAATCTTCCAATCAGGCATCTGTGAACACTTTAACATGGGAGCTACCTATGAAGGAGGTGAAATTCAACACAAACCTTAAGTGATCTATTTATAAAATCTGACAAATAGATTTGCACATATTTGCTTAAACATATTCTCTGTCACCATAGATTTATTTTTTTTCTCTTGATCAAATAAAAACAGCGTGTATTTAATTATTGGAATAATTTCAAATATGGAAGTGATTATTAATTATAATTATTAATTCATCTAGCATATATTCATTTATCAAATGCCTGCTATTTGGGTTCACCTTAGCAACAGACTAGAGGTTGAACTTGAAGGCAAAAAACTCCAAGTTCAGAAAAGAGAGTAAAGAGGCCATCACAAGATGTCAGTCAAGAGACAACGGGATGGAAAATCCAGGGTGTTATCACTTGGCTGTTGATACGTACTCCTCAAGGGTTGCCTCCAGAATCCACTCAGCATTACAAACTAATTTTCTTGCTTGTGTTTTGGCACCTAATTCGAATTAGAGGAGCATTAGAATTAGAGTTTTGTTTGAGCATTGCTGATTCCAGTCTCTGGCACCATACGGGTGATATAAAGATAAATAAGATGGGATTACTGCTCAGAGGAGCTCACTGTATGGTCCACATGCTTGTACCCGGGTCTCTGTCAGGTTTAACTCGGGTACAAAAGTCTGGCTTCCCCTACCAGTTTGCAAACCTTAGAAAAGGAGAGCTTGGCTTTCTCACATGGATTAGAGCCCCCAGTAAATAGTTTTCATCTTCCTTGCTGGAGATTAGCACAAATAGAGAAATGAAGTAAAGGACATGCTGATATCTGTGTTGCAGTAGACAAGCAAAGGCTCTTTATTTGGAGCTTTCTGTGCAAGGGAGTTGACAACTGAGACTCAAAGACGACAGAGGAGTGGGGAAAATGTCGTGGGGGAAAGAAAAGGGAGGCTTCCACCATGCCCTGGTTGGAGGCTATCGATGTGAGGAAGCTGGAGGTAGGAAACCAGAAGTGTGGCCTCTTGGGTGACTGGTGAGGGGTACATATTTGGTTTTCTCCAGTTGAACTTGAGTTGGAAGTGGGGATAAAAATTAGAGAAATGGTCAGTTGACAATCAATTCCTGCTATTTGGGATGAATTGTTCCAGAAGTTATTGCTTGGCTTCCTGGATTGTTATCGGAGGTGGCAATCTGATGTTCTGCAAGTCTAACTTACAGCAGGCTGGCCTTCTGAGTTTGTTATTATAAATAAGGGCTTGTTTTGCTGGGAAAATGATGGGTCAGAGTTCTGTTTTGATATGCCTGACCACCATCCATTTTTATATTAAATCCATCAATATGGGAAAAAAAAACACCAAATATTTCTCCAGAAAGTGAGCAAATTGAAGTTAGCATAGTTGAGGGGTGCTGTTCCTCCTGGTCTGCCTTCTTGGCTTTCCTGCACGGTGCTTGCTCTGCCCCTGTTTTCTGTGGCTGTGCAGCAGGGAGGTGGGAGTAGCAATGCCCGCTTTCTGCCCACACTCCAGGGCCGACATGCCTGATTCCGTGGCCCATCACCTCTGAAGGCAATTCGGGTCTCCCTTAGCCTTTGTATTCCAAGGTTCTGAGATGACCTAACATTTTAAAAACAGCGCCAGTTCTCTAGTGTTTCTTAAACAATCTTAAGACACTCATGACAGGTTTTATTAGTAAAAACAAAAATTGGATCCCTTGACAGTCACATCACCAGTCCTCAACGTGTTGGGGAATTGAAGATTAGCTCCACCCACGTCCTTTCCCCCAAATCTACCATGCACAGATAGGCCTGTAATGCACTCTCTTCTTCTTGGAATTTCTATAACAAGTCATCAGAGAGTTCTCTCTGCACTCTGAAAACATCACGGAAAAGTCTTGACAACTACATAAAATCCTATTTCAGAACTTTGAGTGCACAAGTATTCTCTCAGCCATAGGTTCAACTGGGTTTCCCTACAGAACACTCCATTAACAGCCTGTACTTCTCCTCCAGAGCACTCTCCAAAGATTATCCAGTTGATCAAATGACCTTCCCCATCTCACATATGATATAAATAAGAAGCAGTTTCATTTTTTTCCCATCCATTGTTCTCATCAAATTCTGTTAGATCTCTCTGCCCTGCCCTTCCATGACATCTCAGGCAAATTCTTTTGCTTTCTGGTAACTCTCACTTAGACCAATTTCACTGGTCTATTGTGACTCATTTTCAGATATTAAAAAGACAAATCTAAATCAAAACTCCTATTGAGTATCTAACACAAACGTTTCATTTTTGCTTAAAAGACCTCAAGGGCTAAGGAAGCTATACGGTGTCAATCACTCTATTATTAACCAGGATGATAAAAATTTCTAGTTTTTATAGAAATAGTTATGGGCTAAGTGATACAATGTCTGGAATTTCCTTGAAAATATACAAGATGCAAGTGTAGGGAGGCAACGGGACTAACATATTCAGGGTGTCAATGGAATAGTGTCGTGCTTGGGAAACTACTGAAGCTGGAGGCTGGGCTTGTGGGAACTCATCTATTTATGTCCGTTTCTCTCTGTGTTTAAAATTTCCTGTGATTTGTTGAAGTTTCTTGTGTTCTAAAATATGAAAAGTGATATTTTGGACAAGGCTCAAGTATTATGATCTGGGATGACGTTAATTCTCAATTATTCACAATAATGGATGTCTCTGCATATTAGAAACTCTTAAGTGTCTTCTACGTGTGAAGCTAGGAATCAGGTTGGATGGGAGGTTGGGCTGAATGGAGGAGAGATTCTTGGGCATCATGCAGGGACCTGAGTTCCAGTTCTGGCTTAGCAGGTAAATACAACATGAGGCAAGTCACTTCTCACCATCTGTGAACTGGGAAGAGCAGGCAGAGGTCTTGAAAGGCCCTTCCTTCCTTAATGTCTGGATTCAGACAGGGCTCCTGTCTTCCTTCCTCAAGGCTGCAGGTCCAGGACTCAGGATGGCACCTGGCACACAGTATGGGGACGTTTGCACATTTGGTGAGTGGGTTCACTGCTCCATTTTTAGAAGACAAACTCCTTTCCACATGAGAACCTGCCTGTTTCCCTACACTGAAAGCAGGTTCAGAAGCCAAACCAATTCTGTTTAGCTGGCTGAAGTCACCCTGCAAGGCCAGGAGGGTGGAAGCAGGCACTACCTGTGCTTGTATCATCCTCATTATTATCAGTCAGCACTAAGAGAAAGGCACAGTCTAAACCATAAAACCCACTCACAATCCTTCAAGGGCTCTTACCCACCCCCATGACAAGACCAGAACCTTCTGCGTCCAGCAGAGCTGACCAGGTGCAGGAACACTTTCTCTCCAGGCACGTGTTCTTTGCTCCTTCCCAGAGGCCGCCACTCCACACCTCCTCTTCCACCTCAGGGCCTTTGCACAGGCATTCTCTCAACCTGGAGGCATCTTTCTGCTTCTTGGCCTGATCAATGCCACTCCTGTTTGATATTTTAGGTCAGATGTCAGTTCTTTAAGCAAGTGTTCTCTTAGCTATAGGTTCAACTGGGTTTCCCTGCTGAACACTCTGTAACACCCTGTACTTCTCCTTCACAGCACCCTCCAAAGATTCTCCAGTGATCAAATGATCTTCTCCATCCTTCATATGATATAAATAAGAAGCAGTTTCATCTTTCTCCCATCCATTGTCCTAGTCAAACTCTGTTAGATCTCTGCCCTGCCCTTCCATGACATCTCAGGCAAATTCTTTAGCTTTCTGGTAACTCTCAGTTACAAGGACAATTTTCAGATATTAAAAAGACAAATCTAAATCAAAACTCCTACTGCACATCTAATACAAAAGCCGCCCCTCTGTGGCTGCAGCCTGGGTGTGCGCTGCTCTTCCACTCCCCCCTCACTCCTGCCCTCCCCCGGCTCCTACCTTTGGCAACTCAGATCAGAGCACAGGAGAATTAGAACAAAGTGATCAGATTCCTCACTCAATGCCCCCTGCATGGTCCTCCCCTGGCTGCCCAGGTACTGAACTGCTGGCTCTCTCAGGATGTGTCTCTTCACGGGCACCAGAGGCTTCCTAGGTGGCCCCCATGTGGCACACTTCCCTGATGCAACAGACTGTTTGATTGATAGCCTGGTTGGCCCCACAATGGCCAGAGATTCTGTGCTCAGTGGCCTCCTCTCCCAGGGAGGACTTCTTGTTGGCTCAAGGGGCTCCATCTGGATGGACCATTCCCAGCCGCCATCCTCAGAACCATCTGCCTCCTGGGAAACTTGGCTCTCCGACGGCTGCCCCTGCCCTGCTCTCTCCTCCAGTCAGCCTCTGCCTTCACAACGCTTGGGTTGGCAAGACCACAGAAGAGGCTGGGGGTGGATTCAAGCACCCCGGCACTTCTCCATCACGTTGCGCTGATCCTGCGACAGGCTCTCAAGGCCCTGAGCTTCACAGTGCAGCTAGCGTCCCACACTGCAGGGCAAGGTAGATAAGCAGTTCCCTTCTTGCAGGCACCCCCATTCTTTTCAGTGACTTCCCTTGCAGTCCTGGTCACTTCGGAAGTAAAGGAGAAACACTTCAATGCTCCTTCATCAGCCAACAACTCTCTGCTAATCCTTTCTTGAATTTCTAGTTGTTGTTGTTTTTATGTGGTTTAAAAATGGTTGGTGGTCGCCAGGTGCAGTGGCACATGCCTGTAATCCCAGCAGCTCAGGAGGCTGAGGCAGAATGATCCTGAGCTCAAAGCCAGGCTCAGCAACTTAGCAAGACCCTAAGCAACTCAGTGAGATCCTATCAATAATAAAAAATAAAAAGGGGCTGGGGATGTGGCTCAGTGGTCAAGCACCCCTAGGTTCAATCCCTGGTACCAAAAAAAAAAAGAAAGTGGATAATGTTCAATGTCAAATCCAGTTGATTTTTCACAAATTCTAAGCAGATGGGTGGTACTGATTGCTCATTTTTCTCTGCTTTGGTTCCCCAATTGAAATTCCAAGATGATGGGAATTCCCAGTTAATGTATCAAACATGGCTCTGTGATTATTTGATGAATGCCTGTCTTACCCTCTAGATTTTATTTCTACAAGGGCTCTCTCTGCTCTAAGACCAAGCATTCAACCTCTGGCATTTAGCAGCAACCCAATCAATGTATGATAAATCAATGAATAAAATAACAGAGTGAGAGACAAAGAAGACTAGATTCCTATCCGTGAAACTCCTTGGTTGGGAAAGACTAACAAGCAGGACCACCATTAAAACCAGAGTAGGGGGCTGGGGAAGTGACTCAAGCGGTAACGTGCTCGCCTGGCATTCGAGAGGCGCTGGGTTCCATCCTCAGCACCACATACAAATAAAATAAAGATGTTGTGTCCACCGAAAACTGAAAAATAAATATTAAAACATTCTCTCTCTCTCTCTCTCTCTCTCTCTCTCTCTCTCTCTCTCTCTCTCTCGCTCTTAAAAAAAAAAAAAAACAGAGTAGATGGGACACAGATTCCCCCAATGCCTGGATGCCCATCAGAATCACCCACTGGGCTTTTAAGAGGTGTAAATGCCTAGACTTACTCCACTGGTGTGGAAATTCAGTCTATCTAGTTAAGAACCAGTGAGCCAGAGTGCACAGGAGAGGTCAAGATAACACTGAGGAGGACTTAAGGGAAGCTCCTTCCTGCTCAAGAGCAGCAAGGACACTTCCTGGAGGAAATGATACAAAAGGAAGATAAATATAAACAGAGGGAGAAAGGGGTGTGGGGTGCACATGCTCAGCAAGGACTTGAAGCCCAGGAGAAGATACAGGCGAGGCTCTGAGACTAGAAAGAAGAGCTTGGATTCCTCAGAGAACCCAGTGAACCTCCTGAGGGGGAGAGAGTGGGGCAGCCCAGCTGGTGGCAGGCTGTCTGGATGCAGGAAGTTGCTGTGGGAAGTTAGCAACACCCTCGGGAGGAAATAAATATAGAACCCGCTCGGTTGCCTGAAGCACTCATCCGTGAAAGGAGGGTAGAAAATCACACACCTCCACAGGTCGTGGTGAGGATTAAAGAAAGTAATGGTTGTAACATCTTGGCACATTGTATGTGCTTATTATAGATCAGCTAGAATCATCTTTATAAAATAATATCGTGCTTTTCAAAGTGGCGTGTGTGTGTGTGTGTGTGTGTGTGTGAGAGAGAGAGAGAGAGAGAGAGAGAGAGAGAGAGAGAGAGAGATCAGTAATTTACTAGCCCAATTAAGACCAGTTACCAAGGGCCAGTTCTGCACATAGCTTCCCATCTTTGCATTCAGTAGATGTCAGGCTGGTAACTTGAGGCTGGAAACTTGAAAGTGACCATAGTGTAGTACTTACACCAAAGACATTGCAAAATCTCCCCCGCTCTTCTCTCTCTTCTCCCTTCCCTTCCCTTCCCTTCCCTTCCCTTCCCTTCCCTTCCCTTCCCTTCCCTTCCCTTCCCTTCCCTTCCCTTCCCTTCCCTTCCCTTCCCTTCCCTTCCCTTCCCTTCCCTTCCCTTCCCTTCCCTTCCCTTCCCTTCCCTTCCCTTCCCTTCCCTTCCCTTCCCTTCCCTTCCCTTCCCTTCCCTTCCCTCTCTCTCTCTCTCTTTCTCTCTTGCTGGTTTCCCTGCACACTTGTTAGATGCTCTGGGAATTTACTGCATCAAAATGACTTAAACTAGACCCGGTTGAAAAGTCAGTAAAGTTATAGGAAAACTATAGTCTAAGAATCTAAGTAAGGTCCACCGAACTTAGATCACAAACTCAAAAGGAAAACCTTCTCAAGAAAGAGAAAATGAGACCTTGACTTTGGGGCCAGTGGCAGGTGAGAACACAGTCTGACCCCAAGCCCGTGTTTCTAGACTCGCTGTCCTACCCACGCTTCTCACCTCCACTTCTAGAGTGAGTATGGAAATAACCGAGTGACGTGAACACTGATAAGTTCAACCCATAGCCGAATGCTCTGAATGAACCAGTCCAGAGGTTCATTCTCTCTGGAAAGAAAAGTCCATTTGGGAAGACATACATTATATTAGGTTAGCTGAGCTGAAAAATAATTTTCATCTCAAGGAAAATATCAAGTACTGCAGAACAGACAAAATACTGCTATACTTTAACAACACAAGAAATCTTATCACCAGAAGTGTGTTGACATGTATGTAGAATAGTGAGTAAGGACACTGGGAAGGGTGGGGCAGGGGATGTGATAAAGGGAAATGGGATGGTCAGTGTGTGTGGTATCAAGAGTCATAGCAAACCCCGCTAGTATGCACAATTCATACATGTTAACAAAAATAACTTTAAAATGGAGTAAGCAACATGAGGGGGAAATTGTGGATATTGTGAATAAAAGCAAATGCAAACCCATCAGTTGCATCAACCCTTAGCCAATCAAAGGTAGCAAGATGGGACACATCTGCCTTCTGTTGGTCAATAATCATCTGGGGTCCTGGACAGATGTTGTGCTATCCTAGAGATAAAATGAGGAAAGCCCATTAAAGTCATCAATTATGAACAAATAAATAAATAAGCTGGGCCATCTGAGATCAAGCTTGTCTGTAGCTGACATTTGTCACCAGAACTTTTGTTAGAGAAATTTAAGCACTATTAGGAGGCTTAGAATAAGTAAGGGTCACCATTTTATTTTGAGGATGAGACAAACCAACCAGGGACTCTGCAAGATGAAGATTCTAATTTAGAAAAAAATGCATATATGACTGGCTCTTATGCTCAAGATACTGTTTTTCGTGCCATGATGGCATTCAGATTCTGAGAGCCAATAAATTCAAAAAGACCATTTCCTCTAGATTGAAGGGTGAATACCTGGGGCAGGATAAAGCTGATCGGAACAGAGAGCCCATTAAAATTCTTGTTCAAATTTGTGATCAGTGTTCACTTCCCTTACTCTGAACATTTCTTTCCTTTGGAGATCTCACTGCTGGAGAAGAATGAGTGAGAAAGCAAGATAGAAATGAGGCTTTTTTCAGTCACTTAATTTCCTTAAATGACATCATGAATTATAAATTGCCGTTGCCAAGGCAATATAAGAAATACACATCAGAAGGAAACAAAGAAATTGATTGCACCAAAGATGACTAGTCTTAGGCTTTGGAGAATCATTTTGCCTTTTGAGTTGTTATGATCAATTCTCAGTAGGAACAAAGACATATTAGTCATCTAAAAATACTCAATCATTGTCTCCATTCAGCAAAGAACAAAGAAAACATCATGCAGCGCTCAACCCTCTTTCTTTCTGCAGCACATAGAATTGAAGGGCCATTTTCCTGCCACATTTATCAAGATTAGGGACAATGCTCCCTGTTCTTCCATGAAACCCCATCCTAGGTCCAGAATCTAAAGATTCCCCCTCAAACACTCTCGAATAGGAAATGATTTTTTTTTCTCTAAGTTAAAAAAATAATTTCCAGGCAGTGAGTAATTTTTTTTCCTGAACCATGCACTCAACGGAAAACAAATGAAAAGGGAAAAATGAAGTAAACAGATCTGAAAAAGAGGCCACTGCACTCAGAGATGGAGAAGGAAGCCTGCAAACTTACCAGTCATGGGGAGCAGGAACTTAGGGTTTGTCCCAAACAAAACCATAATTTTAACTGGTCCTTCTAGTTGAGCCTCGCTGGATGAATGACTTCCAGGGCCTTTGGCTCTTTGGGACTAAGCGGGAAGATTATTTTTAGCACAACTATTTGGAAATCTTTGAGAACTTGGACCTGTTACTCTGTCTGGTACCAAAGCAAAGCTTTTCACTGAGCTCTCATGAAAAACCCTCCGTCTCAGTGTTCTGAGCACCCTGCAGCCGCTCACCAGCCAAGAGCACGGTATGGTGTCTATTCTTTTATAGGATTTTGGTGAATGTGGGTACAATGGCCTTTTTCATAGTGGTAGCTTTTTAGTTTATTAAACAGGTGGTTTTGTAAGGAGAATCCAGGAAGCTGAAGTTCTGGGTCCAAATCTCTGGTCAGCGGCTTGCTTCATGACCATAGACGGTGGTCTCTGGATCTTGTTTCCCGGTCCAACCTGCCCCCGAATGTCTCGGGAGGATGGGATGATCTTAGCCTTGCTCTGTAGACCATCAACTGTTTGCAGGTGTCAGAGTGTTTTACTGCTGTGCCACCAGAGCACTTATCAGGAGATAGCCAACACTTTATAAATCATGAACTGTTGATAAGAAAGGCTGATGGATGTGTGTGTTCTTCATCCAGCCTTGTGGAGCCTCTCCTGTGGGCCATGCTCAGTCTTATCTGTCAATGATAGGGAGGTTACATTTTGCTGGGAAAATGAGCAGGAAATGGTCATAAGGCAAAGGCAATCGTGTGGCCCTGGGGGACCCGAGTAGTGCCAGGAGGAGGAGGGAGCTCGTTCAAACGGGAAAGGCAGTTCTGCCAGGAAAGATAGGACCACAGAGCATTGTAAATGTTTGTCTCTGTGAATGTGGCTGGCCTGGGACCATCATGTAAGAAGAATCATGTGGTGTTGGTCATTTCGCATAGCTTATTTCACATAGCGCGATGTCTACAGGTCCATCCATGTTGTTGCATGTATTGAAATTCCCTTCCTTTGTAAGTCTGAATAATATTTCATTCTGTGAATACATCATGCTGTGTCAATCAGTGGACACTGGGTTGCTCCTACCTTTGGGCTGTTGTGAAGAGTGCTGTCGTGGACGTGGGTGTGCAAATATCTGTTTGAGTCCTTGCTTTTACTTCTTTTGGATATATGTACACCTACATATCCGGAAGAGAAATTCTGGACATTTGATAATCCTATACTTAATTTTGTTGGGGATTCACTGCACTATTTTTCACCAAAGTAGCACCATTTTACATTCCCATAAACAGCATCTTTTATTTTTAGAAGAAAAAAAGTCATGGGCTATTTATAAAGGGATTCCAATCTCTGAACACACTTTCTGGGAGTTCAATTTTTGCATTGATTTAATCAGCATTTTTTTCTTCAAGAATTTTTCATGGCTAGTTTAGCAAGAGCAAAAGATTCTATTGCTTACAAAAGTTTACAAAACACGATATGCTATATCCCTGTGTTAAAGATTCAGAACACCCATTAATATGAAAGCTCTGGTATGTATACATGTATGTGTGTTTCAAATATGTGTTTAACATTTTAAAAACTTGTTACTTTATTATCCCTACAGAAAAATCGGGCAGAGAGTCATTTACAATTAGTTTCCAGGACAGATCTGTTCTAGATTAGCATTATTTCCAGAACTTCGATTTTCTAACTCCAAAGGGGCATGAAAGTGGAAATATTGTACTTTAACTATGTAGCACATAGTCTGCATGAATTTGCATAATTCAATTGAACGCTTTAAAGCTTACTGTATGAGAAGTGATTGCTCATGGGTATAGCTTTCTTCTGCAGATTTTGAAAATATTCTAAAGTTGGATTATGGTGTGCATTGATCGTATACGTCAGTTAATTTTTCGTTGTGCAAATTATCTCTCTGTAAAGCTGTTAAAGTTATTATAATGCTTATAAAGCTGTGACACACATGGTTCCTGTCCAGCCAAAATAATCAAGTTGGTGGCAGAGCAGTGGACGTTCCATGAAGGATGGATTGTTCCAGACAAGGTGTTGGAAACATAAACCTGGATCCCTACCTCTGAGTTTTTAATCAAAAAATTCTAACAAATAAAATTTTTTGAAGGTGACAAAATGAAACAAGAAGGCTGGGATTGTAGCTCAGTGAAAGAGTGCTCACCTAGTACGTGTGAGGCACTGGGTTTAATTCTCAGTACCACATACAAATAAATAGAATAAAGGTCCAAAAACAACTAAAAAAATTTTTTTTAAATGAGATGAGCATTGAAAGAAAAGCATATTTTGCTTGTTTTCTGCAGTACTGGGGACTGAACCCGGGGCTTCATACATGCTAGGCAAGTGCTCTACAATAGGAGTTATACCCCCAGCCCTAGAGAAAGAGAAAGACTCTTTTAGTACCTTAGAGTGGGGGAAGCTTTCTAAACACAATAAATTTGACTTCAAAAATGTTTTTACAATAAAAATGGGTTTTTTTAATTACATGAAAAAAGTGAAAAGACAAACTGGGAAAAATTTTTTGCTGTGTGTCACGAACCATGTACAGATAGATAAATATAAATATTCAGTGCACTATTGTTTAGAATAACAGAAGAATGCAAATATTCTACCTGTCCATCAACTACTTAAATATAACATATTTTGGACCCGAAATAACAGGGTCTAAGGTAGCTCTGTCTACCCCAGTACAGATACACGCAGTCAGCCTTGCACATCCACAATTTCCACATCTATGGATTCAATTAATCACAGATCAGAAATATTTTAGAAAACTGTGTACTGAACCTGTACAGACTTTTTTCTTATTATTCTCTAGGCAATACAGTAACAACTACTTACATAACATTCACATTGTGTTAAGTATTATAGGCAATCCAGAGACCACTTACGTACACAGGAGGATGTGCATAGGTCATAGGTAAATATGCCAACATTTTATATCAGAGACTTGAACATCTTGTACTGTGGTATACATGGGGGCTGGACAGTCATGGACTCAATCCCCCATGGACACCAAGGGATGATTCTGCATACCTATAAAGAAGCTCAGCAAAAAGGCCAAGTGCAGACCATGGTACGGAGGACATCAACGCGGGGAAGGAGAAGACACAAGGAACTGTCAACAGTCACCACCTTCAGGGAGGAAACTGATGAGAAGACAGAAAAATAAGAAGAGATTTACTTGTCATTTCATACCCTTTTTCTTTTGAATTTTAGTGTGCCTATATTATAAATACAAAAAAAAGAGCTTTTGTATACTTTTAAACACCATAGACTTAAAGGCACAACAACTCAAGTCCTTTATTCCTCAAATACTGTGAAAGGGACATAGACCCCAGAAAGCCTTCTTGAAATCTTCTTTTCTCTCTTTCTCTTATAATATTTCATACTCCGTAATTCCTCACTACTTTTTATTCAACAAAACTCACACCATCCCCACAAAAAGTCTTCACTTCCTCCAGCTGGGGCTTATTGTACTACGCACTGTTCTAGGCGGGTAGACATATTAATGACTAAGACAGAGAGCTCTGCCCTCGGGGAGCTTCCCTTCCCTCCAGACAGAATGTGCAGTGTAAAATAAAGACAGGAGTCCGCGACGGTGAGCACAATGGAGACAGAAAAATAGAGCAGAAAGAGGGAGGCTGGGGTGGGGGCAGATTGCATCGTGAATAAGGTGCAAACGTTGGGCTCCATGAAAAGGTGGCATTTGAGCAGACTTGCAGAAGGAGGGGAGGGAGGGAGCCATGTATGGACACCTTGGTGAAGAGGGTTTAGACAGAGGGAAGAAACATGTGAAGGCCTGAGGCAGAGGCACCGGTGTCCTTGGGAACCCTAGGTTATCCATTGTGACTGGAACTGGAGAGTGAGCAGAGTAGAAATCAGGGGCATTAGGGGGCCCGCACACCGTGCTACCAGGGAACACGAAGCTTTTGGCTCCTAAGTGAAGTGGACAGCCATCGCGGGAGAGGCCACTGTGGCTTCCATCACGACCCGCACCCCTTTTCCTTCTGCGTGAACGGAGTCCCAAGAATGGACTGACACTCATCATCAGGCCCCACGACACATTGTGCCTCTGCATCAGATAAGGATTGTTAGTGGACAATCATCTGGAGAGCCTTTCAGAAAGTCCTAATGGGGACGTGCTTTTAGACTGGTGCCGGCAGTTTACCAGGGCATTTCTCAAAGAAAAGCAACCCATTGGTCCAAGGTCCATTTCAGTTGCTCTTATTTATCCCTCTTTGAGCACCTGTTGCCTGGCTCTTGGTGATGTTCAATATTCTTTTCTGTAAGCATATCTTTTAGGTTTCTGCTTCCTCTGCCCATCATCAACTAGATGTTACTGAGATTTTCTTCCAGACACCCACCCCCACAACTGTTGCCCTTGTTGTATTCTCTATCACTGCCCAGGGCACCTTCCTCCAGATCATTCCCAGTCTTTCTTCAAACCACTTCCTGGCTTCAGCCTATAGCCATCTGTCCCATGAGGCCTCAGAAGTTCTCCACCTTCACATTCCCTCTCAGAGCCCCGCCATGACCAGTCGTGTACATGAGAGAGGAACAGGCCACTTAATCGATGTGTCTAGTTTTGACTGTAGCAAGGATTGTGCCTAGAATGTTCTCACAATTTTCCTTCATCTGCAGCTTGTTTGGAAGTGCTGGTGTCTTTATCAGAACCCTGGGGCTGTCAGAAATGACTTTAAAACCATTTGAGCCATAGGATAGTGCTTGCCGTGATGTGGATGTGGTTTAGGTGTGTGCCTCCAGGGTTCGTGTGTTGGAAGCTATGTCCTGAATGGTGGTGGGACTTTTAAGGGGAGGGGCTCAGTGCACAGTCACAAGGCAGGCCACTCCCTGTTACTCTGGCTTCCTGTCTTGCCAACTGATCTCCTCCTTTCACTTGCATTCCCACCACGATACCATCTTTTCTTGAAGTGATGCAGCTGAGAGGGTCCTCGCCAGAACTGGCACTATGCATTTTGGACATTCAGCCTTCATAACTATGGGTTAAATAAACCTCTTTTCTTTGTAAGTATCCAATCTTGGGTATTTCATTATAGTAGCAAAAAAATCAGAGTAAGACAGTGTGGTATGTCAAGCCTAGCAGACAGAACATAGCAAAGACATTCTCTCTAATTTGGGAGGGAAGAAAGAAGGCTGATAACACTGCGATTTGGTCAAGAATATGGAGTCTCTATTTGGAAAAGTGACTTTGGCTTTTCAGTAATAAGATTTCTAGGAATCAGTCTTAATTCAGGAGCATACTGTGTTTTCCTCAGATTGTCATTCCTATGCTCTGGCAAATTTCTGAGTCTAGCCTTTGGATGTTGCAATTACCCCCAAGTACCAAAAAAGTGGATGGTGTATATGGTTAAATTCTCTGAGGTGGCTGTCTAAAAGTAACAAGCTGGGCACGGTGGCACACATCTCTAATTCCAGCAGCTTGGGAGGCTGAGGCAGGAGGATCACAAATTCAAAGCCAGCCTCAGCAACTTTGCAAGGCCCTAAGCAACTTAGGGAGACCCTGTCTCAAAAAATAAAAAGGGCTAAGGATATGGCTCAGTGGTTAAGCATCCCTGGGTTCAACATCTGGTACAAAAAAAGAAAAAAGAAACTATGTAATTGCTTATCCCAGGTTTCATGATTATTTCCTTTGGGAGAGTATAGTCCAGATCAAACACTGTACAGATTTCCTGCTAAAGCCCAAATCCAGAGAGACCATCAGAGAACAGGAAGGGGATCAGGAGGAGGGTGAAGGGAAAATAGAAAACCCCCCATCAGTGGGGGGATGGATAGGATCATAGTACATGTTATCTGCCTGTACAAGTATGCCACTAGGAAACCTATTCTTTTGTATAATCAGAAGTACAAAAAAAATCATGTTCAACCATCCACATATTCCCCATTTACACAAAACCAGAACCACCTCTCAAGAAACTGCTTATCCTGAGGATCATTTGGCCTAAAACTTCAGGTCTCCACAGCCTGCACCACCCCTCCCCAACCCTCAGCCTGTGTGCCAGGGTCCATGCTAATAAGTGCTCCGTTCTCAGGCCTTGTAGAGGGAAACCCACGTCCTATCAGACTAGAGCTGAAGAGACCTGCGCCCGCTTCACTCAGAGCATGTGGCATGTGCGTGGTCAAATTTCACATAGCTCTTTAATTGACCCACAGTGCTAACGGCTTAATAGGACACCAAGACATTATGTCCTGCAGATTCTAAATTAAAGTTTGAGACTCCCCTCAGGACATGCACAGTACTCCAATTAACACTAATTGGCATTAGGCATGATTATCAAGTGAAAAACATGGTTTTCTTGCAAATGCCTCTTCCTTGCTCCTGCTTTAACTTTTACAAAAAAAATTATCATGGATATATGCAAAGATTAGTTAGAACATGTCTGATGTGCTGTTTATATTAGCAGAACCCTGGAAACAAATGTCTATAACGGGGAATTGCATACATGTGTGTGTGTGTGTGTGTGTGTGTATGTATATATATATACATGTATACATGCCTATGTGTATATATGTGGGGGTATATATGCACATCTGTACATATATATAAAATAGTAGAGACAAAAGCAATATTTTTTAATGTTGTGAGTAACTTTTTATGGGGGGCTGGGGAAGTACCAAGAATTGAACTCAGGGCACTCGACCACTGAGCCATATCCCAGACCTATTCTGTATTGTATTTAGAGACAGGGTCTCACTGAGTTGCTTAGTGCCTCACTTTTGCTGAGGCTGGCTTTAACCTTGTGATCCACCTGCCTCTGCCTCCTAAGCCTTGGGATTGCAGGCATGTGCCACTGCACCTGGCTAATGCTGTGAATAACTTTTGACATAAGAAGAAGTTCATATGTAAAGTAAAGAAAGTTGAAGAATTATAGGAATGATACCCTATTGTTTTTCTCCATGACACAGACAAAAAATACTAGAAGCATGTGTATATTGGAGAGTAAAGGGTAATTATTTCTGAGTGATGAGAATAGTGCCAATATTTATCTTATTCATTTGCATCTCTAATTTTCCATTTTTTAAAAATGCTTTTCTTTTGCAAAATAAAAGCATCATTTTTCAAAGTCTATCACTGACTCTGTAGAATAAATGCAATGTAGCGATGTCTTTTGGGAAAACCTTTTAATCCAGCCTTTCTCTACACCATCCCTGTGTGGGACACTGAGACTCCACATCAATAATGTCATTTTCAATGGAATTACAAGGGAACACACGTGTGAAAAGGTGAGAGCTGTCAGTGCCAGTTCCCCTGCTCCAGCACGGTCAGCCACATCTAACCCCCTCCTGGAAGGGGACACTGATGTGTGTGTTTCTCTTCCAGAGCCAAAGATGTTTGTCTTGCTCTATGTCACAAGTTTTGCCATCTGTGCAAGTGGACAACCTCGGGGCAATCAGGTCAAAGGAGACAGCTACTCCCCAAGATACATCTGCAGCATCCCTGGCTTACCTGGGCCACCAGGCCCCCCTGGAGCCAACGGATCCCCGGGGCCCCACGGTCGCATCGGCCTTCCAGGAAGAGATGGTAGAGACGGCCGGAAAGGAGAGAAAGGTGAAAAGGGCTCCGCAGGTAACGGATGGTGAAGCTACGTCACACACTCCACTCCCCTCACCCACTTTACCCCCCCCCCGCCACCTTCTCTGTTGCTTCGTCTCAGGGGAATTGCCCCTAAAGTCCCCCTCTCCACTTCATTAGTCCTAACAATGCACTGAGCTCTTATCATGCTTCAGGTGCTGCCCTCAACTCTTCACCTGCATCCTTGCTTTGTGGTATTGACGACTGTTTCAGGTAGACGTTATCACATCGTGCATGTGAGGAAACTGAGCCACACCATGGCTGAGTGGAACAGTGGAGATGGACAGGCACTGCTCGTGGGATGGACTCAGACATCCGACACCTGGAACCACCTGGCTATTCCAGCTCCAGATGATGTCTGGATGCACAGGTCATGGATGGATAGACAGACAGATGGACAGGAGGGGAGATGCACAAACTAAGCAGAGGCAGAAATCAGAGCCAGACACAAAGGTGCCATCTTGCTGAGCACTGATGGAGATACCAAAAGGGCAGTAGCCTTTCCTAGCTCATCGCTTTCCCACCTGTCCTGTAGCCGTTAAAGCATAGATTTCTTGTAGCACTTTGCAGCAACACAATTGTCCCCTAGTCCTTCGGTAATTTTCACTTTTTTCCCCCCATCAAATAAGTTGGTCCGGGAAACTTGCCAGACTCTTCAGTCCTTCCAAGTCAACCAAATTGAAATTCTAGAGAGACTCTGTTAACTCCAAAGGATTCAGAATCAATCTTTGAAAACAAGTTTCTGAGTGTAGAAGTCAGGACCAAAAAGAGGAAGAAAAAAGTCAATGGATTTAAGATATATGCCTCTATCTAATCATTGCATCTGATTTACTAGAGTTCTATGAAATAGAACCATAATGTATATTCCAGTTATTGGCTAATAATTCATTTCTGAATTTCCCATGCAAAAAAAAAATACTTGGCAAATCAATACTGTCAAACCTATGAGAGTGGTTCAGTATTAGACAAAAAACTTTAGTAAAGGTTCAACATCAAATAAAGAACTTTGAATGTCAAGCTCAAGTAGAATTTTTCAAAGGCTGCCATAGGAAACGCATGAATCTAAGTTATCACTGAGCCAAGATTATGAGTGTCCTTGAAATCCTGCAGTAACAACAGGATTGCAGTTTCGTGTTAGTGACCCTTTTGGTGTACTCTGTCTCCAACTAACCATGTAGTGGCTAAACCATCAAGCCCTGGAGCCAGAAGGACTTAGACTCAAATCTTGGCTCCTTCAATGACTTAATACCCTTAGGCAAATAAACTCTTGGAGCCTCAGTTTCCTCATTTGTGAACTGGTAATAATAACTGTGAAGTTTAGGACAATGAAGCATGCAAAACACTACACAGGATAACTGCCATGTGGGTCAAACAGAGTAAATGTTAACTGTTATTATTTATTACATTTTGATCTGCAAATATGAGACCAGAGAAATTGTGACTATCCAAAGCCACATAATAAGCTAGAAATGCTTAATCTGTTTCATGAGGTAGTTCTAATGTTATTTCAAATTAAATTAAATGTTCATAATTGCTACAAGTTCAACCTTCTGTGAGGCTAGCTATCTACCCAAATGCATCAATCCATCTATTCATCCATGTCCCCATGAGTAATTCACTCAGAAATTTTTTATGCACCTGTTAGTATACAATATTTTTCCAGACAGTGTTTCTCAGCCTCTGCATTAATGACATTTAGGGATCAGTGTTTATTTGTGCGGGTGGCTCTCCTGTGCACTGTAGGCCTTTGGGCAGTGTCACCTGAATGCCCCTCAATTGCAACAACCAGAATATCTGCAGACACCACCATCTGTCCCCTTGGGTAGGAGGTGGACAGTGCAAAATTGCACCTGTTTGAGGACCCTGGGAACAAAATCATGAATAATACATTGTTGATGTCCTGAGAAGCAGACATGTGTGTAGGGAGGCCAATATGTGAACACATAATTATACTGTGTCTACATAAAGACCTTTCATTAAGAACTTACTACTCATCTAGAATTGTAACTTTAATATTTGATGTCCACCATTATAATTTGCAATGATGATAATGAGCAATAAAAAGAATGCTATAAATTAAAAAAATAATATTCAAAAATAAAGTAACTCTCCCAGCCTGGGATTATTTAAACCCAATATTTGCATAAGGCTATATAACACTTCCAAAAGGAAAGGCATGAGAGAGAAGCATTCCCCGTAGAAACTATGGGAGCACAGCCTTGGGCTTTGAGGATTAATGTAGCTGAAACTGGCATAGAGGGTTTCTGCTCCCTGGTTCTCCTTTAATGACACCACAAGTCTCTTCACTGGTCACTCTTAGTGAACACCCACCACATCCACCCCAACCAAGTCCAAGTGGAATCAAGGTATTTTGTTGTTGTTGTTGTCCAACTTCTCTACCCTAAATTAGAAACACAGAGCTGATTATACTAAATCATTAATTATCTGTAAAAAAAAATAGCTGTCTCTCTCTCTGGTCTATAGCAATAATTACTATAACATATTCACATTTCATTTAATTTGAATGCAAATGCATAAAAAATATATTTTCAAATAGCCCTAGAACTAACTCATGAAACAGATTCCTCATTGCAGTATACTGTATGGGTTTAAGATATCATTTAGCTTATCTATGACCTGTATATAAAGATTTCAAGATAATAACAGCTAACTTGAGAATGGGGCAGGTGATTTTTGTGCCAATATTACACCCAACCCCTATCACAGTGACTAGCAGATAGTGGATGGCCAACCAATATTGAATGTTTTAGATGGATGTGTGCATACATGCATAAATCCATGGATGATGGATAGATGAATGGATAAAATGGCCCTGAAGAGGAAATCAAGGTAAGTACATTTCATGGAGAAATAAGAAGAAAATGCTTCTGTCCAAGCTTCAGTACCTAAGCAGAAACTAACCCTTACTCCATAATTCTCTTTATCTGAGTATATATCTGATTAAATAGGAAGAGGGAGAATGATTCAGCCCTTCTTTCTGCTCTTAGTGTGTAGACCTCCAGCACATGAACAAATTCTTCATGCACAAAAAAAGAATTACTATAAATTATTATAATTAGTCCATGAAGGTCATCACCCCAACAGCTCAGCACATTAACTCAGTATTATGATAGGACATCCAGGCATGGATGTGATGAAGATCTTTTCATGTGCAGCATTGTGAAAAGACATCCCAGTCTTTATGATTTGCCCTCACTGAATTTTCAAGAGGATGAGACTTAAGCAATCCAGTCCAAACCTTCACTTCAACTACTAGGAAAATGGAGCCAGAGAGCAAATGCACCTAACTGATCCATGGCTAAAGTGGGTTTTATCCCAGGTCTGTTGAGTCGCTATTGACTCCTTTGCTCACTAAGTTTGAAGTAGATTTAAGTCTGCTTTTTTTTTTTTTAACAAATGTAGCATTTGAAATCGAGAGTGATGTACCCAAAATCATAGAAGCAGGGGGATTTGAGTTCATAATGAAATCTTATGGTTAAAATTGTTATTGAGACCAAAATAATTTTTACTAATACATAAAAAAAATCAGTGATGAAGACAGAAAAATTTAAGCTCCTGTTGAAGATAAAATAGCAATTTAGAAGTTATTTGAGTCTAAAGTAAATTTAACAATAAAATCATGTTCATGTTCCATCTCTACCAAAAAAAATCAAACAGAAAGATTAGACTATTCTGAATTGTTCAAAGAAATAAATATCGGAGTGCTGCGGCTGGGACTAGAGTTTCAACTTAACAAGAAAAACCATTCTCAACTGGAGGCAGAACTGGATCAGGAAGAATGCTGGTCCTATCTACCAAGTAAAGATCATGTTCACTGTTGGCATCCTGTGCAGCATAAATTGCCAACAGCCACTTTTCAAAATTATTAAATCACAATAGTTGATATATTAAAGGCAAAGCTTTAATTCTTCTTCAATTTGCATTACCCTGAATGCTTCATTGTTAACTTTGCCTTAATTTGCTTGAAAAACAAATCAAAACTCACACAATGATGTACGTACAATATCCAAATAAATGATGTCAAAGCACTACCAAGATAAAAAAAAAAAAAGGTTGGGGCTGCAGCTCAGTAGTAGAACACTGGCTAGCATGTGTGGGGTACTGGGTTCAATCCTTAGCACCACATAAAAATAAAACAAACAAATAAATAAATAAAATTTTAAAAAGATAAAAAGATTTACATTCATAAAAGTTCTTGAGAACAGAATCACAGTTAAAAGTAAAACTTTATGTCAGCAATATATTTTCTCTGACTACAAAAGTACATTGTAGATATCTGATAATTTGGATATTTGGGGGGGAAATATCATGATATGAGAACTATTTATAAAATGGATTTGGCCATACAATTAATTGTGTTTTAGTCTGCTTTTGCAGTGCACTGACCAAAAGACCTAACAAGAACAACGTAGAAGAGAAAAAGGTTATTTTGGCTCATGGTTTTAGGGGTTCAGTTCATAGATAGCCAACTTCATAGCTCTGGGCTTCAAGGTGAAGCAGAACTTCATGGTGGACAGGCGTGGTGGGGGAAAGCAGTTCAGAACATGACGGGAAGAAAGCAGAGAGAGATCTGCTGACCAGGGACCAAACATGAACCCCAAAGGCATGGCCTCAGTGGCCTGTTAATCCAGTCACACCCAGTAACTGTACTTGCCTAGAGTTGCCGCCCAATTAATCCATCAATGGATTAATCCATTGATTAGTTTAAGCTTTCATACTCTGATCATTTCACCTCTGAGCCTTCTTAAATTGTCTCACATGTGAGTTTTTTGAGGACACTTCCTATCTAAACCATAACAAATTGAATAACATCTTTTTTATAATATTAAGTCTTTACATCTTTAAAATTAAGTGTATTTTGCTTATTTAAACCATGATCACCATGTCTCTGCACTTAACCTGTAGCTGATCTGTAGAAACAGAAATTTGGACATAGAGAAAATAATCTTGTACGGTAACTTCAAATTTGTTGAAAACATTTTCATCGTTATTATGTCCTTCCCAGTTAAATTTATGGGCCTCCATAAGAGAAAACAGCCATCCATATAGGAGCAGAGCCAAACAGAATTAGGATTCTTGAGTAGCACCCTAAAGGGAAGAAGCATTCTGAGGACCGGGCAACATCGTCAGGCTATTAAGGCTTGGACTCTAGCCCTGGCCTTGCTACAGAAGCAAGTTTCGTCACAGCACTACACATCAGTTTTCTCTCCACAAAGGAACTAATGCAAGGTGGCAGCAGTCATAGTTTTCTGGTTATTGTAGCATATTAACACTACATACCGGTTCATACTCTAGCCTCTGTCCCTGGGGGATGCTCAGTCTCCAGAGTCAGGCAGGATGCATGCCATTCTGATCATAGCTCTATCACTCATTAGCTTTATCTCTTGAGCAAAATAATTTTTCCATGGCTCAGCTTTCTCATCTGAAATTGAAGTATTAATTATTCTTAGTTCATAGAGTTGTGTGATATTTAAATGAGATAATACATGCAAAGAAAACTCTTAATGCTATTCTTGGCACAAAACAAATGGTTCATAAACATAATCGAATTTAACTTTCATTATTTTGTTAAAAAAATAACTGAAATAGAATGGGGCATGAGACTGGATAGTTTGTAAGAATTATTTGTCCCTATGAGTCTACTCTGGAGAATAATATCATTATGCTCACTGAATTCTTCAGACAGTGACCAGTACCTGGATTAGAATAATTGAATGACAGGTGATCCATCATCATCAAAATAGTAGTTAATTATTTTAAAATTAGAGAGGTCTTAAATGATGTGTAACATACTCGGGAAAACAGACTTGAAATTCTGATGGAAATTCTCTGTTTTCATTTTCAGTGTATCAGTGGTTTTTTTTTTAGAGGATTTTTTTTAGTTAGTAAAACTAACTAACTAAAAAGGTTGACTGAAAAGACAAAGTTGGTGTGCTGGGACCGTGTAGATAATGCTGTTCATGACTCTTTAGAGGAACTATTAATTCAACTATAAACTCTCTTTGAAGGTCTGAGAGGTAAGACGGGACCCCTGGGTCTGGCTGGCGAAAAAGGGGACCAAGGAGAGACTGGGAAGAAAGGACCCATGGGACCAGAGGGAGAGAAAGGAGAAGTAGGTCCAGTTGGGCTTCCTGGACCAAAGGGAGACCGAGGAGACCAAGGGGACCCAGGGCTGCCTGGAGT
Source organism: Ictidomys tridecemlineatus (assembly GCF_052094955.1). Classification (NCBI taxonomy): domain Eukaryota; kingdom Metazoa; phylum Chordata; class Mammalia; order Rodentia; family Sciuridae; genus Ictidomys; species Ictidomys tridecemlineatus. The sequence continues at coordinate 10,305,715 of NC_135485.1, forward strand.
GTGCCGATGTGGCAGCCTCGTGCTCAAATCCGCCTTTTCTGTTGGCATCACCACCAGCTACCCTGAAGAAAGAATCCCTATTATATTTAACAAGGTGCTCTTCAATGAGGGTGAGCACTACAACCCTGCGACAGGAAAGTTCATCTGTGCTTTCCCAGGAATCTACTACTTTTCTTATGATATCACTTTGGCCAATAAGCACCTGGCCATCGGGCTGGTGCACAACGGGCAATACCGGATAAAGACCTTCGACGCCAACACAGGGAACCATGACGTGGCCTCGGGGTCCACCGTCATCTACCTGCAGCCAGAAGATGAAGTCTGGCTGGAGATCTTCTTCACAGACCAGAATGGCCTCTTCTCAGACCCCGGCTGGGCAGACAGCCTGTTCTCTGGATTTCTCCTCTACGTGGACACGGATTACCTGGATTCCATATCAGAAGATGACGAACTGTGACCCCCCCGACTGCAGACCTGAAAGTTTCCAGGTCACCACGGCTGATGCTTCAATCTCATCTGGGTTACTGGAAGGTGGAAGGAGCAGGAAAGAGTTCCAAAGAACTCCTACTCGGATTCCAGAGCATCTGCAGACAGTTCTGGAGGAATTTATCAAAACAAGATAAACCACCACGCAGCTAAAACCACACCAACACGAGCGGTCCACAATAACTCCAGATATGGATTCTCTTGAAAGGCATGTCCATGGGGCTGGAGATACAGCTCAGTTGGTAGAGTGCTTGCCTTGCATGCACAAGGCCCTGGGTTCAGTCCCCAGCATCACCAAAGTAAAATAAAAAAAAGTAATGTTCATAAATATTTAAACAAATTAAAGACAATATTGACAAAACTTTTATTAAATGCCCATTGTGATAAAGTCAGCTGGCGATGATATTGTCCCATTAAATATTCATAAAATTACAGTTTTGTCTGTTATTTAAGAGAAACATAACATCCCAGCCAGGGTTTGAGAGTTCTCAAAAGCTATAATAGGTCATACAACAAAGGTAAGAGATGCTGAGCATTTTCAAGCAAACTAAAGTGATAAATTTCTTTTGTTTTATTGTTTAGTTCTTTGTGCTGGTGTACATCCATGCAACAGCTCCTTGGTGAGCCCCTGTGTGTGGACCAGACACCATGGCGCCAAGTCAGGTAGAATACAGAGTTTAAAACAAAAGCCTGACCTTCATAGAGGCCAGATAGAGTACAGGGAGCACACTGTCACAACTCTATTGTGGGCACCGTGGAAAATAGATGGGTTCAACGCTAGAGCTACACAAGACCTGCTTTTCCTGGGATTGGGGACCAGAGGAGATTTTACATGTGGGAAGAGAGTAGGCATGCCGAGGTGTATTTAAGTGGGTGAAATGGATGCAGAGAAAATGAGGAAGTCAGCACCACTTACTCCCTGTTCCCTCAAAACATGGTATTTTCAACTGGGAAGGAGTGAAAATCCTAGAGAGGGAATAGAGGCCTGGGAGGGGTAATGGAAATGAAGACGGAAATGGAGAGAAACAGCCAGTAGGTCATTCTCCCAAACCTTTCAACATGATGGTCTCCTAAATCAAACTTCTCACCTAATAGCATTCTCACAAGCAAGGCCACTGCTTTATATCACTCTAGCACGTGATTTCTTGTGGATTTCCTAAATCCTGAATTCCAAGGAGGCAAAGCATGTGTCCACTGATCCATGAGTGCTAGCTGATCCACAAGTGAGCCAATCAGAGAATGAACAGGAGGAGGCAGGAGAGAGATCAAACAGATAAAGAGCTGTCTCCCCCAAGCCCCCAGTCCCACTTCTTATTGCCCTCTGCACTGCAATCCGTCAGTTAGTCTGTGGCTCTGTCTCATCTCCCACTCCCTTGGTTGATAGTAATCACATTCCCTTAGGCTTTTCTTTCAGTATCTTCTAGTGCTCCTTCTACTTATTCCCCTCTTTGCTTGTTCATTTAATAAGTTTTTTAATGCCTACAAATGTGCGAATCAGGGGTAGAGACAAATTGCCGTAAAAGAGGACCAAATGTTTGCTTCCAAATTGTGAGGTGATAGAGAGGACCGAGGGAATCTCTGCCCACTGGGCCTTAGGTGATGATAGGACTTGGAGGGACCCAAGTGACAGGAAGGACACACAGGCAGGAATAGCAATGCAGACACAGCAGCAAGCCAGAGATTGATGGACCATATTTGTAAGAGCCCCAAAGGCCAGCCTGAGGGGTGGGGACTTCAGGAAAGGGTGAAGGTCTGCATGCTCCAGAACTGAGAGCTGCCATTATCAGAGGTGAAACTTGTAATGACCGATGGGTTGTATCTGGGCGCAATGCTTGACTCTCCTGTTTTTCAGACCTCCCTTGCCTCCATACTCTGTCCCCTTGTTGCTCTCCTGAGTCAGGCAATGGGCCCAGTTGTCCAAGAGCAATGAGGATTAGACCAAGAAGAGAGAGCCAAAGTGGTGTGAGATAATCATCTGCCTACGCATTACAGCTAAAGCCAGAATTCCCGGATATAGAGCACAAACCACAGAAGCTATCTAATCTTAGAAATAGAAAATGTAGGCCATTTCAGGACAACAGAATTTTCTGGAGAAAGTGGAAATGGAGATGTCATGCAGACAGTCATGACCCGCGAGATTGTTGTGTAAATTTTTTTCTGAGCATGATCTATAAATGCATTTATTTTTGGACATTGTTTACTTATCTTGTAAATGCCTTTCATTTCAAAGCCTATTTTGAGTAGCATTTTAAACAAAGTTTCTCTTATTCGTCTTAGGCCCTCAGATAAACTTTATCTTGAGCTATCTGGTGGGGTGGTGATGGGGATCAGAGAGCTGACATGGGAAAGGAAAGCCAGTTTTGGTATCGAAAGAATAAAATCTTAAGCAAATAAATGCCAGTGTCTTTTGTTTCTTAAAAAAAACAAGCAGGTACAATTTTTCCATATTTATGGATATTTGTATAAGGAAAATGGAAGCGTGATTTTGTTTAAGAAAAATCTAAGTCTCATTCCAATCATTCTTTGTAACTGCTAACTTGTATTGAATATTAATAAGGCATTATGAATTGACTACATACTATCTTGTTCTAGAAAGACTTATAGCATCTTAGAAAAGTAAAATACAGACAGAAAACATTCAGGATAAAAGAAAAGAGCAAAACAAATGAAAAGGCAGAGGGGCTAGGCTAAAACCACAGTGTGGGTCAAAAACGTGCAGATACCTGGGCACCAGGTTCCTAGCTCACATTCTGCACAAGGATGTACCCAGGTCACTCATCGCTGTGAATAATGTTGCTTATGGTGAAAAATAGATGTCATGAACTCTGAGTATGCCTTTTCTGTAATACTCTGAGAAAAAGATGATGAACATAAATAAATTTTAGATATTAGCTATTTTTTGTCCTATAACGTCCCCTCTCTCCTTCTGTAGCTCCACTTTGCATAAATGGCATCACTATCCAAAGCCACAAGCCTAAATGCATTCTAGATGTCTTCTTTTCCTTCCCCACTGAATTCTGTTCAGCACAAAATTCTTATGGTTCTAGACCCTAAATGTATGTCTCTGAGTCACTGAAACTTTCCTTCTCGATGCCAAGGTCTCATCCGTATATTCATTATCACTTCCCTTGGTTAGTAGAAACCTTTGCAACCAACTCCTTACCTCCAGCCACAACCCTCCAACTCATCCTCCACACTTAAGTTTAATATATTCTTCTAAAATGGAAATACAGTCACGTCACTCCACAGCATAAAAACCAGCAACGGTCCTCCCAAACTCTGAATATAAAACGTGTTTCTAGCAGGCACACATTCCATATTCTTTTCCTGCTATCTATACCCAACTTCCTTCTGAGGGAATATCCTCCTTCATATGCTTAGTCTTTGAGCTTCTTGGCCTGATCAATCGAATTCCCTCACCAAAATAATCGGTCCAGGTGACTCAATTAAAGCCAGTGAGACTTTGCTGGAACGTCTTTGGAGAGAATCTCTTTTTTCCCATTGGACTTCAGCTTCTGAACCTCCAACTGGCATCTTCCATCACAAAGCTAATACCACTTGAGAATGAATTCATCCACAAATGAAGACGGAGATAAAAAGAAAAAAAGTGAGTCTTGGAGTTATTGTTTCAACCTTGAACTAGATATGCCTATGGTGGTATTTTTCTTTGTACTTTTTCATAATGATAACTTCTAAATGCCATTTTAACTTAAATCTTCTGTGTAAAATTGGTCATTTACAAAAGTTGTAATCCTACCTACTAATAATAATAGTGCCTTTGGGGATCTAGCCTCTGCTTCCTTTCATGGTAAGCAGAAGTCACCCACATATAATATATAGTCTAAGAAAATGCAGGTGACTGCAGTTCAAGAGTGGCTGGCCAGGGCATACCTCAGAACCTTTACACACCGTGTTTCCTTTGCTCGTGGGCCACTGCTGTTCTTATCCGCTTAGCTAGTTTACCTTTCAAGGTCCAGCTCAAAAATTACTTCCTTTCCTCTACTCATTCCCTTCCCTATGCAGGAGGGGACCAATAGGTAACCTCCTGTGTCTCCTCTACCATCTGAGAAGTGGCATCCAGTCACAGTAGCACCTGTTACATTGCCTTACCAAGCACCTGTTATATGCATTACCTCACTTGGACCTTGTATGGTCTGCACATTTCTGTCGCCTCCAAATCCATATGTTGGAATTTAATCACTAGTGTGATAGTAACAAGAAATGGGATTTGGGGAGATGATTAGATCAAGAGGTTCTGCCTTCATGATTGGGATTAGTGACCTTATAGGAGAGGCCCCAGAACACTGCCCTATCCCTGCCAACACAGGAGAATAGAGTGATAAGAAGACCACCATTTGTACACCAGGGTGTGGGCCCTCCTTCAGACCCTGAATCTGCCAGCAGTTTGATCTTGGACTTCGCAGCCTCCATAATTGAAAGAAAGAAATTTCTGTTGTTCGTATCTGCACAGTTTTTAGTATTTTGTTACAGCAGCCCAAATGGACAGAAAAGTCCTCATAGTGATTATTATACTACCCATTTTAAAGTTGGAGAAAGAGAAGGAGAAAGAAGTGAGGAAATGTGTGAAATCAATAGTGTTGCGGTAGGCCCAAGCCATCTGGCAATAAAGCCCATGCTCTTACCCACCGCGCTGGGCCTGTACCCTTCTCACACTGCTCATGCCTGTTTACATTTGTCTATCTGGTGCAGATTTTTTTCCTATTCATCTTTATGTCCAAGGATTCTACATGGTAACTGCCATAGAATGTGCTCCATGAAAGTGTGATGAGTTAATGGATGACAAGTCCTTTCAGCCACAACTTTCACATGTGCATAGAGAATGGGACATAGAGAGGAGGGGGAATCACAGGAAAAGCCCAGTAACATCCTGTGCTTTAATCCACATTCTTTAGATTATAGCTGCCAGAATCCGACTCACACCAACTCAAGAAAAGGGAAGTGAAATAACAGACAATTCTGGAGGCAGATCTGGGTACTTAATCCAGGGTGCCATGATTTCATCTTTCCCTGCATCAAAAGTCAGTTCCCCTCAGAGTTGGCTTCAATTTTGGCAGGTTCTTGCCTGTGGCAAAGATGGGCACCACCAGCTCCAGGTTTGCATTCTGCAGTCTCAGCAAGAAAAAAAAAAAGTCCTTTTCCCAATAGCTCACAAAAGACCCCATCTGACAGCCTTCTGGCTCTTATGGGTCCTGCTGAATCATGAATCAGTGCCTGGCCAAGGGGATGTGCTGGGCCCATTGGCCTGGGCTGCATGGCACCTCCTTGGACTAGAAACAGTATCTCTTCTATCAGAGTCCCATGGATTCAAGTGGGGAAGAAATTATTTCCCAAAAAAAAATAAAGGGGCCAGTCCTAGAAAAAAAGAAGCACTGTTTAATTGGCAGTCAAAAGCACAAACAACACCTCCCTAAAGTGTTTCCATTTAAAATCAAAACCACATTTATTTTATCTGCATGATGCAAAGTAAATGTGTTGGTAGAATCACTTTTCTCTGAGATAACCTAATTTTTTGACAATACTTGGTCACAACTAAGTATTTCTCACTATATTAGCCTGTCATCTGTGATGATCTTATCTCACAGGCTGTCATTGCACCAACAGACACTTTTAATGAAAGAATATATTATTCTCAACTGAAACATTTCTCCTTTCCCTAAGACCCCCTGACTTTTGCATCAGAACTCTAGAAGGTACAACAATATGTGCAATTGTCTTTGATAATTATAAAAAGGGGAGCATGCTTTGAGATAAGTCTCTTTATGGAATCAAAAAAAAAAAGGCTAGTAAATCCAATTCATTCCTCAGACAACATAACAAGAGCTCCAAAAAGCCACTCTAAGTCACAAACTACATCGCTGTTCAGCCTTCTTTCTTGTTTTGTTGAGAAATCACAAATCAGTGTCTAAGGACACAGTAGCTCCAATTTACCATGTGCCTCCTTTGTAAATGGTGCCATGCTGGATCCTCATAGCGTGTATCTCACTTTATTCTCAGAAAGAGCACATGTTAACTTTTTTACATATTTTGTTGGTGCATTATAGTTGTACATAATGGTGGGATCTATTGTTGCATATTTATACTCACAATACAGCAACATAATTTGGCCAATATCATTCCCTGGTATTGCCCCTTTCTGTCCCTTCCCTCCTCCTTCTGGTCCCTTTGAGTACAGTCCTTTCATTCAATTCTCCATATTGAAATCCATTTGAGTGAGACCTACGGCTTCCTGCCTGGTCCCTGAGTAGTGCATTCTCATGACACCAGAACCAAGAGACCTGGAGTAGGTGGCCTCAAGAGACTGACTCCCTCTGTTCCCATGCTTAAGAAATACCCCAGCACTGGGGTCCCCAACATTTCCATACCAAGGCCCCTCCTTTTGTAGGGCAGGGATTGGGGAGAGGGGAGGAATGAAAGGACTGTATTCAGAAGTGCAGGCTGGGTTAAAAGAACGAAGAAGGGATGTCAAGGTATCAGAGTGTTGGCAACAGCAGGGACCCATCACCATCCCAAAGCCTGGAGGGACAAGGAGGCACTGGTGGTGGCTGAGTGTGGTAGAGCCTGAGACTTGGGCCAGGGACCATCCTACAGAAGCTGTGCCTGGAGAGGAGCCCCTGCCAGGACCACACTCCAGGAAGGAAGAAGCCAGGACAATAAGTCCCCTGGCCATGCTCCCCTCCACCCCCTGTCTCCTACTTGTATCCCGCCCTGGTCAAATCCGTCAACGCAGGAGTCGTGCAGTCTGGGTGATACAGTGCACAGAGATGGGCTGCCAGGGCAAAGAACAGAACCGAGAACAGCGGAGAATAGATGGGAGCCACGGAGTAGGAGGAAGTGAATGGAAATTGACCAACTCCAGGCCTTTAGAGGCCTTCCTACTCTAAAGTCTAAAATCCCATGCAGCTGGCACAACAGAACGGGCAACCTGTCTTGAGAAGCGCAGAAGGGACACCTTTCCGAATTGCTTAAGGCTGCCTGCAACTAATGCAGAAGGAGCCGTCAGGTCTCAGAAGTGGTCCAGCTCCACTTATGAGAAAATTGCGTGGTGGTGTGGGGCCAAGGCCTTGCAGTCATGGACAGAGAGTTTTGCCAGAGCATCCCCCCTGGAAACCCCCCTCCTGAACTTGAAAAAGCATCAGCAACCAGTGGAGCATTCCGGGGTTCAAATTTCTAGGCAAAGAGCTTTCCCGTTCATCATGAATTAAACTATCTTCTTACCCTTTCAGAGATTAGACACAAGAATACTGAGATTCAGAGCCGTTGGGCGGTTTCCCTATTTTCAAACCTTAGTAAATGTGGGTTCTAACTCCTGCCCACCTGCCTCCAATGTCATGCCCCACCATGAGCCTGGACCCCAGGACTCCCCACCCAAGAAGCTGCCTTAAGGCAGCTTCACCAGGAGATCATGCACTAGGGGGGAGTCACTCCACCCTGGATCCTCTCCTTTGTCCCAGGAGGCTTTGATTTCCTCTGCTTCAGCAGGGGCCAAGGATGTCACCATGAGGCTCCTTCATTCATTATGGAAATAGTGTGACTGACCACAGAGCTCTGCAAACTCTACAGAGCCCAAAATCTACCTGCCTCCGTGGTTCTGTGCAAAGAACAAAGACAAGCCCCAAGGGTCCACTCCAGATTCTCTGTGTCACAGAGAACCTGGGCAAAATGTTAGCATAATCCCCATGTCACTTTGCTCAGAAAAAATCCAGACGAGCTGGATTGTTCACGGGGCAGTGCCCTTCTCTTCTCAGGATGAATCCTAACAGAACCACCTCCCCACAGGCCTCCTATGTCCCCAATGTGGCTTTTCAATCAAACCCAAGATATGACAAACGTGTTGGGTAGCTAAAGAATCCTTCAAAAATGAAAATTTACGAAACTTGAAGGCCATGCTGTAGCTTTCAAGAGACACGCAGAAACGTGTGACTCTCAACCACAGCCACGCTTTGGGCCAGGTCCCTCTTCATTGAGAAGGGCTGCCTGTCCATCAGAGGACACATAGCAGCGTCCCTGGCCTCTATCCATTAGATGACAGCAGCACCTGTCCTCAATAGTGACAGCCAGCAGTGTCCCCAGACAGTGCCAAACGTTCCCAGGGGGAAAATTGTCCTCGGTTGAGAACCATTCTCTGCAGCCTTGGCATGGTGACAGAGCCCAGTCAGTCCCCCAATCTGTGTGCTTACTAATAATCATTTTCTAACTGACCTGTTTCATAGACATGCCCACTTGGTTGGTCATTTGTTCAGCTGAAATACATAGTTGTTCCCTGTGAGACCCCCAAGTTGACCCTCACGCCATCCTAAAGGTGTCCAAGAGGCAACAGAAGCTCTGACCTCATTGCACGTCCTTCTTACAACAGCCAAACTATTTCTTTTTTTTTTTTTTTGTCTAAGATGCAAAAACCACAGAACCTCCTATTTCTAAGAATTTACTCCAAAAATCTAACTAAAAATGTTTGCAAATATTTAATTACAGAGTCTTGAAGGAAAAGTTACAATATGGAAAACTATAGCCTAATTGCCTAATAATTGACTATGTGTTTAATGAATTGTGAACCTTTCTCCAATGGGATCTAGTAGCTGAAACTGAGGGTGGAAATGTACCAGCACCACCGATGATCATGAAATATTAATGGAACAAACTAGATTACTGAAGAATATTTTCCATAATTATCCCATTTTTAAAGTGTGTTTGCACATGTGCTTTGAAAAAAAGGTCTCAATAAAAATAAGTAATTAAAAGATATTCTTAAATTTCTACCCTTTTTTTAAAAGAGAGAGAGAGAAAGAGAGAGAATTTTTTAATATTTTTTTTTTTAGTTTTCGGCGGACACAACATCTTTGTTGGTATGAGGTGCTGAGGATCGAACCCGGGCCGCACGCATGCCAGGCGAGCGCGCTACCACCTGAGCCACATCCCTAGCCCCAAATTTCTACCCTTTTGATCTTTCTTTTCCATCTTTATAATAAACATATTTGGGTTATTTTACATAACACTGTTTTACATAGACTCTTGGATCATCAGAGTAGTTGTAAACTATTTTACTTCCAAAGGATTACAGAGAAAAAGTCTTAAGGGGAGAGACAAAAACAAACCCCCTAAAGCGGCAGGTTGAAGTGTGAAATTACATTGTCCTTAAAGTTTCTGGTGGCTTACCCAGACTTCTACTCCAGGGGATCCTTCAAATAAGAATAAGACAAAATAATGCTAGTTTGTGTATTTTTTAAATTATTCCCTCCTAACTTGAACAGGGAAGGAAGTGAGTCTTGAATTGACATCATTTTATTGAGTTTTTAATAGTCCGGAACTATAAACCCAATGGTCTAGCTACGGCATGAAGTCATTCAGATCCCGGGCATGTGTCAGATGGCAGAGGCGTTTATGAGCAGCAACATGAAGACTGGATCCGTGGCCTTTCTCCAGTGCCATCAAGGAGGTGGTAGAATGCACTGAACCAGAGACTGGCCTGATCCAGTCAGCATTCCAAGGAATGACAGAGAGCACTGGGAGTAGAAAGCCACAAGCCCTGAGGGGTTGCATGGACTTTCTTTCGTGATTAAAGTGCTCTTTTACAAGAGTATTTGTGAGATGCTGCCTTGGCTGAAATAAAGAGAAGAAAAGTCAAAGTCTCCGCGATGTATCCCTACCGCAGCTTCAGAGAACAAATCTGGCACTGCTGTGCACCATGATTGCTGATGGAACTTCTCAGGAACAATGAGAAGGAGTTGCAAAGATTGTCAACAGCAAACATCCAGGTCTTACCATATTCAGAACTAAAAGTGAACACGCCACCCGAGGCATCCCAGTGGATCAGACTATTGGCAAATAATAATCAGATGCTTGGTATGTAAGATGCTCAGGACCTTACATACATATGCATTCATATAATAAGATAGAATGGGCTGGGGATGTGGCTCAAGTGGTAGCGCGCTCGCCTGGCATGCGTGCGGCCCAGGTTCCATCCTCAGCACCACATACAAACAAAGATGTTGTGTCTGCCGAGAACTAGAAAATAAATATTAAAAAATTCTCTCTCCTCTCTCTCTCTTTAAAAAAAAAAAAAAGATGCAACAAACAAAAGTAGTGACCTATCTTACCCCCATTTAGGGTTGCCAGATACAATTCAGGAAATTCGAGTTTAAATTTCAGATTATGCAACAAATAATTGTTCTGTATAAGTATGTCTCAAGTATTTAACTGGATAGTCAGTATTCTTATTTGCTCAGTCTGGCAACTTTACCCACCTAAAACTGCCTTTAAAGACATCATGTAGATTCTAGTCAACTTGAGGAGGACTGGGCATTCAATTTCTCATATAAAAACTTTTCACATGAGAAGAGATTCTTAGCTTCCCATTTAGTTGTAAATGGCCAAAATTAGCTGGATCAGAAAGATGTCAGAGAAGCTAATGAGTAGAAAGGCAGAAGGCATGAGCTGTGGTCTCAGAAACCAGCCTTGTGTGCTGGGTACAGTAACAAACACCTGTAATCCCAGCAGCTCGGGAGGCTGAGGCAGGAGGATAGCAAGGTCAAAGCCAGACCTAGCAACTTATCAAGGCCCTAAGCAACTCAATGAGACCCTGACTCTAAAATTCAAAAAATGGATAGGATTCAGCACCTCTGGGTTCAATCCCTAGCACCAAAAAAGAATTTTTAAAAAATCAGTCCTATGTGACTTTTAGTACGTAAGTCCTATAAGCCTCCATTTCCACATTAGAAGGGATGGACAGTATGTGGTTGCCTTCACATTCTGCTCTTGGCAGACTTTGCTTCATCGATCAAGCATTCCTTCCCACTGTGTCCAGAGCAGCCTCAGAATGCCCAGCAAAGCCTCCAGGTGACCACCATCCATCAATAAGTTTCTACCCTGGAGATGCAATCAGTTTGCCTTCCCTGAATTAAATGAGCCTTTGGTTTCCTTTCCAGCTCTGATGAAAGTTTAAAGCTCATTCAACTCTCAAAGGCAAGGTCATACCTAGTTTCACATCCTCAATTAAAAGCAAAATTTGGCAACTCTTCTCTGAAATAGTCTTTTTACAAAAGCAGAGCAGGAATAATGGATGCTGGAGTCCTGTTTGACCAGGCCCTCTCGGAGTTGGATGGCTCCTGTGGCCCCCAAAGATCTCGGTGGAGGACTGAGGAGATCGTGACTCTGGCCCACAGCGGTGAATTTGATCCCACTCTGCTCCAAAGCTCTGCTTCTTCCTGAAAGCCTGGGCTCCTCGTACCACCAGCTGGCGTCTTTGCCCTCTTTTCCACTCTCATGGAATCTGCTCTCTCATAATTTCAACCTGGTCTCTCATGGTCGAGCTCCAGCTTTTTGTTTGACTGTTTTGTTTTAATTGTTTTTATGTTTTGTTTTGTTTTTGCTTAGCTCCAATTGCTCAATCCCTGCCTGGGTCTTTCTTCTCTTCCTAGTTCACCCTAGTCCTAGAGTGAGGGTCTCATGGCTTAGTTGGGCCTTACTGGCCAAGGGGCCAGCCTGAGAATTAGCCATCAAAACCCTCCTTTTGCCCAGTCAGCTAGGAGGATGCCTTGGGTACAACCCAGGGCCTGCTCAAAACCCATCAGCAGGACATGTTGGCTAGTCTTCTTGTTGTTTTGATTTTTCTTGTTCTTTTTTCCAAAGGGTGTCATTGAGTAGGCACCAGGATGTTCAGCTCAGAGTCCTTCCAAGAACAGATGTGAAACCCTTTGTGTGAAGTGATTGTTTCAGCTGGTCTCTCCCCAAAGCAGAGCCTGAGGCAAGGAGAAAAGTGTAAGTAGTTTATTGGGGAAGCCAAGGAAGCACCAAAAGTGTAGGTGTTGCTAAGCAAACTGCCACAGTAGCTGACTGTGGACAGCCAGGGGAAATGGGAGGGCACACAGCCCCCAAAACTGGTTCACCCAAAGAGGGAGGACAGAGGATTTAAAAGTCAGCTCCCAAGAGTCATTCGTTGAGGGCTTCTCCCAGTAACGTCCTTTCTCCAGCCATGGGTGTGCCACTGATACCTGACAGATACACATCTCATGGTTTTGAATAAAGGATTCAGAGGGACAGATGGAGATAAGACCTTTGGAGAGCTGTCAGAGCCCTCAATCAATTAAAGCCAAAGGCTGTGGCAAAGGCACTGACCCCACCTGCCACAGTACCTTGTGGAATGATGGGGTCTTGTCCACTTTGTGCCCAGCATCTGAAACTGTGCTTGGTACCTAACCAATGCTCAGTAAATGTTGGACATATAAATGAGTGATTGAATTTGATGCTAGAAAACTCTGTTTCAAAGAATGCAATCATTTTGTAATTAGGGCAATTTCTGTGGATCTTTCATGTTTTGGCACCATGACCATGACACAGAAAAAAAATCTTTCCCCCACATACTCCTCAGGTTGCGTTTTAATGACTTCTTGTCTACCATTTATCCTTCATATTCACTTTAGTTTGATTTAGACTGTACAAAATGATGATAAATGGAGGCAGGCTGTATTTGCTTCCTTTCCCCAACCTGTGTCTCCAAGGACAATTCTTGCTTAAAGCCCACCCCAACCACATCACCAACACTATGGTAGTAAGTGTTGTTCAGGACAACGTGGACCCACTCCTCTGGTAGAATTTGAGAGACTTTCATTTAATCACATTGCTCTCTGCTGATTGAGAAATATACACAGAAGGCACAAATAGACCAAAACACTGGCTTTCCTATCAGAGTCCCTATAAAATAAGCAGTTGAAAGAAACTTCCTAATGGCCGCTCTAGATCTAGACCTGATGTGCCCTGAACGAGAGAAAGGCCTCCACTCAGCCCCAGAGAGGAGAGAGGACTGCCTCACCCCAAATCAACCTCATAACACCCAAGAGAGGCCACACCTGCAAGTGACCCTTTGCACAGTTCACTCCCCACAGTGACCAAAGACAAAAGAAGCCAGACTCTTGCCATCTCACCAATCAAAATTGCTCCCCCTCTCTGCATTGAAGGAGCCACACAAAGGCAGAGACAAGTCACTGGCAGTTTTGAGACTCTAGGTATAAGAAAGTGGACATTCTATTTTTTGGAGTGCCAGGAACGTAGGGTAAAGGAGAACTGACGTTTTCCTACCACGCCCATGAGAAAAGAGCTGCTCTGAAAACATTTCCCCTTGAACTCTCAGCGCTGGCACCATTGGGTGTGAAGGGGCTGGCTCTGCAGAAGGGTCACTTTCATCTGTTCTTCACTCCTGTGAACAGACATAAATGCATTTGGGTCTGTATAGATGATAAATTCTTCAGTGGCTAGGGCTGCACCTTCTGTTTGTTCTCTCTCATACACACAGATTGTTAGGAAATAAACCCTGCACGAACACTCAGCTAGAGGAGCTAAAGGACGTCAATTCCAAGGCTCCAAAACGTCAAATGTTTCTTCCTAACCAAAAGAAGGTTAGTGAATAGCCATTTTGCTTTTGCCTCCAAGAGGCAGCTAATGGCAACAGAATGGAATGTGGCCGGTTTGCTTTTTAAGATACTGACCTCTAGCGGCCAGAAGCAAGAATGACTCTACTAGAGGATGGGTTTTCTCAAATGTCATTTAATCTAAGCACAGACTGGGAGAAGTCTTAGAGATCATTCTTCCTCTGCTCACTTCATATAACAAAAGAGGAAAAAAGAGATCCACAGAAGGTGAGGAACGAGCCAGTGGTCTCTAGAATGGGGAGGAGCCAAGCTCTTCTGACTCTCATTAGTTCGTCCCCTCCCATTGCCTGGCACACATTTAAAAGCTCCCTTTTCATAATTCTGCAATCAATAAACAATAAAAAGTGGCAACCTTGCCGCTTCAGGGTGAATTACTGCAAAACTGAGGTGGATAGTGTGGGTAGAGGTTTCGGTCCCCATGAGGTGGTAGAATTTTATCTTAATCCTCTTTGAATCTCTAGGGTTTTGCGTCACACCTGCCACGAGGCGGGTACTAAATAAATGTCAAATGAATGAATAACTTGACGGACAGGAAAAGTTCAATTTGAAATTAGATATCAACTAAAACCAAAAGCTGCTTGCTTTTGCTAATAGCAAAGGGCAGATCTGAGATTTGAAGCCAGCTCTTCCGTCTTCTGATGAATGCTACCACTCTTTAAGGTTCCCACCCTTGCCTGAGGACCTCTCCCACTAATGATGAGTTTCCTCAATTTACCAGAAGCAGTTTTTCTGCCTCTTTAATCACCACACACCTGATTCAAGGGTAATTTGTTTCTCTGACTTTCAATTGTAAGTTTTTAATCCTCAAATAAGGACCCAGTGATAACATTCTGTCAAGTGTGTGGTTATTCTTTCAACCATTCAGCATTTTTATTGAGTGTCTACTATATTCCAGAAATTCCATAAATCATGAGAACCCAGGAGAAAAAACAAAATGATGTGTCAACCATTCCATTAGCAGTGAGCACTGGGAAGGATGCCTTATAATGATGGTGGATTCTTTGCCAGTGTTGAAGATGCTTGAACTAGGGGAGAGCCCTAGTTGATTACCCTGAACTAGGTATCAAGCATGGGTAGGAAGTAGTAGTAAAGCTTGGGATCCTTTGGTAAAATAACCCAGGTCAGCAGTAAAGAGAACGAATCTCCAGATAGGAAGGGGCAAATCTCAGGCCCAACACTGCCACCACTCCCAACTATTGTTCTTAGAATTCAGTTGCCTTTTCAAGACTTTAACAGATGCCATCATTCTTACTCCAAAAATTATGTTTTTTACCTTCCCATCTCTAGCACAGTTATAAACCTTCTATAATTCCTCCCACAGAATAGAGGAGGTGATACTGGAACCGTTATAAGATTTTTTTTTCAAATTCTTAGAAATAAAAGAGAAGAATTATAACACAGAGAGTTACTAAGGCCTGGCAAGTAGATGTGAACCCACAAGACCTGGTCCACCCTCCTGAGGTGAGATCCTGCCCTCATGAGCCCCCAAATGGCTGCCTCACCCTGGTTGGTCAGAATACAGCAGTGTCTATCTTTTCTGATTCTCTGAGGAAACCCCTCAAGTACAGCAATGCCCCTTGGGATTTGAGCCCAAGAAAGCAAGATGGCGCAGAGTGGTTGGGGTGAGAACGCAGGTAGCTACCAATTCACAGATGGATTTTACTCCAGAAACCTGTGGCTAGCCATTTCTTTGGACTCTGCCATTTCCTCCTCTGGAGTGAGCGAGCTCAGAGGCAAGTCCAGGAAAATTCTAATTATATCCTCATCCACCTAAGGACATTAGAAACACAGTCTTTCAGTTTAACAGAAATCGAAGTAAATGCGGGTGCTGCTGGGTACTCTTTGTGCCAATATATCCTTTACCAGTATAAGGTCCCAAATCCCTAGTTCTGAAGCATTCTGCCTCAGGGGACAAAGTGAGATTGCCTCATAGGGAACAGTATCTGCCAATATAATAGCAAGGACATGAAAACTCTTGACCTGGAATCAGGAGACGGGTCTTTCCAAAAGCAGGTATGGCCAGCTGCCTGTTCCTCAGGTAGTTTAACACTTGGTGCATTGGAAGGAGACAGTGCATGACTCGTGGCATCGCAGGAGAAAATGATAAATGGATCCGAGTGCCTAGTGAAGCAGAGCATATTATTTTAATCAAGACAGACTGTCAGCTATTCCTCTATCTAGTGGGACTAGCGAGTCTCCTTGGATAAGAACTTGTTTCAACGAAGGTTCTTTGAGCAACTCATCTTGATTTTGCAAATGTATAACAAGTGAGTACTCACATCCCTGGGAAGTGGGGATATCACAGAATTTTCCAAATGCCCCTTTTGGTCTTTGACATGGTTTAGGTCTCAGCAAAGGCCCAAGATTTCCTGGAGGAAAATGTAGACTTAGAGGCTGGCCTCTTTCCTGGTGAATTTCAGCAGCATTGAAACCTCAGTGATTGACTTGGCTGGTCCAAGCCGAGGCTGACCAGCCAAAGGAGACAGTTGGCACCACGGAGATGGGGAAAGCGACATGAGGAAGAGATTGGGAACTGTGGCCTGGTAACCACAGGCCAAGCCAGAACGCAGGTGATGTGGGGCGCCCGGCAAGGTGCTGTAGCCTATGATTGAGGTCTAAACCTTTCCAGGTTCTGGAAACAGTGTGAACCATGTTGGTGTCATGATAGTGAAGAAAGCAGGCTTTCTCAACCTAGACACTGTTGACATTTGGGACAGATGAGTGTGTGTGTGTGTGTGTGTGTGTGTGTGTGTGTGTGTGTGTGTGTTGTTGGGGCTGGTGTCGGGGGACTAATGCATGTAGGTGTTTAGCAGCATTCCTGGCTTCCTCCCACTGGATGCCAGTAGCATCCCCCATCATTTGTGATAACCTAGAATGTCCTCACGCTTCGTAAATGAGCTGGAAGTCAAGGGATCAAAACTGGTTGAGATGTATTCATATAACCTAAAAGAATATTACCCTGGAATCTCCAATGGGAGGCTTCTGGTATGAGTATCCAGAATGCCAGCTCCACCAATGCTCTGAGAGAAAAATGCATGAGCATCTTGGAACCGTTTCCGGCAGGACCTGGCTAGAAACTTCTGTTCTCTCTTCGCTGGCATTTGGACAAAGAGTTACCCTTTGAATCAAGTCTGCCTCTAACGATTTATGAACAACTCCGTGTGGCGATGAAGCTTCAAGAAGGAGACCCAGGGTGTCCTGCTAGAAAGGGCAGGCATGTTTTTAAGCAACTACATAGAAAATGATAGAGTTGTGATATTTGTACACTAAGCTAGTGAAGCAGAACTTACCAGTGAGTTGCACTTTAGGGAAGTAGCTGGAGAGAAGAGAATGCAAAAATTGTAGGAAAGTAACCTTTTCAACAACAAAAACATGAAAATTCACTACACATACTAGAGCAGTCATTTTCTCTAATGTGTAAGAGCATCTCCAGTTACTTCAAATTACGATGTGAGTCTCTAAATAAAATGAATCTATGGTTTTTTGTTCTCAACAGCTCTGACAGCTCTCTTAGGAAGTGACAATGTCGTGAAATGAAGCAAATGACAAAGAGGTATTATAATTCAAAATAGGTTGGAAATCATAGCACTGAAGGAAGAAAATTAAATGCTTTAATATCTACAAAAGGAAAGTAAGCTATGCAGCAATATATCTGAGCAATGTATCTGAATCAACACTTGTTTCTCTCCATTTGCCATAGAAGCAAAATGTTCCAATTTGCTGAGATGTGAGCTATATTTCAAGGAATTGGAAAATATAAATCCCAAGTTGAAGAGTATGTTTTTTATAAAAATTTTGATTCAAAGTTGATTCTTAAGATGGTGAATGAGATGGACATCATTACCCTAAGTACATCTATGACCACACAGATGGTGCAATGCTACATTGTGTACAACCAGATAAATGAAAAGTTGTGCTACAATTGTGAACAGTGAATCAAAATGCATTCTGCTGTCATATATATATATATATATATATATATATACCTAATTAAAATTAATCAATTAATTATTAATTTTAAAAAGTTGATTCTTTAGCTTCCGACTTGAGCCTGACCTCTCTCTTGTGATGCATATTTTGTTTGTGGAGAATGAATCAATTACAATCGTAAAGTTCAAAGAACAGAGTAAGAATAATGATACATTCATCTAAAGATAAAGTTGTGTCACCCATGTGCGGGTGCAAAAAGCACATCTTGACCTAAGTAATGCACTCTTACACCTTTATCCCAAAGAGAAGACAAGGTAGGACTCTTATCTTAGGCTCTGAAATATTTTGATATTTATTCTAAAGTTCTAATTTTCCAGAAAGGTTTCCAATGCATCGTGCTTTAGTGGCATTGACTTTGAAAGAATTGAATGTGTTTATCTATTTGTTTTTAGGCACACTTGTGGCATAAACTAAAATGTTTGTGCCCTCCCAAAATCTGTGTGTTAAGCCCTATCCACTAAAGCAATGGTAGACAGACATAGACCTTTGCAAGGTAATCAAGAGTTAGATAAGGTGTTGAGAGTGATCTCCATGGATGAGTGCCCTAACAAAAAGAGGCCAGAGCTCACTTGCTGTCCCGAATCTGAGCACACAACTCACAGACGGCCATCTGCAAGCCTAGAACAGAGCCCTCCCCAGCACCTGACCATGCTGGCACCCCAACCTCACACTTCCAGCCTCCAGAACTGGGAGAAACAAATGTCTGCTGTTTTAGCCACCCAGTGCATGATGCTTTGTCCTGGCAGCACCATCAAGACAACATGCAGGAAACATGTTCCTCAAGTTCCATATAAAAAAGTCATGGTAATATCTCATCACTCAATCATCTGTATATTCATTTTTTTAAAGATGGGACTCCTATAGTTGTTATGGTTGCATAAAAATGCCCCCAAACATAATGGCTTAAAACAAGCCTTTTAGAGTGCACACAGATCCTGTGAGTCGGAAATTTGAACAGGACACAGCAGACTGGCTGATCTCTGCTCTATCATGACAGCTGAGAAAACTTGAATCCTAGGAGAAAACTAAACATCTGGGGACTAGAATCATCCATTGTCGTCCACTGACATGTCGGGAGCCTTGGCTGAGGTGGCTCAGACTGGGACTGCCAACGGCGTGCACACCGGGCCTCCCCCTTAAGCGAGGCTCCGGCAGGGAGGTGGCCTCCAGGGAGTCCAACCTCTCCCCGGTGGCGCTGGGGTCTGGCATACGTGTTCTAGCCAATAACATAGAGCTGCACCGTCTTTTATGGCTCAGCCTCAGAATTCAGGTAGCCAACCAGCACCCCTTCTGCCGTACTCCTGGTCACTACAGATACCAATCCACATGGACACCAGCAGACAGAAATAGACCTCACTTCTTGATGAGAGAGGTGGCAAAGAATGTGGAGGTTTTGTTTTTAAAACCACCACAGGGGCGTACCAAGATAGGGCACTGGATGTTTATTTTAGGAATAGTAAAAAGAATATAACTACAGATCTATCAGAGTTTCAAAATAATAAGGAACATTTTAAAAACTCTCACCAATTGATTTAAAAACAAAGTAAAAAGACAATATTCTTAAATTATATAATATACTAATAATATACTACAGCTAGCTGAATGACAGAGCACTTGCCTTGCATATGCTAGGTTCTATTTCATCACAGAAATACACACACACACACACACACACACACATATATATATATACCAGGCAGGCGCAGGAGCAAAATCTGTAATCGAAGCAGCTCCAGAGGCTGAGGCAGGAGGATCAAGAGTTCAAAGCTAGCCTCAGCAATTTAGCGAGTCACTTAGCAACTCAGTGAGTCCCTGACTCTAAATATAATACAAAAAAGGTCTGGGATGTGGCCCACTGGTTCAGTGCCCAGTTCAATCCCCAGTTCAAAAAAAAAAAAAAAAAAAAAAAGCTTAAAATGAAGTTAGAAGAATCTGAATAACCTGTTAAGCATTAGTTATAGCCACTACCCCACCCCACCCAACATGCACATACATATACCATCATCCCAGAAAACACTGTGCCAATAAACACAATGAAGCATGCTGCTCAGCGTCACTCATTAGGGAAATACAAATCAAAGCTACAGTTAGATGCTTCGTCCCTACTAGGATGACTATGATAATTTTTTTTGGGGGGGGGACTAGTGATTGAACCCAGGGGGCAGTAACTACTGCGCCACACCCCCAGGGTCTCACTGAGTTGCTTAGGGCCAAGCTAAGTTGCTGAGGCTGGGTTTGTACTCGTGATCCTCCTGCCTCAGCCTCCCAAGTCACTGGGATTACAGACAAGGGCCACGATGCCCAGTGGCTGTAATACCTTTTAAAAACTGAAAATAACAAGTGTTGGTATAGATGTCCAAAAATCCAAACTGATGAGAATGTAAAATATTACAGCCACGGTAGAAAAGGGTCTTATAATTTCCTCAAAAATGTAAACAGAATTGCCATGTTTACATTTTTACCATGTTTACAATTCTACTCCTTGGTACATACCCCAAAGAGTTGAAAACGAACTCAAATATTACATACAAATAATTGTATGTAAATGTTAATTGTGGTATAATTCACAATATACAAAAGGTGGAAACAATCCAAGTATCCATCAACTGAAGAAATGATAAATTATAATATATACAAACAATGGAATATCATTCAGCCTTAAAAAGGAATGGAATACCAATATGCTACATACAATGGAATATTATTCAGCCTTAAAACATTATGTTAAGCTAATTATCAGACACAAAAGGTCAAAAATTTTATGAATCCACTTACATAAAATATCTAGAATGGGCAAATTTACGGAGGCAAAAAGTATATTAGAGGTTACCAGGAGAAATGAAGAGGTGGGTGTAGAGTAATTTTTAAAAGGTACAGAGTTTCTGTTTGGTGTGATGAAAAAATTTTGGAAGCACATAATGATTGCAAAGCTTTGCCAATGTACTAAAAGTCATTGAATTGCACATTTAAACATGGGTAAAATGGCAAACTTTATGATAATTTTTTTTATGGTACCTGGGGTTGAGCCCAAGGTGCTTAACCACTGAGTCAGATCCCCAGCCCTTTGTTGTATTTTATTTTGAGATAGGGTCTCACTGAGTTGCTTAGGGTTGAAAAGTTGCTGCGGCTGGCTTTGAACTCACATCACAATCCTCCTGCCTCAACCTCCCAACCCTCTGAGATTACAGGCATTAGCCACCGTACCTGGCAACATTTATATTTTTTAATCTTAATAAAACAAATATATCTCACCAGATCCACAAGATTTTATACACTCGTTCATAGAACAGATGATATTAATTTTACCTGATCTGTTGCAGGAAAGAAATATCAGTCTGCTTTTGTAGAGGTTATAATTCCCTCTTTCCTAAAATAAGACAACAGCCGTACATGAAAGGAAGCAATGATAGGTTGATCTCAGTCAAAAGCATGAATGCAAAAACATCTGAATAACAGAAACTAAACCAACAATTAATTTTGAAATATCTTGATCAAGTTAAGTGTATCCCAGGAACACAAGAAGAATTTGACATTAAAAAGCCTTTTAATGAAATTCACCACATCAACTGATGAAAGAAGAAAAATTATATTTGATTATCTCAAAAGATACAGAAAAAAAAATGCTTGTGATTCAACACACATCTTTAATGAAAACTCTTTAGTCAGCTGGGAACACTTAAAAGAATATTTTTGCACTGTGATTTAAAACAAATCTGTTAGATTCACTTACTTTGCTTACATAAGAATGTTTTCAAGAAATGGTGTTTTGGAATGAGGCCTTTTAGTGCTTTTATGACTTTACTAGGTGTTTAATTCCTATGAACATATTTGGCTACATCTACATTAATTCCTATGAACATATTTGGCTTCCTTGAAGACACAGAGAGCGCAAGACCGCTGAACCGCACGTGCAAGCATGTGGGTATGAATTCTCTGGGGAATATCTTCCCATCACAGGCAGAAGACAAACTGAGACAGACTTCTAAGCTTCCTTGTCTCTTTGGGCCTGCACTTCACCATCGCCTTCAGGTTCAAGACTCATTCTTTCACTTCTAATGATTTTTCTTGTATAATTCCTTTAATAAATTCTATTTACTTTTGATAAATTCTATTTAATTCCTTTCCATTTATTTTTTTCTATAATTATGAGTGTTGAATTTCTCAACCTGAGAATGCCACAGTCTGGCTGGGCACAAATCACGAGCCACTGAAGCAGGAACAAACTTTATTTCTGAACTCCACCAGCACACTCCACACACGCTCCCAGGCAATTCTCTCGAACACCACCAACGCGGCTCCTCTCCGGACACACCTCACACCAACCGCAAATCCCGCCTCCGGCACTTCCCCAACCAATGGGAACTCTGCGGGAACTCCAAAGTAGCAGGTCCAGGTGGACAGCAGGGGTCTAATATACACAGCTTAGCATAACCATTATCATCTCAATGGCTTGCTGGCCACCTCTCAACCACTCTGGCAAAAATTCCATGCATCATTGGGACTCAAAAATTCCATGCTATGGCTCTCAGCATGAGACTCTTGAATTTTTTCTGTAAGGGAAACCTCGTTTTTTCACTGGAGAATCCAGAAGTGTTAGCACCTGGGGTCCATCTCTCTGATCGTTCCATTTCTCCAGTAAAAATCTCCCACTTTTTCCAATTCAGTGCTGGCAGAGGTGGGATGGAGGGGCCAGAGGTCCGAGTTTGGACATCTACAGTCTTGAGGAGGACTTAGAAAGGGGCCCGCCAGCCTCTCCATTCCTGACGTTTGCTTGCCAACCCTGAGAATCACCCAGCGCTGCTCCACCTGGAAAGCTGAGGCTGCAAGGTGTCTGCCTGGGCTTCCCTGGAGAAGAAACCCCGAGTCTCCCCGGCAGCAGGTGAGGCGTGAGGGAGTTTGGGCATGCCAAGAACAGGGGGTGCTGAGGAGCCCCTCCTCACACAGACTTTCCAATAGCCCTGCCTTTGTGCCCCTAATTCTCCCCACTTTCGTTGGTGTCTGCTTTTATTAGTTTCCTAGAGCTGCTCTGACAATGTACCACACAGTCGGTGGCTTGAAAAGACAGACTAGAAGTCCCAGGAGCTGGCAGGGCTGGTTCCTTCCGGGGCTGTGAGGGAGACCTGCTCCAGGCCTCTGTGAGCCGCGGGTGGCCTCGGGATCCCTTGGTTGGCGGAGATGCTCTTCTCCTGTGTCCTCACACCATCTTCCTTCTGTGCGTGTGTCTGAACCCAAGTCCCCATTTTATGAGGACACAATCCTCTTGCAGTAGATCCCACCCTGATGACCTCATTTTAACTTGATTGAATCTATAAAGTTCTTGTCTCCGAATCTACAAAGTTCCAGGTCGGATCTGAGCATCATCTGTCCTTTAGGAATGATGCATGACAATCAAATGCATGACAATCAAATGACAGGAGGAAGGGTAGAGTTCTTAAAGACATGGATTCACCTCAGCACTAATTTGATCTGTGTCTGTAGGCTGCGCCCCTCTGCATTCCCAATGCGCTGGGATTCCTCAACTAGAAGTAAACTGTCACTTTAAAAGAAAAAAAAAAGCCGCCCAATGACCTTCCTTGGGAACGCGTCGCTAAGCTGGTGTTTTCCTCCTGAGGCATGGCTGCAGCTTCCCGGGCTTCCCAGAGCAGCCCAGCCTCGCCCACACTCGGCCCTTCCTGGTCTAGAGTATTCAGCGGCACACCCAGGCCATCTCCTCCACCCCTCTTCCATCCCAGAAAGCAGAATCTGCAAAGTGCCTTGTGTAAAGTTGCTTAAGGTAAACCAGTTTCTAACGGGACCAGGGCAGCAGCCAGGGTTTCCTGTTTTCACTTAGCAGCGGCTGGGAGTGCTGCGTTCTGTCTATCCATGGCTACCGGAGATGCAGAGTGGACTGAATTAATTGTAAATGGAGGGGCTCTCGTCACTGCTTGCTTTTGCACTTTCTGGAATAGGAACGTAGAGCATTACACTGGCGGCTTTGATGTGAGCTGCTGTCTGGTGTCTGGCTTGCAGGAAACGTAAATCCAGTTAATCACAGTCACGTGGATCCCTGAGTAGAAATCCTCTCTGACCAGCACTGTGCAAAACATTTGCTGGGTTTTGCATTTCTGGGCCTTTTAGTTCAAATGAGTTTAAGTACTATTTATGGGCAGTTTCACTTTTCTTGCCATTGGACCAAGAAAGGACTCAGCCACAGGGCTGAGGATTGCCTGCCTGCCAAAAGACCTCAGGAAGATTCCCTGCCTTGGTTTCAACTGATTGTTCCAAAGAGGTGCTAGGAAAAGCTAATAAAGTCTACGGGGAAATACACGTCTGCTATCACATTTTTATAAAAACTTTTCTGCCAAGAAATTCACTGGCAGAGTGAAATATTGCTCTATACGTATCTCCGAGAGCTCATTTATAAGGTCACTCATTCAAGTATTTATGGAGCATCAACAATGCACCAGGCCATGGCTTAATTTGAGAGTGTGCAAAAATGAATTAGACTGGGTCAGAAGCTGGGGGTTTGCTGGGAAGACAGCCCTATAAACAGGTAATAAGAAGCACAAGGAGCTGAGTGCCTTCAGCAGTTTGTGGGAAGGTTGAAAGCATTGGAGCAGAGCCGGCTCCTGCCAGGGAGGGGCTTCCAGCACTTCAGTGGATTAGCACGTGCCACACAGCACAGCACACATATGGTGCACGTATGCTCTGAATACAGTATAGATTAAATTCATCTGAGTAAATGATTCTACAAAACTATTTATCACTAGCCTAGAATAGTTACTAATAACATGGCAAAAATAAGACTAAATGGTGAGACAGAGGTGGCAGCGAATGGGGAGGATTTGGGATCACACTCTTGAGGTCAAATTCTTATTTATTTATTGTAATTGGGTATATATGACAACAGAATGCATTTTGATTCATTGTGCACAACTTTCCACTTCTCTGGTTGTACACAATGTAGCGTCACACCTAGTGTAATGCTGTCCATCTCATTCCACCATCTTTCTTGCCCCCATGATCTCCACCCGCTCTTTACCCAATCAAATTCTGAGTGTGACATTCAATAACTATGACCTTGAGCAAATCCTATAACACATGAGTCTTAGTTTCCTCTTGAATAAATTGGGGCATGTACTACTAGGCCAGCAAAGTTATTGTAGGGAATAAAGAGGACATTTATCTAAAGAAAGCACAAAATAAGTGTGCAATAAATTACAGGTCCTGTTTTGATGTTGCCAATAAGATTATATTAATAAGTGCCCAATGCAAACAGTGATGATAAGTGGCATGTTAAAGTTGAGTGGTGTTGATTTATCTCTTCTTAGCAACAGTGTTCATGAGAAAAATAAATTCTGGTGTCATTTGATTTCCTTAGAAACACATTCAAAGGTAATGATCAGGAAAGAATGTGGAGAAAAAAACAACCTCGATACATTTTTCACATCTATTTCTTTCTTCCATGTGTAATATATTTATTTAGAGAGAATCATTTTTTACGTGCTAAAATACTTCATAGTTCTTTTTTCTTTTCCAGTTAATAATGACCAGAGCAGTTGATTGAGAGCTTTCTTTTCCTTTAGCATTCCCCACTCATCTGCTATTGATTACCCTCTCAACTGTTTTTTTTTCCCCCTGATCTAGTTTCTCATTTCTCTTCTGGTTTTCTTATCGGTGCATCATAGTTGAACATAATGGTGAGGTTTGTCGTTGCCTATTTGTAACAATATAATTTGGCCAATATCATTCCCGGTATTTCCCCTTTCTCCCTTTTGCTTTTTATTCCTTGTGAGAAGTCTGTGTGGAAGACAACAGAATTTCAGATCCTTTCCCCTTTCCATGCTAATTCCTAGGGAGGGTCCGGGCGACCTTGAACACCTCAGACAAGCTGCTTAACTGACCAAGTCCTGGGAAGATTCCGTGATATTAGGCCTGAGCCTGGTGTTCCTCCACGTGTTCTCTCCTAGCACCAAGAGGAAGGCTCTAAAAGGTTCCAGAACATGGCCTTGAAAAGGCAGCCAGTCAGTAGTAACGTAGGCATTCATCAGATAAATATCAACTGAGGTCTGTGCTGTGGTCCAAGGCTCTGGGTGTAAATAATGAAGAAAATACTGTTTCTGCCTGGTTACAAACACATTCTAGTGGTGATAGGCAGATGCTAACCTGACTCTCAGGGTGGGTAATAACAGGCGGATTTGGGTCCCTCTCTGATCTCATCTCTTTGCTTAGGAAAATGAGAACCAAGATCAAGGGCAGAGGGTGAGCAGGATAGAAAGGTGAAGGTTTAAGGGAGAGAAGGTGTGATGTTGTCCTTTCAGAGCTGGATTCCAACCAAGGTCATCTGACTTCAGGACTGTGTGCCCTGAAGCCAGGGTCATGGGGGCAGAGGAGTCTGGCACCCCCCCTTCTCCTCTGGTGCTTCTTTCCACCAGTCCTGGAATCTTCAAGTATCCCCGGTGGACAGAAATTCTCCTCCGCCTAAGGTCTAATGCATATGCATTAATGTTAAAAACAATATGTCATTGACTTCAAAATGCCTGACTTCTTCATTGTTCTTTCTCTTCAGAGATCTATCACAGACAAAATGAATTCCAGGGAAGAAAAAATAAAAATAATTTCAGAGGTAAGTCATTACTGACAGGGCCCCTTGGGATGTTTTGTATGAGGAAGTTAAGGCCGATAACAAGCATTTATCACATGTGTTAAAAGGAAAGCCTTAGATGAATTAAATTTAACTGAGTTTGAACAAAGAACAATTCATGAGCAGAACAACCTCAGAACCAGAGGAGGTTCAGAGAGCCCCCTGTACACGTGGGCAGGCAGCATGTAAGGACAGAACATGGAAGCGAAGCTTGGGAACAGCTCGACTCGTCACAGCTCAGAGTTGCCTTAGGTGAACATGGTCTGATCACCTGAGCTTAGCTGCCATGATGGGTGTTACAATTAGTTTACATACTAAGGTGGGTTGTAGTTTGTCAAGTAGGGACTCAAAGTATAGAGGTGTCCTCAGACCAAATTTAGTTTAATTGAACACACAGGCATGAAGTGCAGAGGTGGGTAGATGTGAGGCCCTGTGGGCACTCTGGGTCTTACCTCCGCCTGAACACTCTGAAATTAATTTGACATCATTTCATGAATTCCAATCCACCACAGCTTAACTTACTACCTGTTTCTGGAGCCCAGCTCTGCCTGAAGCACCTTGATTTCCTTAAGAATTCAGAATGAAGGTAACAGTGATAGATCATAATGCTAATAAAACTATCCCAGGAGTCTTGTGATTTCTGACTCATGGTGTACAAAAACTCACTGCCAAGACCAGAGAAGGAAAGCTGTGTACAACTGGAAACAGTAGACCACTGTGATCCTGTGTCCTTATTTCTCCTCTGGCTGAGGGGCTCACCATCTTGAGACCACAGAGACGGAAATGCAGACAGTGTGCTGTCCCCTGTGCGGTGCATTAAAACACATGAGGGAGCTCAATTTAAAACTTTGCACATTAACTTTAAGCAAAATATCAAGTACGGACCAACCACTTAAGTTTCTTCATGTGTACAACAAATATATTCTCTGCCTTTTGTCCCTGGGGATAAAGCGGTGACCCACATTTCATCTTACTAGAAGTCCTATGGACAGTTTGTCATTTGGTCAAGGATTAAAACATTGGAAAGGAAAAGATGACCTAGATTTCTCACAAGTCCGTTCTCAGCCAATAAAAATTTAGAATTGAATCTAAAATCATACTTACACACCTTGATGTTATCACCACCTTACAATCAAACGGGTGAATCATGGAGCTAAGAATACTCCCCATCTGGTGAGCCTGAGAAAAGGAGGCCAGAAAGAGGTAAGGCCTCTTCACAGAACTTGAGGAAGAGAGATCGTCACATGCACTAAGGAAAGCCCCAACCTGGCTCATTCTCTGTGGGGGTCTCAGCTCTGTTCTCTGTAATGAAGTCCACACCTTCCCTAGCCCCAACAGCCAAGGGAAGTGAGGAGTCACTGGGGCCTGGCCCAGTGAAAGTTGAGACCTTATATCATATCATTAAAATCCAGGTTTTATGTTGCAACTTTGTCCCAGTACAAAAACAAAACATTTCCTAATTTTAGAAAGAGAAGATTCATAAGTTGGGGTACCAGGGAGAGAGGTTCTGTGATTGTCTTGCAGCTTCTTGTTCACTTATGCCCCAGTCTGCCAAACTCCAGGACAGAACAGTAAAAGCTTGGGCACTTTAGAGCTTCCAGTTGTAACACCTGATGTCTAAAACCTCAGAAGGCATAATGTGCAAAAAAGAGAATGACATTTGCCATATTCCCTTTTCAAAGAGATCAGCCAAAATATCCTCTAACTTGGGGCTTTCATAATGATTTACTGCATTTTTACTTCTCCCCACCTGCTGATGAAGTTGGGAAGCAGAAAAATCAACCCATGAGACCCCAAATACGACTCTCACGTCTGTCCTGGGCTATAGTTCTCCATCCTTCCTGGCAGATTCCTTTGTCACTTTTCTTAGAATGTGAATTTTGAAAGTGGGGAGCATGTTTTCTTCTCTGTGCTGCCAGGACCTGGAACACAATAAGTGCTCGATAAATGTTATCAGCCTGAATGAGGGCCTGTGACCATGGAAAACCCTACACCACCTCATTCACAGTCATTCAGTTTGGATACAAACTTTCAAGACAGGTCTCTGGTGAAGGGTGGTCAGTGGTGGCTACTTAGATTGTTAACCGTTCCTCCCTCACATTGAACGAGAGTGGATGGAGGCCCAAGGTCAAGACTGAGATTTGAAAAGCACACACCTCTCTTAACACTCTCCTTCTCTTCCCTTTGCATTTTAACAAAGGAGTTCACTGAAAATGAGGAGGACGTGGATGTGGGAAGTCGGAAGAAGAACCCAAAGGGTCAAAGACCAAGAAAGAAACGGGTAGGAAGTGAAGAGAAGTCGTGTTTGCATGATGGTGCCCTTGATCAACCTGCCTGCATCCCCCCCAACCCCGCTCCTGGGTGCCACAGAATCTTCCCAGGGAAGTGTCCCTTTTGGGGTACCAATTTGGGGCTCACTCTGGGGAACAGTGAGACAGGGATGCAAATAGATTGTCCAGTGTGCAGGACCCTGGCGGTGATCCTCATAATCAGGACATGGTCCCTGTAAGTCTCCTCCAATCTCCTGAGAGAGAAGTCTAGAAACAGGGAAGCAACCCATCATGTTAGTGTTTGTTGCTGAAGGCCATAAACCAGCACAGGCGGTAGATGGCAGTGCAGGACTACAGATCTCTGGGAACTCCCTCTTTTTCCAACTCCAAGCCCGAATTCCACTTCAGTCTCAGCCAGAGGCCGATTCCTATCTCCCGGGTCTGCTGGCTGTCCCTCCCCCACCTCTCTGCAGGAGTTCCCTTCTTAGGCTGGGAGCACCCCCAAGCAAGATAAGCCTTTTCCAGGTAAATCGATTCCCTTGGTAAGGAGCTGCCCTCCTCTGAGAAGGGCAGTAGGGAAAGGGCTATGGTGGACGAGACACTTGCCTGGAACAATGGAGAAGCCAGCATGGGAGGGAGGGAAGGGGAGCGCCATTTTGAGCCAGGAATCACGTGATGGTGCTGCCCAGAGAGGGATGGAGGGGGGAGGCACTGGGAGAGCCAAGTCAGGGAAGAAGCCTCCCCCCTGGCTCCCCACGTCCCGCACACCACTCTGGTCCAGCTGGGCAGAGGAGCCGCCTGCCCTTTCCTGCAGGCTGGGATGAGCCCTACAGGGGCGGGTTGGAGGCGGAGAGGATGCCCAGCCCACGTGGCCGGTCTCTGGCCACTCTTGGGGACCTGGGAGACTTTCAGCCAGATCTGCACCCTGGAGCTTTAACCCTTTCCTGTGGATTGTGCCTGCTGCTCTGTCCCTTACACCCAGGTGGCAGATGAGCAGAGTCCCAGCCTTTGTAGAGTCAGAGGCACAGGGAGCTTGGCCCAGCAGGGCTTAGGCTGCCCACTGAGCAGGAGGAAGGGGCAGGGATGGAGAGGGGCATCTGCCAGCCCTCGCCTGCCCCCCACTGACGTGCCAGGCTTCGGCTTTGTAGGTGCAATACCTTGAATTCAACCCATACCACAGCCCTGAATGAGGGCTTCCTTCAGAAGCCTCGGGTCCACCCCGGGTCATCTATTTAAGTCAGAACTGCTGTGCTTTGTTCAATGCCTCCCACATGGTGACATTTCCCTTGTTTTACAGAGGAGAAAAGCCATGCTCTTGCCCAAAGTCCACGGCCAGGCAGTCTGGCGGCAAGCCCTGGCTTGTCGGGCCACAGAAGCCACCTTGCCAACTCTGCTTACTTGTTCTCCTCCCCCGAGGGTTTGGGGAAGACAAAGGAGGCTATCCTGGGGGCACCCAAAGGGGGGACTCAAGATTTGCCACAGGTTAGCCAGTGACACTTTAGCAGCTGTTTCTAATCTGTTTGAAGTGGGGAGCGGATTATTTGATGGTGATTTTCTGCAGAGTTCTATGCATTTTACTTAGAAAAGGTGAAAGTAATCATCTTATTTGGGGATACCCTGGTAATTTATAAAATATCTCCTGGAAAAACTCAGGGCTGATGCTGCTTTTTTTGGGGGGGCGGGTGTTGCACAGTGCCTTGGGGGTCAGGTCTGAATAGTTACTAAGGCTCATCACCTCACTGGTAACTCATGGCATCCCAAGCGAGGAACTAAGCCAACAGAAGTCCTGGGTATCACTGAACCTCTGCTCTTCTCTTCACAGTTATCAACTGCTGGCCCCCAAGAAATGGTGTCAGAAAAATCCCATGTTGACTCCCAGCAGGAGCCCAGGCAGGAAGAACCCGAGACTGGCCTTCTGAACATGCCAGCCCGGCGGGGCCCACGCAGTAAGTGCTTCCCCTTCTCCATCCATTCAGCTGGGACTTTTTAATTGCCTCCTGGAGATGCACAGTCACTGCCTATCCAGCCCACTTTGCCACAAGTCTGTGGGTCATTTTGCAGGTCAGCATTTGTCTAGGAGACAGGACACACAAGCTTGACATGTTTCCATCAGCAGGTAAGTTAGGAAGCGTTGATGGAAATAGCAATGGTGCAGATAATAAAATATGTAGACATTCAAAGGAGGGTGACACAGGGAGATGTGTACGTGAAGCACGTGGAACATGATGGAATGTTGGAAGAAAGGAGGGAGGAGCCCAGCTCTCAGTGGCCTACACTCATCCCCTGCATACTTACTTGCCCTTCCCCTTCCAAGAACCTTGGCCTGTATATTACAGTATTTGCTCCTCTTGTGCAGGGAACATTATCTGCTCATTATAGGGAAAGTGATTGCCCTTCCCTCTTGCTTTTCATGAAAAGTGGATTAGACAGGAGGAGAAGTATGGTACACTTTTTGATCGTTACATAATTGCTACACTATTTCACTGTGGCAGAGCTGGGGAATAAAGTAACTGGGAAATTAGAGGGTTTGGGAGTAAATTGATCTGAAGTCCAGCCCTAAGAAAAATGTGGTTCTAATCTGAAAGCAATGATACCATGAGAGCTGTTAGGTATTAGTAAAAGCAGAACCAGAATTTATCCCATAGAGCTGTTTCTTTTTCTAAAGGCTCAAAATTGTTCCTTATTGAAGATTACAAGTGTCTCAGTTTGGTCTCTTTATGGGAGACCCTACATGGCAGTTTATATCATAGACAGGTGGTTTAAACTATGAAAATGTATTTTCTCATAGTTCTGGAAGCTGGGACTCTTAAGATCCTGATGCCAACAGGGCCAGTTTCCAAAGAGCGATGGTCACCATCTTGCTCTGGGCTGACACACCCTCTTCTTTAGACATGTATCACAATGAAGGGGTTAGCTCTTAGTCTCATGAGAACTCCAATCCGGTCATACCAGAGCCCCACCCTTATGAGCTCATTTGACTTTAATTACCTCCTATAAGCATATCTCCAAATACAATCACTGTGGGGGTAAGGGCCTCAACATAAAAATTTGAGGGAGATATAATTCAGTCCTTAACATAGCTATTGGACATTAAGTAGTTATTGAAGTGGCCAGTAATAAAGGCTTACGTTATGAAAAGTTAGATTCTTTCCTTATTTCTAAAACGGGGAGCTGGGTACTGTAGTGCATGCCTATAATCCCAGCGACTTGGGAGGTCAAGACAGGAGGGTTGCAAATCTGAGGCTGGCCTGGGCAACTTAGTGAGACTCAGTCTAAGGGCTGGGGATGTGGTTCAGTGATAGAGCACCTCTATCAATTCCCAGCACCAAAAAAAGCAGGAGAGACAGAGAGGGACAAACTCTTCACTATGATCGTGTGAGTGATTGTGAAGATTAAATCAATAAAAGGATATAATGCTCTAAATATTATGGGGCATTAGATAAAGAGTAATGAAGTGTCTGAGAAGAAGAAAATGAATCCATACATTAGTCAAAATTAAAAGCCTTTTTCTGATTTGGAGAATGGCAAGGTGTGGAGTTTCACTTGAGACACACCTACTTGATTCAGGACATGACCAGTTGGTATCTAGAAAGCCCTGAATATGGCTGAAAGCTCTTGCTGACTTGGAAGCACTGGTGGACTCAGGTGCAGAGAGAAGATCCTAGGAGGGAGGAGCGGAGCACTTGACTGATAAGAAGCCTGACATCCTGAGCTTGGGTTCCAGCATAAGGGAAGTTCTCCACGTGTTCATCACACAGCTGACTGAAAGGCCGTCATGATGTAGCAGTTAAGTCCGGTGGCTTTGGCCTCAAAGTGGGTACCTGTCTTACTCGGCCAAGTTTCCTGACCTCCCTAAACTTCAGTTTGTTTGTAAAATAAAAGCAGCATGTCTCAACACCTACAGAGGTTTTGTCCCACTGGGGGGAAAGAGAGATCACAATTGAAATGAGAGTGATAAATATATCATTGCAGCTGGTGAGGCATGCCTTAGAGAAAGGAAGGTACAGAATAAGCTGGCCAGGACTTGGGTGGGAATGAGAGGAGAATGGCTACTTATAAAATTAAATGAGAGATCCTGTGGGGAGGATGTTCCAGGAGTGGCCCTAAAGCGAGAGTGTGCCTGGTGTGTTCAGGAACATCCAGGAGGCCAGGGATGTTGAAGGAGAGTGAGCAAGGAGCAGAGGAGGAGGGGACTTGTACCCAGTCCTATGAGTCCTTGGACTTTTAATCCAAGTAGCTGAGAGTTGCTGGGGGGTTTGAGCAGAGGACTGATTTGATGGGAACCAAGGTTGAAAGTTGCTGTGGTAAGAACAGAGTTTGGAAGGAGCAAGGCAAGACAGAGACAGAGAGCAGCCAACAGCAAAGATCCAGGTGGGAGGTGTGGGGAATGCATCTGGGCCACTTGTGGAAGGGGCAAAGGAAGTGGGGGAAGCTGGGTATTTGGAAGGCAGAGCCTATCGGGTTGGCCCTACACTGAGCAAGAGCTGTGAAAGGAAGGATGGCCTGGTGGTTTTTGACTTGAGCAAGTGGGAAATGGAGTTATCACTTATAAAAGAAAGGACAGATGTGGGGGTAGAAGTCAGAAATGCATATGCCAGGTTTGAGATGCCTGCTGGACATCCAGTGGACATGGACATACTGACATAGGGAGCTGGTGGCTGGGGAGAGGCAGATGCTGGAGAAGGCTGCCCTGACCTCCCATCTAGAATAGCCCTTTCCCACCCTTCCCACAGACTCTGTCCTCTCACCTGCTCTGTTTTCCTCTGGTGAGCACATCCCCTCCCGGGAGGCTCTAGTGAGCTTCTTGTGTGCTGGTTATCTGCTCCACTGAAATGAAACTCCCTGAGAGCAGGACTCTGTCTCCTGTGTTCACTCTTTGACTGTGTCATCTTTGAAGCACAAAAGCATTTAGTTTGATGCAGATCTCTTATCCATTTTTGCTTTGGTTGCTTGTACTTTTGATGTCATATTGAAGTCATTGTTAAGTTCAATAACGTGAAGCTTTTCCCTCACATCTTCTTTTAGTAGTTTTATAGTTGTATGTCTTATATTTGGGCCCTTATCTACTTTTCATTAATTTTTGTATATGGTATAAGGTAAAAAAAACAACTTAATTATTTTGCATGTGGATAGCCATTGTTGAACACTGTCCTTGCCCCATTGAGTGATCTTGGCACCATTGTTGAGGATGAGCTGACCATACACTCAAGGGCTTATGTCTGGGCTTTCCATTCCATTCCATTGGTCTTATGTCTGTCTTTTGCTAGTGCCGCACTATTTTGATTACTGTAGTTTTGTAATATCCTTTAAAATCAAGGTGTGTGAAACCTACAACTTTGTTCTTTTTTGAATTTGTTTTAGCTATTTAGGATCCCTTCTATTTCTTAAAAAACTTCAGGATAGATTTTTCTATTTCTGCAAAAGAAATGCCGTTGTGATTTTGATAGTAATTGCATTGCATCTATAGACTGTTTTGGTAGTATTGACATCTTAACAACATTAAGTACTCTGACCCATAAACGTGCAATGTCTTTCCGTTTGTCTGTATCTTCTTTAATTTCTTTCAGCACAGTTTTAAAGTTTTCAGTGAACAAGTCCTTCACCTTCTTAGCAGTTTACTCCAAAGTATTATTTTTATTTTTTTGTAAATGGAATTATCTTCTTACTTTCATTTTGGGGTTGTTTATTGTTGGTATACACAAATGCAACTGATTTTTATGTGTTGACTTTGTATCCTGCAACTTTGTTGAATTCATGCATTAGTTCTAACAGTAACAAGGTTTTTTTTGTGGATTCTTTCAAGAGTTTCTCTATATAAGATTAAGTCATCTGTGTGCAGAGATAATTTTACTTCTTCCTCTCTGATGTGGGTGACTTTGAGTTTTGTCTTGCCTCATTACTCTGGGTAAGACTTCCAGTTCTATGTTGAATAGACGTGGTGAGGGCAGTTATCTTTGCCGTGTTTCTGATCTCAGAAGAAAAGCTTTCAGTTTTTCATGGAATGTGATCTCAGCTGTATGATCTTCATGGTCCCTTTATTATACTAAGGTAGCTCCCTTCTAGTTCTAGTTCTTTTTTAATGTTTTCATCATGAAAAACTGCTGAGGTTTGTCCAGTGATATTTTTTTCTGCACCAGTTGGAATCATCATGTGGTCTCGATGTGAATTCTGAAAATATATGTATTACATCAGTTGATTCCATATATGTCAAACCTTCCTGCACTCCTCCTCTATTTTATGTTCAGGGGAAGTTGCAAGTTTGCCAGTGAACCTGCCAGGAAAGGCTTGCTTCCCTGGGCTGGAGCTAAGAGTCTATAAATGAATCATGAGGCTTTTTTTCATAACAATCCATAAACGCTGTTGCCTACATTTTCTAGATAAAACTCCAAATTTAGTGCTCCCCCAGTCCTTACAAGAGAGTTTATATTCAAAATACTGAGAAAGGTATGGAACACTAATTTATCTGAGACTTATACTCCTGAGAAAGGGCGTGAGGGGATAAACAGACCAATAGATAGGCAGGCAGACAGATGCACAGATCAATCTGACAGCCTTGAACTCTTGAGAACTTAAGACCGCCTTCTGAGCTAGTCAGCCGTCTGGCAGGCACCCTGCTCAGGTCTTCACATGTTCTTTGCTATTAATTACCAGAACACTCCTGTTCTTAGGCATTGTTTTATAGATTAGGTGATGAGGGTCCAGAGACCGTCAACCGCTAGAAGTGGTGGATTAAAATCCAAGCCCAGGTCTGTTGAGCTCCAGAGCCCACGTTCTTGCTTGGTGCAGTGCAGGGTCATTCTAGACTGACAGATTTAACCCTGGTTGATCGTACCCACAAAAGACACAATGGCAATGCTGTAACCCAGCAGTGGTTCTCAGTGACCCGAAAGAGACTCAATATGAGACATAAGTCAGGTCAGAAGTGTCACAAGATTGCCAATCTGACTGTCCTTCATTTTTCCCCAAAAGATTGGTACTCAGGTAGATTATTGCCCTTTGCTCCCCTAGAATTGCCCCATCCCTAATTTTTTTTTTTAATTTTTTATTTTTTGTCTTATCCTAGCTACTCCTCTTAAATAAATCAAAGAAAACATGCTGTCCCTTTGGAAAGCATGCCCTACTCCTGGGGGGCACATCAGGCCCTGTGCTCCCGTGCCCCTTGGGCTATGTGAGTATCTGAAGTCATCTTGAGATCCATGCCCAGCTCTGTCCCACCACCACCAGACCTGAAGCCCTAGAGGCCAGAGACTGCCTTTCAGCTCTGCCTGGCACAGCTCTGATGTGCAGATGGCGCTGCACAGTACATGCTGGGTGAGCTCAGTCTCAAGCCGGGCCCTCTGCTCTTTGCCCCAGGCCCTGCCCTGGTTCAGGCGTGTGCACTTGCCACCCTGAACAGCGTGCCCTTACAACCAAGTCGCCACCTGGATCCAAAGGTTTGGTTCCTCCCTTGACTCTTTACTTCTCAAACCTATCTTGGATCTGGGCTGCCCCTCAACGCAACCAGCCCAGCTGCTCACCTTGAATTTGTGCCCATCTGTCACACTGTGGCACTGCTACAGGTCCAGTATTGTCAGGGTCAGGCTGCATTCAGAAACTGAAAGGCCAGTATCAATGACCCTGTGTTCTCCCACACGGCACAGACTCATGCCCAGAGGTATCATCTCCCCGCTGAACAACAGCACAGAGCTCTGCTGTGGAAGCTTTGGCTTCTCCTTTTCTAACCAAACACATATAAAGTCATAGCATCCAAATAAAAGCTTCTCACTGAACATGTCCTAGTTCCAAATCAAATAAACATCTAGTTTACGAGTATACACATTCCCCCACAGTTCCATCTTGCACCATCTCTTAAGGGAATAACCATCAAATGCTAAGTAGTTTCTTATGAACATAAATTTCTTCATTACTAACATCTGTTTTCCATTCATTCCTGTTAGTGTCTCTGATTAAAGTATCTTTTCAGAGCCAATTTCTCAGTATTGGTTGAAAAGAAAGTTCAGAATCCAGTGAAATTTGATGTACATGAAATGAATAATTGACTTTAGTTTGCTTACTAAAAGTCATCGAGACCTGGAGAGGCTGACCCAACACACAAATGTAGTGAAGTACACTGTGAGAGTCCAGGAGAGCGCCTGAGGAGCTGGGTCCTGGGAGTTGCCCTGGAGTACGGGAAGAGCACTCTAGTCAGAGGATGCCCATGAGAGATGCAGGAAACATCACAGTTAATCAACACATGTGTAAATAAACATTGCCTAATGTCTTTTGTTACAAGGAAAAGCATGACTTACATTTCACTCTAGTCATAGCTTCAATTCCCTGGCCTCCTTTCAAAAAAAAAAAAAAAACTTTCTTCAAATCAAAATGTCTCTAGACTCATCATTTCCCATTCTTGTCTCCAACCCTTTCTTGAATGCACTCCAATCTAAAACATCCCCACTCATGCACCAAAAATGTCTTGTCAAGGTCACCAGTGAATTGCCCACTTGCTGAATTCCACAGTCAGTTCTTGGTCCTGATCTTCCTTGGTTTCCAGTCCCAAGAGAAGCAGCTCTCCACTTCTCCTGGCTTTTTACTTTGCTTCAAGGGCTGCACCCACCTGGTATTCTCTCTTCCTCCCTCTCACTATGGGTGGGTCTTGCTCACATCCCCCCACTCAGAGTTGGAGCACTGCAGGCTCAGGGTGTGGCCTCTTTATCAACACGTTGTCATAGCAAGTCTTAAAATTCTTTCTGTACACTGACCAGCCCCAAAATTTTCAAGCCTACACCTTTCTAGCATAAATATGCAACATCTACTTTGCATATCTAATTAGACAACTCATGCTTTTAATAGCCTGATTGAGGTAACCTTATACATCATAAAATTCACTAGTGTGAGTGCACACTTTAGTGATTGTTTGTAAATGTATAGGCTTTGGCAGTAGCACTACAATGCAATTTTGTTAGCCCCAAAAGTTCCCTTGGACCATCTCCAATCCAACTCCTAGCCTTAGACAAACACTGGTTTGTTTTCTATTCCTAAATATGCCCTTTCTGGACATTATATGTAAATGCAATCATATGTTATGCAGCGATTTGCATCTGGCTTTTTCACTTAAAATAATTTGGTGGGTATTCATAAGTGTGGCATGTATCCACATTTTATTCCTTTTTATTGCTGCACTTTATTGTATTCCATCTTATGAACATAACCCATTTTGTTTATGTACTCACCTATTAATGGACATTTGGATTATGTTCATTTTGGTGCTATTATAAGTAGTGTCACTATGAACACGTGCAGCATGTCTTTGTATAGCCTTATGTTTTCCTTTATCTTGAGAAGATTCCTAGTGGTAGACCCTGGGTCATGTGGTAAATTTGTGTTTAATTTTTTTTTAAGAAATGGTCAATCCATTTTCCCAAGTGGCTGCTTCATTTTACTTTCTCACCAACAGCATATTTCAATGTCTCTGCATCCTGTTCCACACTTGGTATCATCTAACTTTAACTACATGGTCCATTGTCATGTTCCAAGACCCCCAATGGATGCCTGAAACTGCAGATAGTACTGAACTCTACACTGTTCTTTCCTATACATGACTACCCATAAAAAAGTTTAATTTGTAAATTAGGCACAACAAGAGATTCACAATAACTAATAATAAAACAAACAATGTTACTATTCTATAATAAAAGGCATGAATATTCCCTCCCTTTCAAAATATCTTATTTTTCTGTAGGTCTCAGCAAACTCAGCATATGATTTTCATTCTTTCCTTTTTAAGTCAGAACTTTCACCTTTGGCACTTAACAGAAGTATTTCCCAGCTTCTCCTCAGCAAGTCTGAATGGCCAGCATCACCACTCTTGTACTTTGGGGTCCCTGTTAAGTACAAGAAGGGTCACTGGAGCACAAGCACTGCAATCCCATGGCAGTTAATTGGACAACCCAGATGGTTACCAAGTTTAAAGCTTAACAGGCTGGTAGTGTATATAGCCCAGATACACTAGGCAAAGGGGTGATTCATGGCCTGGGCAGGAGGGAGCTGGATGCATTAGATTTTATCCCACTATTCAAAACAGTGAGCAATTTATATATCTTAAAATTTATATCTTAAATTTTCCATTTAATGATTCTGGACTGTGATTGGTCACACGTAGCTGCAGGTAAGGAGGTACCACTGTCCCGCTTTTGAGTAGCTACATAGTGTTATTTCTTGTGTTTTTAACTTGCATTTCCCTAATGATTAATGATTTTTAGTATTCTTGATATTATTGTTGACCGTTTATCTTTTTAATAAAATTTTTATCTAAACTTTTTTGTCATACTGTAAAGCTGTAAAGAGTTCTTTATATATTCTCGATACATGTACTTAACCAGGTATATAGTTTGCAAATATTTTCTCTAAGTCAATGGTTTGTCTTCCCTTTTTCAATAGTGTTTTTGAAGTACTAATGTTTTTGACTTAGATAAACTCAAATTTATTTTTAATTATACATCATGCTTTTGGGTTGTAGCTAAAATTCTTTGCATAGCCTAAGGTCATGATTTTTTTCCCCTATGTTTTCTTCTAGAAGGTTATTGTTTTAGCTCTTACATAATTAGGTCTGTCATCTAATTTGAGATGACTCAAATTTGACTCAGCTGAATCTGAGCTTCTGATTTCCTTCTCCCAACACAAATTTGTTTCTGCTACAACTTCTCCACCTTACTAAATGAATATTTCATTTTTCTATTGCTTGGGCCAAAAGCTCAAGAATCATCCTTGACTCCTGTCCTTTTATCTGCCCACATCAAATCACCACCAACACCTGTCTGCTTTTCATTCCTGTGACCAAAATGCCTGACAAGAACAACTCAGTGGAGGAAAAGTTTATTTGGGGCTATGATTTCAGAGATTTAGACCATGGTTGGTTGATTCCATTGCCCTGGGCCCAGGGTGAGGCAGAACATCTTGGCAGAGGGCGCAGCAGAGGAAAGCTCCTCCATCCATGGCGGCCAGGAGACAGAGAAAGAGAGGAGCAGGGGCTACAGGAAAGATGGACCCTTACAGGGAACACCCCAGGGATCTGCTTCCTCCAGCCACGCTCTTGGTCCCTTCCAATGGGGTGGTCTGACTGGGTTACAGCTGTCCTCATCTAATCAGTCACCTCTGACGATTCTTCATTAACACAGCTTGTGGGGTCAGCTCATATTCAAACCATGACAGCAGTGCTCCACTTTCAGAATAAATCTAAAGTAGGACCCTCTCTCACTACCTCCACCACTAACTGCCTCCCTGGTCCAAACCACTCTGTCTCTCATCTAGAACAAGGCAACAGCCTCCTGACGGATCTCTCTCTCTCTCTCTTTCTCTCTTTCTCTCCCCCTCCCCACCCCAAATCCACCAGAGTGAGCTAAAAATAAATAAATAAATAAATAAATAAGGTCCAGTTACTCCTCTGCTCATTTCCTTCAGTGATTCTCATTCAGCTCAACACCCAAGCCTAACCATTTAGGATGCTCCCACCCCAGCTTGGCTCCCCTTCCTCTGTGGTCTGATAGTGTGGTATCCTGGTACCCCTTTACATTGTGTGTGTGTGTGTGTGTGTGTGTGTGTGTGTGTGTGTGAGAGAGAGAGAGAGAGAGAGAGAGAGAGAGAGAGAGAGAGATGTTCTTGGCTACTCTGAGAGTCTCTCAAAATCCCGTTTGAAGCCCCTTGCCCTGTCCATACCACAATGACGTCAGAGCACCTAGTCTGGTCCAGGCAGATAGTCCCCAAGCCTGGGAGTTCAGCTGGAGCATGGCAAAGAGGAATCCCGAGGCCCAAGGAACTCAGGAGACATATGCCAGAATGAGGGCTCCTGAATTTTCAGCTAATCTAAAATGAGAACATCAATGAGGCTAGAAGAAAAATCCTGGGATGGGGCTGGGGTTGTGGCTAGGTGGCAGAGCGCCTGCCTAGCACGTGGGAGGCCCTGGGTTCCATCCTCAGCACCGCATAAAAATAAATAAAACAAAACAAAATATTGTGTCCATTGACAACTAAAAATATATATGAAGAGAGAAAAAACCTGGGAGAACTAGAAAAAAAGAAAGTCACCAGAGAAGTGCCCCCAGAGCTACTCAGCAAATGTGAATTATCAGCAGTGCTGGTGTTCCTACCTCAGGGAGAGCCTTATTATTCTCCACCTGTTTTGACTTCCTTTTATGTAAAAACATAAGTGACACTAATCTATTTTATAAAAATCAGAAAATCAGGAGAAAGAAATAAAAGAAAATAATCACCCAGGTTCTTATACCCCGGGGCAGCCACCCTTCACCTTTCGTCCCCCTCTGCTCTGCCTTCTTCCTGCCTGAAGGTCCGGGAGAGCCCTGTGTTCCCGGAGTTCTGACCGTGGTGTGCAGAGCATGCTGGGTTGCTGCTCCGACTCTCCACCCAGTTAGCTGTCCTCCCGAGCCCTTGGTATCTGGCCTCTCTGTTCCTCTCTGGCCTTTGCAACTGAAGTGAAGCTGCCTTCGTCCCACAAATACCCAACTCCATATTTACATTCCGTCCCTGGAATTTTTCAAGAGGGGGCAGATGATCTTTTTGGTGGGACAGGAGCAACAGGAAAGGCAGAAGTGAGGTCATTCAGGCCAGTGGTCCCCCAGCCCTCCACACCACTACTGCCCCACAAGAGTATTTCTAGGGAGGCACCATTGCCTCCCCTAAAAATACACGCTTCCCGCTGCATATTTTTAAATTGCCATAGATTTTTATCATACTTTTAAACAGTTGCCATACATTTCATCTGTGGCCTATTGTAAATGTTTATGTTTAAAAATAAAACTATTTATCCATTTTGTTTCCCAAAGGAATCTAAACATCATAGTGGTTTGATGACCACTCTCAGCTAAATCAGAAATAATACACTCTTTCTTAGCCGTTGGAAATTTCATACCATCCCTTTCTTCTCAAATACCTTTATTCCACTTTCCTGCCAGATTTTATGTATGTTTATGCTTGAGAATCTTCTCTTGTCTATCCTGCTAACAGACTGAATTTTTTATTGAGCCATATTAGAGTTATTAATAAAACAAAATTGATGAACCCATAGAGACACTGTAAAACTCAATAAATAATTGTTAATGACAGAGATTTAAGTCAATAAAAACTTTTGAGAGGTATATTCTTTATCTAGAGCAGAAGGTGGAAAAAAAAGAGTCATCTCACCATGCTAACCTACTCTACAACCCATGTGACTCAGATCATACCAATTAACACCCCCAGATACCCTGCTTCTAATTTCACAGTGAGTCCTTGTGAAGTCCTTGTGTACTCCGAGGTACACAGCAGCTCTGGTGTAGGCAGCGAGAGCCACAGAGAAATAGCTTAGCTAGAAATACAGAGATTTCTGCAAAAATAAGGGCAGGTAGGGCATTCCAGAATGATAGAGCAGGAACCTTAGAGAACCCACATCCTCAAACAGAACATCAGGAAAGCTGTCAAAATAAACTTACTTTATTTTTTAGTTGTTGATAGACCTTTATTTTACTTATGTATTTATATGCAATGCTGAGAATCAAACACAGTGTCTCACCTATGCCAGGCAAGTGCGCTACTGCTGAGCCACAGTCCCAGCCCCAAACTTACTTTATTTTATTTTAAAAAATTATCTAAAAAAGTCCCAACATTATTCCTGCACATCCAGGTAGGGCCCGAGATGTCCCGAGGCTCTTATCCTTGGATGACATCAAAGCTCTGAACAACCCCAACGGGAGAAAATATTTTCAAGTCAAATATCTGCTAAGGGAATAATATCTAGAATGTACAAAGCCAAGAACCCCATGTTAAAATAGGCTGAAGACTCAAGTAGGCCTTCTCCAAGAAGGATGCATAATTGACTGACACGCTTATGAAAGATGCTCAGCATCATTAGCCACTAGGAAAAAGAAATCAAAACCGCACTTAGCTATCAATGCACCCCCGTAAGACGGCTGTAATATAAAAAAAAAAAGACAGATAATAATAAATAGTGGCATGAATATGCCTAAGTTGGAACTCTTTCACATTGCTGATAGAAATGCAAAATGCTTCAGCCACTAAAACTACATTTTAGTAGTTCCTAAGAAAGTTTAAAATAGAGTTAGAATTAGCATATGACTCAACAGTTCAGCAACTAGTTCTGTATCCAAAAGAATTGAAAACATATGTATGTCCACACACTTACTCATACACAAATGTTCAGAGCAACAACGTTCATAATAGTCAAAGAGTGGAAACAACCCAAATTCTGTCATCTGATGAACAAAGAAATAGAAACTACTGAAATGCCTATTTTTAAAGCATGAGCTTTGTGGTATGTGACTTACCTCTCAATAAAGCTGTTCTTAAAGAATAAAGTAGTGGGTGTGGGCATCAAAATTCTGGACCATGTTGTTTGGGGACATAAGATGAGAGAAATAGGAAATTATTTCAGTTTTATGCAATTCCTGTTTTTTTAGGAGCATGATGTAGTTTTGGGGGAGCTAGGCCTACCAAAAGTGGTTAAGAGAAAAGTAGAAATTGTCCACCATTTTCTTAAGCCTGTAAGGAGAAAGAAAGGGGTGCCATGAGGAAAAAGCAGGTGGGGTACCTAGATCC
The DNA here is from genome assembly GCF_052094955.1 of Ictidomys tridecemlineatus. NCBI lineage: Eukaryota > Metazoa > Chordata > Mammalia > Rodentia > Sciuridae > Ictidomys > Ictidomys tridecemlineatus. The sequence continues at coordinate 10,349,109 of NC_135485.1, forward strand.
AGCAGCCACGTGCCAATGTGAGGGTGAGGTCGCCTTGGCTGAGGGTTTGCTGGGAAGCGAGTGCAGAGCTGCCCACCCTTAGTCCCTCACTGCCTCCTGAGGAATGTGTCACTTTGTCCATGAAATCTGTATGTCCAACTACATGGACCCTGCGTAAATATTTTAATGGAATGTCCTGAAATTCTCTCAAAAGCCCTGAGTTCTTGCATAGCCCCAACGAAGCTTTATTTAGGAATGCTTCATCCCACTCACTGGGCATTTGGGAGTGCGGAAACTTTTTCCATGCCAGATTTCCCTTGCTGTGTCAGAGGGCCACTTCCTGGATGAGCCTCCTCGTGTGCATGTGAAATCCCACCCTCCTGCAGCCTGGCAAGGCCACTCTCTCTGCACCAGAGCCAGAGCCAAATCAGTCTAGCATCACGTGGCTGCTTCGTAATGAAGTGGAGTAACTGATAATAAGGTAGGGACCAAATATCTCATGAGGACTGGTGTTTAAAGAAACTGCTTGCATATTCTAGCAAGATAAAAATAAAACACATAACCCCATTCGTTACTGTGTCCAAGGGAGTGAGCTCATGCCGCGGGTGCCTTGTTAGCGGTTCTGTCCTAGAGAAGCCGCCATGATCATCATCTGGTTTCAGCCAAATGAGGAGTATGTTTGTTTTGTTTGAAATGCCTTTTTAAGTGCAAGGCCCCCCACACCCTCATTGCTGCCCTGTGTGTTCTTCCTCGACTGGTCTCACTACAGCGTACCAGCTACAAAATCCTCCAGCATGGTCCTTGCCCGAAAGCCGGTCGCAAGCTAGCTGGGAGATGACAGGTCACTCCGTGGTTGTATAGACCAGATTTGGAAATCCTTACATCCTCTAAATGTCTTTTGCTGTAAAAAAAAAAAAAAAAAATAGATCAGTTTTTAAAACCAGTGTTTATCAAGGGATACTGGGAGGGAGGGAAGAACAGAAGCATTCTAGGGCAGTGAGCCTGCTCTGTATGCTACTGTGACAGTGGATCTGTGACACTGTGCACCTGTGCAGACCCACAGACGTACACCACCAAGAGTAAACCCTGAGGTAAATGAGGGTCTACAGGTGATAACGATGTGCCCAGGTAGATGCATCAGTTGCAATATCGTACCTACCACTCTGTGCCCATGTGAGGGAAGGAGTTCTGGAAAATCTCCTTGCCTTCCTCTCATTTTGCTATGAACCTAAACTGATCTACAAAAATAAAATATATGAAAATAAATAAATACCATCCTTACCAAAAAATATCAGGCAAGAACTTTTTTTTTATTCTTTCAAATTTTTAAAGATTTTTTTAAAAAAATAATACTATTATTCAGAAGTGATAGTGTTTAATAAAATATCTTGTCTCTATTTAAAAAAAAAATTTCAGAAGGGCTGCTGATGTGGCTCTAGTAGAGCACTTGCCCATGAGCAAGGCCCGGGTCTCTGTACCCAGCACCCCCCCCCCCACACACACACACACACAAAGAATCAGAAAAGTATTCATTAACCAGGTACAAGTAATAACTGTTTTGAGTAAACTGTAAAAACTCAATATTTTCATCTCCTTTAAAGGGCAGTAAATAAGCAAGATGATTTTACGTGTTCAAAGAAATTTATTATTAATTTTTGACAAGGACTTCTCTCTCCCTGAGAGGGGGAGTTGGGGTAGGTGGCCAGCCAGAGAGCACTGACAACCTCCAGAGGCAACCAGGGCCCTGGTTACCCACCCAGCACACCACATGCTCAGTGACACTTGGGATGCACCTCCCGTCTGTGACCAGGACCTTAGAACCTGGGAGGAAACAGGTGTTAATCCAATAGCCACAGAGATGCATAAATTCAAACATGACAGATGCAACAAAGGAAAAGCCTCGGGACACGGGGCCCGTGTCACAGGGTTGTCATCTGATGTGGTTAACACGAGTTTAAAGTGGAAAAATGTCTTTCTAAAACCGATTTTTAAAAGAACGCCAAAGGCCATTTAGTGAGCTGATGGAGATTCTTCTCGAGAACTTTGAACCTCAACATACACAGGCAGGATCGAAATTGTCACCATGAATATTTCATGCTTCCATGAAGACATTGAGTAAGTGTGGTTGGGGACGAGATGGGCATACTCTGTGTGTCTTTCTGTCACAAAAGGAAGACAGCACAACAGAACCCAAGTGGCCCGGCTGCACAAAGAGGCTTCAAAGCCCCTCGAGGGTGTGTGCAGAAAGCAGGTGCCAGGGTCGGCAGGGTGCTGTTTCTGCCGCTCCTCATGCCCTTTGCTCTGCCTCTTGTCCTGAAACTCTTCTGACTTCAGCCGCCAGCCTGCCTCCTGTGACAGTGTGGTCAGCGTCAGAGCCTCTCTCTTGCAGCATCTCTCTCCCTCAGCATCTTCTCAAACCTTCAGCTCTCTGTGGTCAAAATGCTCCCAAGTCTTTACCTTTGGGCCTGGCCCTGTCCCAGCACTCGGTGTCCTGGACAGGCACCCCTGACCCATCCTGGCTCTGAGCAAACTCACCCTGGAAAGCCCAGCCGGCCTTCCCCCTCAGGAGCCTCACCCTCCTGACAGCCTCAGGTGGACCTGCAACACCTTCTCCTTCTTTCTCTAGACCAAGGCCTTCCGACCTGAGTGTGTTTAGATCCCCTAGACGGTGCTCTGGGTTCTGACTCAGTAGGCTGGGGCACAGCCTACGACTTCTTATATCTAAGAAGTTCCAAATGATGCCCGTTGCTGCTGCCACCACCAAGCACTGTTCATTGCCTCCCACCTGTCCATCACTGTGAAGTCACACTGTCTCCCAAGGACCCCCTTTCTCACTGACTCCCAAGGACCCCCTTTCCCCATTATCTTACACCCAGACGGTGTAGTGGGGGGTCCCCAATGCCTTGCCCACTCCGACCCAACCATCCTGTACCTGCACCCAGGTGCAGCTTCTAAGAACACTGCAACACTGACTTCCTCCTCCCTTCTCTTTCTTCAAGGCCTCTGCCTTCTTGGAGAACACACTCAAGATTCTCCAGAGGCCCCCCATCACAGAACCCCAGATTCCTGCCATCACCTCTTTCTCTTCCAACAGTGACTCTGCCTCACCAGACTGACATTCCTTTTATCAAAGACTCCATTTTATTTCCACTACTTTTGTAATGGCGTAGAGTATCAGAAACAGAGAACTGGGACCTGATCCCAAGCCTTCCACCACCTAGGTGAGCCATGGTGGAGCCGTGTGTCTATTCATGGGGCCTTGGAGTCTTCATCTTCACCATACCTGGTGATGGCAACACCTGGGTCCTCTCTCTCTGGATTATCAGGGTGCCATGAAGATTGAGGAGAACATACATTTGACACAATAGCTGTCCACTGGTCCACGATGTTTACATCTATATTCAATAATATGTGCAAAATATTGTCTCTGCGATGCAGCCCAGGGCTGTGGCCTAATCCTGTAGAAAAGTTTCTCTAGTCAAAGTTAAAACATAAAACCCAAACTCATTGGCCATCCATTTGAGAAGACTGTTCTCAAATCAGCAAATGGTAATTGAGTTGGCAAGTGTTGGAAAGTCACATGTCATTCATTTTATTCTTAGTTAAGTCAAGGCGACAGGCCCTGGCAGACCCAGGTTCTCGTCGTCAGTCTCAAAGAAGCCAAGATGTACACTTACCGTGTCAAAAGAAGGGCTGTCAGCATTTTCTCATGTTTGCTTATGTGAAGGTCTGAACTGGCAAAATAAAATTGCATTCTCTCACTTTTTAAATTTAATTTTCTCTTTAGGAAAAAGTTACTTAAAATAATTTTCCTTTATTTTCAAAGGCTTGCCTCCAATTCCATCAGCTTCCAGAACGGGCTTTGCAGAGTTCTCCATGAGGGAACGCATGAGGGAGAAACTGCAAGCTGCGAGGGTGAGCAATTGCATGAATACTCTCCTCCCTGCCCATTGCCATTTTGCAGGGTGTGTCCAGCCTCCTTCGGGTGCTCCTGACCGTGCAGATCCCAATACTATTCCATTTATTTTTCAAATTCTAAATGTTAATGTAGGATTTTTCATTGGCACTGATGAAGATTATGCATGACAATTGATGTCATTCTTCCAACCAGTCTCCCCTGCTCTAATCTCTTGAAGGCATATTCCACGAGCTTATTGCTGGTTGTTCTCTAGTGAGATGGTGACTGAGGTTTTCATTCCTCATGACATGTAGCAGTAATTTTCTGCTTCAACTTTTAGTCTAAAGCAGAAAGTGCGTTGCTGCAGGAAATTCCCACCCCACGACCCAGGCGCTTACGAAGTCCCAAGGAGAGAGAATCGGAGACTGAATTTGGCACAGAGGTGAGAAGTGGACCATCTTACTTTGACATGTGTCTTCTCTACTCTCTGGATCCATTTTCACTTCTGTAAAATAGGGATAATACCAGGACCTCAGGTATTGCCTTGTGGATTCAGTGAGGTAATGTGTGTTCACAGAGTTTCTGATGGTTCCTGGCCTCTCTATGTAAGTCTGCGCCATCATCAGAAGCTATAGTCAGACTGAAAAGGGAAAACCAGTTGGAATACCTTGGTCAGTAATCCAAGTTCACCAACACAAGCCACTGCTTAATCTCTTTGAATGCAAACCTCTGAGAACACATAAACATCAAATGGAAATAATACTGAACAACCTGGCCTCCACTAGATACGACCAAAATTTCTCTAGCTGTGATCTTGGTCCACTGTCCAGGTGACCTAGGATGTGCTCCGTGAACACACTCTACCTCTTGCCCAGCCAGCTTCATGGGAGATGCCTGCCTGTCATGAGTCCAATAGGCTCAGAACACAGCGAGCCACACCTGGACCTATCATAGCCTGACCTTGAGGGGTTCAGTGGGGGTGACAGGCACATTAGCAGCTACTGGAGGTACAGGGGTATTTAGTCTTCTGATGGGTGCCCTTGGAGCCCACCGAAATGGGATTGAGGAGGCCGCATTGGACTTATTTATGATCAGACATTACTGAAACTTTTCTTTATAAACTGTTTGGAAATGATCTTCTATGCCATGGATAATTTACTGATCTACAGGATGAAATAACCCTTTTCATTTTAGGGTTTATTGAGCATAAAATTTTGTATTTTTTCAGTCTTGACCTTCAAGGATATTTGAAGTTCATAAGCATTTCATTTCTTTGGAATGATGAAATGCATCGGTGGTTAGAAGAGAAGTTTTTGGAGGATTTATCCTCAATTTAGTTTGTCCTTAGCTTCTTGACTTTAATGGTTCATCCGTCTATCTTTTTTTTTTTTTCCTACTCATATAGCCTGGGAAAGAGGTACAAAGCATTCAACAAAAAGATGATGCCCAAATTTATTCAAGAGTCAAGTTCCGTGAGCAAAAAATCAAATCTAAACCCCAGGTAAGAAATTCTGTCTGTTGAAACCACCCTTGTTTCTTTATTTGTGCTTTAAAAAATATTCAATAAGAGTTGGTCGTCTGCATTCCTGATTCCTACCCCATGGAGCATGCAAGAAAAAGAAGGAGAAGAGATTCCTACTTTCAGAAGTCCTAGAATCTAGCTGGAGAGATTCAAAACTGCCTCATTTGGGAAAGGGGGGTGCATGGAAGGCAGGAAATATCAGTAATAAGACAATTTGTTCAGTCTGAAGTTGCACCACTTTTCATTATGGGGAAGAGAAGAGAGTACTAACAAAAGAGCCAAAACCAAAAAAAAAAAAAAAAAAAGGTCATTTTTTTAAGTTAACAAATTCTATATTTCTCATAATTAAGCAAAATTATCTCAGCATTGGCCTGTAGAACAATGAATCCAATTTTTGGTTCATTAATCATCTTTTCTAAAGCTTTTACTGCTGTAAATACTATATTTATATGCTTACCAGGACGTAAATAATTGCTGGCTCTTTAGAAAGTAACTAATTAGAGCTACTTACTTAAAAAGGCTTCCAATTGCCTGTTGCACTTGTTAGAATTCATTACCAGTCATCTAGCACTTTCCACAGAGACAACAGTTAGGAGGCCTAAATGTGCCTGAGAGCATTAGCGTCAAGCCGGCTGTCAGCTAACTGTGTGGAACTCGTTTGGTACAAAGCATCTGAAGTTGCTCTTGCTCCCTGCTTTCCTTAGGCGCCCCCAGGTTTCCCTTCTGCAGAAGAGGCCTATAACTTCTTTACTTTCAACTTTGATCCTGAGCCAGAGGAATCAGAGGAAAAAACAAAAATGAAAGCCAGAGATGGAACTAGTCAAGAGGAGGAGGCAGGGGAGGAAGAGGAGCCACCTGTGCGGGGAGGAAGCAAAACGGTATTGAACATGATGGCCACGAGGAGGGGAAAGACTGCCGGGACAGACGAGGACGGGGACGGCCTAGTGAGGAGGAAAGTGGCCAGGCACCTGCCAGGGCCAGGTGGGAGAACTCACCTATGGCCCAGTCAAGCTGTAGGCCTGCTGCTTAGTGAGTGGAGTTAGCTTCCCATGCCTTTGCAGCTCTTGGGTGCACCCCACAATTTGAGTAGTGAGGGCCTTCGTTAACTCTTTCCCACTTTCTCGTGTAGGGAAAAAAATGAAATAACATGGTTTACAGATTTCTCTTGCTAGACTCTGCACAGCGGTCAGCATGCATTTCACATGCAAACTGCTGGTAAAAGCAAAGGAAGCTGCACTTCCTCTCCTCACAACCTTACCAGGGAGCAGCTTTGTGTGTCCAATACCAGAACCAAGCTGCAACCCAGATTCCATCATTGTGATGGGTATTTGTGAGACAAAAAGAAAACATACCACTTAAAAAGGGACAAGGTCGAGCTGGGGTTGTGGCTCAGTGGGAGAGTGCTTTCCTCAAATGTGTGAGGCTCTGGGTTCAATCCCCAGCACCACATGAAAATAAATAAACAAAATAAAGGTATTGGGTCCATCTACAACTAAAATATATGTACATATATATATGTGGACAAGGTCTTTTTTAAATTTAGTTTTTAACTGATACATATAAGAATTGTATATATTACTGGGATCTCATTGGGCAAAGGTCTTAATGAAACCTTTCTCCATAGGAGATATACAGATGACCAATAGATAGGTGAAAAGATGTTTGATAACACTAGGCATTAGGAAAATGCAAACTAAAACCACAGTGAGATACCACTTCGTGTCCATCAGAATGGCTGTTATTAAAAATATACAGGAATGAGTTTGGGTGAGGATGTGGAGAAACTGGACTCTTGTGCCTGCTGGGGGCATAGAGAATAGTACAGCTACTATAAGCAGTATGTGACTCTTCAAATTTTAAACACTATTACCATATGACCCATGAGTTCAACTCTGAGGATATACCACAAAATTTTGGAAACGGGGACTTGAATAGAGATTTGGACACCAGTGTTCATAAAAGCCAAAAAGAGGAAGCAGCCCAAGTGCTCACTGACAGATAAACGGATGAGCCAATCCGTGGCACCGAAATGCAATAGAAAGCCATTCAGCCTCCAAAAGGAAAGAGATTCTGACATCTGCTGCCACACAGATGTCCCTTAAAGACATTATGCTAAATGAAAGAAGACATTCAGAGAGTGATGAATATTGTGTGATTCACTTCCATGAGATAACTAAAGTAATCAAAATCATAGAGACAGAAGCTGAAATAGTGGTTTCCATTGGTCTGGGGGAAGACAGGAATGGGAGCTATTGTTTAATGAGTATAGTTTCAGATTTCTGGAGATGAGTAGTGGGGTTGGTAGCACAACAATGTGAATGTGCTCAATGCTGCTGAGTTGTGCACTTAAAATCATTGAAATGGTAAATTCTATATTACATGTATTTTGCCACATTCAAAACTGAAAATGGAAAACATGCCAAAATTTGCATAGTTGGCTTATTTCTGTGCTTCACTTATAATCTTCTCCCTCAAAGCATGCTTCCCAGAAATGTATTTTCCTAGCTAGGTCTAGAAAGCTTAGGAACATTTTACTTTATTCTACAGTGTTCGTTTAACAAGTCAGTATTCAGGTCACTCTGGCTTGGAATCTCTCATGATCACAGCCCAGACGGTCGAGGCTGCAGACATTTGGAGGTGGCTGGGACTGGAGGATCTGTCTGCAAGGTGGCCTTGTGCATCCCTCCTTGGGGACCACCCCATAAAATTGCTTGAGTTCTCATGACCTGAGAGATGGCTTCCCCCAGAACAAGTGATCCAAGAGAGAGACTCAGAGGAAGCCATAGTGCCTTGGGGGACCCAGTTTCAGAACTTCTATGCTGTCACCTCCACCACACTCCACTCCTCAGTGGCAAGTTCTGAAGGACAGTGTGGAAGTCCCCAAGGTTTAAAAGGTATTGCTCAAACATGGATGCCAGGTTTGCATTTTTAGAATAAGAGGAGAAATAGAAAGGATATAGGTGAAGAAAGAGAAGAAGGAGAAAAAGTTTGAAAAATAAACAAAATTCGCATACTTCAGGTAATACAGTCCCTGAGCTGAGAAATTGTACATGCCTGATTTTCTCTTGTCCTCATGAAGTCCTGAGATGTAAATTCTATTAACATCCCCCACATTATGGCTGATAAAACTGAGGATCAGAAGGTTAAATAAGTTCCCCAGTCCCCCAGGCAGCAGGAGGCCAAGCTGGGCTTCAGAGCCAAGCCATCCAAGCATAGCCTGTGACCCCAGCCCTAGGTCCATGCTGGCTGGAAGGTTAAATGCCACATGACTTATGTGGCCAAGTTCTTTACATAAACATCAAAAGGGAGGTCAGCTTTGTCGGGATTTTTGACTCTTCTGAGTCAGCACGCTCTGATTTTGACATCTCCCAGATATGTGTGTGTGTATATATTAGTGAAAAAGAATCAGCAAAAACCCACTTGTTAAATATGAAAGGTCAATAATCCTGTGCTTTCATGAAACGCAAGAAAAGGCAAAGGTAGTTTTGTTGCAAGACCTGTTAAGTTTGATAAGCTCAGATATCAATAATTATTTTCCCTAATTAAAAATCTTGGTCTGATTTTTTTTTCTTGTTAATTTTTAACATCTTGCAGGATGAGGAAGGGCTACTGAATGGTAAGGATGCCGAGGACTTCCTTTTGGGCTTAGAGCACATGGCCAATGATTTTGTGGCTGTCAGACCTGCAGATTATGAAAGTGTCCATGTTTGGCTGCAGAAGGAAAAAGAAATCCTCTTCATACCCAGTAGACTGACAGGTACTTCCTCTTCCCACTTTCCTGCTCAGCATGGATGTCCTCTTTTTCCTTCAGGTGAAATATGGCTGATATATAAGGATGGTCTTGTTAAATATGAAAGGCCTAACCTGATTTAGCAGTCAAGAAAAAAAAAATCTTAAACAAAAAAACGTAGACCATGAGAAAAATCCACTAAAAAATAGTCATTCAGGGAATACAAAAGAAACAACAGGGAGCTATGAGGGCCTCTTCATCAGATCAGTGGCCAGTTCTAGGGACCAAAAATATGTGAGGCCCTGAGATTCAGGCTGGGGGAGGTTTCTCGCCCTCGGGGGTATGGCAGGGTTCTGGAGTGGGCAACATCCAGTGAACCTGCATATTACTCCAGGCTTCCTTTGTAGCCTGGTCTTTTTGTTCTTTTCCTCTAAGAGTGCCCGCGGGTCCTCCTGTTGACCAGCCCTAATAGTCCACACACGAGATGACAGAACATCTAAGTCCTATAATAGATGTTCTGTCATCTCGTGTGTGGACTTATTCAAATATATAAGTCCTATATTAGAGCCACCACATTAAAAATGACCTTGGCATTTATTTTGATTGTGAGCATTGAAGGAATAACATGAGTGAAGTACCTAGTATCGTGTCTCACACATAGTAGGTCTTCAAAAATCTAACTCCTGTCTCTGCCACTTTACTATTGTTGAGAGCAGTAGCTTCCAAAGGAGTGTTTACTCACCCCCCAGGGGTGTAGGAAGAGCACACCAAGACCCTGCTTATGTTTATTTATGGCCTCATCCTTTCTTAGATTCATTTTGGAGACACAGCAGTGCATGTGTAATAATAAATAAGCAAACATATATTGGGTGAGCAATTTAAAATGTTTGGATGGAAATTTTGGAGACCACTAGCTAGATTCATGATGAGCTGGTATCTGGCCTGTGAACAGAGGTGAACCATTAGCTTGCTCCGTATTTTCTGAGGAGGAGAGATGGGTTTTTCTAGATACACTGGTGTTAGTTGGTGGATATGCGGGAATGCAATGGCCAAGTGGCCACCTAGCACCGTTGGGTATTGCTGTGGCTCAGAGTGAGACAATGACAACACAGATAACAAGTTCACAGTAACCATGAATTCTGAAGTGACATCCTGACCCATACAGGCCACCTTCTCCCAACTTCTCAGTCTTTTCCTGTCCACTTGGCCACAACAGGCCCGGTGGTCTGGTTGGAATCATTGGTCTGCTTGAGTGCCTCCCCAGCACAGAGCCCCAGACCCCTCTCTGTAACCCGAAAGCTCCCCTTGCTTGCTCCCTGGTCTGCTCACTACCCCAGAATGTTCTAGAAGATCCTGCTTCCCCAGCATGCCTCGTCTTAAGTGCAGTCATGCATTGCAGAACAATGGGGACACATTCTGAGAAACATGCCCCGGTGAGTCTGTGACTGCGCACATCACAGGATGCTCTTAGGCAGACCTGCTGCCCCGCTGCACAGATAGGCTCTGTGATGGAGCCAGAGGCTTCCAGGCTAGCACCCCACCACATGTTACTGTCCTGAGAACTGTAGGCAAGTGACACCTGATGGTAGGGACCTCAGTCCTGTTATGACCCTATGGGATGGCCATCACACATGCAGCGTGCCATTGATGGGATCGTCCCTGCATGGAACATGGCTGTAAACACTCTGCCCTCGATGGATTCGCTCTCCTGCCCCATCGCCAGTTCCTTCCTTCTCAACCTGCAGGTGCCATTGTATATCCAGTCACCTCCAATGAACCCCTCCCCTCCCTAAATCACTGTCACCTCTGCATTTTCTGCATCTCACATCACTCTCTGGCATGACCCTGTGTGCGCCTTAATTTCTTGGTGCTGCACATGGCTCCCTTAGACCTAAGTGGGGTCATCACAGGGCAGGGCCTGGCTTACAGTGTAAAGCCTGGAGAGTGCTGGGCATGAGGCAGCTCTCAGGGAGGATTTGTTCTATGAATGAAGAAAGAATGAACAAATCCATGAGGTAATGGTCACATTTACTCAATGAGACCTCCCCCACCCCCACCCCCAGTGCTGGGAATCAAACCCAGGGCCTTGCAAGTGCTAGGCAAGCACAGCAACTGAGCTACACCCCAGGCCTCAAAGAAGCTTCTACGTTTACAGAGCATGCCCTCATACTTTATGTAATTCTGCCAAGAACACAGTGAAGTAAAAACCATTATCTGTTGTACAGAAGAAACAGCTTGAAGAAATGGCTGGCCTGGATTCACTGGGTTGAAGGGTACTAGAGCTAAAACATGTCCCTAGGCCCCCTGATGTGAATATTTCATGAGGATTCTTCTCCGTAAGCCATACTGCAGAAGAGTCAGGTCCTGAATTTTTTATGTGCTGTCCACACATTCATCTTTTCCTTGGTTATGCTTCTAGAAATTAATTTGGTAAATCTGCAGTTCCCAAGAACATGAATGAAATCTCTGGTGGTTGTTTAAATTCACCAAGCAGAGTTTGAAATGTTCTGGCTGACACTGACCTTTATCTATTTGTGGACTCTCTAGTGCCAACCTATAAAAAGCTTCCTGAGAATGTGCAGCCCAGATTCCTTGAAGACGAAGGCCTTTACATTGGAGCAAGACCAGAGGTGGCACCCACCAATCAGAACATCATGGAGAACAGACTGCTGGTGCAGGAGCCTGTGAGTGTGGGCCTGCTCTCCTGGGATCCTGGGTGCTGGACACCTCTGTGTCCAATACTGTCCTTTTCTTTTGGGTTTGTGTACAGAAGGTGATTCATTCATTTTTGTGGGTGTGTGTGTGTGTGTGTGTGTGTGTGTGTGTGTGTGTGTGTGTGTGTGTAACTTATCTTAGGAACATTTCATGATCCTCAAAAACAGGATCCTCAAACAACCTCTCAGCTACTCAAAACCCAGCCTCCTCCAGCTGAATCTGAGCTTTCTGCTCATCAGATACTGGCAACCTTTCCCTGTTCACAGAATTTTTAAAGTGTCCATAGGCAGACTGTTCTCAATTTCAAGTTTGTCTTCTATAGTTGTTTCCCATTAAATATTTAATGAACAAAACATAAATTTTTTTCTCAAGTATTCATTTAAGCTTTTTCTTAAACTTTCTCAGGGACGGGGATAGTCAGGGAATTTTAGGGAGTGGTAGTAAAGGCTCAATTTCCAGTGGAAACAAACTCTTAAAGTCCTACTGGGATAGGATGAAGTACGAGAAATATGAAGGTCAACACAGAATTTCCCTAAAAATGTTTGTTTTGTTAACCATTTTCTATCCAAAGAGAAACGATTTTGGTCCCTCTGCTCGGTCGCAGGGAAGGAGGTGGTTTGGAGACGACGGCAGAATCCTAGCTCTGCCAAGCCCCATCAGGCCGTTTCCCTGCAGGCCGCTGCTGTCGACTCGGGAGCAAAGCACCAAGGCAGAGCTGGAGACGTTGTATAGAAAGGTACCTCCCCCTCTCTCCCCCTCTCTCCCTGTCCAGTCCACATTAAGATGAAACAGAAGGCCTTGCTTATTAGAGAGCTTGGGGGTGCTGAATTTTTAACTTCCACTTTGATTTTTTTTTTTTTAATAATTCCTAAGGAGCATGAAGAATAAACAGCAGGTAAATACCTCGCCCCTTCTAGTCCCTTTATATACAAGGAATGATTTTCCTATCCAGGAATACTCCTTCAGCATCTTTATTTGTGTATTCAGAGTAGCCACCCTAATTTCTTTTTTTTTTTTTTTTTTGTCTTTTGACCCTCTCTTTTCTCTTCAGTTATCACACATACACTGCAGGATAATTTCCCACTTGTTATCTTTGTATGATCTAACTGGAGATTTGCTACACCTGTAAATCCTTTTTATTGTATTGTACTAGGCTCTGTAGCAATCTGCCCAATTTGAGTCTTCCCTGTACTACTTCTTGGATGAGTTCGGTCCTCAATCTCTCTGTGCCTCAATTTCTTCATCTATGAAATAGACACAGAAATAATGTCTACCTCCTAGGACTACTGTGCAGATTGAATGAGATAATACACATGTATTGGTTTGTTTCATATTGCTAATAATAAAAAAACTTGCAGGTTAGAACTTTATAAAGAAAAGAAGTTTATTTAGCTCACAGTTCTGGGGCAAGACATCAGTATCTGCTTGGCTCTGGTGAGGGCTTTATGGTGGAAGGCATCATGGTGGTAGGAGCCAGAGAGAAAGCCCAAAACAGCTGAACTTGCTTTGGAACAATGCATCCTCTTGAGAATTAATTCACTCCAGGAGGCTAGTATTAACCTCTTCTGAGGACAGTGCCATACCACCTAACCGTCTTCCACCAGGCCCATCTCTTAAAATTTCCTCTACCTGAATCTTTGGGGGGGCAGATGAACCATTTCCAAACATGGCAGCATTGAGTACTTAAAACAGAGCTTAGTAAGGGTTGGCTGTGATCAATGGGCTTGTCCCCTCTCCTTGTTAACTATGGCTCTTGCTTTGCTCGGACCTCCTCCTTCAGAAACTCTCGTTAATTTGAATTTGAAATATTTCAGCCCTGATAAAACAGTGTGAGGGGGCATAATGATCCTTCTGTGAAGTGCGGTGAGGAGCAGAGAAGACAGTTTCAGCTCAGAGAATCTGGGCAGTGGCATGCTGAATCACTGCTCTGTGGCTCTGGGCAAGTCCCTATCCCTCCCTGGACTTGTCACTTTAATTGAAAAGCAATAATAATCATGATTTTCTCTGCCTCCTCGAGTCAGTGTCAGGATTGAGATGATATATGGATGTGCCCCTTTTAAAAATTAGAAGTTTCTATAAAACATTGTTATCAGAGACAAGTACTAATGAATGGCTACTTGGTAAAGAAATAGGATCCTGGGAGCAGATTTGCAAAACAAGCACAAACCTGAGCTCAGCCCATGAGGGATTCATCATCTATTTGGTTACATGACAAAGATACATGATATAATTAGTGATCGAGACAGTAGGAACTTAGGCATGGATCAGCCTTCAGTCCATCTTTTCATTCGTCCATCCATTTCAGCATGAAACACTGATATCATGAAGCTCTAAATCGTGGGTTAAAATTAGAAAACAGGAGAATAATTAACATGGAGAGTAGGGCATGAGGGAGCCCAATTAATCTTATCTGTCCCCTTTAGAAGTTCTAAACTAATTTGGAAATGCACTGGAGACAGGGATCGGGTTATCAGTTGCCCTATGGGTAAGTCTAGCTGGCGGAACACCACCTGGACCCAAGACCAGGCAGCTGCCCAGTCCACCTACCATGAATGACGCTCCCCACCTAGTCAGCTGGGCCAATACAACTGCTCTAGTGAGCTCCTACGTGGAGTGCCAGAGAAATTATGGAGATCCCCTGGAGACAGCTAAGACAGGCCAGCCAGAAACCACAGCTTCACCTTGCTCAGCCCAAAACCTGGAACCAGGATCTTGGGCTCCAGCCAAGTATCTTTCAGATGCATTCTTCCTTTCCCTTTGGGAAGCAGCCAATGGGGAGTGGGAGGCTGGATACAAAAGGACAGTATATACTTCCGGTGCTTTTTTTTTTAATTGACAGATAACATAATGTTTTAAAATTATTAGTGATGACCAATTAATGAATACATTACTTCATAGTTATCATTTTTCATGGTAACATATAACATCTACTTTCTTTGCATTTTTCAAGAATAGTCATCAACTATAGTTACCATGCTGTATAATAGATCTCTTTAAATTTATTTCTCCCCTATAACTGTAATTATATATCCTCTGACCAGCATCTTCCTGTCCGTCTGTCCCCCTCTAAGGATCACATCACTATTTAGTACCCAAGTTAAAGAAACAACCTCATTGTCTATTGGTGGATAAATAGATAAAGAAAATGTGGTATATATGCACAGTGGATGTGTTACTCAGCTTGCCATTACTGTAACAAAATACTTGAGATAATCAACTTAAAAACAGGACGAAGTTTTGAGTCACAGTTTTGGAGGTTTCATTTCACTATCAATTGATCCTGTACTTTAGAGCCTGTGATGACACAGTACATGTGGTGGAGGAAACTGTTCACCTTTTGGCCACCAGTAAACAAAAAGAGAGAAAGGAGGGTTAAGGGTCCCAAGATCCCCTTCAAGGAGACCACCTTCATAGACCTTTTTTCCTTCCATAGGCCCCACCTCCTAAAGGTTCTACCACCTCCCGGTGGTGGTGGCAACATGGGCTGGCGAATCAAGCCTTTAACATATGACAATGAGGGCACATTCAGTGGAATACTATTCAGGAGTAAAAAAAGAATAAAATCCTCCCATTTGCCACAGCATGGATAAACCTGGAAGACATCTTGCTAAATGAAATAAGCTAGCCACAGAAAGACAAATACAGAGTGATCTCATAGCAGGATCTCCAACTATCTACCCCTCCCAATGTTTTTGAGAGGGTGGATCTTCCTACCTGTTGGGTAAGAATAGGGAAGTAGAGAAAGAAAATCATTCCACTGAAAGGGGCTTGTCCCACTGCCTCACAGAGCAAAAGAAGTTAGAGGAAGGAAAAGTCCCAGGGCATTGCTCAGAGGGGTGGAGCTGGGGAAAAGGCCTTCTGGAGGTCTAAAGGTGTCCACGACAGATACCCAGGGGTTTCAATGAAATGGAAGAGACAGTTTACCTGTTTGGGTTTTTTCCATAACAGGTTACCCATTAAGTTGATCATTGACTTGTCCATCCGAGTCTTTTTTATATGATCATGTAACCTTCCAGGTATTCAAAGCACAACATTTTTCTTTCAGAATTAACAGTTTTGCAGTTTATTTATTTACTTATTTTAACCCTTTCCTCCATTTATTCAGATCTGTCTGATGCCAAAAGCTGTTTTTCCATTGTTCTGTGCAATATGTTCCCCCTTTAAAATTTTATTTTAAATGCATATGTCCTATATTTTCAGTCTCAGGTCCAAACAGACCTTAGGAGTTTTTGACATGATGTAGAAGCAGAGACAAAGATGGACAGGTAGAGACCATCTGTTTCATGGATGCATCATCCATCTCCCAGCCCCTCTGCCCCTGAGAGTGACTCAGGGGGCAGGTGTGAATTCCATTCTCCTTGTGAATCCTTGTGAACTTGGTAGGGTGCCCAGCATGTAGAAATAGCTCAGTGCAAATGAAAAACGAATACCTTTAAAGTGATTTAACTAAGAAGAAATGCCTTATTTTCAACTCCTCTTAACTCAGTTGTCTCTGAGCTATGGAAGAGTAGCTTTTTTTTTTTTTTTTTTTTTTTTTAAGGACTTGGCTTAGTCCCGTTATCCAAATGATAGAAAACCAAGTCCGATGCTAGATCAGGAGTCAGTGATTCCTTTGTCCCCGGGTGCCTTATGCCTCGGAGCTCTCAGGTCTGATGCCAACTCCACCCAACAGGACTGACAGAAACCGTCCCTCAATTAAAGGCAAGCCTACTTCTTATTTGGTTAGATGCACTAGACCCCAATCTGAATGATGGATTGTTTGCCCTCCCAGAGGATAAGTTAGGAGTTTTCTTTAGAAGGCAGTTGTTACGCCGCACGTGGGTGGCACACACCTGTAATTCCAGCTACTTGGGAAGCTGAGGCAGGGCGATCTCAAATTCAAGTCCTTCCTTGCTGTCATTCAGCAATATAATGAGACCCTGTCTCAAGAGTAAGAGTTGAATCCCCAGCACCTTGGGGGGGGTTTCATTCATCCTTGCTATTATGAACATTTTCTTTAATGACAGAAAGCATCGTTTTTAAAAGTGAAATACTCTGCTATTCCTAAATTGAGAATAGACGCTTAAAGATAGAGAAATTCATACAGAAAAAAAAAGGCAAATTTCAAATGAGAAAGGATGTGATTATCACATTCTAAGAAGCAACTAATCCAAAAATAAAAATGCCAAATGGATCCTGGCACGGTGACACACTCCTGTAATCCCAGTGGCTTAGGAGGCTGAGACAGGAAGATCGCAAGTTCAAAGCCACCCTCAGCAACTTTACAGCCCTAAGCAACTCAGAGAGACCCTGTTGCTAAATAAAAATATGAAAAGGGCTAGGGTTGTGGTTCAGTGGTTTAAGTACCTGGGGGTACAGTGCCAAACTACTACTACTAATACTAATAATAGTAATAATAATAATAAAGCCAAATTGGACATTACAGGTAAAGCATAACATAAAATGCAGATTCATAATTACAACTGTGAAATAGGTTAAAGTAGTTGGAAAAAAGCCCTCAAAGCCCCCTTCCTTCCCTCCTTCTTCCTTCCTTGCTGTCATTCTGTCTATCTGTAACTGGACATCTACTGTGCTCTCAGTGGTGCTAAACTCCAGGATCACAGAGGTACCGACATCCAAACTTGGCCTTCGAGAGGCTCTGCCATGTGGGGAGACGGAGATGGAATCAGATGGGAAAGGTGCTCCAACCTGTCGGAGCCGCTCCTTTTCAGAACTGTACCCATTGAAGGAATCTGTCAGGATTCCAACCTCCTTCACTTTCCCCTTCCACTCTTCTTCCCAACTTTTCACCCAAGCATTGGTCACCCACTGTGTCCTAAGCCCTGTGTTAGTCAGGGCTCTTTGGGTTGCAAATGATAGAAACTCAGTGCAAACTAGCTTAGGCAAAGAAGGAACTCGGTGGCCTAGAAAAACTGGGAAGTATCTGGGGATAAACCATAAAATTGAAGGAGGAGTTTCTAGGAACCAGGGCCTCAGGCTGGGATAGGGTCTTAAGCTCAGCAGGTGTCTTTCTTTCTCTCTCTCTCTCTCTCTCTCTCTCTCTCTCTCTCTCTCTCTCTCTTTTTCTCTCTCTCTCTCCTTGAATGCTGATAGGCCTCATTCTCTCCTAGTTCAAGCAGGTTACTCTTCCCTAACCCTTGATGGCCTAGCTTAACAACTCCAAAGGAAAAGAATCAAAGAATCGTATTTTTCCCACATTTCATTTTCAATACCAAGGACAGTTGTAAGTGAATCATGTACCCAACTAAACTCATGTTCAAAGAAACATGGCATTTCTCTAGAAGAAAGAAATGAGAAAGCTCCCCCAGGGAAACTCAGAATAGTTTCAGAACCCGCTCCAGGATGCAGACTGAGCTTGGGCTTCGTTGCTGCTATTTACCTAGGATAAATGTAGAAACACATTTTAATACCAGCCATGATTACTATTTTTCTATGTAACTTTAAATCTTTTTATCTAATGATATACATCTCGGAACATTCTGAGAATATCAATAGATAATCCATACGTATTACCTCTTATAGTTTTGGTTTTCAGTTTCCAATTGAAGACTGAAGAATGAAGTCAAGTTCACAATGAAATCTACTCTCTTTATACTACCTGTTCTTGGGAGAGCTAGTTGTTACTGTTTTCAGGATATATATGAGAGGAGAAAACAGACACAACGACAACACAAAAAGAACTAGGAGTCTTTCTCCCTATTAGGAAGAGTGTTGGGGTGTTTTGAGCAGCTGAGCTCCAAGGCTACTGGGAGTCCTGGAAGCCTTTTATATTCAGTTGAGCTGAGCTTAAGGCCAAGAGCATCAGCAACGATTGGAACATGACTACTGCGGATTTGAGGGAGGAGATTCAAGGTGGTGCAGGTGGCATTCCAATTAAATAGAAGCCGTCTACCAATGTTGCTTATTCACATCAAGAAGAGTACAAGAAGGAACCTGAGAGCCAAATCCTATGATCTCATGACTCTGGAACTCCAGGGAAGGAGGAAAGGTTAGGCTAGAACCAGCAGGTACAGAGCAACCTACAAAGAATTTTCCATTACATCTGCGAACTGACGTGTAGTCATCCATGTCTTCCTGAAGTAGTGATTCTTTAATTATTCCAGGTCATCTGCATGGTCATCAGACATGTAGTGGCCTCAGGTGGGTTAGAAACTTCTGACACTGGTTATAATTGAGTACTTTTACCTAAATGAAAGAGAGAAGAATGGGGCCTCATTGATGTCATCTCAAGTGTAAGGACACTGATGACGAGAGCTCACCTCTGAAAGGCCACAAGGGGCTCACCTAAGATATGAAAGATGAGTGGGAGATGACCCAGGAGGGGGGACTTCTCCTGTACACCAAGTGGACTTGCTTGGGAGAAAGTGTTGCTATGATTTCATGATAGTTCTCGATGTCTAACAAAGGAGGACAAATTCCACAAAAAGACAAGGAACTAGGTCTTGCTCTCCAACAGGAAGAGAGTTGGCGTCTTCTGAGCAGTCTAGTCCTGAGATAATCCATTCTCGTTCAAGCTTACAATGTTTGTGAACACATCAGTTTTTTACAAAGATACTTTTTAAATTAGAAAGTTATAAAAATTTCTCATCAATAACATCAGAGTGAATGTTATTTTACAGCAGAAAACAATATTTCACTAATATAAATGTAGGACACACTGTATGCGAATCCTGTAAGAAATCATAAATCCTAAAGGTATATTAATAGCCTACTAACTTAGAAACAAATATGAAATCAAATGGATAAAATGAAATAAACTCAAATGTTCTTTCTTGTGATTACCAGCACAAAATAGGCAGCAACACAACATAGTCACAAGTTTACTGGTAAACAGATTCATATAGATCTACTTTACTATAAATGCAAATATTGGCAACTATTCTGATGACTAGTAGTAACTGAAAATCAGATCACACTATAATATAAATGGGCATACTTTTCTACAATATTGCATGCACATGTACACATGCACACACATGAACCTCCCCTTTTCTGTACCACTGATAGGCAATAATACTGATATCTTATCATAGGACTCAAATGCTAGAATCTCTTCTTCTGGGTTCCCACACCTCTTCTGCACATCTATTCAACTCCCAGGGCTTTCTTCCTCTCTAAATGGGTTATTGTTTGAAGATGAACCCCAATCAACTTGCAAGCGCCCATTACTCTTGAATAAATGAAATGACATATGGGAAGTGCTTTATGTGAGGTTTAGTGACCCACTGTATGCTACCTGAGTCCTTTTTCTCAGCTTCCCATTTCTGTAGATGAAGATATAGAGGCCTAGGGAACACATTGCATGAGGTCTCAGAGCAGTCTATCCAGGGCTAGAATCCAAGACTTTTGGCCCAAATCCAGCATCAAGACATGATACCTCCAGAATAATTAAATGAAGAGATGACAGATCCTGTTGTAGTCTGAAGGATTAAAGTTTCAGTTCCAACTAGAGATTTTACAACTTCTATTTAACCATATAACTTGTAAATAAAGCACTTATCCACCTAAGCTTCTATTATCATTTTTCAGACAACTCAAACAGCTTCCAAAACTCATGTCTACAAAAGGGAAGAATTGAGTGATTTGTCTCAAACCACCACATCCTGACTACAGTCAGTGTCTATAACCAGGAGAGAAAATGAACACGCAACATCAAAGAGGTCTCCTCCACCTTTAAGCTCCCCACCTCAACCACCAGTGGATGATGGATGTAGGGTATTTTGAAGATTTTATGAAAGAAAAACAAAGATTTATCTGTTACACTCTACACCAAATAATCCAAGAAATTCTCACTGGGAATTGCCATTTCTGGTTTTTTTCTTTTTTTTTTTTACACCCCTGGCTTAGGGGTTCCCCACCCCTTTTCCTCTGTTATTTTAAGTGCTGACTTATCCCTCCCCAGGAAAACTGGGTGTCAGCATGAACTGCCCTAAGAAAATGGGAATCTCTTGCTGCTGTGTACAAAACCAAGACTTCTCCACATGTTTTAAAATTTTAGCCATGAGGGTGTATATCTGTGATCCAAATAATGACCAGTTTGGACTAGAATCTATTCTTCTCGCATTTAAAGAATTTCAAGGGTACCAGCTACAAAAGCAAGAAGGAAGTGGTTTCTTTTCTGGGTCCTAGTCTCTCGTTTTCCTTTTTCAAGTATTCTGAGAAGAGCAGGACCCTAAATAGGTGACAAGCACGTCCCACTTGACTTGAGGGGGCAGGAGGTGCTTTGCACCTGACCGCTTCCCCTGGAGGATGAGATCATCATTCCCCAGTAAGAGCTTTAACCGTGTCCCACCCACTCCCTGTTTTCTTTGGCAGGCAGTGAAATATGTCCACAGCAGTAAGCACATGGTCGGATCTGGAGACCCTCCTGGAAATTTCCAACTGGACATTGACATCTCAGGGCTACTCTTTACTCATCACCCCTGTTTTAGCCGAGAGCACGTTTTGGCAGCCAAGCTGGCCCAGTTATATGACCAGTACCTTGCAAGACAGCAGAGAAACAAGGCAAAATTTCTTACAGATAAGGTACATTTGCTCTCCATGCTTATTGTTCTTGGGGCAAATTCTTCTGATGGGCTCAAAAAATTAAAACAAAAAAACTTAATCTGTCTGGGGCATGTGACACATTGTTCTGTCCAGAGGCAAAGGATAGGTATCGATGGTGTGGATTAGTAAATGCAGACTCAGTGACACACACACACCTTAACGTGGTATGGCAAGAAATGACATCAGATGGAAGACATTTGGCTATTACTTGCCAAAATGATCTCAGTTCCTGAGACCAATGGTGACTCAAAAATCTGTCTTTAGAGACAGTCCCGTATTTACATATAGTTGATGTGATGTTACATCTAAACAAGCCAGCTGCTCCAACGGATGCTCAATCCACTATTGGATTTATCTCCAATGTAACACTATCACATGAGATTTTCATGGGTAATTGGACTACAGGCACTTTCAATTTCATGCCCTGATTTTAAATCTTACTGCCCAAATAAGAGTGATCTATAATACCTCCTGTTATAGGTCAATAATGTTATGATTTCTTCATATCACAAGAACCCCATTGTGAGTCCAAGACCCACTGTCAGCTTTGAAAATAAACTGGTTTCTGGGACACTCACATAAAAGTAGTATTTCTCATGAGCAGCTTAATTATTGGAGCCACAGACCAGGATAGACAAGATAGTCTTATTATTGCAGATTTTTAAGAACAGATGGAATAGTTCTCCATCAAAGTTCATTTTGGTGAAAGTCTGGAGACAGCTGGGTACTTGAACATCCTGTCACCAATGTTCACACCACTTTATCCAAGAGAGCTGGGTGGGTCCAGTCACACTGTGTGCAATAGGGATAGAGTTTCTAATACAAAGCTTGTATCCATATCTTTTTAAGCTCCAAGCTCTAAGAAATGCTGTTCAGGCCAGCCTTAGTCCAGAAACACCGCAGCAGTCTCTTGATACAAACCAAAAAACCATCAAAGAATATAAGTATGAAATTCGGTAAGTAAAATTTATAATTGCAACTATTGCTTTTTTTTCTGTTAAATATGTACTTATCTATTTTTCTGAATAGCTTTCCTGAATGCACTGAATACATATGAAATTTTGCCAAATGAAATAATGAGATGCATCCATTTTATTAACACAAAATTCGAAGTCCAATAATATGAAGGAAGATGTGGGGAAATGGTAACTCTCATTCTCTGTAGATAAAAGCAAAAATTCCTACAATAGCACAGCCATAGACTAGTAAAAACTATTATAGTTGTCCCTCAGTGGGGACCCAGCAAATTTGATTCAGATGTGTGCATCTAAGGAGTCACATATGCATGTGCGACATCTGCAAAGATGTGCAGAGTGTCACTTATAAAGTAAGAAACTGGAAATAAACCAATCCTGTAGGAACACACATTGGTCTACAGTAGACGTCTATACTACAGTTAAGATAACTGAATTATACTAATGTGGATAAAATGGAAAACAATGTTGAATAAAAAAATCAGGTGTCCAAGGATGCTCACAGTATGCTGTGACTCGCCAAGCCTAAAGAACACTTGGCCCAGTCCCATTTGTTGTAGGCACCCAAGGGTATAGTACATCCAGAAAAGACTCATGCCAGTTTCCTCCTCCAGGGAGGGAAGGATGGAAATGGAATGAATGGGGTGGTCTTCAAATGTAGTTATAGCATTTCATCTAAAAAAATCTTGAGTCAAGGAGACAACATGTCAATAGATGTTATATTATTTATTGTCTGCACTTTTCTTTTCAAATTATTCATAGTTTAAAAATACAAAAAGTAAAACCCTGATCATTTATATTTTATATTCTACATATAAAATGCAGATAAAATATAAAATGCTAACATTATCTAAAGTCCCTTTTCCTGGGGGAAATCCTGGTTAGCAGGGTTTTTTTTGCCAATTCTCTGTACTGATGTTGTTATGCATATGTATTTTAGTTTTAAATCAATATTGCATGTGACATTCTACAGCTTGCTTTTTATGTACGATGGATCTTAGAACTTTACCTCTTAGGATATGTCTAAGTCTCTCTCATTCAGAGGTGGGCAGATGTGGATTAACATGGTTTATGCAATCCCAAATTGATATTATTCCCATTTCTTATTATTTAAATTGCACTATAATGAAAATTCCTCTGAGTATTTGCGTGTATTTCCACAGAACAAATTCTTAAAATAGGAAATAATCAAGGAGTTCCAGTGTATCTTTTGCTTTTTGTGATCTAGCCAGGAGCTAGAAATTCTTCCAGCAAAGCAGAAATTAATTCGGTTTGTATACTATAATTGGACAGCATAAAGGGTACGTTTAAAAATGAAAATTTTTCGTCTGTTTTTACAGTGCTAGGGATGAAATTCCTCAGGGCCTCACACATGTTAGGCAAATGCTCTATCTCTGAGTGACATCCCCAGCCTAAAAAATGAAAATTAATTTTTTATGTTAAAAGAAAAACATGACAGCCCTAACGTGAGAACAATTTTTGGTTTGCACAAATTGGGTAAGAAAAAAGTGACATCAAGTTGTTCTTAAACCAATCATTATATGAAGTTATATTACTCATTATTATTTAAAAATGAACAGACCTGTGTTAGGCAAAACCTGGTGGACTTACTGATCACAAACTCTTTGCTATAGTTCTGCAGCCCCAATGAAAACCTCTGAGGGTTAGCATTTATAACCCAGAGAGAGAAGGATTTCAGTCCTTTGCTAACTTTTCATTCTATGGTAAAACAAATTCTGATCTGTCCCTGGATGCCTCTGTTAGTGGGCCCATTTCCTTAAGACCCTGCCATCTGCTGATCAGAGCCCCCAGAGCTCCCCACCCAAGCACCGGCTGAGCCCTCTGTTGGTCCAGTTAACAACCTGGGCAGCCCCTCTTTAGTTTTCTATTTTATTTTTCATAGCAGCATCATGACCCTGGTTCTTGTCCTCTAAACTGGAACCAGGATATTCAAGGAAAGATGCTCACGTACTACAGGGAAAACACTTTAAGTCTCTCCACTGAGACTTCACCTGAGATGTGCACACTCTTGAACAAATAAAAATTCTATGACCCCAGGTGCCCATCCAGCTACTACTTTGTGTCAGCACTTTCCTGCATGGCCGAACTTCTGGAAAGCATTTATTATCTGCACTGTCTGCCCCTCTCCTCTCTGACCAAGGCTCTCCAACTCATGTGCCCCATGGCCCCTAGGTCATCTGCAGCCCTCAGTTCTTGGGCCTGGACACCATCCCCACCCATTGCCCTAATAGGCGCTCTCTTCCCTCTCCTGAAGACCTCGTTCCTCTCAGCCAGCTGCCTTCTCTCCATCCTTTGCCTGATCTTCCTTCTCTGCCCAGAGCCTAGGTGTTCAGAGTTCTTCAGGTGTGTCTGTTTTCCTTTTAACCTTTTAAAAATCTACATTCTCTCCTAGATGAATGCACTTTAAGTCAAGCAAAAATATGGGACATTTCACGATGGTGGTTTTCAAAATCATAGATGTCAATGGCTCCCAAACCCTTGTCTCTGAGCTGGGCATCCTTCCAAACTCCAGACCTTCTGTATCAGGTTGCAAAAAATCAACCCCTGCCTCCCTACCCAGACTTCTTCCCCTCTTCCTCCACAGCACTGGCCTCAATTTTTAATTTAATATTTTCTGGAGATTCTTTGCTCCCTTAGCTCATGTGTCAAATTTTTTTCTGAGTTTTTTTTTTTTTAATGTTTCTCAGAAACTGTTTTGATAGGAACTGAAAAAGGAGGTAGAAAAATATTTTTAAATATTTTTAAAAATTTATCAGAAAGCCTAAGGGGGTCTTGTAACTTGATAGAGTCATTTTATGTTAGAGTCATTTTATGTTACAATTTTAAAAGATAAGGCAGAGGAGGCAGCAGCTGGAGGCCAAAGCCATGAGCAGGTGACTGGTAATGAGGAATAACACTTGTGCACCACGTACCTAGGTCTCAGGCTGGGTTCTGGGCACAGGGTGCAGGAGCTCTTCTACTGCTCCAAAGCTCCGGGAGGTGGGCTCCGTTAGAGCACCTGTTCTACAGATAGGTGTGGAGAAGCAAAGCAGCTTGCCCAAGGTCGGCTAGTAACAGACAAAGCCAGCACTCAGGCCTGGGTGGTCTGCTTCAACAGCTGCACCCGTCCCAACTGTGCCTGACAGTCCTCAAGGAGAAGGTATCTTCTACTTTGTCGCTGTTCTGCTTTTCTTGGCTCTTCAGAGAGTGCTGATCTTGGCTACCCCACCACTAGCTGGCTATCATCTTTTGCCATCTTCCTTTTCTGCTGCCTCCAGTTGAACCATGGGAATCCCAGGCCTCCTTGCTCCTCTGAGGCTGAGTCATCACCAACTTGAGCTCCCAGGCTCAGGCCTCCTGCGGGTCTGCCATGCTCCCTCCGATCCTCGTGACAATCCCTCAGACAAACTCACGTCCTGTCACCATTTGTGTGTTTATGTGTGCCTCCTGAGCTATAAACTCCCTGGGGACAGCGACATCTCTCTCCAAGACATTCTGGGTACCCTAGAATAATGCGCGGCATTTGTTCAAATAATTCAATACTAGTCTCAATAATTAACTAACTCATTAATGGCATAATATGGTACATGTTGGATCTGGATCTGGCTATCATTCATAAAGGGGAATTAAAATGAGGCACTAAATACTTCACATACGGTTTAAAATGGAAGTAAAGATAAAAGCATTTTCAAATGATGCCTCTTTAGGTCAAGCCAAAAATCCAGGCCATTTCATTAGCTCAGAAAATTCTCCAAGGCATGCAATAATATTACTTCATCTGCTCAGCAGGGAATCCATGATCTCTTATGACAGAAAGCCTTCAGTGTTTTGCTGTTAATTGCAATAGCCACATTCTTTGCAGTGTTTACAAAAATTTAGTCCCTGGGAACTGCCTTTACTGTTGGGTCCCTTGTTTTTATAACCACAGAGGAGGTTGGTAGTTTAAGGGTGCATAGTTGTGATAAAAAAAATTTTAAGGTAATTTAGTTTAATTGAAGTCAGTTTCACCTAAAGAAACAAAATCAAATAAACCTCTCAAAAACAGATCAGCAACCTATTGCCTTCAAATTCACATTGGTATTTTGTTTTCTAGCACTATCTAAAAATTTTGAGGCTATCTAGTTGAATATACCATCACTGTAGCATTATTAATTTCACTTTTGTTTGCAAACACACCTAAATAACTCTAATATACATTCACATGTTATTCTGTCTTGTAGGCAAACAAGGAAACTGCGTGACGCCGAACAAGAGAAAGACAGAAACCTGCTGAAGACCCTCATAAAAGTCTGGAAAGAGATGAAATCTCTTCGAGAGTTCCAGAGGTTTACAAATACGCCCTTGAAGCTTGTTTTAAGAAAGTAGGCTGTCTTTTTTGTATTATTATTATTATATTATTGGGCTATGTCAGACATCAAGAAAAATGTGTAAGATAGATATGGTTTAAAAAATGACAAATGGATAGCCTTATATCTACTCTCCAGGCCAAGAAAGGAAAGATTGTAGATACCAGGGCAGCCCAGGTTCCCCTCTGCACCAGCACCCCCTCTACTCAGGAAGTAACAGCACTCCGGACTTCTGTGATCCTGTCTCCTCACTTTTATATAGTTTTACAATCAGAAATATGTACTTTAACATTGCTGTGTTTGACCTACAGAAGTCAAAGTGTATTGTGTACAGTCTTTAGTACACACATGCTTCTTTTCGTCAATGTTATCTGATGTTCATCTACTTGAGAATGCATAGCTGTAGTTCCTTCTCTTTGCCTTTTAAAATGTTGTTGAATGAACACAGCAAAATATGTACAGTTTAATGATGATTGGCATTAGAGCTGGTTCTGCATTTCAACTCTTTATAGACATCACTTCTATAGACACTTTTGGATTGTTCCTCAGGATAAATATGCCTAAGATTTCCAGAAATATACCTGAAAGTAGAAATGGTGAGTCTGAGCAGAAATCATGGATTTTTTTTTTTTTTTAAGATATGTGATCCCCAAAAGAGCACCTACCATTTCTGCTCAGTTAGCCATTTGTCTGCTCAGTTAATTGGCTAATGAAAAATTCAGATATTCTGTCCCATAAAAGCCAAAGATGTCTTCTGGAAGTTCCAGTGTTTTTGCTTCCCAACTCCATCTCCTCAGCTACCCCTCCCACACAAAAGCAATACATAAGTCTTTGCCAGTTTATTTTCTCTCCTCTTTCTGCCTGGTTCCTTGGTTTCTTCATTCATTCATTCTTCTCCTTCTCTCCTTCCCTTTCTTCATAAGTATATCTTTAGGAAATTTACTCATAAGTAACTATAGCCAAATTCCTTTGGATTACCCATTTTTTCATATTATTTATTTGTCTATCCACCTTATGATAAAGCATGATTTCGCCTGCCAAGCAATAATTGAAATCTCAACTAGTTTATTCGTGCCTCTGATTAACAGTGAGCAAAGGGAATGAATGGTTCTCTGTATATCAGAGATGGATCATAATTTAAGGGCCAGATTTTCCCAAGGTCTATAAATGTCGGGTACCCCTGTGTACCTCAAGGGATTTCTTTGGTAGTTAACCTAGAGACTTATAAGAGCTTGTGCCTTGGGGTACCGCTCCCTGCTAAACTCCTAGGCCATGGGAGCCTAGACATTCATCAGCTCTAGACACTTGACTGAATTTATCTAAAAATGTATGGAGATTTAAGAGTGTAGAACTTGAAAACCCGACTGCATCAGAAAGAGCAATCACTAAGGGCACCACCTGCAAAGTGCTAGGTGGGATATGAGCACTGCGTGTTTGCCACACCCCACCTCGCAGGGGCACGCTGTTGGTTAACACAGGGAGGCCTCCAGATAGACAGCAATAAGGAAACCTTCGCATTAATTCATCTAGAGCTCATGTGGCCACTGCACCTTTTGTTGGTAGGACATCTCCCAGAACTAATGCTCTACAGAACAGACCATGGGAAACCTTAGCTTGGGTTTATCTCCTTAGGAAACATCGGCAAAATCATCAGGTAAAAATTCACATCATCAAGCCAATGTCAAAACAGTGATCTGAGGGACTCTGTAGCGAAAAAATCAAATGGGTCCTCAGAGATGTGGAGAGTTAATAAAATCACTGCAATGAAACTTCTATGTTGTGGGTTGAGGACTTACAGGCACTGTGTCAGCAGCCCATGTGGGTCATTTAATCCAGAGGAGCATTTCTGCTGAGAGGTCAGACTCCAGCTCTACCACTCACCAACTGTGGGTTCTTGGGCAAATCACATAACTTCTCTGTGCTGCAGTCACCTATTTAGGGGATGACAGTCTTTCTCATAGGGTCACAGTAATATATATACAGCACTTTTGCTCATAGCAAACCCAGAATAAGCATTTTCTGTGATCATTACTTGCTTGCTTAATTCTAAGAAATAACTAAGGTACTGTAAATTCATTTAAAGGGAAAAATTTGACCAAAAAGCTGATGAAGAAGCATATGAAGCAGAAATTCAAGCTGAAATAAATGAGTTGTTGGAAGAGCACACGGAAGAGTACGAACAGAAGATGGAAGAGTACAGAGCTTCATACCAGCAGTGGAAAGCCTGGAAGAAAGCCCAAGTGTGTAAATGGGTCTGGGCCTGGAGCGGGGCTGGTGGGGAGGCTGCAGGAGGGTGGCCCCCAAGGCAGCAGGAGGGAGACTGGACTGACAGACTGGAGTCTCCTGCTGGCTCCACCGTAATTGACTGGTTAATGCTTCTGTTTTAAAAACCCACCGGCTAGCTGACACCAGAGCCAGTATTTGCATGAACAAACAAGTAATAACACAGTAACCGCTAACATGTGTGGAGCACGAGGCTAGGGGTCCTGCATGGATTATCCCATTGGATGCACAGCACCTCTGTTTCCCTCAGATAACTATGTAACTATGCATAGGACCCGGCAAAACTGAATCCAGGGGCAACAAGGAAGAGATCAGGGTGACCCACAATACCTGCTGCTCTCCTTAATTTAATTTTTGATCCGAATTGCTGGCCTGGAGAACCAGTGTTCATGAGCACGTTGCAGGCCCCAGGCAGCACGCACCCAGCAGGCGCCAACTCACATCAGCATCCTGGGAGGAGCTTCCCATGCTGCCCCACTTGGGTGAGAGGACTGAGGCCCAGAGGGCAGGTGGCGAGTAACCTGCCCGAGTGAGCCTGGCTGGGAGAGATGGGCTGGGTTTGCCTCCAGCTCTGTGGGGCGCTGAGACTGCGCCTAAAGGAAATCCCCAACTCCTGATTGATGTCAGGCTGCCTTTTACCCTTCAGAGGGCCAAGAAGAGGAAAAAGAAGGAGGCAGCGGAAGAGCACCCCGAGGAGGAGGCAGAGGAGGCCCCTCCAGGGGAGGAGCCCGTGAAGCCAGTCCCTCCAGAGCCCACTGACCCGGGAGAGCTAGAGCAGAAGGTGAGGGAGCGAGCAGCCCACAGCAGGAGGCGCCCGGGGGAGCCCCTGCTGCTCCCCGAGCTGAGCCTGGCGGGCAGCGTGACGCCCAATGAGCAGTGTCCCAGGTGAGCAGATGCTTTGACCACAGGTGAGGTTGATGCCGGCTCCCACTCAGGTGTGTGCGTGCGTGCAGGTGCAGGCAGACACATGCTTGCTCCCCGTGTGAAGTATACTCCGATTGAGCTCCATGATCAGGAGAACCACTACCCTCTGTGAGTGCACATTAGATTGAGCCTACTCACATTTGGTGATTCTGCAGGATTCGACCACCTCTGCATCTGCACCAACCACACAGGAGCACTTACATAGAGCTGCCTGTAGGAGATGTCGCAACTGCCAATCTGTGCCTGCTCTCCACTGTCTGGTGACTTTGATGTGAACTGGCCTACCTATAACCTCCATACACCTTTCAGTTCACTGCTAGCATGTCCCTTTTCCCTGATGCAGACACTGAAACCTCTCCTTATCCCTTCATTTTGCCTACACCAGAGAGAGACCAGAGGCTCACCACAGCTTCTGTCTTTGAAGGTCTTGTAGAACCTCCCAAATACAGTTACAGGTGTGCTCTATGGCTAGTATTGAAGTCAAGCTATCTGAAGCAGACCATCTGGGTTTGATAAAAGTACATTTCTAAGCCGAGGTAGCACATGCCTGTAATCATAGCAGCTTAGGAGGCTGAGGCAGAAGGATGGCAAGTTCAAAGCCAGCCTCAACAACTTAGCAAGTCCTTAACCAACTCAGCCAAGGCCCTATCTCTAAATACAATATAACAAAAGGGCTGGGGATCTGGCTCAGTGGTTAAGTGCCCTGGATTCATTTTTATGTGGTACGTAAGAAAAACATCACTTTCTGAAGTTTTATATGTGTGTAATAATCCTTAAACATATTACATGTCTTTTCTCTTTAAAAATTACAAATATTTTTAGATTCCCTGTTTATTTTATTTCCACGTGTGGCCCCAGGATCAGCAGCTTTGGCGTCTCTTGAGAACTCATTAGAAAGCAGAGTCTCAGATTCAACCTGAGACCTGTGGAGCCTGAAACTCTGGGAGGGGCCAGAGAGCCGGGTTTTCACAAGGCCTTCAGGCGATTCTGATGCATGTCACAGCATATCCTAATTGGAATCTGCTAAACTCATAGAAACCCCCAGAGCCCAAGCTTCAATTTCCAATAACTGCAAGACCTACCATGATTGTAGACAAAATCTTAGACTGGTATCTTCAGGATACCAACATTAAAAGTGAGGATTTGAGCTGGGCGAGTCAGCCTCCAAGCTCACTAGGATGTGGGGGTTGATTAGGATGCCATTTAAAGATTTCCCATGGCCTCTGTGATTTCAAACTTCTCTTAATGTGTTAATCATTGGAGGAGAAGGGGTTACTGGAGATTGGACTCAGGGCCACTCATCCACTGAGCCAAATCCCCAGCCCTATTTTGTATCTTATTTAGAAACAGGGTCTCACTGAATTGCTTAGCACCTTGCTTTTGCTGAGGCTGGCTTTGAACTCATGATCCTCCTGTCTCGGTCTCTCCGGCCACAGGTTGCACCACAGCTCCCAGCTGCTAATAATTTTTTAATTGTAACTTCTTGTGCATTTTCCTGTGTGCTTTCAACCTCACCTATCAGATACATAAATAAACTGAATCTGCTATTTTCAAAACACACATACCATATCATGTTATTTTGCCATAAACATTCAAAATATGGAATGACAGAGCATGTTTTTTTTAAAAGGGAAAACTGGCTGGTGCTAGATTAGGTAATATTCCATTTTGACTGAAAATGAACACTTCATCCTAATAAGTTTCTGAGTTTTCACTGGGATTTAGGATTACAACCCAGGTACCTCCAAGCCAGTGACCAGAATCACCCCTTCATTAGACCATCAAGAAAGGGGAACCATGATGGAAGGGGGAGGTTTTCTCTGCCTATTGTAGAAGGTCCCTGGGAACAAGAATTCTGATGAAGTCCAAGTCTATAGATGTCTTAAATTTTTCTTGCAATTTGGTGTTAAATGTCCTTTATAGGCTGAAGTCACTTGAGCATTTGGGATAGGTCTAAATTGTAGAGATGTAAAAGTTAAAACTACCACCAAATTTAATGAGCAGAAAATTTTCACTGGAAACGTTCTGAAGACAGGTGGTGGCGACAGCCGCGAAACATTCTGAAGATGTGCTTTTCAGTGTCTGTTAATGGCCTCTGTAAGTTCCATGTCACAATAGTTTATTCTAGTAAGTTCTGCAAGACAGGTAGCTGTTTTGGTTCAGTGGGGGCTAATGTGATAGATGGAGTTGCCCCAGTTAGATCCAGTGTCCATTTATCCCTCACTCCAGTGATCCTTGGCAAACTAATTCTGACCCCAGCTACAAATGGTCTCATTTGCAGGGTAGAGGTCTTGCGGAGAGAAGATGTGAGGAGGCGCTGTGTGTACTTGAAGGTGCTTTTCAACAACAAGGAGGTGTCCAGGACAGTCAGTCGGCAGCTTGGTGCAGACTTCCGAGTTCACTTTGGACAGATTTTCAACTTACAGATATTCAACTGGCCAGAGAGCTTAACGCTTCAGGTATGCATTTCAGTTACAGCCACTGGCCCAAGAGTGTCGTGGTCATTGAAGGTGTGGGTGGTTCTAAATCATCCATTGGCTATGCAGATATCTTGAAAGATTCTCGAGAGGAACAGGTCAGCTCTTAATTTTAAAGTTTCTTAAAGTCTTGGTGAAAAGAGATCTGTTACCCTGCACAGCTCCTGAAGAGACTGGCAGAGTAATTGGTGGGTGGCTGAAAAGAGTGTGGAGGGCAAGTTCATTCACTGAAGAAATACTTCAAAATCCCTGTCTACAGGACCCTAGCATAATGTAACAGAGAAACCAATTATGCCACCATCACAGGGGCATAATAATCTAGTACTAGGTTACAAATTATTAATTTCCCTCAGATTAATAAATCTCCCCACCAGCCTAAATCCCACCATTAGCAACATATTAGTTTCTGCCTGATTTAGTTTCCCAGGGCTGGCATAACTAAGTACCCCAAACTTGATGGCCTAACACAACAGAAATGTATTTGTTCACAGTTCTGGAGGCCCAAAGTCTCAAGTCAAGGTACCAGTAGGGCCACACCCGCTTCAAAGGCTCTGGAGGAGAACCCTTTCTTGTCTCTCTGGTTTCTGGCAGCCCTTGGAGCTCTGCTTCATGAAGCATTGCTCCTGTCTGTGCCTTCATCTCCACATGGCCTTCTTTGGGTCTGGTGCATTCCTTTTATCTCTTATAAGGACACTCTCATTGGATTTAGGGCTGCCCTAGTCTCATCATGATCCTTAAATAACTATACCTACAGAGTCCCCATTTCTAAATTAGGTCATATCCTGAGGATCTGGACGGATGTCAATTTAGAAGATAAATGGTGCCCCAAAGCTGCATGTTCTTTTGTGAGTTCTCTCTTATGATGGTGATGGATTTCTTTCATGATTCTAACAGGAATGTTAACTAGGGCTACAGATGAGCAGCATGTGTACCCTGCTTCCTATCGACTTCCCAAGCAGATTTCACGAGTCCTCAGCCATTACACAGGCAGAAATTTCTCAGTCCCACCCCCTACCCTGGCCAGAAATGACAATCACTTAAGGCCTTTTCCACCCTGAGCCTGGATCTAACTTCAGAATCCCCTCAACAAGTACTTCTGGCAACCACTGCCTATTGATTGTGATTGATCTTAAGTTGGCCAGTAACATTAGAGATGTATAATGATTATAATTTATATGCCTCTGTACCATGTAGAAAATAGCTGCTTCCCATTACCCCTAAGTACCACCCTGATCACCTGTACCCTGCTTCCAAGACCCCCAGACCTTCCCACAATTGATCACTAAAGGGGGTGCTCAACCAAGGCTACTGCCCTGAGGACCCTTTTCCCAAGCTGTGCAGACAGCTCTTCTGTCTGTCTAGAGCTTTGCCCTGTGTGTTGAGCACCAACCTCAGTAGTTAACAACCTCCCCAAACTGGGAGAAGCTTGAGACAGCCAAGATAGAGGTTCTTGTGACAGTGGAAAGGAAGCACAGAGGAGGGGTGCCAAGAAGAGGGAGGGGGGCCCTTTAAGGACCAGCACTGGGCAACCAAGGCTGATCGATCACCTTGGCCTGGAATTCTCCCAGAGCCTGGCAGTTTTGTTCTACACCTTTGCATCTAGGACCTGGGGTAGGGGCAGCAGAGAGGATCCTCATTTACAAAAGCACTGATCACCAAGACTCAAGCCAGATAGATTCCTTGATTTTATTATTATCAACGCAGTTATTGGTAACCACACTGATACCTGCACAGCTGAAAGAATGTTCTTGAAATTTTAGAATCTAGCATAGGTCAGTCACTCACAAAATCCTAAATGCCAGCTAATTTTTTAAAAATCTTTGCATTCTGGAACTTGAAAATAATAGAACTTATATTAATAGAACTCACTAATTTAAATTTTATAGACATGAGAGAAGAAACAGGTACATTTTTCAAAGTAAAGGTATTGGTATTAGCAGTGGGATTGACATTGGAGGTTTGGTGAAAACCTGAGATTTCCTTAACCCTAAAAATTCCCTTTCTGCATACCATCTGTAGGAAAACTATCTCTACATAAATTTCTACTAAATTTTACTTCCTAAGATTTACAACTCTGAACAAAGGCAGGACATAAAATGAGGTGATTTTTGTCTTCAGGTGGGAGTTGGGGACCCCCACAGTCTGCACTGGGAAGGCGAGCCAGGTGGCCAGCAGCTGAGTGACCACTGGATTGCTAGTGGAGAACCGAGAGCCATGTGAGAAAGGCATACACAGGGCCCTGGCTTCAGAAGCATCAGTCCAGTGGGGAAATAAGAGAGAAGAACAGAGAAACAGCACTGGATGGCGTGCAGATGGGGAGGGCCACTGGGGGGAACAGTGTTAACTATGATGTTTGATTTCATGCACATTCTAACCACAAGCCCAGTGTTTGCTAGCCAGACTTGAGATAAGAATGCCAAGGCATGAAGCACATGAATTCAAAGACTGGCAGAGAAGCCAGGAGCAGGTGGCAAAGACCCAGCCACAGAGATGGGAGGAAGAGGTCGATTAAAGCAGCCTTCAGTGGTGGGACCCAGGGCTTGGTGACAGTTTGGCTTGAGAGAATAAAAGGAATAGCAGTCTACACTGGCCCCCAAAGAAGGCTGAGACTGGACTTCCAGGACAGGGGAGTTTGAGCCAGGCCAGTATCATTCCAGAAAGGTCTTGAAACTCTCAGCTTCTAAGGTCCTTCCAAAACAAATGCTTTACCTTTTACAAAGGAAATTTCTCTTAGAAGTGTAAAAGTTTTGTGATGATGGCCTCCGTTTCTTTGTTTATCATTTATGTTCTCAGTTTCAGCTTAAAAAATACTAGCAACTGTTGTGTAATACTGCTAGGCAGGTTGCACATTTTTTAAGCATTGTTGTTTTCCCACAGGAATCAATCCTGTTGAGCTTTTACTTTCCAGCGTGTAGTCTGAGATGGAGAGTTGAGGATAATAAACTCCTCCCAGGGCCTGTTCTGATTTCTCTGGCTTGTCTTTGGAGGGGCACCATCAAGGCCAGGAAAACAGTGATATTTGGACAAGGAAGTCCTTGTTTACCTTGTCTCGCTCACTTTTATGATTTTTTTTTTGTCCTCTGTGAATAAAAGTCCAAAAGAGATTGTTTTTCATACTCATCTTACTTTATGCTTTCAATTGGTGACAGCAAATCAGACTGTTGCAGGTCATCCTCAGGAGCTAAGGGAAGTAGGTACAGAGGTCCCACAGTCTGCAGAGTGGAAGCAGGTGGGAAGGGCAGGTGGCTGCCTAGGAGGACAGGTTTCCTGGGGCAGAATAAAGACAGCTGTGGTCATCTAATGTGAAAGGCAGGAGTGTACACAGACCAGGGGCAGCTGGGTAAAGTGTCGAGGAAATGGCATTTATGACAATACTGCAGGGCCTGGTCACTTAAACAGGCCATTTCATGCTGCACTGGAGAAAATCACTGGTACTATCATTCTGAGTTTCAGAGATCTTGAGTCGAGTGGCAGAGTTGAATTAAATCCAGGCTCATTAGGCTCTAAACTTTATCCTCATTTCACCTAATTAGGAATAACAGTAAAGGAGAGCAAAGTCCGATCAATTCTTCTGGACTCAGAATTGATTACTGCGAAGGAGTCTTAGAAGGTCATCTCAGGCACCCCATGTATCAAACTGTTAGTATTTAGTGATCTCTAGCCTAAGGTGACAGTCACAGAACAATGACAACGGTCCAGGCACCATTTTAAACCCTTTCACCTGAACTCATTGAGCCATCACGGCAATCTCATGGTAGCTGTATTGCTGCCCCCTTCCTATGAATGGAGAAGTTAACTGAGAGAGAAGTTAAGTAACTGACCTGAGATCACACAGCCAGACAGGAGAACAGGCCTGGCCTGGCCCCTAACTACTGACCAGTCTACACCTGTGGCTGGGACACGCAATCCAGCAGGTATTTGCTGAGCAGAGCATCCTGCAGGTCGCTGTGGGAAACAGGAGGGGGAACTAGACATAATCCCAGATGTAGGTGGCAGTGAGGAAATGACATGAGGTTGGTGGCTGGGATTCTGTGGTCTGGGAGGAGGGAAACTGAAGACGCCCAGAGGAGGCCTCTCTCCCAGAGGCTCTGCCGAGGAGGGAAATGGAAGAGGAATCGTGGCTGACTTCAGGGTGTGGCTGATTTGAGCTTGTTCACCAGCTGTGAGGAGAGCAAACAGCGCAGAACAGATTGATGTCTTTGGAAATAAGAAGGAAAGTTGAGCGGAGGCAGGGACCCAGGACCCACAGAGTGCTGGGAGGGGTGGGACTTAGGAAGGTCCCATGAGGAAGGAGCATTGACACAGAATGGAGGACAGGGCCGTGAAGGGGAGCATGAGATGTCCTCAACCCTCCAGTGGAGGAAAGGTCTGAGGGCACAAAGGAAGGGAAGGTTGGTTCGACACGGAGCTGAAACAGGGCCATTAGCCAGGAGATGACTAACCTCAGTGAACAACATCCAGGACAGATCACAGAGCAGCAATTCATACCCGATCCAACATGACCAAGTGCAAGAGATGAAACTGTCTTTTTCATCAGGGAAATGTGACTAAAACCATGCAATGCAACTTTATTTCTGGATGGAATTTTTGTTATTTTCTTTTGCTTTGCGGTGCTAGGAATCAAACCCAAGGCCTCATACGTGCTAGGCAAGTGCTCTACCAGCGAGCACATTTCCAGTCCTGGAATGCATTTTTAAATCTATCTTAGCTTGATTTCCAGGGTTCCTCTTAGCTGTATACTTCTGAATCTTACTAGCAGATAAATTTGTTACAGATTCTTCAGTTAAAGCAAACAATATTCCAAAGCAAGAAAAGTAATAATAATTTCATAAATGGCCTCAATTTTGCTTTCCTAACAGAAGTTTTGAACAGTTAAATGTGAATCAAATTAGATTTCCTATCTTGTTACTGAGTTAATGTTCCATCTCCAAGCTCACCCATCATTTGCTCAGAGTGGTGCTTCTCAAGTGGTTAATTTTGTCCATTGGGGGACATTTGACAGTGTCTAGAGACGTTTTTGATTAACCTAACTGGTGGTTAGAGGCACTAACCAGAGCTTCTGCCACCTTCAAAGAGTAGAGTAAAAAGTTTGCGAAAACCTTGAATGCCTTTCAGCTTTGTCAGATGGAATCCCGCTTTTCTTATTGGAAAGTAGATAATGACCTTGTGAATAGAAGTCCCAGTGGACACACCTTCCATTCCCCTGGAGAATAGATCCACCTCCAGGAGTCCCACTCAGTTCCTCTCTGACACTGGATGGGAATATGGCTCTCGAGACTGGAAACAAGGACTCTTGAAGTGACGTCCACCAGAAATGCCCTCAATGTGGCCAGTGTTTCATTACTAAGCATGATGACCAGCTCAGGCCACACCCAGGAGGAATAAATACCAAACAAGCCCAGAAGCATTTACCAAAAAATATCTAGTGAATGCTTCCAGTCTGGCAGGGGTACGAGTGCAGACCCCCCAGAGTCATATAATAAACAAATATTTGGTGATTCTGTTACAGGAGCAGTAATTGAACTAGAACTTTCTGGTCTGTTATCTTATTTAATCTTCATCGTAAACCAAACTCACCTAAAGCTCCTAGTGGGATTTATATAAAAGGATGTCCCAATAAGTTAAAATTTTGGCTAGTTAAAAAAACTAAGCATTTTTTTTTAATGAAAGAAAACACACCATTTTCTTATGCTGAAACTTCGTGCAATGAGTGCATAGTTAATAGGTCAAACCTGAGTCTCCTGTGCAGTTTAAGTAAGAGCTGACCACATGTTTGTGAAGATGTGTGAAAGTCAGAACTGCAGGCTCTTGAGAGGCTTTGGGACAGGCAAAGTCCTACTCCATTCCCCCTCAGCATTCTGAATCCATGGAAATGGGGAGAAAAAGTGCACTCATAAATTAATAGAGGCTTAAGGGACATGTCAGTCATTTGCAATGTATGGAATACCTTTTGGTCCTGATTCAAACACAATATATAGGTTTTTCAAGAAAATTTGAACCTTAATAATTGATGTTACTAATGAATTACTGTGATAAGAGTATTGTAATTATGCCTTATTTTATATCTTTTTCCTTTTTTTTTTTCAGTATAGGGAATTGAAGCCAGGGCTTCATGCATGCTAAGAAAGCACTCTACCACAGACTGAGCTGCCTCCCAAGCTCTTGTTAAATTTTATTTTGAGATGGGGTCTTGCTAAGTTGCTCAGGTTGGCCTCAAACTGGTCATTCTTCTGTCTCAGTCTCTCAAGTAGCTGGGATTATAGGCATATGCCACAGTTCCCAGCAATATCCTTATCTTTTAAAGATGCTTACTGAAATATTGATAGATCAAATGATGTTTAGGTTCAAGATATTGAAAGAAAGGAAGTGATTAAGGGTATAAGTCAAATAAGATAGACAAATTAGTGATAGTCAAAGCAAGGAATAGGGTCCTGGTGTATCATTATTCTTGTACTATGTATGCTTGATATTTCCCATAAAAATTTTCATACAGCTATAAATATTATGTTTTTTACTGATAAAACCTGAATCCAGAGAACCTGGCTTTCATGTGCCATTTATAGGCTCTCAGTGGAGCCCCTGGGTTAGGTAGACGTTGCCATCCAACCACAGGAAAGCCATGAACATCACAGGTCTCCTGATGGAGCCAGCCTGTTGGAATAACTCACAGTGACATGAAATCTGACATCTTGAGTTCGGTTCCTATGCAGATTTTACACTTTCCTCCACTAGTGCCACCAAGCTCCGTCAGTCACCTTACAAATGTGAGCAGCGGATCCTAGGAGATGAGGCCAGGATGGTAGTCAGGCACAAAGTCACCTCATTCTGAGAAAAGACTTCAGATCACGTGCCCTGTGAGGGAGGGTGGGCAGGGAGGATCCATAGTGACATCCCTGTATATTCAAATGGTGAGTAGAAAATATTGATTAGTTTAGGGGACTTTATTATGTAAGAAAAAATATAAAGATTAACTAGTAGAAATAAAATTAGTAAAATTAGCATTTTCAGAAAAATAGGGACCGGTCAGGGGACCTCGTGGAGGGAAAGAGTAAAACACAGGACAGAAGCCAGCAGAACTGTGGAATACTTTGTCATCTTGCCACAAAAGCAAGATGAGCCAAGAATACAGGGGAAACTGGAGCAGATGAGGCAGTGGGTCCAACTGAGGCTGAATTGTATGTTCTTCATCTGTGATTGCCTTGGCAATGAGCCCTTCCCCTCGTGGCGATGGCACTATAAGAGACACATCATAATAATGAGCATCAGAGCTGCAGATGACCTGGGTTGGCCTTGTCTTGGAAGAAAGACTGAGTTAGGCTACAGAGCTAGCCACCAGGATGACCTCTGAAAGGGTAGAATTTGAGAGATTTACCAAATATCAGGTTTAAATGTAACACTCTCCAGGCTTCTGGGTACAAAACTTCTCCTACTGACTTGGAGGTTGGTGCAGATAATATAAAACATCTAGCGGTATGTCCCTTCTGTCACACCCATGCCACCTGATGTCATCGGTCTCTAAAGGTCACCTGAATTAGGAAAAAGAAGAAGCCCATTCTCCAAGTAAGCTGTGTGTTAATTAGAATAGAAACAACCACCGTAGCCTGTTGCTCTGATTAACCTCCTTTCCCCAGCAGATTAGCCGGGTAGGAAATCAGGGCATCAGCAACTTGAACTCAAGCGGGTGTCGGCCAGTTTCCATGAGACCATAGTAACACAACTCAGCTTTCTACTCTGAGATGTGCCTTCTGGGCTGGGACAGTGACCAGCACAAACACAACAATGTGAACTGAGTATCTGAGAGTGAGCACATTCTAGTAATAGCTGTTTTTATTGACTATTTCTCTTCTCTGGGTTTCAGGTCTATGAAACCATTGGACACAGCAGCACCACCTTGCTAGCGGAAGTGTTTCTGCCTATCCCTGAGACTACTGTTGTCACTGGAAGGGCTCCCATAGAAGAAGTGGAATTTAGCAGTAACCAGCATGTGACGCTGGACCACGAGGGAGTTGGAAGCGGTATGGAAATTGAATTGTCATCAAAATGGCTTATGGTTTCATTATCAGATTTGAGTATATCCTTTTCACATCGCTCTGACAACCAGATAATATTTAATTGCTACCAGAATTCATATAATGATGTTATATAATATTTTGCCAAGTCACTTTTGTAAGCTACTATTGACCATGAAAATGCATGTAACTATATAACTATAAAGTGTTTAGCAGTATGAATTAAGAACCTTTAAAATTCCCTTCCATGCCTTAATTCCATTTATCAGAATCTTTTTTAAGAAAATAATTTGAAATAAAGACAAATCTTTGTACTTAAAAATATACATCACAGTGATATTTGTAAGGATATAAACATGGTGATAACTTTAGTAAATAAAATAGATTATTCCTTACCATTCTGTCTTCAATTTTAATAAGATATATGATAGATATTCTCACTGTCCTCCATGTTTCTTAATTTTTCTTTATAATTTAATGTTTTCTTTCACTGCTACATTATATGTAATTTCTTCCAAGTCATGAATTCACTCTTTAGCTGTGTCTAATCACTGGAGTTCATCATTGTTTTCTCCTTCCACTTTTCCTTCCATTTCTCCAATTTTAGAAACTCTATCTAGTTCTTTTCCAATAAGCCTAACCAGTTCTGATTGCTTTTTGTTCTTTTCTTAGACTCCCAATCATTTCTCTTTTATTCATTCATTCATTTTATTGAAACATATTAAAAATTTTAAAAGATTCTGTATCTGATAATTGCAAAACCTATCCATATATTGTTCTGATTCTACTGCCTCTTATTCATGGTGGCTTGTTTCCTCATGTTCCTGGTAATTTTTATTTTTAGCTCATATCTGGAGCTTTAGCTGCAAGAATTCTTTAAGACCCAAATCTAATCACCAGTATAAAATCTGAAGACCTGGGCTTAGTTGTAGCTCTGACATGGACAAACCACGTTACCCCAGCAGTCATAGAACCTCTCTGGGTATTATCTTCTTCATACATTAAATAAAAAACACCTCCTTTAATGTTTCATCAGTATGCTTTGAAAATAAAGATGAAAATCCTTCCAATATGAAGGACAGATTTGGAAAACATCAAGATGCTATTGTGACATAAAAGTGCTATTGTTTTGCATGAATAATAGTTATTGGAAGTCCAGACTCTGAAGTAACTGTATTTAGTGCCTGAACATCTTTTCTTGGATTAGTTGACTAAACATGCTGCCCTTAATTTCCAGTTGGTAGAGGTCAGATGAGTGGGGCCTTGCTGTGGCCACAACAGCTGAGCAGTGACCAACATCTACTGTGTGCTTGCTGCTTGCCAGGCCCTGTCTCAGCTTTGCAGTGCTCATTCCTAGAACTTGGGGTCTCACTTCAGGGTACCTGCACTTGCTCCTTCTGCTAGGAATATTCCTTCCAAAAGTATCTACATGTCTCACTTCCACTTTCTTCAGTCATTTATTCAAAAATCACTTTCACCACGGTAACATCCACACTCTGCTGTCAGAGACAGAGCCTAGAGGCTGGTTCTGTGTCACCCAAAGCAGTCCCATGGCCCTGGTGGGGATCATGTGTTCCCGCCCACCACCTTCCCTACTCCAAGTTCCATTGGCCAACCATCTGCATTCTTGCTAGGACTGGGTTCATTTCTCCTTCTAAATATAAATTAATCTTGTTTAATCTGATGTGTCCCCAGGAGTGCCCTTCTCCTTTGAAGCCGATGGCAGCAATCAACTGACTCTAATGACCTCCGGGAAGGTGTCGCACAGCGTGGCATGGGCCGTTGGAGAAAATGGCATCCCGCTAATTCCTCCATTGTCACAGCAGAACATCGGATTTCGGAGGTAACATGTGGGTTGAACAAAATGATGGCCAGTGTCAGTGTTAGCGTTACAGATTTGCAGGGAGGGACAGCTTACAATGTCTTATACTTTCCTTTTATTGTCAGGTGCCAGTGTTTACAGAGTATTTCGAAACTTGTTCTTAACATAAAAATTAAAATAGCAAGAGCCTAACCAATATTAGGGATTTATCAGTGTCAGATGAAAGCATTTCATTTCATCCTCACAGTAACTCTGAGAGACTGTTTTCCCTATGTTACAGTTGGGAGAGGCGCCCAGCATATGGTTGTGTATATTTAGCCCTTAGTAAAGGTTTGTTGCTAACAAATCTACTGGTTGTACAAAAGTCCCTATTCTCCAGCCCCTTTCTGTATTGCTACATCCTCATTCACAAGAGGAGAAAGGGCTTCTGGGCTGGCCAGTCCACTCCCAGGCAGCTGTTTTAGTCAGCTGTTTTGCCACTGTGACTAAAAGAACCAACCAGGGGCTGGGGATATAGCTCAGTTGGTAGAGTGCTTGCTTCACATGCACAAGGCCCTGGGTTCGAGCCCCAGCACCACAAAGGAAAAAAAGAAAGAAAAAGACCCAACCAGCACATCTGTAGAGGAGGAAAGGTTTATTGGAGGGCTCAGAGTTTCAGAGGTCTCAGTCCATCGACAGCAGGCTCTGTTCTTCGGGGTTCAAGGTGAGGGAGAACATCACATCGTGACAGAAGAGAATGGCAGAGGGAAGTAGCTCACATGGTGATCAGAAGCAGAGAGAGACTCCACTCTCCAGACACAAAAATACACCCCACAGTCTTGCCTCCAGTGAACTACCTCCTCCAGCCACACCCTACCTGCCTCCAGTTGCCACTCAATTAATCCCTATCAGGTGACTAATGGGTTAAGACTATAACCCAATCATTTCTCCTCCAAACCTTCTTGCATTGTCTCACATGTGAGTTTTTGTGGGACACCACATCTAAACCATAACAGCAGCCCTTGAGTGGTGATGCTGGTCCAGGTGCCTAGGTCACAGGAGCCCCATCTTCTCCATCAGAGGCTCCCTCTGTCCTTCCCAATACATGTATCTTGATCAGCCCCTCAGTTGCCTCATCTCTAAAATGAAAGGATTTCTTATCAAGAACACACTTTCCAAGTCTGAGACTAGCTGTTTTCAATGTGTGGAAAACCAGAACAGGGCTTGTTTGGTCCCCTTGGCACCCTCCATGTCCCCATTCCACACTCCGCATTGCACTGTCTCCATACAATGAAAACCACAGGGAGATGGGCTTGCTCCAAGTCAGGTGCTGCTTCCTGCCCAGCAGGCCAGTGCCCCAGAGCACAGGCATTTTGCGTTCATTTCACTTGAGCTTAATGCTAGGGAAACCTCTTGGGGGTAAAACAGGACAGGAGTAACTAAGTAATGGGAAGCACAGAACTGTTGACAAAGCCCCAAGGCCACTGTGCTTCCTTTGAATCCCTGAGTCCAAAGCTGGTGCCTTTTTCTTTTGTTTGCATCTGAGGGCCCTCATGGCCTGGGATGTGAGGCATTCAGGGCTTCTGGACACATGCAGAGGCTCCTCTTCCCTGGCCAGGACCCAACTATGCACAGGGCAGAGTTGTGGGACTGAGTCACATTGGCATTTCCTCCGTTCATATTTCCTTATTGCCCTATGACATTTAGTAGCAATCATCAAGACGCCTGGCACACAGCCTTATGTGAAGATTTTTCTCTCATGGTGGATAAGCAGTTCTCTGGGATCCAGTGGTCCTGATGCAACCTGCTCGGTGATAAAGTCAAACCCACAGAATCAACTGGTTTTCCTTGTTTATTTGTTTATTTATTTTTCCAGTGCTTTGAAGAGAGCAGATGCCATCTCATCTATTGGCACATCAGGACTGACAGACATGAAGAAGTTGGCCAAGTGGGCAGCAGAGTCCAAGCTTGACCCGAATGACCCCAACAATGCCCCTTTAATGCAGCTGATCTCGGTAACGTGGCCAGAGGCACACAGGCCATTTCTAAGCCCAGAGTGGCAATAAAAGATGAAATCGCAGAGCCCTTTGTGCCCATATTCTTCTACACCATGCTCCCCCACTCAGCACTGTCTAAGGGCCCGAGAGCTGGCTGAGGGTGAGGTTTAAATTCCTGCCCTACTGCTTCCCTAGCTG
This sequence comes from Ictidomys tridecemlineatus, assembly GCF_052094955.1. Classification (NCBI taxonomy): domain Eukaryota; kingdom Metazoa; phylum Chordata; class Mammalia; order Rodentia; family Sciuridae; genus Ictidomys; species Ictidomys tridecemlineatus. The sequence continues at coordinate 10,393,508 of NC_135485.1, forward strand.
TGAGACACCATGGCCACCCCCATAATGCAGTAGTTCGGAAAAGCGTGGCTGCTCAGAAATACTTGGCCCGCCACACAGCCACCTGCAATGATACCAGCTGCTTCTTGTTACTCCTTCCTGTAGCTCTGCCCAGACCCTAAAGAAAGATTTTATTTTCTCTGTTTTAATGGATTTTGTCTTTCGAATCTGCCCATCTGAAACTGTTAAATGTCTCCCAAAATTCAGTGCTAGGTTTCTTCAGGCGAAATCCACCTGTCACATGGCCTAGTTGTGCATTTTCTGGTTTCCATAGGTGGCTACCAGTGGTGAATCCTATGTCCCTGATTTCTTTCGACTGGAACAGCTACAACAGGAATTTAACTTTGTCTCAGATGAGGAATTGAATCGATCCAAACGTTTTAGGCTTCTTTGTCTTAGAAGCCAAGAGGTGCCAGAATTCCGAAATTATAAGCAAATTCCAGTATATGACCGAGAAATTATGGAAAAAATATTCCAGGTAAAAAGTTTCCTAAGAAGGGTTGGTAAAATAATAAAATATCTGGTATGCCTCTTAGTGTAATGTTATAAATGAACTTTCTTCTCCTTATTAAATTCTCAAGAGCAATATAATTTTTTCTTATATAATACTTTTATATGTAACCTGTGCATTAATTTTCTTGAATTTGATATTTAAATAACTTATTTGCCTCATTGTACTGATATGTAAAATAACCAGTAACCATGAATCTGAGTCATGGGGTTGAACTGTCTAGGTTTAGAACTGTAAAGCTGAAAGATGAACTAGGGATTAAGGTGGTTATCCCTGCCCTGGCCAGGAATTCAGTTCTGTTTTAATGCAGGAGGTATCTGCCAAGCACTCTGTCCCAGGCACAGTGGTAAAATGCCCCAGGGAAGCCTGAATGAGTAGGATTTGGGCAGACTGGGTTGGGTGGGGCAGGAAGGAACAGAGGAGATGGACCAAATCTGAACCCTGGTCAAGGGCAAGAGTAGGAACAGAGGCTTAGCGGATGCAGATGGCAAAGGCAGAGGCTGGCATGGAGGAGCTTTAGAGAAATTTTAGGACACAGGCTGTATAGAAGGAGCAGGCTAGTGGTAAAAAGATGAGTTTGTATTTGATGAAATGGGTGGGAAAAAAAACTAAAAATTAATACCATTGTGATTTTTTTCTGCAGAAATTATTCCTAGAGGATGCATCTGGTTACTTGGTTCTTAGTTATTTGGTTGCTTAGTTTGGATTTGTGATCCTAAGGGATAGAAACCCAATTTTGAACCACCTCAGGCATCAACCGGGGAGTCTGCCGAACAATGAAACCCCAAAGCAGGGTTAGCCATCCGAAGACACAGGAGCCGCAGGACTCCATCTGTGCCCCAGAGCCCCAGATGTGGGGCCTGCCTGCTGCCAGGATGCTTCTGCAGTCTGTCTGGGGTTCTGGTGCAATGGCTTCCTGCCCCCAATAAGCAGATAGCTTTCCTCTGTTTAGCCACATGATCACATCCTGATGGCTTCAGTCCGCAGAAAGGGAGACATGTCCTCCTGTCCCAAGTTCAGAAGTGTTGGGGAATAGCTCTGTGTTGGGATCTGGATTGGAAGCCACCAATGGGCCTTCAACTATCACCAACACTGGGCATGAGAACGTGGCAGTTCCCAGGACACATACATAATTGACAGAAAAGGGGAAAAGCCCTACCTGATGTCACCAAAGCAAACCCCTGCCCTCCTCAGAATGGTTGACCCATCAGGGCAGCCAGATGTCACAGGATGGGACAATATTTTCACTGGGGTTTCTCATTATTTTTGGAATTGCTTTACTTAAAATGGATAAAGCAAAACAAGCATGAGTTTGGTTAACTTGCTTGATGAGTTTAGTGTCTTGAATTTTGACTGCTTTCCCTGTTCTGTGGCCTCTAAGCCTCCCTGCATGAGCACTTGAACTTTTAAACACTGCCTTGAAATCTCCTCTTTTGATAAGGCAGATTAGCCAACTGACCTGGCCTGGACTCTGCACCAAAGATCAGTTCTGAACCAAAACTTAGTAGGAAGATGAAAGAAACATTTGGATTCATAATTTATGACTTGAACTGCATGAGATAAATAATTTCCTAATTCCAAGGAGAGCATCAGAGAGTACTTTAAAATCTTAAAATCATCATGTCCTTTTAATTTTAGGAATATGAGAAGCGGTTACGAGACAGAAATGTAATTGAAACCAAGGACCATATAGACACCCATAGGGCCATTGTAGCCAAGTACCTCCAGCAGGTAAGAAAAATCACTTAAAACAGGTTTCACAGGGGGAGAGAGCCAGTATTCTGGAATGGGAGGTTCTCTGTTCTTATAAATGACTATGCCATCTTGTACAAGCCACATAAATAAAAGTATGTGCCCGACAATTATCTTCACCTTGAAACCAGTATGATATGTCATGGTTTAATATCAGTGATTATCTTAAGTGGAGATGATAACAAGAGACTCAATTTCTCAGTCATGTGTTTTCAAATATTTGAATGTTTACATTTATGTTATATTGCATTACAATGATTATCATTATGACCAGAAAAAAATAAACAAGTTTAAAAATCACATGCTAAGGGCTGGGGTTGTGGCTCAGTGGTAGAGTGCTCGCCTAGCAAGTATGTGGCACTGGATTTGATTCTCACACCACATAAAAATAAATAAATAAAGATGTGTCTCCATCTACAACTAAAAAAATATTTTTAAAAAAATCACATGCTAAGTGCCTTGTTCACCAGAAAACAAAAATTAAAGTTGAAATATCATTTAATCTTCTTCCTTTCTTTTTTCTTTCTTTTCTTTCCTTCCTTCAATAAACACATTTCCCCCCATCTAATGTATCTACTCTATAGCTCATGCACAAAAAAAGAAAAAAAATATGGCATTTAGAGGTCCTTTATCTTATTAAAGTTTGTATGCATTTATTTTCATTTATTTAACTTTTTTACAGTGCTAGGGATCAAACCCAGGGCCTCTTACATGCTGGGTCAGTGCAAGCCCTCCACCACTGAGCTGCCCTCCTGGCTCCTGAGGTCTCTATTTAAATTAGAACATGCATCATTTTGAGTAAGGAAAGGACTTCAGAATCAGCTCTGAACTGTGTGTGCAGCAGACTGTTCCTGATTTTATTTTTTGTGATAGTAGAATTTTGGTGGAAGATTGTGTTACCTATCTTTTGTATCCAGAGCTTTTCCAGCTCCTGAAAATGTCACAACAGTGAACAAAACAGAAAACCTCTGCCTTTAAGGAGACAGTCTAGGGGGAACTAGAGAGCTGCCAACAAGAGCCAGCTGCACAGCAGAGAGACACAGCTGGGGTGGGGAGGGATGAGGTGACCTAAGGCAAAGACTGGGAGGAGTGCTGGAGTAAACAATGACATTTAAATTAGAACGTTTTAAATAAAGCTGAATTCTTTCCCTAGGTTAGAGACTCGGTGATAAATCGGTTCCTAGTTGCGAAACACCATTTTCTTCTTACTGATTTGGTAGTCGAAGAAGAAGTTCCCAATATCAGGTAAAAATCATCAAAGCCATTATTCTTACTTCCTATAAAATCTTTGTTTTTATTCTATTAGATAAAAGGTGTCATACCACATCTTTTGATCATTAAGTGGTAGGCTTGGCCCAGCACTGTGCTGGAAACCTGGTTATGTCCAAGGGATCCCTGCTAGGACAAGTCACCCTAGGCTCTCCCGTGGTGTCCCAGTACAGCCCATCTCACCTCCACTGCAGGTTCTCCTCTGCTTTCCTAATCTCCTGGGCCAGAGTCTCTCCTGGGCCATGGAAGTGGCTGCGACCTCACCCTCAGAGTCTGGGTCTGGCTCAGGCACCCCACTGGGAGGACAAAGGACATCAGGGAAAAATGGAAGTTGGGAACTGACTATTTGCTTGGTCAACTCCCTATTTTTAGAATAATCTTGAAAGGTCTCAGCTAGGGTGGGCACATAAAAGGTGAAAGGTGGTCTTATGGGGACATTAACATGACTTTTTCTGTGGTTCAATTTATTCTCCTAAAAAGGTCATTCCCTGTGCATGTCCTTCCTCTCCCCTGACTGGTAGAAAGGCAAACCCCTTCACTGTCATCCATGGACAGAAGAGAGATGGTGTCTGCCAAAATTCACATGGAAACCTCTCTCTCTACAGAGTCCTGTCATTGAATGTTGTAGTCATAAAAATGTCACTTAGAACAGATGGTGATTTTTCATGCTGTTTTTCTTTTCTTTTTTTCTGCTTTACTTTCTGCATTAAGTTCTGAAGGCTCGGGGTATGTTCATTCTTTCTTTTTCTTTTTTTTTTCCTTTTTTTAATTTCAGTTTGTTCTTGGCTTTAAACTAGAATATCTCAGTATTTAGTGGTCCCAGTTATGCTCCCAGACCGACAGTTGTGGAGGATCAAAGCCTCAGTGGACAAGTCACTCGGAGGGAGGAAGCATTGATAAGGGAAGGGACGTACCATGTCAGGATGCCCCGCAAGGCTGTGTCTCTGAGGCCCTGAGTCTGGGTTAGACAGGTGTCTCCCGGAAGGTGGGCTCTATCATCAATGCCCTGAGTTGGAACCCCAGCCCCCTCCCAAAAGGCCTTCAGCAAATCATAACATCTCCCAGAGCCTCCAGTTTCATCTGAAAAATGGGGTAAATATTTTATTTCAAGAATAGGTACATCATAGGCAAGGTCCTAGCACTGTCCTTGACACATAGAAGGGCTTAATAGGTTCATAGAGGGTCCCTATGCTGTGCAGGACCCTGGAGAACGAATGGACCAGCTACTGGAAACCCTTTGGGATTGCCTATGGGAGCCACCAGTAATGCCAGGCAAGAGTTGTAGGCCCCCATCCAAAAAGGGGCCCGCTCAAGAGACTGCCCCGCCAGCTCAATTCTGAGCAGTGAAGCTGAGATCCATGAACCCCTGGCTGGCTCTGCACAGGGGGATTTGTTCTGTGGCCACTGGCATAGTCATTAATGTCCACTTCCAGACACAGTCACGTCTTGATTCTGTTCAGTCTCTGAGCAAGAACTTATGTGGCTCCGTGCACTTTTCTCCCATGGTTCTGGGACCGTGCTGCTTTTATCTTCCTGGAAGTGCTTATTGATGATCATCTCAGTGATCAGGAAAGATTGATAAGAGAAGGATTCTCTCTTTCCCTCCCTCCACCTCCTCCTCCTGAAGTCACTTAGCATCAGTCCCTGTCCTCATCCCAGCAGTGGCATTTTAGAGACCTACTGAGTGCTAGATCAGTGCCAGGTGCTTCACACCCCTCCTGCTTCATCCGCTCAGCCACTCCAAGAGGTGGGGATGATTATGCTCATTTACAGAGGATAAAACAAAGACTTAAAGAGGTGAAATAACTTGCCCTAGGGTGCGGAGTAGAGCCAGGATTCACGCCCAGTTCTGTCTAAACTCAGACAGTGAGAGGTCCCCAGAACTGCCGAAGGCCGTGTGCACTGTCTCCTGTGGGTGGAGCACTTAATAATGCTGACAGAGGGTGCACAGGGAGTCCCTCCAGCTGAGTGATACTGGCCCTGAGGAGGGAGGGCAGGAGCAAAGGTGAGGGTGGGGGAGTACAAGGGTGCATTTGGGGGTCTTGCAGGTGAGCAAAGTAGAGAGCCAGGCAGGAGGGCAGGCGGGGGCCAGGACATGGCTTTTCTTCCTCTGCGGAGTAGCAGCTGAAAAAAAAAAGTGTTCAGCAATCCATGCAGTGGATGGGCAGAATTTCTAGACTCTTCCAACCACCCTGAATAGGACAGTTTCCAGAGGCCTGTGAGAAACCTTGGGGCAGAGTTGGGAGAGTCATCCCCTAGTTTTCCAGGCCTTTCTTTTCCTTTGAGTCCTAATCCTGCTCTGTAACCGTTAGCATTTTGGGCCTGAGCCTTTTCAAGCTGGCAGAACAAAAGCGGCCACTGAGGCCAAGGAGAAAAGGGCGGAAGAAGGTGACCGCCCAGAACCTGTCGGATGGAGACATCAAGCTGCTGGTGAACATTGTGCGGGCCTATGACATTCCAGTGAGGAAGCCCCCGGCCAGGTGAGAGTCTCCTGTCCCCCTGGGACAGAAGGCGTGGGAGCCCGGCTAAGGCAAGCTTGTGGAGGATGCTCACTCTTGTTCTTAACATGGGTTCTACTCAGCGGGCCTGGGAGCTCTGGTTCAAGCCATGGCCTGTCCTGGGATGTAAGAGTCAATTCAGGATAAGGAGGGCCTCAGTGGGACTGGGAAGAACATCTCATAGAATGGACAAGAGGGACAGCCGAACAGCACGGTGGCACCCCCAGGCGTAAGATGGTTTTCCCGAGGACCCACCGTCCCCCTCGTCACTTCCTCTGCTTCACTCTCACATGAAGGCAGTGTCCCTACAGCCAGGGTACCCCAAGCTAAGCCTCACACCCTCAGGACAGAGTCTGAAGGTGCTCACTGGGGTCAGGTGTCCATCCATGGTATAGTCACCTACAGCCAGAGGCAGGGTCACAGAAGAGAGTACCAGCTGGGCAGATGCACCAGAAGCGTCAGCTCACGGTTTTTCCTTCCTACCTGTTCAGAGGACCGAGTTAGGACTACCATGGCCACTATCCCGGGGGCAGCAGGGAGCCCCCAACCATCAGAAGCTTATGTGAGACGAGCCTGAGCTTCTGATGCCTTTGCAGAGCAGAGACAAAGGTCCAAGGGTTGGACCTCCTTGTTGCTGGTGCCCTTTCCAGTGTCATGGAAGAAGGAATACATTGTCCCTTCCACAGGAGCAGTACCACACTAAGCTAACGCTTCAACTGCTCTTCCATCTCCATTCATTAGAGGGAAATGGAAGGGGATGCCAGAGGCTTGGCCGCGGTCACTCGGCACCATCTGATTCCACAGGAGAGCGCCAGGCCAGCTGCTGGCCTCGCTTTTTCCTCCTGCAATTCTTCCTTTCTCCAGCACTCCATGTGCTCACTCGCTGCTGCGCCCTGTCTTCTTCTCATAATTATTCTCCAACCTATTACCATACATCTGTTGATATCCAGGCTCATGGCTCTGCTCCTTGTAAGTGTCCACCTGAGTCCTGAACCTGCCAGGGCCTCACTTTCCCGAGCCACCCTGACTGCCTCAAAGCTTGTCATGTTCTGTCAAACATACTGTACTGACTGACCGACTGTGGGGTGAAAACCCACACATAAAGAGCTTACAGGTGTTTGCTCTGTTTGTTTTTTAAGAACATAGAGGCATTTTTTGTTATTTTTGGTCTCTACATAATATTTTGAAATATTAAATTGTTCATTCAGATAACTCTAGGATACACCATTGTTCCCTCATGCTCTGCATTTCAATGAGGATGCATCCAGACAGTACAGACATCAACTCTTCCATGAAACTTGCCCAAATCTTTACCCCCTACCCTGGCATCCAACCAACCAGGATTTTCCACTTCCTTCTCTGTGCTCCTACAGCCCATGCCCATGGCTACAGTCACTTTATTGAGATTGCTTGTTTACCTGCCTGCCTACCATTGTAGTCTGAACTGACCTCTCCTATTGGATTTTTAATCCTGAGGCAGACATAAGGCCTATAATAGAGTATGTGCTAAACAAATGGGTTCTCTCTTTCTTTTTTAATAACATAACTGATGGTTTTCAAAGAGGAAGAAGAGCTGTGCTGTTAAATGTTCCACTTACACTGTCTCATAGATTATCTGAAAACTTAACTCTGAAAAGGTGAGGGTCTGATAGAGACAGTTTGTACTTTGTTCAATAATGAATGCACAATAATTGGCAAACCCTAAAATTCAGTATAGATATGCAAGTGGGATGTTAGGATGATGGGGGGCAGGTATCTGGAAGAGGCTTTCTAGAGATAATCTTTGTTCTTTTAAGAATGAAGCCATAGGGAGAAAGGGACAAGACCAATTGGTCCTCACTGAAATTAGGAGTCCCCCAATCTCCCTTTCCCAGTGAGGCTTGACAGGGCTTGCCTGGGGCAGGTAGCTCTGGCCATTGGAGATTACAGGTTCAGAGAAAATACAGTGAAAAGAACTGGAACTGGATGGAGGAGGGACTTTCTGATCAGATTCTTTTACCCAGAGGGACAGGCTCTCATTTCTGGGGGAAAAGTCAGGTCCCCACTCAGGCAGGCCCTGGGAGGGGAGGAGAGAGAAGGAACATTTTTCCTCTGTTCTCAGTCAGACATGCAGGCCTGGGAATGGAATCTGGGGAAGGCCCTCATAGCCACCAGGTGGCCAGGGAGGATCAGAGCATACGTAGCCTTCTGAAGTTTGATCAAGCTCAGGGACAAGGGCTGTCACCACAGCCACCAGGGCTCACATCTCTGAAGGAGACCATATTCTCAGTAGAATTCAATGATAACTCCTCGTATCATTTCTTTCTTTCTTACCTTTTCCCTCCTAGCAAATTCCAGCCGCCCTCGAGGTCCGCCAGGGCTTTCAGTGAAAAGCACGTTGCCTCCCCGAGCACACACAGCCCAGCCCACAGCCCCGACTATGCCCTCGGCCAGGTGAGAGGCCCCTATGCCGGGCTCAGCCTCCAGTCCTGCCCGTCAGGTTTTAAGAGCCAACTTGATGGACAGTCCTGCCTCTGCTTCATGTTCTTTCAAAACATACTATTGATGAAGCACAGCCAACCACTACTAAGGACTAAATAATTCATCTACCCACGATGGGCTCAGGATTTGTTCTTGCTTTTATTAAAGGTTTTAGTGCGTCCTTTTGTAGAAGTCTCTTTTCAACGAACAATTTGCCACACGACAACCGCTGAAGGGCCGAATCCCAGCTGGAATGAAGAACTCGAACTTCCCTTTAGGTAAGCATATGTTCCTCTTTAAAGAACTCTTGGATATTTTGAAAAAATGCAAAGGAAACAGAGACCCAGCAAGAAAAGACTAAGGCAAAAAGTTTGTAGCTGGTAAGCTCCAGATGCCAAGCGCCACGGTTTTCCTCTGGGACCCATGGCTGACTGCGTTCAAGAATAAAAGTGGAAAGATGTCAGAGTTGGGAAACCTGGGTCAATGTTGAGACACTCTACTTCCCTCCAGGTTCTGGCTTCTTACAGCTCAAATTTTCTCATCCCCTCGCACCACCAGCCCTAAACTGCTTTTCCTTTCTTCCTCATGTCCTCTCCTAAAGTGAATCTGAAACTCCCTAGTTCCCATAAATGACACTTTCTCCCTCACCAAAACCACACAAGCATTCCAGAACTTCGGTCAAAGAATTTTAGATATTTAAAAGATTATTATTTTAGCACTTGAAATGATCATCTAATCCAACCCTTTGCTTTTATGAAGAAGAAACTAAAAGCCACAGAGGGGAGGTGACTTACTTAAAACCACATGGTAGATTAGAGGCAGAGCAGGGATTACAACTAGTTAAGCCAGGACAGGGGGAAGATACCACTATGATACAGGGAGTGAGCAAAAGGAACAAGAAGGATTAAAGGCAATTGCTTAGCAAAACACCTGTGGTACCCGGCCTCCAGCCACGCCATGTTCCAGGGAGTGGGCAGCGGGACCATTCAACAGCAGGCTTACACTCCAGTGGTCTCCCAGGAGATGCACCCTCCTAAGATGCTTAGGAAGCCCACAACCAACTCCAAAACCTCTGGAGGCCTTGTTGCTGGACACTGAGCCACCACAATCCTGCCAAGATGACTCTTTGAGGGAGGGGGAATGGGAACAGAAAAGATAACAGAATGAATGGGGCATAACTTTCCAACGTTCATACATGAATACACGACCAGTGTAACTCCACATCATGTATGACCACAATAATAGGATCCTAATCAGAATAAGTTATAGCCCTACAGTATGTCAAAATACACATATACTATCATGTATATCTAAAAATAACAAAGAAAGAAATTTTAAAAAACCAGAATAACTCATTGCAAAGCTTATAGTCTCACTAGGAAGAGCCAGCAGAGGGTTTGGATGGGCACAGAGCCTCCAGTGGAGGGCTCTCTGCATTGGAGTGTAGGTATGACATGGCAGCATCCCTGACCGAGATAAATCCTTGAAACGACAGCACGGCTTCTAATCCCCACACCTGTGCTCCCACTTGGGTGTTGTTCAAATGTTGACATTGGAGTGCTCATAATTTTTATGCTGCCTACTTTCATAGTCCCTGTTGACATGTTATTTTGCAGGGCCCCTAATGGGGATTACAGCACAGCGAGTTTACAGTCAGTGAAAGATGATGTGTTTATTAATATTTTCGATGAAGTACTATACGATGTCTCAGAGGTAAGTTCTCAGTTTAAAGGAAACCATCTTAACTCTGCTCTTGGCAAACCTTCTACCCTCTACATAAGTCCTAAGCACAATTTCCATCTTCCTTGGGTTTGAAATGTTTGAAACTTGACACATATAATTGGGGGAAAAGAGATGGGAAAGAGAACTCGCTTTTTAAATTATCAGCTGAGTATTTGCTTTGCAGAAATTTTATTAGTGCTCTGCATGCACTGTCTTATTCAATTCTGAAATAACCCTATGAAGTAGATCATGAAATCTCCAGTTCATTGATGAGAAAACTAAAGTTCCCAGAAACTAAATGGCTTTCCTAGGGTCACTTAATAAAGTGTCTGAGCCAGAACTTGATTAAGTCTGTATAACCCAGGTCCACAAACTTTCAGCTAAAATCCTGCTGCTCTCCTGCTGTCATATTAATTAAATGAGTGTCTGGAGTTCTTAAACAATTATTACTTCCCATGTGTCCTTTAGGATGACCGTGAAAGAGGAAGTGGAATCCATACCCGTATTGAGAGACACTGGCTGGGATGCGTGAAGATTCCATTTAGCACTATATATTTCCAAGCAAGGGTAAGTACCTAAAGTCAGGGTTCCATGAGAAAAAGGCATAGCTCAAACCATTTTTTCCTGTGAAAATCTCAACACTGAGAGAATATATGTGCAAACCCCTTGGAAAGAAGAAAATCACTGTATGAAGTCATTGATTTGCCTTCAGACTTGCATGGCTTATTAAACTTCTGTGTTCCTCAGAATTTGCAGTTACTGTAGGACTATTCAAATCTGAGAATTTTTTAAACATTTCAACAGAAGTGAAAGTGGGACAAAGTGGAGATTTGTCAAAATGATAAAAATGAAATGGATGGTGCCTAAAAGTAATTTGAAGGAAACAATCAGGACAGTTGAGGACCCATTTAATGAAGTGCGTACATTAATAGTTTTGCGAGTGCACATTATTTAAAACATGAAAATCCATGAGCACAGGCATGCTCCACAAAGGCTCCCTTCTTCAGAGTTAGTCATTTTGCTTAAGGCACCCATTAGGTTGGCAACTCCTGAATGACTTAGTAGCTGTAATTTGGGACAGTTAAAGATTCTGAAATTTCTTTGACATCCCAGTATTAAATCCACAGCGACAGGAGCCCATGAACCACTGCAATGACCACACAGAACAAATGCTGCCTAGGCCACAGACTGGAGCAAGACCAAGACCCAAACTCTAGTCTGGGAGGCTTGGATTGGTTGCAGTCTCAAGCATCAACTGGAATTGCAGTTGTCTCTGGGAAAAAGGAGCAGTCTATAGCTCATGTTGCAGTGGTATGCTGGCCCAAAGAATTTAGGGCAAAGGGGAGGGAGAGAAGGGGAGAAGGCATGAGGGTAGAAAAGATGGTGAAATGAGATGGACATCATTACTCTAAGTACATGTATGAAGACACAAATTAAATGACTCTAATTTGTGTACAACCAGAGAAATGAAAAATTGTGCTCCACATGTATACTATGAATTGATATGCAATCTGCTGTCATGTATAACAAATTAGAACAAATGAATGAATGAATTTTTAAAAAGAATAAATTATAACTATTTTTAAGGAAATTATCAATAAAATGATCTTTTACCTAAAAGAAAAAAAAAGAATTTACATTTTCCTCTTGGAATAGATTTTAAATTTAAAAAGAAAAAAAGAAAGAGCACATCATTTTTACAAATCAAACTATCCATAACATTTGGCTTTGCTGAATTTCATATTTGGAAGATATGCAGAAGCAGTTACTCAAAACTCTCCTTGGCCTACCTTGGTGATGTTGAGGTTTGCTGTGCCCCTGGAGCTCACTGACAAGACCTTCAATACCCTGAAGCAGTCTGTTCTCTTTCCCATGCTCTGCCATGGAGATTTCCCTTGCACTGTGCCATAATCCGTGTCCTTCCCTGGACTTCCGTCTTTAGGCCCTGGTTCTTTTCTCTGGAGCTACAAGACGAATCCTGATTCGGTAACTATCCTGGGTGCACAATGCATACCATTGTTTATATGTAACCTTGATTAAGCCTTACCACGCCTCTGGCATCACTAGTCCCATTTCAAAGATGAAGAAATGAAGCAGTTCATTAACTTACTCAAATCACAAAGCCTACAGCACAGTTGGTATCCACCTTTTAATGACTTCCAACATGCTAGGATTGGTAGAGGAGAAAGAACTAGTCAATGTTTTGGTTTATATGCTTCATTATATCTTTGGAGATTTTTTTCATTACATTTGTCTTTTAAAATATTTTGTCTGACTCCAAATTCCATGCTTAAGTGTGGCAGAGGTTGCTATGGCATCTAGTGTACAGAGACCCAAGATGCTGCCAAACACCTGAATGCACAGGACAGCCCTCCAGAACAGTGACCTGGCCCCCAGTGTCAACAGCACCCAGGTTGAAAAACCCTGTCTTAAATCCTTATTTTTGAAATTTTCTTTTTTTAAATTTATTTTTTAGTTTATAGGTGGACACAATATCTTTATTTTATTTTTATGTGGTGCTGAGTATCGAACCCAGTGCCTCACACATGCTACGTGAGTACTCTACCTCTGAGCCATAACCCCAGTCCCCACTTTGAATATTTTAAGATAGTACTCATTCCTTCCTGCATCATCTACCTGTTGTACAGAAAAAATGTGCTATTATTTCATCTGTACTTTTTATGTGATTGTTTACCTGTCCACCCCCTACTCTATCATCTGATTAGATATAGGCTTTGGTGAACTCTGTTAGTATAAGGAGAATAATAAATAAGAGCCTATTCAATTCAACCCAAAAAGTTCTATTCAGGTTGTTCATATTTTAAGTTCTTCATTTCTCCTAAGATATAAATGTCACTAAAGACTGAAAGAAAAATTGGATTCTCTGCAAACTTAATAATTCTGTAGCATTCGTCTTCAATAAATTCGTTGCTGCTTTGACTTTACGAGAGTGAGAAAGTCCTGGCTTTTGAAACACTACATAAGTTAGTTCTTGATAAGTGGCTGATCAATCATTCAGCCCACATTTATTGGCCACCTAATGTGTACACAGAACACTTCCACATGTCAGAGAAAGATGATTAAAAAAAAAAAAGAGGGAACCTGTGTACACAGAACACTTCCACATGTCAGAGAAAAATGATTTAAAAAAAAGAGGGAAAATATTGCAGGGAGTAATTATCTAGAAGAATATGACAAATGTGCACACAACTATAAAATCCAGCAGAAAACCATAATATAACAAATGAAGTAAACTATACATAAAGGTGGTAGAGATAACAAAGTATTCATGAAAGAGATAGCACTTCATCTAAACAAGGCTAGAAAGATGTGAGGGCTTCCAATGCCAGTCTAAGTGATTTTTATTTAATAATGAGTTGAGACTTGCCTTTGAACTTCTGTTGGAAAATTGCCAGAATGCTTACCAAGTCATATTTTCTTCACAGATCGATGGAACATTTAAAATAGATATTCCCCCAGTTCTCCTGGGCTACAGTAAGGAGAGAAACATGATTCTCGAGCGAGGCTTTGATTCTGTCCGAAGCTTAAGTGAAGGTTCCTACATCACCCTGTTCATCACCATCGAGCCTCAGCTGGTTCCTGGAGAGTCAGTTCGAGAAAAGGTAACTCTGCTGAGGGTCTAGAACCCACGTCCCCTGCCAGTGAAGCAGGAGAGGAGATTACCAGGTGGAGCTTTATAAACTCTTCACCATACAAACAGATTCTCCTACTGCAATCTCTGTTGATTATTCTTTCAGTTTGAACAGAATGACAGTAAAAGAACAGATGTGTGGGTTTGCACTTCCACTGAGCCAATAATTAGGTCAGTCAGCAGTCTAAACTTTTAGGCAGAGCAAGACAAATGTAAACACGTTCTGCTTTTAGAAGAATTTTTCTCAATGTGAAGAAAATGAAATGTGACAAATGAGAACATCAGATTGCTCTTTCATTTGACATTTGCTGGCAAGCATGCTGAAATAGATTTCCATGTCTGACCTCACATCCCTGGCTGTGCTATGAGTAGATTCATAGGCTCATAAGGCCAGATGACCTTCAAGGGTCATTACATTTCATTTCATGAAATAAACAAACATCTGCACAAGTACAGTTTTAGATAGTTCTAGAAAAAAGAATTTCTAGAACATCCATTTGTTAACTATTCCCAACCTTCATCATGAGGAAATAGCCTTCCTAATGTAAATGCTTACACGTTGGATTTGGGAGAAGATATTGTGACCTCTTATGCATATGTAAACTAATCCAGTAGTAACCACCACCACCCATGTTTGAAGTCCCTTACTCTGTCCTCAGCACTGTCAGAGGCTGGAGACGTGTTCTCTTCTTTCACACTTACAGGTATCTTGGGCATGGGTCTCCAACTTAGAGGTGAGAAAAGGCAGACTCTTTTTCTGCAGGGGCACACAGGTAGCACATGGCAGAGGTGAGACTTAAATGTCTGTCTGGCTCCACCTTGTATTCATTCAACCCACAGTACTGAGCATCCCCAGAGCTCTAGGCAGGGGGTAGAGCAGACTAGCAGGTGGAGACTCCGCCCACATTACATCCAGCATGCCACATGTTGTCCACCTCCAACCTCTGAGTGCTGAGGAACTGCATATTTTGCTGACTCTAGTTTCCCATTGTAATTAAGATTCAGATGGAGATGGAAAAAAAACAAAGTGAGCACATTTCTGTTTCTTTTCCTGTATTACAATTTAGTTCAGAGAAAAATACTTTTTATATTCCATTTACAAGGCACTTCTAGGACATGAGGATTATTGGAAATCCAAATGTACTGAAATTCAGATTAATTTTACATGCTAAGGTTTATCACTAATGCTCAGGTTCTCAAGAAAACATTAAAATACATGCATTTCAAAATATTTTCAGAAAGGGAAATATGTATTCTGAATGTTTGTCTTCATGTATAAACTCAAGAGAAGGATGACGAGTATATTTGCATGGAAGAATGCTCCCAGACAAAAGATGAGTTTGTTAATTCTATGAATTCTTAACAAAAGAAAAGGCAGTCGGTTGGGAGCCAGACTGGAGATGAGCTTCCAGTCTGAGGCTGGCAGAAATGATGAAAACCTGGGACTGCTCTGTGCTAAGGCTCCTTCTCCAGCCCTCGCCTCCTGCTACAGGACCCTGCCAAGGTTTCCAGGGCTCAGAACAGGTCCTCAAGTTCTACAGCCTTTTTTCCCTAATGCTGCCTTTAGTGGCATTTCACTGCCCCATGGTGGCTATATGAAGCATTTCTCTTAGATTTCTAAAAAGAGGGCTTATCCTTGGTTGTAGTTTAATAAGACAGGCATATTGATTGACAGGGCCCTGGTATC
Source organism: Ictidomys tridecemlineatus (assembly GCF_052094955.1). Lineage (NCBI taxonomy): Eukaryota > Metazoa > Chordata > Mammalia > Rodentia > Sciuridae > Ictidomys > Ictidomys tridecemlineatus. The sequence goes on from NC_135485.1 coordinate 10,409,077, forward strand.
CTTAATACCCAGTGACAGAAAACACACCACCCCATAGTTCACCTGCAGACTCTTCAGGAGAGAGAAGTTCTCACCTGAAACAATTGGGAATACAACCTTGAGTTGTTCCACCACTAACAGCAACTTCCAGGATTAGCAGATTAGAGTCCCACTATCCATATGGGCAAGTGTCAGACTCCCATATGGAGTCATTCCATATGATTTTTTAAAGGCATTTACGAATGTAAAAGTTTAAAGAATCAGCTCCTGAAACACTTATTTTAAGATTCCTTACTTTATATTGTCTTGGTTAAAAATTAGTTTTTTAAAAATATTTCTATTAATAAAATTTTCTTCTCATTTCTTTTTTCTTCTTTCTTGCTTATGATAGCTGAGCATGCTTAAGAAGGTACCAAGTGTTTTTTTCTACAGTTCATCAGTTGATAGTTACTAGGTTTAATTAACTGCTATCTCCACCATCCTAGGGGATAGGATCCTGATGCCTATGTGATCCTTTGGCCGTGAATATAGATGTCTGCAGGTCCATGAAGAATGTCCAGTTTGGGGCTGGGGTAACTAAGAAGTAGAGCATGTGCTTAGTGTATGCAAAACTCTGGGTTCAATCCAGCACTCCTAAAAATGTCCTGGACATTTTTATTTCATCCAAGTGAGTCTTAGTTGGCATTCAATTAAAAGGTCACCAATATGAATGTCGCCTGCACACTGGGAGCATATGTCCAGTTCCATCAAGTCCATGAGCTGCTTCTTACAGAGACAGTGTACCTCTCAAAATTGTTTCTGGTCTGTAGGGACTTCCACATGTGACTGTTAAGAGGCAGGATAAAACCATTTCATTAATTTAGAGATCAAAGAATGGAACCAGCTAAGACTCCCCCAAATGTCATGTCCAATGAACTTTGAATTTAACAGTTCTGCCTAAATTTATTTCATAACAAACAACCCAAGCCAGGCACAGTGGTGCATACCTGTAATCCCAGTGGCTCAGGAAGCTGGGGCAGGAGGATTGTGGGTCCTAAGCCAGCCTCAGCAATTTACTGAGGCTCTAAGTAACTCAGGGAGACCCTTCCTCCAAATAAAATACAAAAAAGAGCTGGGGATGTGCTCTGGTTAAGTGCCCCTGGGTTCAATCCCTGGTACAAAAAAAGAAAAAGAAACAACACAATCCAGATTCTTTTAGCATTTAGCTCTTTTCCTCGACACTTAAATCACCAACATAGCATACTACTTAAATTCCTGCTTCATGACATAAAATGGCATCCTGGTGGCCTAAATACTATTAATGCCATTAATACTTATTAGGTGGTTATCATATGCATGCTGTTGTATGGAGGAATGCATTCAAACACAGGCCCTGCCCACAATTCACTGCTACAGAGTTAAGATACCGAACATCAAGGGAAAGTGGTAGAAAACGTTCCTGATGCACTTTTATCTACCTGAAAAGCCAGTAATCAGTAAGGAGTCAAGATCTGTGTGTTCTTCCTGGACAGTGCAATAGCTGCTTCTCCTAGCTGCTCCCATAGCACCCTGTGCTTGTCCCCATAGAAGCTCTGGGCAAGGAGTTGAGCACCTGGTGGCTTGTCAATGTTCCCCTCCAGGCTAGAAGTTCCTTAAGGGGATTATTTCATACTCACTTATCCAGAATATGGGGACTCTTAAAAGCTCAGTAAACATTTTTCAAGTAATTGGATGAATAAGTAAATAAATGGGTTTAAAGGAACAGGGATAAATTCAGGTGGGTATCTTTTTTTGCACCATTTTTGTTTCATAGTTCTCCATCTTTTTGAAAGTACGATTATTTCTGGCTTCACAATTCTATCCTAGGAATCTGTGACAGACATTTTACATTTGAGATGTTAGATTTCTGAGCCTCCCCCTCTTAAAACTAACATTAAAATACACATAAAACTCCATTGCTTGGGCTCATCAATCAGAATTAGTGTGCCGTAGTTTGTTTTTTATAGAGTATTTTAATATTCCCAATGGTTTCCACATGGCTGCTTTGCCTGTTTACTACTTTCTTTTATCCTATAGAATGTATATTTTAAGTGTTTAATAAATCAGTCTAATTAATTATAAATATAATTAAATAAAGCTGCAGGGACACCAAGATGTGATGGTTTTATAAAGATTCACTTGTCAAGCTTCCCAAACCACACTAAATAGTTCACGCTGACTGTCGCATCCACTTATACCACTTTGTCTCCCATGATCATATGTTAAACCCATGGAGTCTTTCTTTTTCAAGTTTGAGTCTCAGGAAGATGAGAAATTGCTTCAAGCAACAGAGAAGTTTCAAGCTGAATGTGCCTTAAAGTTTCCAAATCGTCAGTGCCTTACAACAGTAATTGATATAAGTGGGAAAACTGTGTTTGTTACCCGGTATCTCAAACCTTTAAACCCTCCTAAGGAGCTCCTTAATGCCTACCCCAGTAATCCACAGGCAACAGCAGTAAGTACTCATTGCCTATTATGATGTTACTACCAATGTTTTAAAATTTCAATATATCGCCACTGTACTATTTTTCATAGTATTTAAAAGATATTTCCTGGGGCTGGGGTTGTAGCTCAGCAGTAAAGCGCTTGCTTAGCACATTCGAGTCTGAGTTCGATCCTGAGCACCACAAATAAATAAATAAATAAATACATAGATAGATAGATTAAGATAGATAAATAAAATAAAGCTTAAAAAATAATATTGTATTATAAAAAAAGATTTCCTATATCAAGATCATTGGTGATGAAAGTAATGATTGAGACTTTTTTATTGCCACGGGGCTTATTTTCTTTAGAAGAGTCTGCAGTTCCCAGGGATGACAATAAATAATCCTTAATTCATTCTTTCAATTAATAATTTGAGTGTTTACTAAGTCCCTGGCATTATATTAGGTGGTGAATATTTAACATATGAGAAGGTATTTTGCATTTTTCAAAATGTCTTATGTAAACATGTCTTCACTGTATATTCTCAGTAACTTAGGTTATGACCCACAAGGCCTCTAGCTTTAGAACTCACGTACTTTGTATTATCCTAAAATAACTATTTGGTACTATGCTTATAGCTAGAAGCATTGTTGATTAAAATTAAGCAAAAAAAAAATATTTCAACAACTTAAGCATTTTCAGCACTTAGGTCATCACTCCAAAGGACCCACACACTGGATCGCGTTAAATATACATGTTCCATTTGCTGACTTAAAATTACCACGCCCATCACAAACTCCTGAACCAGAAGCCAAATGTTAAACAGGACATTTACATGAGTAACCCATAATGTTTTTGGAGAATGGGCAGCATAGGGAGTGACTGCTGCTAACAGTCATTCACATAAAGATTTAGAAATAAGATTTTTTTTTGCAGATGTAGATATATATATATATATATAGATATATATATATATATAAACTTGTGTTCTACATGTCATTTCTTCAAGTAATTTTTATTGGAAACCATAATAAGGACTTCTATTCTGTCTAGCAGAGTAATGTAATGTACAGAATATTTCTCCCAGTAGAGAACATTTACAAGTGATAATACATTAAATGTTTCAAATATTTTAAAAATCATGGCTGAAACAGAAGTAAAGTGAAGGGGGCGGGGGAGCGGTGAGAAATACAGAGACAAGAAACAAGAATGCAATATTCTACAAGGGTGAGGGCTTGAAATAGTGTCTGCTGTCCTTCCTGACAACTAGAGCTGAGTTTCAGTGAGCCGCAGGCTGTGGGAGATGGGAGACCTAGAGCAGGCTGGAAGCTTAGAGACTCAGGTGGAGATGAGTGAGGGTAATGGCCTTAAGGGATAAAGTGGGAAGTTCTTGCCCTGAGAAGGAATCCAGCTGCCTAGCTTTGCCTCTGGATGAAAGAGAAATAAAGAGTTGTTTTTTTTTTTTCCTCCCTGGGTTCATTCCCAGCATCCCTCCCCACCAAAAAGAGTCTTTCCGGAGAACTCCTAATCGTTAACCTGTATTTACTCACTTATGGGATTAGAGTTTATATTGTCTGTAGGACCCAAAAAAACTTGAACCAAAAATTTAGTTGAAAGTATTCACTTTTGGTAACAATCCCAGATCCCCGTCAAAAGCAAATACAAATCCTTCTAGAAGAAAGTCATTTCATCTCAATGAAGAAATAAGTCACCATAAAGAAGGTTAAGAATTAGCATAAACAGGGCTGGGGTTATGGCTCAGTGGTACAGCACTTGCCTAGCACATTCGAGATCCTGGGTTCAATCCTCAGCACCACATAAAAATAAATAAAATAAAGGTATTGTATCCAACTACAACTAAATAAAGAAAGAAATATTTTTTTAAAAGACTTAGAATAAATAATAAGCTGACGAATCTAGCCACAAAGACTATAGACAGATTTATCAGTACAGGATGTAAAATAAATATTGTTTTTAGTTAGCTTTTTCACTGCTGTGTCTAAAAGACCCAACCAGAACAACTTTAGAGGAGGATGAGTTTGTTTGGGAACTCACAGTTTCAGAGGTCTCAATCCACATACATCCGGCTCTATTCCTAGGAGGAATAAAGGTGAGGCAGAATATCATGGCAGAAGAGTGTAGTGGAGGGAAGCAGCTCATATGCTGATCAGGAAGCAAAGAGAGACTCCACTCCCCAAGTGCAAATATATACCCCAAAGCCACGCCCCCAATGCCCACCTCCTCCAGCCACACCGCACCTGCCTCCAGTTACCACTCAATTAATCCCATCAGGGATTAATTCACTCATTAATTTAAGGTTCTTACAAGCAGTAATGAAAAATACAATAGTTATATTTAGAAATTAAACAAACAGATTCAGTGGAACATTAAATACAGAGTTAGTGAACTAGAATGCACATGCAAACAAGTTACTTGGAATACACACAGGCATGGGAAGATAGAAAAGAATGCTTAGAGGCAGAGGACATGCAGGAGGAGGTCCAAACTGTGTAAAATGGAGTAAGATGATACTCAAATAGTCTAAGCCAGGAGTTTCCAAGACAATCCTCTGATTCAGGAAGTGCAGTAAATCCTAAGCAGGATAAATAAAAAGAAATCAAAATCTAGGCAGAACATAAAGATTAAGATAATCTTTAAAGCAGTTAGAAAACATAGATTATCTACAGAAGAAAAATGATTGGAATAACAGACTTGTTAGTTGCACAATGAGCCAGAAAAGAAGACTCTTGACAAGGCTTACAAAATAGCCTTTTGTCAAACTAGTTGTTGATAGTCAGGGAAACTGTCCTTCACACAAGTGTTGTGAGAATCACAACCAAAAGATTCTTACTAAAGGAATCACAAAATGTATGGACTGAACGTGAAAGGAAAATCCTAAATAGGATACACAATACTTGGTGAAGAAACGGGAAACTTGTGAGTGAATCTACAATATTGTCATGTGGTGTGTGTGTGTGTGTGTGTGTGTGTGTGTGTGTGTGTGTCCCCAGGTCCTTGTGCATGCCAGGCAAGGGCTCTCTACCCATGAGCTGCACCCACAGCCCACACACACTGTCTTACAAGCCATAATAATAGCAATGTGGGTGAAAAATAGATACAACAAAAATCATGAAAAAAGTGTGAATGTGTCAGGACAGGGCTGATGAGAGTATTTTAATGCCCTTGATATTCTTCAAAATAAAGGCAAATATGTTGGGGCTGGGGATGTGGCTCAAGCGGTAGTGCGCTCGCCTGGCATGCGTGCGGCCCAGGTTCGATCCTCAGCACCACATACCAACAAAGATGTTGTGTCCGCCGAGAACTAAAAAATAAATATTAAAAAAATTCTCTCTCTCTCCTCTCTCACTCTCTCTTTAAAAAAAATAAAATAAAATAAAGGCAAAGATGCTAACTTTAGAATTTCATTTAAATATACATATTGAAATTTCTAGATTAGCCCCTGAATAAATGATAAGGGTGTATTTAACTTCTAAACTAGCAAGAAAGAAAATGAAACGGAGTGAAGAGAGTTGGAGGGGAAAAAGAACTAGAAAAAGTATGGAAAGTAAAAATACAGAATAAGATGATAGGAATAGTGTATGACAGAAATAAGTACAAGTCAAAAAGAAAAAGAAAAATGTAACCACATTAAAATTGAGAACTTGAGGGGCTGAGGATGCAGCTTAGTGACAGAGTACTTGCCTAGCATGTGGAAAGCCTTGGGTTCAATTCTCAGTGGTGGGGTTGGATTGAGAACTTGAGTTTATCCAAAGACACCATAAATAAAATGAAAAATGAAGCCACAAATCAGGAGATGATATTTACAACAAATATAATACAGAAAGGGACAGACACAGAATAAAAGCCAAAAAAAAATCCTCTTACATATCAGTATAAAAATGTGCAAATTTGGAAATGTGCAAAAAATTCAAACAAGTAGAAACATGGATAGGCCAATAAACATGGCATGATAACCTCGTTAAAAAATTTTAAAATATGAATTAAAACTACAAGGATGTCCAGATCTTGGTTCTTAAACACCATCCCCTCAGAAGTGAACCAGACTCCTTGGAGAAATGCTGCCTTTAAGACAGCTAAGGAAAGTACACCATGACCTGGAAAGTCCTATTATACCCGAAAGTGAAGAAGTGGAGAGGGAGAAAAAAAAAAGACCAGGACACTTCAAAGGGACACAGAAGCCAGTTTCTTCATCTGTGAAAGATAAATAATAGCCATAACCTTCTGCATAGGATGTCTGGTGAGGATTAAGGTAATACAATAGCAGGTTCATAATGAGCATCCCTGTTTGTGAAATACGAAAGTTACTTTAAGAAATTCGATAGGGAGGGGGCTGGGGTTGTGTCTCAGTGGTAAAGCACTTGCCTAGCACATGTGAAGCCCTGGATTCAATCCTCAGCACCACATAAAAAAATGAGTAAACAAATAAAGGTATTGTGTCCCAACTACAACTAAAAAAAAAATTGAAAACAACAAAAATGAAACGTGGTAGGGTTTGATGCTATCTATTTTTTTTTGGAAACAGTTTTTTAAAGCTGATCTTGTGTCTACAGGAACTGGTAGCTCGATACGTGTCCTTGATTCCTTTCTTGCCGGACACTGTTTCATTTGCCAGTATCTGTGACCTCTGGAGCACCTCTGATGTAAGTTGCTCTCCCTCTCAGGGAGAGGTTTACTAACTTGAGCTAACTTAACTGAATCTCTCTAAATGGCTTGCAAGTCATCTTCAACTGGAACATTCATTTGCCATCAAAAATAAAATCTATTTGACCATATGAACTAAAATTCTGAAGTATTTCTGTTCCTGGTTCAATTATCTCAAAGTTCCTAAGTTAAAAATAGAAAGAATAAAAAAATTACACTTCAGATGTCTTAATGCTGAATTGTCCATCTAGTATTATTACCTTCATATACTGAAGTATATGAAGACTTAGCCCAGTCTTTAAAAAAATCAAAATTGCACTCTATATTATAATTGGAAATGGTATATTCATTAATTCGTGGACTTCTTAAGGCATGTCATATCATTATTTATTTAGGACAATCACCTGCCAAATACCAGGCACTATACTAAGGCCTAAATGTGAGCTACATCTCCACTTTCATGGAATTTACAATTGATGTGTAGTGCATAAATTTTCAAAGGAATCTTAGGTAGTACAAAACAAACATCACAGATACTCATTCTGTTTCTGAGTCTCATGTTGCACTTTTTGCATTACAGAGTATGATACAGCTTCCTTTGAAGGATAGTACTACATTGAAGAAATCAAGTACATTTTATAGTTTTTGTTCCCCAGTATATTTTGGCAACATAAGCTTTGATAATTTTAGAAATAAAATTCTATAACCTTGAGGGATCTATAAGAAGCTCTGTGAAGACTAGAACAGTTCATGTACCCTAGAGGCAGACTGGCCATACCACTGCCTGGGGATTGCTTTATTGATCTGTGCCTCTACTTCCTCCTCTGTAAAAACTTGGAAACAAGAATACTTTCCTTAAAAAGTTAATCTAGGAAGAAATGAACTCATGCATAAAATATACTTTAAAAACCACTTAGCACATAGTGTACTTTCATTTATATATGAAAACTAAAACTTTGAAATTAGTGTCTTCCCTACCCCACCCCAATCACACTGGGTGTTAATTCTTGAAATCCACATTGAAAGCATCAGTGTTAAAGAAAACGTCATGTTCACCAGAAGTGTTTTTGCTGTTTTAAAGATTATCAACACAGGGTCAACATTTTGGGAAAGATTTTAAAAACAAGTCTCATGCTTTAAGAAACTAATTTCAACTATGACCTACTAAAATCTGCATGGCCAATCCAGAATGAAGCAGTCAGTCAATACAACATTTTTTTTTTCTTTTTTGTCAGCAATTTCTTGATCTCCTGGCAGGAGATGAGGAAGAGCATGCAGTGTTGCTATGTAATTACTTTCTGTTCCTGGGTAAGAAGGCCTGGCTGGTGATGGGCAATGCTATTCCTGAGGTAAGACACTTAGGCTGGCTTCAGCAGAAGAGTGTATTTGTCTAACCCACTTAAATGTTCAGATCATGGCCAGAACTTGTTTTCATAATAATTCTCTCAGTTTCTCAGAAAGTAGCCCAGAGATAACCTTAACTACCATGGGTAACATATGAAATGGTTTAACAAGGTACTAGCAACCCTATAAAGTACTTCAAATTGTTTTTTTTTTTTTAAGCAAGCCCAGAACTTTTACCATCCAAAGTCCTCATTTAACAGTCCTTTTAGCTTTCCCTGTCCACATTCTTGAGCATTCTGATTCCTTTCGGAATCGCATGTTCTGCACCCTAAGGAGGGAAAAGGATTCAAAGCAGTGTGATGAGGCGAGAAATCTCTCCTTTCATGCCCACTGCTTCTATGAGATGTATGCTAACTTGGCAGGCAATGGGGACAAGCCAGATAACCTAGGAGCAAAGAAAAGAATGTTGACAGCTGTATCTTGATGTTAGCATTGCTATTTTTATGAAATTGCAGACATAGTGACTATCTGAATTTTAGCCTTTTAGCCACAGAAAATATCCCCCAAATTTGGGCAATGATGGGTAATTGTGGATCCAAGGATAGAAATTTCACATGGGTTGAAGCAGATTACCCAAAGAATATTTCAAAAAGAGGCCATAGAGATCAGGTACACCAAGTGACCCTAAGCAAGTCACTTCACGACTTGAAGGCTATTATAAATAAGCATATTGTAAAGTGAAATCATGCATAAGCAATAAATAAATCAATCATTGTAATAAAAGAATCTACCAATACACAAGTATTATGGGCAAAAAGTAAAAGTCCCTCTTCAGGCTCCAATCCCAAGCCCACTCTCCTCCAAGTATAGTCACTTTAACAGTTTGGTAGGTATCATTTTACCCCAGTAAGCTTTCCATCACGGTGACAAAATAGCTGAGATAATCAGCTAACAAGGGGGAAAAATGTACTCTGGCTCATGATTTTAGAGGTTTTGCTCCATGTTGGGCCTGTGATGAGGCAGGACATTATGATAGGGAGTGAGTGGTGGAGCAGAGCTACTCACCTCATGGTGGCCAGAAGCAAAGAGAGAGCGCTTTGGTGATAAATCCCCTCCCTCGAAAGTCACAGATGAAGGATCCATTCATAAGATCAAAGCCCTCAGGATCCCATCATCCACCAAGGCCCCACCTCTGAACACTGCTGCACTGGGGACCAAACCTTAAGTATGTGAGCTTTTGGAGGACAGTAAAGATTTAAACGATAAGACCTTTCAAATCTTCTATGCATGTACCTAATTACAAATATGAATCAAATACCTTACTTTATTCAAAATAGTATTCAAACATAATCGGCTTTCTTGGTGCCTGGCATCAAGAAAAATGGCAATTTTACTGACTCTAACAAGAAAATGCCAATGACTGCTTATTTCCACTAATAGTTCATTTTTCAACCAATTGTAAAATATTCTGGTTGGGTGACTATTGTCTTTATTTGGTCACTATACTAATAACAGACACAAAAAATTTCCCCAAAAAGTTGATTTCATTTTTAAAGTCAGTACAACTCAGAACTTCAAATTAATGTTTTCCATTCACCATGGGATTTTAAAAATTAGAGGTTCAACTAAAATAATAAAACATCTATGCAAATTACTATTGACTTTACTTACATCATTAATTGGAAACTGTTTTTAATGGATATTTTCCTTCAGGGTCCAACTGCCTATGTGCTAACTTGGGAACAAAATCATTATTTAATATGGAATCCTTGCAGTGGACACTTTTATGGACAATTTGATACGTTCTGTCCTCTGAAAAGTGTGGGCTGTTTAATTGGTCCTGATAATGTGAGTATTGCCATTTCCTTTTAAACATGGTTGGTTGATTGTTGATTTCTTAAAATTGATCAATTGATTTAAATATCCTATATATCCAAAAACATTATATAAATACACACACACACACACACACAAAACTGAAGAAATGTGGTGGCAAGAACGGTGGCAGAAGTAGTCATCTAAACGGTCCTAAATAAAACTTTTCACCTCACCTGCAGAGAAGCAGAATGAAATTTTAAAATATGGGATTTAGATTCAGAGAACCTGAGTTTCTGCCCTGGTTCTATCTTCAGTTTTCTGTTCTAAAATAGCATGTACAATGGCTAGCCCATAGTTCTTTAAAAACTAAATAAATGTAACTTATCTCCTAAGAATGGGTTTCTTTCTCTCCCTCCCTTTCTTCTTTCTTTGCAGTACAGGGGATTTAACCTAGGGCCTCACACAGGCTAGGCAAGTGCTCCACCACTGAGCTATACCCCAACTCCCTTTTTCTTTTTCAAAGGGAGATGCCCAGGTACTACTGTAGAAATGATTCTGTCATGGGCTGGGTGGGGTGGGGTGGGTGATTTTATTATGAAGGATACTGTGTAAAGCAGTGTTTACAAATATGAGTTAAGGGATCAGACTGCCCGAGTTGAAACTCTTATCATTTACTAGTGTGTGAGCTTGGGGAATTTCTTAATCTCTCACAAACTGTGTCTTCATTGATAAAACAGAGGTGATAGTGGGGTCATTGCTTCTAAGTAGAAAGTGACAATAGAGTGGTTGTGGGAAGTATATGAGATAACTGATGTGGAACACCTGTCACATACTAACAAATGCACCTATGGTTGGTTGAATGTGTTTATACTCATCATGTACTCACCGCTCTCTGAACTTTGTGTATCTGTCAGTAAAAAGTGTGCAGATATCTCCAATACATGTGTTTTTATTTATAAATTATATTTACATGTGTATCAATATTTTATATTACACAAAAAACACTTTAAAAATAAACATAAAAAATAGAAGATCTAATATTTTTCTTCCTATTCTCTGGAGTACGTACCCTACTTTGAAGAAAACTTGTTTACTTTTAAGGCTACAGCTAAATTAGAGGTAATATATGCCAAGTGCCCATCAAAGTACCTGCCTTTCATGGTGTCCAGTAAATGGCTACTCCTATTAATTATATTTCACATTATTACAAATGTGAAAATAGTACTGTGGAGCACTATGTTTATGTTAATTATTACTTTTAATCAAAGTCTTTGTCATAATCATAAGTGATCTGCTAAACTCCTTCTAGGTTTGAGTTATCAAGGTTATCAATAATCAAACAGGGTCAATAGGCATTGAAAAATCCTTTGAAGAACTTTTTTTTTCTTTCAAAATTATTGTTAGCTCTCAAGACAATTACTGTATGGTTGCCCAATTCTCCTAAAGGCAGTGACAGGGGCTCATGATGTGCACCCCAGTGGCAGCTGTCCTAACCCTGCTCTAAGCCTGACTGCTCCCAGTGGAAGACACATAGTGGCTGCAATGGCCTGGCACTCTCAAACCTCACCTGCTCTCTACCCCACCACACAACCTCTTTGGATGATCAGTTCTTTCTCTCCTTCACTCCTTTTCTAAGAATTAAGCTTCTCCCCTTTCTACCATTCCTATTCCAAGACCTGGCTCTCCCAATTGACTCAACTTCCCTCTAGATGTTTTTGCCTATCTACCTGTCTATTTGCTCCAGAGTCCAACAATTCTGAATTATGCTTTTTCCAACCTGAATGCACTCTGAACTGCTACTGCCTGCCTTTCCTTTCCTTCTAGAATTCTTCAAATACTAGTTATAACTCCTCTTCCCTTTGTCAGTACTCAGACCTTAACCCACCATAATCTAGCTCCTCTTTCCTGACATTACTACAAAAATTAAACTCAACAAGTACCATTGTCTTGCTAATAAATAAATCCAATGGCTTATCCTCATTCCTCACTCTTCTTCCAAATATGTAACACAGCTAATCCCTTCTTCAAGAAAAATCATGTTCCGGGGCTAGGGATGTGGCTCAAGCGGTAGCGTGCTCACCTGGCATGCGTGCGGCCCGGGTTCGATCCTCAGCACCACATACCAACAAAGATGTTGTGTCCGCCGAGAACTAAAAAATAAATATTAAAAAAAATTCTCTCTCTCTCTCCTCTCTCACTCTCTCTTTTAAAAAAAAAAAAAATCATGTTCCCCTCCTGGGTTTTGTTGATAAAGGACTAATGTTTTTCAGTTTTTTTGCAAAAGCTTCCTCCCCACTATTGGCTTTTTTTCTCACTCCTAAAATAAATAAATAAAAGATCATAAAGATTCCATATTTAATTCCATATTGTTAGTATGGGCGATTTTTCCCAGGAGTACACCTATTATTATTAACTATGATGCTACATGTAAAACAATAGGTGTGATCCTGGGAGAAATCTAAATACAAGTATTCTGGGTCCCATGTAAAAAATAAAAGTCCCTCTCAGGTTCCAGCCTCAAGCCCACTCTCCTCCCAGGCATAGCCTTTTAATTCCCGCTGCTCTTATCCTCATCTGCTTTCTCCACCTTGCTCACTCCTTGACAGTCACTTTGTTCTCCATCAAACACATCGAGCACACTTTGCCTGCCGGTGTGCTCCCTCCCCTTATTAGATATCTTTGTAAATTTTTCCCTCTTTATTTTAATTTTTGCATTTCTGATTGGAGGTCACTTTTGTAGGGAGAACTTCCCTGTCCACATTAAAAGTTCATGTTCCTGCCTGTTTGTTTCTCTAAAGCCTTCATAGTTATTGCCACATCGATAACAACAAAAACACATTACCAACCTAAATAGCTTCAAACATTTATTCTCATGGGTCTGTGAGTCAGCTGCGAGGGCTGTGTTAATGGAGGGAAGGCTGGGCAGCTTGGCTTCTCACTACAGACCTCTGAGTAGCAGGGAACAGCTCTGCTTCATGTGCTTATTCTGGAACTTGGGAAGAGCGCAAATGGGCAAGCAGGAACACACAAAGCCTTTTTTATTTTTACATACTGATAAACATTTATTTGAGTTTCTTTTTCTGAAACCTGTTTACACACAAAGCCTTTACACACAAAGCCTTTTAAATGTAGACTGACACTTCCATTCCAGTCTACTGGTCAAAAGTCAAGGGGCAGGGAAGGCTGTTTTGTCCCTTACAGTGGAAGGATCTTAACAGTAACATGAAAAAGGATATGACAATGGGACTAGGGATCACTCTTCCACCTCACTGTCGTGTGGTACCCCAGGTATTACTTGTTGATTTGTTTGCTGTAACATCCCCTTAGACCCATGAGGGTAGAGATCATTCACTACTCTATCCCCCATGACTAAGCAGGTACTGGTTAAATATGTTGAGTGAACATTGAATTAAATACTTAAATACATTGCATGAACAAACTGACCACTCATGCAATCACTTAATACCATGACTACATGCTAGGAGCTCTGCTAGAGGCTAAAGGTATTATAGTGAATAAGGGACACAGCCAATGTCCTCAGGCAATAAGTTTGGTGAGGACATGGATGAATAGATAGGCAATCAGAAACAATGATAAATAATAAAAACAGCTAACAACTATTGAGCATTTACTGCATACCAGGCATTATTGTAAGAGGTGCAGATGAATTAACTTATTGAAACCGATCAACCTTCTGAGATTATTACTATTTTCATCCCTCTTTTATGGAGGAGTAAACTGTGACACACAGAAGTTACATAAACCATCCAAGATCACACAGTTGTAAATGTTGCAAGCAAAATTCCAACACAAGTGATCTTGCTCGTGACAAGATCAACATGACAAGTGTCATCTCAGAAACTGTGAGTGGCATGGAAACAAAGAAGTGGCCAAACAACTCAATTAGGAGGCTTTCCAGAAAGGGCACTGTCAGGAAAGTCTAGTCTGTGTTCTAAAAGTGTCCACGTTTCTTACCATCAGGAACTACCTTATTTCACCAAAACTATAATCAACAGTAAGGTGCACCCAACTTCAGATATTTTAAAAAAAAATGTGAAAAATGGCCAATGATAAGTGTGAAGCCCTGATTGTAAAATGGGGGTACAATTTTTAAATCACAAAATGACAAAAGAGGCAGCCTGTGGAACACCTGGTGTCTCTGCTGCCCCTCTGTAATCATACACACATACATGTATGGGTGTGAACATATGTTATCTGCTAACCTATATGCTCATATAATTGTCTTTTTTAGATTTGGTTTAATATTCAACAATATGATTCTCCACTAAGGATAAATTTTGATGTCACCAAGCCCAAGCTGTGGAAATCTTTTTTTTCAAGAAGCCTTCCATATCCTGGCCTTTCCAGTGTTCAGGTATTATTCTTTTATTAAGGCTTATGAGGCTAGGGCTGTAGCTCAGTGGCAGAGTGCTTGCCTAACTTGTGGGAGGCACTGGGTTCAATCCTTAGCACCACAGAAAAACAAATAAATAACCGCATTCTGTCCATCTACAACTACCAAAAAAAAAACAGACTTATGGATAAGAGATTAAGGGATATGAAATCATTATACCAAGATAACTCGGTTCTTCTTGGCCCTCAATTGTATTCCTAGGTATTTAGAACAGAAAATTTGCTTTACAGACTATTTGAGCCAAATTCACACTAAGAAACACACGTTTACATATATGAGACAACTAGTAAACACATTTTAGACATGTATAAGAAAAAGTTATGATATAAAAAGCCCCACGACACAAAGCACCACAAAATATATTCAACTTAATTTTTTTAAGTACTGGTCTCAATTTACTAGATTGATTTCACAACTATGCCAATGAAATGTGAAGTCAAATTGCAGGTCCAGTCTACTAAAAGGCTCATTTACTCAAGAGAGTGCTGGCTTGTAAGTGGTTAGCATGGGCATTGTTCACTAAAACTTTTGTTTCATTTGATAGCTAGATATGTTATGCATTACTAGGTTTGTGAGGTAAAACATAAGTAGTTTTACTGTGGCACAAATCTTTGGAAAAAATTGAAAATCTTTGCCCTAGAGAAATTCTCCCATATGTCAGAAAGTGAAATACAAGATTTTTCATAGCAACAGGGTTTAAAATAGTTTAAGAACTAGAATGATAAAAGAGAAATTATAGTACATTATAGAATATTTTGTAGTAATTAAGTCAACATTAATGAATCTTATTAAGCACTCTAAATATGTTTGCCATTATCCCTAATACACTGAAAGAAAAAGCAATATTCAAAATTATTAAAGTTCAGAATACATGCAAAACAACATAATATGTTGATTAGGAGTACTTGTGTCTACAGTTAAATCACAAACACATAGTATTAATTTGCCCATTTCAATTTATTACAATGTAAGTGCCATTAAGACAGATTTTTATTCATGGCTATATCCCTGTTTTTCCATGACCTGGGAAAGTGCCTGGCAACAGTAGGTACTCAGTATCTGTTGAATGCAGGAATGTTAAAAGACAAATGCAGGTCAGTTACTTCTGTTATGAGAAAGAATAGAATGAAATTGAGAAGGAACTTCAGAGCACTTTAATTACTAAGGTGGATCATAGGCCCGTTGGCATCCCTTATACTATTCTCTATTTCCAGTAAGACATTCATGTCTGAAATTTCATTATTAAAAAAAAAAAAGTTTTAAATTTAGAAAAGGAAAGTACACCTATTAAACTTAGTGTAGGTGATTTCTCTCATTTCTGAACTCTCTTATAGCCTGAAGAGCTGATTTATCAACGCACCGACAAAGCAGCAGCAGCTGAGCTCCAAGACAGGTAACATAATGTTCCTAAATTCACATGTAATCTGCCACTAGAAGTGTAATACCAAACTTTAACAACTCTCAGCCTGGATTAATATGAAATAATTAAGGCAATTAAACTTTAATTCATGTTTACAGATACCAAGTATACACCTGATCTTTAAATCCCTGGGTCAAAATCAGGTTTTAGCATCAGCATTGTGAGAGACAGAAGTGAATACCATTAACACATAGTTCTCCAAAGACCTTACCTCAGGTTAGGGCTTACTATCATGTTATTATGGGTGCTGTTGAGACATATCATAATCCTCAGCTTAAATAATGCCTCTTGGTCCAATTAGTGGCTTGCGGAACTTCAGCTAGTTTATGACCCTAATCCACAGAGAAGGTCAGTAAGAGCTTATAAGAGTCTCTATAATTGCATTCACTTTGTAAAATAGAATGTATTCTCCTAGTTTTATAAATGCAGAAACCAAAGTTCAGAGTAGCCCACGTATTCATTAAATGTTAAAGGGGGTCAGAGGTTTCTGTGTGCCATTTCCATTAGATACAAGTGATGTGAAGAGCATGTTAAGTTACACAGATTAAATGAGACTCCTTTTAAAAAATTACTAGAAAATAATAATTTACTCCCAGTTTCTCTATAAAACCTTATTTGGGATCCCCATCTAGAACCACTAATTCCTACCTGTTTCTTCATTATACTGCTGATCAGTCCCAAGTCACTTATTTCTCTAATATCAAAGTGTTGGGAGCTGGGGTTGTAGCTTAGTAGTAGAGCACTATCCTAGCATGTGTGAGGTACTGGGTTCAATTCTCAGCACCATATATTAATTAATTAATTAATTAAAATAAATAAAGGTCCATTGACAACTATAAAAATAGTTACATAAAAAAGTATCAAAGTGCTTAGCTGAACTCATCATACCTGAACTCAGACCAAATTGAACCCCAAAACAAAATTTGTTCAGTGCCAAAAAAAAAAGTTATTCTATGACTCCTGAGCAATGGGAAGTAGCTAGAACTCCAAGTCTGCACTTGGTTAGAAAATATACAAGAGGCCTTAAAAATCAGCCTTGTTTCAATTTGAACCTAAGCTCTCATCTTACTTCAAAAACATGCCCCCATGAATAGATGACACTATCCCCTACTTCACAGGGTTATTGCTGGGATTCCATAAAAATGTATAAAAAGCACTTACCACCATACCTGGTAAATAATGGCTCAATAAATGGTAGCCATTTTCCTTCATTCTATTTAAGCATCTTATGGATTCAATATATACATTAAAAATGTCTGCACTTTATGTGTGTGTATGTGTGTATGGCTTACTATCATGTTATTATGTGTTATATTATTATATATACTATATAGTTATTAGATATTATGTTATATTGTTATAATGTGTATTATACATAACATTGTTTTATATATATACACACGCGTGCATATACACTCATACATATATCAAATGGGGTGAAGGTATAGCTCAGTGGTATGTGCAAGGTCCTGAGTTTGGTCCCCAGCACCTCCAATAAAATAAAGTTGCAAATATAATAAAAATTTAGTTGCAATAATGCTTGTACTTTGAGGCAGTTTTAAGGCAATTTCAAAAAAATTCTATCATCATGAATAACAGTTACTGTGGATACAATCAATATGATAATCAATATGATGCACTAACATTAACAGCCTTACAACTATTTGAAGTTTTAAACATAAGCTCCCTTATGTCTGAGTCTAACTTATCTGTCTGTATAAACCAATACAATTAATTAGTTATTTGAACTCAACACATTCTGCCTGAGAACGTGTTCTTAGTCCAGAGTTTTACTCAGTGACTAATCCACTTTGGCCTTCACACTGTTTATCCAACAAAGTTATCTTAGTTATGTAACTGCCTTACAGGTTTTTTATCCAGCTATAGATAATGAACACATGGCATTATCAATAGGCAGTAAAGAGAAAGACATATTGTCTGTAAGAATTTAGCAGAGAAAAATAATCAGTGTAAAACCATGTATTGTATTTAGGTAGCTTCCATTCAGCTATTTTCAAGCATCTGTTGTGGCCCTTAGGATATAATATGCTTCCTGTTTATAGGTCCATTTCCCAGCCCAACAATACATAATCTGTATGGACAAGGATCGCCTGTGTTAAATTTTAAATCCCAGGGATTAGCCCACAAGTTACAAACTACATCTAGTGAACACCACCACACACAAAAGGTTACATAATCACACACATTACGTTAAAAAAAAAAAAAACAAAGAATAAGTCACCAAAAAATAAAATTTATTTTTTATAAACAGGATTGAAAAAATACTAAAAGAAAAAATCATGGACTGGAGGCCACGCCATCTTACGAGGTGGAATAGGTACTGTACCTCCACACTGCGCCACTTCTTGCCTTTGTTGGAAAGAAGTCAAGGAGAAGATGTAGAAGATGACCACAGAGCAGAACTACTGAAACAGCTAGGAGACTACAGGGTAAGCACAAATGGCTTGTCAACTTACCCCGTGGATTCCCAATTTCATATCAGAAATTAACCCAATAATGGGATTATGAAATCAAAATAGCTATATTGCTTCTCCAAGTACATATATAAAGTAGCATAGACTAAAATATGTAATTTAAGTTTTAAACCTCAGTAATTAAATAACAAAATGCCTCTGTAATACTACAAGATCATATTTTTTTGTAACAGGGATGTATGAAAAATACTTATAAAATACATCATAAATATTAAAATAAAATGAAAACATCTGGCTAAATATTATATTCAAATGTGCATAAAGGTGAAAATAAATACTCTAGATCAGTTTTATAAAGGACATGGTTTTACACTGATTACTTTTCCATGCTAAGTTCTTATTAACAGATAATATGTAGGTTGTGATGTCATTTGGACAGTTTTTCTGTTCAGCTATATGTTAACAATATAGAAAATAGGGAGGGAGTGCTTAATATCTGTTGTTGTTTATAGTATGGTATAGTATTACTATTCCTCTTTACTGCCTATTTATTGCCTATCTATAGCTGGATAACAAAACCTGTAAGGCAGTTACAAAACTAAGATAACTTTGTTGGGTTATCAGTGTGAATGAAGGTCAAAGTGGATTAGTCACTGAGTAAAACTCAGGACTAAGGACAGGTTCTCAGGAAGAATGTGTTATTTGAACTTAACAAAATCTAAACAGGGTCAAACAGAAAATTTACTGGCTTAATTAGGTTAAACTTAACAGGTATGAGGTCACACACCTGAAAATACCTGTACATGCTGTTCAGGATGAGAGCATCTCTGTATTTCTAGCATGTTTCCCAAAGCTCACTTTGATCTCATGCCCATTCCCCTAGATTAATCTTTGGGATGAGACTGAAGTGCACTGACTAACCTAGGTCTGAGGAATTGCATGGATTACTATGCAAACTAGGAACAATTACCAAGAGGGAAAGGAATGGGCAAGAATGGGTGACTAACAGGTATCTTATATGCTAATATACTATAAACAACAACAGGTATTAAGCACTCCCTTCCCTGTTTTCTGTATTGTTAACATACAGCTGAACAGAAAAACTGTCCAAATGACATCATGACCCACAAGACTTAACTGTATTAAGAAATACATGGGGGGAAACACTGAAATCTTCAAACATCACTAACTACAAATGTTCTTGTTTTTCTTTTCTATCTCAGTTCTCTGGATTTCCCCTTCATATGCCCTATTCTGAAGTGAAGCCTTTAATTGAAGCTGTGTATAGCACTGGAGTACATAATATAGATGTTCCTAATGTTGAGTTTGCTTTAGCTGTATATATCCACCCATATCCCAAAAATGTTTTGTCTGTTTGGATCTATGTTGCCTCCCTTATACGCAACAGGTAATTTTTTCATTGAGAATTCTGCATCATGTAAAACTTATAATTAGCATATAAGAACATTTTTCATTATATTGATCATACCAGAGGAATAAAATATTATTTTCAAATAATGAAATAAACTTTATTATCTTTTTCACACTGTGTAAAAATAAGCGTTTTTACTAGTAGTCTATTTTATCTCTACCACTGTGATCTTAAATTCAACCGAGATTACCCACAGGAGGGTACACTAGGTCTCGGGCCTGTGCTTTTTCTACTTGCTTATCTTCTGTTTGGAAAATGCTTCTCCTTTGTCTGTCCAACAGAATGTCAACCATATTTCTAAGACCCAGAAAAACAATACTTCACCACTTTTCTGGGGGAAGAAGTAACAATTACACACTATCAGTACTATCAGTATTTTTTAATGTTAAATATTCCATGTTACCCTATAGAAGTACTGAGCAGGAACACACATGTACACATTCACACATTTATACTCACTGAAACAAGACAGCACTGGGGGTAGAAGTAATATAAATATTCACAAAAGAGGTAGTAATTTAAAATAAAACGTACACTGGGGTTTAATGGTAGAGCACTTGCTTTAACATGAGCAAGGTCCAGGGTTGGATGCCCAGCATCTCAAGACAAAGAACAAAACCCTCAGATATTGCTGTGGACTTGTGTGCACCCTGCTGCAATTCATGTTAGGAACCCTAATCCATAAGGGAAGGGTATTTGGAGTGAAGCCTCTAGGAGATAACTGGGCATGAGGGCAGAGCCTTTATGATAGCTTTAGTGCACTTTTTTTTAAGAAGAGATGGGAAAGGGCTTGCTCTCTATCCTCTTTTTCTTCTCCTTCTCTCTGCCATGTGAAGATACAAAAAGATGACTTTCTACAATAAAAAAATTGTCCACAACAGACATAGTATCTGCTTGGCCTCACAGATCTTGGGAGGATCCCAGCCTCCAGAACTAAGAAATAAATGTATGTTGTGTGAGCTACCCAGTCCATAGTTTTCGGTTATACCAGCCCACATGAAGGCAAACACATTCATATAAAATTAATCCATTAAAAGGACTTAATGTTGCTGGAAACAAAATAGAAATATGTAAAGCAGGATTCTTGACAACAGCACTGACTTTCAGGGCCACATAACCATTTGTTATAGAAGCTGTGTAGTGTAAGACATTATCAGTATCACTGACCTCCACCTACCAGATGCCTGTTGGAGCCCTTCCCTCAGCCAAGTAATTAAAAAAAAAATCCTGAAATGGCCTCTACATCCTCTGAGACAAATGGCCTCCAATTGAGAACTATTTATACAGCTCTCACTTTAAAAATAAATAAATAAATCCATAAAGTCAGAGGGGACAAAGTTAAGGAACAACTTTTAACTTGGCTTTAGCAGTGATCCTCTATCAAGCTATACTGTAATTGTATGTTGACATAGCTTTGCTATCTCTAATATGAATTCTTCAGGGGACAGTTCCATGACTGACTATAACAGCTAACAATAAAACAATACAGAAACAGAATGGCATATCAGTACAGAGCAGAAAGTATGGATAAACCCTAGTTCTGCCATTTGTTAGCTGGGTTCCATGGGCAGGTTAGTTTACTTTCTCCATATGTAAGATGAGAATAATCCCATTATCCACTCCACAGCATGTGTAAAGACTGCACAAGTTAATGCACAGAGAACACTTAGCACGCTGCCGGGCATTAAGTACCTACTATCTGTTCAGGCGCCACAAGGTCCTTCACATAACTGTTGCATTTTCTTCTGAGATCACAAAACCTAAGACAAGTTTGAACCAAGTTTACAGTGTTTCACCAAACATGAACTATCCACTTCAGTTAATAATGAAAAACAGGATAATGTATAAAAATTAAATGCAGATTCAACTATGGCCCCTTGCAACTGTGTGGGGAAGAAGTGGTAGAAAGAGTTAGATTTGATCAGACAGTATGCTGACATATTGAAACCAGTTTGGCTCAAGATAACCAAAATGGTTTGCTAACATCAAGCAGCATAAAACAAAGCAAAAATGAAGCATGTGAATTACTTAGAATCCCTGGGAAACTAGCAGCTCAAAGTTAATTAATTTATCAAAGATAACATTTAAGCCAAGTTCTGAAACATCATTTAACCATGATTTTTTTCCCCCATAAAGATTATAAAAAAATTTCCCTCAAAAATATTGCTGTCTGATTACACAAGAGATAAACCCAAGCCCTTCCTTGATGACTCAGGAGAATCCTTGCAGATATTCAATTTTATCATTCAACCCATGTAAATATAGAAGATGAAGTATTGGGCAAAAAGAGACTTACTCCAGAATATTTCTCAGTTTTGTCTTCTCAAAGCAGTCCCTGATGCCAACTAAACAAATAAACGTTATTAATACTCAGGGAAATAAAAATACAGTAACTACGAAACCAGCAACCTTACAAAATAAAACTTTCCTTTGTGTTTTCTTCAAGTGTTAGTTGAATTAAAAAGCACCTGTAAATTCTTATTATACTCAATAAAAGATTTTTCTTCATCTTTAGACAGCACAAATTTTCTGAGTGTAAAGGGAAATCTGTCTTTCTGTAGTGTGTATTTGTCCTACTCCCAAAACAAAAAATGCCAAAGGCCACAAAGATCCTGACTACAATTACTTCTTTTCTTCTTCCCAGTTTTATTTAAAAAAAAAAGTGGCATGGCACTCTTTTCTTCTTCATGACATAAAATTAAACAAGGATGACATAAAATGGACCTAATATGTGCCTTTCTGAATGGTAGGTCTCACTTTTCACAATCTTTTTACAAAAAGCAATTAAGATAAAAATATAGATTCAAATTTTGACTACTGAATGATTCATCTCAAAAAGAAAATTCAAGTCAATAATACTCAGTGTCTATAAAATTGTCAGGATCATAAAACACAAAAGACAAAATATTTAATACTATATTTAATACTATTTTATACTAACATTAATCTGGATTGAGATCTAAAATAAAATCACAACACAAAAGATATTACTTGGTAAAATCCTCAAAGTAAATTTTATTTATACATTTCTTTAAACGATTGTGGAATTTTTAAAAATCCCTCCCAAATTTGACAATATATGGGCAGCAGTGGGAACCAGGGGTCTTGGAAGAAAGCAAATACAAATAGACTGGTGCTCTTCTAGCTCACTGAGCTAACACCAAAAAGCCAATTTACTCTACAACCTTAAAGAATCTCCTATGTGGGTATGTTTGAATTGGCCCTCTGATAATTGTTCAAATAAACAAAAATGTTACAGAAGAGAGATTCATTTCCAAAAAGTGTGATCTTTGAAAATAAAATTTCAGAAATGTGTATCTGAAAAGATCTGTAGAACTTAGTACAGTGTTTCTATGAAGGGATAACCCCAGTGACTTTAAAACTAAAAATAACCTAAAATATACTTTAAATGGCATAGCATTAGTGACATTCTTTTCAAAGCATTCCATTTAAAAGAAATCAAATAAGACTGCTCTCACCCTTATGAAAAAACCTAACCCCTTGCTAAAACAAAGATGTATTTTGCAAGAGAAACACTGTACAATTCACTGGTAAATTAAGATTTCTGAAGTTGTGATAAACGGGGCCAAAACAAGACACAATCAAAAGGGATGGTTAACACAAGAAATGTGCTATAAGTAAAGTGCATGAAAGGAAGCCTGCTCAGCTAAATGAAGTCGACAAAGGTCAGAAGTCAAGGGTCATTCGCCAGAGCGGCAGCAGGCTCGAAAACCACACTGCAAGTTCTGGCATCCACTGGCGGTGTCAGCATGAGGACCTGTATGAAAACAGAGAAATGTGAAAGGAGGAATTTCTTAGAGATCATATAATAGTTTTTCTTATGAAGTAGTTAAGAAGTTTGTTCTCCTAGCAGTAACACTGATATCACAGAAGTAAATCTTATACAGAAAAATCTTATTCAGAAAAAAATTGCCAATAGCAGCTTGACTTTTCTTTCATGGTCCAAAAGGCAAATTGAGGAAGGTAAAGAAATAATTCTTTGGCAACAATCTTACAAACTAAAAACCCAAGAAGAAAAGGAGACAATCTCTAGAAATAAAACTGTCAGGCTCATTTAAAGACATTCTTATACTCTGAACATCCTTCCTAGAAATGTAATTAAGGCAAAAACAACTTCAAATTTATGTAAAAAGTCAGCTAAAGAATCCAGTATTGAGCAATGAGTATCATATTCCAAGTTTAAAACAAAATATACTAGAGAGACATAGACTTAATATGTTTTTCATATTTTTATTTAACATTTGTAGCAAGAAAAAAAATCATATTAGAGTTGGATTAAATTATTTTCCAAAATTTGAGGATATAATGAGTAACCAAACACCTAAGACATAATAAAAAACTGTGATTCACTTACAAAGAAGAGTAATAAAATATTTGTGGATAATTATCCCAGTCACACTATGCTACCCAGACACTAGATAAAAGATACATTAAGGAACATAGCTGAGAATTAGAAAATAACAAAAAAGTTTCACAGCACATATTCAAATGTAAAGCACTCTGCATAAATGACAGGTTTCATAAAGGCAGGCAAATGTGGAAGAGTTATTTCAACTATATTGAAGTCTTTCAGGATGTCTACACCATGAACAAAAAACAATTAATTAGTTCTTTATGTAGCCATTATGACAACCAAAATATTTATAATGATACTATAAAGATCAAAAAATGAAAAAAAGTACATGAAATATAACTTTACATTGGAACATAGCAAATGGATTGTAAGTGAAAAATTATAAAACGCTGGAAGGATACCTAGCTTAACTTAGAAATGTATTCTTTAAATTTTATTTATTTTAGTTGTTGATGGACCTTTATTTTTTATTTATATGCAGTGCTGAGAATCAAGTCCAGTGCCTCACATACTCGAGGCAAGCACTCTACCACTGAGCTACAACCTCAGCCCCTAGAAATGTATTTTAAATTTGTACTGTTTTGTTTTTTTAAAGTAGATTTCAACAAGACTACTATGCTAATACTACTATAATAAAGTAATTCCTTGCAACTAAACATATATAACTTCCCCTTCCATTCCAAAGAGGCATACACAAAAGAAAAGGGATAGTCACTAAAGTGTAATGTTCACACATTTCACTATGGAATAAGTTTCACAATGTATCTTTAAGAAATAGTGAACTTTTACACATCTGTGTAGGATAGCAACAGCTTATGACTTCACTTATTTTTAAATATTTATACTTAATTTTAATATTGACATGATGTCTAGGATTAGTTTCAAATTAACAGAGGAAGCACATATGGGAATAAGTAATGGCACAGATGAAAAAAGGCTGGCCACGGCTTTATAACTGCTGAAGCTAACGGTACATTTAGAATCATTATATTACTCTGTTTATATGTTTTAAATTATTCCACAGTTACTTTAAGTATAAAATTAGATCACTACAAGTCATTTTTATTTCTTCAAAATAAAAATCTTCCCTTTTGAAAGTTAAATGTGTCAAATATTTAAAATTTACAAAGCATTTTTTGTTAATATTATTTTCTCTGAAAATAAGGTACACTGTGAAGCCATCTTAACCACAAAGTCAAAATAATTTTTTTTAGTACACGTTAGTATTTACTAGAAATGCCCCAGTAAGGAATGTTATAGTTTGAAACTCTTTACTTGCTGTCAGTCTTTGCCCAGTTTTCCCTCTGAATATGTTTCAGCTTACCTACCATGCATCACCGAGACCCCCATATTTCTTTGTCTTTGTGCAACCTTTCTATGGTTATAGCTTTGCCTATCAACCATCTAGCACCTTTCTCCAAGATCTAAGCCCTGTCTCACTTACCATCTCCCTGCCCTGACATTTAATCTGTACACAAATTTTTAATTGCTAATTTTTGCCAAATTATGTCTGACTATGATTTTATCAGTATATAATTCTATCCTCAGCTTTTAAGGGAGAAATATGAGACAATGAGACTCAATTTTCCAAGCTAAAACACCCCAAAATTCTTCAAAATGTCTACATTTTTAAAAGAGACTGGCTCTTTCTATCTTGATCAGGTTGGCCCCAAACTCCTCAGCTCAAGAAAGCCTCCAACCTCAGCGTCCTAAACAGGTAGGACTATAGTATTGTCAGCTGCACGTATCTATGTCCCCCCCCCTTTTTTTAATGGCAAAAAGTTAAAGAAGAAATTTCATACTGAATCCAACAGTGGAAAAATCAGAAACAATGGCTGGAAGCAAAGTTTCAAGGAAAAAATGTAAACAGGAGCCTCCATGGGGCAATGGGACCAAGAAAACTATTCTCTTAGAGACTCTTGCCTATCCAGACACTAGAGAACTGTACCACTCTATCCCAAAGATACAAGGGCCTAGCATCCTCAGTTTCCACCCTGTCTACCTGGGTCACTCCGCCCTTAAAGTCTAAGGCATGGTGGGGGGAAAAGGAAGAATAAGGTAAACATAAAAATCTGTGCCCTGGATTAAGTAAAATGCCAACACAGTTGTGATGTCAGCTCATCACAAAACAAAATTCTTGCTGATAATAATATAAAATGCACCAATTCCTTACTATATGTACTAGAATATATTTCAGTGAAATCCTAAATGATAAAGAGAGGAAATTAATATACTGGTGTTTTCAAATGTAAAAGTAGGCTCTATCTTGGGAATCTTATAGGTACATAATCACTAACATGTTAAATGCCTCATAATTACAAAAGCATCATAAGGTCATTAACAGAGCAGTTATTGATATCTGATCCTAATGATCCATGAAAGTAATAGTATTTTCCAAAGCATTTTACTGTGAAGATCAAAGTAAAAGTGAAGACAACCTCTGTTTAAAACCTAGTCTCAAACTGTAGAAAACAGGGAAGAATAGCAATTCCCAAAGCAAGGCAACTGTGAGCAAGGTTAATATAACAAGCATCACAGAAGGACTGCTGAGAAAAGAAAACACATGGACAACAGAAAAAGTAAGGCAGCATCAAAAAGAAATATAACTAGGATACACTGAATTGCCAAGTACCTCAGGTAGAAAGCTAACTATACTTGAGAGATACTAACAATTCTAATGAGAGTTCCCTTAAAATATCTGACTCATCCAGGGCAAATTTCCAACCTCTATGTAGGAGAAAATCAAAATGGTTATTAATATATAGGGCTTAACTACATAAAGAATAACATTATTTAATGATTATGTATGAAGTAAAATTTAAAATGTGTGGCAAAGAATAACTTTTGGAAGAAAACACTTTAAATATTAGATGAAGGTAGCTATTATTTCCCAAAATTTTTACTACAGAATGGATTTATCTTTCCTAGGTTTTAAGTACTATAACTTATGCTATACATCTGCACTTACCTTCACTTACCTTTAATTCCTCTTTAACTTAAATTAGAAATGTAAGAAAGCAAATCATCTGAAACTGTATCACCTCCAGAACTATGAGCTAATCTATCTTAATTCATAAACTATACATACATAGAATTCGAATCAGTATATTTGCTATCATTTTTCAAATGTTCTTCAGAGCTCTAAATTATGCCTTTCCAATTAACACTTCTTAAAAGATAAAGAATTTTGTAGGTGTTATGGCTAAGAATCTTTTAAATTCAAACTAATTAACAGATTTAAAAGCCATGAAGAATCACTGGAAGAACTGAATTTTGCATCTTATAGCAGTACTTTTAATTTTGTTAGAGTAGTTATTGCTTGAATATCTGATAACGATCTTCAAAATTTGCTAGTGCTAGTGCTTAGGAAACAGACCATTCTGCTTTAATTATCACTTACTGATATGAATAATGTTTATCAATATTCTTTTAGCTACTTACAGATTTTAACAAAAAACAACTTTGGTTAAAAGTTACTTTCAAATATTTAAAATATGATCTGTCACCTAAATGTTTTCGTGTTATTCTATAACACTATATCTTAAAACACACTGGTTGCTTTCAGAAATAGTAAATAAAAAGCTCCCCTCCTGCATTTACTAAAATAATTACTGTATAAGCTGAGCTGTTTTAAAAGACACTGTGTCAAGACATCTTGCAAAATGAATACAATTCCAATACTTTCTAGTCACCCTGTGAGCTAGATTTCCATTTCTCCCAAGTCATGCTTTAACAAGTCATAAAAGAAAATTTAAATCTGAACAATTCAAGCACTACCATTTCCTTTCTTATCTTCCAAAGTCAATCATTTGTTGAAAAAATTACCAACCATTTATAAAATTTTTTTCACTGAACAGAAACAATATAGCAGCTACTTTGGAACATTATAGTAGTTATATATTCAAAGCAAGTTAAGATAAAAAGAATACTGACACAGAACAGAAGACTTTAAGCATTAAATATATCCTATCATTTAAATTATTTCAAGAAGTTTAAAAAGGCATAAACACAAAAAGGCAGATAATAAAAATTAACTGAAACCTAATACTTCACAACTCCAAACATTTATATAGCCAAAAATAAATGTAACAAATAAGGTTGTGAGATTTATTCCCAACCCCTGAATAAAGTGTTTTTCTTACAAGAAATAACTGCTTACTGATTATTTTGATGATATGCCCTACAAGTAGAAAGTACATTGAAGCTTCAATGACATAACTTTGTTTATATTAAAAAAAAAAAAAAATCCCTTCTCAACCCCTTTTTGTCCACAAAGGTAACTGCTTCGTCACATCAACATACTCTGCTTTGATAGGCTTAGCAAGCTGCAACAAAAATAACATCATTTTCACGGCTTCTTGATTGTATACTAAAGCAAAAGAGAGCAAAGATATGCTCCAACTTAATGCTAAATATCAAGAACTCCATATCCTGCAAAACAATGTGATTCTAGGAATAGAAGAACTAAAATTCCCATCTCTTATATATAAGAAAAAAGTAATTTCTGAGGAATAGCAAATTGTTAACTCCTCTACTTTGTCACTACTCTCTCTAGTTTTCCTGGCTCCTGTCAATTGTTCTGTTTGAGAAAAACTCAGTTGATCTTCCTGATCTATTACAATGAACTGGGTTCTCAAAGGCAACAGGATGTGGTATAAAAAGATAGGTTAATAGCAGAATCTGAGTGATCTAAATTTTCTTCCAGTTATAAACATAGGAGGTTCACTTGTTTATTAATAATTGAAGGGCAGCTTTTTATGCTTCTGGGAAATTCAGCCTCTACCAATGATGTATCAGTGCCAAAATGGCACTGGGTATATATTAAAAGGCCCACTATAGGGTAGGATAGGCTTCAAACAAACAAATTATGAAATATTTATCTGATGACATTTAAAAGTAGGTTCAAGAATCAATTTCCAAAATACTATGAAAACTTCAGTCATATCTAAAGCATCTCAGCATTTTCTCAACCCCATATACTATGCCCCTGTCAATCTTCACTGAAATTTACCTGGAACCAGACCCAGAATTCCTAAAGAGTTGATATTGCTAAGGCCCTCCTTAATATATTAGACTAAATAAATCTGTCTTACAAGAAAAATGAGTGTGTCATCAGTGAATCTAAAAAAAAATCAGTGTAAGTTTTAGATACACTAAGAAATCAGTGTATCCAAAACATCAATACCTCTAAATTGTTAGTGAAAGCTACAATACCGGAGGAATTTTCAAATTTTTATAAGAATTTTAGTATTTCTACAATAACTTACATTTGTAAATAATTAATCTATTATATGCATCAAAAGCCTAGCAGAACAGATACATCTATCTCACAAGAAAAACTTACCTTTCTAGAAGTTAATTAATGAAAATCTGTGATTGTTTAAAATGTTATCAAATTTAAAGGACTAAATCTGAAAGTATAACAATTTGAGTAATTAGGAATCTACAAATAGAAACCGTAAAATAGAAACCATAAAAAGTATCAGAATGGCTAGAATTTAAAAAATTATTTCCTTCAAAATTATCTCATTGTTAAAATGCATTACCGTTAATGTTGTCACAGTAGTAAAAGTATTCATCATTTAGAGAAGGACATGCTGAGACCAAATCCTGAAGGCCTGCACCAGTTACAGTAAGACAGCCAGAGAGATTAAGGTGCTCCAAGTAAGGCAGCCCTCCTCCCAGAGTCAAAACCCTATAAAGGAAATGGTTTGACAATTAGATCCGTTAAAATGCTTATGCTCCTGGTCCACTGTACCACTAGTTCAGCAAACCTTTCAACTTGGGAACAAGAAAATTTAAGAATTTCTGTAAAACACTTGATAACTAACCTAACATTAGGTAGGAATACATTTAGCTCAGAAAAACTTTATAGGTTTTTGCTAAAGAAATTCAATTAAAGAATCTATGAAACTTTTCTTTATAAGAACATTGCATCAGCTCTTATAGGAAGGAAGTACTGAACCCTGGGATTGTAATGTTCTTTTTACCAGATTGCCTAAGTAAGTAAAAAGTATCAAAAAACAATTTTTTTTTCTGAAGATCACTGAAGTTTTAAACCTAATGACCGTATTACAGTTCCTCAAAAAATTACATTTAGTATATAACCTGGTGTTTCTCTTCTAGGTACTTACCCTATAAAAACTTATACATGACTATTCACAGCAGCATTATCCATATAGCCAAAAATTTTAAATGACTCAAAAGACCATTAGTTAATACATAGAAATACAAAATGTGGCATATCCATACATTAAATGTTATGTAGCCCAAAGTACTGACACATGTTATGAGATGCATGGACCTTGAAAACATGATGCTAAGTGAAAAAAGCAAACACAAAATGATACACATTATATGATTCCATTAATATTATCATTCCAAAATAAATCCACAGAAAAAGAAGGCAGGGCTTCTTTTGCCACGGGCTGAGAGCAAGGGAGAATGGGAGTGATTGCTAATAAGTACTAGGTTTCTTTCCGGGATACTAAAAGTACCTAGTATTCAGTACTTCATAAAAAACTAAAACCCACTAAATTTTATACTTTTAAAAAGGGGTTAATTTTAAGGCTTATGAATTACATATCAATTAAAAAATCTACTAGCATAACGTACAGAAATATAAACATTCATATAAATAGAATAAAATGAAAGAGTACTAAAACAACAGTGGTAAAGCCAAAACATATATTAAGAACAAAACTAAGGGGCTGGGGTTGTGGCTCAGTGGTAGAGCGCTTGCCTAGCACCTGCAAAACGCTGGGTTCGATCCTCAGCACCACATAAAAATAAATAAATAAAATAAAGGCACACATATATATATAAAGGAACAAAACTAAGAACATCAGTATTCCGTATAATAATTATTGAACAATATTACAACAGGAAAAATTGAGAAATGTAGAAAAAGGAAAGAGAAAATTAAGAAGCTAACAATACAATGAATTTAGTAAAAAATAACAACATTATGCAGGTATAGAGAAATTAGGAAGTATGTAAACACTTGAGATTGAGAAGAGTACATTTTAGAATCAAGTGCATACTGAACATATGAGAATTTTGCCTTAGGAAGTATCTGGGAGTACTGAGAGTTCTGTGAATGCACTTTAAAAGAGGAAATCAATATGTTTTTGATCTTACATTTTGGCTTTAAAGAATTTTTCTGTTTTCACATCACAGATTGCTACCATCTCTATAGATTAAGTTAACAGCAGCAGCAGTTCAGAAACTCCATGGTTTGACAGGACCACAATATTAGAAATAATAAGAAAATACAGGTTTAAAGTTTAATAATTTTTCTTTCTTTTTTTTTTTTGGTTATGAGAATTCAATGCTGGAGTTCCATCCTTAGTACTTTCTATTTACTTTTTTTTTTTTTTTTTTTTTTAATTCTGATACAGTGTCTCACCAAGTTGCTGAGGCTGGCCTTGAACTTGTGATCCTCCTGCCTCCTGAGTCACTGGGATTACAGGCATTGCCACTGCACCAGGGTTTGTTCCTCACTACCACCACCCAAAGTGGAACAGTTCATAAAACTAAAATATTCAGTTCAAAAAATGGCATAAAAGCTCTCAAGAGGTTTCTCAATGCAAGACAAACTGCATGGGGTATAAAATTTCATATTACACATATACTTGAGTAAGGGATTTGTGCAGCCACTGGCTTTACTGATCTTAGTAAGAAATCAAACCAGTAAAAAAGTAAACAGCAATTATAATATCATATGATAATGCTCGCCTGGGAATATGTAGAAGGGCCTTGGGAGATCAGAAAAGGTTTCCCAAAAGTGACATAAACTGTGATAGAAATGCAATAAATGAACAGAAATCAATAATGAGATGTTACAGAGCAAATACAGCTAAACATAAACTTTATGAACTTAATGAAGTCATTAATTTTAAGAAACTCGGTGAGATACAAGAGAAAACAGGGACAATTCAATGAAATCAGGAAAAGCAATTTATTATCTAATAAGAAATTCAACAGAGACAGGTATTACAAAAAAAAAAAGAAGAACCAACAAACAAATCTTGGAATTAAAGAACTCAATGAATGAAATAAAAACAAAAGAGAGCTTCAACAGCAGAATAGATCAAGCAAAAGAAACAATCTGAATTTAAAGAAAGGTATTTTGAAATTACCTAGTAAGGCGGGGTGGCAATGAAAAACAGTGATGACAACCTATGAGACTTATGGTACACCATAAAGTCATTAAGTGAGCAAATAATCACATTATGACAGTTACAAAAAGAAGAGAGACAAAAGAGACAAAGGTAAAGAAAGTTTATTTAATGAAATAATTACTTAAAATGTCCAAATCTTAGAAAAGATATGGATATCCAGCTGTATGAAGCTCAAAAATGTCTAGATATTTAATTGAAATAAGTGCTGTACATGGCACAGTTTAATTAAACTGTCAAAAGTTAAAAGACAAAGAATTTTAAAAGTAGTAAGAAGAAAAGTCAGGCCACATGTAAGGAAATCCTTATTATGCTATCAGCAGATTTCTCTGTAGAAACTTGGTAGGCCAGGAGATGATGAGATGAAATGAGATGAGATGGATGAGATGAGATGAGGAGAGAGGAGGGGAGGAGAGGGGAGGGGGAGGGGGAGGGAGGAAGGAAGGAAGGAAGCAAAGAGAGAAAGAAAGAAAGAGAAAGAAAGAGAGAGAGAGAGAGAGAGAGAGAGAGAGAGAAAGAAAGAAAGAAAGAAAGAAAGAAAGAAAGAAAGAAAGAAAGAAAGAAAGAAAGAAAGAAAGAAAGAAAGAAAGAAAGAAAAGAAAGAAAGAAAGACAGACATATGTAGGAAGCAAATTGTGGGCTGGGGTTGTAGCTCAGTGGTTGAGCACTTTGCCTCACATAAAAATAAATAAAAGTACTGTGTCCATATACTACTAAAAATATTTTTTTAAAAAGTAAAATGTGACATCAAAAATAGAGATTGTGAGGCAGAAGGTAAAAGTCTAGAGTTCATGTATACAACTGAAGTTGTTAAAATGATCTATCAGAACTGTAAGGTGTTTTATGCAAGCCTTATGGTAAACACAGAACAACCAACTATAACATACATAAACAGTCAAGAGAAAGGAATCAAAACAGCACTACAGAAAATCTCCAAATTACAAAGATAAATAATAAGAATTTTTAAAAAATTAACAAAATGGCAATAATGACTTCCATAATAACATATATCCATAATAACAATGGATATAAATGGATCAAGTTCTCCAATTAAAGACAGAGTAGATAAATGGGTTGAAAAAGACCCAACTATAGGCTGCCTAAAAGAGACTACCACTAGGCTTAAGGAGAACATGGGCTGAAAATGAAAGTATGAAAGAAGAAATTCCATACAAATGATAACCAAAAGAAAGCAAAGGTGGCTGTATTTAATTAGCTACAATAGAGTTCTAGCTAAGGAGATAAAAAGGTCATTATTTAATGATAAAAGAACTCAATTAAGAGGACAAAACAACTGTAACATAAATATGTACCCAATATTGGAGCACTCAATTATACAAAACAAATAGTAGAGGACATGAAGGACGAAACAGTAATATAATAGTAAAAAACTCCCAATACCTATTTTTAACAACAGATGAATAAGCCCGACAAAAAATTAATAAGGAAAGACTAGAATCGAACTTTACTTTAGATAAAATTTGCCTGATATTTAAAGACCTCTCCATTTGAAAGCTTCAGTATACACACATTCTTCTCTAACACACATGGAATACTTTTGTGGATAGATCAGACCATATGGTAGGCAACAAAACAAATCTTTAACAAAAGACAAAAGACAACAAAAACACAACATACCAAAACTTATGGGATACAGCAAAAGCAGTTGTAAAAGGAAAATTTAGTACAAGAAATGCTACATTAAAAATAGAAATAGGCTAAAGAAATAGTCTAACATTACATCTTAAGGCACTAAAAAAAAGAACAAACTAAGTCCAAAGTTAAAAGAAAGAAGGAAATAATAAAAACCAGGACACACATAAATCAAACAGAGAAACAAAGTTCACAAAAACAAAATTCACAGAACCAAGAGTTGGATTTTTGAAAAAATAAAATCAGCAAACCCTTCGCTATTTCAAAGAAAGAGACTTGAATATATACAATAGAAAATGAGTGTTTCACTTCCTCAGAAATGAAAAGGATTCTAACCGACTATTTTGAATAATTATGTACCAACAAATTCAATAACCTAGAGCTAGTTTTAAGTAAGAAAAATAAAACCTGCCAAAGATGAACTGATAAGAATTAGAAGGCCTGGACAGATAGTAATAAAAAGATAGATGTAGTAATTAAAACATCCCCATGGGCTGGGGTTGTGGCTCAGTGGTAGAGTGCTCACCTAGCATGAGTGAGGCACTGGGTTCAATCCTCAGCACCACATAAAAGTAAAATAAAGATATTGTGTCCACCTCTAACTAAAATATAAGTGTTTAAAAAACACCCTCAACAAAGAAAATCCCAGGAACAGATAGATAGCTCTACAGTTGCATTGGCTATATAGTTAGTTGCATTCTATTAAACTTTCAAACACCAATACTTTCTAAAGTCTTCAAACAAAACAAAAAAAAAACATCAAAGGCAGAGCTGAAGCAGGTACCTGCTAACATACTTTACAAAGCCAGCACTGCCTAATACTTAAACCAAAGATATCACAAGAAAAGTAAACTACAAGTAAATGTCTGTAAATGAACAAAGATAGAAACAGCACATCAAATTTAAACAGTGATCAAGTGAGATTTATCCCTAGCATACAAGGCTAGTTTAAAGTAAATCAATAATGTGATGCATCACATTAACAGAATGAAAGACATAAACTACACGATCGTATCAACTGACACTGAAAAGCACTCAATGAAGTTCTACATGCTTTCTTGAATAAAACTTTTAACTGTTTAGGTACAAAAGGAAAGTTCCTCAATAAAACAAAGGCCATTTGTGGGGAGAAAAAATCTCAGCTAACATTGTAATCAATGGAGAAGAAGTGAAAGCTTTTCCTCTAAGATCTGTACAAAGCAGGACATTCACTCTCACCATTATATCTTACACAATACCAGAAGTACAATCACAAGCAATTACACAAGAAATAAAGTGTCCCCTCTCAAAAAAGAAAAATAACTACCTACATACATACATACACCACACCTACAACAGCAGAATACACATTCTTCTAAAATGTATATGGAACATTCTCTAGAATGAACCATATGTTGGGCTAAAAAAGACTTAATAAGATTAAAATCACATAAAGTATTTTTTCTAATCACAATGGTATAAAATTACAAAGCAATTATCAGAAGGAAAATGAAATATAATATGTGAAAGTTAAAGAATACATTATACAACCAATGAATTAAAGAAGAAATCATAAAGAAATTGATACAAAAGAAAACAGAAAAACATACAAAAGCTTCTGAGATGCAGGAAAAGCAGGTCATAGAAGGAAATTTATAGGGGTCAATGCCAACACTAAATAAGGAAGTTAGGGGGCTGGGGATATAATACAGTTCAGTTGGTAGAGTGCTTGCCCTGCATGCACAAAGCTCTGGGTTCAATCCAAGAAAGGAAGGAAGGAAGGAAGGAAGGAAGGAAGGAAGGGAGGGAGGGAGGGAGGGAGGGGGGGGAAGGAAAGAAAGAAAAGAAAGTTAGGAACTTAACTCTATAGCTTCAAGAATTAGAGAAAGAAGTACAAGCCCAGAGCCAGCAGAGAAAAGGTAATAATAAAGATTAGAGCAAAGACAAAACAGAGAATACAAAAATCAGTGTACTAAAAAAATTAATAGAACCAAGAGCTGAGTCTTTGACATTAAAAAAAAAGATGAAGCTTCAGCTAGATTAAAAGAAGACACAAATTAAACAACTTAGAAATGTAAGCACATTATTACCAATTTTACAGACTTTTAAAAAAATTGCCAGATAGTACTACTAACAACTGTATATATAGGATTACCTACACAAAATAGACAAATTTCAAGAAAACTGACTAGGAAAAGTACTAAAAACTGACTTAAAGCAGAAATGGAAAATCTGAACAGATTTATAATAAGCAAGAACAACCAATCAGTTATTGAAGAGGCCAAACCAGATAGCTTCAATGATGAACTCTACTAAATATTTAAGAATTGATATCAACCCTTATCAAATTTTACCAAAATACTGAAGATGACTTCCTACTCTGTGAGGTCAGCATTGCTTAAAGACACAAAAAGAAAACTATAAGGCCATGTATACAGATGCAAAATTCCCCAACAAAATACTAGAAAACTGAAATTTATTGAAAGGATTATATACCATGACCAAGGGGCTTTATCAATTTCAACATACAAAAATCTGTCAACATAATACATTCTATATTACTACAGGAGGAAAACACATGATCATCTCAATTGATTCAGAAAAAGCATATGAAAAAGGTCAGATATGAAAACAAACATAATGGTCAATTGTGAAAGATTAAGGCTTTTTCCCTAAGATTAAAAACAAGATTAAGAATACTCATTACTGCCACTTCTATTTAACTTAATACTGGAAGTTCTAGCCAGAGTGATTAGACAAGAAATAAAAGGCATCCAAATGGGAAAGGAAGAAGTAAACTCATCTCTTTACAGATAATACCATTTTATATATGGAAAATCCTAAAAGATTACACAGAAAGCCTGCTAGAACTAATAAAGTTAATTCATCATGATAGCAGGATACAGAATAAACACACATCTGGAAAAACCAAGAAAATAAGTCAATTTATAATAGCATCAAAGAAAATACTTAGAAACTAACCAAGTGTGAAAGATTTGTGCGATGAAAATGATAACAATGCTGAAAGAAATTTAAAATGGTCTAAATAGATACAAAGACAATCATGTTCATACATTGGAACACTTAATATTGCTGTCATTATTATTAATGAATAACCAAAAGGATCTACAGATTAGCAGTCCCTATCAAAATCCAAAGAACATTCTTTACAAAAATAGAAAAATCGACCCTAAAATTCATAAGGAACCTCCAAGGACATCAGATAGCCAAACAGTCTTAAAAAAGAAGAAGATTCACACACACTTCTCAATTTCAAAATTGACTACAAAGCTATGATAATCAAAAGTGATGGCATTTCTATTTAGCATAATACTGGAAATTTTAGCCAGAACAATTAGACAAGAAAAAAGAAATCAAAGGCATCCAAATTGCAAAGTGAGAAGTAAAATGAACTTTTTTAGTAAATGACATGATCTTATATTTGAAAACCCCAAAGAATCCATTAAAAAAAATGTTAGAGGTAATAAATAAATTCAGCAAAATAAGAGAATATAAATTCAACACACAAAAATCAGTTTTATTTCTATATACTAGCAATGAACAATATGAAAAGGAAATTAAGAAAACAATTCCATTTACAACAGTATCAAAAAATATAAAATAATTAGGAATAAAAATCACCATGGATTTGTACACTGAAAACTACAAAAGATTGCTGAATAAAATTAAAACAATGACTCAAACATTTGTATGCTAGTGTTTACAACAACACTACTCATAATAGCCTATAGGTAGGAGGAGAAACTAGTATCCACAAGCAGATGAATGGATAAACAAAACATAATAAAAAATACAGGAATATTATTCAATTACAAAAAAAAAAGAATAAAAGTCCTGACACATGCAATAATATGAATGGAACCTTGAAACATGCTAAGTGAAATAAGCCAGACTAAAAATGAACAAGTATATGATTCCACTCTAAGAGAGTTCAAAAGAAGGTTGAAAAGAGACTACTTTCTTATCAAATTCAAGATTTATTCCATTTCTAATAAAAATCACAAAATAGAATATTAAGACCACATGCAATTCTGACTTCATTCTAATTTAAAACCTTGATCGTCAACCTACACTTTTATAGTTATGCTTTTAGCAAGCACCACATAATAAACTTGCCACAACTCATTCTACTTATCCCTGAATAAAACTCAGTGACTAATGCAAAGAGATACAGTGACCGTTCCTAATTAGTATACCTCAATGTTTCTGTTCCCAAAAGTTTAGATGTATGCTTCCATTAGTTGTATTTTTTTTCTCAAACTAGAGAAACCAGTTGTACTTAGTACTATATTACTATAAGTGGTTAATTGAAACATTTTTTAATCTAATATAGTGAATACAAAAAGAGGTAAACTCTAAATCTGTATTTTATTTCCTTAGACTCTTCCCAGGAAATGTATACAAAATACACTAACTTTATCTAGATCTTTACTCAAAAGATGCTTTTTTCCCAAAAGTTTCTCTGCTTCATAAAACAATGGAGTAGCATTCTGTATTATCTATCCTGTAATCCTACATTGTTTTTCTTTAGAATATTTTATCTATTTTATGTTTACTATCTATTTCTACCATTAGACTGTAAACTTCATTGAGGCAGGAAATTTGTCTCCTTTATTCTGGATCCCTAGCAATTAGAACAGGGCAAGAGCAGGCACTCAGTAAATGGCTAAATAATTTCAAAGGAGTGCTTTAAGGAAATTAAAAAGAGAATCTGAACTCAAGAGTGCAGACTATCTTTTTTTTTTTTTTTTTTTTTTTTAATTGGTTGTTCACAACATTACAAAGCTCTTGACATATCATATTTCATACATTAGATTGAAGTGGGTTATGAACTCCCAATTTTACCCCAAATGCAGATTGCAGAATCACGTTGGTTATACATCCACAATTTTACATAATGCCCAATTAGTAATTGTTGTATTCTGCTACCTTTCCTATCCCCTACTATCCCCCCTCCCCTCCCCTCCGAGTGCAGACTATCTTAAAAGCAAAAATCCTCATCAAACTCATGAAAATCCTCAGGAAGAAAAACAATTTGACTTTTTTTTTTTTTTTGTACTAGGGATTGAACCCTGAGGCATTCAACCACTGAGCCACATCCCCAGCCCTTTACTGTATTTTATTTTATTTAGAGATAGGTCTCACTGAGTTTCTTAGGGCCTTGCTAAACTGCTGAAGCTGGCTTTGAACTCTCGATCCTCCTGCCTCTGGAGCCCCTGGGATTACAGGCATGTGCCACCATGCTTGACCTTAAGTATATTTTTTGATGCTAGGGAGTATTAGGTTTGTGCTAAGTAAATTTTTCATATCTGAAATATGTGAACATCTCTCTCCTGAAGAGAAATACATAATCAGTTTTCCAAAGGCTCATGTCAAAGATCAAACAATTATTACATAGCAGTTACTGCTTAGTGAAAATGTATCCTGCATCTCTATGTTACAATTATTCACCTATGTAAGCCTCACAGCTATGCTAGCTATATAGAAATACACAATCAATCAACACCAAGTCTGTCTGGTTCCAAAGCCAGTGAACCATGAACTGACTTCAACAATATGGATAAGAGTACTTATGACCAACAGAGTTCCAAGTGGGTCCCCTAAAACATTCAGAAGAAGGGTTAATTAATGTTTCACATCTACCTCTTTTTTCCTCTAGGGGGGAAAAAAAGTGGTTCGGTTTAATCTGCTAAAAGATGATGGTTACAGAAAAAAGAAAATGTAGAACTTCTCTCACATGCTACTTTTATGTCTTAAGAAAGCAATAAGCAGACCATAATTAAAAATAAAAAATTCTAAACTATTATTACACAATTAGCCTACAGCCTAGCTCTGAAATGCTTTGGTTTTTGCACACACTTCAGCCGCTGTATAACTAAATTACTTCCACAGTCATTCTTTATTTTTCACATCTATGTGAAATCATAATATACACAAATAATACAACTAACAAAATATGGTATACATATTTTCTGTTATACTATCTATAAAAACCATCTTATTCTTCCACTGAAATACCTTTAAAAATATAAGTAGCCATTTACAAAGTATTTATTAAACTTTTAAATTTATATTTTTCTATATCACAAAGGGTTTTAACTGGCTGAAAAAGTTCATGATGGTATCAAGTCATGTTTTTCTACCTTTCTGAAGTAGGTCAGACATTGGTTAAAACTCTTGCTTTAAATAAGTAATTTGAGACTAAGAACATGTCCATTACTCTGGAATTTATTACTCACCTGAGACCATGGTCTGTGATCTGATAACATCCAGAAAGACTGAGAAACAAAAGTACACGGCCAGTCTCTTGGCCAGTCTCTTGATCAGGTTTTTCACTCCCAAAGTAAATTATGTCCTTTCCCCTAGGCAATGTAGTCCTTGATGATTTTCTACACATTGCAGAAGACTCTGGGAGTGCTGACATAGTTCTTAGGGCTGTTCCTGTGCAACAGAATGAATGACCACAATACGCAAAAGCTGGAGAAGCACAATGCTGCTGCCAACAGACACTAGTCCTTAGTCCAACAATATCCTTACTGTAACAAGCAGTTGAAGAACAACCAAAGTTGGATGCTGTTTCCATTACACAGAGACTTTCAACATTTCTATGTCTCCATTCTACAGCATCTTCAATATCAGCCAAATCTTCAGCATCTAACATCCACACGTAAGGAGAAGAGAAACTTTCAGAAGAAACAGACTTAGTCCAGGCGTGTTCGTTATCTATTTCTTCTCCAATGCCTTTGTCAGTTAAACTTTGCAAACAGGCATACCGCTTGGTGGACTGCATGGTAATGTCTTTATTTTTCCATGTAGTCGAAGTAATTTTGCTTGCAGAAGTTTTCAAAAAGCCACTTTGATGAGATGTCAGAATTCCAAGAGCTCTGGAAATCTTCTCTAGAGCCACATCTGTGATTTTCTCACATCCAGACAGATCAAGATGCCTAAGACTCTGGCAACAACCAAGCCAAGACCAACTGTAATTAAGAGGTTACAAGACAATTAATAGATGTCGCTAATTTCTTCAAAAGCATGTAAATACATGTTTCTAGAAGGATTATTAAAAGAAAAATTTTAAATCTACTGTAATTATTCAAACACAATAACAATTATCAGGCATTATTTTTGGTGTTAGGGATACAAAAAAAGAATAATAATTAGGAACTAATAGTATTACTAGCCTAACGGAAGGGTAGAATGGAAGAAGGACAGAGATGGGATGAACTTACGTTTAATATTCTAAAAGTAAAATATACACACAAAAGAAAGAATAACCAATGATTAATGAAAGAAAATACAGAAGAAATAAGCTCTAGAAATTGATAATCATTAGCCTTGGAAAGAGAAGAGTTTATCTGTTCCTTT
Source organism: Ictidomys tridecemlineatus (assembly GCF_052094955.1). Lineage (NCBI taxonomy): Eukaryota > Metazoa > Chordata > Mammalia > Rodentia > Sciuridae > Ictidomys > Ictidomys tridecemlineatus. Next base: position 10,450,599 of record NC_135485.1, read on the forward strand.
GAAATAGAAAATGCTAGGATGGGAGAGAAAAGGCAATCTAAATAAAGGGGAAATTTATCCATGCTATCCAAGGAAGTATAGCTGTAAAGAGTGAAGACAGAAAAAAGTAGTACAGCACCAGAAAACCTGATAAGAATGAAAATGGAGCTTTGCCAAATGGCACTTAATAGCCCAACAGAAATCTTAAAAACATAATGCCACACTACATAGTAGCTCAAAGTCCTATACACAATACTCAATTATAGAGATGGCAAGATGATACAGAAGTTTGGATCAGGTGGGACCTATGGACAAGAAATAAAGAACTGGAGGGTGCTATCAAGTTATAGTCATGGGCTGGGGATGTGGCTCAAGCGGTAGCGCGCTCGCCTGGCATGCATGTGGCCTGGGTTCGATCCTCAGCACCACATACAAAAATAAATATGTTGTGCCCGCCAAAAACTAAAAAAAAAAATAAAATAAATATTAAAAAAATTCTCTCTCTCTCACACTCTCTCTTTAAAAAAAAAAGTTATAGTCATATACGATAGTAAAAAATAGTAGTATGATTAAACTACAACTATATAAATGAAAAATTACACAATAATTCTACCAATTCATAGTTACTCAGAATTAATTATATTTAAATATTTTTTTAAAACTCACCTGTCAAATGCAGAATCTGAAATGTCAGTTTGGGTAAGATCCAGATGCTCCAAGTTAGGACAAAGTTCTAAAATCTGCCTAACCTAAAAGGAAAAACATCACTTTGAAAATATGTACATCTTTAGTTAGATAAGCAACAGATTATTGTTAATAAATATAATCCAGTGGTTTTCAAATTTATGTGCATGTAAAAAAACATTTCTTGAACAATGCATTACAAATAACATTTTGGGTTCAAATCTCTCAGAATCTATTTTAGAAACTATAAGACTAACCCATAAAATTTACATTTTTAAGAAATACCCAAGGAGATTCTGATGTAGGAAAGTCACATACACATTTTAACAACAACAATGACTTTCATTTGGCCCTTCTCACCATACCTTACATATTACAGAGAATCATAAAATTAGGTTTCATTGCTTAACAGCTATGAAACAGAATAAAATATTTAATCCTTTCCTAGTCTCAGTTACCTTATACATAACATGTAGGTAAAGATATCTTCTACAAAGATCGTTGTAAGAACTGAAATAATATTAAAGCCTGGGAAAACAATATTTTTCTCCCCTTAACTCAGGAATAAGCAAACCAAGTTCTATCACTACTTTTCTTAATATCTAAACTAGTGCTAATTTATACATACCATTTTGCTGGAAACTGCAGAACTGTATGCTAATACTAAAGTTTTTACGGAAGTACCAACATATGGAAGAACATTATGAATTAAGCCATGGAGTAAACGTTTTTCCATCTGTGCAATGCTGATGGCAATCGATTCTTCTGCAGACTCTTCTGCAAAATGGATTCAAAAATCAGAACTCAATATACCAATTTTATAATAAGGCTGTTTAAGGACTTACCAAATCATTAAGTATAAAATATTTTGTGCTGTCCTTAAACTCTCTTCTATAAACAATTCCATTTCTAAGCAATAACAAAAGTTTTGAAAAGAATTCTGAATATTGAAACAATAAAAGCTCTCCAAAAGATTAGAATATGATATCAAAAGAAAAAAATGGCCTACAGTAAACAGCACCATCAGTTATCTACCTTAGTAAAAAGAACAGAGAGCTAAAAGAAATTTGAAACTGAACTCAGTTAGCCTGAACATTTATGAATCAAGCAAAGGAAGGTACCTGAGAATCATTAAATAGTTGAATATGAACATGGTTTTTGCATTTTTTCTAATAACTTCTGAAAATCTTGGTTGTTTACAACAGTTACATGACTATAACACCAACCACAACAAAAACCACCAACTCCAACTCTTTGACATAAAGAAAAACATATTTATTACAATAAAAAGAATAAGCTAACAATTTTAAAGCCTCTCAGGATCCTATTATTATTATGCCTGAAAACCTAGCTGGACTGTTTCCAAAACATGAAACAGTTTAAAAGAACAAGATTTATACTCAGCATTAAAAGAGAATACAATTATGGCATTTGCAACCATAAATGGATGGAGTTGGAGAATATTATGTTAAGCAAAGTAAGCCAATCTCAAAAAACCAAAGGCTGAATGTTCTGATAAGTGGATACTGATCCATAATGTGGGGAGGGGGCATGAGAAGAATGGAGGAACTTTGGATTGGGCAAAGGGGAGGGAGGGGGGAAGAGGGGGGAAGAGGAGGGAAGGGGAGGGAAGGGGAGGGAAGGGGAGGGAAGGGGAGGGAAGGGGAGGGAAGGGGAGGGAAGGGGAGGGAAGGGGAGGGAAGGGGAGGGAGTATGGGGGTAGAAAAGATGGAGGAATGAGAAGGACATCATTACCCTAGGTACATGTATGATTGCACATAGGTGCGATTCTATATCGTGTACGACTAGAGAAATGAAAAGTTGTGCTCCATTTGTGTACAATGAAAAAAAATGCATTCTGCTATCATGTATTAATTAGAATAAAAATAAATAAGTTTTTAAAAATAACAAAACTTACTTAAAATAAATGAAGTACAGTAAACAAAAGGAACATAATTCAGAAAATACTGAACTTACTACTAATGATTTTATGTACAGTTATCTTAAATCTCTCCTTTAGCAGACATATATGTAAAATGTAGAAATAAAGATTACTTTAATGAACCCTATTTATTCTACTACAACTTTACTCTCAAGCCATTCTTTTTGGTGTACTGTTTATTGAAAAAGCTTAAAAAGCAAAAAAGTAGTAAACATCCCATAAGGAACAATAGCTTCTCTGCATGACTAGTATAACACTTAAATTGAAAAGGCACTGAAGTAGATGGGTAGATCCTCAGTTTAGATCGTTTTGTTTTTGAGATAGGTTCTCATTATGTTGCACAAATTGATCTTGAACTTCTGAACTCAAGAGGTGTGCACCTCTGCATGCAGCCACAGTTTAGTGGTAAATCCACTAATGAATGAAATAGGTATGTTACCTCAGGAAGGCTCAATCCTTTTTTTTTTTTTTATAATTTTATTTATATTTCTGAGTGTTTTACTTTTTTTTTTTTTTTGGTGTTGGGATGGAACCCAGAATCTTGCATATGCAAAAGCAAGTACTCCACCCTTGAAACTTCCCCTTGGATATGAAGGAAAAACAGATGATCATCTTTTTACTATGTTTAAGATTGAAACAAATACATTAGTTTGGTAAGGCCTTTAAAATTCTTATCATGGGGCTGGGGACATGGCTCAAGCGGTAGCGTACTAGCCTGGCATGCGTGCGGCCGGGGTTCCATCCTCAGCACCACATACAAAGATGTTGTGTCTGCCGAAAACTAAAAAATAAATATTAAAAAATTCTCTCTCTCTCTCTCTCTCTCTCTCTCTCGCTATCACTCACTCTCTCTTAAAAAAATAAATAAAATAAAATTCTTATCATGGATAGTATGAGCTAATTTTCTTGGAAAGATAAATTAAGTCTTCCTTGAAGTGACTTGTGAGAAAAACCACATCTCCTTCAGATATTTGCTCAAATTTCTCAAGGGACTTAAATTAATCATTCTAAAACTGCCACTTCTTTTCCCTCTTTCAGGCACACTTTCCCTTCTTTATTTTTCTCCATAAAATCTGTCACCTTCTCATATGGTGTATAACTTTACTTAACTTTGTCCATTTCCCCTTTCCAATTCTAAGCTCAACAAAACCAAGGGTTTTCTCCATTTTGTTCACTATGATATCCCGTTCATCCCTCACAGGCGAGTGCATCCTCCAATCTAACTGATATTAACAGATTTTTTCCTGGGGCTGGGGATGTGGCTCAAGCAGTAGTGCGCTCGCCTGGCATCCGTGCGGCCGGGGTTCGATCCTCAGCACCACATACAAACAAATGTTGTATTCGCCAAAAAACTAAAAACTAAATATTGAAATTCTCTCTCTCTCTCTCTCTCAAAAAAAAATAGATTTCTTCCTTATGAAATACCTTCCAACATGCAAAACTATACCAAAGGTAACATCTTCATTTCAAAAAAAAAACTATTTTAGTTGCTGAAATAACAAGTCTATACTTACTGTTCTTATTTTCCACATATTTAGTCTTTTACCTGGTCAACTTATTTTTTAAAGTGGGAAGTTTTCATAAATAGAAATTTCCTACAGTTTCACGTTTACCAAGGAAAAGACGACTTCCCATCTGTTATTCTACTATTTCATCAATATTTTAGTTAATTATCTAAAATAATACTTATGACAGAATTTAGGTCTTCTACTTCTTCTTTTTTTTTTTTTTAAGCAAATAGGGACTGAGGAACATCAGAGTAAAGCCAGCTTTCATTTTTTTTTTTTTTTAAAGAGAGAGTGAGAGAGAGAGAGGGACAGAGAGAGAGAGAATTTTTTTAATATTTATTTATTTTTTCTTAGTTCTCGGCGGACACAACATCTTTGTTGGTATGTGGTGCTGAGGATCGAACCCGGGCCGCACGCATGCTAGGCGAGTGCGCTACCGTTTGAGCCACATCCCCAGCCCGGTCTTCTACTTCTATACTCCCAAGCAGCATCTCTCTGTACATCTATTGCAGCATCTTTCATTATGTATCACAAATTAAGAATTATACATTCTCAACTTCTACATGTGAGTTCTTTAAGGGTAGGGAAACACCCTTGTTTACCCTTGAACTTCTCACATGGCTTATTGGATGACTGCACTAGTTTTTATAACATTTTACAACCTACAAAGAAATAGCTATGTGGATCTTTTCTTTTTTTTCAGTGCTGGAGACTGAATGCAGTGACTCATGCATGCCTGGCATGCGCTCTACCATTGAGCTACAACCCCAGCCCAGAATTTCCATAGACCTTACCTCTTAATTCTACAATTACTTTATGAGGCAAGTGTTATGACTTTAGAAATGAATAAACAGACTCAACAGTTTCATGGTTCCCCCCTCTGGGCCACAGATGACTCAATAGAACAGACTTAATGAAATGGCCCTAAGAAATACATTATAAACTATAAAGCACTATAATGACTGTACTTTATTTCCATATGGAAAACAGACGTCCTTTTCTGGCTTTTTTATTTGAATATTTTAAAAAATGGGAAACAACACTATGCATTTTTTAAAAGAACTCCAAATAGAGTAACATTATTATTATTACTGTAACTTTAAATTTTAAATAATAGACTAAAAAACATGTTTCTTTAGAAAACACAAAACACATGACTCTTAACACTCAATAATTATCAAATATGCTGTTAGTAAACACTATGTAATAATTTTAATTCCAAATATGGCTTACCAGATTCATCTATATCAGCATCTTCATCCCACTCCTGAAAAGCCCGACTTTCATCTTTCCTACTTTTCACCCATTCCTCATCAGGCTCAGTATCAAGTTCGGTAGCAGGACCACTATACCAGTCACCTACTCAATGAATAAATAAGAGGAACATAGAAAGATCAGATCATCTATCACCACAAAAAAATTAACCTATTTTTAATAAAAATCTCTACATTAAAAAGGTTTTGAGCCTCGGGCAATGAATCATCTATTATTTTAGAAATACTTAATGGGTGAGTAAGAAAAATAGACTTAAATAAGCATAAGCTTCAATTTCAAACATACTTAAAATAACTATGTCTATATGGGTCCAACTAATTAATTAATAGCTGATATTTTTCCAAATAAATCTTTCTAAAACAATAACAGAACTACAAAAATTTACATAGTCTGCTATACATCTGCTATGTATCTACTCTCTATATAAAAGCTTTTTAATTTTACCTTTAGAAAAATAAGTTTATTGATAATTATTTTGCTATGAAAATCAGTATCAATAGCCTTACATGCAATTTTAAAAATCACTGAAAATAACCTAACCTTTGTCTCCTACCATGGCTTCACACTGGCTCCATTACGATGACAGCTAATAAACGAAAGGAAATGCAACTTTCTACCCTGTAGTAAGCAATCAGTGAGCAATTCAGAAGTAGGTGGAAACACAAATGAAAAGGAAAGACTAAGGTAAAGCAAAACTACAAATTTATAGATCCTGGAGAATATAATGTAACCAAATCATAAAACTGTAAAGTGAGAGACAATGCAGAGTTAATTTTCTAAACTCTTATATCTGAATTTAGGGTTTTTCAATCTAGACATCACTGACATTTTAAGCTGGGCAATTCTTTGTTGTGGGGGGTTGATATATATACTGCAGGGTACTTAGCAGCACTCTGGCCTTTACTAACTAGATGCCAATAAAATATCCAAAGATGGGACAAGCAAAACTGTCCCCAGACATTCAAAATATCCGCTTGAAAGGGGGGGAAAACATAAAATACCATAAGTAACAAAAGCCATTTTTTATCGGAACTTTTGTATAAATATATTAAAACCAGAAAGAAGCATATTTAAAGATTTGGGGGCTGGGGATGTGGCTCAAGCAGTAACGCACTAGCCTGGCATGTGCGGGGCGCTGGGTTCAATCTTCGGCACCACATAAAAAAAATAAAATAAAGATGTGTGTCCACCGAAAACTAAAAAATAAATGTTTTTTAAAAAAAATTCTCTCTCTCTCACTCTCAAAAAAAAAAAAAAAAAAAAAGAATTTGGGTGACTTCATGGAAATTAGCAAAGCATTATCACATTTGATAACACTGTTATCAAATCATACCTAATTATGTATTTTTCTTAAATATTCTCAATAAAAAAAAGCTGAACAAAAAAGTATTTGATATATCCATATTTGCTTTTATTAACTTTTTGCTCAATGTCATTATCCTACAATAACTAATTAAAAACACACTCCACATAAAAATAATCCTTATGATTCAAATGTATATGTCAAGATCATTATACTGTCATGTGTAACTAATTAAATAAACAATAATAATAATAATCATTTGAATCATGAAGTCTACCTAATTCTCCAAATATCTTCACACAAAAATTATTAAGTACCTAACAACAGATTATTTTTAAAGTTCTACCAGTTGGGTATGGTAGCCCACGCCTGTAATTCCAGCTACTCAGCAGGCTGAGGCAGGAGGATTTCGAGTTCGAGGCCAGTCTGGGCAACACAGAGAGATCCTCCTCTCAAAAAAAAAAAAGTGCTACATGTTATTGTAACAAATAAACTTTTAAAATAAGACTCACGATTTAAATCAAACAAACTTATATGAAAAATACATACTTTCATACTAAGTCACACAGAGAAAACTATAAAAAATTAATGTGAATTTAGAGGTTAGTTCTCACCTAAAACAAATTACTCTAATTTAGTGACAGAAAATTGTATACATATTTAGTTATATCTGTTCCATGAATGCATTATATGCTTATGAAAAGAAATTTTTCTTTTAGTTGTTCATATGTAAAACTAACTTACAATGAAATTAGTTATTAATCTATTGTTTAGAGAACAAGGCACTAACAATTACAAAAAAAAAAAAAAAAAGAAAGAAAGATATGTTAAAGACAAAAACAGATTCAGCCACTACCAAGACAGCCATAGTGGATAATGGTACCTTATCTTTAAATTATACAGAATAAATTTAGTCTGTTTTTTTTAAAATACTCAATCTGGTTACTTAAAGAAGTTCTGAAAATCAAAATACATTTAGTTTTAAGTTTTTATTAAAAAAAACTCCAAACATAGTCAAATGTAGAAAAATGAATCCCCATATACCCATCACTTATCTTCAACAATTATTGACATTTTGCTCCTGTTTTTTGCATTCCCTCTCCCAACTATTTTTTCCTAATTATTTCAAAGGAAATGGTAAGACATATAATTTACCCATGAATACTTCAGCAACTAATTTTTCTAAAATGCATGGTGAGAACACATCATTTAACTACAAAATCTACTTTTTGGTCAAGCTTTGAGTTTTCCTGCTTGGCCTTGATTATTAATAGCCACAAGGATTCATCTAGAAAAACAAATGTAAATATTTTTTAAACAAACTAAAAGTCCTATTTACTTACCTCTGGCCCAATGAACAGGGTAAAGATGTTTCCAAAGTGATCCCGTTTTTGCCAGTTGAGACCATTTAGTGCTGACTTGACTGCATCGACATAATTCTTGAGGATTAAGATAACTGAAAATTGACAGCATTACCTCAGGAGGAAGATGGGTTATACCCGTGGAGTGCTGTGACACTTCTGCTTCTGAAATGAAAAAGATAAACTTTAGCAGTAAAGGACACAAGACTAAATGCAGTGAGAAATTACGATCACATTTCTGTAAGCAAAATCCAGTGCCTGAAGTTAAATCCTTCCTGCTTGCATGATGTGAAATGGAAACAATACGTATTAGAGGTAACATGGAGATGTTAAGCTTGTTAAGAACCGGTAGGGTTAAACTATCATGGCCCAGATCATACTTCATCAGTGGGAGCTACAAAATGAACACAGAACTGACTTCCTTTTTTTACAAAGGCGTCACAGAAAAAACAATATTCACTTTGTAGCATAAGTAGCATCATTTGAAAAAGGAACCAAACAGGTTATACCACTTTAAATCAACAAGTAGAGTCAGCCAGATTATGAGATCTCCAAGGCATTTTTAATGACACATACAAATCTCATGACATTTTTTTCATGCATATGGCTCCTATTAGTCCTTCCTTGTGTTTCCTCTTTGATTTTTGTATTTCATATAAAAGGTCTGTGAAATCGGACTTATTTAACCTATAGGTGCCTTTACCTACTTAAATTTTAAGTGCTAGCCCAGACTACATAATATAACTATTTCTGATCCTAGTACACATTGATAAGGAATCTTTTGTTAGCAACAACTGCAGAAAGTAAGTCAATGGTTATACAATTTCCTATAATCTATTATTTCAGTACCAATTTTCTGAAAGAAAGTGAAAATGGGTGTTACAATAAAGAATATAAGATACGAAAGATTTATCACTAAAGTACTGTGAAGAATTTTAATACTGTGTCTGATTTGCCTTCATAAAGGAATTTAAATATAGAAATGTTATGATCAAATTACTTTAAACTGCCACCTTAAAATGCAAAATATTTTAAAACTAATGCAGCTATAATTTGCTTTGAAAGAGTGGGAAAATTAAATGTACTACGTGTGATGCTTTTAAATCCTGTGTTATAATTACAATTAAACTAGACACAACAAGTCTTAGCTTGGTATCTAAGGCACAAGCTGCATTTCAGAATAAAGCTTTCAAGTTTTATGGATTTAATCATAGCTTAACTTATAAATCATTTTTGTTTCAACATGAATCTTACCTACTTCTTTAAATAAAATATGAGACTGAGAGCTCAATGAGGCTGCTCACCATTTCAAAAGAATATCATACTGCATATAGCTGGCCTGGGAAAAGACGAAAATTCAAAATTTGAAGTATGGTATGTGAATTGCTTTTGTACCACTGTAGAGTTGAAAAATCATAAGTTAAACCATGGTAAGTCAGGGGCCAAGTGCATAAACATACCGACTTTGAAAATTAATGAAAAAAACACAAGGAAAGACAAAAGCACCCACTTTAGTCAATGGAGCTCAAAAGTTAGGTGGTCTGTATATGGTAGTTCTCAACAATTCTGACTGGTCAAAGCATATCTAAATTCATTCAAGAAACCCTATATTGCAAATAGCTATATGTATGTGTATATGTGTGTGTGTATGTGTTTGTGTGTGTGTGTGTGCGTGTGTGTAAAATCATCAACACTAAGTTCTAAAATAGAATTACATTTGTAAATGGAAATAAATGATTTCAACTGACCACAATGCAAGTCTGACTTAAATCATTCCTCAAACAAAATCTACAATTCATAGCAAGATGCCAGTGGCTCTGAACTAGTAAACTGTTCTTTATTTAAATATACAAATTTCAGGTTGGACATGATGGCTCATGCCCATAATCCCAGCGAGTCAGAGGCTGAGGCAGAAAGATCAGAAGTTCAAGATCAACCTCAGCAACTAAGCAAGGCCCTAAGCAACTCAGTGAGACCCTGTCTCAAAAAATAAAAAGGGCTGAGAAAAATTAAATAAATAAAAAGGGCTGGAGATGTGGCTCAGTGGTAAAGCCCCTCTAGGTTCGCTCCCCAGTACTAATTAATAAACAAACAAATGAATCTCACCTATGTCTGACTTTTCATCCACAGAATATTTGAAAAACTTCTGTCGCTCTTCAGCTTGATTCCATAGGCTAAGCCCTCTAAGGAGTTCTGCGGTATCCTTCTGAGAGCAATGCTGTGCAATCACTTTCTTTTTAATGTCCTTAAGTTCCTCATAGGTGAAATATTCCATTAACATGGGCTGAAAAACCTAAAACATTCATCCATTAGGAAAAATATTTGGTTTTATTTTACTCTATACCTTTTAAATTATTATTGACTCAAGTGTAGTATTACAGTTTTATATTTTAATAAGATAAAAATTTTAGTTATTATCACTAAGTCAGTTTATCCCCAAACTGAAAAGAATATCCCCTAAGATATCCTTCTATGGTTTTGTCAACTAATAAGTCAGACCTTAAATAATTTTGAAACATTAGGACAAGAAGGTTTTCAAACAGGGTTTCTTATTCAAATGAGAATGATACCCTGAATACTAGAATCATAAAAGTCAGAACACTACTGAGACCTTGAGATAGTCAATAATGTTTCAGGACTTTAAAGATGTTTCCTCTAATCATTATTTTAGTTTTCTTTTGTTGTTGTTTTTTTTTTTTTTCGTTATGTTGGTTTTCTTGCTAATTATGCATGGAGATTTATAGATATATTTATAGAATTATAATACTCAGACACAGAATCAAGGTTTTCTTTTAGTTCCACTTAGTTTTAATAGGTATCACAGGTTTAAAGCACTGCTCTAGTAACTCAGTGATTTCAACACTGACTTCATGTTATAATGATTTGGGGAACCTTGAAAAAAGATCCATGCCATGCCTCCCACCTTATTTAACTGGTCTGGAATGGGCTTAAGATGTAGGTGGGTTTTTATTATTATTATTTTATTATTATTGCTAATTGATTATAAGGTAAAACCATACTGATAATCACTACAGTAACTGTAGTTGAAAAAAATAATTACTTTCTTTGTATATTATATTGACATTCATCCCATATTAGAAAAAGAATAGAATATGTTCTGCTGGTTCAATCAATGATATTGTAATACATGTGTACTAGGCAGAAGATAAATTTAAGACTATCATTTAATTACTACTCTACTACCAAAACAAAACAAAAAACTCTAAAAACTCTTTCTACTTAGCACATAGAAAATACTCAAAAAATTCCAGAATTCTCTAAATGTTCTGCAAAAATATTAAGGTGACACAAAAAATCATCAACACTTAACACAGTGCCATAGTACATATGAAAACACATTCTGTAAAAGCAATAGCCTTCATGAGGATTTTAAAACAGATGCATTTTTTTCCCTTGGGTTCCAGTTCCCAAAGGAAGTAGAAACTTCTCATCAACTGGAGGCTTCTCTCCATCAACTGGACATATCTTCCTATGTAATATTTTGAAGAAAATATGGTAAAATATTTTTAAAATTTTGTAAATCTAATCTCAATGGAAAAAAATTATACTTACCTCTTCCTCCTCTTTCATGTGAGGAAGGAAATCTCTTGTAAAGGCCTCCAATCTCTCTTTCAGCTGTTTTGCATAATTTAACTGCTCATATTCATTCTGGAAACAAAAATATTGTATTTCAACAAAAATTCTGCTTCATTATTTACATTGCACCTGATCCCAAGAAGTTAATTCAACATAAAACTTCAAAAAAACAAAGAAACAAGCAAAAAAAAAAACAGATAAACAGCACAGTGGCCTCTGTACTTTTATGATCATCACAGGACCTTAGGCCTAGGAGTATAACTCAATGGAAGAGCACCTATCTAGTATGTACGATGTCCTGGGTTCAAACCTCAGCACCACCAAATAAAAAGATTTGAAATTTTTAGTAATGTAATTGATCTCCTATTTCTCTTTAAAAATATCACTTAAAACTCTAAAAGTAACAAGTATCTGCTTAAAACTTCCACTAATTTGATTCTGAAGTTACATAATTTTCATGTTTAGTTTTCTTAAATATATCTACAAGTAGTCCACAAGGACATGGTGGACTTCATCATTATAGAATCCCTTTAAAGTAATCTGACATATTCTCCACTAAAAAAATTCAAAATACCTATTATGTTATGCTGACAGAGCTCATATACATTAGTACCAAAACTTCTAAAGGCAAGAGACTCAGTACATCTTGAAGTGGATCGTTTTAATTTTGGACAACACTAAAAAGTTCTTCCTCTCATGAACTGAGATCGTATCTCCCTGTAACTTATCCATCTATTCTGTATCAGGCCTCTCAAATCACAAAATAATGAAATTTGAAAAATGCGAGAATATTTCATCCTTTTTCTTGAGCTAATTCATTCAACTGCTCCCCAATATTTAATTCAATGTCATATTTTCTTGGAATTTTACACATGTTCCTTAAGCTTGTCCACATGGCTTCCATTTCTACTTACTTGCTCTAACTACTAAATTTGTTTTTCTACACCAGATCACTCTTTTACCCATTAAATCTGCCCAGGCCTCACCTTCCTCCTATAAATGCCCACTTAGATTATATAAACAATTCAAATAGAACCCTCTTCTACTACCCTAGAAAGACAGGGTCAATAATCACTTATCTTCTCTTTATCTTTTCTAGCTCCTTATCACTACATTCTATCAGTCCCATTCCCTACATAAATCTGTTCCCTCTTCTCTATTTCCATTAGACACTACTTTAGATAATACATGAGTATGATATAATATTCAGAAAGTACAAAGGACTATTTAATAGAAAAATAAATCTCTCATTACTATTCTGTACCCTACCCAATCTCCCATCTCCCCAATAAGTAGCTACTAAATATCGTTTCAGAGACTATCAGAATAAATTTTTTTTTTTATAGTATTCTTCCTACTTGAGGCTTCTTTCCTTCAATCCATCCTCTACCCTGCTGCAAAACAGTCTTTCTAGAACAAAATCTAAGTGACGGACACACGGTAGTTTAAACCTATGCTTCACTGAACCAGAAGGGAAATAAACTCAGATCAAATTTTAAATATCCTACAATACATAAATATAATTAAGATGAAAATTTCTCTATAGTACTATCCTAAACTATACTCAAAAATGCCTTTAATTTCCTGGGCATAGTGTCACATGCCTATAATTAGAGCACCTGGAGAGGCTGAGGCTGGAGATCGTAGAGGTGAGCCTCAGCAATTTCACAAGGGCCTAGGCAACTTAGTGAGACCCTATTTCAAAATTTAAAAATTAAAATTAAAAAAAAAAAAGCTGAGGATATATCTCAAAGGTAAAGCACTAGTGGGTTCAATCCTCAGTGCCTTTAATTTTATATTATACAACCAACATTATCATATTTAACCACCCTGTTTCCTACAATTAGGAAAATCAAATATAATAAATGTTATAGCTGGCAATTTTTGTTGTTTTGATGTTTTTGTTGTTGTTATTTGTGGAATTAGGGTGTAAACTCAAAACCTCCCAAATGCTAGCCAAGCACTATCCTAAACTACATCCCCAGCACTCAATTTTAAAATAAATGAAATTTATAAAGCTGAAATGTTTATTCATTCTAAGTAACAATTTTCCCTGAGTCACCAGTGCCTGGGTTGATAGCTTTCCTTTAAGAATTTAGCAAATGTTAACAGAATATAACAATTTTATGATAATATTTCACTCAAGAAAACAACTTTAAAACTAAGTAAGGGACATCATTTAAATGTTTTATTAAATAGTAATAAAGTCATAATTGACAGACTCTAATAAAACTTAACCAAGCTCTTCTGAGCCTTCTTCTCAATTAGACCTGACCTTGGACTCTGTCCTTGGCCCTCTTAGTACACCTTTAGTAAAAATCCTGCTTAGTCAGTTTATCAAAACTCTTCTATCCTTGGTATCTGACCACCTCAGTATCTGATCAAATTCCTCATCCCTCTACCCTCAGTCTCCTACCACCCTGGCCTGCTTTCAGTAAAAATCCTGTAGAATTGACATAGCAAGAATTCTCCTGATCATTTTTCCTCCACTGACCCCCACCTTGCTTCCTGGCTATAAACTCCAACTTATTCTTGTATCTGCAGTTGAGTCAGATCTCTTCCTTACTGCAAGCCCCTAGTGCAGTTATCCCTAATGAAAAAGCCTTCATAGCCATCTTTAACAAATGATTAAAAAGGCAGATTATAGTTTTCCTTTAACATCATAGCATTTACTACAAATTGCTAACAGGTTTTGCCAATGACATAACAAAATGGCATAAATTTTAAGTTATATACCTATTTTTGCAACTCACCTTAACATTCTTCAGTCCCTTTTCAAAGAGGCTAAGCATCTCAGAGAGTTTATTGTCAGAATGTACATTATAAATGGTCTGGCTGCGTTGTTGAAGCAAACCAATAATGTATTCATTTTCAATCTGTTCATGCATTTTGAACTCCTTGAAAGTAGCATACAAAGACTGCAGAAGAGCACGGAAATCGTTGTTGTTGGAAAAGTTGGTTTTAGAAAGCTAAATAAAAAGTTAAAAAGAAGACATAATAAATACATACAAATATGTAACAATGTACCAATAAAGAATATTCAAATGTGTTCCCATTTACTTTTCACATAAAGATATTTATCTTGCATTTGGTTATATTAAAGTACAAATAAAGGAAATTCATTAATAAATAAGTTATAATGGTAAGATTAAAAAGTATACTAGGCCAGGAAGATGTTAGTTTGCATTCTTTTTTTTCCCATTTTTTTATGGGTGCATTATAGTTGTATACAACAGTGGGATTCATCATTACAAATTCATACATGCACACAAAATAACTATATAATTTAGCCAATATCATTCCCCAGTGTTTCCCCTTTTCCTCCCTTTCCGACTCTACTGGTCTGATTATCATGAGATACCCCCCACACACCACCTTTCTTTTACTTTTTCCTCTCCAGCTCCCAAATGGTTTGCAATCTTAAGGATTTGATATAAAAAAAATAATGCACACACAAATTACTTAGTTTCTTTAAAAAGGATCTGACTCAATCCCTTCCAAACTTAAAATTCCATTATTTTATAATAAACACAGGCAGATACATTATAGAGATGTGGTAAATATTAAGAGAATTACATTAGGAGAATGTGGTAAATATTTTTTTTCAATGTTCTTTATGCTATTAAACTTTTGCAATTTAAAAATCAAAAAACATTTTATTATAGTTTTTTTAATTTTAATATCAAGATGAGACTGATCTAAGCAAGAATAAAATATTGAACTATTAGAACATTACTAGATAATTTTTCTTTTAATGTCAGTTTCTTCTTGGTGTTAAATGGGAACAAAATACCTGTAGATAATTTTGGGGATTAAAAAAAAAAGAGAGAGAAAACTGTTTCAAATACTTAACAACTAATTAAGAAATCATCTCATTTAATAAATATTACTTTCAAAATTTATGGTATGATAATAGTGTAATGTGGAAACCTAGCTCACCAGAATATGAGTAAAGTAAATCCATTTGAAGGAAAAATACAAATCAATAAAAATATGAAGAAATGCACACATCCTAAGTTTCTTTAATTCTAATATTCAACAAAAAATGTGTATTAAAGATAATTCTAACTTTTTACACTTAGTAGCAAATTAAATTCTAATATTTAAAATATACAAATTATGTTATACAAAATACATGTATGAAGATGTGAATTTGGTGTCAACATACCTTAAATACAGAGTTATGATAAATTGTGGTATAAAGGTGTATTAAGAATTGTAATGCAAAAATAAATAAAATAAGAGAATTATGAAGAAAATTGCTTCAAGTTAAAATTCAAAGTAACACTCAAACCCTCCATTACCTATATTAAATAATCTACCTTCCACTGTATCAATTCTATTTCAAAATTTATTTTCAATGTGGAAATCTGCCAGAGTTGTGGCACACTCCTTTAATCCCAGTGAACTGGAAGGTTAAACAGGAGGATCACAAATTGGAGGCAGCCCTATTTAGCAAGACCCTGTTTCAAAATACAAGGAAAAAAAAGGGGGAGCTGGGATGTAGCTTCATGGTACAGTGCCATAGGGGAAGCCTGATCAGGTTCGATACAACAGATAGATAAATGAAAGGAGAAATGCTACTGACCAATAATTGCTAGACTTGCTTTCTAAAATCTGACCTAATATTCCTAAAATGGAGCACCAATCTAAGCTGTTTTATTATCTGTTCTTGGCAGGAATTGTGGTCTTAAGACAGAGGATCAAAAAAGTCAACTCACAAACTCCTAAAGCAAAATTGTTCCATTATACATAACAGAATTAACTAAGTATATTACACAAAAGGCAGTATGGGCTAGGCATTAAGAGTCACCTGTAGCCAGCTGTGGGTGGTACATGCCTGTAATCCCAGCAGCTCCAGAGTCTGAGGGACTATGCAACTCAGTGAGACCCTGTCTCTAAATAAAATATTAAACGGGGCTGGGGAAGTGGCTCAGTGGTCAAGTGCCCATAAATTCAATCCCCAGTACCCAGTCCCACCAAAAAAGTCACCTCTAATCCCAATAGCTTGGGAGGCTGAAGAAGGAGAATCAAAAGTTCAGCCGGTCTCAGCAACTTAGTAAGATCCTGCCTGAAAATTAAAAGTCATTTTTAGAGAACCTAGGATCAGATTCCAGTTCTACCATTTATTTAGCTATCTAACCCTTGTAAATTACTTTTTCTTGTAATGTCAGTTTCTTTTTTTTTTAAGAGAGAGAGAGAGGTAGAGAGAGAGAGAGAGAGAGAGAGAGAGAATTTTAATATTTATTATTTAGTTATCAGCGGGTACAACATCTTTGTTTGTATGTGGTGCTGAGGATCGAACCCGGGCCGCACGCATGCCAGGTGAGCACGCTACCGCTTGAGCCACATCCCCAGCCCTGTAATGTCAGTTTCTTCTTGGTGTTAGATGGGAACAAAATATCTGTACTCCAAATAGCTGTGTGATACTTAAGTATGAGTTATCATCATTTTGAAAATTAGACATTCATTTTATAAATTCATGCATTTCTTACACTATTTAAATACTTATTAAGCAGCTATATGAGCCAACAACTGTTCCTGGTACTTGAGATACATGAGTGAACAAAATGAAGATTTCTTAATTTATGGAATTTATAGTCTAGTGAAGGGAAATAATACAATGAATAATTAACCATAATACATAATAAACAGAGATTGTCAACTTTTTCTGTCAAGGGGCAAAGAGTAAATATTTTACCTTTTTAGGGCAGATATTCTGGTATCAACAATTTAACTAGGCTGCTATAGCACAGAAATACTCAGATAATATGTAAGCAAATGATTATGGGCTATATTTCCATAAAACTTTGTATTAATGGACAATAAAATTAGAAATTCCATATAATTTTCTTTGGTTTTTCAACTAAGTAACAATTCAAAGGCAACTTTTAGCTGTTGAGCCATAAAAAAACAACATGCACAGCAAATTTGGTTAAATCCACTCTGCAGATTTTAAGAATACTAAGAAATGCCACACAAGATCACAACAAAATGCATTAGTAGATAACTGGTGTAATCACTATTGTGTCATTTTACATAAATGAAAATACCTTCAAAAATTTTAATAGTAGAAATATGACATAAATCAAAGCATTAATTGATTTTTAAATGGCAAAAAAAATAAATGCACTCACATGAGTTAAGATAAAATCTTAAAAAAGACATGCAAAAAAATTTTGCAAAACTTCTCATTAGACTATTGGAAATTCTCTTAAGACTTGAAATAGAATAAGGTAAAAACCAGTTTTTAATGCTACAAACTGAGAAGCAAATGGACATGTAAAATGACTCATATTATAGGCTCAATTCAGCATAGTGGTTAAATAGTGGCTCAATTAACTCTGGAGCCAGATGGTGAACTGATTCTGCCAGCAAGTCACTAAATATCCGTACCTCAGTTTCTTCATCTGAAAAATTGGGTTAATTATATTAACTAACTGATAAGGTTCCTGTGGATGACTTCATAATATATTACTATGGTGTTGATGTTATTCATATTTTAATAATATATTATTATGAATTTACAGATATACTATAATTATCAGTTATTAATATACTAATAGATTCAAAGAGACACAGAGGATAACATCAACTAGCCCTATAGGGCTTTTCTGCTATTATTTCTGTATTTGGTCGAAAATAAAAGTATCATTAGAAGTCCTTTAAAAAATTGGTACCACAATTATGGAAAATAGGATGGAATTTTGCCAAAAAAAAAAAAATAGAACTACCATATGATCCAGCACTTCTGGGTATATGTCCAAAGAAAATGAGATCAGTATATAAAAGAGATATCTGCACTCCCATGTTCATTAGTGTGTTTTTCACAATTGTCAAGATATACAACAGGGGCTAGGGCTGTGGCTCAGCAGAAGTGCACTTGCATGGCATGTGTGAGGCACTGGGTTCGATTCTTAGCGCCGCTTATGAATAAATAAAAGTCTATCAACAACTATTAAAAAAAAAGATACACAACATTAGTGCCTGCCAAAAAATGAACAAATAAAGAAAATGTGATTACACATAGACATATACACATATACGCACACATGCACACACATACAGCAATTTAGCCATACCCTGCAGCCTGGACGCTGGGTGGTAGAGTGCTTGCCTAGCATGCACAAGGCCCTGGGTTCAATCCCCAGTATCAAAAAAAGAATGCAGGTTTAAAAAAAGGAAACCCTGGCATTTACAAAAGCGTGGATGAACCTGGAAGACATTATGCTAAGGGAAATAATCCAGAAACAGAAAAACAAATACTTTAGGATTTTATTTATATGTGGAACTTTAAAAAATGGAACCACTGAAATAGAATGGTCACAGCCAAGGACCATGGGATGGAGAAAATGATAGAGATGTTGGTCAAAGAGCACAAATTTTCAGTTTTAAGGAATAATACTGGGGCTGGGTATATAGCTCAGTTGGTAGAGTGCTTGCTTCACATGCACAAGGCCATGGGTTCAATCCCTAGCACCATTAAAAAAAAAAAAGGAATAATACGGTATCTACTGTATCATTTACTTGAAATCTGCTGAAAGAGTAAATCTTAAGTATCATCATCCCCCCTACACACACACAGAGTAACTATTTGTGGTTACAGATGTGTTGATAATTTAATTTTGGTAATTATACAATGTATATTCATATCAAATCATCAAGTTGTATACTTTGAATGTCTACAATTTTAATTAATTAATTATGCTTCAATAAAGATGGAAAAATGATCACCAGATAAAAAGTCACATTCTTGAAGGGAAAAAAGTTTACACAATAGATGGAAGATATAAGAGTTTCATTTGTGTTAAATCCTCGACACGTTTGCCGATTTGTGAATAAGTAGGACAAGAAGGAAAAATAACAATAAAAGAAAATGAAAGGAGTCTTTAAAAATACTACCCACATCAGTTTTTCTCCTCATGAAAAGTGCAAATGTTTTTAACCTGTTACTGAAAATTAGTAGATATAGCAGTTAAAATAATAACCAGAAGACATAATATAACTCTTTAAAAATCTATTTATATAAACTTTTTTTCAAATTTCTGTCTCCACGAAGGTATTCATACATATAGACTTGACTGGGGGTTGGAAGGGGACCCTAAATACTAATAATTTCTAGAACATGCTGAGGCCTCTAATAGGCACTATAACACGTTTTTAAATTTACTTCTTAAAACAAACTAGAAGGAAGTACTGTAATCCCCATTTTATAGAATAAAGAACTGAGACTCACAGAAATAATTTATCCCAAATTATACAACTATACAGTAAACAAAACAGAGATCAGGTCTCTAGGACTTTAATACCTATGTTCTTTCCACAAGAGATGATGCTTGTCCCAATCATAAAGCTATCTTTACAGATACAAAGAAGCAAATAGAAGAATATTTACTCTAAAGCAAAAGTTCTCACTACAGGGGTAATTTTGCCCCACAGGATTATGATAAAGAGCAAGGTCTAGAGATGTTTTGTCTGTCACGACTAGAGAAATGAGGCTGACATCTAGTGGATAAATGCCAGAAATGCAGCCAAAACATCCTACAATGCAGAGGACAACCCCCATGCCCACAGTCTGGTCCAGAATGTCAAAAGTGCTTCACTTGAGAAATACTGCTCAAGACAAATATTTTTTTTCAAACACTGTTTTCAGTGACCTTCAGCATATAATACAGTACAAACCAGATACACAGATATCACAAACAGTTCAAACAGATTTGGGGACATGATATTTCACTAATTTGTGATTGAACTCATATTTACTTTTCCCCTTGTTTAATGCTGTTTCTGACCCTCAAATCAACTTACAATGTACTAGAAGGTCACAGGACATATTATGAAAAACAATGACTTACAGTGATACAACCCTTAAATATATGAGACAGAACACATACAATTAACAACAGTAGCAGTCATGTGGTCTCTTCCATATATTTAAATTTATAACTGTCTCAGGCACTCTACAACTAAAATATAACAACCTTGCTTGAAACCAATTCAAGTGTTGTATCACTTAAAGCCGGTAAGTTTGAAAATAGGTATGAAAATATATAATGAAAACCAAAACATTACTACCCAAGTACGTTTTTACTTTCTGTCTACATGGCCAAACAAAACACACACACACACACACACACACACACACACACATATATATATATATTTATATATATATATATTTTATGATCAATAAAAACTTTAGTATTAACTGGGGCTGGGGATATAGATCAGTCGATAAAGTACTTGCCTCACATACACAAAGCCCTGGGTTCAATCCCCAGCACCACAAAAATAAATAAATAGAGAGAGAGAGAGAGAGAGAGAGAGAGAGAGAGAGAATAAAAATAACTTTAGTTTTATCTGGTCAAATTTATTCACTGATGGAAAAAATAATGATCCACAGGTTAACTGTTCTGCATAAAATCATAAGAGTAATAAGCAGCAGAACCAGTGACATAATGCAGAAAACACAGGTTTCAGAAGAGGGGGAAAAGACTCTAAGATTAAAATTCAGGCTCTACTAATTACTACCTGAACAGGTTGGATAAGTTATTTTAACCACTAAGACTGTTTCCTCATTTTTAATTGAGGGATAATACTTGTCTTACAGGGTTCTTATGAGGATTAAGAGAAATGACATCAGCATGTAGTAAGAACTCATTAAATTCTCTCTTCCTTCCTCTCCCAGCTCTCAACTCAATATCCTCTCCACTAAACCAACCTTCCCAAATGTCAATTGTTTTATGGATATGCAGAAAATTAAGAAAAACTGGTCAAAAAGATATTCATACTATTAAAACAAATAATATATTCATTATTCTGAGTTTCCTTAGAGTTTTTATCATAAAATATTCTTTTATATACACTGCTAAAGTACAGAGCATTTTTAATATACTTACCTGAAAAACTCAAGCATTCCCTAAAACCTCCACCACTTCCATTTTTATTTTTTTCTCTCTTTTTTTTAATATTTATTTTTTAGTTATCGGTGGACACAACATCTTTTGTCTATGGTGCTGAGGATCAAACCCAGGCTGCACGCATGCCAGGAGAGCCACATCCCTAGCCCCCCACTTCCATTTTTATAACTGATTTACATATAAGTCTGGGAACCTTGGCACTAACCACATCCTTATAAATTCTACCCATTTTGTTCTCAGAAATCAATTCAAATAGACCATTTCTGATACTTTACCACAGAACTGACTATACAGCCTTTCTTTGTTCCCATGATTCCCAGCTTGGATTTCATCCTAGCACAGTTGTTAATACATATTAAACTGTGAAGTCCTTAAGAATAGTGTCCACATCTCAATAACCAACAAGTTACTACAAGCAAGACTGACAAGTAGAAATTCCATACTCACAGAAGTAATGAAGTTTAGAGGATTCAAGAAAAGACAGGAATTGGAGTGAAATGGGGAAAGGATATCAATCAATGCAAATTTTTACTAAAATCCTTCCAATCTGGATCAGTTAATTAGCATCTCTCAGCAGACTACTACCAAAAACATCAGTAACCATTATGGTTTCACATGAAGAAAATTAAGCTACAGTCCTAATCCTGACCTGGGTTTCCATCTGGATCTATAACTAACTGCTTTCATAACTCGGCCTATTTAATCTAGGCCTACAAATCCCCAGATATAAAACAAAGTACTCCCTGCCTTTATCTACTCCAAAGCACTGTCAAGATGACCAAGGTGAAAAACCTATCCTTAAATCTCTATAAAAGAGAAAATTCATGAGCAAAATATTAAATTAGGTACTATATAGCAATATTAACATGACCCATAAAATGAGAAGAAATTTTCTAAGTAAATTAGTCTAAGCACAGAAATAACTGATTTAATGTTTGTAAACAAATGGTTGCTTCTAAAATATACCATACTTTAAAAAAGTTCAATGCTGAAAAAAAAAACTGACTTCTTTATGGATACCACATGGACAGAGTCAAAATTTAGAATATAGTGAAATATAATTTATAGCTTTTTAGTTTGACCATAAAAAAATGTCATTCTCATTTGGGATAGTTTTATTGCAGGCTATATGGACTTGATATCCTTGTTCTACACAACCAAGGGATGGTAATGGTAAAACTTGCAATGACAAATAAAAAGCAACACATTCTTAATTCTGTAAGACCATTTAACCAAAATACATATTTTCCCACTCTTGCTCAGAAAGGACATCCTAGAAGAGATTTCCACTGGTTAACAGAATCAAAAAGAAATGATGATGTCGAATTCCTATGCGTTTTTTTTTTCTTTTCTAAATTACCTTGGTCACCCTGCAGAAAACTGGACTTTTAAATCTTAATAAACACATATAATAATCTTATTAACTGTATGTAATCAATTTAGAATTAGTGATAATTTTTTCACAGTAACGGGGATAAATTCCTGAAAATTTTAACTTAACGCTATATAAAATTGAAAATGCTTTATTAAACATGTTATGCAAGAGGGAACAAGTAAGAATCTTATTTGACTCAAATATTGCTTTTTTAGAAAAGGCAACTTCATTTTCAAAATTTGCTCAAATGTTCTCAATCACCAGGAAAAGAGCCACAAGAATGATGACTAACATCTTCAAACTGTTAAAATAAGGCTAGGACTAAAGATGTAGTTCAGTGATACAGTGCTTGCCTTAGCATTCAGGAGGCTCTCAGAGCCTCAGCACGGCAAAACAAACAAAATTAAGACTGGATAGTCTTGTCATCAAATAAATGAATAGTGATTATTGGAAGGTCACAATTATTTGGAAATTTGAAAAAAAAAAAAAGTAAACATCTCCTAGAAAAATGTATACATGCACAAAATTTTCCACACAATAGCAGGTGACCCCTTAACTATCTCCTTTAATATAAACTGGAGAGAAAACTGTGCAGAGAAAATCATAACTTCCCTTTATGATTTCTGAGAAAGTAGAAAACCTCCCCATTTTTCTTTCCTGCAATTAAAGGAAACTGTTAGAACAAAACTGAAAAGACAGGAAAGATAGAAACAGACAACTGAAAAATTCACATTTGCTGAAAGACTTCTCCATTCCTCAAGAGTCTCCTAGATAAGTAGTTCTGACCCTGGTCTGCACACTGCACTCAACCTGGAGAGATTTAAATTACACTTATGGTTCCACTCTCAGAGATCTTAATTTCAGTGGTTTGAATATCAGGATTTTCACAGCTTTCTGGGTGATTTTAATAGACAACCAAGTTGTTGATCACTATCCTAGCCAGTCCTAGTGTTTGAACACTTGAATTGGGTATTTTTTTTTTTAATTTTCAAAATGAAGGGGGAGGAGGAGAGGATGTTTGTGGGGCAAGAGATGTTTGTGCTGAGATCTGAAACTCAACCTTACCTCTTTCAACTGCTGGTCTTGAGTGTGGCCTAGCAATGAACACTCTGGGCATCCTCCAGCCGCCTTTCTGGGCTAACAACCTCTGTTTGCTTAATGCTACATATTTTCTGAAAATTCATAAAAGTTGATTTCTATCCTTAAGCAATACGTTTAAGTTCTATTTATTTGGTTCATTTCTACAAGAAATAAGACTGCCCCAAGTTTTAAGGCTATCTATATGACTTTCCCCAACATAAATTGACAAATGTGAGAATTTTAACTTAGTCATTAGCAAAAGGACCTGAGTTACCTCCACAAAAGTGCTTCTCCAGCTTACGCTGGCTGCACCAATTAAGTGTCTGAAAAGGTTCCCACAGTCAAACCAACTTTTCCCGAGCCCCCCCCCCTTTTTTTGAGCCAACGCAAAGAATTCCAACAGAGAAGAGCTGTCTTGTAACAAATTCTACATGGAGTATATATCCGGGGCAATAAAAGTTGCGGAGAAAACAAGAACCATAAATGAAGAATGAAGGTCCACTAGCTCCTAAACAGGGTTTTTTTTTTTTTCTCCCAAACCCAACCCGCGAACAGCCAGGAGGGAAAATGCAGGGGGAGCTGGGAGACGCTGCCTGCAGAGCCAGGAAGCCCGAGTTGCACAAGGATGCACGGGTGTCTGCAAAGACGCGGGGAGCCCG
The DNA here is from genome assembly GCF_052094955.1 of Ictidomys tridecemlineatus. Classification (NCBI taxonomy): domain Eukaryota; kingdom Metazoa; phylum Chordata; class Mammalia; order Rodentia; family Sciuridae; genus Ictidomys; species Ictidomys tridecemlineatus. The sequence goes on from NC_135485.1 coordinate 10,475,282, forward strand.
AACAGGCCGGGGGCGGGGATCGCGGGCGGGGAAACTGCAGTAACGGCCTGCCCACGCGGACCGGCAGCCCACCGCGCCGGCCGGCCAGGGTCCAGGGAGTTCGCAGCCCCGCTCTCCGAGGGGCTGGCGGCGGGCGGCGCCCTCCCTTCCGCGCGCCAGGCCCGCGGGCAGGAGGGCGCCGCCTGGTAGGGCGGCGCCGCGCGCCCCGAGGGCACGTCGGAGGCCGCGGCAGGGCTGGGGGCAACTCCCGAGAGGTCAGGGGCGCGGGGGCCGCGCAGAGCTGACAGCTGCGCAGGAGGCGGCGGCCCCGGGGGCTGCGGGCGCCGCGCAGGCCAGGCCGCCTCGGGGACCCGCCTGCGGCTCGCCGCCTGCCGCGCCGCCCGCGAGCAGCAGGCCCCGCGCTCCGTTACCTTGTCGCAGTAGAGCCCCACCAGCTGCTTCATCCGCCAGTGCGGGGCGGTGAAGACGTCCACTTCTTCAGGGAAGGGCGCCATCGCCGCTGCTTGAGCCTCCGCCTCAGCAGCCGCGGCCGCCGCCTCTCCATAGACACCCTCGCCGCGGGGCAGAGGCGGCGCGCCCCCCTGCGCATGCGCCCGCCCCGTCGGCGCGCGCGCCCGGGCCGCCCGGCCGGCGAGGGCGCGGGAACGCGCGGGCCGCCGCCATGCGGTCCCTGCGGCCCACGTGACCGCGCGCGTAGGCTCGTGGCTTCCACCTCCCGCCTCCCCACCCGTTTCTTGTCCTCTTCGTGTGTCGCAGGAAGAAACTAAGCCTTCTCCCCGTTGTGTCGCGTCCTAAAAACACTGTATGAAGCGAGGAGGTGACGTTCGGGGGTGCCCGCCAGCCTTGAGGCCCAGCAGCCCCGCACCACGACTTCAGTGGATCCCGGAGGCCACCTGGGCGCCGGAGCGCGAAGCCCCTCGGCCTGCGCGCGACCGTGCCCTCCTTGACCGGCCTAGGTTCCCTTGCGCGGCCCTCACCACCTGCCAGGCGCCGGCCTGGGTTTGGTTCCCGCCCACGGTCGAGCTAACCGGGCTGGGGTCTACGGGAACGTGTGGCCCGCGCAGGGAGCGGCAGGACCCGACGCTGCGGGGAGCCCGGGCTGAGGCCGGCAGGGAGGGTGCGGGAGAGAACCCTGGTGCCATCCCTCCATCTTAAGACCAGGCTTAGCGGGAGAAAGGAAAAACCCGCATCACTGGCCTGAAGAAGGTCCCTGGGTCTCTTTGCCTCTCCTCGCCCCCTGGGAGACCCATTCTCGGCTTAGCCTGTTCAACCCTCCAGGGCTCAAAGAATCGGGAGGAGTCGGATAGGCAGAGAATATGGGGAGGATGTGTTTACTGCTCCCTGACTTAATGCCAGGAGGGCCAGAAAGGTGTGTTCACCCAGGCATCTCCATTATAGTTTCTTGACAACATGGAGGTCCAACGTTGAGAAAAAGATAGAGGAGAAGGAGGTTAGAAAGAACCTTGCCTTGGAGTGTCCCTGTTTAGTTCAAATCTTACCATGTGCCATTTGTTGACTGGCGAGGTAAGCCAGCAGTGGCTCAAAACAGATTCTGGAGATAAGTTCCTGGTTTTGCCTAATACTTGTTGTAGGACCTTGGACAAGCTAAAGGACTTCTCTGTGCCTCAGTTTCATCTTATGTGAAATGAGGGTAATAATACCTAGTTCATAAATTTTTTAGAAGGATTAAGCAAGTTCATATATTTGAAGTGTTCATAGTAAGTACACATAATAAGTACTATCCGAAAACTATTAATGTTAGGTAAAACAAGCTGGGCTTGCCTCCCAGCTACTCGGGAGACTGAGTATGAAGGATCATAAGTTCAAAGCCAACCCAGGCAATTTAATGAAACCCTCTCTCAAAAAAAAAAAAAGTGCTGGGGACATAGTTCAGCAGTAGAAGGCCCCTGGGTTCAATCAGTAAGTTCCTACGTACATACCTAAAACAACTCTGTGAACTAGTGCTGAACAAAACTGTCAAAGACATTCTGGTAATTGCCTAGGGTAAGTGTATAATCTGGCTTATGAATCTAGTCTGACAATACCCTCCCAGGCACTGTCTTAGTTGGGACACAGATGGCTTATACCGTCTGTGCTAAGGAAATAGGAAAAATGCTTAATGGAACCGACTGATAGACAAAGTCCTTAACAGAACTCTCTCTCTTTCCTTCCCTCCCTGTTACCCTCTCTCTTTGATTTTTCCCCTCTCTTTTATTTTCTGCTCTTTTGTTAGGGCTTTGCCTCTATACTTTTTAGTATCCCTCAAAAGACATTTTCTTATTTACCCCCCCGTTTCTCTACTTCATTCTGATCTTTCACAACATTCCTGTCTTGGAATGTTGAATCAAACCTCAGGTGAACCAATTCTGTAGAGAAATGAGCTCCATGAGAGGTGCTCATTGTCTCCTCAGCACTCAAAACAATGTTTATCATATCACTGGTACTCAATAAATATTTGCTGAATAAAGAAAGAAGGAATGAGAGAAATTCATGGAATTCTTATAATCTCATTTTTACTAATTTTGAATATACTTTGTAGTTTTTATTTTCACCTGTTTGTATCTGCATTGTTCACTAGCATGTCCCTAAAAGCAAGCACATTACAAAGGTATTTAACAACAAAAATAACCATCCACACACAGTTTGACTGTAACTCAGATTTCTAACTGTGCAAGTTGGCTGAAGTGTAATAACAGCTACTTTGGATTCTGCCTATTTCAAAAAATTTAAGATGACAAAAGGAAAGAGATAAAGTGATTAAAAAGGAGGCGGGAGCCTGTTGGTCATTTTTCCCTTTAAGAGAAGCTGTTAACATGAACTCCATATGCTGAGTAGTGTAGCAATTAATCACCTGATATACAGAATAAATGATTAATTTATAATGAGCTATAGCTGGAGAGAGAAGACATTGATCAATGTAATGTCATAACTATAAATTCTCACAACTACAACAAATAGGAAATGCTTTTGTGGCCCAGTTGTCAATTGAATCACCTTTCTATATGATTTCTTTAGATATGAAAGCAGACAAATTCTAACAGATAAATCAGCCTTTGGCCACTCAAAGAGACTGCATAGGATAAGGCATATGAACAGAGCAATGAAAACCCACATGGTAGAGTGCCTGGTAGGATTGATGGGTCTCTCTCTTCCCCACCCTCATTCTTTCTGAAAAACTGCATGCTACAGGAGGAAGAAAATCGGTATTCCCTGGCAACCTAAAAATACAATGACCCAGGCCTCTTCTGTAGAATTTTTCACCCCTAGTTTTAAGGGCTCTGGAAAAGATTACTTGTCATGGAAGGTCTATTCTAAGGCATTTAACTCTTTTTATTGTTTTGACATAACACTCTCCAAAACAGGATTAGTTGTGAAAATAAGCAATGAAAGAATGTAATTACAAAACAGTTGGAATTACAATCCTAACCAAATTTGATCATCCCTGTCGGTCAAAATAGCCAATCAACAACTGCTCTATCAAGCCAAGTTGATTTAAGGGTAAAGCTTTCAATGTGAATGATGGCAAAATAAAAGAAAAGATAGGGAGTTGAAATGCAATACCAAATGCTACATTTGTTTTCATTGTCCTTTAGTATACTTTATGTACAAATGAAAGTTAATTGAATATATATATGTGTGTGTATATGTTTGCAGTTTCCCCAAATCCTTACTTTGTTTAAATTAAATACTGAACACCTGTTACCCCATTGAATTTTACTATATCATTATAGTATGTAATAATATATAATATAATCATATATATTACTTTACTAGGGCTGTCATAACAAAATACCACATACTGGCTGGCTTAAGTGAAAATTCATTTTCACACAGTTTTGGAGGCCAGAAGTACAAGATCAAAGTGTCAGCAAGCTTAGCTTCTTCTGAGGCCTCTCTCTGTCACACAGATGGCTACCTTCTCAAAGTGTCTTCACTGAGGCTTTTCTCTACATGTGTGCATGTTTGGTATATCTAACCTTGCCCTCTCCAACCACCTCATTTTAACTTATCCACTTTTTTTTTTTTTTTTTAAAGACAGTATCTCATTTGGTTGCCCAGACTGGCTCAAACTGTATCAACTTCCCCTGGCTGGGATTATAGGTGTGCTCTACCACACCCAGCGCTTACTCACCAAAGTCCTATCTCCAAGATGTAGTCACATTCTGAGGAACTGTGGGTTGGGTCTTAATTAAATTTAAGAATTTGGAGAAAACACAAATAAGCCCAAAACACTATAAAAGAAAAAATTTGTTTCAAAGATATATATAAAATCTTTTTCAGAATAACAACAAAGAATTTGGAAGTAAATAAATGTCCATTAGTAGAATACTGATACCATAAAATTTATTGCACATCCAACTGACTGAAAAATAGGCCACTATTAAAAAGCATAAGATAAATCTCTAGCTGGGCACACTGTTTCACACCTGCCATTGCAGTAATTCAAGAGTATAAGGCAGGAGGATTGCTAGATCAAGGTCCCCTGGGGCAATTTAGCAAAATCCTATCTCAAGATGATTAAAAGGGCTGGGGATATAGCTCAGTGGTAGAACATTTGCCTAGTACATATGAGACCCTGGTTCAATCAATTTCCAATATTGGAAAAAACAAAAAAATAAAACTCAATTTGCTGATGGAATGAAACCAGGAAATATGCTCTCATTTAGGGAAAAAAAATATGTTGTTAGAATAACTTAACAGAATTATGAGCTGAAGTTGTGGGATAGAAAGCAGTTAAACGACTTTTAAAAATATATATGGTTTTGATATTTTAACACATTATCAAAATGTAACAATGCCTGCCTTTTATTGGTAGAACTATGTCTGATTTGGAAAAGAGCTATATTTTCCCAAAAAAACTAACAAAAATTTTCCCAAAATTATGTAGCTGAAAAACAAAACTAGGGGTGTGTGTGTGTGTGTGTGTGTGTGTGTGTGTGTGTGTGTGTGTTTAAGTTTTCATTTAACATCAATCACTATTAATCTGTAATGCCAGACCGCCAGTCTCTGGAAGTCCCATTCTCCCTCAAACATGTCCAGATGCTTCCTTATATTTGTACATAGAGATGTTTGTCCCAATCTCCTGCCACATATGGCAATCCTTCTGATGCTTCTGATATAGTAGTCTCCCAGCTTGTCACCATGAAGCCATTCCAATGAGTTCTACCTGAGTTCTATTCCCTAAACCACCATCAAGCTCCTGTAATACTTGTACCATGACAGGCACAGGACACCATTTTCCTAGGTCTTTCAAGCAAGCCAGAGTTGTCACCAGCAGTTTTTACCATTGACATAGTTGTTAAAAGTTGGAGCCATGCCCAACTTTGGGCATTTTCCTGTTCACCTGCTCTTTGCACCCTGTGAGTCCTTGTATCCATTTTCAGAACTTTAGAAAAGTGTCCCTCAAAGGCCCATGTATTGAAGGGTTCGTCCCCAGGCTATGGAGCTATTGGGAAGTAAAGGAACATTTAAGCGGGCGGAGCCAGGTGGGAGCTCTTCAGGTCAAAGGGAGGTGTGCCCTTGAAGGGAGTAGCAGGACCCTAGACCCATCCCAGCCATAAAGTGAGCAGTTTTGCCACTTGTTGCCATGGATTTGCAGCCTAATCACAGGACCAAAAGATTCAGGGCCTTGAGGGAGTGATATCTCCAAAAGTGTGAACCAGAAAGAAATCTTTTCCCTTTATAAATTGATTATAAAGGTTTTGTTATAGTAATGGAAAACTCACTAAAGCAAAATGTCTAGAGCACATGGTTTCTATTCTTGACCTAAAGTATAGGGTAACACATTGGAATGCAGACACTGCATTATTGTGCCTTTTTTTGGGGGGGTGGCACCCAGGGATTGAACCCAGAGGTGTTTTACCACTGAGCCACATCCCCTGTTTAGTGACAGGGTCTGGGTGAGTTGCTTTGAGCCTTACTAAATTGCTGAGGCTGGCTTTGAACTCGCAATCCTTCTGCCTCAGCCTCCTGAGCAGCTGGGACTACAGGTGTGTACCACTGCACCTGGCCTGTGCCCTTTTTTTCAAGGTGTGAAGCTTTCTTCCCTACTGGTGGCTCACTGATACATTGTACAAAAGAAAAAGAAATACTTGGACATACACAAAGGCATAAGTTAATGAAAGAGTTGAGAAGAGGAAGGGGTGTAAAGGAAAAGGGGACAGTTGGGCAGAAATAAAAAGATGAGGGAAGCAGAATGATAGAAAGGGCAAAGGAAAGAAAGTGAAAATAAAACAATAATTAAAATGCATTGAAGTTACCAGCTACCAGGCACTGTAAATGTTTTCCATGAATTCATGTGTAATCCTCATAATATGTGGAATATTCTACTATTTTTCCCACTTAACCAAAAAATAGAGCCATTGTTTAAAGAGAGCCTTTGTTTTGTTTAAGGTCAGAGAGGTAGTGAGTGAAAATTCCAAGATTTAAATCAATGCTTTTTAAATCTTGCAATGTGTACCCGATCTTACACTGAAAAGACGATTCTGTTAATTAGTTCATGCAACAAATTACATGTCTAATAAGTACTATTAACTTCTGAGCTAGAGCCAAGGGTGACTATTGTGGGATCCTGTTCTGTCTTAGTGGAATAACAAACAAGTAAACAGAGAATAATACAATTATAATCAGACCAAGTAGAGGTCCCAAGGACTCACACGGAATGGTCTCTCACTCTGATTTCTACATAGCTAGAGAGGACTTTCTGGTTGAAGTGACCCTTGAACTCAGCATTGACAAATTCACCCATCTGAGACCATAGGGACTTGTTTTTATTCACTTAGCATTGATTGGAAAGCAGAATAAAACACTGGATAAATCTAAATTACTAGTCTTGAAAAATCTCACAACTTTTAAGGAAATTCAACATTTTATTACCCATCCCATTCTGAATTAGCTGAAGTTATTTGTCAAATATTCTTCATTAATTTCATTCCCTCCTATAATGACATTAAGTACATCATATTTTTAAAAGTATTTTTAGTTATAGATGAACATAATACCTTCATTTTATTGATTTATACGTGGTGTTGAGGATCAAACCCAGTGCCTCACACATGCTAGGCAAGCACTCTACCACTGAGCTACAACCCCAGCCTAAACTATAACATATTTTAACAACAAAAAAATCAGAACAATGACATGAATAACAGAATAATCTAAATGTCTTATTTCTTGGCAATTTTACATACTTGACACTATATGATAATGTTCTTATCTACCTTTATCTATGTCCCCAGAACTAGTAGTAGGCATACATAATTGGAATAAAATATTTCTTGCTGCAAGAATAAATGAAGAAAAAAATAAATGAGAATTTGAAAGGCCTTCAAAGACAAGCCTTCACTTTTTTCAGTAATATACATAAATCTTTCTAAGAAAAATGAAACCAAACAAGCTACACTTAAAGTCTTCTTCCTTCAACAATATTTCCTCCCTTTAAGGGTTTCTCACCTTGACCCCTTGGGTGGGAATTCATTCCTATCCTGGGTACGGTGAGGCTTAGCAGGGGCCACCTCTTGACCCAGATTTCCAATTCCTTCTCCCAGAAGAATGTAAATCACACCATAAACTATGGTAGAATAACCTTAGGTCTTTAAAATGATCTTAGTGGGCTGGGGCTGGGGCTGGGGCTCAGTGGTAGCGTACCTGGCACATGTGGGCACTGGGTTCGATCCTCAACACCACATAAAAATAAATAAATAAATAAATAAAATATTGTATCCATACTAAAAATATTTTTAAATGATCTTAGAAGTATTTTAAATAATTAGAAAAACATACTTTGCTTCATTACAAATATGGAGATATAATATATACAGTGGTTCATAAAGTTTCTTTGCAAACACTTCAGACAAAAGACTTTATTTTCCTAAACATGCTTATAATGTCACCTATCTTGTTCTTCTTCCTCTTCCCCCACCCCCCACCCCAGTGCTGGGGACTGAACTCAGGGCCTTGCATATGGTAGGCAAGCACTCTCCTACTCAGTTACACCCCAACCTCCACTTATCTTGTTCTCAATAAATATTGCCAAGTCAATGCCAACTGCTTGACTTCCAATCAAAGGCTCCATTATGGCTGGCTCACAGAGTGTATAGCCGGAGGGAAAGGTGGCTGCCTCAGGGACAGCTCAACACAGCATTTGTAATGTACAAGTAAAGGAAAGTATAACAGGTTTCTGGGATGAAAAAGGACGATAAGCTTCCTGTAAATCATCAGGTTTACAGTCATCATAATGATGAAATCTGGCAGGATATTGTTTAATCACTCTCCAAAGAGACGGGGGGAAAGTGTTTAGGGAAATGTCAGTTCTGTTTCCTTCCTCCCTAGCCTTGTTTTGTTGAAAACAACAAGAAGACAAAAACCTAAAATGATTACCAAAAAAAAAAAAAAAAAAAAACCCAACAGAAAAATGACGACAATGTTCCTAGTTGCATAAAGCAGACTTCTGAAAATTTTAAAAAGCTGAGAGTTAATTGGAAAAAAGGCAGGAATTTCTATTCACTGACTGCTAACTTCTTTTGGAACAGCCTGGTTAATACATAAATCAATCTGAGTCCTAATCCCACTTCTGCAACTATCTGTCTACTCAAAAGACCCTGAAAAAATCAATGCCCATTCTGTTTCCTCAACTGCAGACTTGACCTGGGATGCTATTGTGTGATAATGAATGCTAAATAATTAATAAAATAATAATTAATCTACAACACATGGAAAAAGGACTCTGCAGGACAAATGTTTATCTGTTCTAGGAAATCAATCACAAACTACCCAGGTAAGTGAATCAAGTGAGGTGACTTTCAACTAATCATCATTTCCTTTGTGTAACCAGCTTCACTATGATCAGTTCCATTCACTCTTCCTAAAATGTCTCTACCAAGGTGATATTTTTGGACTACTATAGGTCTTCTCCCTAGTGTGCAAGTCTTTGACATTTGTAATTGGATCTTTTTCTTTTCTTCTTCTTTTTTTTTTCTTCAGTACTTGGGATTGAACCCAGGGGTGCTTTACCACTGAGCTATTTCCCTAGCCCATTTTATTTTATTTTTTATTTTGAGACAGGGTCTTGCTAAGTTACCTGAAACTTGTGATCCTCCTGCCTCAGCCTCCTGAGTAGCTGAGATTACAGGTGTTCATCTTTAGCCTGGTTGAATATTTTTTTCTTTTCATGATGAGTATAGAACCCAATGCCTCAAACACGCTAAGCATGCTCTCTATTTTTGAACCACACCCCAGCTCTTAGATTGTTTACCAGTAGCAAGGCAGTAAAGCGAAAATGAATAAGAGTATGGACGTAAGTTCCTCATGTGTGAAGGGAATAGTAAGTCTAGTAAGTCCCTACCTCTAAGGTTATCCTGAGAATGAAATGGAATAGGCCCAGAGCTTGACATAGCAAACACTAAATATTAGCTATTACTTTTATCTGTAATATAAGGCAATTGGACAAGACATTCTCTTTAGACTCTGCAGTTCTTAATTCTAGAAACCCTAGGAATAGCATCTTGAAAGCTGTTTCTTTAAGTTAATTCTATAATTAATTTTAACTGCAGAAGGGTATTAGAGTTAGGTTTCTTTTTTTAAGTCGAATAACTCTTTTATTCAAATATTGAGGACAACAATACTCATGCCCAGTAGTCCAAATATCTCTAGGTTAAACATTCTAAATTTCTTTTTCTTTTTTTTTAAATAACAGCAGAATGCATTACAATTTTTATTACATATATAGAGCACAGCTTTTCATATCTCTGGTTGTATACATATTATATTCACACCAATTCATGTCTTCATACATGTACTTTGGATATTAATGATCATTACATTCAACCATCATTAATTACCCCATGCCCTTTCCCTTCCCCTCCCACCCCTCTGCCCTATCTAGAGTTGTCTATTCCTCCCATGCTCCCTCTCCCTACCCCACTATTAATCAGCCTCCTATATCAAAGAAAACATTCGGCATTTGTTTTTTTGGGGATTGGCTAACTTCACTTAGCATTATCTTCTCTAACTCCATCTATTTACCTGAAAATGCCATGATTTTATTCTCTTTTATTTTTTTATTGGTTATTCAAAACATTACAAAGATTGAAGAATCACATCGGTTACATATCCACATTTTTACATAATGCCATAATAGTAACTGTTGTATTCTGCTACCTTTCCTATCCTCCCTCCCCTCCCCTCCCATCTTCTCTCTCTACCCCATCTACTGTAATTCATTTCTCTCCTTATTATTCTCTTTTATTGCTGAGTAATATTCCACTGTGTATATATGCCACATTTTTTTATCCATCTATTGGAGGGCATCTAGGCTGGTTCCACTGTTTAGCTTTTGTGAATTGTGCTGCTATAAACATTGATGTGGCTGTGTCCCTCTAGTATGCTGTTTTTAACTCCTTTGGGTGTGGATCGAGGAGAGGGATAGCTAGATCAAAAGATGGTTCCATTCCCAATTTTCCAAGAAACCTCCATACTGTTTTCTATATTGTCTGCACCAATTTGCAGTCACACCAGCAATGTATGAGTGTACCTTTTTCCCCAAATCCTCTCCTTAGAATTAGATTTCATTGTAAGTGTCAGAATACAAAATACAAATAAACAAGATAGTGTTTTCTTTCCTTTTTCTTATGTATTAGTTTTCTACTGTTACACAACAAATTGCCCCAAAACTTAGTGGTTTAAGACAGCAACACTTATTATCTAAGGATCAGGAAATTTATAGCTGCTTCAGTTGGCTGGGTGTGCTAGCTCAGATTCTCTCATGAGCCAGGTGTTGTGGTGCATGCCTGTAATCCCAGATGTTCAAGAGGCTGAGGCAGGAGGGTTGCAGTTTCCAAGCCAGCCTCAGCACTTTATTGAGGCTGTAAGAAATCTAGTGAGACCCTGTGTCAAAATAAAAAAGCCTGGGGATGTGGTTCAGCGGTAGAGCACCCCTGGATTCAATCACTGGTACCAAAAAAGTTGCTCTCGAGTTGGCAGCCAGGACTGCAGCCATCTGAAGACCTGACTGGGATGAAAGGCTCTGCCTTCAGCTCAAGTGGTTGTGGAGAGGCCTTGGGCCCCCATAGACTGTTAGATGAAGAACCTCAGGACATCACCACATGGAACTCTCCATAGGGCTACTCAGAGTATGTCAGCTTGCTTTCCCCAAGTTTGAGTGCCAAGAAAGGGAACAAGTGAGCGTGAACACCCAAGATTAGCCAGGATTTTATGATGTCATCTCAAAAGACACCCACTTCCGCCAGACACTAGGGGTCATACAGCCCAACACCAGTACAGTGTGGGAGTCTACAAAAGGATATGTATCTCAGACATCAGGATTATTTGGGGCCCTCTTGGAGGCTGGCTACCACACTTACGTGAAGACCAGCGTAAGTAGTCCAGGCCTGGTTTGGCAGCTCTATTTCATTTTGTCATTTTAGGGGAACAAGCTCCTTCCAGCTCATTGATGTGCCAAGTCTAGGGTGTAGTCTTTGTTTTTAAGTGCAGACAGTGGCATTTGCACTGCAGGTAGTAAAATGGGAGAAAGAAATAGAGTCTAAGAGTTCCTACATATTAGTTTTCTCCAGAGAGTCTCTTAAAGACATTCCCATTTATTTCCCATGGGCTAAAACTTACACCACATAGATTACCTTGTTGCAAAGAAGGTGAGAAGAGTAACTACATATTCTTTTTGGCTATCTATCAAGCCAAATACCAGGGTTCTATTATTATAGGAAAAGAGAATAACAGATGAGAGCAAACGGAGATTTCTGTCAAAGGACACATTTGAACAAATAATATAACATTGCTTTCCTTTCTTAGTCTCTATTGCATTTTGACAAAAACCCTCAACCTTCTCACTTTTTTTTAAAGTATTTGTTCTCCAAATCAAACCCATTGCCAATAAATAAAGGTCCATCAATAACTAATAAAAATATTTTTTAAAAAGTATTTGTTGTGTGTGTGTGTGTGTGTGTGTGTGTGTGTGTGTGTGTGTGTATGTGTACTAGGGGTTGAACCAGGGCCTCACACATGATACCACTCAGCCCCAGCCCCAGCCCTTAACCTTCTTTTAATGACCTACAAAATCTAGCTCTTTCCTTCTGGGAAATGAAATGTGCCAGTGAAATATTTAGTGAGGTTCCTCAACTGAAAATGAACATAATCATAGTACTTATCTCCAGATTATTATGAAATAAAAAAATTGAAACTACACTTTGAAATGGTTAACATACAACAGGCCAAGTTCTAAATTAAGATTCATTATTTCATAATAAAGATATTTTATATCTTTGCCATATGAAGGTCTATTATTACCCCTTATTGCATATGCAATAAACCAAGGAACTGGCCTGAGTCACATGGCTAGCAAACATTAAATACAATGTTGTATTGCTCCCACATTTTACAAGTGCTAGTGTATATTCTATTGCCATCTTAATTAAAATGTTGAAACAATTCCAAAAAATAAACTGAAATAATTAATTTGAAATGCAAAGCTAATCTGATGAATTAGATACACATATAACAGTGATTCCCATTATTTAGACCTACTATGCTCTGTTGTGTTGTGTTTGATTTGGTGGGCATCCCATTTTAAAAGAAACCATAATATGGCAAATATTTATTTAAAAAACGAATTCACTTTTAAGGGTTAGGGAAAGAATAGTTATAATGTTAGATGTCTGAGCTCAGAATCAGACTTAGGTACCCATCCCAGCTTCATCCATCTTTCCTGTGTGAACCAGGGCAAATTACCTACTCTCTGAGTTTCTGAGTCTTCACTTATAAAGCAGGAGAAATAGTAATAAATACCTCATAACACTTGGTGGGAATTAAACTGAGTTAATAATTGTAACAAACTCTCAGTGCCTGGCACACTGAGCACTCAATAGTCTCTTTAATATTATTTTATGTACATTTAAAAAAAAGACCATCACAAAGAGCTCTTCAGAGAGACTTTGCTCCTTTGAAAAAAATCACACTTAGAAATTGTGTTTTAAAAAAATCTCAATGTTGAGTGTCTTTCACTTCATACTTTCCAACCTAAAAAATATTGAAATCCTTTTCCTCTATAGTATTCTGGAAAGAATTAAAATTATATTAGCCTATCATCTCTGTGTTATTTAAGTCGTTAAGTTACATACTTATTTTTGTGAACATGCTTTTTTCAAACAAGACACAGCAGAGCCAGGTGCAATGGCACACACCTGTAATCCTAACAATTCAAGAGACTGAGGCAGGAGGATTCCAAATTCAAAGCCAGCCTCAGCAACTTAGCGAGGCCCTAAGCATCTTAGGGAGATCCTTTCCCAAAATAAAAATATAAAGGGCTGAGGATGTGGCTCAGTGATTAAGTTCTCCTGGATTCAATATTCTGTACCAAAAAATAAAATAAAATAATATACAGTAGAATAGTGACCAAGTTTGTTATTTAACACTATAGTGCCCGGAAAAAAACAAAAAGTATAAATAGGTGCAATTGTTACTACCAGATATTTTAGTAAAATAATGTCTTGATAGCTGATCAACAAAAGAAAATAGTAGGTTATATTGACCTAGTATGCAGGGTAAACAATGACATGACTATGGAATATTTGCCAAGTATAAATGTCTAATTTGAGTCAGCTTTAGGATGGCCTGAAATAAAACAGCAATTATTCATGAAGCACTATGGGTTTACATGTGTTTAATCTTGTCAGTCTCCTACTGAACATTCCTCAGAAATGATATCCCTTTATTTATATATAGCACAATACTTCAATGACCTTCTCCAAAGGAAAGAGTGGATTCACAGATGAAAGTCATCAATTATTGAAAGACTAACTATATACTAGGCACCCCAGCATCTCACATTGTAAAGTAGATTCTGGAAGCTCACTTTTACAGATGAGGGAACCAAGTTCAGAAAGACAGAAGTAGGATTTAAAGCTATTGCTCTCTCCCTACACAACTCTCACACCTTTGCTTACTGTTAAAAACAAGTCTGGCAGGGCTTAGTGGCATGTACCTGTAATCTTAGCTACTCCAGAGGCTAAGACAAGAGGATTGCAAATTCGAGGCCAGACTGGGCAACTTAGCGAAACCTTGACTCAAAATTTTACAAATTTTTAAAAATGTTGGGAATGTAGCTCAGTGGTAGAGAGCCCCTGTGTCAATTACCAGTACCACACACACACACACACACACACACACAAAAGAAAAAAAAAAAAAGTCTGCCCACATAGCCATGCCATGCACCTCCTAAGTGAAAAGGGGTGCACAGTGGGAGCTAATGAAGCTAATGGACAGCAAAGCAACAGGCAGAATGCATGCTATTTCAGGGTTCTTGGTGCAGTGTCAACCACAGACTTTGCATCCCAGGGTTACCTGAACTAGCCCAGTCCCCTGCACAGCTATTCCAAGCATGGTCCTGAGAGAACCTGCATTGCAGTCACATCAGGTGCTTTTCAAGCTGTGGTATCTAACAGTCACCCTCTGAAATCTGATTCAATGCATTTGGGCAAGGTCTAGGATTCCATATATGATTCCTATGCAGCTGAAGCTTGAGAATTATGATTACAGTTACTGGCTATGCTTCTATATTTAAAAATTTTCAAACTTAACAAGGGTTGCAGAATCATGGAAGTCATGGTATCATTTGCAAAACTCAATTATATGATATAATAATATAGTCATTCCTTGGTATCCTTGGGATATTTGTTCCAAGATGCTCACCAGTCCTCAAATACCAAAAATCCTGATATACAAATTTTTCAAGTCCCTCATATAGAATAGCATAGTATTTGCATATAACCAGCACACATCCTCCTATATATTTTAAATCATCTTTATATATTAATAATACCTAGTAAAATGTAAATGCTATGTAAATAGTTGTTACACTGCATTATCAAATAATGACATATTCTATTAAGTACAGACACAATTCTACCCCAACCCACTCACCCCACAAATACTTTCATTCATGGTTGGTTGAATTCACAGATGAGGAACCTGCATATATGAAAGGTCAAATGCATAATACACTTAAATTTAATATAGAAATAGAATAGACTTCAGGAACAAACAGCTCTGAACTCAAATCTCTGCTGCCGATTAGTTATGCAACTATGAGCATGTTTCTGAACATCTCTGAACTTTACTTTCTACATACTTCGATGTAACATTGATTGTAATACCTGGGTAATGTGAAGACCAAACACAATATAGGCACACAGTAGTCTTTCAATAAATGCTAGTTATCTTTATTATTAAGCATCTAACACTGTGCAAAATAGGATGGCATATTTTAATAGACTCTAAAATTGAAATATTAGATGCTGAAAGTTTCAGATGGTTTCAGCCACTATAGTGGTTCAGCACATTACCATTGGAATAAGATGGCCTGGGTTCCAATCCCAGTTGATCCACTTTCTCACTTAATTTCAGCAGGGTAAATCAGTAACTCTTTTGCCTCTTGGGAATGAGGCCCTTGCTAACATTGTTAAGCCATAAACCTGTTCACTGCTACCAATATATCAAAGATTATATAGGTAAAGAGTTTGCAACGGTTTCTGGCATGTGATTGTGTGTGTGTGTGTGTGTGTGTGTGTGTGTGTGTGTGTGTACTCCAAAAAAAAGAGAGAAAGAAAGAAAGAAAGAAAAGGAAGAAAAGAAAATTTGCTTATTATTCAACAAATACTATGTGACTATCATGTGCCAGAACCCACAGATTTATTATGTTCTAAGAGTGAACTCCCATTTTCTCTGTTCTCTGATTTTGCCAAGCCTTCATTGACTATTTATTTATTTTACTTTTTAGTTTTTTAAAACCAGTGTCTTGGGCTGGGGATGTGGCTCAAGTGGTAGCGCGCTCCCCTGGCCTGTTATTGACATCTATCACTGTTCATAATGTTACCCCACTAGGAAAATGACAGCAAATGAAATTGAGTGTAAGGCACTATTCTAAGGACTTTTGGAAATGAAATTATTTCTATTCACAGAATGACTATATGCAGTAGAGATACCATTATCATCCTGATTTTACAGACACAAAAATTGAAATGGGGAGGTTATGTATCTTACCCAAGTCTATCCCATTAGAAAAGAGCAGAGCCAAGATTTAAACCTACACAGTCTAGCTGCAGTACCTATATGTTTTAAGGTACTACAAGATAGCACTTCTAGAGATTTGGGGTTTATCTTCAAAGGTTTTGGTCTCCATCACTTCAATATCTAACAGGACAGTTAACTTGGTGAAACTTATGGAGCTACTGACAAATTTGCCAGATGTGCCTGAAATAATTTGAATCTCAAAATACCCACAGCTAATAATACTCAAAGTATATAGTTCATGCTTATACTTGTCTCATGACTTCCCACCTAACTCCATTGCCTATCACAGACTTCTGTGCATGCTAAACCTCAACAAATGCTTTAAAACTTGTAATAAAAAAATTAAATTTTAGGGGCTGAAACACAGTGTTTACAGGGCTTGCCAGCATGCACGTGACTCTGGGCTCAATCCCCACCACCGCAAAATAAAGAAAAATGAAACAAAATGCCAACATATCAGAGCTAGTTTATCTGAGGAAGGGAACACATATTAAGGATCGGCCTTGCCTGAAAACTTCACAGAAATTCTGAAATGTAAGGAGAGCCCCCCACCAAAAAACCTACAAGAAACATGGCTGATTTGTAATCTAGTGAGTATAGTCTACCTGCACCTATATTCTAGCATCCTCCAAATGAACCTCAGTCAGTAAGGGAACTTTCCCAAATCACATGCCACACCCATGTGCTGAAGCAAGAGGAAGTTGGTTCACTTTCCATGTGGCCAAATGCATACAGAATTGCCTCAATTTCCTATAAATACTTTAAAAAACATATTTCCTTATTTTACACATATAACACAAAATCTTTTCAATTGACTTGACTTTTCAGATTTTAAAAGCATGAGGTCAATTTTGGTTGCTGTTTTATGTTGTTTCCTAACTACAGCCTGTTAGGAAATGTAGTAGTAACAGAGAATCTTCATTCACTTGCTTACTAGATTGGGATTTTTAAATAATGCTAGAATTTTCATTCACTCTATTAAATAAGCTTCATTTAACAAGAAATTACTATACAGCAAGCACAAAAAGAAAGATAGTGCACCATCTCTCTCATGTGGAATCCAAAACCTCAACTCACAAAAGTGGAGAGTAGAAAGATGGTCATCAGAGGAAGAAGGGGTGGCACAAGTGGATGGGGAGTGGTTGATCAAAGGTATATGAAGCCTCCAATAGACAGAAGTAGATTTCTAGATATGTTATTTAGCATGGTGACAATAGTCAATGATAATGTATATTTCAAAATAACTAAGATAATGAATTTCAAATGGTTCACCATAAAAGATGACAGGTGAGGGGACGGATATGTTAATTGATTTAATTGTTCCATGTCATGTGTAAAAACATCACATTTTAGTCCATAAATGTCTACTATTATAAAATTCCAATCAAAAAATTTATTAATTACAAAAGAGAAAGTATTAGACATTGAATCCTTTCTAGTTTAATATGAACCTCATAAACCATATTGGTACTATTAGAAATTGCAACCATTAAATAATCTTAAAACTCTCATCCCACTGTTAGTAATTTGAATCACGGAGGGCAAATGGCACTTGAATATGTCACCTTACTTAGGTTCTATCCTTTAACATTCACAGCAATCCACAAGAAAACTTGTGAAAGTGCCCAGGAGAACACCTGGCATATCATGTATGCATTTAGTGTTTGTTAAAATGGAAGTTTAAATTCTAATTAGACAACTTTTTTTTTCTTTACACACTCCATACTAAGTTGGATTGCCCTCCCACTTGACGGGTAGCTCTGGAAGGTCTTCATTCCATTCAGATGAGACCAAGCCAAACCCTATGTTGCCTCTAAACACTGAATCAAATGGCATAGTATAGTGCTTTTAAAAAACTAAAGGTCATAAGATAATCATGGGTTAAAATCAGTTTTCTTTTTAATATACAACACCAGTGCAGATTACTCAATAGCTGAGCAAGGACCATATTGACTCTCACAAATACATGATCAACTGTAGCCATTAGTATGAGAAATAATTAATGTGGAGGATGTGATAAATAAAATGTGAATTGGCTAGTGTATTTTGATTGCTGTCTTCTCATTTGGCTTCAGTTTAACTATTACCTTAATGGAAAAGCTAAAAATTATATAATTAAGCTTCTGGTTAATGAAATTAAATTAGTTGTGATTTAATGTGTGAAGGAATTTTATCTGCTACTAACAAAAGCATAAAGGCAAAAAAAAGTATCAGTATTAAGTATTCCGTTCATATGTTGAAAACATGATCTATTTTGATATATTTGAATTTAAAACTTGTAGTATGTATATATGGTACTAGGGATGGAACTCAGGGGTGTTCTACCACTGAGCTACAACCCAATCCTTTTTGAGATAGTATATCACCAAGTTGCAGAAGTTAGGCTCAAACTTTCTATGCTTCTACCTCAGCCTTCCAAGTCACTGGGATTACAGGTGTGTGCCCACCACATCTGGCACTTGTAGAATTTTAATCAAAACTACATAAAATTGCACCTAAAACATTTTCAGAAATAATAATAAGAAAGAATGATAAAGAAAAAACAGCACTCATGTCCATCAGCTGGAACTGGGATATAAAATAAGTGATAATATTATAATATAATATATTGAGTTTAAACAGCAAATTCAGACTTTATTCAAACATATTTTAAAAAGAAAAAGTTTCAAAAATTATAATGAAAATAACAATATGTGGGTTTATCAAATATGCCAATAATATTCTTGAAATAAAAATTCAAAAATTTCAAAATTACAAAGCTATTTGAAAATAATAGCTGAACTTATTGGTAAAGAAAGGGAAAAATAATATATTCAAATTCCCAGCCTCATTCCTCATTTATTTCACTGTTGTTAGTGATAAAGTCTTATTATCATCATCAAAGAATATTGTGGGACAGGATAAAAACAACACCTCACATATTTTCTTCCAACCTGTTCATATATGGTATGTACAACTTTAAATCTCAACTAGTTAATTAAAAACTATGCAGAGTGATGACACATCTAGGCAAGTGCTCTACCTGAGCCATTTCCCCAGCCAAGCCCACTGGAGAACATTTAGAAGCAACACTTATTACAAGTCTGTACAGATGGGGCTGGGGATGTGGCTCAAGCGGTAGCGCGCTGGCCTGGCATGCATGCGGCCCGGGTTCGATCCTCAGCACCACATACAAAATAAATATGTTGGGTCTGCCGAAAAACTAAGAAATAAATATTAAAATTCTCTCTCTCTCTCTCTCTCTTAAAAAAAAAAAAAGTCTGTACAGATATCATAATCCAGCTTGTTAAGAACAAACTGCGTAACATTTTCTGTTTGTTAGATATATAGCAAGATCAATTAGTAAATCATATCTTGTTTAAATATAACCTGACACAAAACTTCATTCCATATATTTATAGGAGTAAAACAGAGTTAGATGATTTAAATTTTAACAAATGTTTTATGAGGAACATTTTCAAAACAAGCACAAAAGGGAAGAGAGTGGTAGTGAACACCCCTCATGTATCCAATACGGGGCCTCAGCAAGTGTCACCTGAGACACAAGATAACAAAACTGGCACCCAAAGACATTCTGCCGTTTCCACACTGGGAAGAGTCATCTTCATGAGATCCCCAATAGTACTTCATAGAAAGCCCCGTGTGGTGGTGCACGCCTGTAATCCCAGCAACTCGGGAGGCTGCAGCGGGAAGATCAAAAGGTTGAAGACAAACTGGAAAAATTAGTGAGACCCTGAATCAAAATAAAATTTAAAAAAGGGACTGAGAATGTTAGGGTTAGGGTTAGAATGCTCCTGGGTTTAATCCCCAGGACAAAACAAAACAACAAAAAACGACTTGGTCAACAACTTTTTATTACTTAGTGTCATGGTGTGGATATGAGGTGTTTCCCAACAGCTCATGTGCAAGATAATGTGGGGATGTTCAGAGGTGACGATTAGACTATGAGAGCTGGAACCTAATAGGTGGATTAATCCATTTGTTGGGTTAATCATTTGAATGGATTACTGAGTGGCAACTTTAGGCAGATAGGGTGTGACTGGAGGAAGTAGGTCACTGGGGGACACGCCATTGGGGGTTTATGTTTTGTCTTTGGTGAGAGAGCTCTCTCTACTTCCTGGCTGTCAAGAACTAAGCAGCTTTCCTCTGCCACACCCTTTGACATTGGCGTTCTGCCTCATCTCAGGCCCAGAGCTATGGAGTCAGCGGACTTTGGACTGAACAGATCTGAGATCATAAATCCAAATAAACTTTTCCTCCTGTATGTTGTCTTGTCAGCTCTAATGGTCCCAGCGACACAAAGCTGACTGGAACAAATATTTCCAAAGACATTATTTGAGTTATAACATCATATATATATATTCAAGCTCAATTAAAGGTATTTATTTCAACATTCAAACATATCCATTTCTGTTAGAGCAGTAATCACCCTAGCTACTCCATATTCCTCAAACTTGCAACATATTATACAGGAGATAATTTAGAAAGAAACAACATTAGGGATATTGTTACATGTTACTTTTTTGACTCAAACTTTTAAAAGAAGTTTTATGAAAATGTAATTTTCAAGGAACTACATGTATGTAATAGTAGTTCATTCCCTTTTATTGCTAAGTAGTAGTCCTTTATATGTTCCATTGTGTATTAATTCATCTATTCATTTCTTGATATACACTCCATTGCTTGTAATATTTGGTTATTACAAATTAAGCTACTGTGGCTGTGGATGTGGCTCAAGTGGTAACACGCTCACCTGGCATGCGCGAGGCACTGGATTTGATCCTCAGCACCACATAGAAATAAAATAAAGACGTTGTGTCTACTGAAAAAAATAAAAATATAAATAAATATTTAAAAATTCTCTCTCTCTTTAAAAAAAATCAATTTTAAAAAAAATAAGTTACTATGAATACTAGGATAAAAGTCTTTGAGTAGACAAGTATTTCCTTTTCTCTTGGGCAAATATCTAGGAGTATGACTACAGCATGTACATGATACATGCTGAACTTTACAAGAAACTTATCAAGTATTTTCCAAAGTGGTTGTTCAATTTTACATTATTTCTCCTTGGTAATATTCCTGGCTTCAAAATCTATTTTAATAATATCCCAGATACTCCTAATTTGGTTGGTGTTACTTTCATAATTTTTTCCCATCCTTTCAACCAATTTGAGTCTTTATATTTTGGAATTTGTTTTTTCATTCAATCCAAAAATATCTAGCCTTTAACCTGAGTGTACATGTACCAAGTGGTTCTCAATTAGAGGCAGTTTTTGTGCCAAAAAACATGTGTCAATGTTTGGAGACTTTTTTTTTCTTTTGAAAAAAATAAAAACTATTCTTAGCTTTAGGCAGTGAAATAACAAGACCAGAGTTAGCTGGCCCCTAAGGTATTTCTTTCTGCCTGAAAGACTCTACTTCCTTTTAATTTCGCATACAACACATCTGCTGGTGAGGAATTCTTTTAGCTTTTGTCTGAAAAGGCATTTTGTCTTTGTTTTTCAAGGATATTTTGGGAAGCATAGAATCAGACTGACAGAGTTTTCCCAGGACTTGATAGGTGCTGCTTCACTGACTTCTCTATTGGATTGTTTCCTACAAGCAATCTGATATCATTCTCAACCTTATCACTTCATTTCTGAGTTACTTGGAAACCATGCCCTTTCCCCTCCATCTCTTCAGATTTTTTTTTTTTATCGCTTTTGAACAATTTGATTATGGTGTACCTTGGTGAAGTTTTTTTTTCATGCCCCCGTGCTTGGGGTTCATTGATCTTAGTTAGATCTGTGGTTACCATAGAATTTGAAAAGTTTTTAGTGAACATTTCCTCAAATATTTTATGCCTCCCCCCCTTTTTTTGTCCCATTAGCAACACGATATGTTTGGCTCTGTAAGGCTGTGCCCAGTTTGCTGACCATCTATTTCAGTTTGACTTGTTAGTTTCTACTCATATGTCCTTAAGCTCATGAATCTTCTACAGTCTCTAATTTGCCATTTATCCCACCAAGGGTATATGTCACATCTTGTTGTTTTCATCTCTATAAGTTTAATTGACATCTATCCATATTTCTATTTAACTTTTTGAATAATATGGAAGAGTTACAATATAACATCTGTGAATTCTAACATCTGTGTTATTTTTATTCCCATTATGAGTCCTGTTTTCCTGCTTATTTGCATCCTGTGCTAAACATTGCAAAATTTGCCTTTCTGGGTATTGGATACTTTTGTATCCCTATAAATGTTCTTGAACTTTGTTCTGGAACAGGTTCTTGGAAACAGTTTGATGCTTTAATCACTTGTTAGCAAGACAGGAACAGAGCTCAGATTGAAACTAGTTATTCCCCACAATTGAGGCAAAAGCCTTCTGTACACACTCTACAATGTTTTGTGATCACTGAGGTTTCCCATCTGTCTTGTAGGAACAGCTACTCTTCCCAAGCTTCTTGGAAGAGAACACAATCCCCTCTCATACTTTTGGTTGGTCCTTTCTTTGGCCACATGTTATTTTCTCACATGCTTGCACTGATCAGACCCAAAACTCAGGGTGATTCATTCCAGAGCTCTAGAATTTGTTTTCTATAGCTTTCTGCTTTCTAGTACTCTCTACTACAACTTTAGCACCTTGGTTTCACTAGGCTCTGTCTCAAGTCAGGGATTCCACCAAGATACATGTTCACCTTCCCTGGTGTGGGGCCCAGAAATGTTCTCAATGGAGCAATCATATAACTAATCTAGTTTCCTATTGTTCAGGGTTCACTGTCCTTCGTGTCTGTTCAATATCCTGACAACATATGTCTCTCCATTGGTAAGCAGAATGGATGTGGGACTATCTCTTGTTGTTGCATTTAAATATTAGTGAAATTATACGTGATCACAACATTTTTTCTTACAAAGTAAAGATACTGCCATCCAAAAACATTTCTCCCTGTCAGTTATCTAATTTCTATCACATTAGGAAATGATCAATAATGGCTTTTGATGATAAATTAATTTCTCACATATCTGTAATTATTACTTTTGCAAATCCTCATCACTTCATTAGAAGTCACTGACACAAAACAAAACAAAAATGTAGAGAGCCTGCCACTGGAGACCCCTTTACACACTGTTGGGAAAACATATAATGGCAGCAGCCCCCCAGAGAAAAACCCCAACATGGCATCTAACGACCCCCTTCCTCCTCTTTGTTTCTTTCATGGGCATGAAACGTTCCCGCAGGTGGGAAGCCTTAGTCCCAATAAGAATTAACTTCTTGGACTCCAGAACTGACATATGGAAGAGCTTGCCAATAAACGGGCGACCTGTTATCTACCTCAGCCCTGCTACCTCTCCTTAGACCTATATAAACACACAGCCTTTGGTAATAAAGCGGAACCTCTTTGGTGATCTGTGTCATGTTGTGCGGTGTCTTCCAGTCTTTCAGTGGTGCCAAAACCCGGGAGACGGTGTGCTTGACAAACCGAGCTCCGTATCCGCCACCGCCGTCAACAATGACATATTTCGCCCTTGTCTGTCTTTTTGGACGCAGGCTCCCTGCCCTCAACACTGATCAAGTCTAGGTAAGCTCCCCCTCCCCGGCTCGCTAACTCCCTTCAGGTTAGCAGCTGGAGACGAGACCTGATCGTCAGGCATGCTCCTGATGCCCGGTAGGGAGGAGGGAATGCACTCCACTAAGACCTGTACTGGTCGCAGTGGACCCTCTGGCGACCCGCTTCCCTTTGGGGCATGAGGCTTCTGGGTTTACACGAGAGAAGCTCCCTGGTCTCTTCTTCCCCGCCATAGCTGTGTTCAGCCCAGAGCTGAATTTCCGGTCCGGAGCTGCGTTCTGCTGGAAAAATTTTCCTGACGACAGGTGGCCTGCGTCCTGGAACTTACAGGGTCACACAGACTGTACTTCATGGGTGACCACCGAGCTGTGCCCTCTGTGCCTACTCACAGTGGACTGGTCACTTCGGGGTTGCCCACGTGATCCTCCATCTGCTCTACGCTTCCAGGAAGCTCCTATGGCCTGGCTTAATTCTTTTTCTCCCTTTTCTGTCCCTTCCTCTACTCTTTAACCATGGGTGCCTCCTCGTTATACCAGAAACCTCACCACTCAAGTGTCTCCTTAAGAATCTGGCTACTTTCTCTCTCCCCTCCCCCCCCACCTCAAGCCCAAAATTCTTATCAGATTCTGTACCCAAGATTGGCCCACATATCTGCTAGATGATGACAAACATTGGCCTCCAGAAGGCTCCTTAGATCCAAATTTCCTCCGGGACCTTTTAACTATTGCCAGCGCCTAAAAGGGTAGAAGAGTTCCCAGGTCTCCCTGTCCTGCCTTGTGCTCTCTGTTCCCAACCTTCCCCTCTTCACCCTTCCCTCCACTCTTCATGTTTGCTCTCCCTCCCAGCGGTACCGTGTCTGCAACCCCTCTCTCTCCCTGCTGCAGCAGAGGCCGGGGGCCCTGCCAGTGCACTTCCCCTCCCCTCCCTCTTCTTATTGTCCACTGCTGCTGCCGCCACCCGTGGCCCTGTCTGTGCGTTTCTAGTCTGCCTGGCCACCAGACACGTGAGCTGGTGCTCCACCTTCCTGGTGCAACGGGCGAAACAGGCTGTTAGTGTGCCCTTGGCGGCTTGAAGAGGCCTCAGGTTCCCACCTCAGCTGGCAGGTGATCCACTGTCCTTCACCTTCATTGCACCACAGCAGCTTTCGAGCAAGCCCCTGACTTGCATGCCTCCCTTTGCCGCCAGGTTCCAACGGGCAGGCAGGATGGGTCCCACCTGACTGCAATGGGGGGATCCGCAGATCCCACGGAGCCTCCTCCCCAACTCTGCCCACCTCTTCTACTGATAAGCCCTTTTCCTCCCCCTACGCCTCTCTTCTCCTGTCAATCCCACTGACCCCTCTTATCAGATAACTCACGGTTCCTTTGTTCTCTCAGGGAAGTATCTGGTGCTGAAGGGATAGTCCAAGTACATGTCCCATAACTGAACCTAACTGGGACTGCATGCAAGCAGTTTCTAATAAGCTAGTTAACTTTGATAAACGGAAGGACATTACCCAGAACCCTGATGAAAATCCATCCTTATTTCTCAACCGCCTTACAGAGGCCCTAACCAAATATACTAAGCTAGATCTTGAGTCTCCCATCAGGGCTACAGTGTTAGCAACCCATTTCATTACTCAATCGGCTCATGATATTAGAAAAAGCTCAAATGAGCTGAGGAGGACTATCGGACCCCTATCTGAGATCTGATGAAAATGGCCCTTAAAGCAGGCTCCATTGCAGAAAAGAAGGTAACACCCCAAAACTCAGGCCTTGACAGCAGCCCTGAAGCCTACGTCTCCAGCAAAAGTTTCAGAGGGGAACCAGCATTCCTCTCCACCAGAGGCTTGCCTCAAATATGGATGCGAAGGTCACTGGGCTCGCCAATGCCCAAACCCATGACCTCCTTCCAGGTCATGCCCCACCTGTAAGCAGAGAGGACATTGGAAGATTGACTGCCCCATGGCTGGCCCTTCCTCGGCGCCTCTACACAGGGATATGACCAGTCAGGCAGTCCCTTCTCCTGAACTTTTGGGGTTTGCAGAAGACTGAAGAAGCCCAGATTCAAAGACTCCCTCAGCCCTCTCCAAGCCCAAGGTAATGCTCCAGGCAGCGGGTAAGTCCATAACCTTCCTTGTGGACACGGGGGCTACCTATTCTGTCTTGCCTGCCCATTCTAGGCCTCTGTTTCCTTCCCAGGTCTCAGTTATGGGGATTAATGACAAACCCTTCCCCCCCCAAACAGAACTGCAAAGCTGGCCTGTGCCCTGGAGGGACACCCATTCACACTATTCTGGTCATTCCATCCTGTCAGTTCCTCTCCTAGGCAGAGGTGTTCTCCAATTATTAGGAGCAACCCTCCAATTACACCCCAAAAATATTACCACCCATCTCCTTCGGCCTTTAACTCTTACCCTCTCTAATGACCTGACTGTACCTACTGTGCCATTGCCCCCTGATCCCTAGGTCTGAGACATCTCCATGCTGGTTATTGCCTCCCACCACAAGCCAGTCCATACCCAGCTGAATCACCAAACTAAACTTCCTTGTGTTCCCAACTTCCTATCTCCAAAACCCATAGGGAGGGATTTAAGCCCATTATACACTGGTTGCTGGCCCAGGGACTCCCAATCCTTACTGACTCCCCCTATAATATTCCTATATTTCTGGTACACAAACCCTCAGGAGCCTATCACTTAGTCCAGGAACTCCGCCTAATTAATGAGGCAGTTATTCCCATCCACTAGGTGGTTTCCAGCCCTCATGCTTTTCTTTCTCATATCCTCCTTTGACCATTCACTTTACTGTCCTGGATCTTGAAGCTGGCTTCTTTACAGTGCCTCTACCTCCTGACTCTTATTACCTCTTGGCCTTCACATGGGAAGACCTTACATTCTTTAGGTTTCAACAGCTGACATGGACAGGCCTACCCCAAGGCTTCAGGGACAGTCCCTACCACTTTGGTCAGGCCTTGACACAGGATTTAACTGTTTATAATTTGGGGGTAGCCCTCTCTTACAGTTGGATAGAAGCCTGCCCTACCTCCAGGAAAACTGCTGACACCATCGGAAACTGCTGACACTGTCACCTCCATCCTCATTGAGCAGATTATTCCTAGGTTTGAACTTCCTGCCTCCATCCAGTCAGACAATGGTCCGGCCTTCACTTCTCAGACTGTTTAACTAGTTTCCAAAGGCCTTAACAGCACTCGGAGGCCCCACATCCCACACTGACCCCAACCTCGGGTAAGGTTGAGAGGCCTAATGGCATTCTCCAGGATCATCTCACTAAACTTGCTTGAACTCAGACTGTCCTGGCCCAATTTTTTGCCATTGGCCCTCACCCAAATTCAGGCAACCCCTAGAGCCCCCTCAGGCCTTAGCCCCTTTGAGCTGTTCTATGGGTGCCTTTCTTAACTAAAACTTTCCCGTCACTCCTCCTCCCCTTGTGTCCCACCTGCCCTATCTCATATTTCTATACAAACTCCTAAGAGAACACACAGACCGGTGTCTTCCTGCACCATCTGTTACTTCTGTTCCAGCACAACCAGGAATTAAATTGGACCCTCTTCAACCAGGTGATGCAGTTTTACTTGGAGAGCTACATTCTCAGTCGTTGAACCCTCACCAGACAGGACCCCATACAGTCATATTTCCACCATGCTGGGGCCCACCAAACTCAAAGATTCTCACCAACCCTCTCCTGTTACTAATCAATAATCTCTCTCAAGCTTCTATCCCAACCCACAGATGGCGCTTCTACATCCAAGTGACATGGCAACAGGATGGCACCATCCGCTCTCAGTCTATGGGCCAAGGCGATTGGCCTTTCACTGACTGTAATTGGGCCCTTAATGTTACTGGATTCAACTGGGCCACCTCATCCCACTTATGCTCAGCAATGCTATGCTTCATAGCAGATCAAACTGAGGAATCCTGTTGAAGCCATATCACCAGGAGGTCGCCCCACCTGCTGATGACAAGACTACCCCAGAGGAACTTCAAGAGTCACCTCCTAGACCTCCCCTGCACTCCTGCTCTCCACATCCTAACTGTCCTCTAAAGCTTCGCCTGTCTCGTGTGACCGCCCATACTCCACCATGACTCCCACTCTTGTAAGTGGTATTTTCATAGTCATCACCCTTCTCCAGGGGACATCATCGTCCTCCTCTTATACTTGGAGATTCAAAGTCAGAGAGACATATGTCCAAGGCATATGTAACGAGACATATGTCCTCGTTACACTCACCTAGTTTCTTCGGTTGATTGCGCCCCTACGGAATGTAATGCATCTATCTTCCTTCCCCTCTCCTCCCAGAATTCTGAACTTTTTAAAATAGCCACTTGGCCTTACCTTTGCATCTTATATGATCAGACAGAGGATTACTGCAAATGGTGGTCCGAAACCTATGGGGGATGCCCCTACTGGTCATGCAACGTTCATAACCCACGTGCATGCACCTGGGATTCCTGCGTTGGAAATTTCAGATTGATCTCGGGGGCTATCAATTGGTTATCACTGAGCCTAACCATCCACGCTGGACCTCTAGGGTAAATGCTTCCTTCTACTGAGACATATCCTCTCCCACCCCCTGTGGCTCCATCTCCATCTCCCGAGAGCTTCAACTCTCCCAGCCCTCAGTAGCTATAATCTCTACTGACATAAAGCAGTCCGAACAGCAGTTGTTAGACTCCATACAGGATCCATATGAGCCTAATGTTGGGAGTTCACCACAGTATTCATGGCTACGACTACTTACTGAAACTGTAACCTTCTTAAATATAACCCTCCCCACCATCACACCAACTGATTGCTACTTATGTGCCTCTCTGACTCGATCTTTGCTTGCAGTGGTTCCCTTGAACTTCTTGGCTTCTGACCTCTCAAATTTCTCCACTCCATCTGCCCGCCATTCTCTCCAAACCCTTTCACCCGACGGTCCATTATGAGAGCCCAAGGAGTGCAACCATACTGTGATTCCCCAGCGCTGCCTCTTGGGCTTGGGTGTCTCCCAGTCAAAGTTTTGCCACTCTAACATCACCTTTAACTTCACCCTCTATGCACCACCTGGCTCATTCTTCAGGTGTAATGGTTCTCTCATCACTATCTTATTCACCAACACCTCTACCCCATGTATACTGGTGATGTTTGTCCCGCAATTGACTCTCTATACCCCAGCTGAAGTGCAGGCCCTCTTGGCTCCCCCAGTGCAGAATAAGCAGGCTGCTTTCCTTCCAATACTGGTGGGTCTCTCACTCGCTGTATCTGCGGTGGGAGCAGAAATTTCTGGTGGAGCTCTAGGACACTCCTTATGGGCTGCACAGGACTTAAGTTCTAAACTTGAACAAGCGCTCACTTCTACGGCAGAATCTCTAGCATCTTTACAAAGGCAGGTCACAACCTTGGCTCAAGTTACTCTTCAAAATCTACAAGCTATAGACTTACTCATAGCCGAAAAAGGTGGAACCTGTCTTTTCTTGAGGGAAGAATGCTGTTACTACATCAGTGAATCAGGCCTTGTGGAAACTAATGTAGTCAAGCTCACTGACCTGGCTACCTCTTTGAAAAATCCACCAAACCAAAACCCATTTGCCACCTTCTTTTTAGCTCACTTCCAATCGTGGCTGTTGCTTCTTTTAGGACCCATATGTCTTCTTTTCCCGATGTGTCTGTTCCTGCCCTGTCTGCTTCGCTTCCTGCAGGGCCAATTACGGAAGATCTCTAACCAAACTTTCAACCAGCTTCTGCTTAGGTACTACCAGCCTCTGATGACCAATGAGCCCCCAACATCTTCAAGAGAACAGCTCACTCATTGCTGAAGCTCACTACCAGATGCAATGAAATGCAGCGGACATCGGACAGTGGGAGACAATGAGCCCGGAGAACCTCTTAATCTGCTAGCCTGGATTCTTGAGCCTTTATGTCCTTTTAAGCCTCCTCATGGCCCTTGGCCTCTTCTCTGTCAGTCCCCCAACATGGAACTTCTGCCAAAAACTGACATTTGCTTTAATTTTTATCTTCATCCTGCTTTTGTTTGCTCTGATCTTCTTCAGGTGCTGGTGACACCTGAAGAAGGAAACACTTCTAATATTTCCTAGAGTCTCTGTTACAGGACCAGTGGCTGATACCAACAATCTCTTCCATCCAGGACTGGTTCGACGCCATCAACGACTTGTGGTTTCAGGGAACTTTCATAGACTTCACCCCTACGGAAGTAGCTGTCTATAGCCACTGGGTTTTATTTCTGGTTGCCATGATATCCCCAGACCTGCCCCTCCAAACATTCCTCCACTTCCCCTTCTAGGCCCTACGCTGCCCCTGCACAGCCAGAAGCAGCCAGATCTGACCAACGACGCCCCAATTCCTA
Organism: Ictidomys tridecemlineatus; assembly: GCF_052094955.1. Taxonomy (NCBI): domain Eukaryota; kingdom Metazoa; phylum Chordata; class Mammalia; order Rodentia; family Sciuridae; genus Ictidomys; species Ictidomys tridecemlineatus. The sequence goes on from NC_135485.1 coordinate 10,505,260, forward strand.
AGAAAACAAAAAGGGAGAAATGTTGGGAAAACATATAACGGCAGCAGCACCCCAGAGAAAAACCCCAACATGGCGTCTAATGATCCTCTTTCTCCTCTTTGTTTCTTTCACTGGCACGAAACGTTCCCACTGGCACCAATGTTCAAATCCCACTGGTGGGAAGCCTTAGCCCCAATAAGAATTAACTTCTTGGGCTCCGGAACTGACATATGGAAGAGCTTGCCAATAAACAGGCGACCCGTTAGTTATCTACCTCAGCCCTGCTACCTCTCCTTAGACCTATATAAACACACAGCCTTTGGTAATAAAGCGGAACCTCTTTGGTGATCTGTGTCATGTGGTGCGGCATCTTCCAGTCTTACACACACCAAACAGACAAAACAACTGTAAGATATTTCAGTGAAGTGGAACCAGGCTTAGAGAAGATTTTTCCACATCACTGATTTTAGGTTTAGTAAAGTAAGCTGTAGAAAAATGCAACATCCTCTATTTCGCACTTTTTATATTTTCTTCTATTTTTCATTTTCCTCAAATTAATATTGGCTTACAGTTAATATTTTTTACAGTTAATATATATAAGACAAGTGAAACTAATACTGTTAGTATAAAAATGAAGTATCACAAAAATTATTTAGGACATAATGATCTATTACTGTAGCCTATAAAAATTTTCGTGAATTCCTCTCTCCTAGATTTACTAGGCTTCAACCTTAGATCCCATCTATGTGTAACTGTCTTCAAACTCAAGCCTTAGCTACCCTGTGGCAGTACAAAAATAGAACCAGTCAAAAAAACTGAAATTTTACTGTCTTGACTTCTCAGTCTTCAAATCTCTAGTTGGACATGCAGAAATGTTATCCTGACCACCTCTGGCTTTTCTCTGAAGGCCCATATACCATCAGATAAAGATATATACAACTGAACTGAATTTTAAAAGGATGGGAAGGGAAAGCCCAACTTATATTACTAAAGTATGTGTTTGTCCTTAGCAAATATTTAACTATCTGGGCCTTAGTTTTCCCTCATATAAACTAAGGAAAATTAACGGAGATAAGACTACAGAGGAACACAACTTGGGAAAAGTATATTGTTCATTATAATCTTTAATTCGTGTGTGTGTGTGTGTGTGTGTATGTTTAATTCATACACACACACACACACACACACACATTTGGACACTGTTTCAATAATGTTATTGAAGTCTTTTGACTCCTAATATGATATAATAGGATACTTTTATATATACTACTGCATAAAAAGTATGTTTGCCCCTACTCTCCCCACAAAGTAGCCAAACTTGAATCTAGTCAAGCATCTAGATTTTATTGTCCATTTATAGGAAATATGCATGATAGAAGAGGTTAAATACATATGGTAGAATGAAAATAGTCAAATCCAGAATATGGGAAATTCAACCAGACAAATGACATAATTTCTACAACATATAATGTCAAGAAAAAAAGAGAAAAGTCTGGTATATATTAAAAGAGACATGAGAAATGTCAATCAAATGAAATACATGTATGAAGTGTAGTTTCTAATTTAAAGAAACACGTGTGAAAACAATTCGGAAAAGTTAGAATAATCCAAACTGGATATTAGGTGAAATGCAGTATCAGGGATTTGCTTCAGTGTAATTCTGGCTGAGAGCAGGGGGAGAGTGTGCACACATATGGATCAGAGGAGGGAAGAGAAACAACACTGGCCAAATGTTGGTCATGGTGAGGCTGGAAGTTGGGTTTTTTGGTTCATTACACATTTCTTTACGTTGGTGTATATATGAGCATTTTCATGATACATATTAATTCAATTCTAGTAGTTTTACGTATCTGCTACCTGGTATATCACTAGTCCTTGTTGAATAAATGAGTTATCTGAGCTAAGAACAGTATTTTAAGAAAACCAACATAAGACCAAAAAAAGATAGTCACTAGTGGTCCAATAAAATTACCCAACAAATAATACATTCTACATCAATGGGAAAAAACCATTGAAACCTAGAAAATTAATATAGTCCATCAGCTTAAACAATATTCAACTCATAGTCAATCTTTGTTCATTTAAAGCTTTCATGAAAGATACCCTCAAAGCCCTGGTTTTATATCAGAAATCACATTTTTAAAAGTTCACTGGTTTGACATTTTTTTTCCCTTTTCCTTGAGATGGAGATCTTGCTATGTTGCCCAGGCTGGCCTCAAATGCCAAGTATCATTTAATCAAAAAATTTTCAATTAGTACTAGATTGTGAAAGCTTATCAACAAAGACAATGTTATGTAGTCTAGAGGTGAAAGAAAATAACAGAAACCAGAAAGAATGTAATAGTTGTCCACTTTATGCTTTGAATATAGTCCTTGCTACTCTGCCACTGACTTATATTTAAAATGAATAGGTTTATTTCTCTTCTTCTCTCTCTCTCTCCTTCTTCCCAGTCTTTCCCCCTTCCTAATCTCAGGGAAAACAGGACTACCTTTCTTTCTTTACCAACCTAGGCAGTGTTATCTGTCCACCACAGGAACAAAGTAATTCAGACTTGGGGATGGCACCAGAAGAAATTACTATCTTCCAAATTAACAAGTGAATTACAACTCTAGATAGAGAACATGAATTTGGAAGAACACAATTAAGTTCATAACACTACCTCTAGGCTATTAGCTAGAGGACCTTTAGATCATGTTTGAGAATACTGATAAGTTTAGTTCAAAATAGCAAAACATATAATGAATAATTCAAGTGTGCAATATTTCTAAAACAGAATACTACTCAGCAGTAAAAATAAAAATACAATAGTACATAATTAAATTTGTATTACTCTTAGAAAAAATATTAAATGGAAAAAATTAGCTACATAAGTATACATGCAATATAACTCCATTTATGCTAAGGTCAAAGAGAGGCAAAGATACAGTACATATAATTGTGATACAGCTAGACAGCCCTATAACTATAGTCAACTCCAAAGAAAACAAGGTAATGAATAATACAAAATTCAAGAGAGTATATTTCCTCTGCGAAGAAAAAATACATTTATTGAGAAAAGGACACAACAGGCTTAAGAAGCTATCTAAACATCCTTCTTCTTAGTTTGAATGTTGGATACACGTGTTCCTTTGAACCCGGGATTGAACTCAGGGGCACTTGACCACTGAGCCATATCCCCAACCCTATTTAGTATTTTTATTTAGAGACAGGGTCTCACTGAGTTGCTTAGTGCCTCACTTTCCCCGTCCCACCCCCCCCGGAGGCTGCCTTTGAACTCATGTATGTGTTCACTTTATTATCCTTTTGGATACAATTAAAAACATATTTGTTCTTTGTCCTGGGTGCCTAATGTACACAGCTCTTGAAACCCTTGGAACTTCCTGAGTGGGGAATGTTTTCTATAATTCATTATGTGTAGCTTTCAATACCTAAATTTATCCTAATGTGGGGACTCATGGCAGATGGAAGATAAAGACCCTAGGTAGCTTCAGGATAGGGGCTGGTCACTAGAAAAATCAACTAGGTTTAGAGTTGGAACTTTCAGCCCATCCCCCATCTCTGAAAATGTAAGAGGACCTGGAGAGAGTGCCAACTAGTGGCCAATGATTAATCAATCATGTTTGCGAGATGAAAGGCCATATAAAAACGTTCAAACAACCAGGCTTAAGAGCTTCCTGTCTGGTTCCAGGTAGATGTGTTGGAGCATGGCCCAAATAGACAGGGTGTGAGAGCTTTGCACCCTATCTCCCACACATGACCTATGTACCTTTTCCATCTGGTTACTCCCAATTTGTACCCTTCAAGCTGAAACTATAATGAAGTATAACACTTTCCTGAGTTCTGTGAATCATTCGATCAGATTACCAAAATTGGATGGGTGGGTGCTGAGAGCCATTAGCCAAGTAGGTATGACAATTTCCTTGCCAGCGTACCCCATGTTGCTTAGAGGAAGGACTCGTGGAAATGGACTTGCCTTGGACATTTGTAGTGACATTGCATGTATGTTTGAGAAAGGTGACCCTGCTCAAGGACCAGGGTGGATCCGGGTTTAAGGAGGATCCTATTGGATTAGGGCGGATCCAGGTTTAGGGTGTATCCTGCTGGGAATAGGGAGTATCCTGCTGCCTCAGGCACGCCTGCTCCCAGAGTATCTGGGATTCAGAACGTGAATTTGGCCAGAAGTGGATTTCCCCAGAACGTGTGTAGAGTACCGGTGACAGTTTGAGAATAAAGAGTTGCTGTTTGAATCTACAAGGTGTGTGGTGGCTCATGATTTTGTGCCCAGCCAGACTGTGGCAGGTGGGAATATTGGGAACCCCCAAATTTAGATTCAGCCAGAGGCTTGTGGCTACAGTCTGAAGCTGGAGGAGTCTTGTGGGAGTGAGCCACAAAACCCTTATCCTGTGGGATCTGTGCTAACTCTGGCTAATTAGTATCAAAACTGAATTATAGGACATCTGTGATGGAGAATTTCCAGTGGATAGAATGTGTATTTAAGTATGTGTATGCATATTTCTTTCTCTGTGTATTTAGTAAGGAAAAGTTCAACCACTACAAATTTAAAATAAAAAACTATGAAGCTTTACATATCTTTAATCATGGGCAAGTCATCATCCCATGACTTATGTCTTGAAAGAGTCAGGACTGCCTGAATTCTCACATTTGGAATTTTATCTTTCAATCTAATGAGAATGACTTAATTTCATACACAAAACATTATCAATTTGGGCATTTTATGGCATATTCCTCAAGAACTTATCTAGAATTTGGCACACTAAAAATTTAACTTCATTGCCATATGAGTACAGAAATGAAGACAAATAAAAGCTTATCCCCAGATGGTATTATAATAACAGCCATTTTATTTTCTCCAAATTCAGAATGCAAGACTTTAATAATAATTCATGAGGCTGTAATTCATGCAAAAAATGAAAAGCCATAATTTTTATTTCCCACATAGATATACTCCATAAATAACTTATTATACTCTTTTTCTTAAATTTATTTTTCAGTTGTAGATGGTCACAATACCTTTATTTTATTTATTGTTTAATGTGGTGCTGAGGATCAAACCCAGGGCCTCAAGTGTGCTAGGTGAACGCTCTACCACTGAGCCACTACCTCAGCTCCTTATTATAGTCTTAAAATAACTCTTGTCTGAAATATTTTCCCCCAAACAAGGACACAATAATTTTTGGATAAATCAGGTATGGTGGCACATACCTATAATCCCAGCATCAAGGCTGAGGCTGGGGGATTGCAAGTTTGAGGCCAGCCTCAACAACTTAGTGAGGACCTAAGCAACTTAGCAAGACCCTGTCTTAAAAAATAAAATGGTCTGGGGACATGGCTTAGTGGTTAAGTGCCCCTGATTTGAGATCTGGTACCAAAAAAAAACATATATACAATAATAACAATAACTTTTGGACAAAAAAATATGGTCTTTCACCTTTCTTTTTAAATAGACCACTCATTTTAATATATTTACCTGAAACTTCTACCTTTTTTAAAAATTAAAGCTATCATTATCTAATAAATCAGTTTTTAATTATAATCTTATTATTTTACCCTACAGAAAAATACTTCCAAGGTCACTTTAATATAAATGTTTATCTGTCAATTGAACCCTTGGATGTATTTCCCCTAAATTATACAAGCCCTTATGGTTTTCAATTCAGAAAAATTTTAAAGGATATACATACCAACTGTAAATAATATAAAAAGTTGACAAAACTTCCAGAATACCTTCAAGAAAAAAGTAAAATAATTAAAATCACTTGAAATGTCACTGTCTTCATCTTTTTTATAATCTTCTTCCTGTTTTGTGAAATAAAGTAATTGACAGCTCCAGTTAATTTCAGTTAATGAACATGTGCTGGGAGGCTGTAGCACATATCTATAATCCCAGTTACTAGGGAGACTCAGAGAGAAGGATTGCAAATTCAAGGGCAGCCTAAGCAACTTGAATAGACCCTGTCTCAAAAATAAAAAATAGGAATGTAGCTCAGTGATAGAGCACTACAGATTCAAGAAACTAAGGAAAAGAAACTTGGTGTAATATTTACCCACATCTTCCCTGTTGTTGAATCACTTGTCATAGAGGAAGGCATATGGGTTTTGATCACAAAAGATTTGACTTCCAAATATCTTTGAATCCTTTTGGACAGATATAGCAAAGTCACAGTTTAATGGGGGAAAAAAAAGAGTTGCAGTTCAACACTGTCATTCAAAATTAAGCCTTCTTATCACACAGCCATTTCTTTTTTATATGCTGTTTAATTATTCTAACTCATATTCCCATGATTTTCAAGATTTTACTGATGAAATTTTCATCTATCAAAAAACCATCACCCCAGTTATATTCTTGTTCTTTCCTAACTCTCAAAAAACAAACAAACAAAAAAAAATCAAAACAAGCAATACCACTCATTCTCTGCTGATGGACCGTACTCAGTATATTTATCACATTTACAAATATATTTCATCTCATCAAGCAGTTCTCTTTTGAGACTCTAGTCACTCCTGCAAATGTAAAAAGTGACAAGTATTTCCTGAAACACTGTTTCTAATATCCAAAGAGTAGAAAACACATGTGTCCTTTTATAGGGGATCGACCATATAAGTTGGAATATATGTACAAAATAGAATATGTGATAGGAAAAACAAATAAGTTTAATGAAATACTGGTAATATACAGAATATACTGTTAAATTAACAGTATACAGAACCCTTGGATATATTTCCCTAAGTTATACAAGCCCTTATGGTTTTCAATTCAGAAAAATTTTAAAGGATTTACATACCAACTGCAAATACTATAAAAAGTTGGCAAAAATTCCAGAATACTTTCAGGAAAAAAGTAAAATAATTAAAATCACTTCATCTTCATCATTATACAGAAATATCCAGAATATACTGTTAAATTAACAAAGTGCAGAATGATGCAGAAAATACAAAGGAGGGCTATAGTGAAATAAGAATGTAGAGTTTCATTTGTTTGTATCTACATGAAGTATGGAAGGATTAACAAGACACTAATTAAAAATGGTTACCTGCAGAAGACTATCAGGAATAATACTGGGATAGTATCAAGGAGGAAGTAAGCCTTTATGTAGTTTGAAACACGTAAAATAAGTATTTGCTAATCAAAATTGATTTAACAAATCCAACTGGGATTAGAAAAATATTCTCCTAAATTTTAAAAAAAATTTTAATTGACACATAATAATGATACATATTTATGGGATACAATGTAATATTTCAATATTGTATATAATGTGGAATGACTAGTTTAGGGTAACTGGAATGTCTATTGCCTTAAACATTTATTATTCTTTATGTTGGAAACATTTGAAATTCTCTCTACTGGCTAATTTGAAATATACAATTGTAAAACATCATTACTCTGCTGTGCTATATCAAAATTATTCCTCCTAACTAACTGCAACCCTGGAGAGAAGCAAAATTTTAAAAAACTTTGTGTAATTTATTTCAAGTGATGACTTAAACAACTTGAAAAACAGAAATGCTAACAGCTAACAAAGTCCTATAAAGTCTCAGAGTTGAGACTCAAGCTTTTCTGTACCACCTTTTTCTCTATTTCTTAATTTGTAATAAAAGACCATAAAATACACCAATTGGAAAATTGGTTTGCAACAAAGATGCACTTATTTGCACAGTCTTACTTGTTAATGATCAAGAAGTATGTTTCATTAAAATAATTACAGGGAAGAGATAAGTGTAGATGTTTCAAACTTATTTGATGAAATGTAAATTTATTTTAAAAATCAATGACTGCTAACCTGAAGAGACACACAGACTCCCATGGTTATTAAATGCAATATAGTACTCTAAATTAAGTAAAATGATGTCGAAGCTCCACAGTTCTTGTACAGATTCAAGATTCCCTTGGAATGTACACTCTCTGCGCCACCACCAGCTTCGCCCAGAAGCCCAGCGGTGGGTTCTCCGCAGACTCCCGCAGGCAACCCTCAGAGCGTCCAGAGCGAGGTTACCGCCAGATCTTTCAAACAACTCCCGCGGGAGGAGGAAACACCGCGAGAATGCCGCGAGAACTCTGAAGGCTAAAGAAGTCTGATCCGTTGCCCTGACACCGGCTTCGCGCTTGCGCGGATGTAGTCCTCTTTCCTGTTGGAGGCGTGGGGATAAGCCGGAAGTGGCGTAGCGAAGCCAGCGGGAGGCCCACTAAGCTGCGGCTTGCACTGGCAAAACATTGAAGCGCTAGGCTAGGCCGGGTCGTGGTGGCTGGAGGCGAGAAGGAAAACGGCAGTTTCTGATGGGAGTGGCCCTGGCTCACTAAAGCGAGACACTCCGGGTTTGGTTGCGGGGAGATACATTCCGGGGTTGCCCGGGCGAGTTGAGGCCTGCAGGGAGGATGGCCACAGCCGTTGGATCTGAACGGAGGGTTCCGGGGTCGCTGAGCGTCGCGGGCTGAAGTCCTTTGAAGTCCTGGTGGGGTCCTTGGGGCGCCGGAAGAAGCCAGTGGGCAGTCTGGGAAGAGGGTTGCTTTCTACCTCCTGATGCTGGCGCCTGGAGTTGCCACCTGTGTGGCCCTGCGGGGACAGAGGAATTTTAAGTCGGTGGTTATATGACAGATTTGCAATACCTTCGGGAAGGCACCACACCTTCTAAATGCTCTTTTGAAAATATACTATTTTAGAGAAAAGGCAGAAACAAAAACTACTGTACGTATGTACTCACCATCCAGCTGGGGAAATAAATCATTATGTAAATAAGCGAAGTCCTTCAGTCAGCTCCTGTTCCCCAGGGGCCCTTTGCTTATAATGACCACTCTTCCAGGCGCCTTTAAGTTTTGATTTTTAATTACCTATATAGAACTGTTTTGCCCAATTTTAGCAGTCAGCAATTTATTTGTCCTTTACAGCCAGCGTATTAGTGTTATTTTTAAGATTTGTCAACATTATGTAGCTCTAGTTCATTCATAACAGCTGAACATATTTAGTTATATTAATATATCAACATTCATTTTTGTTTTTTTTGTATCCCCAATGCTCAGAACTTTAGATGTACTTAACTATTAATGCATTAGGTAAATGCTATAACTTTTGAGCTAAATCATAACAAAGGATTTCAATTGTCTAAGAAGGCAAGAAAAATATTCCAGGAAAAGGGTATACTAACTAGAACAAAAACAGAGTTGGGGGCCAGGCACACTGGCCTATTCCTGCCTAACTTCTAAGGGAGGCTGAGGCAGAAAGGTCACAAGTTCAAGGCCAACCTCCTTAGCTGTGAATCAAAATTTTAAAAAGGGATGGGGTTATAATTCAGGGACAAAATTCCCCTGGATTCAAGCCCCAGTACTACCAAAAGGGGGGGGGGGGGAAGGCATGAACTATTTCAAGACATTGCAGGTTTTAGAGCTTAAAAAAAAAAAAAAGGTAGACTGTCTGGAGATAACATGATAAAGGAGAGACGTAAAAAGATAAGATGAGGTTTTAATTCAAAGGATGCTATCCAGAGGCATTTACAATAGCGTAGAGCCGCTAGAGGCTTTTGAATTATGAGGAAACTCATCAGACCTGTATTTTTTAGATGTTATTCATAGACCTGGAGAACATAGGTTAGGAGATAAAAAGTTGGATCTATCAGGTGTTTGAGCAGTATGATTAGTGCATTTGGCATGTAAGATGACCATGCAGGCTCACTTAAAATCCTAACTTTTCCTAGTCCATTCATGTTATTACTTTCTTGGACAATGGTTTCATACATTCTTCCATCAAACTCCAACATTTTCTGCTTCTGCCTCCTACTTAGCTTGTACCTTGTGTCCTATTTCAATTAAGAAAGTACTTCCCTATGCTTTTCTTACACATTTACTTAGTTTGTACTCTTAAGACACTGCCTCTACTATTCCTGTAGGTCAAGTGTCTGAATTAGGAGAAATTGTAAGACCATTAAGAATATATATATTTTTAAATACAACAGTAACTGGAGGATTACCAATTATAAACCCCCAAGGGGCATAAAAGACAATTACTTCTAAGTTAATAAAAAGCTATACATACATACAGTAATATAAATAAGATACTGGTTTTGGTGTGTGAGTTTCTTATTTTCAGGTAGGTTTAGCTATTAAGTTTTATAAGACAAATTTAGTGTTATAGTTTAATATATGTTTTTATAGGACCATTGTTTCTGCCACTTAACATAACAAGAAGTTTATTTTGAAAAATGCCACCTGTGATGACCCTTTTTTAAAGAATATGTTTTACTAGCTTTTGTCTTACCTATTACTAAATTGCCTAAATATAGTTTGATAACTTATTTTGCAGTGTTCATGATAAAAATAGAATGCACATTATATATACTATAGGTTACATTAATTTTTCTCATTTATTTTCTCAAATATATTTATTGAGTACCAATCATGTGCAAGCACTATTTGAGGGACATGTAGATAAAAATATTCATTAGTGGAAAATCACTCACCTGAAACTATATCACATGATCACATAAATGCACCTTTTATGTGTGAGAAAGCTTCAAGTATTTGATCACCTTAGTGGAAATTCTCTGGAAAGATGACTGACTACATTCACAGCTGAACAAAGAGCATTATCACTCTGAAGTAATATTAGCCACACAGCCATCTTCAGTATGCACATGTTAAGCATCAGTGTACACATTTGAAGTTTTGGTGGAAGGAACCTATCCCAACAGAACCTGTCTGGATTATGGAATCTTACTTGCTCATATTCTGGGGGGTGTGTATGTGTGTATGTATATACATGCACTCTGATTTATGTTGGGTTCTAACTGGACATATCTATTTAAATTAAAGCTCCTGGGCTGGGGATGTGGCTCAAGCGGTAGCGCACTCGCCTGGCATGCGTGCGACCCGGGTTCGATCCTCAGCACCACATACCAACAAAGGTGTTGTGTCCGCCGAGAACTAAAAAATAAATATTAAAAATTCTCTCTCTCTCTCTCCTCTCACACTCTCTCTCTCTCCTCTCTCTGAAAAAATAAATAAATAAATTAAAGCTCCAGAACTTATGTTTAGGCAAGAATGTCAGGTTTGATCCTGTTTCTCCAAACTCCATTGGCTTTTCATTAAGCTTTCAAAGACATAAGAAAGGGCAAACAAAAGACTGAAGCACTATTTAACACCACTTTTCTTTAACTATGTAAAAATATCTGTAAAATATCTAGGGAGAGATGGCAGAAAAACAAATGTTTCATATTGGAACTTTTATCTATGGTAGAAGGAGAGTCAGTAATTATTTTTCTTCACCTGTTAAGGGCATCAGTGCCTCAAGGTTACTATGAATTGCCCTGAAACTTTTCTTACTCATTAGAAAACTCTTATGGTTACTTTTCCAGCAGTATAGTTCTGGTCTAATATATTGATGATGCACACTGTGCTCTGACATCTAAGAGATAACTGCCATAAACTCTGTAGTCCTTCTGATATCCTTGGCAGATAGGTGACTTAAAACCTTCAGAGAAGTCTTTTCAGTTTCAAGCCAACGTTAAATATTTGGAGCATGTCATATTTTAAACATGTAACCAAGAAATTAAGTCAAAGATATATACCAGGTCTTGAATTCTCTCTCATATCTGCACCTTTCAAAGTATGACCGGATACCAAATACAATAGATCGTTTAGCTCCAAAAATGTAGTTAATACATTTAGCATTGTTAACTTCCTGGAAGAACTCATGACCTGCAAAATTCCTGCTAAGAAATAAACTGTATGGGGTAAAGAGGGTCAGAGCCAAACAATACAACTCGGTAATCAGAACAGTAACATAATACCAGTGTTTTAAACTGTTCTCAGGATTTGTTTCAATCCGTATGGTAAGATATACAGATGTGAAAGTGACTTCAAGAAGGAAGAAGTCCTCAGAAATAGGATGCACAACAGTCTACTCCACTCAGGGGCACACTACTGGAAAGTACCAGGATTAGTGAGTGAATGGAGGAAGTATAATGGGAACAAAGGAAGCATTTCTTTGGTTTTCTTGGGAAGGAATAGGTAAAGCATGATAAGCAGGTTTGAACAGGTTTAAGATTAGCTAGTTTGAATAATTAGCCCAATTTTGCATTTTATTAGAGACAGGGTCTCACTGAGTTGCTTAGTGCCTCACTATTGCTGAGGCTGGCTTTGAACCCTGGATCTTCCTATCTCAACCTCCTGAGCTGCTGGGATTACAGGTATGAGCCACTGCACCCAGCTGTTCATTTCTTTATTAAGAGAAAGAGGAATACTGGAATGAAACATAAAGAAACATGTTCTGGGCTGGGGTTGTGGCTCAGTGGTAGAGTGCTTGTCTAGCATGTGTGAGGCACTGGGTTCAATTTTCAGCACCATATATAAATAAATGAATAAAATAAAGATCACTCAACATCTAAAAATTTTTTAAATAAATATTTTAGTTGTAGTTGGACACAATACATTCATTTAATTTATTTATTTATTTTTATGTGGTGCTGAGGATCAAACCCAGGCAAGCACTCTATCATTGAGCCACAGAACTCTATCTGGGTCTAAAAGTGTGAATATTGATGACATTGAGCAAAATACTTTTTTTTTTAAGAGAGAGTGAGGGGGGCGGGGAGAGAGAGAGAGAGTTTTTAATATTTTTTAGTTCTCGGCGGACACAACATCTTTGTTGGTATGTGGTGCTGAGGATCGAACCCGGGCCGCACGCATGCCAGGCGAGCATGCTACCGCTTGAGCCACATCCCCAGCCCCAGGAGCAAAATACTGACTGTAATCTTTCAATTTAACTTCATTAGCACCACATTTCAAAAAAAAAAAAAATAAATAATAAGTGCAAGGCATTATAATGAATACTTAAAATATGGTTTTATCAAATATGAAAAATGGTTTGAAAATAATAGACCCCAATGTGTTATTTGCAATAATATTCTTGCAAATGAAAGCTTAAAACCTTCAAAATTAAAGAGACATTTAGAAACTCAGCATGGTAACTTATTGATAAGCCTCTTGAATATTTATGTCAAGTATGCATGGCAGGATGATATCAAGGAGGATTTTTTTTGTGCTTTTTGAATTCAATTTCTCATTTAAATGAATTAGATATTTTTACAGTATTGGAAAAGTGCATGGTTGGTCACTATAAATTAAACTGGAAGAACTATAAAGGAATTGCAAGTGATGGAGCCACAAGCATAACTGGAAAACACAGCCGAGTAATTAAAAAGTTGCTGGATGTTATTAATAATGGTGCTGTGTGGAATCATTGTTTATACATCATGAAGCTTTAGTATCTAGAGAAATTCCACAGAATCTCATGGAAATGGAATTTGAAAATGCAATAAATGTCAATCTTAATAAAGAAAGCTCATTGAATAGCTGACTTCTTGAAACATTTTGTTTAGAGATTGGAACTAATCACATCCACTTACTGTATCATACCAAAGTTGTCTCAAGGAAAAATACTAACCAGGATCTATGAACTCAGGAATGAGATCAACAGTTTTCTCATGGAAAAAAAAAACTCATTTAGCAAATATTTTTGAAGATGATATTTGAGTAATGAAATTGGCATATTTAACTGATATTTTTGGCATTTTTAACAAACTGAGTTTAAAATTACAAGGGAAAATATTTTCCTATATGTTGAACGTATCCAAGCATTCCAAAAGAGATTGTTGTTAAGGCAAGCAAGACTTAAAAAGTAATCATCCTAGCTACTACATGTTCCCATGGTTTTTATAACATATTGAAGAGAATAGTATTAATTAAAACAATTTAAAGGAAATGAAATTAGAGGTATTGTTGCATCTCACTTCCCTATCTCAAACTTTTAACCATTTCTTTTCAGAAGAGAAATTTGAGATATTAAGGGAAAACAGTTGGGTAAAAGATCTATTTGCTTTTCAAAACCCTGAGTCAATAATTGAGTTAAACATAGTACCTGAAGAAGAGAATTATTGCTACTTAGTTCATCATATACATTGATGCTTATGAGACCCTAAGTTTATCAGTGTTTTAGATTAAGATAAAGGAAGACTTTCCTTTGCTAAATAGAGCATCCTGCTATTATTAATGCACCATTCACAACAGCTAGTTTGTGTTAGCTGGGCTTTTCCATTGTAACCCAGTTAAGATCAAAGGGAAGAAACAGGCTGCATATTACCTTCCGGTGCTACAAGCTGGAATGAGCTGCTGAGCAGACAAGCACTCTTCTCAGATCTTACCTAGCTTTGCCTTTTATTATTTTTAATGTTATTTTGTAATGTTTTCCATCGTGTTTAAATGTTAGCGTGACATTGTAATGATATCGTTATAATGCTTCATGTTATGCTTTAATATTAATAAAAGTCAATGATTTTATGTTTATTGAACAAAAAATTAGCAAAGTGCTATGAGAAGCTAGCAATTCTAGAGACATTTGCGATACAAAAGTGAACAAAATAAAAATATTCCCTGGTGGAGCTTATGTCCTGGCAAGAGAGAGACATAAACCTAATAAATAAGCTTTATCTTATCTAGAGGGGAAGTTCTCTAGCATGAGTGTGAAGGGAGAAGTTGTGAGGACCAAATCATGAAGGATTTTGAAACAGCAACTGAAAGCTTTAAGCAGAAGATAGGTAAGATATGAGATTTTTAAAGACTTACTCTGGCTAATACCTTAAATAAAAATGAATAAAGTAAAATTAAATGTTACCTCCTTAAAGAGGTCTTTCCTAACCACCTTAGAGCAAGTCCTCTGCTATTCTTTCCTATTGTAGTTTGTAATTTGTAATAATTTGATTTACTTAGTTACTAGCTAATCCTGCTACCCTGAAATAGATATGCCATAAAAGCAAAGATGTCCATTTGCACAATATACAGTGTGTATTCATTATACATTTGATGCAGAACAGATGAATCAGTGATTACACCTGAAGTTTGCAGTCATGTTACCAGAAATAGATGAAGGCATGGCATATTCCTTTGCTTTTTTTAAAAAATATGATTTTGTCAGAAAACCTCCATAAACATCCCCAAATGACATCGATTCATGTTGCTTCCTCATTCTTGTTGGTACTTAAGCAACTTACATAATATGTCTTACTCAAATTTCAACTTCTGCCCCTTGTGTATTCCCTGACCCCATGGTTGATGTTCTTTTGGCATTTTTTAAATCTTTTTTATTTGTTGATGGACTTTTATTTTTATTTATTTGTATGCAGTGCTCAGAATCAAACCCAGTGTCTCATGCATGCTGGGCAAGCACACTACCACTGAGCCACAATGCCCCTGGCATTTTTTTTAAATCATAGTTTAACAATTCCTTTCTATCTGCTATGACACCTAGCCTTGTAATATTTATCAGATTTTTCTATTTTAATGAAGGTAATGGATTTTACCCCTTTTTAGGCTGCTTGAAATAGTGCTGGAAAACAGTTCTCCATGAACAGCTCACATTTTTGCATAGATCTTGTCCTCTGAATGAAGGTATTTTAATTCAAGTTAAGAATGTCTATAAGGAAAGAGTCTAACAGAGTGAAACTAAAATTTGTAGAAACATCCCAGAAAATAAAGGAAAATGTTTTTTTCCCCTCCCTAGAGACACTTGCTTCCACTGCATGAGTAATGAGTAACAGAGTGAAGTCTACTAAGAGGGAAAAGGGCTTATCTGATGCTCAGTAGTCCATTCATGTTACATCCAGACTGAAATGTCTCTCAGCTGAAGGTCAATTATGACTGTTGTACCCTTAACCATTAGCATAAAGTCTGGCACACAGAAGGAGCCCAAGAAATCATTTCCAGGTTCATCAGTGAGCCCACCAAATCTGAAACAGGAAAACAAAAATCATGCTTCCCCTTTTTACTGATAAGGAGGCAGCAACATTCAAAATACAACATGAACTGTAAAATCATGTTTTCAGTCTATTAGCTCTTTGAACTTCATAGTTCCCTTTACCTGACTTTACAAATCATACACAATGAAAAAATCAAGTAAAGAATGATTATGTCCCACTCCTCAGTTTATACCTAAAGGACTTTAAATCAGCCTTCTACAGTGATATAGCCACATCAATGTTTATAGCAGCTTAATTCACAATAACTAAACTATGCAACCACCCTAGATGCCCTTCAACAAATGAATGGATAAAGACAATTTGAAATTAAAATAAAAATTTTAAAATACATTCTGTTGTCATATAACAAAAAGAATGTGAGACACACACACACACACACACACACACACACACACACTGGAATATTATTCAGCCTTAAAGAAGAATACAGTTATGGTATTTGCAGGTAAATGGATGGAGCCGGAGAACATCATGCTAAGTGAAATAAGTCAATCCACAAAAACCAAAGTCCAAATGTATTCTCTGATAAATGGATACTGATCCATAGTGGGGTGGGGGTAGGGAAGAATGGAGGAACTTTGGATTGTCCACAGGGGAGTGAGGGGAGGGGTGGAGCAGTGGGAATGGGAAGGACAGTAGAATTGAGATAGACATTATTACCTTACATACATGTATGATTACACAACTGATGTGACTCAGCACCATGTACAGCCAAAGGAATAAGAAGTCATGCTCCATTTGTGTATAATGTGTCAAAATGCATTCTACTGTCATATATAACTAGAACAAATAAAAAATAATAATATATCAAGTGGTGGTGATACACGCCTTTAATCCTAGCAACTCAGGAGACTGAGGCAGGAGGATCACAAGTTCAAAGCCAGCCTCAGCAACTTACAAGCCCTAAGCAACTTAGTAAGACCCTGTCTCAAAATCATAAATAAATAAATAAATGGCTGGCGACGGGGTTCAGTGTTTAAGTTTCAATTCTCGGTACCAAACAAATATAGTTATGTCAGAAATAAAAAATGGTATACAATTTTCTTTACATTTGAGGTACTGTGTTAAGCCAGCATTTTATATGGACTTTCTTAATTATTTTCATTTTATTAGACCTTAGCCTATGGACAGAATATAAACAGTTTTCTTAAAGAAGCTGGTACTGAAGAAATACAATATTGAAACACATTAAAAGGAGAGCTTGGTCTCCTGGAAGGATGCTGACATTGTGAATTACTCAAGGTTCAGGTCATGGGGCCAGTTAGGATGGAGGTTATTCAGAGCTGGGCAGATGAGGAG
The DNA here is from genome assembly GCF_052094955.1 of Ictidomys tridecemlineatus. Lineage (NCBI taxonomy): Eukaryota > Metazoa > Chordata > Mammalia > Rodentia > Sciuridae > Ictidomys > Ictidomys tridecemlineatus. Next base: position 10,522,361 of record NC_135485.1, read on the forward strand.
GCCCAGTGTGAAGGGTGTAGCAGTGTCCTTGGGGTCTTCATGGTGAGGCCTACACTGACTTGCTGACTTGGGAAAGTTCCTTCTGCCCACAACTGGGCAGCAGACCCAGGATCTCTGTTGGAGATGAAGCTGCCTTGCCACCCGTGAGCTCAGGACCTGGGCTGCGAGTTTGCTGCTTAATTTTTCTGTGACACCACAGGATTCTGGAGCCAGCCTTCTTTAACAATTAAGAAGTGGTGCATTAGGGTGTTTGTTATCTTTGATTTTGAAATCAATTTATTTGATCGTAAGTTTATAAATATTTATTAAGTACATAAGTAAATATATATTCACTTAACAACGTGTTTAATAATGGCTCACAAGATTCTTGAAAAATTTATTTGTCAAGTATCGCTAGCCAGTTCCAACACGATGTTTCCTGTGCTGTCATCTAACCTGCCTCTGTCCCCACATCTCCTGAAAACTAGTGGTTACATCTAAAAGACTTGCTTGCTCAGATTCAGATTTTCTTCATGTGCCTGAATACCTCAGAAGTGGTGCTGTGTATTTCTCATTGCTTAAAATGTGTGAGGAGAAAGTCATATTTTGAAAGTTTATGAAAGACTTCTTTTCTCTAAGCAGACTCCCCAGCCTGCTCCCACTGATCATCACGTGAATTTAAGCACAGAGAAAGTGGAATAAACCACGAGGGAAAAGAGAAGAGATTGCAGCAGCAGACTCTGGGAAGGTGAAAGGAAGTGACGAAGACAACAGCACAGTGGACTTGGAGGCTGGCTTGCAGGGACTGGTGTGCAAGCTGAGAGGGAAGCTGAGAGCTGCCCTGCAGGTCCCCAGGGAGAGTTGATGGAGGTGGGGATGGGGTGGGGCAGAACTCTTAGGGATGGTGGCAGGTGCACCTTCTGTAGCCCTGTGCAGCAGCATCTCGCCTCTCCCCACCCAGGACCCAGGCGAAGACTGGACATACTCCCTGGGGAGGCTTGACCAAAGGGAGTCTGGCCTTGGAGTACTGGGCATCGTTGAGGCCAGAAGCTCTAGGAAGATGTGGTGGGACAGGAGAGAGAAGTGAAAAGCCACATCATGAATAGTGAGATCCCTGCAGTCTCCATCCCCACTGGTCTCCCCATTGCTGAAATTCAGGCTAATCCTTTCCAGGCAGAATGTCATAATGTTCCTCCCTGGGAAAGCCAGCTGTCTGCAAGAAAATGACAAGAGTCTCCTACTGAGAAGGTGTGGTGTTTCACTCTGTGGGGCAGCCCACCCCTTGACGCCCCTGACAGTCATTCATGTCTTAGGTTTATTTTATGTTAGAGAACAAAACAAAACAATCAGTCAAGGTCAGACTATGAAGAAATCTCACATTAAAGCTAGTCAACCAAAATGAAAATGGATAGAAAGGTACTCAAAGGTGGCAGGCACTAGCAGAAGAAACTTTAAAAGAAAATCAAAACACCTACACCTGTAGAAATCACCTCAGAAAGATTCATGAAGCAGCAGAGGAGACTAAAACAAACAAAATATGCAAAAATACTGTCAAACAGTATAAATAATAAAAAAATCAAGGGAGGAGTTGGAAGATGATAAATTTATATTCAAGAAAGTAATAAGAAAAAAGACAAAGTAGGAGACAAAAATATGAGAAACTTCACAACTGAGAAATCTAATTAAGAAAAAATAGGGATTAAAGAGAACAAATCGGAGGAGAGGGAATTACTAAAGAAAAAAAAAGAAAATTTCTTAGGATTTAAAGGTATGAGTTTGTAGACTAAATGGGCCCATTGACTCTCTGGCACAATGAAAGAAAACCACCCGCTCCCAAGTTCATCTCCAAGATTTCATGCTCCTGAGAATAAAGTCCTAAAAACAGAGAGAAAAAAAGCTGGGTAAACCTGGGTAGGAGAATGGCTTCTGATTTATCAACAGCAACACAGAATGTAGAAAACAATGGAGCACTGTCTCCAAAATTCTTAAGAGAAATGATTTCCCATTTAAAATTATTTTTTAAAAAATTTTTATTATTATTTGTTCAAAACATTACAAAGCTCTTGACATATCATATTTTATACATTTTATTCAAGTGGGTTATGAGCTCCCATTTTTACCTCAAATACAGATTGCAGAATCACATTGGTTACACATCCACGTTTTTACATAATGCCATACTAGTGTCTGTTATATTCTGCTGCCCTTCCTATCCTCTATTATCCCCCCTCCCCTCCCCTCCCCTCCCATCTTCTCTCTCTACCCCATCTACTGTAATTCATTTCTCTCCCTTGTTTTTTCCCTTTCCCCTCACTTCCTCTTATATGTAATTTTGTATAACAATGAGGGTCTCCTTCCATTTCCATGCAATTTCCCTTCTCTCTCCCTTTCCCTCCCACCTCTGTCCCTGTTTAATGGTAATCTTCTTCTCATGCTCTTCCTCCCTGCTCTGTTCTTAGTTGCTCTCCTTATATCAAAGAAGACATTGGCATTTGTTTTTTAGGGATTGGCTAGCCTCACTTAGCATAATCTGCTCTAATGCCACCCATTTCCCTGCAAATGCCATGATTTTGTCATTTTTTAGTGCTGAGTAATACTCCATTGTGTATAAATGCCACATTTTTTTTATCCATTCATCTATTGAAGGGCATCTAGGTTGGTTCCACAGTCTAGCTATTTCCCATTTAAAATTCTATGTAACCAAATTCTCAGTTAAGCATGAGGGTAGGAAAATGATATTTTGCCCTATGTGAAAGTGTCAGAAAGTTTAGCTCTGAGTATCTTCTAAAGAACCTATTGAGAGATGTGCTCCATAAAACAAGGAGAAGAGGAAGACATGAGGTCTAGAAAACAGGGCACTAACACGGGAGAGGGAAGGGAAGGACCAGGATGACCATTACACAGAAGTCCAGAGCAGTCAGCTCAGGTTGGAACAGAACGCTGGACAGCTCTAGGAAGAATATTTCCAAGAAACCCAAAAAGGGAGAGAGAGAGAGAGAGAGAGAGAGAGAGGGGGGGGGAGGGAGGGAGGGAGGGAGGGGGAGAGAGAGAGAGAGAGAGAGAGAGAGAGAGAGAGAGAGAGAGAGAGAGAGATATTACACACATTCCCTGAAATCTTGACTAAGGTTCATGAGCACATTGAGAGCTGTGCATGTCTTGCAGAGAGCAGGACCATATAATCTTAACTGTACATGAAATACCAAGCCAGGGAGGAGGAGGGAGAGACAGTTATCACCTCTGGGGTAAACAGAAGTTTTACAACAAAGTAGAGTGGTATAAGCTCAGCCATGGATAACATTCACAAGGTCATGATAATGTAAGTGCTGATGCATAATTGATTTAAAGTGGTAATATCTCCCTACTGGCAGGATAAAGGGTAAAAGAGAATGCCTTGAAGGGTGGGGTTAATGCCAATCTCCTTCTCCATACTAGGAAGTCAAACCTGAAACAGCATGTAAGCATGCTATTTAGACATGGGGAAGTAAATACCAGGAAAAAATATAGAAGGAATTGAAAATGCTTAGCTTGGAAAGTGGACTTTGACTTGAGGAAGGGCTAGATAAGAGAATGTGGAGTTTGGTTCAGAAAAATAGATTCAGAGTCCATAGCCGTCATTACCATAAGAGGTGTGGACTTGGGCCCCCACGTGGAGCCCTCTGAATCCTGGCTTTCTTGCGCCTGTCAGTAAGGAGACTGTGCCCTTTGTTTCTCCAGAGTTTACTCATCTGTAAAATAAGGAGAATCATAAACCTAGCTAAGGAGATTTGAAAAGTAAATGTATTCATTTACTTGTGGAGTGCTTGACACATAGTAACATCTCCATAAACATGAGCTTTTGTGGCTATTAGTTCCGGAAAACAGGCAAAAACCATCACTGGCCCTTGGGAAAAAGGACGCCAAAGTTGTTACACAGTTTGGAGCCTGAAAAGTCTTTCTTCTGATGACTGAAATCCTCTCTCCTGTTCTCCATTTTCGCTGCTTCTTTGGGGGTTCAATATCTGGCCCTGTGCAGGTGAGACCCAAGCTCAGCCTTGGTCCTGAAGAGGAAAGCGCAGAGCAAGCCAGGATGCGCGGTGTCCGTCATTCTCGGTGTAAACTCCGAGGAGCCGCCGTCGTGGTCGGCAAGGAAGTGGGAGGAGCCCAGGAGGCACCAAGCTGCAGGAATTCCAGTCTCCTCGATGGCGGCCCCGGGGTGCGCCCCGTGGTGGCTGCCGCTGCTCCAGCTGCTGCTGGCTGCAGGCGCGGGGGGCGCGCAGTGGAGCGGGAAGGGCACCAGCCAACGCCTGCGGAGCATCTTCCTGGGCCGCTGCGCCGAGTACTGCTCGCTGGTGAGCCCTGAGCTGCGGTGAGCACGGCAGGGGCAGTGGGAAAGAGGGTGAAGGGCGTCGAGTTGGCAAACAGCGTCTCCCAGGGGTCTGGCTGGGGCATTAGCGGGCCTTGCGGAGATACAAGTGAGGGAGAAGGGTAAGGGTTATAAAGGGCCGGGGCCAGTGTGGAGGGTGGGGGTCTGGAGGTGAGGGAGCAAGGGTGGGGGCTACTGTGAGGGGTGCACTATTGTGGGGGTGTCCGCCCAGGGTGACGGCTGGGTAAAGGCCAGTTTGGAGTGTTAGGGACCCATGCGGACGGTGGGAACATGAGGTTAAGAGAACAATTCTATAAAATGGGCTCCCTGTGCTGACCCCTACATGCTCTTTTTTTTTCAAGAAGAAATTTACTTGCAGTCCTGCCTGGCCTCAGAGCACAAGATATGTCACATTTCTGAGCAAACTACCTTTTTCCTGCAGGAGAAATGGAGGCCCGAGGTAATGTTGATAGGAGGAACCCAAGTCCCTCTGAAGGAGGAGACTTTTGACCAGTTCTTGAAACTCTGGGAGCTAAGGATAGTTCCTCCTAACCTAAGATCTGTAAGAATGTGCGGTTAAGAACTGGTCAGCATGGGCCAAGGTGGCCTAGAGTTGCCATGACAGTGAGGACTTTCCCCCTTGTCTTATGAGCCTGGGGCAAGGCTATATTCCTGAGTTCAGAGAGCCACCACAGTGGCTGATTTAAAATCCATTGTTTGAGCCGGGACAGTTTGCTTTATTTTTTGTAGCTCTGGTTCTGTTGTTTTAATATGTGACCAAATGGCCTGTAAAATCTTGGGAAAAAGGCAAATCCTTTGCAGCACATCATGGTGTGTGTGTGTGTGTGTGTGTGTGTGTGTGTGTGTGTGTTTTTTGACTTGTATTTTTGCACAGGGACAAGAACTGCACAGCCATCTGGGAAGCCTTTAAAGTGGTGCTGGACAAGGACCCTTGTTCTGTGCTCCCCTCGGACTATGACCTTTTCATTAACCTCTCCAGGCACTCCATTCCCAGAGACAAGGTAACCACCTCTGTCTCGGATAAATCCTCACTCTTTCTCTGTGGAGACAGACAATGGTCAGGTACGGGATCAGCTGGCCCCAGCATCCTGTGGTATTATGGAAAAATCAAGCAGCAAACTCTCAGCCCATGCACTGAGCTGACTGGTGGCAAGGCAGCTTCATCCTAGTCAGGAGCAGAAGGAACTTTCCGAAGTCAACAAGTCAGTGCTGACCTCAGGAAGTTGCCACACCCTTTACACTGGGCCTCCTCGTCTGCCCAGCTCTGAATAACCTCCATCCTAACTGGCCCAGGGGCCTGAACCTTGAGTAATTCAGAAGACCCTCAATGTCAGCATCCTTCCAGGAGACCCATCTCTCCTAATATGTCTCAATATTGTATTTATTCAGTACCAGCTTCTTTAAGAAAACTACCTGTCTATATTTTGTCTGCAGGCTAAGGTCTAATAAAATGAAAATAAACGAGAAAGTCCACATAAAATGCCTGCTTAGCACAGTACCTCAAATATGAAGAAAATTGTATACCATTTTTATTTCTCTGACATAAACATATATATATGAAACACACACACACACACATATATATATAAATGTTTGTTTGGTACTGGGGACTGAACCTGGGGTGCTTAACCACTGAGCCGTATCCCCAGCCCTTTTTTTTTTCTTTTTAAATTCTGAAAGAATATTGTTAAGCTTCTTAGGACCTCCTCAGGTTGCTGAGGCTGGCTTTGAACTTGTGATCTTCCTCCCTCAGCCTCCCAAGTCACTGGGATTATAGGTGGGCACCACGCCTCTTGACATAATCATTCTTAACTTGATTTTTTCATTGTGTATGATTTGAAAAGGCAGGTAAAGGGAACTATGAAGTTCAAAGAGCTAATAGACTGAAAACATGATTTTAAATTTTTGTTGTATTTTGAATGTTGCTGCCTCCTTATCAGTAAAAAGGGGGAGCATGATTTTTGTTTTCCTGTTTCAGAGTTGGTGGGCTCACTGATAAACCTGGAAATGATTTCTTGGGCTCCTTCTGTGTGCCAGACTTTATGCTAATGGTTAAGGGTGCAACAGTGATAATTGACCTTCACCTGGAGTCCTTTCAGTCTGGATGTAGTGTGATTGGACTACTGAGTGTCAGATGAGCCAACTAGTGGGGGATATTGTCACTTATATTGTGTTGCATGAAAACACTATCAATAGTAGGAACGGTAGGGTATACTATAAGACTACTGTGTTTTGAGGCACTTCTTTAGACTATGAAGTGAGTTCTGTGATAGCACATCATCCTGATCACAGCTGGGGAAGATGAGAAAGGACTCATGATCCCCATCTTCTAGATGCAGAAACTGAGACAGGGCGTTTACACATGATGACACATCTAGTCAAGACCTTGGTCAAGATCACACATTTAGTGCATGACAGAAGCAGCATCCCATCCAGGTCTCTTGATCTTTTTTAATGCGTTTTACTACATGTACGTACATTTTGTACATGGGAGAATATTTCATTATCTTTTGCAGGATAACCTTGGAATAAAGGGAGTGGGAAGGATAGCACTCTTCAAATGAATAAAAAGAGACTCAAGGAAAACATAGTCATCTGCAGCAAGTTAGATTTGAATGAGAAATGTGTTTCCTGCTTGTCTCAATGACATTGTGCCTGAGTCATCTGTTTTGATTATTTTTGGTGTTTGTTTTTCTTCAGTCCCTGTTCTGGGAAAATAACCACCTCCTTGTTACTAGCTACTCAGAGAACACCCGTCGCTTTACGTCCCTGAGTGATGTTCTATATGGCCGGGTTGCAGATTTCTTGAGTTGGTGTCGACAGAAACACGGGTCTGGTAAGACTGCTGTGCACATGACAAGAGAAGCAGGAGCTCCTGCTTACTGTGCATTTGCCACCCACATCGAATGCTTTCGTATGCCTTCATCCCATTTATCTCACCAATCCTCTGAGGCAGGTGGTGACAATAATAATTAATAGTAATAATAATAGAAAACACTCTTTTTTTTCTAGGTATGAGTCTAAGCACTTTACACATATCAATTAATTTAATCTCTGCAGTAGTCCCATGAGATCCCTGTTTTGACATGAGAGAACTGAAGCACAGCATGATTGAGAAATATGCTTCAGGGCGGCAGGCTAACAAGCTGCTGTCACTCAGTCTGACTGACAGCTCGTGCGCCCAACCCAGCTCCATGCTGCCTTCTTATCTTCATTGCTAGAACACAAAACTGAAGCTTGGGCTGGTAAATGACTTGTGCACCAAGTGCAGAATGTGGGCTAAATGTGGGGCTAGCAAATATTTTAAACAAATTCTTCCCTGATATGATCTTTGAAATGAAATGTGTTTTTTGCTTTTCTCTTAGGACTGGATTACCAGTCCTGTCCTACATCAGAAGATTGTGAGAACAACCCTGTGGATTCCTTTTGGAAAAGGGCATCCATTCAGGTAAATCTGGGATGGATGACTCAGGACTTGAGCAAGTATGGGACCTGTGAACACAGAACAGAAGGGCTCAGAGACGGGGACCGCAGGTCATTACTAACTTTTATAAGCCTCAATTGCTACTTGACAGCATCCTGATTCATTCTGCTCCATAAAGTTGAAAGGGTTTTAGGAGATAAATATTTAACGCAGTGTCTGATCAGAGAAAGCATTAAGTAAATGTTCACTGTAAGTGAGGATATTACATAGCCATTATTATTTCTATTATATCACGGTTGCTATGAGTGTTTCAAATCAATTTCTCTTTTATTGTCATGTCAGATGGGGAGGATAACCCCTCTTTTATGGAAGATCTTGGTACCAGGACTAGATGGAGTGGTTAGAAATGTTCACCAACTAATATTAATGGGAGAGGAGATGATAAGAGTCTGCAGATAAATTGGAGATGAAGAAATAGGCCCCCAGCTAAGCTAGCTGTGTTGGTCAGAGAATATCGTCACCAGGGTTAATGATAGCTTTCAGTAGCTATAAAATGCCAATGATTATAGTTCATATTCTTTGTCACCAGGCTTAGAATAAAGGTTAGAAATAAAGAGGGTTAAGTCCTTAGCTCAGTGCCTGGCAAAGAGCTGCCAACTATCAAATGGAAGTTATATTGATCAGGAGGCAGGCAGAAATCAGGCTCCTTCCACCCACCCACCCCCGCGTCCCTTTCAGGGGTATCATATCTCTTTGGGTCCTATCTTCTATTCTGGATCTCCAGATGTCCACTGGGTCCATTGCTATTCAGGGTGAAGGGCTTTTGGCCAAGTCCTCCACCACAGCGGCAGTTAGGAACTAAGCAAAGACTCCCTCCAGCAAAGGACACTGTGCATCCTGTGCTCTCCAGCCTGTTCCAGTGAGAAAACACTGTTTCTTCCCCCTTCCCAGGGGTTCTATCTTGAGTGCTAACTCCAGTCAGCTGGCAGGGCCTGCCAGAGCCCCAAAGTTGAGGATTGGGAGGCTATAAGTGTGTCTATACCTGAAAGGGGGGTCACCACAGCGATTCAGGGAAGATGTCAGCATTACACGTAAAGGAATCGTATTCCACCTGAGTGATCTGCCAGACTTCAGAGTGTGTGCTGCAGACCACCTTCTCCCACTCCCCCAGTCCTGTCATGGGAAACCAGAAACAGTGCTCACCATTCTTGAGCCCTTAGAATATGCTGGGTAGTTGAAACAGGAGAAGATGTTGTCTAAAAAAGTGATGAGGAGAGGACTTGAACCTGAGCCAATAAATACTCAATAAATATTAAGTCATTGATATTATCACTCTTATTTTTGCAAAGCTAAGGATTCAAACCTATAGCCTTGTGCATGCTAGGTAAACTCTCTATTATTGAGCTACATCCCCAGCCCAAACATTAAGTTATTATTTTAAAATCTTTCATCTTTACAACAATCTCATGAGGTAGATATTTTTACAGATGGGTAAAATGAGGTGCATAGAGTTGGAGAAACTTTGCCAGAGTGCCAGAGGTGATGCACAGGATTAGAAACCAGGCAGTCCAGCAGCAAAGACCAAAATTTCAACCACCATATTATATGGCCTCACTGTATCTGTATGTATTTTAAAATTAACTCTTTATTGTCAATATAATAGCTGCTTATGACAGAGAATGACAAATTACAGAAAATGTAAATGAGAAGTGTTCCTGCTCCTATTACCTAGAGGCAACCTCCACAACACAGTGGTCATCAGACCTTGACATTTAAGGACTTAATTTTGCCTGTTAGCACCACTTGAAAGCTTCCCAAGACATGTGTGACATGGCGTGTCCTGTTGTCATGGGATAGCTAGTATGGGGGTCATTTCCCTTAGAGCATAAACCCAGGCTTGTTTATCTCAGTGACACATAATTCATCCTCACTTGTGTTTATTCTAGCACAAACATTTTGGGGAAATTATATGCTCCCAGGGTTTTCTGAACTGGAGATCGGGAGTTTTCTGTGGACCTGTTTCTCCCTTCGGAGTTACTAGACTTCTGATTATTTATTTTAAATGTGGCGAAGCTCATGCCCTGTTTACTTAATCTTGCATTTTTCTTTGGATATAAACCCTTTCTCTGCTATTGCAAATGCATTGTAGACGTTTGCTAAGGGCTGGTTAGTATTTTAGATATGAGTATCATGGCTTACATACTATTCTTTTGTGGTTGGGTGTTTTAAATTGGCTCCTCATATTTTATGATTACAAACCATGCTGCACTGCACATCTTTGTGCCTAGTGCTTCTGGTGGTCCTTTGTGTTGTTTGCCACATATTTCTGGCTTCTTTTCCGCACCTGTGGTTTGCACTCCCCTGCTTCTTGGGATTATTTACCCGTGATTTATATTGGCCAATGAGATGTGAATGACTGTGACCTGTATAATGTTGGGAGAAGCCTTTAGAATGGGTGGTGGTACTCACCTGTGATCCCAATGACAGGGGGTGTTTTGGGGGCTGAGACAGGAGGATCACAAGTTTGAGGCCATCCAGGGCAATTAAGAACCTGGCTCAAATACATAAAATAAAATAAAAAGAGCTGGGATAGGGCTGAGATGTACCTCAGTGGCAAAGCGTCTGCCTTGCATGCGCAAAGCCCTGGGTTCAACCCCCAGTTCCAAAAAGACCAAAAAAAAAAAAAAAAGAACCCCCCCCCCAAAAAAAATAAGATTAAAAATATAAAGAGCTGGGATATAGTTCAGTGCTTTCCTAACATAAAGTAGGCTCTGGGTTCAGTCCCTAGAATCCCCCCTCCCCCCCACCCCGACAGACACCAGGAAAAAAAAAAAGAAAAAAGAAAAAAAAATGTGGTCTATGGTTTGCCACCTTCCTTTCTTCCCTCTGGCCGGTCAGAGATTTTGCAGATATGGAGACTTCCTCAGCCAAGCTTCCAGAGAACACAATAAGCAAAACTCCTTGGGCCTGTGATAAACTTGTGGAATGAATATAAAATAAGTCTTCTGTGGCTTTAGCCAGCGGGACCTTAATGCTGTCTGTTATGGCAACACAAGCCAGTGTATTCCAGCTGGTACTGACACTGTGTATTTCACATCAATTTTGTGTATTTTGTATCATCTTCTTATAGTAGAGCTCCAGTCAGGGAGTTACTGAATCTATGACTTTTTTACATTTGAAAGCAATTTGCTTCCCCAAATAAACCAGTGATCAAATTTGTCCTTGTTGATTGTCAATTTTATTTTAAAGAAAGTTTATTTCATAGCAAAAAAAAAAAAAAAAATGACATGTCTTACTTTGCTCAAAATCATGTTGTTTTTTTCTTGCAGTATTCGAGAGACAGTTCTGGGGTGATCTATGTCATGCTGAATGGTTCTGAGCCCACAGGAGCCTATCCTGTCAAAGGGTAAGAACTACAGCACCAACAAGTACAGCACAGAATGCCAAAATGTTAGCTGTTTGGAGGTAAAGAGAATGGTCCTAGTCTCCAGTCTAGTGCATGCTCCTGCAAATTCAGGTAAAGCAAACAGGCCTGGTGATAGAATCTTGTCTATATAGTTAAGCCATTAATAGCTGATGAATGCATGAATAAGTAACCTAAAAATAAAAACTGAAAAATAAAGCTACTTAAATGTTAATGTATAGATCAACTAACAACTGAAATAGAAAAATATGTTATTGCCTTAGGACTTTAAGAAATGTCCTCCAGGGCTGGGAATGAAGCTCAATAGTAGAGCCGTGGCCTAGCACAAGCAAGGTCCTGGGATCCATCCCCAGCAGTGCAAAAGGAAAGGAGGAAGAAAGGAAGAAGGAGGGAGGGAGAGAAGGAGGAAGGGAGAGAATGAGGAAGGAAAGAAATGTTTTCCCTGTCTTTCAGTTTTTTTGCAGATTTTGAAATTCCATACTTACAGAAGGATAAGATCACACGAATCGAGATCTGGGTCATGCATGAGATTGGGGGAACCAATGTGTAAGTCATGGTGCTACTGATGGAGGCAGCTGTGCAGACATGCTTGTCTCGGATGTGATATGATCAGGTCCATTTACTTTTTCGGTTTTGGAGAAATGCCAGTCTTCTCTGTTTCTAGCATGGTCAATACAGAAAGACAGAGGCTTGACTCCTCGGAATGCCACTAGCCAGTCCTGAGTCCCCAGAGAAATCCTCTTTTATCCAGTAGACTTATGGTGTTCCTTTCTGAATGATTTGGGCAGCTTTGGATAGCCGAATTCCTTATGCATTTGTGAGAGTCAAAGCCAATTTCTCCTTCTGGTCATTTAAGCCCCAAAGCCTTTACTGGTTTTCAGCACCAAACCAGGGACTCCGAAGACTTTTTTCTCAGGGAGAAAACAACTCCACAATTGAATCCCAAATAACTGGGAAGGGAAGTTTTACGGTGCATATTGTTTTGGGAATCTACTTGAGTTTATATACAGATGCAAGCTTGAACTCGTATTTCTCACCAATGAAGGGCACTCCTGGCACAAAATAATATAAAACAGTTAAACCCATTAGGTTTAGACACTTGCCTGTGAAGCTATAGCCCATTTAAAGCCAAGCAGCCATGATGGAGCTTCAGAAGCAAGCTGGGGCCTGGTTCTTCAGAGCTTTGATGGTACCTGGAGGAGAAAGTTGCCAGACTCAGGAGTAGGTGTGCCACTGGATGTGTGTTCCAAGAGAATCTCAGTAAATACCTGTTTTCATCCCATCTAAGACTCACCATAAATTGGGTGTTAATTTTTTCCCTATCTCTTGGGCAACAGATTGCAATAAATTTGAGACTACTTATGACATAAATTATGCTATATATCTCTTAGGAAGTATATTACAATAAATTTGCTAATTCCATATTACTTAAGTTTTACCAAGATCTGCATTTCCCTCCCAAAAGACAAATTCCACTCATTGTTTCCTGAAAAACATTATTGTTTTCCTTGTTTTCATAAGAAGTTGCTTCTTGTCTAGAAATTATGCTTGCTTCTGGTTTCAGTGTCTCCGTTAAGAGGAAGCTTGTCCTTTGAATTTACCTTTAGAGAGATTAGGAAACTGCAGTTCAGTGTCATGTCAGCTCATCATTTCTATTTCAGGAGATGTTCCAGAAAGGTCAGGATATATGGTTGGACATTTGAGTCACCAGGTAGAGGGTCATTCAAACTATGTAGGTCACTCCTACATAGTTCTGAGCACTATCCACGTAGGATTTTTTTTTCTTTGCTTATTACATTGTAGAGTTGTAGGTCACGAGCTAAGAAAGGGAGTCTTGGACTGTTTAGATTTTAAGGAAAACACATGAAGACTATAGTTAATAAAATTGTATTGTATTAGGTATTTTTGTTAAATAAATAGATTTTAACTATTTTTTGTCACAAAACAGTAACTATTTGAAATGTTAGATATACTAATCTGTTTCAGTATGGTGATAATTCCTCTCTCTCTCTCTCTCTCTCTCTCTCTTTATATATATATATATATATATATATATTATATATATATATATCACATTGTAATCCTCAAATATACACAATAAAATTTATTTTAAAACAAACAAGCAAAAACCCATATAGGCAAAGACCTACAAACGACATGATTAATACCTGATTGCATTTGGCATGGCTTTGGCAGTCTTTATTCAAAGGAACTGTAGAATGACCCTTGACTCTTCTTTGTGTCCAGGCACTCTGAAGCCTCCATGTCACTGCTTACTGGAAAATCCTGATAGCAAGCCTCGCCCAGAGAAGGGCATTGTCCTGACTTTGGCAAAGTTCTGGAGGCCCTTTGCCCTCTTCATTCCGCAGTGGCTGGAATTCCACACGGTGGCAACTTGTGCAGGAAGTTGCAACAGGAGGTTGCTCATTTCCTCCCTGCACTCTGCCTCTCTACTGATGTCATGGTGGGAGGCTATTTAACCTCCCATTCCTCACAACCCAGGCAGGGCTCTGCCTGCAATACGAACACCAGGCCTAAAAACCACATGGCAGGGTCGTGTCTGCCACTGAGGCCTTTATAAACCACCCCTGCTTCATTGTGACCATCAGGAGGGAAGAATCCCCACTGGTGAGAGAGTGGAAAAGCACTCCTGCTGCACTCTGCTGGGTGTGACCTGCCAGTGCCCGTGGGGAGCTGTAAAACAGATGCAAACCCTTGCTGCCAGAAAACCTAATTTTACACATTTACACTGAGGAAACAAATGAGGAAGAATGTATATGAAAAGGAAGTTTCAACAAGGTTTATTGTAGCATAAAAGGCATAAAAGGAATCAGTGTAGGTCTTCCAAAGAGGGAACTCAGTATATGAGTTATAGTCTGTAAGGGAGGCCATGCAAGGGTTAAACACATTGGTACATGTCTGTGTAAGGCACACACACACACACACACACACACACACACACAGACATGAGCTAAAGCAGAACACAAAACATCATGGACAGCAGAGTGTCCTTGCTATGTTTGAAAAACCTTATGGAAATAAATGTATCTTAGAAGTCCATAACTATGATCCAAGACCCTAATTGGAGGCTTGAAACTGCAAATTGTACCAAATCCTATATGTACTGTTTTTTTCTGTACAAGTGTACCTATGATAAGGTGTAAATTTTAAATTTGTCACAATAAGAGATTAACAACAGTAACTAATAATAGAATGACAAAAATATAATAAAATGATATAAATGTGTCTCACTGTGCTTTACTCATGTCTACAAGATGAGATAAAAGGGAGTGAATGACAAGGCATTTGCCACTCCGTGTGGCTGTAACTTTTGCAGTGTGAGGTGTGACGGCAAAACTAGCATCTATTTCTTTTCCCTTCTTCACAATTTCATGGGTGGAAAGGAGGGTCACTCCTACATAGTTCTGAGCACTATCCACGTAGGATTTTTTTTTCTTTGCTTATTACATTGAGAACTTTCACCTTTTCCCTTGAAGGAAGCACTTCCCAGCTTCTCTCTGGTGTATTCAAAGACCCAGTGCTGGGTCTTCACAGCATCTTCTGCCGGGTGCTTTCCCATATTCCCTCTGAGAGAAAAATATCTGAGAGTACACAGTCAAAAGAAATTTTATTTACCTTAGGAACCACTTCTTCTTCCTCCTCCTATATTTATTTATTTTAAAATACATGTTCTTATGTTTTAGGGAATCCTGTGGAGAAGGCAGTGTGAAAATCCTGGAGGAGAGACTGCAGTCCATGGGCTTCCGGTCCAGCTGCCTTGACGACTACCTGTAGGTGGTCCTGTGTGTGAGACGTGCACTCTCAAAGGGGGGGTGGGCTGTGGAAAGGGTTCCAGGCATCACCTCCAAAGGCCCCCGGATTGTCTTGTGGGTTGCTTCTGGATGCAGGGGTGGGGAGCACCTTCTGGCCAGGGTTTTGTCTGAGTCCTTCCCACTTCTCAGAGTCCATTTGGATGATGGCTAAAGAATATACAGAGAAGAACTTTATCCTTTGCCCATGTCTGGTTTCCTTCTCACCTTGTTTACTGTGTGGTGAGGAACTGAAAAAGGATTGTGTGTCTGGGTCCCTGGGGGTTCTTGTCCACAATTGGTGCTAAGGCCCGAGTTGGTTAGAGATATTTACAGACAGATACTTCACCAGAGAGCAGTGGAGAAAAATAGCAGCTTCTATTTGTTGAGTAATTATGGGCCAGACTCTTTGTGTCATACTCAGGTGTCCCTTCCCGCTTCTTGGACATGGAGAGAAGCTCAGCTGAAGCCCTGGGGTGGTTGTAAGCCCCGCTCTCCTGGACTCAGATCCCCATCTCCATTGCTCTCCGCCTCAGCCTCTAAGGGAGCAGACACGCTGGCTCTTTGGGTCTGGCGTCCAACATTGTTAGGACTTGGTGGCTCTCTTGAACATTTATTAGTGTTTGCGTGTGGAAACTGTCATTGACCAGGGCTCCGAGGGGGTCCCCCAGAAGAGAGACCAGGACCTCAAGTTCTTTCTTTCTTTCTTTCTTTCTTTCTTTTCTTTTCTTTTTCTTTTTTTTTTTTTTGTGGTACCCAGAATTGAACCCAGGGGCTTAACCACTGAACCAATCCTCAGCCCTTTTTATTCTGAGACAGGGTACTGTTAAGTTGCTTAGGGACATGCTAAGTTGCTGAGGCTGTCTTTGAACTTGTGATCCTCCTCCATCAGCTCCTGAGTTGCTGGGGTTAAGGTATGTGCCACTGCACCTGGTCCCGGCAGGTTCTTGATGTACAGGGCAGAAAGAATTTCAGGACACATCCAAAAGAGGCACGAACAGAGATTTACTCAGGAAATCAAGGAGTGCACACTTAAAGGGACAGAGCGAGGGCTAACCTGAGAGTGAGTTGTGCTTTTGGGATCTCAGGCTCTTCTTCTAAAGGATATTTTGTAAATGGCAAATGTGAGAAACATGTGGGGGTGACATCAGCTTGATGGACTGGATTCTTCGCATCACAGAGCACAGGGCAGGCCATGGTGGTCTGGTTCTTTTTAGGATCTCTAGGTTAACATTATTTAGCTCATAGATAATACATGAAATGTCCCCATATCATGAGTTTAATAATAAGTTTATTAATAATCTCTCTAAGCTTCATTTAATTAGTCTAAAAAAGTGCATTGTGGAAGCTATCAAGGTACATAAGCACTAAGTAACTGGGCTCACAATGCTCTAGGATTTATGGGTCTTTCAAAAATTCAGAAGAAATTTGCCTGCAGAGCACAGGTGAGGATGTTTGAAGCCTTTGAGTTTAAAGTTACAGTTTCTTTTCCCTTCCTTGTTAGTCTCCTTTCTAGTTTTCCTTATTTCTTCCATCCTACCTCAAAATGACATCAGAAGTCTTCTTGTCTACTACCCACGATCAACCTGCCTCTTCTGCTTTCCCCAGAGCTCCACAGTCTGCATATTGATTCTTGCAGAGCAAAGCTCCTGGAAGTGAGGCCACTGGTTCCTCTTAAAGCTGTTCTGTTACCTGTATCATTTCTTCTATATTAGCATTAGTATTGCTAATGTTTCCAGGAAACTCCAAGGTCGGGCACCATTTTATCACCCCCTTTTAAAAAACAAAATAAAGCAAATACCCTTTTCTGGAAATATAACCTACATACAGGAAAAAGCACAAACATCATACAATCAGCACAAGAAGTAGGACCTAACCAGCATCCATCCAAAGTCCGCCCCCGCCTCCATTTTGGCTACTATCCTCTGCTTCCATAGATCTGTTTCCCACATTTGTAAATGCCACTCATTAGTTTTGTCTGTCTTTAAATTTTTGTAAATATTCTCTTTTGATAGATGAAATAAGGGGCCCAATGTCAACACTTAGGGATAGAACTGTGTATGGCCTGGAAGTGGATTCTTTCCCTCCTGCTACCATGCTCTTCTTTCTGAATCAAAGCCCTAGATTTTAATCCAAATGCATTGACATGCTCTTGTGGTCCCAGCACATGGGAGGCTGAGTCAGGATGATTGCTTGAGCCCATGAGTTGGAGACCAGCTGGACCATACAGTGAGACCCTGTCTCAAAACAAAACAACAACAACAACAAATAATTGCATAGAGTAGACTTAAATGAAAAGTAGGTAAATCCGAGGAAGGATTGCTTAGCTTAGCATGCCCTTGAGTGACAACATAGCTTTCCTGTACTTCTGAATCCTCTTCAGTCATTCTGCCCCCGAGATCCCATCTTGGCTTCCCTCTGATCTGATGCCCTGTGCACCGGCACCTGCTCCTGTCTCCAGGGCTGCTTTCTGTTCCCTCCTGCTCTGGAACGTCACATCTTCTCCCTCCACTATGCAGAGCAAATGAGCTTTCTCCATGGAAAGCCAAACACCAGTTCTTACCCATTGTTTGAAGTCAATCTTCTTCCCAAAGCACTGAGCAAGAGTTTTTTCCAAACACTAAGTACTGGGCTCTAAGTATGTGCATATAGACAGGGTTACAAGCTCAGGCTCTGGAGTCAGCCAGCAAGGTTCAAGTTCAGCTCTCTGATTCACTGCTGTGAGAACTTGGGCAAATCATTGTCATCCGCTTTCTCTAGTGTAAATTGGAGATGAAAATTGTCCCAACTCCATTTGCTTGTTATAGGATTAAGTGACACTATGTATATAAAACACACAATCAACTTTTCTTGATACATTGTAAGTGCTCAGTAAATGCTAGCTAATGTTTCAAAAAGGAACAGTTTGTATTTTTTTGAGGGCAAAGACTTTGTTATCTCCAGGTCTTCTCAGGCATATCATAAATGTTTGAAGAATGGACGTTATAAAGATAATTCCTTAAATCTTATTTTCTTTCTATAGACCAGTGAAGCTCTTAAAGTGCGTGGACCACAGTACTCACTCTGATTGTGCCTTAAATTCGTGAGTAGAAGACTAAACTCAAATTGCCTTTCTTTCTCAAATAACCTCTCCTTAGTATTATGGAACATGGGTGAATTGCAGCATGGTCTTAACCCACCCTAATCTGTGTGGCTGCAGGGTGAGGTCTATTCTTCTGCACCACATCTCACCTACTCTGTCTCTCTGGGCTGCCAGGCGGGTGCAGGTTTGATAGACATCTGCCAACCTGAGCCAGACTCCTCCCAGGAACTTCAAGCAGAGGTGGCTCTATGGCATCCTCTGCTGTGGCGGCACTTGCTTCTGCAGAAATTCTATTAGTGAGGAGGAGGGGAACCTTTTAACATTTATTTCTTAATCTTAATTTAACATTTTATTAAATTGAGACAAAATTCAAAATTATAAAAGGGTTGAGAAAGTCTCTTGGTTGCCCTATCCCAAGGTGCAGAAGAATAAACCTCCCTGCTTCTAGGGAGTGTGTCCTTTTAGAGTATCATGAGCTCATAACAACACACACACACACACACACAGTTCTTTTATACCAGTCATAATAAATTATAATATGCATAAGATTCTGGACCTTTTTTTCACTTGACAGTATATCCAGGAGCTGTTTCCACATTTTTTTTTTTTTTTTTTTTGGTACTGCGGATTGAACTCAGGGGCATTCAACCACTGAGCCACATCCCCAGCCCTATTTTGTGTTTTATTTAGAGACAGGGTCTCATTGAGTTGCTTAGCGCCTCCTAGTTGCTGAGGCTGACTTTGAACTTGCAATTCTCCTTTCTTAGCCTCCCAAACTGTTGGGGTTATAGGCGTGCGACACCGCGCCAAGCATGTTTCCACATGTTTTTCAAAAGAAATTTTATTTTATATATTTGAGACTTGCCACATGATGTTATGGGAAATATATAGATAGAAAAATGGTAACTGCAGTGAAGCTGATGAATGTGCCTGTCGTCTCACCTAGTTACTTTTTTTGTGACAAGAGCAACTGAAATCTGCCTAACAAAAATCCATGATATGAAGCAGTTTTAATACTCACGAACGTCCTTTCCCGACACCTGCCGTGGCACCGGCTGTTTCATTCTTTCTTTCTTCATGTTGGCTCACTGCAGTCTTTTTTTGTTCCATTCGGTAACAAATATTTAATGCCTCCTGTGTGTCATGGTGCAAAGCCGTGTTGTCCCTAGAGACACTAAAGTACACTTAGGGAGAAGATGATGAACAGCACATAAATAAATTAAGTCAGTCTAAGTGCTAGTGCTGCTCAGGATATGAACGTGCTCAGAAATGGAGGCACTACTTCCACAGTGAGGATCAGGGAAGAACCTTTCAGAGAGAAGGAAGAGCAGAAACCAACACCCTCAGGCTAAGGACCAGGCCACTCAAGAGAGAACCCAGGGGATGGAGTCTTGTGAATGACACGCCCAGGCCCTGGGTTCAAGCAGCTCCTAACTGAGGAAGCTGTGGGGGACAGTAGGTTTTCAGCGTTGTTTATACTAGTCCAAATATGGAAACCACCCGAATGTCCACTGATAAAGAAAATATTCATATATAATGTATATTTTTCCATTGTGTACATGTATATAAATGTATGTGTGTATATTTACATTATATAAATTCAATGGAACATTATCCAGCCTTGGAAAAGGAGATTGTGGGGTTGAGGATGTAGTTCAGTTGGCAAAGGATTCTCTCTCATGACGAGGTCCTGGGTTCAATCCCCAGTGCCACATGTGCACACCCACACATGGAGATGTCGCCATTTGCCATAGCACGGAGGAACATTATGCCAAGTGAAATAAGCCAGAGGCAGAAAGAAAACTATCGCATGATCTCATCAATATGTGCAATATAATTTGAAAAGAAGGAATGGAGATGGAGCTGAGTTGAACCCAGCACACATGAGCCTTGGGTTCAATCCCAGGTACCTTAAAACAAAGCAAAACAAAAAAACCTCAGATACGCAGAGGAGATTTCCACATTTTTGATAAAGCTGCCTCAATCTTTTCACAGTTCCTCATCAGTGTTACCGGGCACAAGTGTGATTTTTTAACCTCGTTGCCCATAGGTGGACATTTAGATTGTTTTCACTTGTTACCCCTAGTCGACTGTGAATAAGAGGAAGTGCTGTTGGCCCATCTCGTCCCACAAATGCTCAAGGCTCAGGCCTGCGCTCACGTTAGCAGACGCAGATGTCAGCTTACTCATTGGCTTCTTTCTGATTTGATCTTATTTTTATTCATTTGACTTTGTTTTTTGTACAAAAAGCAGTCATGCCGTACGCGTTGTCCTGCTGGAGATTTCGTCACTTAACAGTGCCAGGGCGTCCTCCTTTCAGTGGGTTCAGACCAATCTTTCAGTGACTGCAGAATATTCTGCAGGATGGCCCTGCTTCCAGTCATTTAATCCTTCCCCAGCCATAGCCTGGCTTAGTTGTAGGTCTCTGTCGCAGTTGTTTTGTTATTATAAATAGTGCTGAGAAATCATCCTTGTTTGGCTGGTGTGGAAGTATTTGTGGAGGGCAATGATATGGTTTGGATAGGAGGTGTCCCCCAAAAAGCTTATGTGTGACATGAAACAATGCCAGAGTGTTCAGAGGTGACGTGATTAGATTGTGAGAACTCTAATCAGTCCATCCTAGTTTGAATGGACTGACTGGGGGGTAGCTGACTGTAGGCAGGTGGTTGTGGGTGGCTGGAGGAGTTGGGTCACTGGGGCCTGCCCTGGAAGCAGGCATCTGCCCTGTAGCCCCTTCCTCCCTCCTGTTCTCTGCTTCCTGACCCCACTATGAGCTGGCCCAAGCTGCTTTGGGCCCTTCCGCCTTGAAGCGCTGCCTCACCTTGGGCCCAGAGCAGAGGAGCTGGCCATCTGTGGACTGAGACCTCTGAAACCGTGAATGCCAAATAAGCTTTTCCTCCTTTAAGTTGTTCTTGTCATGTGCTTAGGTCACAGTGACAAGAACGCTGACTAAAACAGACAGATTATACCAGTGTTGGAGCTGATGGCTCAATGGATGTGTGTGCAGCATTTTACATTTTGACCTTTGGGGCCAAGTTTTGCTGTTCCAGAGAGGCTGCACACTTTGACTGACAGTATGTGGTGTGGCGTTCTGTCCCACTCTCACCAGCCCTGGCTGTCGTCTCTGTCTGCATCCCAATCTGTACCTATAGCTATGTGTAATTCTAGGCAGTGTTGTGGGTAAAATATGGGGCTTTATTGTCGTTGCTTGGTTCTGGTACCCAAAGTCTCTTCCCCTCCCTTCCTGTCTGGTAACATCACTCCTGTCCTTGAGGACCAAATCCAAATGCTCCCTCCCCTGCAAGGCTTTCCCGATTCTCCCCAGGGCTCTGCACACAGTGCAATTATAGTGCTTCCCTCTTCCCAGCTGTGTCACTCTGCCCGCAACAGCACCGAACACAGAGCAGAAGGAGGCTGGAGTCACTATCAATCCTGCAGTTACCGAGAAAGAAGCAAACATCTGTCTTCTTCAAGTGACTCCAATTGGGGTCATTTGACAAAACCCAAACCATCCATTTCCTCTTTGTGTGTCTTATAAAAGCCGCACATAGCAAGTGCTCCATAAAAACCTGGAGGACTCATCTTTCCACCTGCAAGGGCTGGACAACAGCTGTGGACCAGGCATCGATCCATGTGCACCACGTGGAATATCTTGCTCATACATGCAGTCCATTAGGGAGAAGGAAAGAGAGTGTACATTCATCATCCCCACATCTTTCTTCTTCCCTCCTTTGTTTAGTAACAAAATCCTTGAGTCTTGGCTGGTCTCATGGCCACCAAGGCTAATGAGTGTACATCCAGCCTCCTTCCAGCTGTGGCTGAGAGTAATGTGCAACCTCTGCCCAAGTCTCTTGAAGTCTCTTAGTCTCTCTCTCACATTCCCTTCTCGTCTCCCACTGGCTGGCATGTGGTCCCAGGAGATCTGGGCGTGAGCTATCTTCAACTGGGGAGGGCAGAACCTACAGCAGGAGAACGGGGTGTCTCTGTACCATGGAGTCCTGCATCAGCCCTGCTCAGATGCTGACAGAGAAATGAGCTGTGCTGTTGGGTGTTTGACAAGTGCCAAGCCTGTATCTGAACCAATGTGCTCATTAACTTCTAGCTCAGAGAAGTTGATGGAAGGCTCTCTCAAGTCCACCCAGCTAGTAAGGGCACAGCCAGGGTCTGAAGGAGACTGTGAGGGTATGAGAATTCACCTTGGCAGATGTTGTGCTCTTTGGACTGAAGCTGGGACAGCAGGCTCGTCCCCTCTGTCTGGTGTGCTAGCGCCTGACCTCTCAGGGTTCCGTGAGGGACTCCAGTCCTCTCCCCCTGGGAATTTGCATGCGGGATTTTGAGTTATAAGTCGTGGGAGGGAAGACTAGTTTATACACGGGGGCCTTCCCTGTTCTCACCTGGCTTTCCAGGTTCTTCCTATGTTTTCTCAAACACATCACTCACTGCCTCTCACGGGGAATTTCCATTTCAAGCCAGTTTTGAGCCACTTCCCTAACGACCTCATGAACCGTCCTGCCCACAAAGCCGTGAAGCAATCACCCTCCTGGCAGAGTAAGAGCTCTGCAGCTGGAGTCAGAGACCCGAGCTTGGCCCTACCTTTGAAGTGTCCAGGAGGCTAACCTGATCTCAGTATTTAAGTTGATAGCCTCTATTGTACTTCTCTGGTTCCTCAAGATCCCACATAGAGTCTGTGTTTCTCATATATATTTTTTTAAATCATCTTTCAACTGACTGATTTATGGAGTCGTATTTCCTGTCTCCCACTATTATTAGCTTGGAGAGGGTGGGAACTTGAACCTGTTTTGTTCACTGACGGATGAATCTGGAGAACGAAGAACAGAGCTTACAACCTGGCAGACACTTAGGAACGAGTGAGTGACTAACTGAATAAGTGAACCTCTGTGTCTGGTAGAGGCCCGGATTGGAGGTGAACACTATTCAAGGGTGCTGAGCAGTCCAAAGAGATGACAAATGTCCAAGGGCCTCAGAGAGTGTCTGTGGCAGCAGGTACAGATTTTATGTGCAAGAAAAAGAAACCATCTCTGCCTCGTTCAGTGGACAACAGGGGAATAAGGTTATTTCAAGGATTTAAGGGGATGGGCTTTCTAAAGGCCCTGGCACCTCAGGAAGGGTCACATTGTTTCTTAGGACTGTACAGTTTTGCTCCAGTGTCCGTAACCCCGTGTACATGTACAGATCACGGGAAAATCCTTGAAATACCTGTTGCACCTATATCGCTGCTCCTGGAACAAGCAAAGGGCACCACCCCTAGGCCCCCTGCTGCAGGAAGCTCAGTGAAGGAGGAAGCTCTTCTCGGAATTCCTAAGCACTTCGGAACAGGCAGGCTTCCCCGGAGCTCCCCTTTCATGCCAACGAGACTCCTGGGAGGTGGGCAGCATGAGCCCCATCCGTGATGCTAAGATTCAGGGAGTTGAAGGGATCACAGTCACTCAGGACCAGCCAAACCCAAGTGACACCAGGGTGGCTGTGCTCGAAGTCCCCTTCTCTCTACCACACCACACTGCTGCAAGCCTCCGGGTGCACACATGGCAGGCAGGCAGGGAGGGGACTGGAGTTCTTGACCTGTTCTTTCGCCTCTGTTTGGGCATTTCTTTCAGTGTTTGTTGGCAGATCTCTTTCTAACAGTTCTGCCCATTTTCTTCAAATGTGAAGAATGAAACCCTCTTTCGCTCTTTGCCAAGTTTTCTCCACTTTGGTTGCCTTAGCAGGAATCTTGCAAATTTCTTTTTTTGGAACATTTTAGCCATTGTAGATAGTTTATGAAACAGGAACCACAAGTAGCAAATGGACAAGATCACTTAATCACTCTAATAATAATGTAACCAAAAATAACAAGGTATAATTTCTACCTCAACTTCTTTGACATATCTTAAGAAAAAATAGCAAAAAACTTCTCAAAAACGTGTTATTTAATGCCCAAGAGCACCACGAGTTACTGGAGTGCTCTGGGAAAACAATTTGACAATGTGTGACCATAATTACGGAAATCCTCATGATCTCTGACCTATGTCAGACTCTTGGGTTGTTTTAGGTACCCTCTTCTAAAGAAAGGAGTGGATGAGTCAAGATGCAAGTAAAAATGTGGTCAGTTTAGGAACAAACTGTCTTTGGTATTTATTTTCAAAACTTTAGAGAATTTGACACAAAAGAAGAGCTGTTGGATTAGCCATGTGATCTTGATATATGTGTGACTACTAAGTCATTGATCTTAGACTTGAAATTTGTAGTTAAAAGTTATGAGACAGTTTTATTAATTTTTAAACCATTATTGTACTATTTAGAAGAAGTAAAATTAACTTTTATACATTTTTTAGGCTTACTAGAATCAAATATTTGAGAAGACTTTGCTTTTACAAAACATTTAAAATACTTAAAAAGAAAATGTGATATTTAAAAACTTAACTGTAAAATATTTTAATATAAAATAACTTGAGTTAAAAATATCCAAGGTAATTAACAAAATGTGAAGTGCCCTTAAAACCTGTCAGAGCTCAGTAGGCTTTTAAATAGAATGATACTATTCAAAAATTAAATAGAAGAGTATATGAGAAAACCAGCCCTTGAGATTTATAAATTTCATAGCAAAAATTAAGCTTCAAAACCAAAGTAACTACAAATAGCTCTACCCCCATGTACAGCCTCACATCAACAAGAATAGCTTGTTAAACTAAAATTTGACAAACTCACGCACAGAACATGAACACAGACTTATAAAGCAAAGGGAAACAAAACTATTTTTTTTCTACTTGTGGATAATAACCATAGAAAAGGTCTGAAAAGGCAAATCCATGCTGCTATTAGTAGTTAACTTTCTAACTCTGGTCACCCTTGGGAAGAGAGTGGGAATTGGAAAAAATTGACAGGAGCCTCTCATTATTACTGTGTTTAGTAATACTGCTCTAGTAAGTACTGTATTAGTATTTTATTTTCTAAAAAATAAAAATAAATGTATCCTTCTACTGATTATTAATTATTCGAAAGCAAAGATTACCAAGTATGGACAGGAACTGAATCGCAAGTTCAGAAGTGCAATTAGAGAAACTGTCCAGCAGGAGGAGCCCTTCACAACGTTGTGGGTGATATTTCCTCAGTAAAAAGAGGGTCAGGAATTTCCGCCCCCTTCAAGACTGGGTCTCTCTGAGTTAGGAATTTTAGAGGAGCCAGCCACTAGTCCAGAGTCATAAAACACATTTCAGAATGAACATTATGTGTTTTATAATTTAAGCAATTACCTTTTGACTGGTTTAAAATAATTCAGGAATTTGTTTTAAAACAACCTAGAGGTCAGACTCTTGTTTGTTATGAACAGGGTCTATATTTTGACCGGTCCCTCTGAATGCCTATATGTCAGGATGGGTTTTTCTTCATCGGTTAAAGTCTGGTGATGTAATGTCTATTAGTAAAGAACTTTGCAAATAGCGGGGTACCTCCACACCACGTGGATTCACACACAAGGGAAAATGAATTGAGTTCATGTGCACAGTATGGAAGGGTGTCCACCCTATGGCGTTAGGGTGTGTGTGTGTGTGTGTGTGTTTCACATTCCTGGAAGGACAACCCAAATTATCAAGGGCAATTTTCTCTGTAGAGTGGGAATAAAACGACTAAAGAAATTTTTACTTTCCATTTCATAACTTTCTGTACTGTCTAAAATTTTCTACAGAATTTATGAGTATTTTTGAAAGCATATGTCAAAACACAAAGACTGACTTTATTTCTTTTTCAATTTTCAGGGCAGCAGCATCTACTCAAAGAGAAGTCTCATCTCTTGATACAGAGCAGAGTGCCGGCTTTATCATTCCTCTCTTGGTGGCTTTAGCCTCAGGTTCTCAAATGTAACTGGAGACGGTGCTGTCCCAAGATCCCCAGGCCCCTCACTGCCCTTCTGTAGTTTCTGTCCCTGTTCTGCCTATGCTGAGCAATGAAGTGTCTGGATACTTCAGTCTAGGAAAGTCTACCAGCCTGAGAAGGCATTTCAAGGACACTTATGCTTAGTATTCCAGAAGCAATAATTAATCAAATCCTATTTAGCAGGCTAAATCCGCTACATTGGAATTAGAGCAAGTTATCATTTTGTTATTTTTATAATGGTATAAAACATTGAGACCTGAGCTGTTGTATAATCATATAGAATTAACATATTTAGAAAATTCCAATAGAATTGTATTTTATATTTTATGTGTTCCTATACTTCCAGCAGTGCATGTGTGTTGACAGCTTGAGATGTATGTATACTATGAAAACGTACACATCTACGCCTGATTTGCAAAGATTCATGTATGAAGATGTTTATTTAATGATTACTTATGTTAAAATAACAACCCGAAAGATCCAGTAATGTTTACATTTTTATTCAGCTGCTTAGGTCTGCTTATAGAAAATATCATGTGCCTATGGGAGGGAATATCATTGAACAAGTAAAAGTGTGTTCACCAGCCCAACTGCCCTTGCCCCGGTGAACGCATAGATTAACTGCTGTACATCTCCGCTGTGGGATACTGCTCAGCAACAAAGAGAAACAAGCTGCAGATGTGTGCAATGATGTCGATGAAACTCAAAGGATCATGCTAAGGGAAAGAAGCCAGACCCACAGGCTACGTGCTGAATGAGTCTATTTGTATATATTCCAGAATGGGCAAAGCTCTAGGAAGGGAGAGCGGATCCGTGTTGCCAGGGGTTGGGGCAGGAGGTGGCTCAGGGCTAGGGAGGGACTGAATAAAGGGGGCGGTGCAAAGCGAACACCCAGCTGTTGTGTCTCGACTGCGGTGGTTTGTTACATGAATCTTTGTATTTCTCAAAACTTTTAGAGTTGCATATCAAAAAAGAGTCCATCTCACTATACGTAGATGAAGAATGTCTCCAGAGGACATTTAATCACATAGGGAAATGTGAACAGTGAGGGCAAGAGTAGGATGTGAGACTTTATCATATGACCCACTTATCTAAAATATAATACAACTTTAACAAATGATGTCATGAGTATGTCTGTATGAGCCACACATACCGTGAATGAGTGGAAGGAAAGGAAAGAAATCAAAAGGCCGAGGAGAGAGAAGGCGTCTCTCTGATAGTGGTCTTATAAGGGACTCTATTTTTACTTCTGGATTTTTGCATTTCCAATTTTTTTCCAAAGAAAATTAATTACTTCTATAATCAGAAAGAGAAACACACACATACACAGTCCCCGTGTGTGTGCAGAAATTTGACCCATCGCATTTTCAGAGGAGACAAACAGCCCAACGCTTGCCACAGGTGTCTGCTCCCTGTCTGAAACAGATGGGTGTCACACATGTCCTCTCCCTGATTCTGATGCGCTGGGGGCAGCAGGGGACAGGGCCATTTGTTGCCCTCCTGGAGGGCCCTCTGGGCCCCTGTGGAGAGTGGGAGAGCTGCCCAGGCAGCTGGCCATGGTAGCGCCTCTCCCAACCCTGCGGGTCAGAGTGTGACCTGCCCTCCCAACCCCACCCTCCTCCTTCTGGTTAGACCCTCCAGCAGGGCCACTCCTCCACTTTTGTAGATGCTTGAGCAAACATTCATCATAAAACTGGGATGCTGTATGGTCCGATGCTCATTGCACAGAGCACATATTTACAATTCAGCCTTGAGACTACATGGAGCTTGACGATTGACCTGGGCAGGCCTGGTCTCTCTCTCTCTGCAAGCGATACAACAGCTTTCTAACTAGTGTCCTTGACCATCCACCCCCCCTCCTGATGACGCCTCATCTCTTGCCAACACCGCTCCCTCCAGGGGCCAACGCACAGAACCGGCCCATCCCCTGTGTCCAAGGCAGGGGATGTCCTTCTTCAGCAGGAACCGCCGGGTGCCAGGCCATTGCCGACAGTGGTCTGATATGTTTGTCTTCCTGGACTCATGCAGGCATTTCATCCTCTAAGTCTTGGATTAATATGTCCAGAGGGTGGAAGCTCCATCTGATATTGTATTTAGAGGTGGGGCCTTTGGGAAGTGATTAAAGTAGATTAGATCAGCTGGGTGGATCCCCCATGATTGAAGCCTGGTGGCTGTTTAAGGAGAGGAAGAGACAACACAGACACAAGGATGATACCTACACAGTCCCATTATGACAGGATGTACACCAGTGGGGTCCTCGCTGGAGTCTGCCCCCTGTTGTTTGGAGCTTGGGCTTCAAAGACTGTGAGCCAAAATAGATCTCTCTCTCTCTCTCTCTCTTTTTTTTGTATTACATAGCCTGCCTCAGTTGTTTTGTTACAGTAATACAAAAACAGACTACTATACCACCAGTTGCCTCTACCCTCATCACTATCATAATGACTGCAGCTGCCATTTATCCGGTTATGTGACATGCCTTCCACCTTTCATGCCCAGCATGCTCCCAGGCACTGGGTGGAACAGAGATTTTTGTTTTTTTTTCCTTCTACACAAGGACACTCTGGAGCCAGTGTGGTAGGACACAGTGGTCTGATATGTTTGTCTTCCTGGACTCATGCAGGCATTTCATCCTCTAAGTCTTGGATTAATATGTCCAGAGGGTGGAAGCTGGACATGGACATGGACAGGGCAGGAGATGGGAACCAGGTCAAGCTCAGGAGGTGAAGGAAACCCTGGGGAAGTGAGAGTAGAGAGGAATCAAGATCTGGCCCATGTAGACTGTTCGTCTGGTGCAGCCCCCAGTGTGTTCTCTGAATTTGGTGTCACCTCTTAGAGGATCCATGCCACCTGGGCACCATCCAGTGAAGCTGCAGAGCCATAACCTGGGTGTGGGGCCCCCTTCTCTCCTCCATGACTGCTCTGCCACCCACTTAGCAGACGTAAAGCCAGACCTTAGGCATCACCTCCTTAGTGCAGCCTTCTGTCACTCCCCCTGGGGGGGCCTTGGCTTTCTGCTCCCCTTGTCCTGGTCTGTCCCCAGGACTTGTCCCCCATGGTCCATCTCCATGGTCTCTCGTTGTTTGGGTCCTGGCCCGCACTCACCTGTGGCTTCTTTGGGCACTGGCCCGTCTTCGCAGCCCTGGCTTAGCCAGGCCTGGATGGAGTGGACCCTGCACACGGTGGGGACGCGGGACTGGGCTGTGAGTGAATCGAGCTTTGAGAAGAAAACGGAGGAGGTCAGGAATGGTCCATGAAAAGATTAAAATAACGATGCCTTTGTCTGTGTTTACACCGAATTTCAATAAAACTCTTGAAGAAAGTGGTGTCACTGTGTGGGCCAGGGAAGCAGAGGGACGATGGTGCCCAGGAGCTCACGACGCTCCCCAGGCTGATCCCATAGAGGCCCAGCCAAGGGCTGTCTCAGGCAGCCTTGGGGACGCCGTGTCCTCTGCCTTCCTGTTGCTTGGGTTACATGGCGACGACTTACAGTCACCCGCAGCACACTGACCTGCGACTTAATTAGGCGCTGCAATTTGGAGTTAGATGGAAAAGAAAATGCTCTTTCTTTCTTTCTTTTTAAATTGTTGAACTCAATACCTTTATTTAATTAATTTATTTAATGTGGTGCTGAGGATTGAACCCAGTGCCTCACAGGTGCTAGGCAAGCCCTCTGCCACTGAGCCCCAGCCCCAGCCCTTTTCTTTTTTCTTTTTTTTTCCCTATAGCTTTATTGAGGTAAAATTGAAGTACAATAAAATGCACATATTTGAAGTATGCAATCTGATGGATTTTGACACGTAGGCAACCAATACAATCAATACAGAAAGCATTTCCATTCCTTTTTAAAATTTGAATCATGCAGCCTGTGTTTCCTGGATGACTTGTTATGTACTTATTCTAGCCCTTTATGAGTTTGCAATTTCAGACATACCACTGCTCCTCCTCTGCTATTGCCCCTTCCATCTGGACTCCCTCAAGCCTGCAGTGGTCCCAAGTTAGGGTCCTGTCCATGCTCTTGCTCCAGATGATGAACGGCTCCCTCGTGTCACCAAGTGAAACCTATTTATTTATTATTTATTTGGCAGTGCTGGAGATCAAACCCAGGGCTCCGTGCATGGTTGGCAAGCTCCCCATCCCTGGGCCACAGCCCTCACGCAAAGTCATGTGTTTAAATCTAGTGCTCAAGACCTTTCCCTTTGTCCCCAAGCCACCTTCCCAGTCCCATGCCCAGGGACCCCTCCATGCTCCTAGGTGTCCTCTTTCAGTTTCCTGTTTTCAACATAAGTCTCCCGTCCACCTCCTCCTTGCCCACCTCCTCCTTGAAGCCTTGCTTTGTTCTAGTTTTCTAGATGTTTCTCTTGAGGACAGTGACCTGACCATTTGTTTTTGGATCTGTCACAGTGTTTTCCCCTGACCAGCCGTGACCCCACGAGCATTTGATGAATGAGGAAGTCATTACTGAATTTGCATTTAAAATTAAATGACTTAGGTGCCCTTCAATACATGAATGGATAAAGGGAATGTGATATACTTACACAATGAAGTATTACTCAGCTGTTAAGAATGACATTATGGCATTTGGTGGTAAATGGGCAGAATTGGAGGGGGTCATGCTAAGTGAAATCAGCCAGACCCAGAAAGTCAAAGGTCAAATGTTTTCTCTTGATACACAGAAACTAGTCCAAAATAAGGGGGAAGAAAGAAAGAAGAGAAAAGAAAAGAGGAGATTCCATCAAAATAGAAAAAAAATATTAGTGAAGTAGAGGAAGGGTATTGATGGGGAGGGAGAAGGGATGGGATAAGGGAAGAACTGTGGAATGCATCTGACCGAACTTTCCCGTGTGCATTTGTGAATATACCACGGTGAATCTCACCATCAAGTACATCCACGAGACACTAATTAAAAAAAAAACAAAAAACTGTAAATAAATAGCAGAAAGACCAGTAGAGCAGAGGGAAAGGAACTGGGGGAGGGAGGAGGGGAGGGAAAGAGAAAGTCCTGGGACTGAATAGAGCAAACTATTCCATGTTTTTATAGCATGTCAAAACGAATCCTATTGTTACGTATAACTACAAACAACCAATAAAAAAAATATTAAGCAAGTCCATCGGGCTTGGGGAACCAAGGAAAAGGTCCTGGGGGGCAGCCTAACATTGCAGCTAAGGGCATGGATTCTGGGGCCTCACAGTCTGGCCCACGCCTCCCCCTAGCCCCCGCAGGCTGTGTGGGCAAATCACTGACGTGTCTCAGCTGCTCTGTAAGGAGGGCTATAACTGTTCACAGTGAGATGACTTACTGTGCATGAAGAGCCGGGACCAGCGCCCCCGGCAGCACTGAGTGCGTGTCCCCACGGCCGGGTTGTCCGAGGCTGTCTAGACCCCACCTGCCAAGGCAGCACTGTCCTCAAGCCAGGAGCCACCATGCGGCGGACACTGCAAAGCGTTCTCACTCACCGTCCCTCCTTATCTTCACCCAGCCCCATGAAATTGGTCTGTGAGCACCCTATTTTACAGAGGAGAAAGCAGGGACTCGGGAAGGTCACTCCTCACCTGACCAAGGTCACCTCCCATGACTCCGGTTCCTCTCTGATCAGGGCAGGGGCCAGGCTAAGAAGGCCAGCCCTGTGCTTCATTACCAGCGGTCAGATCCCAGCACCAGCACCCTGCCCGGCACCGAGAGTGCTTAGTGCAGACCCCGGAGCACCACGGGAAACGCTGGTGGAGCAGGAGAGAACTGAGCTCTCGGCTTCCTTTTCCTGCTCTGGGCTTCAGGTTCCCACGGTGGCCACCTAAACTTGGCTGTTTTCTCTCTAGCACATCAGACTTGAGAATGAGGGACTTTCAGAGCCTGAAGGAGAAGCTGTGGGAACCATGATGGTGAAGATACTGAAAAAAGGCAAAACTGTCCTCAACTCCCGCAAAAAAGAGGCCCAAATCCCCAGGGGCTCTGGTAGGAGGTGACTCAACTGCAAGCCTGCCTGCCCTGGTTCAGTCCATATTCATGCCCTAAAAACAAAATTGGAGATAATGGGACAAGATAGAAGCCCCAATTTTTAGGGCAATAACATATTCTGTGTGATAGCAAGACAGCAGATAAATT
The DNA here is from genome assembly GCF_052094955.1 of Ictidomys tridecemlineatus. NCBI lineage: Eukaryota > Metazoa > Chordata > Mammalia > Rodentia > Sciuridae > Ictidomys > Ictidomys tridecemlineatus. The sequence continues at coordinate 10,554,411 of NC_135485.1, forward strand.
GAATTCCATATTCATCCAAACCCACAGGATGACCATGTGTTTGCGTTTTATCACTCTGTGACAAAATGCCTGAGAGAAATAACTGAGAAGGAAGAAAGGTTTATTTGGCCCACAGTTTCAGTGGCTTCAGTCCATGGTCATCTGGTTCCATTGCTTTGAGGATTGTAGTGAGGGAGGGAACACTGGTGGGGCAAAGCTGCTCACCTCACGTGCGTCAGGAAGGAAAATGAGAGAGAGAAGCTTCTGGAGATAAAATATATCCTTCAAGGGCACAGCCCCTGTGATCCACCTCCTCTAACTACACCTCACCTCCCAGAGTTTCCTCCAACTCCTGAAAGACCATCAGGCTGTGAGTTCATCTATAGATTAATCTGCTGATGAGGTTAACACCCTCATGATGCAATCACCTTCCAGAGACCCCACCTGACACAGTGATGCATGCGCACGCAACCAAGCCTTTGGGGGGGGCATGAGCCTTTGGGGGGCATGCTGTATCCAAACCATAAACAGCACAACACCACAAGTGAACTCTAATGTTACATATGGTCACCGGGTCTAGGGCTGGGCAGGTCCATCATTTACAGGAAACATACTGCTCTGGCAGGGGATGTTGATCATGGGCTGTGTGTGTAGGGTGAGTCCAAACAATAACAGCAGCCTGAGCAGCTCACACCACAAGGAGTGCTTCCAAAGTGAGGTGCAGAAAAAAAAAAAAAAAAAAAAAAAAAAACAAAGTGAGGTGCAGAGACAGACAGCTGCCCAAGTGGACACCAGCTTTCCCAGGTCGCCTTTCTTCAAATAACGAAAACCAAGGTTTGCAAAGGGTGCTGAGTAGATGGGAGTGGATCAAGAGGGCCACTTGGAAAAGTAGTCATGTCCCACTCCAAGTGGGGCAGTCCAAAGCAAGTCCAACTGGCTCCTAACGCTTGTTCCTCCATCTATTTAGTGTTTTTGAAATTCCTCCGGGCAGAAAAGTACAACTCATGAAACTGAATCTCCGTCGAAGACTTTGCAGTTGCTGGAACTTAACGAAAAGGCTTTTGAAATCCAGAACTCAGGCTTACCCTTCTCAGGAGACTTTTGGCACCAGGGAAAGGGACGCACTGAAAGACTGCTGGCCACCGAGGCACAGTGGTTGTCGGCACTGGGAAGTTGCCTCTGAAAACCTGGGAGGACTCCAATCTCCACATTCAGAACCAACGGAGCAGGTTGTGGAATCTGAACTGGGCTAATTTCAGCACAATCACTCATTACTTTAATGCCTTACCATGTTTTTGTGTTTCCTTGTTAGAGCTACTAAAATATATATCCTAATAGTAAGCAATGTGTGAATTAAGTCACTTTATTCAGCATTTTAGAAATACAGGTTTGTTTCTTACTCCAAAGATAAAGAGGCGGCAGCATCTCTAGGTCATATTTATTGTTACGTGATTTAGTTCTTTGGAAATTCTGCCGTGTAGCTGTTAAAGTTGTCAAAGTCACCCAAACTCTTAACAGAAATGACTTATTTATTTGGAGTGGGGCTGGGGTTGTGGCTCAGTGGTAGAGCGCTCGCCTAGCACATGTGAGGCCCTGGGTTTGATCCTCAGTACCACATGAAAAATAAAACAAAGGTATTGTGTCCATGTATAACTGGAAAAAAAAAAAAGAAATGACTTATTTATTTGGAATAAATGAATGTTGAGAACTCAGTTGGAGCTCCTGTTCCTCCCATGCAGAAGTGAGGGGTTCTGTCTTGGCTTATGCCAGCTGTACCTGCATGGGTTTGCTCTGGAGAACCGCCATCATAAGGCTACCACGGTGCTGGTAAGATTTTACTATTTGGGAGTAGTTACCACATACCTAGAGATCTTCCAAAGAACACATTAAGCTTGCTTGAATATTGGGTGATTCAGTGACCTGTGCAGAATTATAATCAGAGTAAAGCTATTCTTCTCTGTTGCCCTAACAAAATCTAGGGAGGGTGAGCCGGGAGGAGAGGGAAGGAGCAGAGGGAGGGGGAGGGAGAGGGAGGAAGGAAGGGAGGGGTCGGGAGCCTGGGGATTGCAGAGTGGGGAACCTAACCTACTCTAGCGTCAGGGCAGAAAGGCTATTCAGAAGAAGTGACCATACGTTGAGACTGGAAAGAGGATGACGGTTATTTGGCCAGAGGGGGGTTGGGAGTGGAGGGTGGGTGAAGTATTTACAGGCCTGAAAACTAGGAACAAAGGGTTATGTTCTCAGCTACTGAGTTTGTCTCAAGTGTTTGCACCTTATTTACTTAAGGAATTGTTTTTCCCAGCCAATATTTACCGATTATCTTGATTAGAAGTCTCAGGAGGAGCAGTGGTATTTTATGGTAGTTTTATATCTGAGGACACAGGACTGAATTTGGCCCTGGTACTCACTCCCTCTCCAGTGCAGTTGCCTCCCATTGCCGATGCAGACAAGTAGAACCGTGGGTGGGAACTCAACTATCATTGCTGTAGCTTGGATCTTGAATGTCCCCCGTGGCCTATGGGTTAGAGACTTGGTCTGCAGGGGGGCATTATTGGGAGAAACTTAAAGAGGTGGAGCTGGTGGGAGGCCTCTAGGTCATTGGGAATTATGCAACCTCAGCTCCTCCCCACTCTCTTGCTGTGTGGACCTGAGGTGAGAGTTCTGCTCTGCCATGCACCTCTGCCATGATGTACTGTCTCACCACAGGCACAATGCAATGGGGCCAATCATGAATGAATGAAACCTCCAGAATTGTCTGATAAAATAACCCTTTCCTCTTCCTAAGTTATTTACCTCAGGTATTTTGGTACAGTGACAGAAAATTGACAAGCAAAATTATTTAACAGCTGAATTTTCAGGTTTCCACAAGGATCTATGTTCGTACCTGAGGCAGATAGGCCAGGGATGAGATTATGGATGTGCTATGATAACCTTGCCTGTGGTAGAGTTTGTTCCTAGAAATCCTATTAGAAACTCTTCTAAATAGGGGAGGGAGAGAGGGAAGAGGAGAGCTGAGGCAGATCAAGGGAGGGCAGGTACTGAACCATCTGACAACCCTCAGGAAGAATCACAGTGGTAGGTATTGGGATCTCCCCAGCTTCAAAAGGCTTGCAGTTCCATGGCGCGTGGAGAAGCCACGCTCACCAGTATTATGCAGACCCTGTGTCATGGCCCACTGAAGGGGCTGCGTCTGTCACCTGCTTTTGTACAATCCCAAAGCCGCGAGTGGGTTTAAATTTTTAAAAATTGGGGAAAAATCAGCCATTTATGAAGAACACTATTTGAAGGTACATGACGATTAGCAGAAGCTCCAGTTTCAGCGCCCACAAATACAGTTTTCTCATCAGGCAGCCGGTTGGCGGTCTGTGAAGTACCCGCGGCAGCTTTCCAGGCGACGGCAGAGTGGAGCAGCTGCCTCGGAGGTTCTGTGGAGGGCGAAGCTGACATGTTCTCCCACCCTTCATAAAGAACACTTGCCAGCCTATGGCTTAGGGGTCTGAAGAGGACAGTGGGTGGACGCATGAGGCCTCCAGGCTCTCTTTCACCCACACAGCATGCAGACCTCGTCCCTCTTGCCCTGCACACCCTCGGCTCTGCTGGCTGTCACAGGTGGGCCAGGCCCAGAGGCAGTTCTTCAGGGCTTGGGATGGGGAGCAGGGGGTCCTTTCTCCCATGTACATGCTGAGCCATATTTTAGGAATTATCCCCTTTATCACTTCAGCCAGATGAAGCTGTGGTTGGAGCTCTTTGGAAGCACCCTGTGGCAGAGAGTAAGTCCAGGGCGTCTCTGTGGGAGTGACCCCAGGAAACAGTGGGAGTGGGGAGTGAGGGAGCAGGGCAGGAGTCCCAGCAGCCTCATGAAGCTGTGAGTCACTCCTGCAGGGACACACTTCAGAGTCACTGCACGGGAGGCAGGAGGAGGTGACACGCTTATCGCCCATTGGTCTGGGAAGTACTCCCCAGGAGACATGTGGCCTGCCCTGTGGTGGTAACTGGCACTAGAGCAGAGATGAGAGGGGCAAGAAAGGAGCAATGTTTTGATAAGAAGGTTCAGATGAGCCAATTATTAAGAATAGTTTTTAAATGAATATTTTTCCATGTAATTTAAGGTAGAGGAAAATAATGCACAAATAGGACTTTCAAATGACATACAGGTCACGAAGCTACTTTTTGCTGTTGCACAAACCTCTGCAAATCACAGTGCCGGAGAAAACATCAAAATGCCATTGTAGTTGTAAACTTAAAATCAAATTCAAATGTGACAAGTGATTTGTGTGAAGTTAAATCTTTTTAGAAAAATTGTGCCACGAGTCATCAGTTCTAGATGTACTCAAGTTTGCATTATAAAGTAATTTATTGGATTTATTTCAATGCTATAAGTTATGTCTAACAGCTCAAGTAACAGGTATATTAGCAGAAAATCCTTCTCAAAATGTAAAATTATTAAATGCATTTGCAATCTTACATTTTTCAAGTGTCTGATATCACTTTGTTACACTGACTGTTAATAAAGTTTCTAAACGTACAAATTTTGATGACCTAATACTTTTTTGGTGTATGTGTATATGTTATTGGGAATTGAACCCAGGGCCTCCTAAATGCTGGGCAAATACTTTACCATTCCTAGTCCCAATGACCTAATAAACAAATTTATAGAAAAGTGAACCAGTAAAATCTCCTGACAAATCAAGGCATCATTAAGAAAGTGGCATTATTTACTGTTTTTTAAAAAATCACATAATATATTGAATTTTATGGAAAGTAAAATTATAATGTTAAAATATTTTCTTGCAATTTGAGTTTAATGTTGTTATTCATGATCACTATTATCCTGATCACATTTGACAAGTAAAAAAAAATATTTTCAAGGGAAGTGTATTATATTTCAGTACCTTTAGTTCAGCTGTACTTTTTTTTTTATTTCTAATTTTTGAACAGAACATCCTGTGTTTTCACTTTGCACTTTGTCAAAATATGGAGCCAACCCAGTCTCTAGAATCACAGTTTCTTCTGGGTCATATGTTTGAAATACCAACGAGATCCAGGCCCCGGATTCTCCACAGAGTATTCTTTTGTTCTTGGAGCCATTCAAAATCAAGAGCCTTCTGAGTTGCATGATTAATGGGTCAGAACCATGTTCCCAAGTGTGGTTTATGCTGTCTTCAGAATCCAGAAGCCTTCCAAGGGCTATGCTTCTTTCGTTGTGACAGTGGACAGAAGATGAAGTGACACATCCTTTGCTTTGGGGGGGCTGCCTTGGCACACTCCCAGACTACCAGCTCACTGTAATTTCAGTACCCAGTCTGTAGGGGTTGTCTCCCACCCCCTGGACTGCAGGTGTCTTTACCAGGGCACCTAGGAGGTCTGCCACTTCATGGCTCCTAGTTCTAATTAACCTGATGTCATCAATAATACTAGGGGCCAGACAGGAGCTATTATACATGTTTAGACCAAGATCTGGGACCTTTTAGACTGCGCAGGGACAGAGAGAGGTAGGGCTAGCATAGCCCTTGGTCAGGATGGGCACCTGCACATCCCAGGGGGATGTGAACTGCTGCTGATCCTTCCTTCTGAAGACTGAAAAGGAGGTATTTGAGGCACACCAATGCCAGAGGCTCTGGTGATTTGCTGTCACAAACATCCCACCCTCTGGTGCTGCAACTGAAAATTGGGCCTACCTCTTGGTGGAATTGATAATAATCTACTGTCACCTGAAAGAGTCCATCTGGTATCCATGGCTCAAGGAACCAATGTGGGAGGAGCCAGGGAAAGGAGCACAGGATGGATCTCTGGGCTCTGGGACCTGCGGTGGTCAATTTAGGCCAGGAGTCCATCCGTCACCTGGCTTCAGTAAGCCCTTCTCTAACTGATGGGCGCCATGATGGTTTGGGGCCGTAATAGTGAAAGCTGTGACTCTGTAATCAACATCCGTCAGGATATCTGAGCACTCCCACTCCTCCAACCTGTCACTCACATAAAGGACCCTGGGTCCCTTTGGGGAAGGATGAGGGTGTCATTGTTTTATATGCTTGCTTTGGCATTGCAGGGCTCCTCCGCTCCATTTGGGTCTGAGATGACAGATACAGTTCTGGTGGCCCGGTGACAGCTTGTGATCTTCCATTATGGTAGTTGGCATCAACTTTTGGATCACTTGCTCTTGATCAGGCAAAACCCTCAATGACATCCATCTATTTTGCTCCTAGGAAGTAGGGGGTCTGTCGGCCACAGTTTCAGACTCCTGCCTGGGAGGCCCTGTCCGCCGTGCTGACACTGTTGTTATTATGGCCGTCGCATGTGCCTGGCCTATGGTAGTGAAGTGCGGCCACGCAGCCTCCACTACTCTGGAATCCTGTTTTTCTCCTTGGCAATAGGAACCGCAGTTCCACATCCCTACCATCAGTCCTGGCCTTCAGAACATGGCCACTCCTGAGCTTCTTCATGAAGCCAGTCTCCCTATCAGCAGGACTTTCTTCAATGCTTTAAAATGAAGAGCATCTTCTGGACTCTCTGGGGAACAGTGTCAACTGGTTACGTTGCTCTGTGTCATTCTTTGGACTATGCAGATCTCTCTGAGTCCAGGCAGAGTAGTAAATAAATATTATCTCATTGACTTCAGGCAAGCTTCTTTTTAGGTTTCCATGAACGACTCCAACAGTCCTGCTAGGACTGGCTCTAGGTGCCTTGTGAGGTGCTGAAACTTTGAGTCATAGGAAGAGAATCTTGGTCCAATTCTTTCTTTCTTATGCAGTCTTACGTGTTGTACACCACTGTCCCCAGCCTGGCATTATTTTCTAGTTCTTGAATATAGTTAGACAGGCCCCATAATTCTTTTGTTTAAATTCCTTTTTTTTTCCCAGAACAAAGGGAATGATTTCACAGGTGCACGGTGTTGTTACTTGAACCTATTAATTAAGATGCAGAGAATGGAGGCAGGTCCTGATGAGGGCGAGCATCACCTTACAATACGGGATTGTTCATAGTCTCCACGTAGCCAAGTGCGGTGGCACCCATCTCTAATCCCAGCGACTTGTGAGGTTGGATCAGGAGGATCACAAATTTGGGGCCAGCTTCAGCAACATAGGGAGGTCTTAAGCACCCCTGGGTTCAATCCCTGGGTGCTTTAAAATTTTTAAATTAAAAATTAATAAATAAAAAAAAAAACAGTCCCAGGCAGAGAGCTGTTATCCTTCGGGGTGTGTGTGTGTGTGTGTGTGTGTGTGTGTGTGTGTGTGTAGGCCCCTCCTGCCATCTCAGGTAGGACATGGAATTTGGGGGTTCTAGGTTTGCAGTCACATAGAGACGTCTTCATCTCAAGTCTCAGGGTCCCTCTTCTTCCTTATCAGGGTCCTGATTTAGCATGAGGGAATGCAAGTTCAGACTTCCTGGTCAGTCTGCTCTGCTCCCAGTGAACCTGATGTGTTTGAGGATTTGGGGCACAGTTGGTTGTCTGGTTGCAGGAGTAGGGCTCTCCTACGTGTGGTGTGCCATCACCTAAATTCACACCACGCTCGAGTTGATGGTTGGCTGATCTGATGTGTGTTTTTCCTCCCCAGCCCTTGGACCATCGGGAAAGCCACAGCCAACTCCACATTCCTTCCCCTTCCCCTTTTATCACATCTCTCAGTTGCTAGATGAGTGTGTAAGTCAGAGCATCTCTTTTCCCCTCACCCACCTCCTGGGAGAGTCTCAGTAACTAACATCACACACAGGGAGTGGGCACTGAGGCGAGGTGCGGAGAAGCCCACGAAACAGGCATTACCAAGTGGGTGTTCACTAAGGTCGACGGGAACTAGATCTAATGGGGAGCCGTCGCCGACAGTTAATTTATGTGAAGCTCAAGTGACCTGGCGGTCTCGGTCTGGAGCTGCTGCCAGTACAGGTGGTGCTTCCCGGGCACTTTCAGGCTGCCCTGTGTGGGGGCAGAACAGGTATTAGGAGTTGGAGAAGACTCGAGGGCCAGAACTCACAGGTGTTTCGCACGAGAAGCTGGACAGGATGTCCAGACACGATCATTGCCAAGGTGGAGGAGCCTTAGGCACATCTCCTAAGTTTTCTGCTCCAGGGAAGTTTTCTGACACTTGGTCCAAATGCTGCCCAGTTGAGAATCTGGTTTTATTTTGGTTCTTTAACTTTATTCAGGGGCTCTTTTCTAGGGTCCTTAAACCCTGGCTTTTACTTCAAAATTCACTTCTTGCTATAGTTCTGCCTAAATTCATGGGAGACTTCCTGTTCTGTCACTTTTTTGTTGGAGCAAAGGATACCTCTGAGATTTCAGTTAAGACTAAAGAGTTCCCTGTTCCGTACCAGAGAAAACCTGAAATGTAGCATAGGTGGCTCTCTCCAGCTGGAAGACTTCATGTGTGTCTCTGCTTGAACTAGAGGTGCGCTCATTCATTATTTGTAAAAGAGATCAGGGCAAATAGGACAGATTGCCTTCAAGGAGCTACCCTCAAAAACCACTGCCTGGTGTGGCAGCCTCTAGCTCTCACAATCCAATTGTTTCACCTCTGAGTATTCCTGCACGGGCACAGGAGCTTTTGTAGGGCTCCTCGTATCTAAACCACAGCAAACAATGCTAAACGTCACTTTAATAAACTGTCTTATTGATTATACATACAAATGGTAATGTCTCTACATTTTAGGTGAATAAAATATTTTATTAAAAATTCAGTTGAATTTTGAATAAAATATATTATTATTTTATTCAATTGAATAAAATGAATTATTAAAAATTCACCATACCTCTTTTTCTTTTGGCTTTTTTAGATAATATGATTTCTAGAATTTTATACATGGTTCACATATTTCTATTGAACAGTGCTGATCTAGAAAGAATGATCATGTGGTCCACCGTAAACTAAAATATGAGTCAAAGTTCCACCAATGCCTACTCTCAGGGCAGTCAAGCTGTTTCTGAATTACTGGAGAAAGAACGATTAGCTTAAAAATTACGGTGCACTGGCCTCCCCAATCTATTCATCACACTACATTAAATTTCATTCTAATTAGAGAACATCAGGTAATTTTCCTGAGTCTATCTCTTAATTCACAAGGACCAAAGCCCAGGACTAAAGATTGCCAACCCAGTGATGACTGTTTGAGCCAGAGGAAAGGCAGGAGAGGAAGGGGAAATGGTTTCAATGCTGCTCTTTACTTTTTTGTGCATTTGAAAAACTGAAAACTAATAAAGAGTAAAGAAAAAACAAATACCGAAACACGATGAAATAAACAAAGAAACAAAAAAAAAAAATCCCTCAGCTGCGTCTTAATTGCAGTCCTTCAGTCTTAGTCTTATTGTTAGAGAGACCCAGCCCTGTGTCCCTCTCAAGGTCTGTGGATGTGCTAAAACATCAGCCGTGGCTCAACTCTGCAGCTAATAGGGTGCTTGGACCACGTGCCAGGAGCGGTTCCCAGTGCAGCTACTCACTTGAGCCTCACCATGAGATTGACAGTGCAGACAGGTCTCATCCCAGTTAGAGCAGTGGAGTAACAACCAAGGTCCACGCGGAGGAAGCTGCGGAGCCAGGACTAGCCTGGACTCTGGAATGTGCACCTTAGCCTGGCCATCCATGCAGTCACTGTTGGCCTGGATTATGGTGGCCATCGCTGTCTTCTTCGTCGTCCTCATCACCACCACCATCATCATCCTCAAAGTGCCAGACCTTACTAAAATATCATTTCTAATTACAAAAAATAAGAAATGTATTAAATGGAAAGTATCCTCCCCAAATCCCGTTTTCGAGAAAGAACTGATCCTAATTTGGTGTACAGTTTCTCAGATTTATTTTTCCTCTGCACACATAGCTTAGGCTTCCTAGGGGCCAGGCAGAGTGCAAGGTGCTTCATATGGAGAGGCTCCTTGTAAATTAATCTAATGGGAGACCATTTGGGTGAAAAGCCTCTGATGCCTTGGGTTCCCACTGCAGGGAGGGAAGATGTCTCTTTGTGCATCGTTTGGTTCCTGGGTGAAACCTGCCCCCATAACAAAAGGCAAGAGGAACGCAAGAAAAGCCTACGACGAATGTCTGGAATATAAGTTTGGTGGGACAGGGAGCCTCTGGAAACGGAGACCCAAGGATGCAGGTAAACTGGATTTTCTCTTCACTTGAATCTGATGGAAAGTAGAAAGCTGTGGAGAAACATGATATTAGGAAAAAAAGGTGTCATCTAATGACATTGAAATGGGAGACATAACAAGACCTGTTTTGTTCAGAATCACCCCGAGTTCCAGCACCTTCAGAGATAAGGACGTTTCTTTCTCCCAGGTTAAGGAAGGGCAACTTTTGCATGAGGGTCTCACAACCCTGCTTTAAGGCTAAAGGAGAGGAGGGGGGGGTCAGAAAGTGGTTTTCTCAAATGTCAAAGTGCCCTTTTTGGCGGGTAGTGTGTCCTGAACCCCATCACTATACAAACAAATCAAACTGAAGCTCCACCAGTCATGGTTAGCCAACTGAGGATTTGCTACGCTTCCAGGAACTGTCTAATAAGGTAATCCAAATAAAGGAACCTCCCTGACTTTAAACAATCAAACAATTTCTTTATTCTGTTTCCAGTTCACCTATGATTTCTCTTCCCCTGGTGCTTGGTTGGCTGAGCTCCAAACCTCTTCAGGAGTGAAGCTGCCTAATTCTTGAATTGCTACTCAGATAAGCTCTTCAAAATTGTAGTGAGCTGAAGGATTTCTTTAAGAATATATGCAAGATATGCTGACTTCGGGATGAGGTGATTGCCTGCACGGTATCCAGATCTCAGGGAGACCAAGGAGGCCTGTGTCCTTAGTCCCCGGCCCCTGCCTGCAGGAACTTCCTTACCAGCAAAGGTGTTGATTGAACCTAAACAAACAACTCAGCTGTGAAACCACAGGCTTATTTTTTTCATGCTGACCCTGGTCAGAGACGTTGGGAGAAGCACCTGACCAGTGACATGGATCCTCTCCTTGACCTAACTCTCGTCTGGGGCTTATAAGCCCTCAGGCCTCTGACAGTGTTCAGGAGACGCTGTCCCAAACTCTGGCACCGGGTCATTTGAGAAAAAAAGGAGAAGCAAAGTTCTCTTAACCTCTTTCTGCCCTTTTCCTGTGAAGTAGGCTGTAAAGGAATTCTCTGCCCTTTCTTCAGGCCGTAAGTTTCTTGTGTGAGAGGTGCCTGTCCTATAGCCAGAAGAACAGGAAGCTCTTGTCTGTGAGGACTCAGCAACACAGAGAACTGGAGCGAACAGACTTTGCTAAATTCTCCAGCTGGTCACGGTCAGATCATACGCCTACTGACCGATCGTATTTCTCCACACTTATCTGCTTCTTCAACAAACAGCATGAAAATCCCTACATTTTCGCCTTTCTTTAGGCCTTTATTTCTGAACCCTTTCCTGTCACTTAAAACTCATAATAAATAAATCTGTGTGCTTTTTTCTTGTTAATCTCTCCTTTGTTGCTACAGGAGCCTCAGTTATGAACCTCACAATGACAGAGGAAGATAAATCTCTCCCCTCCTACGCCCTGATTTGGGGCCTGTCCTTGGCCTGTTTGGCCTTGTTTGAGCAAGAATCCCGCTGGGTTGTTTCGCGATAGCGGATCACATTCTTCATCCTCCAGCCTCACCCCTGCCTCAGAGCAGCAGCTTCCAGACTAACACTGATGGCAGAGCTAGTGTGTGGGGCTGGTAGGTTATGGAAGGTTGGGAGTGGACCATTGGAGGGGTCCTTGGTCCCTGGCGCAGAAACAGCCGTTAGCAAGGCAGGATGGTAACTAGAGCAGGGTTATTGGCAGGTGGTGGGGGAAGGCAAGAAGAAGTGCCACACACCCCAGAGGGAGCAGTGGGCAGATGGGTTAGGACCAAACTGGGCTGAGATGACTGGAGTTTGGGCTCATGTTAGGACTGGGGTGGGAGTGTGCCGAGGCAGGAAACCTTGGATTGACAGATGGCCATGCCACTGGCCCTGTGCTCACGCAGCTGTTGTCCATTTGGGGAAGGTCATGCACCTGCGCTGTGTGAAGCTGAGGGCATGAGCCTTGTATGTGGGTCACTGTGCCCTTTCTGGTGTAGGCCACCAGGGGATGGTCTGATCAGGGACCCTCAGAGCAGCTTGTGGGTGTAGATGCCATCTTGGGAACACGAGGTGTGCCTGTCAATCTGTGGAGAAGGGGGCTGAGCCCCCCAGCTGGGTGGGTAGACTGGCAGTGCTGCTTGGTGGATCTGAGTGGCCATTTCACAGACTTTTCTCTGAATGAGATGGAGAGTTACATCTGGCCACACATATTGATGCCCCCAAACCCTGGTTGAGGATAAACCAAATATAAGCCACTAAGCAGGTAAAGTGGCTGCACTGTCGTGTTCTGGTTAGTAACATTATTGCCCCCCCCCCCCATGTCGCTGATGGAAATGTTCTGCTTAAAACACACCACGCTGCACTCTTCTTCTACACCTTCAGGTTCTGTGTGTTCCAGCTGTTGTCTGAGCTGTACCAGTCTCCGGAGCAGATCAGGGCTGATGACACGAGGCTCTGGAAGTCCATCTGTGGGAGGGATGGTCAGAAAAAGAAGTTCTGGAAAAGGGAGAAGGAACTTTGAAAGTTTGTCATTGTTTCTGAAGTGAGACTCTGTGTGTGCGTGTGCGTGTGTTGGCCCATGACAATGCCTACGGAGATGCCCCGTCTCCTTGTAATTAATAGCGTTCCTCTGTTAGGGGTGCGGGTGGTGAGGTCCTTAAGAACAAGATGAATCAGAGCCACAAGAGTCCTGTGGAGGGGCCAGGGAGCTATCTCTCTGCATGACCCAGCCACAGTACACATACAGCAGCTTCCCAGAGATGCTGGCTCCCAAGACAATGACTGAACTAAGTCAAACTCCCACTTGTCATCGGGGACAGTCGATGCGAGACAGACCCTAGCCAGACTCGGGAGGCACCCTCCGATCAGGAGAATTTGAGGAGGTTTAGTAGGCGGCTATATCGTCAAAGATATTGACAGTTGGGGGTACACAAAGCCTGAAGGTAGAGGGAACAGTGGCTATGGGAGCCAGGGGAAGAGAGGCCACCAGGGATGCTCAGTGACCTCTGTCGAGGACCCAGTGTCCTGAAGTCACCCTGCAGGGAGGGAGCCAGCTGGAGGATGACTCCCCTCCTCCCTGTGGGGGAGCCTCCTGGGCTGGCTCCCAGCAGAGAGCCAAAGGCAGAAGGCGGAGAATCTGGATGGGTGCGGCCACAGCCTCCTGGGTGGGCGTCACCAGTGGGGACTGAGCAGGAAAAGAAAGGGTGGGTGGAAGCCCAAGCTGTGGCCACCTTGGTGAGCCTAGCTGCTCCTGTGGGACCCCTGACGTAAGTGAGGGGAGGCCCTTACCAAAGGGATGGCTCTTTGCACAATAAATTGAAGCCTCACAAGTCCTAAAAGAGGATGTGAGGTCAGTGTGACCCCACTGTGAACTTTGGTCCAAAGGGACTGAGCGACTCTGAGATGTGTGGCTTGGAAACATTCTCAGGATTCCCAGATGTTCTCTGAGGCACACAAGTTTACTATTGTCCCCTCCCTTGCAGAGGTGACTGTACCTTCTGTCATCGGTGACCTCAGCCCCGCCCCCCCACCCCGGAGGGCAGCAGAAGCAGGAATGCTTAGAGCAAGACCACCCTCAGGTCTGGGTGGTTTTGTAGAATACCAAGAAACAACAGCGGATGCAGATGCTCTTGCTTTGTGGATCTCTCAACTGGTGGGCGCCTTGTTAGGAAAGCCTGGTGGTAGGAAAAGCCAGCTGTCCCCAGCGGTCCAGCCTTGGAATGCATTATAGACAAGTAGATTCATTTTAGGTGACAATTGGTGCTTTTTTATATTATTTTTTAAAAGGTGACATATACATAGAGTTAAAAAATAAAATCACTACAAAGACTTTTTTCCACCTGTCTCATCTCCCGACTTAAGACTGAGGAATTTATCAACAACAGAAGTTTCTTTGGCTCACAGTTCTAACCCATTTCTGACCACAGAGCCCTTATGACCTCGTCACCTTTTAAATGTGGGACTTTGTACTATTACAATGGCAATTGAGATTCAGAAAGAATTTTAGAGGAAATATTCAAACCATGACATCACCTGTCACCTGTTCTGACCCCCACACATCACTCTAAAAAACAATTGTTTAAAGATTCACATAGGTCTGTCGAGTGTGTGTGTGTATGTGTACATATAAATACTTATGAATATATATTATTTCTTCCTACCTTTTATGACACAAAAGGCAGTTTAAATACATAATACCTTATACCTTGATTTTTTTTACTTGTTAATTCATCTTAGAGATTACTCCGTATCAACACTTAGAGATCCTTTGCTCTTTTTCACAATTGCATAATAGTCCAAGGGAGAGATATCCTATCATCTGCTTATCCCATTCCCTGTTGGGAACATCATGTGTTTTTTGCAATCATTTTCTATTATAAGCAATGCAGAGCTGACTTATTTGATATATCCACCTTTTCTTATGTGGGCAGAAATATTTGTGGGATAAATCCTGAGAAACATGGTCAGAAGTCAAAGTGTGGATGCATTTGTAAGGTTGATGTGTGATTCCTTGCTGGATCTCTGCAGGCTACCAATGAATTGAACATCTGCTTATTATTTTCCAAGCAACGGATGTCTCTGAATGTTTATACAAGTGTGAGTGTGCATATTCTCATGTGTACTCTGGAAACCCAATTTGAAAAAAAAAATCTAACCATCTGATTATTATTACAGATAAACAATCTATTCCACTTCCAAAGAAATCATTTCTTAATCATTCCAAAGACTCCCCAGGACAGGTACCATGCAAACTGATGGATAACTCTAAGAGTCCAGGCAACATTTAAAACATCCTTCTGGTTTTTGCAAAATTATCATGAACTTCAAAATCATAGGGTAAAATTGTCTTTATTTAAAAAAAATAGAACATTACTAGCAAACACAACAATACAGGCTGGGGATATAGCTCAGTTGGTAGAGTGCTTGCCTTGTATGCACAAGGCCCTGGGTGCACATGCACTCTTACACACACACATAAACAAATAAACAAAAAACAACAAAGAAACACAATGGAAAAAGTTTTGTCTGGGGTTTTTACTAAGATGAAGCAGGATAAGTTCGGGAAGTTGTGTTTAAAATGTTTTTCAAAGTTTATTTTTATTTTATCATTTGTTAAATGATGATGAAATACACATAACATAAAATCGACCATCTTACCCACACTAAGTGCACACCTGCGGAGTGTTGGGTTCATTCACGTTGTGCAGTCACTACCTCCACCCACCTCTGGAGCTGCTTTCGTCTTGCAAAACTGAAACTCTCTACTCAATATACCATCACCAGCTCCTCGTTCCTCCTCCCTCCAGCCCCTGGAAACCACCATTCCAGCTTCCCTTTCTATTCATTTGATGACTCTAGGAAAACCTGAGACAAGTGCATCAATTTTTTTACAGCAAGTGGGTGAAGGCCTTTCATTCTTCTTGTATGCTCTAAAATTTTTGCAGAAACAGACTTTTGAGAAGTAAAATAAATATTCACTCATGTATGAAACAAAATATACTAAGGGGGTATGAAGATGGGAGCCCCTTGCCTCTTTAGTCTCCAGCGAAACGCTCCAGATTCTCAGGTCTTTCCGGAAACATCAGTTGCATTCATCACGTGCATTTGTTACGTATATGGCCACACACATGTAGTCTCTGCTGCTGTTTATAGAAATTACAGCATGTTCTCTAGTATTCTGCAGGGTACTTCTCATGGGTTCACCCCATTCTTCCCACAAGACTGCATGAGGAGCCACAGTGTTTTCCACTGTAGAAGTACACCAGAATGCCTTTCCTCAACACCCCACGGTGTCAGGTTCCTTCCGATTTTCTATTTCTAGAAATAAATCCTGTGCTCCAAATAACCTCACACGTGGGCCTTGAGTGCATTTGCAAATCTATCAGAAGGATATATTTCTAAAAGTAAAATTGTGCAGATGAGAGATTTCTTTAGTGTCAAGTGTGGGCAGATATTGGCAGTGTGCTGTCCAAAGAGTTGGTTCCAATTCATGCCTCTGCCAACCACGTATATGAATGCTAGAAGGAAGATCTTTATAACCATTCTGGGGTGAGAGGGGCTTCTATCCAAAGTGGTGAGGGCCCTGTCCTAAGAGATATGCAAGCAAGGGCTGACCAACTACTTGTGGGATTGCTGTTCAGGCCCTGCTTCTAGAATCACAGAACACAGAAGGGAGATGGGTAGGATGGATGCTTAGACACTAACAATTGGGTGACCCCATTCCTTACTCCTGGGAGCCCACCTCTTTGTCGAGTTATCAGCCTTGGCACCTTTGTTCACAGATGGCAAGAGAGCAGACTCTGTGTCTCTCACCAAAGCAGGGGACACTTTTCTCTTAAGAGGAAAACAATGTAAGACTTGGTCACCTGAAGAGCCACAAAAATAGACTGTGCAGTAAAACTCAGAGCTTAGTTTTTGAAGATCCTCAGAGAAAAATGGGTTCTGGGCTAGGAAACACTCAGCCAAGTTTTTCTGTTCAATTTCCCATATTTGTGGCTCAAACTTTGTGACACCATTGGAGGAACGAGAGTGGGATGCATTTGTAAAAGATATATTGAATTTGCTTTTTTGCAGTACAAGCCACACCCAGGAAGTGACACCCATATTTTCTTTTTTTGCATGCTGGGGATCAAACTTAGGTCCTTGTGCCTTGCTAGGCAAGTACTCTACCACAGAGCTACACTCAACTGCACCCCTAGCCCCAGCCATATTTTCTTGAGCAGAGTGGAGATGGTTTGGGAGAGCACTTGGATAGGTTAATGGAAGTGGAGGAGCATTTTG
This sequence comes from Ictidomys tridecemlineatus, assembly GCF_052094955.1. Lineage (NCBI taxonomy): Eukaryota > Metazoa > Chordata > Mammalia > Rodentia > Sciuridae > Ictidomys > Ictidomys tridecemlineatus. The sequence continues at coordinate 10,571,214 of NC_135485.1, forward strand.
AATGAACTACATGTACCCAGACTTGTGAAGAGGGCATTCTGAAGGGAAAGGGAATCTCCTCAAATGAACTCAGGCCATCACCATGAACCTGGGTAATTGTAGCATCCTGCAGGTGAGGAGCTGTCAGTCCTGTGAGTGTCTTTGGAGGTTGAGGATCAGAGCGAGTCACAGTTCCCAGTGTGCTGTGTGGCTGCGTGGCAACCAGCCAGGCCTCTTTCCATGATGCTGTCTGTTGCTGGGGCTCAGGACACACCAACCCCAAATGACTGCAGGAGACCAGAATATGACACCCCCAAATAAACTTATTTGGCATATTTTGGGCTGCTTATTCTGAGAAACTGCATACACAAGAGTAGTTATGAAAAGCTGTCTTTTTGTGAAGACATTTACATCTATAAAGGAAATCTACATTAGTAAAGTCTCTTATAAGTTGCTCCTAGACATTTTTTACTGCGGGGAGACTCTGCATAATAAGGCAACTTTTATTTAGCAGACATTTCCTGTCCTCAGCCTTCCATAACTTATATTCCTAAGCGTCCCCTAGATCTCCAAGCCACTCTTCCTTTCTGTAGCTCAGGATACTGGATAAACTGCAATCATCTGGCCTTTCTTCCAGTCTCATATTGTCCTGGGACTCCCGCACATACGATGCTCTTCAGTGTGTTTTCTCTCTTACAAATCTGTGTTGGATCAATTTAACTGGTAGCCCACCTCTAAAGAGGAGGATGAGGGAAGCCATTTTTCCCCAGCAGTCTTCAGTGTATCTTTCTAGTCCAAGGTCAGACACTATTTCCACTGCCTTAGTCTTTTTGACTGTTAAGCTAAGACTCTTGAGATTGAGGGAAAAAGGGTTTATTAATTATAGATGCTAAAAACCAATCAACTAAACCAAAAACAAACCACCACCACCACCACCACCAACAACAACAACAAAAAAACCCCAAGTCTTCGGGGAAGTTCCTGTAGCTTCCAGTGCAAAGCTAGGTAGCAATTAGAAAATGTCCACTGGACATGGGCTCAGAGCAGTTTCTGTAATGAGGATTTGGGGAAGGTAGGCACAAGCTGTTTACCCTGCATCTGCAGTGGCTGTAGATAAGATTGTGGGATTCCATGAAGTGTGGGTGGGAAGGGCTTGGGATAAGAGGAGAACCCATCCAAAGTGATCATTGCTTCTGGATTGGTTGGAGCTGTGCAGGATGTGGTGGCACCTGGGGGCTCCGGGTAGGATTTGAGTTATAGTTCGGACACTCAAGATCATGCACCCATCTTCTGTTCTCAGCCCTTTGCTTATTAATTGACTGGCTTCCCCGTCTCTCCTCCCCTCTATCCTCCTGCTCTTATAATTAAATGTAGGCAGCTCAGGAGTTTTCTCTTAGCACTATCTTGTGTTACCAGCCCAGGTCCAGCCACTAGCTGCTTGAAAAACCAATACTAGAAAGATAAAAATTAGTGAGGAGGAAATAAGTTTATTCAAGGATCAGCATCTCAAGAAGGTAGAGGGCTCCTATCACCAAAGCTCCATTTTGGGGAGCTCAGGCACACCCCTACAGGATGTGCAGGGCCAGGAAGACCACCTGCTGGTCAGGGTCTTAGACATCCAGGGTGTGTGTCTCCTTTTCTCTTCTCTCACCTCAATACCACTACTAACTTCCACTTCCTGGGCTACTTCCTGGAGTACAGACAGAGTACTTTTCTGCAAGATAAACAGCACAGCAATTTACATGCTGTTGTGTTGGTTGATGCACAAAACTTAAGAACAAGGAGGGTGTTACACATTCTGATGTAGACTAAAGTCACCAAATGTCCCGGGTTCTGTATTCTAAATGAGGAGTCTGTAGCAGTTACCATCTGAATCATTTAGGTGCAGTTTCACTCCAGAATTTAGACTGCTGGGGGCACAGGGAGGGGACCTAACCTTGCAAAGGGCAAAGAAAGAGGATGCAACTTGCAGAGGGCAAGTTGCAAAGAAGCGGCCTCTGTGACACTTGGCTGGGCAGGATGACCTTCCTGTCTGGGAGAGGGTCAGAGTCCTCCTCCAGGGCCGCTCTAACTTGTGGCCTCCTGCAAAGAAAGCGGCTTCTTCTTCTTTTCACTCTGCCTCTTCTCACAACCCCTTTCCATTCATCACAGAGAAATGCCTAGAGAGGATTCAGAGGGAACTTCTTAGATATTAAATGTTTGATTTTAAAAAACCTAACAACATCAGCATTTTGACTAATATTTCATGCCAATTGATGAAGTTTTGAGATGACCTGAATATTGGATATGGATGCCTACGTAGTCCTATAAAATGAGGCAGAATGGAATATCTTCCCCTGGGCCATGTACTCTTGCTGAGGGGAAGGCTGTGGCCCATGTAGCTCAGTGCCTTTTGCAGGGTACTGTGGCTAAGAGTGAAAGTCTGCAATTAGGTGGACAGGGATCAAACCCCACTTCTGCCATAGATTACCTGTGTGTCTTCAGTTAAGTTACTTGGCCTCTACATGCAAAGTTCTTAGTTAAGTACAACTATCTCCATGTAGTGGGAAGCTCCAGAATCTCTGGGCAGGTGGAGGGATTAGGAAAGCGCCAGGAATAATATCCAGGTTACACCATGGTCCAGTGGAGAGTCCAGCGCCCAGACTTCTGGGTAAAGGAACTGACACCTGCACGTGGACATGCTGCCCGAGGTCCCACTGGTAGAACCCCTGGTAGCACTCCCCAGCAGATGCCGGGTTTCCAAATCTGCAGGGCGGGCGGAGCACTGACCGCTCCGGGGCCATGTTGGGGCCATGTCTGTGAAGGGCCCAGGGGAGAACTCAGCAGCTGCTGAGTGCTCAGTGCGTCCTGGTCATTTCCTTTGGTTTTCTTCTGTCTTCACATCTCCGTTTTCCTTTCTTCCTCCTCTTCTTTTTCTTCTCTCTGCTCCTGCTTTTCTTCCTCCTTCACTTGGCCTCTTCCTGCTCTCCATCTTTTTCTCTTCCTCCTGAGAGTTGTTAAGAGACACCAGTGAACAGTTCCACTGAAGCCATTTTCCCTGTTTCTGGGGTCAGGAGGGGACAAAGAGCCGAGCCGAGGAGCTGCCCTCTGGTTGGATGGCACCATGAAGTAACACATGCTCAACATTGACACACCTCTTCCTTCCTGTCTCACTTTTCTTTTTTTTTTTTTTTTAATAATTATTTTTTGGTTGTAGGTGGACACACATCTTTATTTCATTTTTATGTGGTGCTGAGGACCAAACCCCGTGCCTCGTGTGTACTAGGTGAACACGCAACCCCTGAGCCACAACCCCAGCCCCTGGTCCACTTTTCTCCCTCATATTTGCCAGTGGCATCAGAGCTGACCTGAGCTGTCTTCATCCTGTACCCAGGAAACAGGAAGGAGGGTTTACACTAGAGAGTAGAAACCCCACGGGGGAAGGGTTTTGTTGACCGTGCTCTATGAAGGGTGATTCACAGACAAAATTCCTCGCAATGGTATGTGGTTCAGTGGTTTCTAGTAGATTCAGTTTTGCAACATCCTGAAGTTTCCATCAGCTCAAGGGAAACCCCCCACTGAGTGGCAGTCACTCTTCATGCCCCGCCATCCGCCCTCAGCAAGCACTAGTCTACTTTCTGTCTCCAGAGTTGGAGTTGCTTATTCTGGATTTTTCATGCAAATGAATTATACAATAGGTCACAGGAGAGTGAAGCTCTCAACCCCAGTTCTTATGTCCCCGTGAAAGAAAATACAAATCAGACATGAAAAGCTATGCAAGAGAGTTTATCGTAAGTGAAAGTCAAGTCAGGATCAAGCAAAGAACATTCTCCCTGCCCAGATCAGGTCACCTCTGAGCAGAGAACGAGGGAGGAAACAGAGCCACTTTGCGTTAGCTTGAGGTGGGGGCCACCTTCTGCTTCTCCACCCACCACTGGTCCTTCCTGGAGGGGTCCTGGTGACCATCCCATTCAGAGGGGCTCCATCTACAAGTCAGTTCTGTGTTAATGTGGGTCCTGGGGTCAATGACGGGCAGAACTCATCCTAGTGCACCTGTGCTCTTAATGAAATTTCTCCTCTGGAATACACTGGAGACCTATGGCCATCAGTCCCAACTTTACAAACCTCAGTGGACTCTGTTGAGAGTTAGGCCCGTCGACCTTTCTTTCTTGACATGTTTCTCCATTGGCTTCCCTCGTTTCCATGTGTTTAGTCTCAGGGTGAGCACACCTGTTATTTTTCTGTAAGTTTCTCAATTATGCATTAGCTTCAAAAGCAATTTAAGAAAACCTGTGAGCCTGCCACACTATGGGTTTGCTTTCCACTGCTCATTACAAAATGCTTCCCAACACATCCCGGTGTTTGTGTAGCGGGCTTCTTACACTTAATATAATGTTTTCAAGGTTCATCAGTGTCACAACATGTGCTAGCACTCCATTCCTTCTTCTGACTGAATAATATTCCATTACATGAGTATACTGTTTATTCATTCATCAACTGATGAACATTTGGGTTGTTTCTACTTTTTGGTTACTATGATAATGCTGCCGTGAACATTCTGATGCATTTTTTTATGTGGATATATGTTTTCATTTCTCTTAGGTATACCCTAGAAATGGAATTTCTGGGTCACATTGACTCTTGTCCCAGGCCAAGGAAGGGATTTCCATTTGTTTTTTTCACTGATGATACAGTGCTGACACACAGCAACCCTGAAAGTATTAAACAAAATGAATGAATGGATGAATGAATAAATAAATAGTTGGCTGGTAAAGGTGTAGTTTTTCCTTACATAAATTTTTTTTGAACATTATATGTGGCATATAGTTTTTTAAAAAGCTGGTATTTGGTGCTTATTAAAAGTTAGATTTTGAGATTCCATTTTGGCTTGCACAAGGAGGTGTTTTTGTGTTGTGTGGGTGATTCACCCTCTCTCTCTAACAGGAAACAAATAGCTGAGCATGAAATTTAAATGAAATTAAATTACATATGATAATATATGTGCAGAACAATACAGGTGATTAATACAGGTATGCTTTGAAGTGACCAAAAGGAATCAAGGAAGAAAAGGAGGGAGGGAAGGAAAGAGGGAGGGAGGAAGGTTTGTTCTTTATTCTTGTCTTCTACTTTTTTGCTGGTGTCACAGTGGCTGCCCTTTTGTGAGTTGTCCTTTGACTTCCACTCCCTTTGCCTGGCATTTTAAATTCTAAAGAAAAGCCAAACCTAAATGATTAAGATGTAGTTTTAGAAGACAAAAAGAAATAATCAAGAGGTCCTTTAGTAAGTGAATGAAAAATCAAACAGTAGTACATCCAATAGAATATTATTCAGCCCTGTAAAAGACGTCAAGGAAACACAAGGGCAAATGACTATATAAAAGAAGCCAATCTAAAAAGGATAGGTATCATGATTCCAAAAGACAAAACCATGGGGAGAGTAAAAATAAAGATGGTAGCCTGAGCTCAGAGGCAAGATGGATAGGTGAAGCACAGGAGATTTTTAGGGCAGTAAAACTATTCTGAAGGCTACTACAGTAATGGATACATGCACCTGTACCATTTTATACTTCTATCCAAACGCTCAGAATGTGTGGCACCAGGAGCAAACCCAATGTAAACTATGGACTTTGGGTGAATGACATGACAATGTATGGATGGACCACTCTGGAGGGGTGTGAGTGTCAGGGCAAGAGAGCCTATGGGAATTCTATTTTCTGCTTGATCTTTCTGTGAACCTACAAGTATTGTAAATAACAGCTTACTAAAAAGAACAAAGCAAATTTTTAAAAACTCAGGGAAAGAAATTCAGTATCAGAACTTAAATAAATTCTATTTGAAGACTTCCTTTGAATTTGCTTTATTTTGCTGCATCTTTAAGTTGCTCCGAATGATGCAGGGCTGAGAGATCATTCATTGTCCAGTTGCCTCCTAAGTATTCAAGAATGTGTTTCTTCCCCAGCGGAGGTATTTGACCTTCAGCCTCTTTGTGCTAGAATATAAGAATGGAAAGCACAAATGTCCCAGGGAATGAAGTAAACATCTTATAAGAAAATCTGTTGAGAAGATTTTGGCAGGAATTCATGCTCTGAGTGGGTTTGAAATGCATACACAGAGTGACTAATGTATAAACTTTGCCCATGAGGCATGAATGGGCTAAATCAGACATCTTGAGTGATTTTCTGTTGTTTTGAATATTCAACATCTTCACCCTTTTCCTGATGTGGACAACCCGGTTTTCCCCAAGGAATTGCTCCTAGCTCTACTCTGGGCCCACAGTACTCCATTCCCAAGATCAGGCTTCTGCACGTGGCTCAGACCTACTCTGCTTAGAATATCCCCGCCCCTGGCTAAGTGATGAGCTCAGAAATGCACTTCAAGAAAATGCAAGGATTCCAGAGACTAGAGGGAGATGGTGGTGGTGGTGGTGGTGGTAGTGGTGTGTGTGTTTGTGTGTGTCTTTGATCACTTAAGATGTAGCATAATGGAGAAGAGGGTGCATTCCACTGCCCGTTGCATGGGTTTGGGTCTCATTTCCTTAGTTCTGCCATCAGCTAGAGCATGATCATGGACAAATCACTCTCTCAGGGTTTCAGTCTCTTCCCTGTAAGACAGGGCCACGAAAGGTACCTACCTGTAGAGTTGTTATGGGATTGAATGGGTTAGCATTTGTGAGGCCTGGCACAGTGTTTGCCTGCTCAACATTTTCACTTTGGTAGTAATGGGCATCCCAAATTTGTGTTCGCAGTTGCCGAAGACACAGACGACACTGCTGTGCCTGGAGGTCTCTTCCCTGGGCAGCAGGGGTGGGGGTGGCTTCCTCTGATGCTACTTCCAATGCTACCTCCGTGGTCGCTGCCTGAACATGGGTCTCCTGTCAATCAACTGCCGCTATCCCCTTTGCTGCTCCCTCTGAGTCTGCTGCTGCCAGCCTGAGGTTGCCTGGAGGTCTTCTTTCTGTCCTGGATGCAATTGATGCCAACACTCCTGCCGACCCCCTGGAGATTGCCTGGTGATGCTGCCCCCACAGCTGCTGCTGCAGTCACCACTGCTGCTACCCGCTGTCTGCTGCCAGCAACCACCCCCACGACCCTGCCACCATGGCCTAGAGGTCTGCTGCAGGGAGTTTCCAGGTTGAGTTGCACGTGGCTGCACCCATTTTGGGACACCAGCCAGGGCCTGGGGCCTGGGTGCCAGTAGGTTTACCCCCACAAGAGCCTCTGTCTGGGGACTCCAACTGGGACCTGCAGGTCCAGTGAGGGGGGTGCCTGTGGGTTTGGAGGAGCCTGGGGCCTTCCTGCTGAGAGCGCTGGTGGCCCTTGTCTTGCTGCTGCATTTCGGGGTTGCTCCTTTACGTGAATGGATCCCTGGTGGTCTCTCTGCAATAGGAGCAGCATGAGGTCTTGGGACTGCAGTGTGGCTGAGCCTGAGGTATCTGAAGCCCAGGTCAGTGGGATAGAGACTGGGTTTGTGAAGGCTGATCTGGGTTTGATGATCCCGAGAGACGTCAGAGACAGGGCTGAAAAACCGTTGAACACTGACAGAGACTGTTCGACTTTCCAGCAAGATTTTATTTATTTATTTATTTATATTCTATTTGGTTATTTATTCATATTTTATTTATTTATTTATTATTTTATTTTTCAATTCTCTAATATCTACCATATTTGGAACAGGATGTTTTTAATGCATCAGTGTGTGGAGGACGATGATTTGAATGGTGTTTTGCATTTTTGTTGTATTCTTGTGTCTTTAATTTTTTATTTTGCTCACATTCTTCCTCTCTCTTGTCCATTTTCTTGGGTTTTCCTTCTAACTTTTCTCCACCTAACAGCCAATCTCTGTCGGCTCCTCTTCTACTCTTCCTATGAATTTTTACTTCTAGCTTCTCTCTTCCTCCCTTGTGAATATCGCATGCTACACTACCTCTGTTCTCTCATCCACCATTTGAAATTGTAAAACATTTTAACAAATATTCTGTTTGAATTATAGATACTTACTGAACTCATCATTTGGGTTGAATGAGAGAAAGCAGTAGACGCCTTAGTGGGAGCTATTAGGTTTAGGCTATATATTGTGTACACTGAGTGCTGCTGATATTGGTCTCACCATTAAATATAAAGCACTGGAAACCTCAGGGACACTATAGGTCTACAGGGCAGAATTTATCCTGCCTTAGATCCATACTTCTAGGTAGGAAAACACACTAACTAGCAACCATTCTGGAAAGCAGTATGGAGATTCCTCGGAAAATTAGGAATGGAATCACCATTTGACCCAGCTGTCCCACTCCTTGGTTTATACCCAAAGGACTTAAAATCAGCATACTACAGTAATGCAGACACATCAATGTTTATAGCAGCTCAATTCACAATAGCCAAACTATGGAACTGACCTAGGTGTCCTTCAATAGATGAATGGATAAAGAAAATGTGGCATATAAACTCAATGAAATATTAGTCAGCTTTAAAGGAGAGTGAAAATAATGCATTTGCCAGTAAATGGATGGAGTTGGAGAATATCACACTAAGCAATATAAGCCAATCCCACAAGCCCAAAGGCTGAATATTTTCCCTAATATGCAGATGCTAATTCATAATAAGGCAGGGGGCACTAGGGAAGAATAGCGTTATCTTAGATTACATAGAGGGAAGTGAAGGGAGGGAAAGGGAGGGGATGTGGGGATAGGAAAGATAGCAGAATGAAGCAGACATTATCACTGTATGTATATATGTGACTGCATGACCAATGTGATTCTGCAACATGTATACTCAGAAAAATGAGAAATTATAGCCCATCTATGTATGATATATCCAAGTGCATAAAATGCATTCTACTGTCATGCATAACTAATTAAAACAAATAAAAATTAATAAAAATTTGTGTTTTCAATGAATTTTCCTTTTATAGTCTTTCTCAACTCCAAGAATGACCACTGCATCCATCTTCCAAGCTGCTTACGCCCAGATCCTCGGTGTGGTTTGACACCGTTTGCCTCTCTCCTTCACTAGCACAGCCTGTCCGTCCTGCCTTTGAGTCACATCGAGAGCTCTCTGCTCCAGCACCATCATCTCCCGTCTGGATCACGACCACAGCCTCCTAAGTGGCCTCGCTACTCCTGCCTTTGCACCAGGAAGAGCCAGGGTGATCCCAATAAACCCAAGTCACACGGTGGCCCTCTTCTGCACAAGGGTCCCCCATCAGCTGCCCCAACACACAGGCAGGTTCACCTCTCCCCTTCACCTCCAGTTCTCTCCCCCTTGCTCTTCCTGCACCAGGCACCTCTTAGTTGACCTTTGAGGTTCTTTGAGCATCCCAGGCTTGCTTCTGCCTGGGGCCTTTCCACTTGCTCGTTTTTTCCCTCTGTCCCGGAATCCTATCCCTTACCTTCTTATGGCTATGGCTACTCTGCCTTCTTCAGACCCTTACCCATATGCCATTTTCTGGGTGGGACCTTCTTGGGTCCTCCATCCTCAGATGCACCTCTCCACGTCATCATCCCATCCCCCACTACTTTGTCCCCTAGCCCCCACCACCTCCAGTTACTGTACATACTTTATCTATTACATGTCTGCCCCTACTAAATATAACCTCCATGAGGCCGCACATTTTTAAGTGCTGTACACCCAGCACCTAAAACAGTTCATGGAACAGAGTAGGTGCTCAGTAAATTAATGCATGATTGGATGAATAAATAAATAAAGGGGAAAAAGGTCTGTATTGGCGTGTGATAGTCATCAACAGTTTTGCAGTGTCTCTAGGTGCCAGGGACTCGCTAGTCACTGGGGCACGCCTAAGGCAAAGACTGTTTGGGTACCCTTCAGTCTAGTTGAGGACAGAGGTGGAGGTGGAAAAAGTGTCCTCATGATAGGAAATTGCAATCCAGAGTTCCAGGATTATAAGAGGTGTCTCAAGGCAGGGTGTCCCGGCTGCCTCTGAAGGTTCAGGAAGAGTAAGGAACGAGGTAAAGGAGGTAGAGAGATGGGGAAGCTGAGGAGTCACCCAGGCTGGTAGGCTGTGGTGAGCCCGAGGAAGCAGATGAGAAGTTGACCTCCTGCACTCAGATCTCCACCCAGAGAAGTCAACGGGCCTATGAGAAAGATCCGGCGGCCCGAGTGAAATAAAAATATTTGGAGGCATTCTGCCAAGTCCTGCTCTTGTTTCATTGAAAATGTAGAAAAAACCCAGTGGCTGCAAGACTGGGCCCGTTTTGTGTCAGGATGTGGGAGGAGAAACCACCTCGTTCTTCTTTTCATGAATCTGCTAGGAAAAAAAACAAAACCAAACAAAACAGGTCACAGGCTGTGATCCGATGACATCAGAGAGTGAGCTTTTCCACTGTGTTCATACTCAACATCTGCTCGTTCTTCTCATCTGAGGGTGTGCAGAGCACATGGAGAAGTCACTCCTCCCCAGAAAACAAGGTCAACATGAGCCTCCTGGGTCCCACACTAAGAATGTGCTTCAGAAGCCCCCAGACTGGACCACAGATCTTCTTCAAACCCATTGAGCCTGTCAATTCTATGGACTTCTGATTCCTCATCTACAATATGGGACTCATGAAATGTTTATGGGCCAGCCGTGTGGTGGGGTATGGTTTGCAAAGTACTGGACCCTCAAAGATGTTAGCAATTATAGTTGAAGGGGGGAAAAGAAGAATTGTGCAATTAATTGTAACATCTGTCCCCTTAGCACATTATTCTCAGCAGATGAGCAAGAGGAGATGCTTGTGGATAGACAGATTTTGCTTGAAGAATCTGATGAAGACCTTGGAGAGAGACCCAGGTGTTGCTGAGTTGAGTTGGATGGGAGAGGGAGTTGCATTGCCCAAGTGCCAGCCACGTGGTGGCCATTGTCCTGGTGCTGGGAACACAATGAGCTTACTGTTGCTGGTAACCCCGGGGAGGCGAAGGCTCTGTCTTCACCTTCCTGAGGGGAGGAGGCCCCCCATTTCTGGACACTTCACCTAGAGGCTGTTGCTGCTTTATACAAGCACGTCCTAGAGCAAGCCAAAGACACGGGCAGGTTATATACAAGGCTCAGGCTCACAGAGGTGAGGAGTTGGCATTTGAGCCTGGGCTCCTGCATTCTGGGAGGGAGGATGTGGCCTGGCAGGAACCATGTACACACAGCAAAGTGGAAGGAGCAGTCCCTACACAGACAATTAAAGCCATCAAAGATTGGGTGGGGGCCAGATACCCAAATATTAATGGTAGGTGGGCTAGGGTTTTGGAATGGAGGGATGTTTCTTCTTTTCTCTGTTTTCAAATTTTAAAATTTCACTGCAAATTACTAAAATGATTTTTTTTTAAATGACACATGAAGTTGGCCAAAGAGACAAAGAGAGCCTGAAGCCCTTATCTGAGGAACAGCATTTCCACCAAGTCTTGTTTGACCCGGAGACAGTCACTCTTCTGGTCTCCAGACATCCCCAAGTCCACCCTGCTATTCTCCCTGTGGTCCTCATTAGATGCCATCCCCCTGTTTTGTCTACCTTGCCTGCCCTTCCACAGCTGGAGGAACAGCACCGTCTTTTCAAAATCTTCCTCAAAACTGCTGATTCCCTGCATCTCCCCTGCGTGCCGTGGGGCCTCTCCAGGATTGGTGCTGATGGGCCGAGTGTTCGTTGGGGGCCCCCCAGCTAAGGAACTTGGTGATGACCACAAATATTCTTAAGCTTATTCTATGGAAGAGGAACTTGTGCTTTTATTATTTGCCTAAAAGGCAGAGTCCAATCAGCTCTATGGACACAAAACCAGTGCTCTTGCCCACCAAGAGACACAGCGATTCCTCAAGGCCAATTGATTATGTGTCCTGGGTACCTAACACAGTACCTGGCAGGTGTGGGCTCCTTCCTAGTTTTTGAGTGGATAAAGAGTAGACTCTGCCACTTTTTGAGCCTCAGCACATTATAACTGTACAAATGAGTCCATAACAACAGTGGCACCCTGCGTGAGCGTCAGCCTGTTCTAGGTGTGTCGAGTACTGCAGAGGTTCCCACTCGACTGGATGAGTAGGCATTGTGTTGTACCCCTTTTACAGATGAGCCAATGGAAATTTTAAAATGTGGCTAACTTGCCCCCAATCATACCACAGCTGTCTGGTGTGGTAAGAATAGGGGTGTCATTTTTTTGTGCAGTTTCAGAATTGTACAAGCTTGCATCAGAATGTTGGACACTTGTAACTGAGCAGCTTATGTGCGGGAAGAAAAAGACGTATATTTCAAACCAAGGGCCCTAGCAGAAGGAAAGGGTCACAGGGTCCTTTTAGAATTCGTTTTCTCAAGTGTCCCTTACATTTAAGAGAAAGAGGAACTAAAAGCTGAAGTTCCCTCAAGTCACTGCTGATTAATAGCCAGAAGTGAAGACAAAGCAAATCCTACTTGTGTGAGTGTTGGGAAGCCCGAGTTCCCAGGCACTCCTCATCCACGTGTCAATGGGTGTACACCTCTTTGGCTGGCAAGGTCTTTTAGAACTGCAAGGGTCCATCCCTTTGACCTAGGACGTTTACTTTTAGGGGATTATATGTATTGGACATGTGAAAAAAATATGCTGACACAAGAATATTTATTGTAGCATTTTTTTCACTTTTATTTCTTCTTTTTAGGCACTCATGACACTTGAATGTATTTTGACCATATTACACCTACATGGAGTATAACTTATTAGGATCCAATTCTTGTGCATGGTGTGGAGTTTAACTGGACGTGTATTCATATGTTATTGTAGCATTCAAAGTAGTAATACCTAAGTGTCCACCAATGTGGCTAAGTAAACTCACCAGTGTCAACTCTACTGCACTTTGGAATACTAGAAATCATTTTTTAAAAAAATTGGGTACAGCAATATTTGCTGGTTTGGAATGCTTGTAACATATGTCATAATGTGAACAAAGTCCAGTGCCCAATAGGAGATGCCCTAGGCCATGACCTTACGAAACAGTGCTCCAGGCAAGGAGTGAGAGACATTCTCTACATCTACCACTTTGTTCTATTTGACTTCTACTCTGTGTTGATTTATCATATTTATTGTAAAAACAAATACCCTTTTTAAAGGGCTGTTGTGGGTGCAGGCCTCTGGCAAGGCTTGCGTGGTAGCTGGTTCTGAACCTTTCACTACAGGCACCATGAAAGAAAGCACAGAGACAAGGGGTGAAAGGAAGAAGGCAGCCCAGCTGCGGCAGGGGCCAAGGAGACGAAGCTGAGATGAACTAATGTTTCTCATTCCATCCACATTTGTAGTTCAGAGCTGGCCTTGGGAGCAGATCTAGTACAGTTCTCCACTTTTCAAAAAGGGCGGAGGAGTGGATGCCAGCCGCAAAACTGTGGTCAGTCATTCGCTAAGTTATTCAACCAGTATTTATGGACTTCAACTTGAGTTCCAGGATACTAAGAGAAAAGTCTTCAGTTGTTGCCAAGCCAGCCCTGAGCAAACTCCTGGTCTTGTGTAGAGGGGACTTCTGGAAGAAATCCATAGAGGGAGTCTCTCTGAGTTGAGTGGGAAGGGAGTTGCATTGCCCAAGTGCCAGCTGCCTGGGGGCATTGTCTTGGTGCTGGGGACACAATGAGTTTGGTATTGCTGGTAAGCCAGGGCAGGCAATGTCCCTGTCCTCACCTTCCTGGGGGGAGGAGGCCCTCTCATTTCTGGTCTCCAGACCAGAGCCTCTGAGATGCACGTCTCCCTGGAGATCTACAGGCATCTGTGTTAGTCATCTTGGAGAGCTCACCCCGTTTGGAAAGGCCTCCAGAGCAAGTCACGCTGCAGTTGAGCCTAAAGGATCAGTAGCAATAGCAGGGTGAGGACATGGCCTCGGTGTTGGCCAAAGACAGGTTCTATATTTAGAAGACCCTCTGGCTGAGGACAGAGAGAAGACCAGCAGGACTGGACCTCATGGAAAGCAGGGCCAGAGGTGCCTGTGGAGGCGAGAGAAGCCCACAGGGGTCCAAGGCTGTGTCCAGAGCAGGGAGAGAAGTGAGGGAATCAGAGTCAGGCTGGAAAAGTCACATCTTAAAAAGGGGGCAGCTAGCAGGAAAAACCACCACCCTGGCCGTGGGGCAGAGAACAAAGGAGTAATGTGGAGAGTGGACCAGGTGAGTGGCCAGGAAGACCCTCCTAGGTGAGAAAGAGGGTGGATTAAGTTAGTGGAGATGGGGAAAATGGACATCTAATGGATACTTTGGAGGCAGAAGGAACCAGCCTCCTCAGCGTGTGTGGAAAAGGAAGTTTCTAGCTTGAGCAATGGGGGAGATGTTGGGTCTTCCTGGAATGCCACAGGTCAGAAAAGGAGTTGGTCTGGAGGAGGATCATCATGCAGTTTGGGACGGAGTGAGCCTGCAGTACTTATGAAACCACTTGAGTACAAATGACCTTCTTCTCTGTGAACCGTTTGGCCCTGCTGGGACCTCCTGGCCACGAGGTCATTCCTGTCACTCACAGTTCCCACCGTCCTGTTGGCCTCACTGGGATGCCACAGGCCATTATTAAAATCCTATCCTCCCTCAAACTCTCAAACTCTTGTCGTTCCTTGATTTCACTGTGCTTAGCCAGTGTTACGGGCTGAATGAGGTCTTCCCCAAATTCTGATATTGAAGTCTTAACTGCCATGGCCTCAGAAAATGACTATTTTTGGAGACAGAGCAGTTATCTTTAAAGAAAAAACTACGTTAAAATGAGATCGTCAAGGTGGGCCCAAATCCAAGGATTGGGGTCCTTCTAAGAAGAGGAAATTTGGACACAGACTGTTTAGAGGTTAGACCACCTGAAGGCACCGGAGAAGTGGGCCACCTGCAAGCCAAGGAGAGAGGCCTCAGAAAGAACCAACCTGCTGATACCTGATCTTGGGCACGCAGCCTGCAGACCTGTGAGGCAGTGAATTTCTGCTAAGCCACCCAGTGTGATAGGCCTAAAAGTCTCCCATACCCAATAAACCCCACACCGTCAAATCCAACCCTCTGGCTACGTTGACCCTGAAGAGTGGACAATGGTTAGGCAAAAGAACCCAAGCTTGCTTACTGGCCTTTCCTTAAGTTCCTGACCACTCAGGGCACCCCATTTCTCCAGTCCACCCCTTCTCTGTCTCCTTCTAACTCCACCAGCCCCTCCTCCTGGGGCTCTTTCCATTTCACTAAGAAGCAACCGGAAGAGAAGGTCTTCATGGCACCTTCACCAAATCCACTGATCTACCGACCCCCACACCATGTTCTCCACTTCCCGCTGTGGGGTTGGCACTCCCACCTTGCCTGGGGCTGGGATTCCTCTTGCTACCTGTGAGCTTTCTTTTGTCCATACCACCGAGAACTTCCAAGTCACCTTTGTGTGGTCTCAGGGGTCACCTTCCCAGCTCTCTTGGCTGGGACTCCTTCGTCTCCCTTACATCTACTACGGGACCGCCCCGTGGTTGAGATCCTGAAACTCTGCTGTGTCTACACGTGCTCTGCATGAGCTTGTTTGTCCTCCCAGGTTTAAGGACAGTCTGTGAGCCTCCTGCATTGATGACTGCAGCACAGATCACTCCCAGGAACTCCAGGTGATCAGACCCCATTGGCTACTTGACGTCTTCTCTTGGGGACATCTCCAACTTAATACATCTAAACGGAATTCTCCATCCGTGCCTTCTTCCCAAAGCCGAATCTACTTCACCCCAGTTTCCCTATCACTAGACAGAGCAACACTGTCCTTCCTCTGGTCAGTTACTTGGACTAAAAATCCCAGAGGCATCCTTTTTTTTTTTTTTAATATTTATTTTTTAGTTTTCGGCGGACACAACATCTTCGTTTGTATGTGGTGCTGAGGATCGAACCCGGGCCGCAGGCATGCCAGGCGAGCACGCTACCGCTTGAGCCACATCCCCAGCCCCCCAGAAGCATCCTTGACTCCTCTCTTTCTGGCAGATGCCATAGTCAGTCCATTAGCAAATCCTCTTGCCTTCAACCTCTAGTCACACTAGTCACACTCTGATTTTTTTTTCTTTGCCCCTCTGTTTCTTCTCTCACTGTCAAAGTTATCATAACTGGTCTCCATATTTCTCATCCCTTCCCTCCTTTTCAATGTATTCTCATTACCAAAGTTAGATTGCACCTTTAAAAGATCCTACCAGATAAAGTCACTCAGTGACCATGAATGGATCAAAAGTAAAATCCCAGGTCCATAAAAACCCTTATCCTGTCCTTACAGAACCACAGATGACCCGGCTCCCCGCTACCCTCTGAACTTCTCTCCTATTTTCTTTCCCTCACCCTCTAGTCTAGCTACAATGACCGTCCTTGCTGCTTCTGGAACAGGTTAAGGGTCTTTCTGCCTCAGAGCCTTTGCATCGGCCATTCTCTCTTCCTAGAAAGCATTTGCCCCATGGAAATTCTGGGGCACAGTCCTTCACATGAGTCTGTGCTTAAGGGCAGAGATATACAACTGAGGAAGAAGCAGCAGGTAAGGCCAGCCGATTATTTTTGGACTTGGAATGAAGTCAGATACCAACCCAAGCACAAGCCATGGACTATGAAATTGTATTTCCTTGGCAGCCTCTTGGAGCAGGGGGATCATAGCCTGCAATTACTGACTACTTCCCATGTGCCAGGCATGGTGCTAAACCCACAGGAAATACTAATTTGCTTAATACTCATAACAACTCTGTGAAGTAAATATTCCTATTATCACTGTTTTACATCCAAAAAGTTACTTAGAGGGTAAGTAACTTGCCCCAGTTACTCAACTAAGGCTGGTTGGGAAACTAAAGCTTAGTCACTGAGATTGCTTGAGAAAAGGCACAGACTCTGTTGGGCCTTTAAAGGTGAGGGAGCAGGTATTTGTTGGAGATAAGAAGTAGAGGTAGGGTAATCACTCCCAGGGAGAAGGCACTGTGTGAACACAGAACAGTCCATAAAAACCTTTCGTGTGTAGAGACAATGCCTTTATTTATTGATTTGTTTATTTTATGTGGTGCCTGCACACTTCAGGAAGTACACACAGCTCAAGTGTGAAGGGAAAGGTTGATAGAAGGTGCTGGTCAAGGAGTGTAAGGCCACACTCTGTTATTCAGGCATCTGCAGAGGGAAACAGTGTCAGCAAAGTTCCTCTCTGGAGATTGAGAATCTGGGTTCAACAGCTCAGGAGTCTGGAAGCCAGAGGCTAAAGCAGTTCACATCTTATTGGTCCACCCACCCGCGGAACTTTGAAGCAGAGGATTGGGGTGGGAAAGGAAGCCCAAAACAGACAAGTGAAAGCACAGGGGGAGGTGCAGTCTCAGACCGGCCACATTCTCCTCTCTTCCTGCCCAGCTGGCCTCTCCTCCAGCTTAGCTCAGCCGCCTGCATTCAGCCCAATGTCCAGCTACGAATTCAGCCCCGTGAGGTCAGGGGAGGAACCCTGCTGCCGGATCTCTAAGAAAGCCCTGATTGGTTCCGGCGTCGGGCTGCTGGTGGTGAGCCTCGCGGTGGTGGTCGCGGTCGTGGTCCTGAAGGTGCGCTCGCCACCTGAGCTCTTGGAGTGGCACGGGCGTGGCACCACCAGCCACTTTTCCGAGATCGTCCTGGGACGATGCTTCACTTACACTCAACTCATCCGGCCAGAGCTGAGGTGAGTTGGCATCTGAGGAGCACCGCGGGACACCGTGCGCTGCAGGGCGCGGCGGGACACGGTGGGGCACCGCTGGGCGCGACGTGGTGGGGCTCCCCGCGGGGCACAGCTGGTCATCGCGCGCGGGGGAGCTGTCCAGATTGCTTGAAACAAAGCATCCTCTGTAGCGGATCAGCTGAGAGCAGTGGGGCAGTGCCCAGGACGATTCCAGGGGCCCCTGCGGGAGCGCTGGTCTTGGGCTCAGTGTGCCCGGCGAGGGCGCGCGGATCCTTGGCCTGACCCGCTCAGCTGGAGAACTGGCAGAGATGCCTGCATCCCGGGCTAGGGGCCCCGAGCCCCGGCCCTTGCCAGGCTTCCGCCCTCCCTGGGTCCCAGCGCTGCTGCAGGGACAGCAAGTTAACTCGCAGGCGCAGGGAGTCGCTGACACTTTCATCTTGGCTCCGAGTTTCCGTCAGGCCACTTTGCGGGGTAAGTGCCCAGCTGGGTACAGGCAACACCTGGTTAAGTGGTTGATGGAGCCTGCCGCGAAGGAGGAGGGCGTCAGAAGGATCAGACCCATGAAAGCACTTTTATTCCTTTATAAGAAGCAACACTCCGTGGCATTAAACACAGCAAAACTGTCAACTTTAAAGACGGAGACATTAAGGTGCATCATCAGGTCGGGAATCTGTACAGACCCTTGGAAATGCCACTCAGACGGTTCATTGTGCCTAGCTGCTAACCTCTCTTAAAGGGAAGCACTTTTCAAATTTCTGTTTCTAGAGCTTGGTTTTCCCCCGTAGAACCAATTTTTTAAAGTTGTACAGAAAGTGGAAGGAGACGCACGCAGGGGGCGTTGCTCTGGGTGCTGGAGAGGGCAGAATTCCTCCTTCCTGGGACCTCAATTCAGTGCAGGAGGGTGAGAATGCACACAGCAGATCTGCTCCAGGTATCAGAAGTTTGAAGCGCAAATTGTTCATGTGGACAGACAAAGATCCCATTAGGTGCTTTATTTACAGATAATTAAATGCTTTGTCGAAAGAGAAACTAGAAGTTGAGGCTTTCCTTCAGGTTGCACTTTAACAGCATTAATTAAATCAAGTAAATCCAGCCTGAAATTGTACTGAACAAAAGTAATCTAATTTTTAATTGCATTTTTTTGAGAGAGAAGAGAGAGAGAGAGAGAGAGAGAGAGAGAGAGAGAGAGAGAGAGAGAGAGAGAATTTTTTTAATATTTATTTTTTAGTTTTCAGTGGACACAACATCTTTATTTTTTTAATGTGGTGCTGAGGATGGAACCCAGCGCCCCATTCATGCCCAGCAAGCGTGTTACCGCTTGAGCCACATCCCCAGCCCCAAATTGCGTATTGATTTAAGAGTTAAAAAAATTTTGGTTGTTCAATTATCTTCAGCAAATCAACACTATTGCTTAGATGAGCACATTCGTGTAGCAAGATAGATTCACATGAAATTGCATGGCTTGTAATGTTTGTCAGAATATGTGATATATATATACACATACATATACACACATACATACATATACATTTGTTCAGAATAGCCATATATGTATATATATATACATATATTCAGCTAAATATTAATAAATTAGTATTTATTTAAATCATAATCCAGTTTGAAAGTATCAGAATACACATTTTAAAAATTATTTATTTATTCTAATTTGTTATATATGATGGCAGAATGCAATTCATCTCATATTACACATATAGAGTATGATTTTTCAAGTCACTGATTGTACATAAAGTATTTTCACACCATTCTGTCTTCATACATCTACTTAGGGTATTGATATCTAACTCATTCCACTAGCTTTCTTACCCCCATGTCCCCTTCTTTCCCCTCCCTCCTCTTTGCCCTATCTAAAGTTCCACCATTCCTTCCATACTCTCCCCCATCATCATTATGAGTCAGCATCCTCATATCAAAGAAGACATTTGGGCTTACTTCACTTAGCATTATATTCTCCAACTCCATCCATTTGCCTGCAAATGCCATGATTTTATTCTCTCTCTCTTTTTTAATATTTATTTTTCAATTGTAGTTGAACACAATACTTTTATTTTGTTTATTTATTTTTTGTGGTGCTGAGGATCAAACCCAGAGCCTCGAACATGCTAGGCGAGCGCTCTACTGCTGAGCCATAAACCCAGCTCCTGGTTTTATTCTCTTTTAATGCTGAGTAATATTTTATTGTACATATATATATATATATATATATATATATATATATATATATATCCCAAAGGTTCCCTAACCATTCATTTACTGAAGGGCATCTGGGTTGATTCCACAATTTAGCTATTGTGAGTTGTGCTGCTATAAACATTGTCCCCGTAGTATGCTGTTTTTAAGTTCTTTGGGTATAAACCAAGAAGTGGGATAGCTGGGTCAAATGGTGGTTCCATTCCAAGTTTTTCAAGGAATCTCCATAATGCTTTCCAGATTTGGCTGCACCAATTTTCAGTCCCACCAGCAATGTATGAGGGTTCCTTTTCCCCACATCCTGGCCAACATTTCTTGTTGTTTGTATTCTTGATAGCTGCCATCAGAATACACTTTTAATTCAGAATTCTAATTTTAATTCTCACCTGCTCCTATTTTGGAAAGCATCCTTCCAAACATCTCTTCTGTACAAACTCACATACACACAAACACAATTTTGTATAAATGGATTAATAGTAATAAGGTGCTTACTGTGTGCCAGGCACTTAAAAAATTTTAATTGTTCAATCCTTTACAACTATGTGGAGTAGTTCCTATTTGATCTCCATTTTACAGAGTAAGTTGCCCCAAATTAGACTCTAGGGATTGAACACTTGGCCACTGACCTGTACTGTCCACACAGGTTCCATAGGTAGAGTGCCTATGATTTACTGTCTAGAGACTTTTGAAGTGGAAAGGGGATGTCAACTAATAAGCATGCTGAGTTCCTGAGCTTTCGCCAGAATGGAGAATCACCTTCTCCTTGGCTATTTAAGAACATAATCTCTGGAATCACACTGCTTGGGTTGAAACCTTGGCTCTGTCAGACTGTGATCTTGGAAAAGTTACCCAATTGGTGCCATGGTGTTCTCAACTACAAAAATGAAAACCTGAATGAGGGGACTCACCACATGGACAAAATGTGTCAGATAATAAGAGGCATAATCTTGTCCTATAATAAGTGCTTAGGATGTTATTGTTTTGGAAATGCAACATCTCAAGCACCTTTCCACAGCAATAAATATAGACCAAGCCTGTTTAAATGGATGCCTTGTGTTATGTATTTGTGTTACAATCCAGTAAATCAACCCTTCAATGATAGAATGTATTTTGTTTCTATTTTGTTACATTCTTCTTTTTAAGTTTTTTTTAGTTATACATGGCCACAATATCTTTATTTTGTTTATATATTTTTATGTGATGCTGAGGGTTGAACCCAGTGCCTCACATGTGCCAGGCAAGCACTCTGCCACTGAGCCATAATTCCAGCCCAACCCTTGGTCTCAGAGATTTTTTAATGTCAATATATATAGGTCAACCTCATTCTTTTTAACATTGCATCATATCTGTATGGTGATATAATCATTTCCAGTCAACAGAAAATTAGTCAGTTTACAATTTTTAAATCCATTGATTCATTCATTCACTCAACAAGTATTTGTTGAGCATCTACTGTGTTGTAGGCAGTGATCCAGCTGATACAGGAGTGAATGCCATCACAAAGGCTTTGTTCTGCTTGGGAGAAACATGCTCCAGTGAGCATCTTCGTGAGTCTACCTTTGTGCACAGTTTGGAGTGTCTGTAAGACACATTCCTCGTGATAGATTTGTTTGGTTTAAAGGGAAATTCATGCAGATTTTATATTTGCAATATTTTTTTCAAATTTCAGGTATTTCCAAATTCCCTCCAAAACAGGACTATATTTTACAATCCCACATCCACCTGTCGACGGCATGCTTTCCCCAAAACTCTTCATTGCTGAGTATTTTTCAACTTTTTAATTATGAGAAAAATAGCATCTGATTGTTCTTTGATTAGTGTGAGTCTAGGCATCTTGTAGGCATTTGTCCTTTTATACTTTTCTTGTACATTCCTGCTCAACCTGTGGTCGTTTCTATTGAGTTGCTTCTTTATCTGGCCCTATGGGAATTCCTTATATGTAGCAGGTAATATTTATGTTACCTACACACATGTGCACACACCACTCATTGTCTTAGAGCCACCCAGGAGCATGTTTTATTGGCAGCATCCTGGGATTCATTACGACCTTGAGGCCATTTCTGATTTTGAATTTGTGTACCAGGAAAGATTGGGATTGACAGTTTTATTTCCACACCCAGCAAATCCTAACTTGCAAACATTTGCTCTTGATTCTGCTTGAAGTCAAGAAGGCTTTCCTCTCTTTGTTTCCATTTAAAATGTTTTATTTTATTTTTTTAAAACTACACCGTGAAGTGCCATTGAGATGACCAGACAATGTTGGCCAAATGATGTCTAGAAAATATGGAGCATGTCACAAATTTGCGTGTCACCCTAGTGGCGAGATCCTGCTGCTCTTCTCTGCATGGTTCCTCCACATCCACCTGGTGGGCACTCATGGTTCCTTGGAGACCTTTCTTCTTTTGCCTGCCATCCAGCATCTGTGCTAATGCTATAGTGTGCTAGTCAGGGTGTCCAGAGAAGCAGAAATAGTATATGATAAAATAAGAGAGAGATTTTAAGAAACTGGCTTGTTTCGATGGTCAAAGCTGACAATCCAAAAATCTCTGTGTTGGGCCAGCAGGCTGGAGATCCAGGAAGAACTGATGTTGCAGCTTGAGTTTGAAGGAAGTCTCTTGCAGTATTTCCCTTTTTCTCTTGGGAACCTCACTCTTTTTCTTAAGATCTTCCACTGATTAGATGAGGCCCACTCACATCATGGAGGATTCTGTGTTTTAAAACAGGTTTATTAATTTAAATGTTATCTCATCTTTAAAATACCTCACAGCAGCAACCAGAAGTGTTTGACCAAATGCTGGGTACTGTGGCCTAGTCAACACTCAAACTTAATCATCATACACGTGTTTTAATTTTTCTCTTTTATTTCCAGGTGGTATTTTCTGTATTGGTCCCAATAGTCACCAGGTCAGCACAGATTCAAGGGGAAAAGGAACAAATTCTACCCTTCAATGGCTGGGGGGGGGGGTGGCGGGGGGTAACATGAACCCTGTGCCTGGCTTTAACCCTCCACATTTTTATGTGAGCCTTTTGTTGTCACTTCCTTCTGGTCTTTTTTTTTTTTATTGTTGTTCCTCTGATGTGTCTGTTTGTTGCTCTATTTTGAGATCTTCTATTAACTAGATTTACAATGATAAAAATCCAACACACGCCTCCTGCAATACAACCTTGTTGAGTTTAGGAATCTTTGGTCAGTGATATCTTTGGAGGACCCAGAATAGAGCCTAGAATGTAATAAGCGCTATTTAGTTGAATCAAGTGAATGGCAGACAAGCCAGTATATTATACATGATGCAAACCAATCCATAATAAATATGCCTCCCCAATGAACTTTTCAATATCATCATCCTTGAATCCATCAACTTCTGTTTTAGGATAAAGACTGGTAATTTGGCTTTCATGGAGGAGCTTCTTGGGATTCTTTACAGGTTGTAGGCATTTAACTCATTGCCTGTTCATTTTCTTTGGCTATTCTTTTTTTTTTTAAAGAACTTCCTATCATCTACAAATCTCATATTCCACCAGTCTAGCTTATTCATTTTTATTTCCTGCTGGGGATTGAACCCAAGGCCTTGTGCATGGGGAGCACACTGTGCCCTGAGCCAGGCTGCCAGCCCCTGCTGGTCTTTAGTGTGGTAGATGGGCACTGAGGCTGGTCCTTGGCTATGAAGCTGAGCTTCCTCCAGAGGGATCAGGTCTGGGTGACAGTCGGGCTCAGGGGATGTGGGAGGAGCCTGGGGGTGGGAGGACCGCAGTGGTGGAGGGATTCTGCAGGAGGGACTAGAGAGCCAGCACCCAGAGGCAGAGGGGCCTCTAGCGAGGTACCCGGACAGTGTCACTTCAGTTCCACGGATCTTCCTGTCTCGGTGGAGGACAAGTCCAAGTCCCTGTGGAAGAGGGACTTGCGGCCCTGAGGAAGGCTGTGGACTGCGGGCTGCCTGGGCAGGAGCGCAGAGATGACAGCAGGCGTTTCCCTGGACAGCGCTCTCCATCACCAGCCCAAGACTGGCCGGGGGGGACCTGAAGGAGGGAGGCCAGATGCCCCAGTGGCCTAGCAGGTGGCTCATCATATTACAGTCCCCCCCTTCCCAGCTTTTGTTTCTTTGTTTTGAGGTGCAGAGGATCAAACCCAGGATGCTAGGCAAGCCCTCCACCTGAGCCACTGCCCCATCCCTGTTAGTCTCTTAGCAGAAGCTGCTAGACTGAGCCCTGGAATGTCCTGATCAGGTCGCTTGAACATGAACTTGAACAGTGAAAGGTTTAGAGAAAACTCTTCTTGCTTGTTCCCTATCTTCTAATGGTCCCTTCTGGGCCCACGTTGGCTAGCTTGTCCAATTCCTTTATTTTCATGAGAAAATTTTTAAAGATTCTCTTTCAATTTTGCTTCTCCTTCCTCTTCAAAATTTCCAGCCTTTCTCAGAGGTAATCTCCAATTTGACTTCCCCGTGCCTCCCATTTTAATGACTTTGGCATTTTATTAAGGTCTACTCAGTAAAACTTATGAGCACAAAATGAAAAATTCATACAAACAATTGGAAATTCTAGAACCAAAATTCCAGAGCCCAAAAAAATCTGTGATCTTTATAAGTTAATTGTCACAGTTATGTTATTATGATGACAGAAAGTTGATTATTGCAGCCTAACTATAAGAAGTTAAGAATGTCAGCCACATTTGTCGGGTTCATCACAATTTGAAATCATTTTATAAAGTATAAATTTCGAAAAAATTAAGATCATTGCTTTCACAACATATAGAATCAATACACACTAAAGATTTATTAATTTATGAGAGTATTAGTAAAATAATAAATTCAATTCAAAGAACATTTTTAAGCACTAAATTTTCATAAGTATTTAAAAAAGTACATTAGACTTAATATTGGTATATTAGCTAGGTTTAGAACTGGTTAATTTTCTACAGAAACTTTGGAAATATCTCTTTTTTTTTAATCTTACAAAAATTATTTGCATCTCTAAAAGATAATATCTATAGGTTAGCATCTAATTTCCTAAGGTTTGCACTATTAATTAATAGTAAACAATAATTGAAAACAAATACATATTCTATCATATAATTAATTATTAAGTAAATCTGTCAGACAATATCTTAGTCCATTTTCTGTTACTATAATGAAATATCTGATATAGGGTAGTGTATAAAGAAAAGAGGTTTATTTGGCTCATAGTTTGGAGGTTTAAGAGCCTGGTGCCTGCTGCTGCTGGGTTCTGTGAAGACCTTCTGACTACATCACAGCATAGCCGGTGGCATCATAAGGGTGGGATCATGAGTGGAAGAGATGTCATAGTGAAACAGGAAGCCAGAGACTAGAGAGCATCCAGGCTTGGTCTTTTTGTAGTAACCTGTGGTCATAGAAACAGACTCATCCCAAGGGACCAGCATTAGTCCTTCCTGGGGGAGGTGCCCTTCTGCTGGGCCTCCCTTACCTCTAGAGGGTCCTACCCCTTCAACACTACCACATGGAGGACCAGATTTCCAGCATACGGCCTTCTGGGATGCACATTCAAACCAGGGTAGCATACCAGGATCACACCGAAAGGACACACTGCCCATCTTTTTTGCCTTCCTTCTAACTTTTAAGTATTTTTGTAACTGTTTATTCAATAAATACAATCGTCTCTCATTTCCATGGAGGATTGGTTCCAGGATACCCAAATTAACAGATGCTGAAGAATAAAGTGGTGTGGTATTTGCATGTAACCCATTCACATTGCCTTTTATACTTTAGGTCATCTCTAGATTGCTTATATTACCTAATACAATATAAATGCTACATAATAGTTGCTATACTGTATAGTTAAGAGAGCAAAAAAAGTGTATGTGTCCAGCACAGACACAATTCAAGATATTTTCACTATGCCGTTGGTTGAGTCCACAGGTATGCAGCCCACAGATATGGAGAGCCAACTGTGCTTTTTGAGCTCCTATTGTCCCACAAACCCTTCTAGATCTTGGAAACATAGTAGTAAACAAAACATAGTGAATTCTTGGAATTTGTGGAAACTTATTTTCTCAAAAGGAGAGACATTGAACAAAACAAGAAAATATGTGGTAGGGCAGGTGGGAGAGAGTAGCTAGGGGTGTTTGAAATTTTAAGTATGGTAGTAAAATAAGGAAGGCTTCACTGGAAGGTGATATTTTAGCAAAGACCTAAAGAAAGAGGCAGAGAAGAACCTAAAACGTCTATGGAGTATATCCCAGGTAAAGATAGTAGCATGTGCAAAGGCTCAGGAAACCGGCAAGAAGCCAGTATGTGGGGCTTCCTGTTATGGAAATCTTCAAACAGATGTAGACTAAAGACAACCCACACCCTTCACCTGTCACTTGACTCCAACAATTATCAATAAATATTCTGCTGTTTTTATCTCACCTGTCTCCGGCTTTTTGTCCCCTAAAGTACTTAAAGCAAATTTCAGATTTTAGAACACTTTATCTGTCAATCCTTCAATTTATATCTTTATGAAAAATCAAACAAATGCTAAAGATATAACCATCATACAATTATCTTACCAACGAAATTAAGAATAATTCCTTAATGTCACTCAATATCTACCCTGTGTTCAATTTTCCATGATCTTCTTTATAATGTAGTTTGATAATTGATTTATTTGAACCGAGTCACATGTTGCCTGATGCTGACATGCATCTTACTTTCCTTTATTTTGCAACCATTTTCACTCAATTTAAAAGGCTTATTTATTGAAAAGACCAGGAAATGCGTCTCATAGAATTTCCTGCCTTCTGAATTTGGCCAGTTGCATCTTGGTGATGCTGCTCAGCAGATTCCTCTGGTCGATTTTTACCTGTACAGTGAGAGCTGGGTTCGAGTAGGATCAGACTGGGTGTGAACTGGACACTTCCTAGAGAGAGCTGTCCCCCCTTGAGATCTTACCAGGAGGCCGTGATGAGGTTCATTTTGGGAGATGGACGGGGTTGGGTGCTTTGTGCCCGACCCATCCATTATAAAGTTCCACAACAGCTTCCCATTAATTAGCTTAGCAGCAGTGGAGGACTGTGCCATGATCCATTATTTTTGTAGGGATTACCACGGGGATATTTTCTAACTGGAATCTTCCTTCTGCACTTATTTACTCCAATTCTTCTAAACAAAGAGTTTTCTCTCATTCAGTGTTTGGTTCCCCTGAGGGACAGTCCATAAGAAAGACAGGACAGATGCTGGATTCTTTTCCTTTATGATTACAGAGTATTATACTTTATTGATTATTTACCGACTATTGATATGTATCGATTACAGGGTATTACAGAATTGCAGAATATTACAGTATTGTTGCCACCGTTCTCCAGAGCAACAGAAGCAACAGACTATGTATATAGACAGACAAGAGGGAGCCCAGAGGTCTGAGGTCCAAGGTAGGAGTGTGCCCCAGCTCTCAGGGTGAGAGACCAGCTCATCCGCACCTGTTCTCCCAGCCTCTGGCTGAGTAGATGGTGCCTGCCACCTAGAGAGTGGGTCTCTCCACTCGTCCACTGGGTCTCACAGGCTGGCCTCCTCTGGAATCTCTTAATCTATTCAGTCACTAGTTGACACCTAAGGTTCACTATCACAACAGCCTCAAGAGCTGAGGCTCCATCAACTTCTAGAGATGATCAACAAATTTCTCTTTTGAGTATCATTATAAACACACAGACTTTTATATATTTGAAGTGTATCAATTCATTGCTGTCACTCTTTTTTTTTATTCTTTAAACTTTTCCATCTTTGGCCAGTAGGGTTCCTTCATGTTATTCTAGGACATTTTAATGACCCTACTTGTTTTTGAGTTTCTTTCCTTTTAGTTTTGTTTTCTTATGTTTTTTTTTAAATGTTTTGTCAAAATAAATTGCCCCAGGCTCATCTGGTAAATATTCTTCCCTAAAACTGGAATTCCCCATTTCCTTAAAGAATCCTGATCATTTTTATAGGAAACAAAATTTATGGACTACGTTAGAGTATTCCTTGCTACTGGGTTGTCATGACTTTCTGGTCTATTTAGAGGATATCCATGGAAAACATTCTTTTTTAGAAGTGACAATTAAGTTATGAGTTCATATATACCACTTCAATTCAAAGCAAAGAGAGGATTTTATTTAACATACTGTTTGTAATTCTTTTCTCTTACGATGGAAATCTTGGTTCCAGATGACAGTAAAATAGTTATATGTTTGCTTTCCTTGTATGTGTTGTATATAATTGTTATATATTTGTATGTATGTATAACTACTATTACCCACAAAAAGTGATGCAAGCTTTCTTTTCAGTTCTTCTGCCCCTTAAAGTACAAGATACGTTGACACTAGTGATAAGTAGTTAAGCAACTATGTACTGGTGTGTGGCACTTTAACTAAAGGCTCATTCTGGATGGAGCCCACAAACCATTTAGAAGGTCTTATAGTACGTAATTTGGATGAGAGGTGATTGTGACTTGGGCAGGGATGGCTGATGGAGAGAAGTGGATGAAGTCTACATATATTTTGATAGTAGATCCCATATGATTTGCATATGGGATGTGAGAGAAAAAAGAAGAAAAAACAATGACTCCAGGTGTTTTGAGCTGAGGTAGAAAAATCAATCACCATCTCAAAAAAGGGAAATACTAGGGTGAAGCAAGTTGAGACAGGAATCAGAGGTTTGGTTTTGTGCGTGTTGGTGTTGCGTTATCCATTGCCATCCAGGTGAAGATGTTGAACCGGAGTTGGACTGTGTGCATCTGGGATCTGGGAGAGGTCGGGGCTGAAGATCTGCATTTGAAAGTCAATGCTGTGTAGAGAAGAAAACACCATGGAAGGAGGAAGAGTGATCCGCTCATTCAGGTGATTCTCAGGGGTCCAACACGATGAAGACTGGAAGTGGACCAATGGATTGATTATTTGCAAGATCAGTTAGAAGCAGTGATCGACATAAAAGCCTGTCTGGAATGTATTAAAAACAAAAGATGGAAAGAGAGAGAAATTGGAGACTGTGCACAGAGATGCTTGCAAAGGATTTTGCTGGAAAGAATGGAAATAAGGTAGTGGTTGGTTGGATAAGCAGGGGTTCAAGATGAAAGAAATTGTGGCTAGTTTGAGAGGTACCTGCTTTTAAGTAGACTGAGAAGTCATCTAAGCCAGGAAGGCTTCCAGATTTCTAGAATTTCCTACTGTCTTTTGGAATTGGCTCGCCAATATCAAATTCAGTAGCATTTTGAAGTGACTCACTTACGGTCATTTTAACCAAGCCCCTAATTCTCATAGGAAGAATTTTTTTTTCTTTGATAACTTAGAAATTTATGTACAATTTAATGAAGTTCTGTATTTGAACAAAAATGCCAAGCATAAACATATTTATGAAAAGTCTGACAACCAAGTGGCTGACAGCTGCTAGCTGTATAGAGTGGCTTGGACCGTGTTGCAGGCTGCTTTACAGAGAGCCCACAGTGCTGAGTAGTACCGTGAGTCCGTTAAATAAGGGTCAGCGAAGATTTTTTTTCCAATAAATGAATTTATAATTAGCTAGGCTTTATTGCCCTTAAAAGAACCTCTTAGCAATGGATCAGATCAGAAAAACCACAAAGGCATGAGTTTTCTTAAATGAGGAATGGTGGTAAGAATAGATATGAGATGCTGAAGGAGAAAAACAGGAAACGGAGTGACAGAGAAACCAAGAATCAGCTTCCTGTGTGTGTTTGGTGTTTCAAAGACCAAGGGGTGAAAAAGGGAGAGATGGTGATGTTCACGGATGTCTGTAGTTGATCTACATAGGGATTAGAAGATCATTTTTATTTTTTTTTAGCAAAATATCACAAATAGATATACATTCTGGTGGAGAGGATGGTGAAAATCTTATTCTTAAGACAAACAAAAAAATTGGAGGCATAACCAGAAGAGGAGATTAACGTTGTTATTCCCTTCAATGACTAATGTTTTCCTGATGATAAAAGTGAAATGTACCCACTGTAAGACATTTGGGGAAAATGAAAAAATAGAGAAGAATATAAAGTCACTTAATTCCCAAAGTAGAATTATAAATAGTGAAGAATACCACACTTTAAAAATACGTATGTAAAGCTTAAGGAGATCCACAAAATACTTACTGCTTAAATACTACTCAGCATGCCTAGTTTTCTAGACAATTTGAATTTCTTTTATGCTGTGGTAGTTTTAAAAAATGCCTAAGCTCCACTTTCTACTTCCTGTTAGAATGTGCCAAACAGGTGCATCCATGCTACAGAAGATTATTCTACATAGTTGATCTTTGGATGTTTTAAAAGGACATTAGAAACTCCTCCAAGGTATGTTTTTGCTGGACCATGGTCCAAGTTTTCCTTGATATTCCTTTTATTATAACTACCTTTGGCATCAGTTAAATCTTATGGAATTCATAGTAAAGCTGCTTCCCAATTATCTTGTTTCCTAGGCATAAGAGTTTACTTATGGATTTATTTGTAGCGGTCATTAAATCTCCTTGGTAATTCTTGAAGGGCAAAGAAAGATTGAAATCAGCATTGAAACTGGGAGAGATTGAGATCCACAAAGGAATGATTGAGATTTAGACCAAGGACATTTTGGAGACCTGCTTTAATGATTTTGTATACATTACTTTTTAAAAGTACTCTGGAATCCCAGGATGTGAACATATCAATTACAGAGAACTGTACACTTTCCATTTACCAAGTCTAGTTTTCTTCATTCTTCACCCATAAGGGACCTCCTTTTCCTCCTTCTGTATTTTCATATCTTTCTTTCATATTGTTCAGTCAATGTCTCTTCTCAAATTTTTAGTGTGAAAAATGTTAAGTTAGGAGCAACTTAAAAACACTGAAATGTCCATGGAGAAATATTATAAATACCTATTTACCCATTGTGCAAAGTTCATAGACAGTGAAATTTTGCTGTATTTGCTTTACTTTTTTCCCCCCTAGTTTTTAAAGAAATAACATCACAGTTAAAATATCCCTTCCTTCACATTAGATTGGGTAGAGAGAAGTGATGGGAGGGAAGGGGAGGGGAAGGGGGGAATGGAAGAACAGAAGAATAAAATAGACATTATTATTGCTGTGGGTATATACGTGACTGTATGACCAATGTAATTCTGCAACCTGTACACTCAGAAAAATGAGAAATCATCCCATCTGATTCAAATGTATGATATGTCAAGATCATTGTACTGTCATGTGTAACTAATTAAAACAAATTAAAAAATGAAAAAATAAAATAAAATATCCCTTCCTCCAGTTTCTTCTTCTCTTTCCTTGGAGGCAAATACTGCTACTTGTTTCTTGGACATCTTTCTAGAAAGAGTCTCTGCCCCCATGACGGTATATGCATCTGTTCTTTTCTCACACTTATTCTCTCCTCTGGGTCTCACTTTCCCAGCTTGGCTGTCAGCATAGCTCTGTCTCATCCTCTCAGGCGCTTAGTATTCCATTTTACAAATTTACAGCACTCTAGCTTTCTATCTGTAGACATTACAATTGTTTTAAATTTTTGGCAATGTGTTGTAAAAAATCCTGTGTTAGAAATCCCCTGTGTGTATGTGCATGTGTGGAAACTAGAATCCTATTGTTACCGCTGGTGACCGGTGCGAGTTCTTGCTTCCCAGATGTTGAAGAATAACACCAAAGAAGTACGCCGAGTGAGGCAAGGTCAGAGTAGAGATTAGAAGTTTATTAAAGAACAGCAGAAAAGACTTCTCCCAGAGGAAGAAGGGGACCCAGGATGTGGAATCCGGGGAAGTGCGGTTGTTTCCCCTTTTTATAGTTTCTTTCAGTGATGGAATGTAGGTGGGAAGGCCCTAGGGGTGGGACACAGGTGGGCCAAAGAAGTAATCTGGGCAGGAAGGACTTCATTATCACCTCTTTGAGGTGGACTTTGGCCTAGGGCCTCTTCAGGACTTCATTAACATTCCATGAATTGTCCTGTTTTCCCTGAGTCATTCCCAGCATGGCCTCCATTTTAGATTTCACTCAGTATTAGACCCGATTTACCTAACTACACTGACTACCTAACTTTAAATCTGGCTTCACTATGGCTGAGTTAAAATGTGCAATGCTTCTAATTCTTAAAATATCAGATTTCTCCTCATGTGTCAGTTCTCTTCTTGAGGTGATGAGAGTTCCTATTTTCCCACGACCTCCCTCACAAGGTGCCCTCAATCTGATTATGATGAGAGAAGATGTTAACTCAGTTTCATTTTAGTTTGCTTTTATTATGTGTATTTGCCTTGCAGAACTATTTTTTTTCCATTTAACAGTATATTTTGGTAATTTAAAAACAATAAAAATTAATACATGCTGGTATATGAGTCCTAGTTCATGGATTTTAATTGCTTCATAGCATCCTGAGACTCCATACCACATGTCCATCCATCTAGCCTCTTATTCTCGAGTTTTTGATGGCATAAATAATGCTAAAACATGCTACTTGGCCATATCATTTGTTCCCTTGGATCTTTAACTAGAGGTAGAGTTCCTAAGTTACGAACACGCCGTCTTTACCTTTCCTGGGTGTGTTAAGTTTGTCCGGACTTCATAACAGACTCCCACCAGTCAGGTGGCTTCAACAGCAGAAATGCCCTGTCTCAGAGTCTGGAGGCTGAATATCCAAAATCAAGGTACCAGCAGGGCTGATGCCTCCTGGGGACAGTTGGGGAGGCTCTAGATGTGCCCTGCCCTGCTCCTTGCTCGTGGATGGTGCTCACTCTGCCTTCAGCTGTCTTCCCTCTGTACCTGTCTGGCTGCAAGTGCAAATTTACCTTTCTTTCTTTCTTTCTTTTTTTTTTTTTTTAAAGGCACAGAGATTTATTTAGGAAAACAAGGAATACACACTCAAGGGAGAACACAGGCCATCTCCAAAGCCCGGCATTTTCCTTTTGAAAGCACCCCAGTCATACTGAATTAGAGCCCACCTTAATGAACTCAGTTTAACTTAGTCGTACACAAAGATCTTATTTCTGAATAAGGCCACATCCTGAGGTACTGGGGGTGACCACTCGAGCGCCCTTTGAGGAACGCAGTTCAACCCATGACACCTGGTCTGCCAGTTAGGATGCTTTGGGCTGTGAGCAACAGAATGCTCAACGGAGGGAGGCTTCACACGAGATTCTTAACACACAAAACAAGCCACCCAGGAGCAGGGTGGCCCCAGTCGTTCAGCTCTCAATGGGGCCAGGCATGTTCTTTCCACTCTTCTGTCTTCCTGGGGTGGCTTTGTCCTTGAGCTTCTTGTCACCAGGTGGCCGCTGCAGTTTCAGGACTAGGATTAAACCTAGGAACAGAGAGCAGGGGATGGGTGACAGTGTCCTCCTTTCCAGCCTCTATCATCAGGGAACATTACGGTTCCCAGAATCCCTCCCATGACTGTTCCCGGATGCCCCTCAGATTTCACTGACCAGCGTGGGGCTATGTGGCTACCCCACGCTGTGCGGGAAGCTGGGGAGTGGGTGTTTAACATTTTGAATCACGATAGAAGACATGCTTTGCCAGGAGGGAAGAAGGGTGAAGGAATCTGTTTGAGTAGGGAACCAGCTGTATTTGCTGCCACATTCCATAGGTCTCGAATGGTCTCCAAATTTGTTGAATCTATTCGCTTTAAAAAAGCAGTGCAAAGTCCTCATTGCCAGACATCTGTACTATCATTTGGAATTGTCAAGCAAAAAATTTTGCCTATCTCTGTGCTTTTCGTTTTAATTTTTCAGATCACTAGCATAGTTAATCATCTTTCCTTGTATTTTTTAGTTAATTTCAGTTCCTTCTGTGAAATGCACATTTATTTCTTGTTCATTTGTATACAGAATTGTCTCCTTCCTTTATACATTCAAATCTTTTGCCAGTTAAATAGGCTGCAAATGAAGTCTCTTGATCTCTAGCTGGACTCTTCCCTTTGTTTCTGGTGTCTCTTGTCTTACTGAAAACTCAAGTGTTATCTTAGTTATATTTTCTTTTATGATTGTGCATTTTTATCTTATTCAACGACTGATTTTTTTTTTACCTAAGGTCACAGGAAGGTCATATATATATATATATATATTTTTTTTTAATTTTGGCTTTTTACAGTTAGGCCTTTAATGGGTTTGGATTTTATCTTTGAGTGTGATGAAATTAGGAAACTAAACTAATTTCATTCCCACCCCAGATGGATAGGAAGTTGTGTGATGCTGCTTGTGAAACAGAGCATCCTTCACAAGGGCTTCAAGTTGCCATCTCTGTTGCACAACAGGTGTCTCTGTGATCTCTTTTATGATCTGATGTTTATTTATTTTGCCTTCCCCTCATGACTAACGATATTGAACATTGTCTTGTAAGTTGACTGAAGAAAGTATTCAAATATTTTGCCCCATCTTCAAATTTAGTTTTCTGTTGTTACTATCGACTTATGAAAGGTTTATGTACTCTCAACATAAGTCCTTCAGACGTGTACTGAAAATGTGTTCTTAAGTTTTGTGACTCGCCTTTTACTTTCTTTAATGGAGATTTTTGGAACAAAGATTTCCTTTATTAACCTAGATAAGATTCAATCTGTTTTTAAAAACATATTGCTTATGCTTTAAGTTTTTAATCTATTTCTAGTTAATTTCTTGTTTATTGGATAAAGTAAGGGTTCATTTCCTCTTCACTTGGCCACATAAGAAAATTTATCATTATTGAAAAGATTCTTTTTTCCCCCGTTGAATTGCTTTAACACCTTTGCTGAGTATCACATGCAAGTATAGATTGCTTTCTGAACTCTTTTCTATTCCCTAGGTTAACACCTATTCCTTCACCATCAATACATTGTCTAGATCACTCAATCTGTTTGTTAAGCCTTGACATCAAATAGCCAAATAGCTCTCTGTCTGTGTGTCTGTCTGGCTGTCTTTCTTTCATTGCTTTGGCTAGGTTATTTGTATTTTCACTAAATGTAGAATGTCCATAGTTTTAGCAGAATATGTAGAAATTTTGACTTGGAATCTGTTAAATCTATAGATAGCTTTATATTCTAGTTACCATCTTAATTTTGAGTCTTCCAAATTGTGATTATGGTATGCCTCTCTGTGTCTTTGAGATGTTTTTACATTTCTCTCAGAAATGTTTTGATTTCAAAGTCTTTCATACACTTGTTAAATTTATGGCTTGGTATTTTCTACTTGTACATTTTTATAATTTTAAGTAGAGAGATGGGTAGTACATGCACACCCATATGTATATGTTTGTGTGTATTTAGGAGTTTATGTATATATATATATATATATATATATATATATATATATATATATATACAATTTAAGGTTTTCTAATTGCTTGTTGCTGGAGTATAGGAATGCTATAAGTTTTGAATGCTGATAATGTATCCAAAAGTTCTAGACAAAAATAAACTTAATGTATTTGAGATGGTTTGGACACATAGTGGATCAAGGGCATAGCAGTACAATTTGAGGTCAGGGGTAGCCAAGGACCAGTGCTCATCAAGGTAGAGGTATTTAAATTTCTTTTTATAAAACACATTTCATAAATGATACAATCTTACCCTAGGGCGGATGTCAACGTTATGCATCCCCATGGCAACACTCAGTTCACCTTATTGAAATCTCTTATTTAATGTCTATACCCTCTGTGCACTAATAAAGGCCTTAGAAGGTGGGGTGGGGGCTATGTGTGTCTTGCTAATCTCTGTGCCTTTAAAGTCCATAATTCTTTTCCTGAAACACAATAAGCACTTATTGACTAAAATAATGCAAACATAAAACAAATCAAGTTATATTTATTTGCATCTTGTAAATTCATATTTGTAACATCTGGAAATTTTAATGACAAAAAATGATAAATGAGTTTTAAGTGAATATCAGAGTTTGAAGTCAGGAGTTATAGAATGATCCAAAAAAAAAGAATTTCTCTTAAGAATTTGTTTGGCTTTAGAGTTTTGGGAAATTTTTCACTCAAGGAGGTGATCAGCAAGGAACTGTCCTGCTTAATATCCTAAGAAATGGCATTCTAAGTCTTGAAATGGGGATGGTAAGTGAGAACAAGGAAAGATAATGCAAGGCTATCACTGTCTTGGTGATGCATTTGTAATATGCTCAAATACAGGCAGTGTTTCCCAAGATCTTCCCCCAAATAAATTCACAAAATGCATGATTTGACATAAATGGAAGAACACGAGGAACCAATAATGGAAAGGCGACCCCCCCACACACCCCTGCCTGCAGTCACCAGCCATTACATTTGGAAACTGAAACAGCTCTTGGTGTAAAGCTCCTTACTAATCATTCAAATGGTCCATTCTCAAGCCTCATCTTACTGATCCGTGAGGAGCATCCAGCACAGTCATCACTTCCTCCTACTTAAAATACTTTCTTCTCTTAGCTTTCAGAAAAACCCATTCTTCTGCTTTTAGCCCAAATTCCTGGTTGCTTGCTTTTAGTCTGAACATCTTAATGTTGGTGATCCTCAAATCTCCATTCTTGATCATATTCTCTGTCTTTTGAACACTGATCTCATATGGTCTCATGGCTTTTTCTTCCTTCTGGGCTTCACACTCATGTGCTTGTCTGTGTATTCCAAGCTTCACTTGGGGTCTAGTAGACATTTGAAGCTCAGCATGTCCAAAACTGAACACCTGGTCAGTGCTCCCTCCACCCAAATCCTTCTCCATTGTAACTGATGGCAACTCCATCCTTCCCGTGTTTCAGGCCCCAAACCTTGACATTATCATTGATCCCATATCATTTTATCTAATACCCTGTACCCAATTAATTAAGAAATCCACAGTGAACCCAGAATGTGTCACTTGTCACTTGCCAAACTACTGGGCTAGCTACACTTACCTTCTCCCCTTTTCAGACTACGCTCAACAAACCAGGTCGAGAAATTCTTTGTAATTTAAGCAACATCATGTCCTTCTGTGCTCAAAATCCCCTGCGGCTCCTCACTTCACCATAAGTAGAAGTCTAACTCTTTACAATGACTGACAAAGCCCTGCTCCAGCCACACCACCTTCTGGATGTTTCTTGAACAGATTAGGCATTACAGCCTTGGGGATGCTTGTCCTGCCCAGAATGTTGCCTTCCCTTGGGCGTTTGTGTGGTTAAGCCCCTCACTTCCTCCAGTTCTTCTCAGTTTTGTCCCCACCTTACTTAATGCTGAATACCGCCATCTCCTCCCCAACCATTCCCGACTCTTACCCTCCTCGTTTCCCCCCTTTTCACATAAAACTTATAACTTTCTAGAGTGTTGTTATGGTTTGGATATGAGGTGTCCCCCACCAGCTCCTGTGCTAGGCAAGACTCTTCAGAGGTGACGTGATTAGATTTATGAGAGCTGTAACCTAGTGAGGTGGGAGGTGGGGCATGGCCATAGGAGGCGGGTCACTTGGGGGCATGCCCTCCAGGGGTGCGTCTGCCCTGTGGTACCTTCTCTCCCTCTCTCTGCTTCCTGGCTGCCATGAGTGGAGCCATGTCCTTCCACCATGAGGTTCTGCCTCAACTTGGGCCCAGGGCAATGGACTTCATCGACCATGGATCAAACCTCTGAAACTGAGAGCCCAAATAAACTTCTCTTCCTCTAAGTTGTTCTTGTCAGGTCTTTTGGTCACAGTGACCAAAAAAAAAAAAAAAAAAAAAGTCTGTCAAAACCAAAGATTGCATAATTCACTATTCATTATATTTATTTGTTGAGGTCTGTAGACAAGTCAAAATAACACGTGGTATTTTGCCAGAGAAATGTTAGAGTTCGTAAACAAGTCTGGATGGCGCCTGGCAAAATGCCAGAGGGAGTGGTTTGAGAAGTAACAAAAGCGAGCCATTAAGTGTGGAGATTCCTTATTGGTTGACTGATGTATCTAGTTTATGCTAATTAAGATAAGCTGTGCAAAATGTATAAATAGCTCTGTTGTCCTACAATAAACGGCTTCCATTCCTGCTGCATCAACGTACACAATTTATTCGTCACCCCCCGGTTATTCTGCTGCAGCCGGACTGCGGCATTTATTTTTTGTTAGTCCTGCTCTAGTAGAATGTAAACTCTCCCAAGGACAGGAATCTTTGTCTCTATGTTATATCCTATGTGCTCATAAATGTACCTAGAACATAATGTATGTTCAATAACTATTTGCTGGATCAATTGATTAATTATTTCTCCTTCCTTCCTTCTCTCCCTTTTTTCTCTTCCTTCCTTCTTTCTTTCTTCCTCCCTCCCTCTCTTCCTTCCTTCCTTCCTTCCTCCTCACCCTCCTTCCTTCCTTCTGGGGATTGAACTTCCCTTCAACCTGAAGAATTAGCTTGTTGATCTTATAAGACACCATATTTCCCAAGTTCTACCTTTTTCGTGACCCTCACCACTCACTCACTTCTCCCACAAGGTGGCAGGCTTGACCCAAGGAACAGGCTCCAGTGGCCTCATTGGAGAATTCAGTAGCTGAATGAACTTGCTCGCTTGCCTTGCGCCGAGAGAGCCCTCCCATCAGGACTTGACAACTGGAAAATTCCTGTATTGCATGTCACTAGCTGAGATCTAAGTGCTTTTAGGGAAGCGGATTAGAGTGAGAGCTTCGCACGTGAGTGACACAGGAAGGTGATGTGGCTTGATTGATGGGGACTTTGAAATACGGCTGCTGTTCAGGGAATGATGCAGGTTTAGGGACAGCACAGTTGAACATCTAGAGTAGGCTGTCCGCGTACAAACCGGGTTTAACCACCCAATGTTTCTTCACCCTGGCACAAGACTTTAACTCTTTCTGCCTGACTCACTTTATCCTGGTGCCGGGGAATAGGGGTGCCCTGTTCTGATCTTGAACCTTGCATATGATGACTCCGCAGTCCTTGGTTTTCATTTATGTTAGAAGTAACTCTCCTTGGAGAGAGGGCCATGATTTTAAATTTCCTGTGGGAGGCAGCATTGTCCAGAGAGAAGAACAAAGCTTGGCCAGTAAGGCAGTTTTGCCACTTCAGGCAGGTGGAAGGTACACTGAGCTTCAGACTTCTGCAGCTGAGGGACAAGGGTAGGGCTTTGTCCCTAGGGGTGAGTGGGGTGAATGGGAACTGTCAGTGTACGTTGGTGCCTAGTGGAGGGTCTGGCATGGGGGGAGCACTGTGTGGCAGTGTTGGCCCCCTTTCTTCCTCCAGCTCTGGGAACCTAGAGTCAACCTATCTTGGGTGATATCAGAGGACCAGGAGAGGGTGAGAGGTGAGCTGCAGGGAATGTCTGGTGGCAGACAGGGTGAGTGAGAGGTCTGGGATCTACGGACAGGAGTAGAGTGGGAGGAAAGGGGAGGAAGTGCCACCGACCTTCTGTCCTGATGTTTGTGTCAGAACTCAGCATGTGGTTTGTAGACACCCACCGTGTTAAGTCTCAGGTCCCCATTCGGGGGACAAAGCAGAAAACTGCTATCAGATTAAGATTTCTCCTGCCTTGCAGAAGTTGCTTGTAGAGCTTCTGCCAATCATAAACACACTAAGCCATTCCTGTTTTACAGATGTTTCTGTTTCCATTCACGATCATTCGTTACTGTCCGTGCCCCCAACTCAAGACCACTGGAGACACACTGGGATGGGACCAGAGGGGCTCGCTGCTCTCTGTAAGGGGGGAGAACACACCCCAGGGACTCCCAGGGCAGGAGGGGGTCTGGGAGGACTTACAGGATTTGGGCTAGTCTGGCTCATCTGGGGAGATTTGGGGAAGGTTCAAGGAGGCTGGCTTAGTTTGCTTGCTCCCAGGAAGCAGGGGCGCGGGGTCACTCTGGATATACTCTCTTAATAATTCTTGCCACCGTCCAGGAGGAAGGACGGCCCAAGCAGCAATAGTAAAGGAAGTAGCAGTGGCTCCATCAGGGATGACAAGAGGGCCTGTGGGCCCAGTATTGTGGGCGGGACGCTGTTCTTGTATGTGCCCATGTCACAGCCCACCGTGTCCTGTTGAGTTGGAGACACGGAGGCCCAGCCGGGAGGCCAGGCCAGCTCCAAGGGTCAGGGACTGTGCTGCTTCTCTGCTCTTTCATCTCCAGCATCTTCATCCATGTGCCTTAGCCTGGGCCGGAAGGTAGAGCAGCTGGGCCATCAGGGAGGGCTGCCCCCTAGGAAAGGAGGAGGGCCATGGACTGGCCCACTCTCCTTGTTGCCTGGACCTCGGGGTGGACGGCTGGCCACAGGGGCTAAACAGAGACTCAGTTCTTGAGTGCCCTTAGTGTTCAGGATGTCCTTGACCCAAGGCTTACTTTCAGGAAATAAATTCAGAATCTGTGAGGCACGGCTCCCTGGAGAATGCTGTAAGCTGTAGAGGTCTCTGTGGAGTGAAATGAGGACGCTTCTCACCTAGGTCCTTCCGCTCTTGACACCTGCAAAGCCCCTTGGTGACCTGACCCAGTGTTCTGGGCTGGATTCTAGCACATGGCCCATGCAGGAAGGAAGGCAGGCCCAGGGGGCTTCTCAAGGTGGAGCATCCTTTCCTTGTTTCACCTGAGCCTCTTCATTACCTGTCACCTTGACCTCGTGTGCAAACTTTGATGCTGGGTACGGTGTGACTTGGCAATCTAGTCTTGCTTAGGGATTCAAGGAAGTGGTCTGCAGCCTTAGCCCCCTGCCATGCCCATCACGTCGTTAGAACCCAGCATATGGTGTGTAGACACCCACACTACGCCTTTCCTGGTTATGTGGCATTCTTAACTGGATAAGGGATGAGAAAAGACACAGCGCAGCCAAAAGACAGAGGGGGAAAGGCACAGAAATACCAGGCGGCGGGGTCTCCCCTTCCCCTTCTCCTTCCATCCATCATATTCCACAACCTGTCTTTCTTTTCTTCTTACAGAGGATTGAACCCAGGGGTGTTCTACCACTGAGCTACAACCTCAGCCCTAAGTACTTATTTATTCATTTATTTATTTTTGAGACAAGATTTTACTAAATTGCTCAGACTGGCCTCCAATTTGCAATCCTTCTGCCTCAGCCTCTTAAGTCAAGGCGTGAGTAACCTTGTCTGGGTTAGCATCTTCTAAAATGTTCCCATTTTCCAAGACCTTCCAGGAATCTCAAACATTTGATCTAATTGCACAAGCAACTTAATAACAAAATGAAAATTTTGTTATGACCACATTGTTATATATGCTTACTATAGAAAAATTGAAAACAT
The DNA here is from genome assembly GCF_052094955.1 of Ictidomys tridecemlineatus. Taxonomy (NCBI): domain Eukaryota; kingdom Metazoa; phylum Chordata; class Mammalia; order Rodentia; family Sciuridae; genus Ictidomys; species Ictidomys tridecemlineatus. The sequence continues at coordinate 10,612,030 of NC_135485.1, forward strand.
AAGGATGAAAAGAGAAGGTCACAAAACAGTCTTTATACTCTCAGTATCCAGAGATAACTATCCTTCAAACACACTTTGGTTACTGTGGGATTTCTTTTTCCAGTTTTTAAAATTGGTTGTGATCAGACTGGATCTTTAATCTTTAAAAAAATTAAACTCCATTTTTTAGATCATTTGCATAATAGATGAATCTATTTTTGCCAAAAGCAAACAACATATAAAGATACGGAGTAAATGTAGATGTTCCCCTCATTCTCCTTCACTCTAACTCACAGTTGGGGGCACATTTTTTTTTCTATTTTCTGTAAGTTTACTTTTTTTTTTTACTTAAATGTAAACTACCATTTCTCAGCTTTCCCAAGCTCTGTGTAAGTACATTGTTATAAAGTTATCAGTGTATATCCTGCTGAACAGAGTCACCTGACCAAACCATCCTCTTTGCTGGCTGCATTTGGAATCACAGTGGAACCCACCACATGCTAGAGAGTAGCTGAAATCAAACCCACGGTGGTTATATGTAGATGGGTTTCTGTTTCTAGCCTCTATAGTAGACAATGTCCCATTTCTTTTTATTGTGTTTTCAAGTTTTAATGCCATGGGCAAATCCCCAATGTGCCGATTTTAATGAGTTTTTTTTTTTTTCCTTTTCTACTGCTCTCTGTCTTAGCCATGAGTCCCTTGAGGACAGAAGTGATATGTAGGCGTCCTTATAGCCCCTGGCATGAGGCTGACAGTGGGCCCTCAGCAAATGTGAAATGAAAGGATGGGTGCAGAAACAACCCCAGTGCACATCGACTGCTGCATGAATCAGCAGAATGTGGTGCCTATACACCAGGGTAGATTGCTCAGCCTTAGAAAGGGAGGAAATTCAACGCACGCTGCAACGTGGATGCACCTTAGAATGTCATGCTGAATGAAACCAGCCAATCCCAAACAGGCAAATACTACATGATTCCACTAATATGAATCTGCTTGAGTCGTGAAGTTGATAGGAACAGGAGTTAGAATGGTGGGTGCCAGTGGCTGGGGATAGGAGGCGTGGGGAGTTAGTGTTTAGTGAGTTAGGGTTTCAGTTTTCTAGGTTGAGAAGAAGTCAGGAGATTGGTTGACAAACAATGTGAATGTATTTAATAGCAATGAACTTGAAACTTAAGAACAGTCAAGGTAGGGCTGGGGGATGGAGCTCATTGGTAGAGCACCTGCCTAGCGTGCAGGAAGCCCTGGGTTCTATCCCAGGACCACAAAAACAAAGAAATAAGAGCCACCCAGGCTTGGTAGTGCACTTCTATAGTCCCAGCAACCCATAAACTAGTGTTATTTATTTTTTTACTATAATTGGAAATATAAAAGAAACGGGGGAGGTATGGAAGTAAAACAGTATTTCTATTTGCTTAGACTTGGGTAGTTTTCATTTTTTCCTCTTCAAATTACAAAGTCTCAAGCATAGAAATAGTGGGCAGCATGTCCTATCTTTTTCATTTGCAAATATACTTAAATGGGAGACCCCATGTGAGAAAAGTTCAGATTTTCTTTAAGGAGCCACATGATCAGCAGTCCATGGGCAGGGAATGTGGACACACTCTTATTGGTGGTGAGAGCAAGGAGCCGGGGCATCTGCACCATGGAGTATGAACATCAGCAAGAAATATTTTTTTTAACAGAAAACTTTTGGGGATGACCAAGTTTTAGGATCTTAATCTGAGTAGTTCAAAATCATAGTACAAATTATCTTTTTCCTTTAGAACCATCTCGGGGGCTTGCCTTAGTCATTAGGAGCCATGCCTGGGATGGTCCCCACCTGAGAGAGCCTTAGAGTTGAAAGTATGGGTTCAGGATGTGGATGATCCAAGGATCAAATTCTGGCTGGGATACTTATGGAGTCTTGGGCAAGTTATTTGGTTTTCTGGATTTATAAGTTAAAGGAAGATAACAATGATAGGTCTGTGTAAATAAGAATCCAAAGAGTTGCCAAAGAAAGGCACGGCCAGACACCCACCTGAAGAAAGCCCCGGTCAGTGTTAGTTGTGTGGCTGTCATGGTCCCTGCAGAGATGAGGTGTTGATGACTAAGTGGAGGGCTGTGGGCAAGCTGGAGTAGAGGGAGTGGTGGGAGGTGGAGGGGGAGGTGGTGGGAATCAAAGAACACGGGAGAGTGCTGGGGAACCAGGTCAGTATCAACAGAGCCGCCCAAGGACTAATGCTGGCCTTGAAGAGCTGGGCGCAGTTGGGCCCACCACTCTGTCTCTCTGAACTTCCTGTTTGTCACTTGTGAAATGAAAGGGTCCATGAGATCCCTTGTCTTCAGTCATTGCTGACTCTTAGAATCACTGAGGAGAACTTCTCATAAAATCTCAGGATCCTTTCTCGTCCACTGTCCCATTCTGACTTGGTGGGTCTGACCCAGGAACTTTGTTTTTCCCAAACTCTCCAGCTGATGCTCAAGTGTGGCCAGAGCTGAGGACTTCTGGACTGATGCAGTGCTGCTGGCCAAGGCGGGACTGAGCCTCCGGGCACCGACTAAGCCCTCGGGAACAGCGACTGGGCCCACAGTTGCCGACCCACAGCCTCCTTCTCCCAGGCAGCAGGCATCCTTGGAACTCTCTTGACCATGGCTTCCAAGTTAGGAACAGAAAGAAAAAAAAAATTATATATATATATATATATATATATATAATAAAGAAATGACTCCTGACCCTTCCACCCTGCTTCTTTGATCAGAAAGATCAGCTGCCATCTCCGTCCACTGCAGTCCTGGTTCCTTTCAATTTCAGTGCATATTTAAGTCTGACTTGTACATCTGAGGTGAAAAATGGTCTCGTAAGACCTGTCTCCAAGCTCCTCATCACCTTCCACGTTTGCTCTTATTTGTGGGACACACAGGAGGCCCTGGTCCATTGGAAGGAGAGAGGAAAGAGAGTCAGTTAATGCTTTTCCAAGGTCACCTTCAACTCCAATGCTCCATAACTTGGCACCTTTTAAACAAGGAACTGTTAAATTTTTAATCTGTGTTTTTTTTTTTTTTTAACCATTGTGATATAGTTTCCTGAACTGAATGTCTTTACACCTAAAACGCATAGAAGCAATTTTGGAGCTGTGTGTGTTTGGGGTGAGTAAATAACCTTACACACCTGGAAACATCTGGTACGTGGCAAGTACTCTGTGTGGTCATTTCTCTTTCCTGCCAGATGTTTTGCAGTGGAAAATTCTTATGCCTTAATCTTTGTCTTCCGTTGTGCTGAGGAAAGACATAGGAGAGTTTTATGAGAGAGCTGGAACCCAAAACAGGAAGTTCTTGAGATGACCACTGCATTAATAAATGGAATGAAAGCGTAATCCCTTAAGCAAAGTAGCCGCCAAAACACCATTTCTTTAAACTGCCCATAATGGTGCCCCATAAATTTTGAATGACACTGAAGTGCAAAGTGTTATTACTTTTTTTCACCTTAGATATATCAAACATATGGAGAAAGACAGGTCGACAATAGTTTCCTGATACCACTTTCATGAAGCTGAGATGTCCTGCCCAGACATTGAAAAGAAAGTTCTGTTGAATTTTGCATCTCATAAAATACAGTGGTTCTCAAGCTAACAGGGCATCTGAATTGCCTGGGGATTTTTTTAGAGTCCCACCTCTACATTGACTGCAATGACCCTATTTCTTTTATTTTTGATTCACACATAGTAATTATATGTATTTATGGGGTGCAGTGTGACATTGCAATGCAAGTATACAAAGTGTAATGACCAGATCAAAGTAACTAGCATGTCTTTCACCTCAGAAACTTATTATTTCTTTGTGTTGGGAATCTTCAAAGTCCTCTTTGTAATGATTTTAAAATACACAAATTAACTGTTATTAACTGTGGAGTACTACTGTGTTGTAGAACAGTAGAAGTTTCCTCAGATCTGATTACATGCACCCTGCAACCACCCTATTTCTAAATAAGGTCACATTCCAGGGTACTGGGGGTTAAGACTCCAACTTGCTAGTGGGGGCTGGGCACAGTGGATCCCTTACACCATCCTTATGAGTATGAGGTATGAGGTGTCATCTTGTGGGTTTCATTTCCAGTTGCCTAGTGACTAATGAGGTCGAGCACTTTACATGTGTTTCTTGGTGAATTTCATATCTCTGATGGGAAGATGTGTATTAAAATTCATTGCCAGTTTGTTAATTGGGTTAGCTTTTTATCATTGATGTGTAAGAGTTTTCAATTATTTTGGATGCTAGTTCCAAATCAAGAATAATATATGTGAAAACATTTTCTCCATTCTGTGAACTCTGTGTTCACTAGGGTGAACAAATGATGTGAACAAAGTACTTGTCCTTGGATATACATCAGTTTTCAGTTTTCATGAAGTATGACAACAATAGTTTTCTCTTGTCACTGTGCTCTGGGTGTCATAGCTAAGCAAACATTGCTTAATCTAAGGTTATAAAGATTTTTATTCTGTGTCTTTTAAAAATAACTTTAGTTACATATTTGTGAAGTTCGTGGGCATTACTTCTTCAAGAACAGTTTCTCCTGCCTCTTTGTCTCCTCTTCTTCTGCAGTTCCCATTATGCTTGTGTCTCTGATCTCAAGTTCACTGATGTCTTCTCCCAGCTCAAATCTGATGTTGGCCCCTCCAATGAAATGTGCAGTTCAGCTAGCTGCTTTCAACTCCAGACTTTTTCTTTATTAAAAAAAAAATCACAATAATTCCTATAGAGTTTTAGCTATTCCTTATTTGGGGAGAATTTCTTGTCATTTCTATGGATATTTGATTCTCCAGTTTTTCTTTCTAAGTTTTTTTGTCTTAATAGCTCCAGTGAGTGACGCTACCTTATGCACTTGCTTTTATATAATTGCAGGGATTGTTTTCGTGAACTCTCGGTAGGTAGTTTTATTCACCCAGACTGAACTCAGTCATGTCAAAGAAAGCCAAGTCCTGACATGGGCTTTTCAGCAAGCATTTAGACAGATCCAATAGTGACAGTTCTCTGGGGGTGGGGACATTTGGGGAGATCAGTGTTGCTCCACACCCCAGTGGCTGAAGGCTGTTTTTTCATAGGTAGAAGAGCTGTTGGATTTCAAGGCTACATGGAACTGGGGAGAGTGAGATGTCAGTAAGCCAAGTTAACAAGCTGCAAGGCTCACTATTCCACCAAGATTTCATCTAAAAAAAAGAAGAGAAAAAAAAGAAAAAGAAAAAACACACTTCTTGGATTATTGCGAACTTTAATTTCCAGAGTTCTGAAAAATTGGTTGGTGATAATTCTTGCTAGTGTTCCTATTGCTTTTATAGAGGAGCAGAATTTTGAAGCTCCTTACTTCTCCACTTCAGAAAGTGAGATCTTCTTTAAATCATACATATATTTTGAATCACAGGAATCATATTTGGTCTTCCACTCAATCCGCAAGCATTATGTTGAACCTAGTGTTAGAGGCACTCACGTGCTAGGCAGATTGGCCTGTTTGTAGCTAGCTTTCCTTTGAAGCAGGATGAGTTAGAAGTAAACCATGGGGGAGAAGATTTACTTGTCCACAGGGGAGCAGGGGGTTCCCTAAGGAAAGGGGCCTTTAAGGTGAGCTATGATTTAAGAAGTCCTTAAACCAAGGGTGAATGACGGCTTCACACTCAGTTATTCCTCATTGCAGGAGAAGCACACGTGGGTCAGGAGGCTGCCCAAATTATGGGAACAGCAGAGTCACATCCTCAGGGCTTGCTCACAGCAGGGCCTGGGCATGAAGTGTGGCTAAGCTTCAGCAGGCAGATATGGCAAAGGATAGGATTGCAGACAGTGTGCGAAGAAACGGGGAAGCTCAGGGAGAGGTCAATGAGGAACTGGGACTTTTCTGAAGGCAATAGGCATCTTGGAACATTTTTATACAGTGTGAAGTGGGGAAAGAGAAAACTAGGTGTCTTTGCATGATCTTCTCAACTTCCTCTAACAATTAGTCCACGGAGCACTAATGACCGACTCCAGCTCTGGCACCCAGATCTGAATCTTGGCTCTACCACCTTGCAGACTGTGTGAATGAGGGAAGGTCATTTGGACCTCACTGAGACTCAGTAGGGAGGTTAGTTCTACCTCACAAAGATATTGTACAGGTCAGGTGAGATGATGTGAACAAAGTACTTGGCACCCAGTAGTTGCTTCCTAAATGATGTGAACAAAGTACTTGGCACCTAGTAGTTGCTTCCTAACTATATTTTTTTGTAATTATATATCAAAAAATATTTTACAACTATATCTATGTTTTATTTTATTTTATTTCTCATGACTTATCTCATAGAGATCAAGACTGCCGAAAGATACTGGATGCATTTAAAAGTGCATTTCTTTCCAAGAATCCTTGCAACATCACCAAAGAAGACTACCAACCACTACTTAAGCTGGACACTCAAACTATAGCCTGCAACAAGGTAGGTAACCTGGACAAGGGATTAATTTTTAAATCTGGGGACGGGAGCCAGCAGGGAGAGGTCTCAGGACCAAAGGTGGATTAGAATGAGGGAGGGAAGAGGAAATATTCAGGCATTAGAATCTGGGTATGATTGGTGGGGTTGGAGTTTGTGGGGCGAGTAGGGATCTGAGACATCCTCAGGGTTTAGGATATCTGAGGAAGGAAGGTAAGAGAGAAATGGGCCACAAAGGGAGGAAAGGAGAATTGGCCTCAAGTCGTGCAAAACAAATCTCACACCAAACCAAACACATAAAGGCAAACGTGAAGAACCCAAAATTATATAATTACAAAATTTCCCTTGGCCTTTGATAAGTAACAGATAAATAAATAGTAGACATGCCAATTTTCATTTGAAGAGTGCTTTTCACTTTATTCTTTTTGCTTACAAAGGGCACAGCTAACCCTTACCTTCTTAGGCCTGAGCAGGTGTCTGCATCCCCATTTCACCTGTGAGAAACCCAAGGCTTGGTGAGTTTAAGTGACCAGTGATTGCCCATGTTGGTCAAGCTGGTTGGAGTGTAAATACACAAGACTTGGACCCAGAGAGGCCTGTGTTGTAATACACTCACTATACCAGAAAAGGTCAGCCATAGACACATCTTTTCTAAAGTCAGTGTTTAAGGCAAAAATCCCCCATGCCAGAAGATGTCTTTGTGAAGCCATTAAATCCATCCACAAATTACAGCCAGGCATCCCGGGTGAGTGAGCCGGAGTCACTAGGCTCTTCTCCTTGGTGCACCAAGCACAGTGTTCTGCCCAGAGGAGGTGCTTGGCAAATAGCCCACATGCTCAGAAATTCTATCTGCATTACTTCCTTTAATCTCCCCAGCCTCACATGAGCTTGCTGCAGTCGCCATCGCTACTGTTTTGCAGGAATAGAAAGGAAGGCTTAGCGACGCTTTGCTTGCCCCGGGTCCAATGGCTGATCAGAGGTGCTGACCATCTGTAACAAGGAGCCAGACGCCAGGGCCTCGGTGGTAGCCCACTGCCCTCCACTGCTGCCTGCTAGGGACGAATAGGTTTATGGGGCAGAGTACTGTTCTGAAATTTGACTGCTTTCACTTTTGAGGTAGACCCTTAAAAAAAGCACCCCCCTTCCCACTGCTTTTTATTGGGGTCAGGAGAGATTTGAGGGAAAGTGGGAGAACTTGAGCTTTTTAAGAATTAAAGAGAGCTCTTCTTCCAGAAAACAGCACGTAAGCCAAACAATTTTCTTTTGGCCAATAACTTTAGAAATATTGAAATTCCCTAATGTCTGTTCCAGATGTGATCCCATCCCATGTTAATTATAAGATTTTGATCAGTAGCTTCCAGACTTTTTAAACTACAACTCAAAAAAAAAATCACTTTACATTGTGACCTAGAACACACACACACATCACGCATACACACAAATACACACACAGCCACACTCCCTTTCACACGGAAAGCAACAATCCCTGCCCTTGCTATATGTGATTTGTTGGTAGCTTCTGTTTTCTTTCATTTCAAAAATGTGGACTTTTTTTTTTTTTTTTAACCTTCTAAATTGACCTCGATATGGGTTGTGTTCATTCTTTCTTAGACTCTGTTTTGGAGCAAATTAAAAGACCTGGCCCATCAGTACACAGGGGTGCAGCAGGAGCTTGTCACCCTGGAGGACACGCTGCTGGGCTACATGGCTGACCGCCTCACATGGTGTGGAGACCCCAGCACTTCCGGTGAGGACTGGAGCCACGAGGCATGGCCCAGGGACATACTGGGTAGAGGAGCCTTGTGCTCTGCGAGGGGCCCTGAGGGGCCAGTGTGGAGGGAAGAACACAGCTCCAGCCCTTGGGAATGCATCCCAGGAACAATCTCTGATCCCCTGAGGAGTCAGCGTCAGGTTTGGGGGCTGCTTCTTTGATCTCCTCTGAGAGCTTAAGCAGCCGGCTTCTAAATTCTCGGTGTTCTGCTTTCCATAAGGGCATCCTTCAGCACCAAAGAATTCTAGAGCAGGGTGGGGCCTCAGAGGGACCCATGTACCTGTGCCGCAGAACCCCGGGGTGGCTGCAGTGGCCCCTTCCTTCTCAGGCTGGTCTGGCTTTGCTGTCATCTCTCAGCTGTGGCTTTTTCCTGCCCAGAAAGACCCAGAGTGCCTTGCCGTGGAGAGGTGTTCTCTACTCACTCAAGCCTGTTGAATCTGCTTTCATTTCTTTCTTTTTTTAATTTATGTGGTGGCTATTGTTTACCTTATTCTTCTTATTTTGTTGTTGTTGTTACTTTTGACTATTTTATAAAGCTTATCTTTCTGCAGCTTCTTCGTCCCAGGTTTGCATTATTGTCATTTATAAAAATGAAACCTGCTTACTGAAAAGAATACTTCCGTGTTACAGAACCGGGTAAAAGTCAAAGGCAAAGGTCACCCTGAATCCTTCCCCCACCTCCGACCTCCACATCACTTCTCAAGGGATAACTATTGTCAACAATTTGGTACATATCCTTCCAGAACTTTCCCTATGCTCCTATAAACACAGATGTTTAAAATGTGCACATATGTTCTGCAATTTACTTTATTGATTTTAGGTATAAGAATATCTACATTCTCTCTCTTTCTCCTTTTGAGTTTTTGCCGTGTTAGGGATGGAACATGGGGCCTCACACATGGTACGCAGGCTCTCTGCCACTGAGCTGCATTACCAGACCTTCTCTTGATATTTACAAGCCTTGATGAACAAACAAGCAAAAGCCCTCAACAAAATGCTGGCACACTGAACTCAATGATACATTGTGAATTAGCATCCACATATCAGAGAGAACTTTCTGCTTTGGTTCTTTGGGATTGGCTTATTTCACTTAGCACGATGTTCTCCAGCTTCATCCATTTACCTGCAAATGCCATCATTTCATTCTTCTTTATGGCTGAGTAGTATTCCATTGTGCATATATACCACATTTTCTTTATCCATTCATCTGTTGAAGGGCACCTAGGTTGATTCCATATAGTGAGTTGAACTGCTATAAACATTGATGTGGGTGTATCACCATAGTATGCTGACTTTAAATTCTTTGGGTATAAACCGAGGGGTGGGATAGCTGGGTCAAATGGTTGTTCCATTCCAGGTTTTCTGAGGATTCTCCATACTACTTTCCTTAGTGATTGCACCAATTTGCAGTCCCACCAGGAATGTATAAGTGTGCCTTTTCCCCCACATCCTCATCAACATTCATTGTTGCTTGTATTCTTGATAATTGCATTTCTGACTGGAGTAGTTTTGATTTTCATTTCTCTAATTGCTAGAGATGATGAACATTTTTTCATATATTTGTTGATTGATTGTAATTCTTTGGTAAAGTATCTGTTCAGTTTCTTAGCCCATTTATTGATTGGGTTATTTGTTTTCTTGGTGTTAAGTTTTTTGAGTTCTTTATATATCCTGGAGATTAGTGCCCTATGTGAAGTGCATGTGGTAAAGATTTTCACCCATTCTGTAGGCTCTTTCACGTTCCTGATTGTTTCCTTTGCTGAAAAGCAGCCTTTTAGTTTGAATCCATCTTATTTATTGGTCCTTGATTTTACTTTTTGTGCTTTAGGGATCTTGTTAAGGAAGTCAGATCTTAGGCTGACATGGGGAAGATTTGGGCCTACTGTTTCTTCTATTAGTCGCAGGGTCTCTGTTCTAGTTCCTAAGTCTTTGATCCACTTTGAATTGAGTTTTGTACATGGTGAGAGATAGGGGTTTAATTTCATTTTGTTACATATGGATCCCAGTTTTGCCAGCACAATTTGTTGAATAGGCTGTCTTTTCTCCAATGAATGTTTTTGGTGCCTTTATCTAGTATGAGATAAAAAAGCCCTGGACTAGATGGATTCTCAGCCAAGTTCTACGAGACTTTCAAAGCAGAATTAACACCAATACTCTTCAAATTATTCCATGAAATAGAAAAGGAGGGAACCCTTCCAAATTCATTCTAGAAGGCTAATATTACCCTGATACCAAAATCAGACAAAGACACATCAAGAAAAGAAAACTGCAGACCAATATTCCTGATGAACATAGATGCAAAATTTCTCAATAAAATTCTGGCAAATTGCATACAAAAACTTATTAAAAAGATAGTGTACCATGATCAAGTGGGGTTCATCCCAGGGATCCAAGTTTGGTTCAACATACAGAAATCAATAAACGTAATTAATCATATTAATGATTTAAAAACAAGAATCATTATGATCATCTTAATGGATGCAGGAAAAGCACTTGACAAAACATAGCATCCCTTCATGTCCTAAACACTAGAAAAACTAGGGATAGTAGGAACATAACTTAACATTGTAAAAGCTATTTATTCTAAACCCAAGGCCAACATCATTCTAAATGGAGAAAAATTGAAGACATTCCCTCTAAAAACTGGAACAAGACAAGGATGCTCTCTTTCACCACTTATATTCAACATTGTCCTTGAAACTCTAGCCAGAGCAATTAGTCAGAAGAAAGAAATTAAAGGAATACAAATAGGAAAAGAATAACTCAAACTATCACTATTTGCTGATGACATGATTCTGTATTTAGAAGATCCAAAAAATTCCAGCAGAGAACTTTTATAACTAATAAATGAATTCAGCAAAGTAGCAGGATATAAAATCAACACCCATAAATCAAATGCATTCTTATACATTAGTGATGAATCCACTGAAACAGAAATTAAGAAAAATACCCCCTTCAAAATGTCCTAAATAAAATAAAATAAAATAAATAAAATAAAATCTTGGAAATCAATCTTAAAAAAAGAAGTGAAAGACCTCTACAATGAAAACTACAGAACACTAAAGAAAGAAATTGAAGAATAACTTAGATGGTGTAAAGACCTCCCAAGCTCCTGGATAGGCAGAATTAATATTGTCAAAATGGCCATACTACCAAAAGCAATATACAAATTTAATGCAATTCCTATTAAAATCCCAATGATATTTTCATAGAACTAGAAAAAGCATTTGGAAATATAGGAGACCCAGAATAGCCAGAGCCATCCTTAGCAAGAAGAGGGAAGCCAGAGGCATCACAATACCAGACCTTACTATAATACAGAGCCATAATAATAAGAATGGCATGGTATTGGCACCAAAACAGACACATAGACTATTGGTACAGAATAAAAGACACAGAGACAAACCCACATAAACACGGTTATCTCATACAAGACAAAGGTGCCACAATTGTTCAGAATTTTTATTAATTCATGATTCAGTTGTTGTAGTTTGTATTTGTCTAGGAATTGATTTCTTCTAGGTTATGCACTTTGTTAGTGTGTAATTGTCACTAGTAGTCAGTTATGAGCATTTATATTTGTGGTAACAGTTGTAATGTCTCCTCTTTCACTTCTGATGTTGTTTATTTGAGTCTTTTCTTTTTTTCTTAGTCTAGATAAATGTTTGTTGATTTCATTTAACTTTTTTAAAAACCAACTCTCAGTCTTATTGATTTTCTCTATTTCATTTATTTCTGTTCTGCTCTTTATTTTATTTCCTTTCTTCTACTAACTTTGAGCTTAATTTGTTAATTCTTTTTCTAGTTCCTTGAGACATAACACTAAATTATTTATTTGAAATCTTTCTCCTTTTGCTGTTATTTTGTTTTTGTGGTGCTGGGGATTGAACCCAAGGCCTTGTGCATGGGAGGCAAGCACTCTACCCACTGAGCTATATCCCAGCCCTTTCTCCTTTTTGATCTAGGCATTTATTGGTGTAAATTTTCCTCTTAAAACTCAGATTGATGTGTCTCTTAGGTTTGGGCATGTTATATTACTGTTTTCATTTATCTTGAGATATTTTTAGTTTCCCTTTTAATTTTTTCATTGTTTGATGGGTTGTTCAGGACCACGTTGTTTGATTTCTATGTTGTTTAATTTCTACATAGTTGTGAATACATATGTATTTTCTCCTGCTAATGATATCTAGTTCATATCACTATGTTCAGAAAGACTGTCCTCCAGGTCATACAAGTCTAGTGTCAGTGCTTCTCCAAAATGCACAGAGGTGGGAGCCTCCCCGTCTGGGTGGTTATTGAGAGGCTTCTTGACTGAGTGGAACCACGGCTTGACTTCTAGGCCAAGCAGCTCCACTCTGCTTCTCTAAAACGGGAAAGCATTTCCCTGCCTACCTGGCATTGTTGGTGTGTGCTGTGAAGCTGGGTATGGGGATGCTAGCTTTAGTCCCTAGACGGCCAGTATCCCCTACCCAGCCTCAGAGCACACACCAACAACACCAGCCAGGCAGGACAATGCTTCAAGCTAGGTTAGACTTCCCCGTGTGGTTCAGAAGGTGAGCAGCTCAGCTCTGCAGGTGGGCTGTGAAGTTGGCTGGGAAACAGTTGGTAGAGATACTGAGGTGCCACCGAGACTCATGTGTCAGCCTATGACTCTGTCTTCTTTCTTTGTTTCCACTTGACCCCAAATGATCCACCCCTGCCTTTACCCTCAGTGTTACCCATGAGGGAAGCTGATGACGGCTTCTAGTTCTTTTGTTACCCTGCAGAAACCATTAGCCCAGGACAAAGCTCTCCATCTGTCGTGCTGACCTGGGAGGGGTGGCATAGTTGAAGTGAGACCATTCTTCTCAGAACCCTTCCAATGCAGTTTTCCTTCAGCTCTGAGGACGATGTGGGCATTGCAGGCTTGTTTCCAAGTACTGGAGCCTTTGAGAAGATGTTGTGGTCTTTAGATTGATTGAACTTTCTGGATGGGGGAGTGGAGCCCGAGACTTCTTATCCTGCTTCCTTGCTGCTGTCTCAGGGCCATAGATAGTTCTGGAGTCAGAGTAGTTCAAGATCCAGGCACTGGCAGACTCAGCATCCAGCGAGAGCTCTCCTTCAATCCAAGATGGCGCCTTGATGGTGCAATTCTACATGGTAGAAAGAAGAAGGGAAATTTAAAAATGTTTCCATATTCTGACTTAAGTTTTTTCTCTAAATTTTTTAACCTAATGTAGTTTTACTTCATTTGTTTGCTTTACAATAGTGTTCTTACTTTATTAGCTTCTAATCTTTTTTTCTTTTACTTAAAGATATACTTCTCCAAGCTCTGCTACTGTCACCACATGGCCATCTTCTCTCTGTGTATCTCTCTCTTCTCTCTGTCCAAATTTCCCCTTCTTATGATGATATCAGTTATAACTGGATTATTTCCCAGTAGCACAAATGACATCATCTTAATTGCACTGTAAAGATCCTGTTTCCTTGGGGCTGGGGATGTGGCTCAAGCGGTAGCGCGCTCGCCTGGCATGCGTGCGGCCTGGGTTCGATCCTCAGCACCACATACCAACAAAGATGTTGTGTCCGCCAAGAACTAAAAAAAAATAAATAAATATTAAAAATTCTCTCTCTCCTCTCTCTCTCTCCTCTCTCACTCTCTCTTAAAAAAAAAAGAAAAAAAAGATCCTGTTTCCAAATAAGATCACATTCACAGGTACCAGGGGTTAGGACTCAACATATCTTTGGGGAGGACATAATTCAACCATAAAAAGGTAGAAGTAACACATCTATAGGGAAACAAAAGTCTACCCATCAGAAGGTCGAAGAAGAATTGTGTTTCTTCAAGTTCAGATTGGAACAGGCAAATACCACAATTCCTGACTTCTGGGATACAAGAAAGGAATCTAGATCCTGTCTTCATACAACTTCTCTACCTAATTGACTTAGTTCAATTTGTATTGTTAGAGCAAAGTACCTGAGGATGGGTGCTTTATAAAGAAAAAGAAAAAAAACTTTAGGTCAGCCTCCATCTGGCAACCACAGGGTTCTTCCTAAAATAAAAGTGTGATTGTATCTGTCCCCTACTGGAAGCCTAAAATGTTCTCTTTTTCCTCTCAGGTAATGTCTGAATTCCTTGACATGACCTGACTGACCTCTGTTTTTAATGTCTCGTCCTCCCTCATTCCCTTTCTCATTTTTGTTATTTTATTGCTATGACCAAAATGCCTGATGTAAATAACTTAGAAGGGGAAGATTACGTTGGTTCATAATTTCAGAGATTTCCGTCTGAGTTCAGCTGGCTCCATTGCTTTGGGGCTGAGGTGTAGCAGAACAGCGATGGCAGAAGGGAATAGAGGAGGAAAGTGGCTCTGTCCATGGCAGCCAGGAGTGGGGAGGAGGATAGAGAGAAGAAGGGCATCAGGACGGAAAATAGCCTTCCATGGCCCTCCCTAGTGACCTGCATCCTCCAACCATGCCCACCACCTACCGCTTCCACCCCCTCCTGGGAGTTTGTTCAGACATCAATGGATTAATCCACTGATGAGGTCAGAGCCCTCATGACCCAATCACACCCCAAAGGCTCCACCTCTGAACATTGCTGCACTGGGGACCAGGTCTTCAGCACAGAGGCTTTGGGGGAACATTCCAGATCCAAGCCATAGAGGTCCCTTTACTGCTGTGAACCCACTGGGCTGTCCTGCCTTAGAGCTCTGTTCCTCTGCACACGTTCTGTCTGCATGGAGCCTGTCTGAAGATGCCTATTCTTCCTTCAAAACAAAGTTCAACGTCAACCTTCCTGGGGGTGATGCCTAGTCCCTGAACCAGGCATGGTTGTTGGAAGTCACTCCATCCTGTGCTCTCTGAAGGCAGGACTCCTAACTAATTCACCTCTCTGTCCCCAGAACCTCATCCCCGTTAGATGCATTAAGGCAGACATCCTTGAGAGAAGCATCACAGGCCCTGTGCATCCCATGCCCTGTGTCTCCTGCCTCACTGAGGCCTCGGCCTCTCTTGATGGGGTGCATACAGAAATTCGCCTCTGAGGCCATCTGAGCCCCAAAGTGCAAGGACTTACGGAGGCAGGGAAGGAAGCTCTAACAAAAGAGAGTTGTCAGGAAGCAGAGAAGTGATTGCTGAGAGCGACCCCCGAAGGCCTGGCGTCCCCTCTCATTCTTCCCGGACTGGGGGATAGCAGTGGGGGCTTTTCTCTGCTGGGTGAACGTTCACGGCCATTTCCCAGAATGATGACTCAAAACCCGTCACTGTGTTCCCGTCTGGGATTTGGAGAGTAAGGTAAGGACTTGGAAGGGATTCAGGGGACACTTAGTTAATGAGGTCGATTTGTGTCCATTCTCCAAGCCTCTATTTGGCAGGGATGCTGCTGGAAAACTGCTCCGCAGGGACTGACCAGAGAAGGAAGGAACTGATTGACATGCTTCCTTGTCCACTTTAATGATTCTCTGTAAACTATGATTTTAGACTTGAACTATCAATCTTGCCCTCACTGGAGGAATGACTGCAGTAACAACCCTGGGTCAGTGTTCTGGAAAGCGATTTCCCAGAAGGTGAGTACCCAGTCATGAAATTCTAGAATTCTGAGACCAGAGAACTTGAGGATGTCATCCAGTCAGTGAATGGTTTCAACACCTTTTTGGGTCACAGATCCTTTTAGGACCAAAAGTGTAGGATTCTTTCCGGAGGAAAAGGTTCAGAAGCACATGCCAGCAGATTTTCACACACAGTTTTAGAACATTCGTGGAGGGTCTATGGGGGCTCCAGTTGAATAATTCCTGATCTTATCCAGTTTTTAGCTGTGGGTGCCAGGAAGCAAGGGCTTGGTTTAATCCTCTGACATAATGATTAGATTCCTAGGATCGTTTTCATAATCTACACTTATAGACCACATGCATTGTGCTTGACTCTTGACATGAATTAAAATGTTCCTTCTCACAAAAACTCTATGGAGGAAAAAAAAAGAACCCTGTGGAGTAAGTACCATGGGTATCGAGCCCATTTTACAGATGATGAAACCGAAATGCAAGTTCATAAGTAATCTACTAAATGTACAGTTAGCAAATGATACATTGAGCATTTATCCTAAGTCTTCTGACTTTAGATCCAGAACTTGGCTTAAGAAACACTCACCACCACCCTCACTCCCTATTTCTGACTTCACTTGAAGCTAACTGGGCTTTTTTTTTTCTTTTTTTTTTGAGTTGCTTCTTTGCAAGTTGGACAAGGAAAAACTTCTTTGCAAGTAGAAAAGAAGGGGAAAAAAGGAAAGGAAAAATAAGAAATAAAAAAAGAGAGGAATTAAAACTAAGTATAATATTTCAGAATTAAACGTAGACATTTGAGGAGCTAGGGAAAATGGAGACTTGTATGTGTTAAGTGCACATGTTGTGGTCCGTTTATGCTGCTGTGACAAAATACCAAAGAGTATGTAATATATAAGGAACACACATTTATCTTGCCAAAGTTCGAGAGGATGGGAGGTTTAGGGTCAAGGTCCGGTGGAATGGATATCTGCTGAGAGCTGTTCTTGGCTTCCAAGATGGTGCCTTGTTGCTGTGTCCTCACATGGCAGAAAGCAGAAGGGCAAGAAAGCACTAGCTAGTTTCCTTGAGCCCTTTTAAGAGAACTGTCTTCCCACGCGTGAGGGCACAGCTCTACGGTCTAATCACCTCTTAAAGGCCTGCCTCTTAATATTATACACTGAGTCTTAGTTTCCAATATATGGATTTGTGGGGTGGGGGGATTTAGGTAGGGACAAACACGCAAAGCATAACACTATATTTGTGAAAATCCCTGATGTGTCTTTTTGATGTCATTCCCATCTAGTTCTCCCAGAAGGAAGTATGAGAAGGAAAACATTTCAACTTGGGTGCATCCTTAATTATTCTGACCTTCAGATTCCTCATTTGTCAAATGGAGGTCAAAATAAGCCTGCTCCATTGGGTTGCTGCCATATTTAAATAAAATGTCACTGAACTTTTAAGTAACTTGGAATTCATCCACTTAATAAATATTTGTTAAGGACCTACTACATACCATAACAAAATAAAGGGCACTGTGGAGTTTTTGTTTGCTTAATTTTTCTGAGAATAGTTTCTTTTTATTTCATTGCTATATAATGTGTTTCAGGACAGGGCTAATATTAAAAACTCCCAAAGCCATGTCATGTTTTGAGTGCTTGCTTATGTTCCCACTCAGTCCTTGGTGCCAGGAGTACCGAGGTGAAGAGGATCAGAGGCACCTGGCGAACCACATAGACACCTGAGCCTTTATCTTTGCCAAATTTTCATGGGTGTGTGTAGATGGCCCTTTGTACCTTTCTTTTCTTTTCTTTCTTTCTTTCTTTCTTTCTTTTTTTTCTCTTTTTGACAATAGCAGCAGCACTTCTTGGTACTTCAAGCTTTTGTCTCATCTCCTTATTTCCAAGTAATGTGATTTTGAGGCACATTGATCCAACATTTCCCTGGTGGGGCGGTGGAGGGGGGGTAACTTGAGAATTATACCTTGAGAATTCCATCTTGGGTGGCCCAGGGTTGGTACCCGTGAGCATGCTTTTGAGTTGGTACTTGTGATTAGTCACAACCACTGGGCCTTTGTGCCTCTGCTCATGAAGGGAGGACAGAGAGGCATTGGATTTCACAGTCCAGTTTCGGATCCTTCAGTGGAGCCAAGGTCACCTGCAGAGCAGAGTCCAGATTCGTTGGCAAAGCATTCGTGGTGCCTCCCAAACTAACTTTATACCCAATGTCAGTGTCCACAAGTGCTCTTAGACCCCTAGGCCTTTCCCTTCTCAGCTGCCTTCACCTGCTGATGAACCCTCCTCCTTGGCTCACCACCTCGCTGACCTGCACAGCCCTGTTATTTCCTCGTCTCCTCCACAGAGCAAGCAAGCGCTGGCTGCTTCTTTCCCTCCCTCTTTTCCTTCTTCAGATTTTTACTGAGTGTCCACTCTGTGTCATGCAGCAGGTACACAGCACCCAGGGCTATAGAGGACCCCTGGCTCTCCGTTCTCATGGAGCACTCAGTACTGGGAGCTAAATGCCACTGAGCTCATTATTACAATGTGAAGGGACATCGATGGGGTCAGGGTTCAGAGAGGGGCATCTGAGCTGGTGCCAAGGTCCGCCATGTCTCCTGGGAAAGCCTAGAGGTTGCTGTGCTCATGTTGTTTTCAGCTGAGCATCTGCTGCCTGGAGAGACACCTCCTTGCTCAGTCACATCTGTCTGTCCAAACCCCCTTTCTCTTTGTGCCTTGTCAGGCCTCAGAGTCATCTTCTCTTCTTGGTTCTCTTTTCCCTGATGTTCCCCTTTCCTTTCCTCCTGCATCGCCCACATTGCTCCTCCTAAGTAAAATGACACAGTCACAGTGCTGGATACTAGGAAGACACCCTCATCTTTCTCCTCCAGGGACATTCTCCCTTCTCCCCTGGACTTCTGAATTCGGCACTGCTAAATTCAGCAGCCCTGTGAGCATAAGACTTCCTTGTTCAACAGTTTGTTCAAATGGTTGAAGACCCCACTGTGAAGGAAGCCTCACACCCCCAGTGGCGTGGAGTGGAAATCCTCTAGACTGGGCATCCTGTGCAGGACCAGGGAGACTGTTCCCTCCCTAGCCAGCTAATAAATGCCATGCATGGTTTTAGAGGGAGTCGCTGGGGACTGAGGACTAAGTTTACATACTGAGGAGTGGGGGGAGCATGATTATCATTGTTTTAAGTTTGCAGAAGCTGCCTGTGGTGTGGTCCAAGTGATGCTCAACGGATCCCTCACTGAACCCTTTGACAAGAACAGGTAATTGTTTCTTTGTATCTTATTTGCAATGGTTGGCCATGGCCTCCTGTGGGATATTCCACCGCTAGAACGATTGTGCTTTTTATGATTCAGACCAGTTCTGAAGATTTGCGCTCAAAAAAGGCAAATATTTTGTATTCTCTGAACATATTTTGTCTTTCTGGGTCACTGCTTTTGTCTAATTTCTCTTCTGTCTGACGTCTTCTAACGTTCCTGACGGCCACTGCATTGTGATGTTTCAAGGCCTGGCGCCATTTTCTCAGCCTCCTCTATCATTATCCTCCACTTCCCAATTTCTACCTGTGTCCGAGCTGCTCTCGGGTGCATGGACACCTGCCTCCCCTCCCTGCTTCTCCCTGTCCAAATCCTCACCATCCATGAATGGCCTGACTCCTCTCTACTCCATGAAGAGGTTGAATCCTAATTCACGACCACTGGGCACATGGGCAACTGGCTTGGGCTCTTGACCTTCATCGTCTCTTTGTGACATTGCCAGCATGACACTGGTGTTAAAAGCCAGGACTCCAGGGGTCATTCCATATGACCTGTGTGGCCTTAGGCAGGGCACCTAACCTCTGGGAGACCCTCTCATGCGTATTTGAAAAGATGATGGTGATGTGACGGTTAACAATAACATGAAAAAATGCCGAGTCCTGGGCCTCACAGAGAAGCCGCTCAATGAGCATTAGCCATTGTTCTCTCATTTAATCTCACCACTCAATTCGGCCACACTCCGGCCTTGTGTTCTCTAATCTTGCCCTAGTGTGGTTATTGGAGAGACAGGAGGCTGAGTTAATTTGCCCTGGCACCATAAGTGACCTAAATTACTTTCCCTCTCTCTCTCTCTATCTCTCTTTTTGTTTTTGTATTTAATTCTACAAAGGAATGTTTACGCTTTCGTCTTCTTCTGACTTCCTCTTCTGTGTGGTTTTGGGTGAAACTGGTAACATTCCAAGATTTTATAATCTGATCTTAGTGATCCAGCTACTTAGAACAGGAATGGCATCTGTCAGAAATTAATAAGGAAGAATTTAGAAATGTGGTTAAGCAGATTATCAGCCTCTTTCAAAGCAGGGCTTCTCAGATTTTGCTGAACATGTGAATCATCCACTAGGCGAAAGCAGGAATAAGATTAACCAGGCAAGAGGGGGCTGAACTGCAGCTCTCACCAGCTTTGTGGTGATGTTCACAAAGTAGATCAAGAGTCACTCTTGAGTAGCAACTAATTTCAAAAATCAGCATGAAAATACAGGCTAAAAATCTTATCTTGAAAATCTTTGTTAACTGGGGGTCATGTTAATAAGAAATGGTGACTGTCTCTAAGGCAATTGCAAGGGTGGAGTCCACCCAATGTGTCCAGCTTTCTGGTTTTTGACAGGAGGTACGGATGTCCTTGAATTTGAGTTTAGGATTGACAATGTTCTTTGTCTCTTCTCTTTTAGCATTTTTGGAAGTGTGGAAATCTTTAATTTGCGCCCAGAGAAAGTTCATACGGTGCAGGTCTGGGTGATGCAAGATATTGGAAAAGGTCCCAGGTACATCTTATTACTTTGTACCCAAGGGATATTTTACATGTCGGCCAACAGAAGAATTCACAGTCTCACGAATACATTGGGAACAGACTGGCTCAAGGAACGGGGCCGTACTCTACATTTAGCTCATCCCAACAGCTAATTTTATCTCCAACAATGGTAACTAACAGTTTCCCACCTGCTCAACTAGGGCCACTTAGAGGTGGACTTCTGCTTCTCCTCTTTATCCGGGGCTTTAGAAAAGAAGCTAAGAGACTCAGGGAAATAACAAGAAGTCTCGTTATTTTAACATTTTCCTCTTTCTTCCTCAGTGATTCATGCTCAGGGTCCTCCTTGAATGAGCTGAAATTGATTGTGAACAAGAGGAATATGACATTTGTCTGTCAGAATAACTACAGGTAACTGACTTTCTTCCTGAAGAAAGGAAAGGGCTACTTACCTCCTGCAGACATTTCATCTTTTCCTGTTCCCTTTCGAGCTAGGAGGCTGGGGGTCTCTCCTGGGGCTTTAAGGGGATCTCAGGTGGTGACCTGTGGCCATCTCTCCTTCTCTTCTTAGCCTCACTTGGAGGATTTTCTAGCCAGTTGCCTTCACCTGGTCACTACCCCCATCCGCCTCTTTCCTCATTGTCACCCTGAAGCAGTGGCTTGCTCTTGAAGCTGACACAGCCTTGGAGGCATATTTTCTGGTTTGCAGAGCAAGCCGCCTGGTCCAGGGCTGGAAACCTGCTAGATGTCAGGGAGCAGAAGCATGTTTTTGCCAAGACCTTTCTCCTAAGTTGTAAAATCCCTGGGATTTGGCACAAATTTACCTGTGAAATTTCCTTAGTTGGGTCTGGGTGTACATGTCTGATCCTTGGTAAGCTTCCACATGGCAATCAACCAAGATCTGTCCTTTTAAAATTAAGAAATGTAAAAATCTTAAAAGAAAGTTTATGTGATCCATGTTTATTGGAGAAAAGTTTAAAATGGCACATAGGTATGTATTTTAAAAGTGACCTATAACTCTTTTCCAAACCGGGACCCCCTCATGCATTTTTAAGTAGTTGTGGCCAATCACATAGGTAGGGATACACTGCTAGAGGCCTCCTTGGAGATTTCCTGGTGTCATAGCTTAGAACAAGACTAAAGCAGGGAGAAAAAGGTTTTCAAAGAATGTAGAAGCTGAAGTGTCAGAATATTTTTACTGTGTCTTCATGTCACCAACCACATCATAAAAGCCGAAGGACAGATTTAAGGGATTTATGCTGATGGCTCTGGTTTCCCAAATGGTGCGAATTCCCCATCAGTCAGCTGGTTCCTGTCTGGAAAGAAGGAAATCCATGAGCACGTGGCAGCTGTTAAACGGAAAGAACAAAGGAGCAACCATGAAGGAAACCCGCAGGCCCCCGGCCAGCTCAGTTACTCAAGGCATTTTGCAAGAAGAAAATGGAGTCTGAGGGCCTAGGAGAAAATGGGGGAAAGAAGACAAGTCTTATCCCCTGTACTCTTCTGTCTTTTTTTTTTTTTTTTCCCTTTCTGACCCTAGTGGCCAGAAGTCCTTTTTGTGAAGACTCATCATCTCCCCTCACTTGTGCTCCAGGTGAGCTCACTCCTGCCTCTGGGGAAAAGGTATAGGCCTGACTTCCACTCGGACTTGGACAGACTGGAGCATCAGATCTTGGGACCTTCAACTGGGGGATCATATTCAAAACCACTGTTTTCTCCATCCAAGAGAATTAATTCCCAGAGATCTAATATATTTGGCATAACTCTTGGAAATACAGAGCTGCAGGACTCCTCACTGTGGCCAAGAGCTGTGTGACTTGGAGGACAGCTGCTTATTTCCAGGGGAACCCAATATGAATGTCCCAGAGATTCACAGACTGTAGTTGAAATCTCTCCATCCCCAATGTACCTTCTGATTTTAGTAAACTTTTGTCTAGGTTTTTCTGTCTAGATATTTAATAAACAAACAGGAGTACAGTTACATTCACATAGGTTAGATTTCTTCATGGTTCTAATATTATCCCCTTATTAAGTCCCACAGAGAAAACACTATTGACATTTGGCTGTATATCCTTCGTGAATTTCCCTTTCTTTCCATACACACATTCACAGTCCTACAGACTGAATTCCCCAACATATGTTTCAACCAGTGAGTGAACAGAGATGACAACTTTTTTGGAATTCCATAAAGACAGTAAGTGCTCAGCCTGCTTCCTCTGGGTGGTGCCCCCTAGTGGCTTGAAGTAAACAAACAACCTTTAGGGCACACTCCTCTGAAACTCCAGAACAGATTCTGTGTCCACCCAAATGCTGCCCCAACTTATGAGAGATGTGTGCATTTTGTTGGAACATCAGATCTGAATATATATGTATTTATGGAGAGAGATCCTCTTAACAGAATAGTTGCTGCTTCTTTTCCACTGTTGAATTTCCCCCAAATCAGAAACTATAATTAAGAACCATATTCATAGTATCATATCATTCATATTATCATTAATTAAAAAAAAAGAAAAACAGAGGTGGCTTCCAAAATCCTAAATGTCCTAAAAAGTTTCCCTTTCCACAGCAGGGTTTCTTTAAGGAAGCAGATCATCTCGTTCCCTAGGATGTATCTATGTGGGGGAGTCCCAGCTGCCATATTAGTGAGGATGGAGTGACCACAGTTAGACCCACTGTGCCCAGCTGGTCATGACAACTGGCTCTAGATGAACCTGGGAGGTCCCATCACAAGGGCAAGTCTCTGCTCTAGAAGGCCGGGGACTCTGGCAGCTGATCTCGAGGATCTCTGACTTCCTTGATTCACATTTAGCAGAACCAAATTTAGCTCTAATTGAATGAACCACTTGGTACTTCTGTCCATCCCAACCCAGCCAGGTGCCAGCTGCTCTCCCTGCGTCCTGTGGCTGTCACTTACCTGTTAGGCATTTATCGAAAGTTTGCTTTATGCAAAGGAAGTGTGGTCCTCTGCCAGTGGCCTCCAGCTGTCTCCCAGGGGGTCCATGACTCCTGTGGTGCCTCTGGTCCTTTGACCTAACAGTAGCTCTGGAAGCTTCTGAAGAGAAGAAAGCAAATCATCCTTAGAAACTTTTTTTTTTCCTATTTAATCAAATAAATTTTATTTAAATAAAACTAAATGGTTTGAGGTATGTGCGTGGAGAAAGCATAATAGAATCAAGGTTGTTTTTCATTTTAATTCATTTACTCTAATCAGGTACATTTGACAGCAGAATATATTTTGATTCACGGTACACAACTGCAGTGCAACTTTTCATTTCTCTGGTTGTACACAATGAAGCGTCCCACCATATGTGCAGTCATACATGTACCCAGGGTAATGACGTGTCCATCTCATTCCACCATCTTTCCTGCCCCCGTGCCTCCCCCTTGAACAATCACATTTCCTCCATTTTTCCCAAGCCCTCCACCCCGCCCCAATATCCTTAGAAACTTTGAACTTCCCTGATCCCAGCGGCTGCTTCTGTGGTTTCTTGAGCATCAGCTGCATTGAAAGTACATGAACAGGTGTTTGTTTTTGCTTCCACATGTACCATCCAACACCTCCTCTTGGTATTTACTCTATGGCTTTACAAGTGAAAGGAAACTCAACTGGGCCACACTCTCCAGTCATTTACTCTGGGACTGGGCCTTTCTCTGTGTCCCTGCAGAGAGGGGCATGTGTGGAAGCTCAGTGGTCGGTGTGTACTTTTGTTGCTGGGAACAGGGCTTCTATCATTGTTGTGTCCAACTGCAGACGAGTCCCACTGCCTCTTAATCTCTTGTCTTGCTTTCCTCTCCTAGGCCCGCCAGGTTTGTCCAGTGCGTGAAAAACCCTGAACACCCATCTTGCAGATCTAAGATCTGAGCCACGGCTGCTTTAGATCTGTGACTCCTTGCAGTAGTCACCCTGTGCAGGACTCAGAAGTCACACTGGAGGAGAGCCAAAGCCTTGGGGAGCATCCTCTATCACTATGTCAACGTGGGAGATGGGCACCTTTTCCCCCAAAGTCTTAAAATAACTTCTGTTGTAGGCATAGTTCTTATTGTGTTCTACTAATAATCAAGAAAAAAAAAACTATGTTATAAGATCAGAATGAAAATTTTATATTAAGTTATTTCCTTTTACTTTTATGTGATCCTTTTATATTGGTAATATCCTTTTTTCCCTATCTTGGGGTGGTGGTTGTGGGGGTTGAATCCAGGACCTTAGCACATGCTGGGCTAGTGCTCTACCACTGAGCTACACCTCAGCCCCTCCTTGCTATTGAATAGTGACTGCGGCAAACCTCTCCTATTAGATCGGGAAAATAAAGAAAATAAATGGGCCAGCCTCTCAGAGACACTACATTTACAAATGGATGCTATTGTCTCATGATCTATTTTTGTTCCCTTTCCTCTGATAGGTCAACTCTAGACCTCATGGTGCTGGGTCATAGTGAGGAAAGTGCTCAGTAGGATTTAAGTCTCAGGTGTACATGGTGCTTCATCTCTAACCCCTTCCACAGCCCCAACACCCATAAATTGGTATTATTATCTTCCTTTATTGAGATGAGAAAATGGGAGCGCAGAGAAGTTGCATGATTATTTAAAGTCAAACATTTTGTATCAAGGTAGAGGCTGGATTTGCACTCAGATCTCTCTAACTCCAAAGTATATATTCTCTTTCTGTCTAGCTGTTAAGATCAAATTGGCAATGATTTATGTTCTTTTCCAACAAATGTGTGTTGGATTAAGTTGAATATAATAGAATCTGGAATGCAATTTTTCTGGGTGGCTTCAAAACAGATTAACTTTTTTCCCCAAAAATCTTCTCCTCCCCCTCATGCTCAGTGTCTCATACATGTAGTAGATAAAATATATTATTTCCTGATACTGGCAATTTATGTTTTCTTAGATCTGTCTTGCTTAGGATTTACCAATTTTATTACTTTCTCAAAGTACTAATCTTTAGCTTTGTTGATTTGTTTTTTCTATTTAATTGTTTTTTCTCTTTTCTTAATTTTTAGAAATATACAAATTCCTTCTAATTTCTCTATTCATTTTCTTAAACAAAACCTTAGATCACTGATTTTCAGCTTGCTTTCTTATACATGTTTCAGTACTACAAATTTTCCTCTGAGCCCTGCTTTAGCTATAGTTCTTAAGTTTTGATATGTCTCCTTTCACTATTATTCCACTAAGAATATTTTCTAATTTCACAGTTATTTAGAAATATGCTGCTGAATTTTCAACATCTGGAGATTTTTGAATTTTTAAAAAATATATGTAATGAATCAGAATAAATAAACTAAATTGAGACAACATGGGAAAAAATTGAGAGTCTGTTAAGTAATTTGCCTGATTTGTTGAAAACAGCATCAATTTGGGCATCAGGCATTTCTGGGTTGTGATCTTAAGCAACATACCTAACCTCCTCTCTTAACTTCAACTTTCTTGCTAAAGATTATTAATTTACCCCAGTAAATTTTGGTGAGTACTAAAGACTATGACAAAAATTGGCAGCCTAGCACAAAAACTGACAAGCCTAGAACAAAAATTGAAAAGCCTAGAACTTTGTATATATCCAATCACGACGCAAGGTGGGCTGCTCTCTGCCTCCCCCTAGTGTACAATCCTGTTTACTTCATGAGTCCTTGCAGCTACGGCCATTGTGGCCAGCGCAGTCTTCAAGAGCCCATTCTCCACATAGGCGTGTCCTCAATGGGAACTTGGTCTCGACTGGACAGGAATGTGGTGTTTGGAACCAGTTCTGACTGAGAGTCAGACTTGCTCCAAGTTTCAATGAGCCCCACCTGCAGAAGGGCTTCAGAAACAGGTCCTTTCCAACCAACCAGACATTAATGTCAACATCTGGAGATTTTTGAATTTTTTAAAAAATATATGTAATGAATCAGAATTAATAAACTCAATTGAGACAACTTGAAAAAAAATTGAGAAACCGTTAAGTAATTCGCCTGATTTGTTGAAAACAGCATCAAGTTTGGTGTCTGATTTGTGGACTTTAACTAGAGTCATTGTTCACCAGCACAACCTTGAAGCGGCTGCCTGTGTCAGAAAGATATCTCCTTCACATCTCCTTCCAAAGATGACATGAGTACTGTAGAAACCAATTTATGAGACATCCCTTAAGAAGAGCCACACTAGTGGTCAAGTTCAGAGCCAATGGAGACCTCAGAGGAAGCTGGCCACAAGGTCTTCACACAGAGCTGCCGAGGGCGCTGGGGAGCTTCAGAGGTGGCTCAAGGGCTGGGTATTGTTCCTCTCGCCACCTTTCGTATCTGTATTTTCATTACCCAGGTGCCCCATCCCTGCTGCTTTTCTCACTCCCTGCAATTCTGACTTTGAGTTTCTTTGCTGTTGACGAAGCAGCCATCTCCAGACCTGAGGACCTGCTCCTGCAAATAGATGCCTATATTCCTCTTCTTATAAGTGACAGCGGGATCACTGGTTGCTTGTAAACTTCCTGTTATACTCATGAACTTGTTACCACCTGTCTTCATACTCCATTACTGTTTGAGCTAGGAAATTTTCTTACCATCCCTCCTTGTACCCACCTTCATAGTTACCCCAAGGCTGTCAAAATGACCTATGCCAGAATGTCGATTTTCTGACTTCCTAAGGCTGGGATGGTTCCCAACCTTATAATGTTTAAGGCACGCTTTCAAATACCATTCTGAAATTTGATGCTGAATACTTGAGGCTGAATAATTACAAGAACAGGTAAGCACATGAGTGTGTGTGTGTGTGTGTGTGTGTGTGTGTGTACGCACGTGCACTTCTATGTATGCCCTGTTACAAGAACAATATCTGTCAGTGCTCAGTAATTACAGCATTCAGCATTCTTACATAACTGGCTAACAAAGCTATCAAATAATTTGGCAAAACATGCTACTTCATTGGCTCTGTCTTGGCAGCTCCTTGTGCCTCTTAGTGTTGTTTGAAACCAGCTCAACCCTGGGCTACGCATTTTCTGTTGCAAAGGATAGTCCCCAGTACCGCAGTGTTGACTGACTTCCTGGGCGCCCATTCCTCTTTACAACAATCCCTAAATCTGTAGCTTGAGTGTCTCGGGAGACTTTGGACTGCACAGGACACTGTTTTGGTTGGTTTTTAAATGGCAATTGGTTACACACACTGGATAATTTTTATGTAGGACAAATAAAAAACATTTAAAATAAAATGGTGACGTACACCTAAAGGACTATGTAACTTTAAAGGTGTTCTATAAAAGCAGTTTAAAACTAAATGTTTTCTACAGTTTTTAAAAGTATACCAAAGCAATGAATTTACTACTGGTCATCATTTTAATATATAATTTTTAACAGTCCATCAAGAACTCAGTAGTAGGAGGCTGGCCTGAGAAGCAGTGTTAGCTGGCCCTCAGCCCACGCACAAAACACAGAAGGCTTTGAACTGCTTCCCGACAGAGCACCCTTGAACTTGATTCGGTAGATACACTGCCCTTCTCATTCCCTGCTCAGAATGCAAGTAGCACAAGGTGGGGAGAACCACCTAATCAAGGGGTGGATGACCCACTGGGCTAGTTCATTAACACCTGTGACTCTCTAGTCTTGAATATATTGAAAACATACAAAAAGAATTATACAAATAATAGAAAAATAATACAACTTCATGCAATTCTTCTTTTAAAAACAGTTGCTTCTGGGCTTGGAGGAAGAACCAGTGAACATATTAAACTATTAATACAGTGCCAAAGACCAGAGGATCTCCCACCCACCTCTGCCCCAAGATTGAGTGAGTCAAAATGGCCTTCTTGCCTGCCCACAGGATCAGAGGGAGGTAGGAGTGGATGTTGAGAGGAGTCAGAGTTGCACCCTGCTGGACACTTGGAAATCTTCACTCCTTTTTCCTTTGAGACACCAAAGAAGGAAGATTATTGCTTTGCTCTTCTAGTAAGAGTCTCAGGCTGAGAATCACACACTGACCCCTCTTTGTTTCCTGTTAAGAAAATTCACCTGTCGCCTTAGAGGATGTGATGTAATGATGTTGCAAAATGTGTGGTTATTAGCAAAGGACATGGTAATTGAGTGTACTAGCAGGTCAAAACATTTAAAAGCTTGATACCAAATGCAGACCTGTCAAGAAAAGGAAACTCAAATTCATTGTATCAGGTACCTCAATAAGTCACACCACCTAGCGATCTCACTGCAACCACGGAATCCAACTTTTACTGAAAGCAATTTTGCTAAAGATGGTCAGGAGCTTACAGTTTCTCCAGGAGGGCAAGAAAACAGTTTGGAAATTAACCAATAACAACACCACCAGATACTACACTGATTGGCCCATGGACCCTTGGCTGTGCCAGAACATGTCCATGGCTGTTCTTGGGAATAGAAGCCACCAACATGGATGATGGAGTGAGTGAGTCAAAGTGGTGACTGTTTTCTTGCTGTGCCAGCCTCAAATCCACAGTTGCACAGATCTGTCTGGCGGTGTAAGAGCTGATATAAATAAAATATTCAGAATAGAACTTAGCCTTTCTGTCTGTAAAATGGGAGCCATACTAATACCCAACTGTAAGCATTGCTCGGAGCATTAAATGATGCATGTAAAATTCTTCCAGAGTGCTGAGCATATATGAAGAGCTCTATCAATGTTAGCTTTTAGAAAATTATTGGAGTCCATTTTTATTATGGAGGAAATTGCTTGACAAACTAACCTGATTAGAAGCTGAGACCCTGAGACCTGGGGGCCGTGGAGAAGAGGGAGGAGATGGCCTTCTTGCCACCCACAGGATCAACCACTATCTCTCCCAAGCTTTGAGTCACCCTAGAAGGCCAGCAATTTCCTCCCTGGAAGAAATGAACCAGGTATCCTAGGACCTGTGATTAAGAGCTGTCTCCCATCCCATCCCTTCTACCTGTGACAAAATGTGGCAAGAGAACCTTCCCTGCACCCCACCTAAGCATTTAACAAATGTCGTTTTCATCCTTTAAGCAGATGGAGTTCGGTATTCTCTCCTGGCATTGCCAGTCCAGTCCCCTGCTGTCCTGGCCGGGACCCCCTGCTCTGGCAATAAAGGGGAGCAGCTCTTCTTGATGGAAATGAGAAGCCCCCACCCTTTATCTTGAGCAGAAAGAAGAAAGGTGCCTAAGACCGCTGGTGGCAAATGGATGACACTTGTAGGCCCTGTCCCCTGCAGCCACTCTCAGGCCACCTTCCCCCACCCCCTCCGCCCTGGTCTTCCCGCTTCTCCGTGCTGGCTTTTGCTGTTTTCTGGCTGGGATCCTCTTGTCTGGCAGTCAGACTTAGGGGTTGAGTGAGGCTATGGGCCAGCTCCCTGGGCACGGGTTCCACTTCACCTGCTAGGAGTTATGTGACCTTGGCCAAGGTGCTTAACTTCCCTGGACTTGGCTACCAGTGCCCAGCTTTCTGTAAGGATTCATCAGAGGGCTGCTTTTAATTTCTTATTATTTTCTAGACCTTGTTCTGCCTTGCAGAGACCCAATTTGAGACAGAAATGTATGAGAGCTGAAGGCCCCAAGGGGTGGAATGGGTCAGACTGTGAGAATTCTAACTCGCCCCTTGGCTCTAAGTTCTTCTGTGCTTCACTTTGCTCGTCTGTAAAATGAGGCAATAAGCATACCTTACCTTGTCGCTGTGAGGCTTAGTGAAAACTGGATTCACCTGTAAGTGTACGAACACTCATAGTCAGGGTGGGCTAAATCTGAAATGTACTTATTTCTCTCTGTCGTGGAGAAGTCCTGACGTCAGTGGTCTATGCAGCTCTGTGCTGCAAGGTCTGCAGAGACCTAGCCACCTTCCTCATCTCTATAAGGTCATCCTTTGGTTTCCATGCCCAAAATGACTCCCCAGTCTTTGTACCCATGTTCTAAGTGGCAAGAGGAAGGAAAGAATGACTCTTCCGCTAACACCCTTTGACTAAAACTTACTCACATAACTGCACCCAGCCAGAGAAGAGGCTAGAAAATGAAGGTTTTATTCTGGCCAGTTATGAACTGACTAAATATGCTATTCCTTTAGGTGGCGGTGAGAATGGGCTTTGGAGAAACAGCCCTTGGCTGGGGCACATGTCTGCCATTTAATCCTGGTTACAGGGTAAGTGTGCAACAATCATCATCCTCACCTTCATCCTCCATCTACACACACTTCACTCATGTAAAGACCAGTGTGGATTCCCAGAACACGTTCTCTCAGTGCTGAGGTTTCTGGGTTTCACTGTTCTGGGTCACAGTCCCTGTGCTTGTGGGTCAAGGGGCACTCATGGAAGCATCCCACCCAAGCGCCTCACCTAGTGCTTTTAAATTATTTGAAGATCAACAAAATTATGTTATTGTTATAATATGGGACATGCACTCTTTGGAATGATATTTTGGAATGAAAATGTCTGTGGTTTTCATGGTTTAAAATAGAGTCTAATCTTCCAGCGGAATAGGGAGTTCAACATGCAGGTTAAAGAACACCTGTTAGAAATGTTGTATCAGAATAAATTATATTATAGAATTATATGAAAAACTGCATGAAAGATAGAGTGTTTGAAGACGTAGATGTCAACACAGGGCTTGCCCCTTGAGTTACTTTGAAACAACTGAGACATTAAGTTCATATGTCACCACAATGAGGTGGGCTTGTATGTTGTGAATCAGAAACTTCAGAGCAAATATGAAACTTGAGAGCCAGGTCACAGTATTTCCAAGTCCATTTTATACAGCAAAGCCAGGAGAAGAGTAAATGGGAGAAGCGTAGGGCACGCAATTTAAGGAGACATCTCTCTCAGGGTTGAGCAAGGCTGAGTATTTACAGTCTTGTCCTCGACTGTCAACATAAAGCTTATCAAAGGTTATTTTTTTTTGTTTTATTTTTTTAGACACTCTTTAAACATTTTTGCATTGAAGAATTAAAATGTGTGAAGGTTTTTGGAATATGTTGACTTATGTTTAAATAAATCTATAAAGGATACTGACAAATAGGAAAATAATTGCAAAAAAATTGGAAAATTTAGTTAATACTGTGGAAACATGGCTAACATGAGTCAGGAGACATGGTTTACAAATACAATAAAATTTACAACAAAATTTACAATAAAACCTTTTAGATGCTGTCATAAGAAAATTGAGTGCTGCTTATGTTTGTTTTTTTTTACTGGTGCAATATTTAACAATATTCAATTACTGCTTTTCATGAATTCATGAATATCTATATATTAATGTACCAATTAATAAACTAGTATATCTTCTCTTTGAACCTAAGAATATTTTAATTATTTTTTTAAAGGATGTTTCTTTTATTCACAAGTAAAAACAACCCATCCTATAGGAATCTAATGGTCTATCCACTCATAATGTAAATGGTGAATTCAGGATGGCCAAAGCATCACTTCTAAAATTAAAAAACAAAAACAAAAACAGAAAAAATACTCCGAATTCCCATGCAAAAAGGTCTATTATGCAGATGACCACAGAACTATAACTCTGACCATTTATTTTTTGTTGGTATCAATGGGACTTCTCATGTTCCCAAACTCCTCAACTTGACTCTCATTCTGGGCCTTTTCTTTGGTTTTTCCACTTTTGCTAAAGACACAAGCATGATTCAAATCCTTGAAGTATTAATCAGAGTCAAGGATATATCCTACAACAAATTGGTCTGGAGTTTTGCATCCAATACAATATGGTCTAAATCCAGCAGAATGGGTCTCTGTCTAGCAGTGTCCACCATTTTGGATCATGCTGCTTCACCAAAGGAAGTCAGGTTTTATTGTTTTGCCAGTATCAGGTGCATCTTTCCAGTTAAAGTTGTAAGATAATCTCTACAAAGTACGTTTATGTCCCCAGTTGAGTGGTCGTTGCAATAGCTCTTGTCTGATGCAATCTGCAGTCATGGAATGTGTGTATTAGTGCTTTGCTCTAATCCAGCAAATCAGTGGGGGGCATGTAGGCCCCTGAGTGCACAGAGCGCTGCAGTGTGATTGCCTCCCATTTCTTTCACACAATTTCAGTGGCGGCCCATTTGTCCTGTCCATTAGTTTGTGAGGAATGGGTACCTTTTCTAAACCTTTAGTGTAAAGACTGGAAACACAAAATAAATCTAGGTCAAAGCCCTGTTCAACATCACTAATTGTGACACAGAGCCACCATGATGAGATTAGCACAAAGCATGAAGGAACTAGCTAGTCTGTAACTGGCCACTTAAAATTCTCCTGTTATACACAGTGGTCAGATGACCAGACCATTTCACAGCAGGCCATGCAACCTCTTAAATAGAGTTGTCTGTAGAAAGAGCACTGGGGTGAACACAGGGCTGCTAATTTTCCCAGTTGGCCCAAGATTGTCCCAGCTTTAACACTGAAAGTCCCACATCAAAGATCCCTCTCAGACCCAGGCCAGTGGGACAATTGGTGGTTCCCACTTGGAATTAGAGATAGAACTTTGTTATTAACTGATGGTGAGAATTTGAGCGTGTCACTTCATTTCTCAGAGTTGTTTCATTGTGTGTAAAATACAGGAAGTGGCTCTTCTCCCCCAAGCCTGCGGTGAGGATCCCGTAGGAGAGCAGTGCCTGGAACTCAGAGTGCTCAGGAGCTCATGGATAGATTACCTTCATTATGGTGTCAGGGCAGGACTCACTCCTGGGACTGCAATGGTCTGCCATTCAGGGAGGTGGGACCTTCTGCCCCTCAGACACTTGTAACCTCAGACACCTTTTCCCTACTGGATAAAAGAAAATTCTGAGCCATGGGAGTTCAAGATATTACCCAACCTGAGGCCTGACGTCTGATTGGGCTGTCACATTTTTTGAGTTTTTAATGTATTCATTGTCATATGGGGGAGATTTATAAGACAGGCTACTGATGTTAAATCCATTTGCAGAAAACCATGTTTTTGTGTTACAACATGGATGTCGCCTGATTTTCAAGAAAGTCAGGAGAAGCAAGGCCAAGTTTGAACTTGATCAAGGAATCCAGGCTTTTCCATTTTCTGAGTCACTACAGGCATTGACCTGGGCTCAAACCAGTCATTAAAGACACATAACCTGGGAGCCACTTGCTGGTCTACTGCAAATACTGACAAATATTGGGGCTGCCACGGAGGGGCGATTGGTCAGTTTTCCTGTATGCTCTGTATTAGTTCCATTTCTTTGCTGAAGACTGATTATTGTCTTCCAGTAAAAGCAAGTGAGAGAAAACCCAGCACCGGAGAGGACATATGTTGCTGAGTGGGTGAACTCAATGGATGGATGGGTTTGGGTATAAGAACATTCAAGAAAGGAAAAAAAAAAATGCCCAACTAAGACAAACTTCTACCCCATTTCTTCAAATCCAAGAAGCTCATTTGTTTCACATCCTCACATCTCAAAAATGGGGAACATTTTAAAATTGATGTATTTAATTTTTTTTTTTTGGAAAATGGCTCTTTGGTGATGATGACATCAGTGATATAATAAACAAATGGCCATTTACAGCTCAGGAAAATCTGTTCCTTTCCATCCTGATATCCCAGTGCTTCCTACTTTTATCCTCAGTGGTAATTAAAGTCCATCATTTTCACATGAAAGAAAAAACAGAGCACAACAAAATGTATACAGCTTGGTAAAAGAAAAAAATATAACAGGTGGTCACCATCTTTAGGGGAGGTGGGCACGGAGAACAAGGGTTTTACCAGGCTCGAGGACTTTTGGATTTGTCTCCTGGATGTTATGTGATGTGGGTCAAATCGAGTCACTTATTTGGAGTTTAACTAACATGGCTCACCCAGGTCTGAGCTCTCTGAGCAAGTCACTTACCAGCAACACCCCACATAGGACTTTAACGAGTGGCTCAGAAATGTCCTTAGTGGCAAAAGGAAATGTTAACGTTTAAAACTTGCAAGCAGGGTAAGGTCTCCCTGCCCAGTTATTCTGAGTCCAAAGCACCTAGCCCAGAAACATCTCAGAGGAGGCGTTCAGAAAACAATGTCTCCCTTCCTCTTTCTGCCAATGCAGGCACTTCTCACTGTCACCCAACATTGGGAACATTTCCAGGAAATGTGTTTGTTCATAGGGTCCGATGCAGGGCCTTGAAGAATAAAAAGAAACAAAAAATTCTCCCCCAAAACCAAATGAAACAATGATCCTAATACTTGCAACACAAGAGCAACAACAAGGGCAGATATCTGTGGCCACCTGGTGCCAGGCCCTGGGATGGACATTTTTACAGCAGGATTTTGGTCAAAGGGCTGAGAAGAGATGGCTGTTGTTGAGAGAACCATTATCTCCCTTAATCTTCACCATGGTCCTGTGAGGTGGCTGCTACTATGATTCCCTTTAAAAGGAAATAAAGAAGGGACAAAACTTAGACCAAGTGCCCAGGGATCCAACTGTGAACTGGTGGAGCTTGGATCTAATCCGGAGCCTCATCCTTAATCTTGGAGGAGTGGATCCACAGGAGCCATGGCATGCGTGTGCAGCACATCAGAGGTGCCAGTGGACTTTCAGGTGCATGGTGTCCTTTGTTTCTCAGTTGGTTCCCATTTAGAGGCCCAGAGAGGAAAAGTGCCTCTAGTTCCCACTAGAGGCCCAGAGAGGAAAAGTGCCTGAAGTCACACAGATAATAAAGTCCAGATCTTAAATGTGAGTCTTCTGGTGCTTAGTCAAAAGAGATTTCCCCACCATTGCATGAGCTTCAGAGAGAGTCCTCCCCTGTGGAGTGGGGACAGTGCAGTCCAAACCCTGTATCTCTCCCTGCCTGACGGGTGCAACACATCCCAGAGCTCAGGGAAGGCACTAAAGACAAAAAGGCCCAGGAGTCCACCCAAACGTGCAGCAGACCCCGACCTGTAGCAGGTGCTGTCCCTTTGGACACAAAAGGTGCTACAGCATCCCAGGAAAAATGCCCTGGATCAAGCTCTCCATGGGCAGCATAGCTGTAGGCCAGCTGCCCAGGTGGGCAGAGAAAGCCAGAGGGGGACAGGAAGTGGTGTGGACCCAGGACCTAGCTTCCAATCCGAGCTAGGGATTTCCTTGGGAGGCCAGGACCATGGGCCAGTCATTTTTGTTCACACCTCAGGGAGCTCACACGTAAAGTGGGGTACGGAGCGGCACCTACTCCACAGATGCTGAGGATATTAAAAGGCCTGGTGTACTGTGCTTCACGCCAGGCTCAGCACTGGGGTAGACACATGGAGAGTCCTCCTTGTCAGGAGCCACTAGAGATACACAAACCAAGACGTAAAGAAATGCTATGGTGGCCTCTAGTTTGCTTTCATGTCACCAAGCTTCTTAGTCATTGGGGCATATTTTCCTGGGACAAGAAAGAGTCCTAGAGCAGGCAAATCACATCACCTTTTTGAGCCTTAGTTTTCTCTTGTATAAAATGGAAATAATGCCTTTCTCACCTTGCAGAGGAGGTGAATGAAGTAATGCATGAGAAAATGTTAAAAAGAAAAAAATAAGTGGGACAAAGGTGGACAGTTGGTGTGACCATGATAATGTTACATGACTTTTCAATTAACTACTTGGGATTTAGGACACACAAAGAATGTTTATAAATGGGACCCTGTTCAGAATGATCTTATAAAACCCGAATAACTAAAGGAAAGCAATGGCAAATTCTCAGAGTAAAATGTCAGAGTGTTTAGCAAGAAAATCGCCACAGCAAGGAACCTCTGATCCACTGTCTTCAGGTGTCAGCACAGCACAGCTTCTCCTGCCCATGAGAGTGACACACAACCAGTTCCAAGCTGACACCTCAAGCTGATGCTCTAAGCTGACACCCTGAACCTGCCATCCGTCTGGACCCTGGCCTGAAGGAGTATCACTCTCTGTCAGCTCTGCACCCTGAGCAAGTTCTCCAGCTGGTTCTTAACCTTAGTCTTAATCTCTGTCCACCTACAGTACCTGCTCCCTGCCTCTGCTCTTAGTTCAGCCCCCTGAACCCCTATGGCTACCTTAACCCTTGCTTAGCCTTTCTGCCTCCTCTGTATAAGGGTAGATATTTATTTGTATAAAGTGTGATATGTGATTTGAGTGTTATAGATGTTAGTAGTTAAGATTGGATAAAAGAACCTGTGATTGCCCAGTGTTTGACTATCAGGTGATCCACGAGTGTTCTATAAACTGCTATGGCTGAGAGTGGTCTACTTGGGAATTTATTGCTGTTCAGTACATTCTGACATTGAGGAAAGACACACATGTGCTTGGCCTGTGTCAAGGACATAGCTCACTCACAACAGTTGGGAAGGGATTACATTGCTGTGTGGTCTGGTGTGCCAGTATGCTCCTGGGTCTGGTT
Source organism: Ictidomys tridecemlineatus (assembly GCF_052094955.1). Lineage (NCBI taxonomy): Eukaryota > Metazoa > Chordata > Mammalia > Rodentia > Sciuridae > Ictidomys > Ictidomys tridecemlineatus. The sequence goes on from NC_135485.1 coordinate 10,648,758, forward strand.
TTCCCGATGAGGGTTTCATATGCCCATGCGTCCAGGGGCTTCTGATTTAATTTGATAAGTTCACAGGTGGTCATTTTTGTTAGCATGACTGAACTATTTATCAGTTCATGCCTTATGGTTGTGCTGTTTAGCTGGGGTTTTTCTCTTCAGGAGATTCTGTATGTCTACCCTCTGGTATTTATTTACTTGCCTGGGTAAGTTACCAGGTCATCCTGCCTTAGCATTGCACTCAAAATGGAGCAGCTCAGGGCAAATTGCTGCTTTATAAAATGGAGTGACTTGGGGCAGGGCGTAGCCTGTCCTCCACAGGCCTGACCCAGGCAATTCTCCAATGAGAATTCCACATCAGCCCTGGAAATGTTGATTCCCAGAAGTTCTCACTGTACCTTCACTTGTCTGGAGATGGGGAAAGCTGGGAAAGCTGTTAAAGAGGCTGACCCTCCTGGCTTTTTGCTTCTGACCTCCTTAGATACACCATGCTCAATTAGGGCAGACAGCACCACCCGGGATGTGACTTGGCATGGAATCGGCATAATGGCCAGACTCCCAATTTGGACATATCTTTACATCTTATTTTCTATCTTGACTTGGCAGAAATTCATTAGCAACTGTAAGAGTTTCTGTAAAAGTGTCCACATTTTCATTAACCTTCAGGTTAACCTTGCGGAATACAGTCACAAGTTTTTGCCAGGGAGATGCAATAATTAAATAATTTATGATTTAATCCCAGAACAGTAACAACAACCACCAAAAAAAAAAAAAAAAAAAAAGCAAAACAAATACATTTGGGGAAAGGAATAATCCTCCAGAACACTTTGTCTATCTTTTGCCTTTTTAAGCTTACAATGACAATATATGAATTTTCTTTTCCTCTCTGACCTGAAGACCAAATGTAGTCAGTGAGGAATATATTCCAAGTCAATGTGGGGCAAAGGAGAATATATGAATCTTATCTTTGGGTGGCAGGTTCCAGATAGGGCTGATAAACAGCGACAGGGTATTTCGAGGTTGATCTCACACCCACGAGACTAGGCTCTGTCTTCTTGAAGTCTATCGTGTCCTCCTGAAATATTCAGGGCTGGGAAACTCTTAGGTGCCTGCTGTCGTGCAATCTGAGGTCCTTGGGAAGTGCCCCAGTCTCCTTTTCCCAGCTTCAACATGCAAATGAATCAAGAAGACTCAGGAGGATTTTGCTTTCTGTACTAGGGAATTACTGACAACTCCGCAGATCCCAGATCCCCAAATGCTCAAAACTTGCTCTTCCACTTCTATTGAAATGACATTTCTTATTTTTTGTAGATCTCGGGCTTTTTCAGAGCTTGAAGAAAGAAGTTTGGTAAAAAACTTGTCTATGAAAATTGCAGGGAATATTCATTGAAATGCTTGATGTAATGCAAATTTATTTATGCAATGTTGATTTGTAAAGTCATTTTTTCTAACTTTGTATCTGCCAAAAAACAAAATTTGGGAACTATTCTAAAAAGAGGAAGAAGAAAGTTAATATCATTTCTAACTCCACCAACTAGTGTTTACCACCATTTTCATATCTTTGGTTATAAAGCCTAGACTCTGCCTGGGAAAAAAAGCAGAAATTCAGGAAGTTTCAGTCCTTTGACTTTGCACCGCTGTGGGTCAGTCTGAGCTTTCATTTCTTTTGGCTTTCTATTTTCTAGTACCTTGGGTTTCTGTCACTGTGCATCAGCAGGTAGGGTGTGAGTTGATTAGTTCTTTTTTTCCCCTTTCGAATTACTGGCCTTGTCTTCTATTTGTTGCTGTATTGCAAGTGATACTGGCTCACTCTTTTTACTATCCTTTGTGAATACTATCTTGGTAGGTTGTTTTACTCCTATTGTGCTAAAGAAGAAAGGTGTTATTTTGGACTCAGACCAATAGAAGAATGGGGCATGATTCTGAAGGGATATAAAGGCCAACTCTAAAGGCCAAAGCTTGAATGCTTGTAAAATGCAGAAAAGAACTTCTAGAAATCTCTGTAGCACTGCAAAGCATCATTAATACAGTGAGCCTTGGTCCCAGGATTCTGTTGTCACTCTGTTTGTTTAAACAGAGAACAGTCCTTCTTTAAACAGAGAAAGTAAAATGAACCTTGGGTAAAATGAATAAATTTGGGTTTACCCATCCAAGGATGATGAAGATTTGTTTTATGCTGTTCCCTTTTTATGTGGATTTTTGTCTTGGTAAATATTAAATAGGATTATGTTCAGGGAACATTATTGCATTTAAAGGGATCACATTTAATGAGAAGGGACAAAGAGGCCTTCATGGTTGTTAACAGTGAAGACAATGATGAGAAGACAGAGATTTGCTCTGGGTTGAGACGCCTTTTATCCCTGATCCCAGAGCAGGGCCCCTTCTTTGATGGGATCAAGTACTCATCTTGAAACAGGTACACACACCCACCGTTTACACAATCCCTGATTGGCAGCAAGACACGATTTCCAGAAACCTGGAGAAAATTCTAGCTACCCCTCAGAGTGTGCTCTGGAGATTACTCAGATTTCCTTTATGCGCATTGACATTTTTATTCCTAATTTCACTTTTGCTCAAGCACTTAAAACAATCTTTCGTGCAACTTCCTAGTCAGTCCCTTTAGTAAGTTTCCATTTTCCATCCCTGGTTGCCTCAAAGCTAGACACTGTCACTTAGCAGCAGGAATACGATGCCATTGGATCACACCACGAGCCACAGGGGACATGGCTGGGATAACTCTCTGAGTGCTAGGGACTACAAAGCTCCAGTCTGTCATATCTCAGTAGCCAATTCCAAGTGCATTTTGGTCCTCAAAGCAAAGTAGAGCGCATGCTTGGTAAATTTCCATTTAATTAGATTAATTACTCAGCCCAGAAACATGACTTTTCAGCCAGTCCCCCAGTTTAGTGTTTACCAATGGAAATCTTTCTCCATCTTCTGGGTTCAAGCAGGTGCTAGACAACCACATCTCCATCTGTCCTCTTTGTCTATGTCTTAACCAGTATGTCTTGGGCTCCTAAAGGCCCAAAACATGCTTAAAAGAACTTTGTAGAAGCCCAAATGAGAAATTGTATCCATAGTTTCTCTATCTAAGTGCCATAGTTTGGTAGGTTTCCTTCTGTTCGTTTTGTTGTTGTTTTAGAACAAAGTTTAGGGGGAAAAAAAAAAAGTAAGCTTTTTTTCATTTTTACAAACTAGCTCATCACTGCAAAAAAATAAAAATAAAAAACCCCCAAATACATAATAGTGCAAATAAAATTCACTTTTAAACTTGCCCTGTGAATCTTAATTCTATTTTTCCTATGGCTATTTTTAAATCATTGAAGTCACATTGTACATATAACCTTGGCTTGATCTTTCTTCCACCTCAGTTTTTAAATTTCTATCAGATTTCCAAGATGCCTATGGAGTCAAATTGTTTAAAAAGACTTGGAAAGAGCCACCGTCTCTACCTCGCCAGCCTCCTTTTCCTCTGGTACAGAAGCAAACTCCCTCAGCCCTTCTGCTGTTCTTTATGCGGAACGGTGTCTTGAAGTTGGTGAACTGAGGAATGTATCAAGAAGGTGTTATGGGGAGTCGCTTCAGAAAACACTCTAAGTCCAAATTCAAATCAAAGAGAGCTTTATTTACCTGGCCAGGGACTGTCACCCTCCCGTAGAGACTGAAGCTCCGTGGGAGAACAGCAACTTCCTGGCCTGTATCCTGGGAACTTAAAGACAAAAACCACAACTCAGGGGCTTTCCTTAGCGTCATGCAAGCAAGCCAATCACAGAAATTAAGACAATAGTAAGTGGGACCTGGAACCCCAAGCAGGACTGGAACTTTCCAGTTAGCAAGCAAGCAAGTACAGAAACTAGAAAAGAGGCAATCAGCTTTGCACTTCAGTTAAACATTCCCAGGTTCAAGCAGGTGCTAGACAACCGTATCCTGAGATTAAGCAGGGGTCGGCAAGGGCAAGAATCTATATCAAAGTCATGTAGACCCACCAGTGCACCCAAACCCAGGATGTAGCTCATCACGACCACCGCTGCATCTTGAGTAGGGAACAATTTGTGGGGTACAAAGTACAGGAAAACAATTTTTATAAGAAAACAGCTTTCATGTCAGTTTTTCAACAGTTTATTTTTTTTTTTGTAGAAGGCAGCAAAATGGAGTCTCAGGTCTGTCTATGACAGTTCTTGCTTCATAATTATCGTATCTTATCAAAATCTTATATCTATAATCTATCTTTTTTTTACTAATCTGTAACTTATAACTTACACTATTATTGATTGTATTTATCAGTTCACACCACAACAAAAGGTTTCAAGAGTTGACATTCTTGGTTTTGATGACCACTAAAGCATGAGCTTTATTAAAAACTTAGGGAAAAAATCCATAAACTAAGTTGGTAAATAAAGCATGATTCCTTCATGTTAGAAGATTAAGTTAGGGCCTGGGCTGTGGCTTAGAGCAGAGCAGCTGCCTGTTGAGCACAAGGCCTTGGCTTTCGTCCCCAGCACTGCAAAAGAGAAAACGGATTTTTTTTACACGGTTCTAAATATTAGCTTTAAAAGGAGTTCCAATCTAAAAAATATAAGTCTTTTTGCTTTAAGAAATACAGAGTAGTTTAGAGACCTCTGAAGAGAGGTGGTGGAGGAAATACAGTATTTATTTGTTCTGCTTTGTGAAACCAACCCAAAATGAGAATAAGCAGGCATATGAGGAAAAAGCATAATCCCTTCAGGTCAAAGACTTGAGAAGAGTTAAAGATAAGCACGTTTGGGAAGGTGAACAGCATTTTAGTGATCTTAAATTTAAAAAGCTAGATTTAAGTTAACCCGTAGGGAACCAAAATAACCTGATACTCCACTGCTGGTTTATGGGCTGAATTCCTTCCTCCCCAAATTCCTATGTTGAGGTCCTAACCCCAGTACCTCAGAACGTGACTTTTTTTGGGAATAAGATCTTCAAAGAGGTGACTTAGTTGAACTGAGGTCATATGGTGGGCCCTAACCCAACAGGACTGGGGTCCTACTTAAACTTATTCCTAATTTTTATGATTATTTGTATTGTTTTTAAAATAATTGAGAAGAAAAGAGGAGATTAGGATGCAGAGATACACAGAGAGTTGACGTGAGGACACAGGGAGAAGATGGCCATCTACAAGCCCAGGAGAGAGGCCTCAGAAGAAACCAACCCTACTGCCATCTCCATCTTGGACTTCCCGCCTTCAGAATTCTAAGAAAACACACTGTGGTTGTGGCCACCCCGTCTGGGGTACTTTGTCACGACAGCCCTGGAAAACGAATACATTGCCAGTCCCTTGGAAGAAAGTGGAGTGAAGGAAGAGTGGTACGCTTACCCGTCCATAGAAGCAGTTGAAATCTCCCTACCCTGTCCTTAAAGTTACCCTCCCCACTCTGGGAGGTGACTTTATCCTTTTAAGAAAGGATAAAATAGAGAGAACGTCTAAAAGAGCAACAGTTCAAGAAAACACAAAATGAAGGGATCAGCAAAACTCCCAAGCTAAAGCTGGGTCTTGGCTCCTTCTTTGCTCACTCCGGCTCCAGGGCACTGGAGTGTGGACTTCAGATTATTGACATGGTCGAAAGAGGTTTGAAGAGTCTTCTCAAAGACTAGTGAGTTTGGGAGGCCTAAGACGTGGGGTTTCCTCTATGAAACAGCTTGGGGAGGTCACACCATGGTGAAGGGCACCTTCTTGTGCTGGAGACTCCCGGTTGTCCTGTCAGTGCCTCATTCTATAACATGAGCAGGTGCCATGGGTGGTGGCATTGTGCCGGTCCTGAGGGAGGAGAACCCATCCCTGTCGTGCGGAGCCTTGACGCTGGCTCTGGTGAACTTAGATGTGCAGGGAAGCTTCAGAAAAGAAGCCCTAAGGATCAGTTTGTGCCCCTTCCCTGCCCTTTGGGGCACAGAGGTGTGAGCTGCTGGGCAGTGAACAGCACTCGGACCCTCCAGAGAAGGGGATGCAGGAACCTGCTTACCCATCCATGAAGGATGCGAACCTGGAGCTGTAAGGGTCCGGCGAAACGTCGGAGGAAGAGACCACAAGAGACTGGCTTCATGCAATTGGCAGAAGGGGTTTTATTGATTCAGCATGCTGAGGCTCCAGGCTCACTCAAGAAAGGAGAGCAGCCCAGAGCAGAGCCCAGAGCAGAGGTCAAGCAGAGCTTAAGTACACTTTTTGGGGAGGACCGGGGGCTTTGCATACATCAGAACAAATCATCATGAGGCGCGAGAAAATTGAACAACAACTCTGAGACATGATTAGTACATTCATTGGCGGGAACAAGCTGGGCAGGGGTGATTGGTCACTTCTAAGCGGGGTACACATTCAAACTGATTGGTTTTAGGGCCTAAATAACTACGTGACAAACTACACAGAATCCCAGGTTATTAGACAACCAGGGAGACAGTAGAAACATTTACTGGGCAGTTCAGGTATTGTCCTAAAAGAGGATTTTAACAATACCTGGTCCTTCACTTTTTAACTCAGGCCCTGCAGCTTGGAAACTTTACAATGCCCGGTCTTTTACACTTTAACTCAGGCTTTGCGGCTTAGAATCAGCTTAGAAATTTTACCTTTACAAAGCGAATCGCCAGCACAGTGACTTTAAGCTCCTGACAGTTCCGGTTTATTCTGACTGCAGCATGCCATGATTACCTGATGGATTAAGAAGATAACTAAGGTCCCTAAGCATCTGAGGAGATTCTCTGGAATGAACATTAGATATCCAAACAAGCAGGAAAACAGTCTGGAGGAAGTTAGGCGATTCAAGAAGAAAATTCAAAAAAATGCAAAGCTGTCATGAAAGTAGTCAGAAATGTGAGAAACAAAATAAATGAAGAAATAAAGAGCAGGATGCTGGCTTTAAGAAGAATAAAGAAAAAAATGGGTAGTTAGTTAAAAATGATTTTTTTGGAAATAAAAAAATTATAGAGGAAATGAAAAATTAAGTTCTACAAAATAATTTTATCAGTTAGAGAGACAGAAAAAAGCATTGGAAAATAAGGCAGAAAAGAAAATAAGAGAACTGAACTAAAAGGGAGCTCCTGTTCACAAGGTCCAGAGAGAACAGCGGTAGTGAGAGAAGAGCAAGGGGGGCGGGGTGGACCACGACTGGACACTCCAGCACCTTCTTGAATGAACTGAGGACTCAGATTGCGAAATCAGAAGAGTCCATCAAGCTTCCAAACCAGCGAGGAGAACACACCTCTGCTAAGGTGCAGCACTGTGACCTGTAGCATTCCGAGAAGAGCTGGGCAGAAAAGTGGAATGAGCCCGAAACTGACCTTCCAGAGCAAAGCAGGACCTGAGAGGGCACAGAGGACAGCAACTGACCTCCTGCAGGGCTGTGGTTGAAGACGGGTGAGGAGCCTTCCAACCTCTCTTTGTCCACCCAGAGAGAATTGTGTTTTCCTTTGTTGGTTGTGGCAGCAGACCATACCCAGGCAGTCAATGTCACCCAAATACCCAAGAGAACCCTGGGAGTGGAGGCAGGTCCTCCCAGGGCTCATTTTCTTGTTGATGTTTTGTTTTGTTATAATTTTTTTGTTGTTGTTGTTGTTCCAGGAACACTAAGGCAAGAGACCAAGTTACCCAGGGATGGAAGTTACCCAGGACTGTTGTAAAGTTACTGTTCACTTTATATCATCTTAGCTCTCCCAGTAGGGACTGGGCCAGACTAGCAGGGTTCACAGGGACAATAATCTCCTAATCTAAGTAGGTGCTTAGTGTGTTTGTCTCCCCTTTGGGCAGCATTAGCCACACGCTGAGAACATCAAACACCATGTGATTCCAACATCACCTAGGATGGAGGAGGGAGCTGAGGCTCAGAGAGATTAAAGGACTTTACCAAGGCCTCAGAGTACACAGGAAAGCTCTAGAAACTCGGTGTATTCTTTGCCCTCCCCATTTATTAGTCATTTTGTTGTTTTTATTTTTTTTAATTTGTACATCTTTCTGGGGTGCGTTATTGTAATCCCATACATGTACATAGTGTGTGATAATCAAATCAAGGTGATAAGCATTTCTGTCTCATCAACCATTAGTCATGTGTGTGTGTTGGGAATTTGTACTCTCCTTTTCTAGTTGCTTTGAAATATATCATAGGTTGTTTTGCCCAGTAGTTACTACAGAAGAACCAGGGATGATTCTTCCACTCTGTTTTCCGTGCCTCTTATTGAACAATGTCTTCTCCTTTCTCCTCCTCCTCCTCCTCTTCCTGTTTCTTTTTCTTCCTGTACTCGGGATTGAACCTGGGGTCTCTCTACCATTGAACTACATCCCCACCCCTTTTCAAATTTTATTTTTGAGACAGGGCCTTGCTAAATTGCCCAGGCTGACCTTCAACTTGTAATTCCCCTGCCTCACTCTGGAGTCGCTGGGATTACAGGTGTGTACCACCTAGCCCAGCCCTTATTGAACTTCCTTCTCTCCATCCCTTCCCCTCCAGGCTCCTGTGACCACTGTTCAATTCCATTCTTGTATAGCTTAACTTACTGGTTTCCACAAATGAGTGTGAACATATAGTATGTCTCTTTCTGCATCCAGCTTTGTTCACCTAACATAATGACTGCCAGTTCCATCTATGCTGCCTCATGTGCCAATATTTCATTCTTTTGAATAACATGTCATTGTGTAAATACACCTCATCATCTGGGTAAAGTCCATATTTTAGCTATTGTGAATAGTGCTTCAATAAACATAGGAATATAAATATTATTATTATCATTTCTATTATTAGGTATGTGTGTGTGGTGCTGGGATTGAACCCAGCACCTTATGCATGTGAGGAAAGCACTCTACCAACTGAGCTACATCCCCAGCCTGCAAATATTATTTTTGACATAATGATTTATTCTTCTTTGGATATACACCCAAGAGTGGAATTGCTAGATCATATGATAGTTCTAATTTTTAGATTTCTGAGGAATCTCCATACTGTTTTCTACAATGGATATACTAATTGACATTCCCACCAATAGTGGACAAGAAACTCAGTGTCATCTCAACCTGGGCATCCACCATGTCCCACCTCCTTGAGTTCCAACTCCTGGAGAATAGTGCCCTGTATGGTCACAGTTCTCCTGTGGGTCACCTTCCCTTGCTTTCTGTGTCCATAGTGCCCTGTATAGTCACAGTTCTCCAGGTCTCCACTGTATACTTTTGCACCGATTTTGGGACAAATCCTATCATGTTGTTTAGTTTTACAAATTAACCCTTGGATCATCTGAGGCTATACCTAATATTTTCAACAAGCATAGATTGTAGAGAGTGCCAGCAGAGCCATTTATTGTTGGCTTTCCACAGCACTTATATATGTGTGCATGGGCTGTTCTTTGATTGTCCTTAAGTGAAAATTACGATGACTTTTGAAAACTGGCTCTTCCTGGTCACGATTACACAGTTACTCCTCAAACTCTAGAAAACTGGAGCCCATAGAATAATCGAGATTTCTACCATGGCTTAAAATCAGCTGTGCTCGTCAGCTTTGCATCACTGTGACCAAAACACCTGACAGGAACAACTTAGAGGAAGGAAAGTGTATTAAGGTTCATGGTTTCAGAGGTTCGGTCCACGGTGGCCTGACTCCAATTTTCTGGACCCAAACATGAGACAGAGCATCATGGCAGAAGGGCATGGCAGAGCAGAACCACTCAGTTCAGGGCAACCAGGAAGCAGAGAGAGGGCAAGGAGAAGGGGCTTCAGGTAGACACGTCCCTCCAGGATACGACCCTGTGACCCACCTCCTCTGGCCACTCCCCACTGGTCTGCAGTTACCCAGTCAGTCCATTCAAACTAGGACGCAGTGATTAGGTCACAGAGCTCAAAATCCCATCGTTTCACCTGCAGACATTCCTGCATTAACACAGCATCTCCAAACAGCAATAGTAGCTTTGCCTACCTTCCCAGCTAAAGCACTGGCTACAGGGGAAAGCAGCAGGGGGACCGAGGGGGGCAACTGGCTCCCTCTATTCCTCACACACTTCTTCCCACTCACCAACTGCTGTATCTGAGTCCTCTGAGGTGAAGGAGATGGAGAAGAGTGACAGGTGCGAGAGATGGAGAAGAGTGACAGGTGCGTTCTAACTGGGCCGCCTGGCACTGACCTAACTTGGCGTCGTGCTTTGGGGGCTGGCAGAGGTGTAGAAGGGTCTCTCCTTCCTGTAGGTACTTTTCACCTGTTTCGTCAGGGATGGCCCTCTCTCCCCCCAGCATTGGCCTCTGTCATCAGCAGCTTGATAAGGGCAGATGCACATCACATCTGGCTCAGGGAATAGCTCACCGCTGCTCAACTTCTAGGAAACTGGTAATAGCCTCAGATGTTCTCTGGTGTTGCCTTTTGCTTCTCCAAAGTCTCCTTTGGACAGGACCATGAGATGCCCCCTGCCAGCTTCTTGCTTTTACTCATATTTGGTCCACAAGTCACACTCCGCATCCTTGTCCCAGTGAGCTCTGCATCCCTGGCTGGTTCCCTCCCAGCCACTTCTCTGGCCTCATCTCCCAACGACGCTCCCATTTATCTCTGGGCCTGTGGCTGTTTCATGAAGGAATTGGGCAGGTCACAATTTTGTCCCCCTATCCACCAGGAAGAGGTCCAGTTTTGAGAGGGGCTTGGTGGAAGCTCCTCTGTCTTGACTTGAAGAGATGGGGCTTGCAGTACAGATGTCTCCAAGGAGATCCTTTGCACAGGTCGTCTCTCAACCCCCAGCGTGTGCACCCTCTGTATAGGTCAGTCTATGCACAGGAAACAGTTAAAGAGAAGCCATTCCCCAAAGGTGTGGCTGGGTTTGACCAACAAGAGATGCAGCCCCACAAAGGCTGGTGATGTGCCCAGAGGAAGCAACAGAGGGGAACTGTGACCTCCCCAGACATGAGCGTAACTAGAACCTGGTGAAGCTGTTGGCATTTGAGAAGGGACACAGGCCAAGAACCTTGGCTGTGGGTATGGGAAGCAGCCACTGTAAACCAGGCCTGGAGGGGCCCAGGAAGGATGGAAGGGCTGACTCCGGCTGGTGTGTGGTCAAGATTGAACCCCCACCTGCCACCCCCATGCTGGCACCGTGTCCATGATTGAGGAGAATTGCCTTAGTACACCCCTTTTCTCCTACTGTACCCGCTTCCCCTGCCAATGCCTCCCATGGCAGGAGAAGCGGGTACAGTAGGAGGAAACCTAACCAGAAGCCAGAGGGCATGAGAACCTGGGATGTGTGGGCCTGAGAGGTCAGCCCTCAGTGTGGGCGAAGGCTTGAAGATAGTTCTTAGTGTCCTGACCTTTTGTACCTTCTCAGGACTGTAGCTGATGGCTCATTCCCTTGGTATCTCAGAGCTATTTGATCAGAATCTTCATCAGAAGTTTCAACTCACTGTCTTCTGACACTTGTCCTGTCATTAAACCAGAAAGATCTAATCGGCAAACAAAAACATTGTAGTATTTACAACAGAAGGAATTTAACACCGGGGATTTATTATCATAATGATAAAAGAGACCAAACCAAACCAAACAAAACCCAACAACAAAGTGATTGGGACCAGTGAGCCTGGGTTCTCTCAATAGTGAAGTGAAGGATTTGGGCTCCATGGCTTATAAGACACTTGCAGCTCCAACATTCAAATGTTCTTTACTTATGAAACTCTGTGAGCAAACAAACTAAGAATGCTGCTGGCAATGGTTTCAGCTACCTGTTGCTTCATAACAAAACAAAATTTAGTGGCTTAGAACATGTTTCAGTTTTTTTTTTTTCCACTGTGACTAAAGGATCTGACCAGAACAATTGTAGAAGAGGAAATTTTATTTGGGGGCTCACAGTTTCAGAGGTCTCATCCCATGGACAGCCGGCCCCGTTCCTCCAGGCTCAGGTGAGGCAGGTCATCATGGTGGAAGAGCATGGAGGAGGGAAGCAGCTCATGTGGTGATCAGGAAACAGAGACTCCACTTGCCACATACAAAAATATATACTCCAAAGCCAGACACCCCCAATTCCCACCTCCTCCAGCCACACCTACAACTTCAGATACCACTCAGTTAATCCTTTTAGGGATGAATTCACTGATAAGGTGAAGGCTATGACCCAATCATTTCTCCTCCAAACCTTCTTGAATTATCTCACATGTGAGCTTTTAGGGGACACCACATCTGAACCATAACAGAGCGATATACATTTTATTGTCCACAATTCTTATGGGCTGGGAATCTGAGAAGAGCCCAACTGGGACAGCTCATCTCTGTCCCGTTGTGTCTCAGGTGGGTGGCTCACCTGGGACTGGGTGGCTCAAGATGGCCTTATCCAGATCTCTGTGCCTTAGCTGGAAAGACTGGATCAGCTGGCTAAGATCACCAGGCTCCGCTATTCTATCAGTGTCAACTAGACTCATTCCTGCTTCAGAGCCCAGGTTCTCCTCCGCCTGGCCTCCCTCCGTCCACGTGGATAACCTGGGCCTCTTTCCACAGTGGGCTGGATTTCCTCTGAGTGAAGGCAAATCGACATGGCTTCCCTGGGTCCAGGCTCAGGAGTTCCAGGATGCAATCACACCAGCTGGATGCTAGAGGCCCAACCAAACTGGGGCAAAGCCAGCCCCAATTTGTAAGATGGAAATTTCAGACTCTGTTTCCTGATAGGAGGAGGGACGTGGGACCATCTTTGCAGAAAAGTCACCACAGAATCCAAGTGAAGAAAGAAACTCTCGCGACACTCTCTACCAACTCATCTCCCCTCAGAGTTAATAAAATCTAAAAATCCAAGAGCACGTAAGGCCTATCTAGGGAAAGAAGAGGGTCCTACATGGAGATAAATGTGGAAGCAAAAGAAAAGTCAATGAAATGGAACCGAAAAACACTTCTGACAGACTTGCACAGCTTTAAACCTGGGATTGCAAACGCCCTGCCACAGATACCTCTTGCTCATCCTGAACACATCATAGACAGTACTAATTATCCCTGGATCTTTGTAAGAAAGTCCATTTGTGTCCTTGGTATTCTCTTCAAGACAAGGTCTAGACCACCATTTCCAGACTAATGGCTTGAAAAAGTGGAGGGACACAGGTGTTTTGCACACCCTCCGCAGGTAGATCCTGGTGCATTCTGCCCTCCTCTGGGTGGTAGCAGCTGCTTCAGCCCCTTAACTTGAAATGCCTAGAGGTGACCTTGGTACGTAGTTTTCTCCTTGGATTGTATTTGATTCTCATGATGCAAATGGAAGATGAGGAAATTGTGAGATTCAGAGAAGTTGAACTATCTACCCAAATTCCACAGAAGGAGAGTGGAGGCCCCCAGTCAATCTAGCCCCATAAAGCACCGCAGAATCTCAGTTCACAGATCTGGAAAGCCAAAGTGACGTCACAGGTCCCATGCAACCTGGCTGACTGCACACTTTGGCTCATTGTCTGGCTGATAATTGCTAGGAGATCAAGTAGGGTAGGAGATGTTTTCTCAAAGGTTCTGATACAGCAGGTGCTGTACCTTAAATTTTGTCAGAATCTAGGGCAATAAATGTTTAGTTTTGAAACTAGCTTATCCAGACAGGATGTTAGAGATACAAAATATGATACTTTGTCAGATTTTGTGATTGCCTTTGATTTGATATTTTAAATGCAAGCATTTTGTTAAAAGTGAAATGTTTTAAAATTTTAACGAGCTGTTTATGGATAAACTCAACCTTTCTAACTTCTGCAAGTTATCTAATTGATGTGGCTGTCTCAAAGGAGAGGTTTCCAGATCTGGAAACTGAAGTCTCAGGGACAACGATTAGTCAGAGGTTTCTGGTTTTGAGGCCTTACCTATATTAATTGCATTAACTTATTTGGTCCCTACAAGATCTATGTGAGGTGAGCATTTTAAGGCCGAGTCAGGACTAAGAAAACTGAGAGCCAGAGAGGTTTTCCATTTCCTACCACTGATACCCACACACTCTACCTTTTCAACTACCACAATGGATAATGTCTAAATCCAGTGACTTTGGGGAGTAGATTCTACCCCTTTAGCCTCTGCAAGAATATTTTTCTAGAAATTTCCCTTCGTATTTTATAATAATAGTGGGTCATTTTTTCCCCATTGCTAGGTCATTATCATCAACACACAAATATAGAGTCAATTTAACAAAGAAAAACATGCACAAAAAGCACCTCTTCTGAATGTTTGCATTTGCAATCTCACTTCTTAACTCCCCTTTGCAGCAAAATTCCACAGGAGAGTTGGCTAAATTGACTGACTCCTATTCCTCCCCTTTCATTCTTTCTTGAGATCATACCATCTGCCTTTTGTCTCCAGTGTACCAAGAGAGCTCCTGACAAAGTCATAATGACCTCCCTGTTGCTAAAGCCCCTCTTCTTCTGTCAGTGAACATCTTGATGGTTAGCTAGTTCCTCCACAATTCTTCACTTGTTTCCCAGGGTCCCATGCTCTCCTGCCTTGCGTCCTGTATTATTGCCCACTCCTCTTTGGTTTCCTTTTGGCTGCTTACCATTTTCACTCAGAACTCTTCATGTTGAAGGCCTGGGTCTTTCTCACTCCTTGACTCCACCTACCCTCACCCTCTGCCTTGCCTCTGATCTCATGGCATGGGTTATTATCCACCTACCAATGACTGCCACAGCTCTCTTTCCTTTTGAGATCCATCTACTGAACTCCAAACTCAAATACACAAATAGCTCTTGATACCGCCACATGGCTACTTAAGACAGAGCTCAAATTTAACGCAAGAGCTCAAATGGACTAATCCCACCCATCCTCTCCACAGTACCCTGCTCCGTTCTCTGGCTCCACCCATCTCAGCTGTTAATGACTTTTTCTTTCTTCTTCCAGTTGGTCAGACCAAAGCCCTTGCCGTTGTCCTTGGTTTTCTCTCACACACCACACTCCACATCAGGGAGTCCTTTCCAAATATATCCGGAAGGTGCACATGTGTCAGCCTTTTCCCTGTTGTCCCTGGGATCTAAACCACCTCTTGTCTGGATGATGGCCATCGTCTCCTACCTGGTCTTCACCTTTGCTCTTACACCTATATCATATTCTCCACAGGCAGCCAGCGTTGTCCTCTTAAAACATAAATTGGAACAGAACACAACTCTACTCAAAACTCTTCAGTGGCTCCTCGTGTCTCTTAAGTAAAAGCTGAAATCCCAGAAGGAAGGAGCTACAAAGAGGAATGCAGCTCTAGGAGCTGGACAAAGCCTGGAAGCCAATCTACTCTAAAGCCTCCAGCATCTCACTCTGGGCACAGGGAAACTAATTTTAGACTTCTGGCCTCCACATCTCTGAGAATAAATGTGTCATATTTTAAGCCACCATGTCTGATAACTTGTTACAGCAGCCACAGGAAGCTCATACATGCCATCGGGAAAGAGCAGTGATGTAAGGGCCATGGTGGTGACAGCCAAGTGGAAGGCCTGTTTCAAGAAATCACCGGAGCAGAACTGCCCACCTCCCCATCACCTCTGGGGTTTACCTGGGCTGGGGAAATAATCCATTTTCTAATTCTTCTTCACTTATAGAGTCTATTATCCAGGAGGGGCTCTTGCCTAAGACCTTGAACTGAGAGAGAAGAAGCAATGTCAGCATAGCTAATGCTCAATGCAAGGTCTGGTTTGGTGACTCTCTGGCCCAGGCAATTTACAATTGAGGGCTTTACAATTGAGATGCATGGCATTCCCTGGAGAGGGTCTAGAAGAGGAGAATGACCCCGGAATCATCAGCTGATCTTCAGAACATACCAACAGGTTAGGAGTAAGAAGGCGAAATCTTTGTAACTTGGAGTTGGGAGAGGAGAGAGGGGTCAGAGACACTGGCCTCAGCAATCAGGACCAGATGAGGAAGTAAAGGACGGCTAAGGTGTTCAGAGAGTAGTAATTTGCTGTGGTTCAGGAACTGATCTGAATAGTTGTTTCTGATTGCATGTTTAGGTTGTTCGATATTCTATGTTATGCCTGGGGCCCCCCTACTCTTACCTGCTAGTCTTCAGTATAATCACTGGTCTGCTGTACTGCCCAGCCAAGTAGCAGCAAAGTTGTAATCAGGCAAGCAGAGGGCTGAGTTCAGCAGGAGAAGAAACCTAGGAGAGCTGAGCAAAATAACGTCTGCATCACAGGGATCCTTGGAGAGACTGGGGAAGTGGTGGAATTTTGAGAGCACAGAAGATGGAGCCAAAGCATTTTCTTTGGCTTCAGGGTAAGCAAATATTGGGCACTCACTTCATTCAAGTGTACACAGGTGGAGTTTGAGGTACTCCTGAGCCAAATGCTTCCATGAGATCAGAGAGGCACTGCCTTGCCCAGATCACATCAGTTAGATGATAAAGGCAATCCATAAAAAACATTGGTTAAATAGACACTCTTTCATTTATATATGCATTTTATTTATTTGTCTATAAATATTTAGACTCATAGTTACTGGCAATGAAAAAGACACATTTCCTGCCTTCAAAGTGGAGCAGAGAAGGTAGAATCCCAAATAAATCATTGACAATGTTATGCAAATAGTTGTTCTACTGTATTATTTAGGGAATAACGATGAATAAAAGTCTGCACATGTTCAGTACAGACACAAGTTTTAAAAAGTATTTTCGATGCTGGAGAAGATGTAAAGAAAAAGGAAAACTTTCATACTGTTGGTGGGACTGTAAATTAGTAAAACCACTATGGAAATTAATATGGAGTTTTCTCAGAAGACAAGGCATGGAGCCACCATATGAACCAGCTATCCATATTTACCTTGAAGAATTAAAGTCATCACACTGTAGTGATATATGTATACCCATGTTTGCACTGGCACAATTCACAACAGCCAAACTATGAAACCAACCTAGGTGTCCATCAGCAGATGAATGGATAAAGAAAATGTGGTGCATACAAACAGCGGAGTTTTATTCAGCCATAAGAGAAATCACACACACACACACACACACACACACACACACACACACACACACATACTAGGCAGTTCTCAATATGTACAGGTTTCTCATCCACAGTTTGAACCAACTGCAAATCAAAAGTAATTCTTTTTACTTCTACATATAAATTTTTTAAAATTTTTAGTTGTAGTTGAACACAATACCTTTATTTATTTATTATTATTATTATTTTTTTCATGTAATGCTGAGGATTGAACCCAGGGCCTCGCTTGTACTAGGCGAGCGCCTTACCACTGAGCCACAACCCCAGCCCCCACATTTTTTATTAGTACATTATAATTGTATGTGATGGTGGGATTTGTTGTCACACACTCATCCATGCACACAATGTAACAATATAATTTTTTCAATATCCCTCCCCAGCAACTCCCGCTCCCTCCCTTCCTCCTACCCCGTGTTCCCCTCCTCTTTTCTGGTGGTCTACCTTTGCTGTTCTTGCAGTCACCCCCACCTTCCTCTCCCTTCTTCCTGTCTCACTTCCACACATGAGAGAAAACATATGACCACTGACCTTTGGAGTTATGGTCTCAAGTTTCATCCATTTTCCTGAAAATGACATGATTCCACTTTTCTTTGCCAACAGGCAACAGAGACACCCAGTTGAGAGAGAAGAGAACAGAGCCCAAGCTCTGAGTCAGAAAGGCTGAGAGAGGCCGACTCGGCTGCATTTCTAGTGTCCTGCTCTGTGTCCTCTTGGTGCTCACTGTTTTCCCTATCCTCCAGTGACCAGAGCATCCTTCGAGTGGCACATTAAAATGGACACAAGTTCTTTGCAGAGGGAATAATTCATACATTGCATACATTGAATAATTCATTCATGCACACATTGAAGCTCTATCCCTCGGTGTGACTATATCTGAAGATGAGCCTCTGCAGAAGTAGTTAAGGTTGAATGAGGTCTTGAGGGGCCCTAATTTGAGAGGCTTGGGGTTCTCATGAGAAGAGATGCCTGACAGTTCTCTTTCTACCCACACAGGCAAAAGAAGAGATCGTAGACAGTTGCCAGCCAGCCAACAGCTAGAGAAGAGGCCTCAGAGTGAAACCAGCCTGGCAGGCACCTTGACCTTGGACTTCCCAGCCTCCAGAACTGTTAGAAATGAATTTCTGTGGTGTAAGCCACTCAGTTAGTGGCATTTTGTTATGGCAGCCTGGGCTGACTGATAACATCCTGCTGCCAGAGGAGGTGTCTGTTTCCCACTGCTTGAATCTGGGCTAGCTTGGTGACTAGCTTTGATGGGTGGAATGTGGCAGAGTCATCTTGGGTAGTTTCTGTCCATGGACCTCAAGGGCTTTGCAGCTTCTGCCCTCACACAACGTTCTGAGAATCCTGCTGCTGTGTGAAGCCTCAATCTCCTGCCTCTGGAGTTGGATGGGGTACTGGCTGAGGGCCCCGCTGGTAGCCACCCAACTTCAACCCCCAGTCACATGCATGAGGCCACCTGGTACCCCCCAGCCCCAGCCAAGCAGCCATGTGAGTGACCCCAGAAAGGGACCACAGAAGAGCTGCCCGGTGAACCCAACCCGAAATGCATACCCAGAAAATCATGAGCAAATCAGTGGTGGTAGTTTTAAATCTCTAAATTTTGGATAGTTTGTATGCAGCAATGGATTCATTAATGCACTCTCTACTTAAGACTGCACCCTGTCCCATTGCCCCCTCCTTTCAACTCATGCTGTCAATGTTTTATTCCTTGCACCCAAAAAAAGTCTTGAGCAAAACTATAAGAAAACTTCATTGATAAAATTCACAAAAACTTATTAAACCTGTGCACCATTGAACCAGGGATTGTTCTAAATGCTCAAAATGATGTCTTCATTTTGTGGCTGAGAACACAGATGCAGAGAGATCTATTACCTTGCCTGAAGTCAAACAGTGTGCTGTTTGACAGAACTGGGATGCAGCCCAAGAAGTTTGCCTCCAATCCTGCTCTCTTAAGCCACTTCACTCTGGCTTCCACTATGGGTGACTCCTCTACCTTCCAACAGGCTTTCTGCTTTGGATCCAAACTGTGTAAATGTACCTGGTAGAATTAAAGGAAGTGCAATTGAAATGAACTTGGGCTTGTGTCAGATTATTCTGTGTGAGCTCTGCTGCCAGAGATTAGGAGACAGCATCACACAGATAGGCCCTCCCCGCCCAAAGCCTCAAGCTGAGTGTTGCAAGGTGTGGAAGACGTCAGAATCAAAACAGACTCGCTCATATCAAACCCTAATACAAGGTAGTCATGAGGCCTTGATGATAGGGCTGTCATCCACACACAGGCATGAAAACCATTACAAGGACTCTGTGAGAACCCAACCTTGCCCAAGGTGACCACAGCCTTACACAAAGGACACTTCTCCGAGGACATCTGCCCAGTAACTTCCTGTTCATCTTGGACGGATGCTACTCGTGTTATTAATCCTCGTACTCCAAATTATTGCTTCAAAACAGCTTGTGTTTTTTTCACCTGCCTTAAAACCTTCTAGCTGCCTTTGCCTCCATGGGTACACCTATGCCCCCACCATGGTTCTCTGTGGCTCACCTACTCCAGGTGTTCAAATCCCTGGCTCATTCCTGAATAGACTCATGTTTTCTTAGAGCCTTTAGTGAGCAGGGTGTTCATCTCATTCACTCCATGGTCCACTTGGGCCAAAAGATGTTGCCTCAAATTGGTGAGTACAATACACAGGAGTCCGAAGCCAAGCTTCTGTGAGTTCCTGAATCAGCAGATCCACCACACTAACTTAGATGCCAACAGGGTAGGTGACATTGGTGAGTGGAGCAGGTGGCAGGGACTGCCATAGAGAGGGACAGTCATGTGCATCTCCTCTAATAATTGCCATGTGCCCTGTGGTATTGATAGACTTTAAAAATCTTTTGGAGAATCTAGGAGTAAGGGGCTTTCATTTTTTTATGTGAAATATTTTACAGGTTGGTGGAAATTTACCAATGTTAAAAACACCTTGAAGAGCTGCAAACACCACCTGTTGGCTGGCCTCCTTTGATCACCTCTGTACTGACACCCCTCTCTGCAGAAGACACTCCTCTGGTCTCTAGCAACACATTCCATGTGTTGACAACTTCTGTTTTCTTTACTTCTTCTGTGTTTTTGATTCTTTCTTTCTTTCTTTCTTTTTGGTGGGGTGGGGGAAAGACAGATTTTTATTTTATTTTAACATACATGCAGGAAAATGCACAAATAATAACTTGATGAGTTATTATTTAGATAAGGAAACCCATGTATCAAGCACCCAGGTCAAGAAATGTTTTGCACAGGCAACAAAAACAAAAATAGACAAACAGGATTGCATTACACCAAAAAGTCTTTGTACAGCAAAGGAAACAATTAAGTGGACAGACAACCCATAGATTGGGAGAAAACATTTGCAAATCATACATTGAATAAGGGACCAGTATCTAAAACATGGAAGGAAAATAAGCTATACAATAACAAGAAAACAAATTACCCTTTTAAAAATGGATAAAAGACTTGAATAGATTTTTTTTCAAAAGAAGACATCCAGATGGACAATGATATATGAAAAAATGCCCAATATCTGTAATCAATAGAGAAGTGCAAATGAAAACGACAACAATATCACTTTACACTTGTTAGTTTGGCTAGCATTAAAAAAAATGAAGCATGGCAACTGTTGACATGGATATGGAAAAAGGAACTCTTACACAATTGTTGGTGGAAATATAAGTTAGTACAACCATTGTGGAAAACGTTATGGAGCTTCCTTGAAAAACTGAAAATAGAACTACCCCGTGATCTGGTAATTCATTTAAGAGTATACACCAAAGGAACTGAAATCAGTAAGTCAAAGAGTTTTCTGCCCTCCACAGTTATTGTAACATTATTCACACTAGCCAAGATATGGAATCAACCAAAGTGTTGGTTAATGGATGGGTGAATTTTAAAAACTATATGCTATATACACAAGTTTCTACTATATACACAATGAAATACTGTTCAGTCTTCAAATTATAGGAATTCGATCATTTGTGACAACATGGATAAACTTAGAGGACTTAATGCATTATGGTTTGGATATGTACTAGTAGTCCCCCAAGAGCTCCTTTGTTAATGCAGGAATGTTCAGAGGTGAAATAATTGGATTATGAAAGCCATTAGCTAATCAGTCCATCCTAGTTTTGGTGGACTGACTGGGGGGTAACTGTACACGTGGAGCATGGATGGAGGAGGTGGATCACTGGGAATATGCCCTGAAAGGGGACATCTGCCCTGTGGTCCCTTTTCCTTATTCATTCTCTGTCTCTCTGTCTCTCTGTTTCTCTCCCTCTCCCTCTCCTCCTCCTCTCTCTCTCTCTCTCTCTCTCTCTCTCTCTCTCTCTCTCTCTCTCTCTCTCTCTCTCTCTCTCTCTCTCTCTCTCTCTCTCTCTCTCTCTCTCTCTCTCGGCTGCCATGAGCTGAGAAGCACTCCTCCACCAATTCCTTCTGCCATGATGTTTTGCCTCACCTTAAGCCCAGAGCAATGGAACTGGCCAATCAGGGACTAAACTTCTGGAACTAAGCCACAATAAACTTTCCCTCCTCTGAGCTGTTTTTGTCAGCTATTTTGGTCACAGTAATAAAAACTGACTAATACGTTAAGTAAAATAAACCAGGAACAGAAAGACACATAGCATATGATCTTACTCATATGTGGAATATAAAAACATTGAGTTCATGGAATTTGAGAGTAAAATGGTGGTCATCAGAGGCTGTGGAGAGTGGTGGGAAATGGGAAAGTTTGACTGATGGTCCTAAGTTGCAGTTGGATAGGAGAAATAAGATCTGGCATTCCAATGGGCAGAAAGTGACCATAGGGAACAGCAAAGTATACTTCAAAATTACCAAAGGAGAGGATTTTGAATATTCTCATCACAAATAAATGATAAATATTTGAGATGATGGATATGCTAATTAGTCCAGGGGATCATTCCACAATGTATACATGAATCAAAACGTCACACTGTATCCCATAAATATATACAATTATATTTGTCAATTAAAAATAAAATAATACTGGAGTTGAGAGCATATCTCAGTGATAGAGCACTTGCCTAGCCATGTGTGAGGCCCTGGGTTCAACCTCCAAACAGCCAAATCATCATCATAATAATAATAGAATTTAAAAAATAAAACTTATAAGGAATAAAACATATGCACTACTGCAGAAGCATCCTTCATGCCCTTTCCAGTAACAACACCCCAAGTGCAGCCACAGCCTTTCTTCATAGATTTGGTCTCCTTTCCAGTATTTTTGCCTCTTTCTGAATTTTATGCAAACGAAATCACACCACACATTCTTTTGTGGCTTCTTCAGCTCAATATTGGGCTTGTGACATTCATTTTCATTACTGCAATTTCCTCATTTTGATTACTATCCAGTATTTTATCATGTAAATATGTCATAATTTGTTGACATAATTTTCTTCTGTGATGGGCATTTCAGTAATCTCCAGCTTTGGGTTAGGAATACTGCTGTTGTGTTTCCCTGTGTGCCTCTTGGTGAGCTTAGTATGTCTGTATTCTTACTGGATGTGATCAGGGAGTGAACTGCTGAGTACATGTGCTCCGTTTTAGTTGCTACTACCAAAAAAACTTTCTAAAGTCAGGGCTGCAGTAGACACTCCCTCAGTGTATGAGAGTTCTGGTGGCCCCACATCCTTGCCAACACTTGGCTTTCTCCTTTCCATTTTTGCCCATCTGGTGGTTGAGAGGAGGAACTGCATTGTGGTTTTAGTTTTGCTTTTCCTCTAAATTGCAATGAGATGGCTCTTACTGTTGGCTCTTACTACCAGCTCGTACTTTATGTAGAACTTAGGGAACCAAGTTAATTCCGATTCCTTAAATAGTTCCCCACTGCTTTCAGATTAAGCTTTTCTCCTACCATGACCCAGGTTTGTCCCTCAGGTCACGCTGATCATCGGCTGTTCTTGTTTTTGTTCCCCAGATCTTTCCTTTCTAGATCCTTTCCCAGCTCTCATCCTTTCTGTGTGTTCCTCTCTCTGGCTGCACCCCAGTTCCCTGGCACCCCTGCCTGACTCATGCACCCAGCCCTCATTGCTCAGCCCCAACTGTGGCTCTTCCAGGAAGTCTCTCTTTACCTTCTTGGCGTAGTGGTGCATCTTGGGCTCAGATGGTCCACTGGCTTGTAAGCCTCTACCAGTCTTTCCATGGTGAGGGCCACATAAATGTTGTCATCACATATGAGCAACAAATGTTTGCCAAGGGCATGGATATATGGTGCATTAATATGGGACATTTGGAAATGTGAGCAAACTTTGAGATTAGTTAAGAGGGACTTTTAGTGACAACAACAATGACAATGATGATAAGATGTCTTCTCTCTTTTGGCTCCGCTGGCTTCTAGGAAGCATAATGACACATTCTTTATTCAGTTCAGTGCCAGGGTTGAAAGACTATTAAGAGATGCCCCCGGCTTACGCAAAGCAGACTTCCTTTAATCATGGCAGTTACTCGGTAGGACGTGGGGCACCTGATTAAAGCAGATGAATCACTACGGGTTTCCAGGAGAAGTCGTTTGAACCCTGCCCTGAAGGCCTGGTGGGCAGAGAGGCTTGGTATCAGCTACCTTCATGCTCAAACATGCTCTGTACAAGCTTGACTGCTTGGTATTTCCCTCTGGGTTTCCTACATGAGGAAACTTTTATAATCCAAGAATCATCTAGGGAACAATAGGCCGCCAGGGGGTCATCTGATTCACCTTTAAATGTCAGAGCTGAGATTCTCATTGAACACTAATACGCTGGTTGGCTCCGACTCAGAACTGCTGATGGATGGATCTATCTGCTGGATTTAGGCAGCTGTGCTCTCAAGCAATGACAGAGGTACACAGTGACGGACGCCAGGGCTACTGGAGTACAGAGGACCTTGGCTCCCTAACCCAGATGGCGCTGCTCCCTTGACTTCTCCAACTTGGAACTTCCAACATTGGTTTAGAGAAAGTCACCTACTAGTGAAACTCATTCACGACAGCTGTTTTAAGGACACAGTGGCATTTTATAATTATTATTATTTTTTTTTTTACTCTAAAATGAAACAGGATTACTGTATGAAAAGGCATTTGTTCTGTGGAACACAGCTCATCCTCAAGGGCTCCAGGAGGGGAGGAAACGGATCCCAAAGCTCCAGCAGAGCTGGGTCCTAATCGTATTCAATAATTGCTTAAAAAAGAAAAAAAAGAAAAAGAAAAAAAAAAGCGTTTATGACCCATGTGTTGGTCTGATTTTGTTTTTACCGCATAGCAACTTTGAAGCTCGACTTGGCACGTTTTCACAGCTGTAAGGAACTCGTAGTGAAATGGAAAAGAACCAAAGTCACTCCCATTTTGTTCTGACCTGACTCCACGTTGTGCTTGCTGACAATGTTTTCTTCTCGGCCTCCCGACAGCGTGTGCATCTATGTGGACAGTACAGAAGCACCTTCCCACGTCCCTGATGATGGCCTTGATGTTTAAAGAAAAAAAATGACTCTGAAATATATGATCAAAACAATTCTCTCATGTAATCAAAATGTCTGTCTCAATCTTTTCTGACCCACGTCCTTGTGGGTTTTGTAATTTTTGCTTTTATAAACTCTGTACTTCCAAAATTCAGGTGCTCAAAGTTCTTGAGGTGCTAGCCTGCTCCCAGCCGCCTGCCTGCCACGCTACTAAAGGGCCTTTTCCCTTTCAATCTGGCTCCGTAAGCGTGGTGGCCTGTAATTCTCACACACACTCGGTACAGTTGCACGGCTTCTGAGGTAGATTTTATTGAGAGGCGTTTAGGGAAAGCAGAGGAAAGGGCTGGCTATGCAGAGCAGGCAGCCCCCCACCCCCGTCCCATTCACACACGCACACAGGCTTTCTTGGTTTTAACTCTGGGCACAGAATCCCTCTCTTCAAAAACAGGGCTTCCCCTTTGGAGGTCCGTGTCTCTATTCATGGGAGGAGACTTCTGTGGTTTGCAGTGGTCATTCCCAGAACGAGCATCACACCACATATTGTGGTAAGAAAAATGACGCCCTGAAAGTTCTTTTCTCCATCTTTCTGATTACATCAAAGAATGATTTCAGTGTGTTGTCATTGTGTCTCCCTTCTTTTTCCTATGCCCATTCTTCCTTCCTCCCTTCCTTTCCTCCTTCCTTCAGCCGTTGTAAGCTGCTCTACCCTGTGAGGAAATTCTACTGATTAAAATCTAGAATCCGCTGTCTCAGCTGGGCCCTGAGGAAGGAAGGAAGGAAGGAAGGAAGGAAGGAAGGAAGGAAGGAAGGGAGGGAGGGAGGGAGGGAGGGAGGGAGGGGCAGGACTAGGATGGGATAGGACTTACAGCACAGTCCTCTAGGATTGTTGGATACAGCAAATGAGGGGTTCCCAGGAGAAGATTAGGCTGGTGCTGGAGGATAAATAATGATGCCATTTATTGCCATATCAGTCTCATCCGTTTCTCGGGATGTTCCTGACATGAGGGACACAGTCTTTTTCTCTTCCTGGACAAGTTTCCCAGTTTACTAAAGCCACATGAATGAAGTGACTGTGGATTTTGGTTTTTGTCACTCAGCATCTTTAAAGCATGAGCAGCAATTATTGATCAAGAGCTCATTGAATTATCATGCAGTGGTGTTTTTGCTGGGAGATTTCAAGGGACAATCAAGCAAAAAGTTTGTCTTGCAGAGAAGAGTCATGCTGTGCAGACAGCACAGTGCAAAGGTCATGTCAAGGAAGGCAGCAAGCCGGTGTGGTGGCTTCGGTTACCATGATGAAAGGGATTGGATTTTCAGGAGGAAAAAAGTTAAAAAGAATAGATTTGGGGGCTGGGGATGTGGCTCAAGCTGTAGCGCACTCGCCTGGCATGCGTGCGGCCCGGGTTCGATCCTCAGCACCACATACAAACAAAGATGTTGTGTCCGCCGATAACTAAAAAAAATAAATATTAAAAAATTCTCTCTCTGTCTCTCTTTAAAAAAAAAAAATAGATTTTGTTGGGTCACGGTGCTGCAAGGATTCTCATCCAGCTGTGGCTGGAACCAAGGGCTCCCTGTTCCATCCTCTCGTGTAGAGATGTGAGTAGGGAAAGATCTATCACTACCATTCCTCTCTCGGCTTCCCAAGTCTGCTGTCCTCTCTGTTGGTCCCATTCTCAGGCCAACTCATCCTCGACACATTTTCTGTTAGACACCCACGTGATAGGACAAGTGGCCACTTGGGTCCATGAGTCTGGTCTTAGAAGAGAGTTTGGTTTTTTGGTACTTTGGGAGGTGGGGGTGACAATGGCTGGATTAGAGTTCCCAGGACTGATCCCAAAGCCCTCCAACCTGTGGCCAGATAAGGGGCGAAGGAAAATATTCAAGATCTTCCCAGTCGGCGCCTGTGTGACCTTCCCCTCTCCCTGGTGGAACGTGGAAACAAGGCTGGCTTCTTGGTGGGTTTGGCTCACTCTCATCTCAAGGCACTCCCTCCCTCCTTCCCTCCCTCCCTCCTTCCCTCCCTTGGAGATGGGGCCAGTCCTTGGGGCATGGATGGATGAAGTGTCCCTGAGGACATCACTAGGTCACACAGGTTGTTAGAACAGAGTTTTCTTTGTTCTAACCTGATTTAAGAAACCCCACATGGAATAAGACCTTGGAGTCTCACCTGTGGAGAGAATGCTCTGTTCGGGACGTCCCAGTCGGGACCCTGAAAAGCTGCCCAGGACTCCCCAGCTGCATGACTTCAGGTGTTGATGTAGGGCAGATGAGGCTGGATGGACACCTGAGGAATTTTCAGGAAGCAGGTTTATTAGCTGCTGTGGTACAGATTGGCTATTGACTATACATTTCTGGGCAATAAGTCTGAAAATCCCTTGAACTTTAGGAAGGGTTCAAAAGTTTATATAAAAAATGCTTTTCCGTTTCCCTGTTGGAAAGCCTGTCAGCCATGGCCAACCTACTGTGGGCACCATGCTGCCCAGAGGCCCTCTCTTAGAGTCTTGCAATCTGCCCGAGCAAAGGTGGGAAAAGTAAGAACTAAAGACCTTTTAAATTCCCTCCTAACCTTTGGAGAAGTGTTCCTACTGTCCTTCTCCCACCTCCACTCTCAGGGGCGTCAATCCTGAGGGGACAGCTAGGACACTTGTTCTGACCCCTTTACCTTCTTCGTGGTTTTCCTCTTCCTGTTTCAAGACTTGCTTTCTTCCTATCCCAGGTCTCCCTCTGGCTTGTGAGGTTACTGGGATCCCAGGCACAGGCTGGGCTCTTTGTAAGTAAAGAAGAACTTTCTAGCAGGGACTAGAAACTCCATTTTGACATTCAGGCCAAGAAATGACTTCCAATTAACCCTCCTCCCAAACCAGAAAACCCGTTGACCCATTGGAATCTGGAGCCACAGGGGAATGTGCTCTAAAGGAATGAAAAAGGAATCATGCAGTCAGGCCCACTATTTTAATAACGTTACCCTTTTTCATAAAACCCCTGCTGTAGTCTCGAGAGTCACGTTTGTTCTGACTTCTCAAGTGCCTTTTGACTACGTCCCAGAAAATATTCCAAACTTCTCCCATGCACACTCCCATTGCTGCCACTCAAAGAATCTGTGTGCAGCCAGGGGGAGACCCCAGCACTCTCACCCTGATTCTGTCCTTGCCAGGCACAGACTGTCACAGCGTCTAGAACTGAAACCTCACTTCATCCACTCTGACAGGTTGACCTGGTGTGAATTACCCATGGCCTCCGAGCCTTAGTTTTATCTTAACTGTAAAATGGATATAATGATACTAATCTGGAAGAATCATTGTGCATGTTGAAGATAAAGGAATTGACATATGTAGAGAGATGCTTATGAAGTTGACACTTCGGGAAATACAAATGATAAAACAACAATTACTAATGATAGAATCTGAATTTCTTTTCAGAATCTACGAGACTGCTTCACAGTCTGATCTCTGGCCATCCTCCACCTCTAAAGGTTTTTTCTTTGACTGTAACTTGGGTCCTCAATTCCATTTTGACACTGTCTTCATAGGATTAAGGGCTCAATCCCACTAGACTGTCCCGCTTCAGATGCCAGTTATAGGAACAAGGTTCTCAGATGACACACACTCCTATCTCATTTAGTTGTAAGTGTTAGCTTGTTATGGTTTAGATATGAAGTGTCCCCTGAAGCCTCTGTGTTAATAATGGAGGTGAAATGATTAGATTATGAGATACCTAATCCATAATCCAGTCCATCTTAGTTTGAATGGAGTAACTAACTGGGTGGTAACTGGAGGTAGGTAGGGCATGGCTGGAGCAGGTGGGTCACTAGGGGCGTGCACTGGAAAGGTGTACCTCCCCTAAGGCCCCTTCTCCCCCTCCCACTCTGCTTTGCTCTGTAGCTGCCCTTCACCATGATGTTCTGCCTAATCTCCAGCTCCAAAGCTATGGGGCAGGCCAACCACGGACTAAACCTCTGAAACTGTGAGCTCAAAATAAACTTTTCCTCCTGTTGGGGATTTTGCCCACAGCAACATAGAGCTGACTAATACAGGTAGATAGGGGCTGGGGAAGTGGCTCATGCGGTAGTACGCTCGCCTGGCATGTGTGCGGCCCGGGTTCGATCCTCAGCACCACATACCAACAAAGATGTTGTGTCCGCCGAAAACTGAAAAATAAATATTAAAAAATTCTCTCTCTCTCTCTCTCTCTCTCTCTCTCTCTCTCTCTCTCTCTGTCTCTCTCTCTTTAAAAAAAAAACACAGGTAGCTAGTTCAGGCATGAGCAGGTGGGTCGGGGGAGGACAATGAAGGGCAGTGACTTACAAGGACCTCAGACATGTATGTTAAAGAAAGCCCATAAGTCACAGAAAACTGGGGGTAAATGGTATATCAAACCTCTCCAGCCACAGTCATTGTTATAGTCAGATTTTTCACTGCTGCAACGTAAAGAGTTGACCAGAACAATTTTAGGGGAGTAGAAATCCATTAGAGGGCTCTCGGTTTCAGAGGTCTGAGTTCATAGACAGGCGGCTCTATTCCTCACGGCTCTGGGGGAGGCAGAAGAGAGTGGCAGAGGGAAGCAGCTCCCATGGTGATCAGGAAGCAGAGAGAGAGGTCTAATATATACCCCAAAGCATGTCCGCAATTCCCACCTCCTCCAGCCACACCCCACCACTTCTATTACCACTCAGTTAATTCCTATCAAGGGATTAATTCACTGACTGGGTTAAGACTCTCATAATCCAATCATTTCCCCTCTGAACCTTCTTGCATTATCTCACATATGAGCTTTTGGGGGACACCTCACATCCAAACCAAAACAGGCGTGATACCCCTTAAGAGACTTCTGTTTCAAGATCCTTCACAGCTGTCTCTTTTGATCAGGTTTTTCTTGATCCTCCCCCTGCGACCAGGTCATCATGACCCTCACAGAGAAAGTTTGCTGAGGGGTAGACAAAGGGTAATAATCCACGTATGGGGGTACACCAAGGCAAGAAGAAAGGGACCCAAGTCCTTAAGAACCCAGACTCTGCGGGAGTCATGCCCTTCATTCCCGGTGAAGTCGTCCACTCAGTGCCTGCACCGGGCGGTGATCCTGCTCATCTCAGTTCATCTAGTAAACCCATTACTCTGTGCAATTGACCCACTTGAAATCCTGCCTGTGGGATTGGAAGAACTGGTCACCGTGGACCCCACAGCTGCTTCAGTCCATGGTCTCCTCTACACCCACCAGCACTACACCCCTCCACTTTAATAGTCTCCTAGAACCACCCACATAACCAGGAAAGTGCTCTACTTACTACTGTGGTTTATTATGAAGGACACAAATGAAGAGACAGATGAAGGGTACCTAAAGTGAGTCTGAAAGGGGGCTGAGTCCAGGAGCCTCTCTCTCCCTGGAGTTGGGGTACGGCACCCTCCTGGCAGGTGAAGGTGGAAGCTCCCCGACGGATTGTTGAGGGGTGTTCATGAAGGTCTCATCATACAGGCATGACTGATTAAATTATTGGTCATTGGTGACTGAATTCAATTTCTACCTCTCACCTCCCCAAAGTCAAGGTCTGGGTGGAAGTGAGGGGCAAGTTCCAAGCTTTTAGTCAAAGCTTAATCTTCTGGTGACCAGCCCCCATTAGGAAGCTGTCTAGAGGGACCCATGAATTGCTGCATTAATATAAACACATCAGGAATAACAAAAGATGCTCCTCAGACCCCTGTCACTCAGGGAATTCCAAAGGTTTAAGGAGCTCTGTGCCAGAACCAGAGGAAAATTCATTTTAAAATTATTACCCACAGCCTCTTTTCCTACTCTTTCCTGCCACAGGGTCCCATTGCTTGGGCACACCCTGGATGGTATCCAGCAGCAACACCACTGGTACTGTCCCTTCCCCACACACCCCTCCAAGGTGGAGTCTGCTCACTTTGTCACAATGGTCCACTTTATGCTACGAACACAGCCCTTGCTGCTCTGCCACTGTGACTCATTCCCCCCACAGCTTTATTGAAGTAAAATTGAAGTACAAGAAAAAGTACATAAGCATGTCATTTGATCAGTTTTTGACATGTTTGCAAACAATATGATCAATATAAAAAGCATTTCCATTACTTTTTAAACTTAAACTAAAAAGTTTTTCTCAGCAAAAGAAACAATAAGAAAGGTAAATAGGGAGCCTACATCATGGGAACAAATCTTTACTCCTCACATTTCAGATAGAGCCCTAATATCCAGAGTATACAAAGAACTCAAAAAATTAGACAATAAGATAACAAATAACCCAATCAACAAATGGGCCAAGGACCTGAACAGACACTTCTCAGAGGAGGACATACAATCAATCAACAAGTACATGAAAAAATGCTCACCATCTCTAGCAGTCAGAGAAATGCAAATCAAAACCACCCTAAGATACCATCTCACTCCAGTAAGATTGGCAGCCATTATGAAGTCAAACAACAAGTGCTGGTGAGGATGTGGGGAAAAGGGTACACTTGTTCATTGTGGCCAACTTGGAAAGCAGTATGGAGATTCCTGGGAAAGCTGGGAATGGAACCACCATTTGATCCAGCTACTGCCCTTTTCGGACTATTCCCTGAAGACCTTAAAAGAACGTACTACAGGGATACTGCCACATCAATGTTCATAGCAACACAATTCACAATAGCTAGACTGTGGAACCAACCCAGATGCCCTTCAATAGATGAGTGGATTAAAAAAATGTGGCATTTATACACCATGGAGTATTACACAGCACTAAAAAATGACAAAATCATGGAATTTGTAGGGAAATGGATGGCACTAGAGCAGATTATGCTTAGTGAAGCTAGCCAATCCCTAAAAAACAAATACCAAATGTCTTCTTTGATATAATGAGAGCAACTAAGAACAGAGCAGGGAGGAAGAGCAGGAAGAAAAGATTAACATTAAACAGAGACATGAGGTGGGAGGGAAAGGGAGAGAAAAGGGAAATTGCATGGAAATGGAGGGAGACCCTCATTGCTATACAAAATTACATATAAGAGGTTGTGAGGGGAATGGGAAAATAAACAAGGAGAGAAATGAATTACAGTAGATGGGGTAGAGAGAGAAGATGGGAGGGGAGGGGAGGGGGGATAGTAGAGGATAGGAAAGGTAGCAGAATACAACAGTTACTAATAGGGCATTATGTAAAATTGTGGATGTGTAACCGATGTGATTCTGCAATCTGTATTTGGGGTAAAAATTGGGAGTTCATAACCCACTTGAATCTAATGTATGAAATATGATATGTCAAGAGCTTTGTAATGTTGTGAACAACCAATAAAAAATAAATAAATAAAAAACAATTTGAAATCATGCAGACTGTGTTTCCTGGATGATTTATTACATTAGAAATCAATCACCTTAAGATATATAGAAACCTCACCCCCACATGTCAACTATTTCAAAATTAAATGGCACACTTATAAATATCTCAGAAGTCAAGGGAAAAAAGTCACAAGAAAAGTAAATCAAAGGTGATTTGAACTAAGTGATAATAAAAGCTTAAAATATCAGGATCTCTGGGATAAAATGGAACTCAGATCAATATTTATAACTTAAAGTACTTGCATCATAAAAAAAGCTAGAATAAGAAATTATTTTCAAATTATGTAGTAGGAAGGACAAAATAAGAGTAGGAGAAGAAATATATGAAATAGAAAAGTAATAATAGAGCTAAAATTTGACAAAAATCATAAAAGTCGAATCAAGGAAAAAACAAAAAAATATTAATATTAATGGAAAGGTAACTATCAAAATAACCCTACAGATGCTAGAAATATTAGGGTAATATTACAATTGTATACCAATATATGTGATAGCATACATAACATGGTCTATATTAGAGAAGGATCTATGTGCTGCTGAGAAGAAAGTGTATTCAGTCATTGATGGAGAAAATATTCTATATATGTCTGTTAAGTCTAAATTATCAGTTTTATTTTTTACTTCTCTGGCATCTTTATTTAGTTTTTGTTTGGAGGATCTATCCAGTGATGACAGAGGCATGTTAAAGTTACCCAGTATTATTGTGTTTTGGTCTATTTGACTCTTGAAATTGAGAACAAAAGGTTTGTTTGCTGTACATAGTTGCTCCATTGTTTGGGGAATAAATACTTATGATTGTTATGTCTTGTTGATGTATAATTCCTTTAAGCAGTGTGAAATGTCCTTCTCTGTCTCTTCTGATTGACTTTGTCTTGAAGCCCACTTTTTCTGATATAAGAATAGAACCGCCTACATGTTTTTGAGATCCATATGAATGATATGTTTTTTTCCCATTCGTTCACTGTCAGTCTGTGGATTTTTTTTTTTTGCCTATGAGGTGATTCTCTTGAAGGCAGCCTATTGTTGGATACTGTTTCTTTAATCCAATCTGTCAGTCTGTCTTTTGATTGATGAGTTTAGACCCTTAATGTTCAGTTATTATAGAGGTATGATTTGAATTCCAGGTCATTTGGGTTTATTTCTAGTTTTTAATTTGAATTAGTTTCTCCTTTGACTTGACTATTTTTTAAGTGTAGTTCCTCCTTTTGCTGGTTTTCACTTTTTGTTTTATTTTTATCTTCATGGAATATTTTCTTGAGAATATTCTGTAGTGAAGTCTTTCTAGTTGCAAATTCTTTTAATTTTTGTTCATCATGGAAGGTTTTTACTTTATCTTCAAATCTGAAGCTTAATTTTGCTTGATATAGGATTCTTGATTGGCATCTATTTTCTTTCAGACTTTGGTATATGTTATTCCAGGACCTCCTCACTTTGAGAGTCTGGATTGAGAAATCAGCCAAGATCCAAATTGGTTTTCCCCATATGTAATCTGATATTTTTCTCTTTGTAGCCTTTAAAATTCTATCTTTATTCTGTATGTTAGGCATTTTTATTATATTGTGTCTTGGTGTGGGTCTGATGTAACTTTATACATTTGAGGTCCTGTAAGCCTCTTGTATTTGATTTTCCATTTCATTCTTTCAGTTTTGGAAAATTTTTGATATGATTTCATTGAAAAGATTGTGCATTCCTGCTGAGGGCCATTGCCAAGTAGGAATGACGCATCGAAATTTCCTTGCCAGCATACCCCATGTTCGTTGGAAATTTGCTGTGACATTGCATGTGTGTTTGAGAAAGGTGACCCTGCTCAAGGACGAGGGTGGATCCAGGTTTAGGGTGTATCCTGCAGGTTTTAGGAAGTATCCCGGTTAAGGATAATTTGGGTTTAAGGCATTCCCGGTTTAAGACAATCTGGGTTTAGGGAAGTTCCAGGTTTAAGGTTATTGCTGCTGGGAATAGGGCATTCCTGCTGCCTGAGTTCCCGTTGAGTTCTCGTGGAATTCGGAAAGTATTTGGGACGTGAACTGTGCTGCAGAACTTGGATTTGCCCAGAATGTGTGTAGAGGCCGGTGTGAGTTTGGGAATAAAGAATTGCTGTTTGAATCTACAAGGTGTGTGGTGGCTCGTGATCTTGTGCCCAGCCAAGACTGCAGCACATTCCATTGGTTTATATCTCTGTACTTTCATCTATCCTGATAAATCTTAAATTTGGTCTTGTCTTGTTATCTCATAGTTCTTGAAAATTCTGTTCATAGTTTCTTAACATCTTCTCTCCATAGCTAACTTTATTTTGAAGATTATATATTTTGTCTTCATTGCTTGAGGTTCTATTTTCCAAGTGGCTTAGTCCATTGGTGATGCTTTCTATTCAATATTTAATTTGTTTGTTTGTTTGTTTCTTTATTTCAAGGATTCCAGCTTTTTTTTTTTTTTAGAATCTCTGCCTCTTTATTGAAGTGATCTTTCACTTCTCTCTGATTTCATTTCTTATACTGTCCTTTAACTTAACAGATCAGTTTAACTATGTACATACTAAACTCCTTCTCAGACATTGCTTCCACTGTAGTGTCAATGGATTCTGTTATTGGCTTATTTTGGTTTGTTTGGGACAATTTGTTCCCTTGCTTTTTTATGTTATTATTATTATTATTATTATTATTATTATTATTATTATTATATCGTGCCTTGGTGTGGGTCTGTTGTAACTTTGTGTGTCTACGCATCTTACAGTATGGATCTAAGGCAGTGGAGTTTCTACACTGTGGACTTACAGTCTCCCTGAAGGTTTCCAGGACCTCAGTGCTTGGGGGAGACCAATAATAACAACAACCAATGAAAACTATGTATAGCATTAAATCAAATAGTTCCCACTATGTTGTCTACAATGTTAATTATCACAATAAATAGAAATGATATGATCGTTTACTGACTACAATAAAAGCAAGTTTGCAAAAGGGTTGTTTATAATTTCAAATGGACAGAAAGAGAATTGAAGTGATACAGGATGTGGTGATTAGGAGAGAGGAGGAGAGCAGAAGTAAAAAGTTAAGGAAAGAGTGAAGAGAGAACAATAGAGCTTGGCTGTTAGCAGAAGAAAAGAGAGAATCAAGGGAAACAGGTAGGAGAAAAAATATGAGTCTATAAAGCAAAAATTTTAAAAAATCAAAAATAAAAATAAAAGAGTATACAACAAAACTAACCTATTCTAATCAAACATCCTAGTTCACAAAAACTAATCCATGAAAAATACCTGGTTTCAAAAATGCTAGAAATGAGAAAAAATATGGATATATACAAATGTCACAATTAATATATAAAGGTCACAATTAAACAGAGAAAAAGAAAAGAATAAAAAAAATTGATGAAATGTTAAAGAATTCTTTCCACTAGAGTTCAAAATAGTCTCAGCTTCTCTTCTCAGAAGTTGTAAGTAGTGTGGAGTGTGATGCTGCACCCTCTGGATGGCTGGAGTGAGAGGTAATCCCATAGGCAGGATTCCTGGAGGTGGGATTTAGGTGTAGGTGGGCTCCAGGCTCTTCACTCAATGCCAGTTGGTCTAGAGATTTTAAATCAGTGCACCTCCAGAGCCCAGGACTTGCTGGTCCATGACTGAAGACTGTACCCCAGAATCTCCCCTGAGTTCCACTCGTGGGGTGGGGCACCCAATACTTAGTCCTCTACATTGTCTTTAGACCCCACATTTCCCGGTCTCAGTTTCAGTCTCCCAACAATCTCCCCTGCCCCTGCCCTTCCAAGTTCCAGGCCAGATGTGTCTCTCCCAGGTGGTCCTGCAGGCATTCGGATTGGAGGGGGAGGGGTAGAGCCAGGTGAGGTTCTTCAACCACCGTCTCCTGTGTAAACCTCTCTCCACATTTGACTCTCTCCTAGTCACTTAAGCACACTCTGCGTCATGCCGTGTTTACTGTGCCTGTATATCAGGCCAAACTTGGGTTTGCCAGGGATTGGTGTCTTCAGCTGCAGGGCCCTGCACGGTGGCTGTAAAATGGTTCCTTCCTTAGTCCTCTGCACAACACCTGGAGAGATGGCAGCTTCTCCCCGCCCCTGCACACGAATACTGTGCAGTGTGTCTTTCAGGTTTGCTGGGCAATGTCCTTGATCTCTAAAGACTCCGTACCCAGACACGCCTTGGCCTCACAAAATCCTGAGTTCGTTTAATTTGCTTATCTTTCCACTTTGCTCACAGAGGGACCGCTCTGGCTCCTGCTTCCTGCCCAGCCACAGCAGGGCTGTTCTGCTGGGATTTCTTCCTTGTTTTATTATATCCAACCTCCTGAGTCCCCGATCTGCTTTGAATGTCCAGTTTCAAATTCCAGGAAAGTCCCCTCCCTCGTTTTTGTTCACCCACCTTGCTGAGAAGCTGCCTGCCCACTTTTTTGGTTTCATTCCACAGAGCAGCCAGGAAAGCGACTTCCTCTAGTCCAGCATCTTGAAAAGCTCAAAACCCTCCTTCCATTTTATCTTCGCTTCTCAAAAGGATGGTACCTACAGATTCAGATCTATCCTTCACAAGCTCCCTGGATTTTGGATGTACCGATTTCTGTTTCCTTGGGCTTCCTTTTTAAGTTTAGTCCATTAGAAACTCTACTAATTGGTTTGGAAAAAATCCCACACCTAACCATAGGAAGGGAACCTACTTCTTAGATCCACTGTGACTTACTTTTTTTTTT
Organism: Ictidomys tridecemlineatus; assembly: GCF_052094955.1. Classification (NCBI taxonomy): domain Eukaryota; kingdom Metazoa; phylum Chordata; class Mammalia; order Rodentia; family Sciuridae; genus Ictidomys; species Ictidomys tridecemlineatus. Next base: position 10,685,131 of record NC_135485.1, read on the forward strand.
AAATATTTATTTTTTAATTGTAGTCGGACACAATACCTTTATTTATTTTTATGTGGTGCTGAGGATGGAACCCAGGGCCTTGCATGTTCTAGGTGAGTGCTCTACCGCTGAGTCACAACCCCAGCCGCCCCCCCCCACTTACTTTTAAAACAAACATCTTTGTTTCTCTTCCTCTCTCCTTACTCCTCCCTAATCTCACCCTCTTGTTAATCCCAGGGAAACAGGATTATCTTTCTTCCCCATCCAAGGCAGAGGTATCTGTCCTTGAGAATACACCCATCACAGGAACAAAGTGATTCAGACTTGGGAATGGCACCAGAAGATCTCAGAAATGACCACCTCCCAAACTGACAAGTGAATTTCAACTCTGGAAAGAGAATACATGGAATATAGCCTTTGCATCACCTCTTTGATGGCCAGAATCTCTGGGACAGGAGTCCCCTGGGCTTCTCCTTTGCTAGCCAAGCAATAAAACTTATTTTTCCTTTTTTTTTTTCCAAAACTGTGTTCTCATTATTGGATTGGCACTGGGGACAAGGACTGAGCTTTTGTAACAATTCTGGTCTTTGATCAAAGTTCAACTTCTCTGGAGGCCACTCCTGACCACCATGTCCAATACAGCAACTAAGCTCTCTCTGTCCATTCTTTCTTCCTTATCTTTGCAGTATTTACCACTATAGATGTTATTGTGCTTGCTTTTTATTTGCTTATTTCCCATTCCCATTCCCATAAACGCCATTAGGATAGGAACTTCACTCTCAACACCGTGAACCCACAGCATCTAGATGGGCTCCTGACACAGGATAAGAGTTTGGCAAACATTATTTGAAAGGAAGAATGAATGATTTGCCTGCTCAGACAGGTGGATGGTCATGAGAGCTGCTTGATGAACTGTACAGTTGAGGAAAATGCAACCTTGCATTTCATGCTCATGGTCTTTCCCATTGTTTTCCTTTCTTTTACCACCCAGTGGTTCCCAGAGGAGGTAGACCTGCAAAGATCTCTTCTGACCTGATCTGCCTTTACTCTGAAAGGGTCTTCCCCACTGGGGGCTAGCCAGAATTAACCCCAGCATTTTCTTGTCCCAGGGAGCTCTCTCCCTGCCGTCATGACCTAGTAAGAGGAGATTCCTGTCTCATTCCCAAGAAGTAGGTGAATCGAAAGATAAATAAAGAAGGAAGAGAAGACATGAATGAAAGACACTGCAAAACCTAACACACAAGGGTCTGCAGTACTTGCCAGAACAGGCAATTCAGGATCTGTTCAGTCTTTGAATTCTCCAACAGATCGGGTTCCTCCTCACCTCAGACTCCATCAAACATTATTATAGAGCTGGGGATGTGTCTCTGTGGTAGAGAGTTTGCCTAGTATGTGCAAGGCCCCGGGTGACCACAGTAACCCAAAACAAACAAAAACCTTCATTATGAATGCAACAAAAGAACCAAATAAAGGAAATAGAGAGGAGAGGCGGTCAACAGTAACAGGTTTACTCAGGGCTCACCTGCGGAGGTGGGCCCAGTGGACACTGGAACCTGTCTTCTGCCTACATCCTGGGTACACACGGGGGAGTGAGGGAGGTGGAATTTTTGCCATTAGGCTATTGCTAGGGGTTGTCAGGGCAAGGTCCTTGTGGTGTCACCTTCATAAGGAACCAGGTGTTTTTCAGGACTTCAGTTCCACATATCAATTTCCTTTCTTATAATGATGCAGTATCGGGGTTTCTTTGCATAATGGAGTATTGTCTGGGGTTTAGGTCAGGCTGAGTCGGAGGTGGCTGTGAGGTGGCTCTTGCTCCAAGATGGATAATACGTTTCAAAATGACGTTGTCTGTGTCAATTTCTTCCTAATGATGAATACCTTCAAATATACCAAACATTGAAAGAAGCCCTCCACCCAGAATGACCAGGAGTCCATGTTTTGCTGTAGGCACTTTATCTCTTTCTCCCTCATTCTGACTTTCCCCCTCAGTATTCTAGCAAGTATTTCCCAGGGATAATAACATTCTTCTACTGATCACATTATCATACCTAAGAATATCACCAATCATTCCATAATCTAAACTAATCTATGAACTACACTCAAATTCTCCTTTTGTCTTAAGACTGTATTTTCCAGACTGTTTTATCAGGATCTAATAGAGAATCACACCTTGCTTTTGGTTATGTCTTTATTTTAACCTAAAATGGCCCCTCTTGGACTGTTTATCCTTGGCACTGCTTTTTTGAACTCTCCAGGCCAGGTGGCTTCAAGGTCACACTATGTCCTTGGTGCGTTTGGTTGTTTCCTCCTATGGCCAACTAGTTTTCTGGCATTTTCTGCAGTCTCAGTGCTGGGAATGCACGTGGTTAAGCTGATATGAAACACCTCTGTACAGAGTCTGTGTGACTAGTTTCCCATCACTCCTAGAGCTCACTCCTAGCTGCTCACTTTCCTGAGCTGTTTTCCTTATCCTCAAAGCCAGCATCTCTCTGGTTGTCTTCCATGGTCACATTTCCCTCTGCCCTCAGCTAAGTCAGATTCTATCCCTTTTAGGGTTCATGTGATTGGCTTGGACCCCTTGATGGTCAAAGTACTGTCCCTATCTTCCCTCACTCCCAAAGTCCCTTTGGCCATGGAAGATAACACCACACACACACAGCAGGGGGAGGAGAACACAGGTATCTTGGGGGACAGTATCCTGCCTCCCCATATCCAGGTGACCCACGGTGTACCATCATATCAAGAAGTCCATTAGGAAACTGCCCCTATGTTAGGGATTGATGATTGTCAGGGATTTGAAGAGGGAAGTCCTTAGAAAAGCTGTCAACTACCTTGGTGTGTGTGCGCGCGTGCGCGCACTTATGTAAAGAGAGATACCATGGGGCTGCCTGAGCCTCGGCACAGAGATTCTGATTCACTGGCTCAGGGCTAATGGCCGCCATGCCGGGTCCTCTTGCTTCATCAGAAGTGGGTGACTCACATATGCATAAGTCGGGGACCCAACCCTGAAGGGACCAGGGCAGAAGCACCAGGTGGAAGCTCATTTCCTTGATCCCCTCCTGAAATCTGGTCTCTCAGGGACACCTAGGTGGTGGAGTCATTTCTCAACTTATCAACAGTCACCAGCAAGAATAAACATGCAGGTGACAGCCAAATGAGCGACTGTCCTCAGGGAAGGGGCTGCTGATAGATTTCCTTTCTCAGGCATGGTGGGTTTGCTCAATCTGCTCAAATGTAAGGTGAAGGAGGCAGCTTTTTATTTCACTTTTCTGTTTTTGTTTTTGGCAATATTTAGTTTTTAAATGATACAAATATAGTCTATTAACCAATGTGTTGATCAAAAAGGTAATGCAGAAACAAGAAATTGAAATATTATACACGTGTATAATATAAAAAGATAAACCTCCCTCCCCAGTTCTATTCCTTGCAACACTTGCTAGTATCAATCTCTTGTGTTTCCTTCCAAAAACACACTGTGAATATACTGACATTAGTATGCACACACCCATCTCTTTCTTATATAAATACGCTGTTCTGTATTTTGCCTTTTCCCCTGGATCTGCTTTCATACCAGCACATAAAATCAACTGTATTCCTTTTTATAATCACAAGCTGTGAATGGATGGGTAAAATTTATCTTGCCACTCCCTAACAAACAGGGTTCTTTGAGATTATTTCTGGATTTTGTTACTATAAACACTGCTACAATGACTAATCGTGCCTAGACGTTGTTTCTCACATGGGCTAGTTGGTTTGAAGGCAAATACCTAGAGATGGATTGCTGGGTAAAAGGTTTTGCTCATTTAAAGTTTGATTGGATATTGCCAAGTTGCTTTCTAAAGAGGTTCTGGTAATTGTACCAGGACCGACTTCTAAGAGTAAAGGACTGCCTGTTTCAAAACACCCTCTTTGAAGTCAGTCTTAAGCAATTAGAATCTCAAATTGGAATCTAGTTTTGGAGGTGCCATTTGCCCCTGGCTCAGTTTTATGAGTGTAGGGGAAAGAACACTAGTTTAAAAGGCAGGGCTCTGGGGCTAGGGATGTAGCTCAGTAGTAGTGTGCTCACTTAGCATGTGTGAGGCCCTAAGTTCCATCCTGGCAGCACAGAGAGAGAGAGAGAGAGAGAGAGAGAGAGAGAGAGAGAGAGAGAAAATAGAACTCTAATGAGTCCTGATCTGGCCCTCCAATTCCCTAGAAGACCCTGATGAAGTGAGGTCCCCTCCTTGGCACTGAAGTTTTTCACTGGACAAAAAGAACCTTGAATTATAGAAGTTTGAACTGTTGACCCTGACTCCAGATCTGTGATGCCCACCTGATGTGGAGTGGCCAATCACCTCCTGGTATAGCTGCTGCTCCATCAGCAAGTCCAGCTCCATGTGTCAGGGGCCCTATGAGACACCAAAGATGAAGAGAGAGCATCTACCTTTTAAGGAAGGTGACTGCATGTAGTCCTGTGGGGTGGCATGGACGATGGGGCTGAGAATGTTCAGAGGATGGAGATCTGACACTGGACACTGGGCGTTACCAGCAGGTTCATAAAGAGATACCATTTGCCTAAGATTTTAAAAATAAGTAAAATGCACCAGGGATGGTAGAATGGAAGTTGGGGCACACTAGCAGCAGAAGGAAGGGCACAGAGGAGTGAAAGTCCAATTAACAAAATGAACAGGGTGCTGGAGGGCGGGCAAAGCCCTAAGGCAAATAGGTTGTGCCTGACCACGTGCTTGCACAATGGCTGAGGAATGACCATGAACTCTTATCCCCCACCACCAACACTCCTTCCACAGAGTTTCCCGTCTGATATCAACTGCATTCTTTCAGTGTGGTTAGACCTTCAAACCACCTTTGACCCCTCTTGTTCATAACCCATGCCCAGTCCATCACCAAATCCTACTGACTCCAGCTTCAGAATCTATCACAAACCCAGGTCCTTTTCCACTGTCACTGCTGGCACCTTGGTCATCTCACCATCACCTCTCAAGTGGACGTCTGGAATGCGTACCTGGTCTCCTTTCACCCATGACGACCTCATGGGGTCCTCAGCAGAGCAAGGAGTGATCCTGATCTAGGTGAGCCTCTCCTCCAGTGGCCTCCAGGGTGAAAGCCAGGGTGTGTGATGACCCACAGGATCCTACAGGTCACAACCTGCCCTGCCTCCCGCCACTTGAACCTTATACCCTACTTTTCCTTCCCCTTTCTGCACTCCTACCTTCTCTCGCCCCACCTGCCTCCTAGTTGCTCCAGCCTCAGAATCATTGCCCTGGCCATTCACTGCCCCTGCCTGGAAAACTCTCCCAAGACACCAGCAGGCACACACTCTCCTACTCTTGCTTATTGCCGGGTCCTTCTTCCGCAAGATTGCCAGCTCAGTGAAGGCGGGATTTTTGTCTGATTATTGCACTACCTTGGAACACTGCCTGGCTTAGCATGTTTGTGAATGAATAAATGAATAAATAAATCAGACATTTTCTGTTGAGGGTTCATGGAAACAAAGAACACACACTCACCATCAAAATCGGCATTTTCCCTCACACCATTTTTCCATTTTCATGCTCTCAGGAAGCTGATGTGTCCAATTCTGACTCTCAGTAGGACATCAACTGACCCATTAGGGATTAAGAGAGAAGGAAAAGCAGAGTAATTACACCTAGGGCTTTGCTTTCTGGCTGTCACTTACCAATTGTGTAAGCCAACCTCCCTGGATTTCCAGTTCCTCATCTGCAAATTGGGAACAAAGATACAAACCTCCCAGGGGAGATGAACTAAGAGAACAATGTAAGTCTTTTAGCAGGATGGGACCATTTTTGAAGTGCTCAATGTATTTTGACTAATTAACATTATACAAGAGCTATCTGCCCCTGGAAATTGGATCTTAGAGTCAATAAAGCTCCTAGCTCTAAAGACTCTCATGATAAAATTGGGAGGGAGGTAGTCACACCTTGGGTCTCCTGGCTATGACTACTGCTCCCCTCTCCCTCCCCACCAGTCTCAGCATCCCATTGAGAGGATATTCCTCAGGCCTCCATTTCCTAGTAGTGAATTTCCTGCCGGTCCCTGTGATAGCATTTGCCAAGGAGGTTAAAAAAATGCCAATTTAGGTATTAGAGGGGGGAAAATGAACAGGTGGCTCAAAAGACTCAGAAAATCAAGATCTAGTGTCTTCTCTCATACGCAGAATCTAGAGGAAAAATAATGTGGGGGGTGTGTGGGGGCAGATCCTATGAAGATAAAGGGGAGATGGCGGAGTGGAGAGGTGGGCTTCTGGGGGCCAGAGGAGAAAGGAGCTGTGGGATGAAATTGTATGATATACCACAGTGAATTCTCTTTTATGTATAGCTATAAAGTGCCAATTTTTAAAAAACAACAAATAAATAGAGGAAGACCAGTGAAGTAGAGGAAGGGGTCAATGGGAGGGAAAGAGGGAGGCAAGAGAAGCACCGGGGACTGAAATGGAGCAAATTACATTCCCTGCAGGGGCCATTATGTCGAAAGGAAGCCCACTATTATGTCTAACTAGAATGCACCAGAGAAAACATCTTTAAAATGCAAAATAAGTCAAACATCACAAACAACAAAACACCTTTGAAATTACTTACTCCTCACCATCTAAAACCCCTCCCGTTACACTTGGTTCTGGCCAAAAATTAGAAATAAGCTCCATGAATATCTAGAGAAGCTGTTAACTGCATTTTATGAAACTTTTATAAATAATTGTGGGAACCAAAATAAAAAAAGAAAAGAAAAGAAAAGAAAAGAAAAAAAAGGCCACTTCTCCCTCCCGGGTTCTCCTTAGGCACTTGGTCACCCGCCTTTTCAGGGGCGGGCTCGGGAGGACCCGGAGGGGCGGCGGCCGCGCTGGCGAAGCTGGGGACCCGGAGCTGGCGGAGGAGACAGCAGGGGAACAAGTCCCGCCCCGCCCCGCCAGGTGCGAGCCAGGTACCTGCCGAGCGCCGCGCCCTGCCGATTGGCCCAGCGCGAATGGGGAGACATCAGGCGGCGGGGCGGGGCGGGGGGCGCGGTCACCCGGGGTGAGTCAGCCCTGGCATGTTCCCTCCTTCCCCAGGTGTGGTTAGGCAACCTAGCCCTGCAGCTGCTGCCAAGTGGGTGACTAAGTTCGTCCCAGGAGGAGGGGTGGAGGAGTGAAGTTTGAATGATAAGAGTTTGCGGATCCACCTCCTTCAAAGGGCGCTTCTGCTCCCCCCAACAGAAAAAGTGGGCATTGTGTGGCATCTTTTGTTCACCTGGCTCCGCGGAGCCTCCAGAAACCCTAAGAGGTGGGGGCTACATAGTTCCCACTATGGTGAGGGTGAGTGTGTGCTTCCCACCCACAGCCTGTTACCTCTGCAGGGATGAACAGCCACTATACTTCTTTTTAGGGATGAAAAGTTGCCATAAATGAACATCTTCTTATTTATCCCAGATTTGCTTAGGGACTTTAAAGCAATCTCCTGCACTGTAGGTGGCAAGAAGCCCACACAGATCTTTACCCCACACGCCTAAAATCCGCTTTCCCTCCCTGCACTCCAAACCTGCTCATCTTGAATTGTTTATGGCACTGAACCACCGAGTCAGAAACTGAGGACAGGTCCTCACTGCCTTCCCCTGCTAGACAGTTCTCAGGCAGCCGGGCAAGAGAGGGGCAAGAGAGGCTGTTAAAAGTTGCCTGCAGTTCTGACCCAACCAGGGGGCGTCCTTAGGTCTCTCTGGGTGGGATGTGGCCCAGCTGAGTGCCTGGCACAGCCATCTCCAACGTGTTGCCCTCAATCCATTTATCACCTTAAAAATTACCGAGAACCCCTAAGCTTTTGTTTTATGGTGTATGGCTATTAATATTTAGTGTATGAACTGTAAATGTGAAAGGTATTTAAGGTGAAATTGAGATTCAAAAACTGTCACCTTAAGACAATCATAAATCCATAATATGTACTCACAGATAATTTTATGAAAAATAACTGTATTTTTCAAAACCAAACATAATTAGAAAAGAGACATTGTTTTACAGTTTTGCAAACCTCTTTTGCATCTTCCCATCCATTGGATACTACTGTAGCAACTGGGAATCTACCCCAAGAGGAGTAAAGGCAAATCTTGTCCTACTCCATTAGGACAACAGTGGTGACTTTGTGAACCCTTCAAAGGGTCTTGGAAGTCCCAGTCATGGGGAATACAGCTGACAGTTTCTAGAATTTGTTACTTTTTTTTTCTTTTCTTTCTTTTTTTTTTTTTTGTCTTTTCATGTTTTGGTTCATTTTCTGCTGATCATTTCTGCTCTGTGTGGATTATTCCAGATAAAGTTCACATGTGTTATAGATGTCAAACAGAAAGGATGTGGGTAACTCCCTAAACCAAATAAAATGAAGCCATAAAAAATATTTTTATTATGCTAATGCAGTATCTTCCCAACAATAAAATTAGGAAATTGTAAACATCCATAACCTCATATGTAGTGGCACCCCCTCCTTCACAAAAAGTCATAACTGGCTTCTCCAGAAATCTTCACCATGGCTGATTTTAGGACTGTCAGTAAAAGAGTCTCTACAAAAGAGTTCAATGTAGATAAACTTCCTATTTTCATGTTGCCCTGTTTCACTTGGCCGCTGGTCGGGAAGATACCAGCACTCCAGGTGCTGGACACCCCCTTACTAGTTTTTCGAAAACATTTAACCATTATAGTAGTTTGTAGAAATGTGTAAACAAGACCTCTGGCCTTAAGCTGGAGCTTCACAGAGATGTCTACATTTCTAAGAGAAGTTACCAATTTGTTGGGCTCCATGGTAACAGCTGCAAGGGGAAGGAAGAAAGGAGAGAAGAAGCTCTCCCCTTCTCAGGTGTCCTTGAAGGGTTAACTTGCCCAAAACAGTGAAAGAAAAAGCTGCTTTCATGTGAACTTCTGCAGACTGTGAACTTCTGAGCCCCTCCCCTTACATGCTGGGTATAAAATTCTAAAACTCCCTGAACTTGGGGTTCAGGGGATTAATTGATTACAGCAAAAGCTGTGCCCTCTGAACCTGCTATCTTCGGTGCCTTGCCTCGTCTGTCCCTACAACACATATACTGAGAGTCAGTCATTGTTACATCTGTGTGTACACTGCACAGACCACAGACCAGGGCAGGGAGGTCCCTGTCTGTTCTAGGAGTAAGGCCCCACACTAAGAGGCCATGGCATCACCCCTGGAGCCTGTGAGTACACAGCCTTATGTGGCAACAGGGACTTTGTAGATGTAAGGTTAAATGTCTTGACATGGGGACAGTATCCTGGATTATCCAGATGGGGCCTGTCGAACCATATTTCTCCTTCAAAAGTGGGACCCTTCCCTACTGAGGTCAGAAGGTGTCAGAGAGAAGTGACGATGCTTATTTTGAGGATGGGGAAGGAGCCACAGCCCAGGAATGTGGGTGGCCTTTGTGGCCTTTTAGAAAAGAGATTCTTCCCTGGAGCTTCCAGGAGCTACTGCCACTCTGCAGTTGCTTTCGTGTCCTTGAGATCTGTGCAAGACTTCTGACTTCTGGGATGATAACACATTGTGCTGTTTTATAGCTATAAAGTATTTGTTTTTTCTTTTCTTTCTTTCTTTTTTTTTTTTAAACAGACTATAAGGCAAGGCAGACAGGCCAAGGGAAGGAAAAGAGGATGATTTTTTGTCAGGCATCAACTCTCAGGAATGATTTATTCGATCTTCGCTCTGATATTTGATCAAAGCCACCAGGTTTGTGATGATCTGTGACAGCGGTGATGGGGAGCTGGGCTGTCCTGAGGCAGGCCTGTGTCTACTAGTGAGAAGGCTCTGAGGCCAGACAGATGTGCCCACCAAGAGCTGGTGCCCACATTCTTTGAAAGCCCCTCTTGGGGCACTCAGGACCCCAGAATTCCTGACCTCAGCCTCCTGTGCCAGCCTGTGACCCTGGGTCCTTTCTCACAAGGACGGGCCATGCTACTGGTGTGCACATCCCTAGTCTTAGAGGGGCCCAGTGGTGAATACTGAATGGTTTGGACAAGACTTGGGTGTGTAGGCTAGGATGTTCACGAACATGCGTGTGAGGCCCCTCATGGTGTGGGGCACTATGAGTAAGAAGAGGGGTCAGTCAGGCAGAGGGCTCCAGGGCTGGCCTGGTCACTGCAAGTGGAGCCAGAGCTGGGTGTGTGGGAGCAGCTCCCCAAGCTGACCTGCTCTGATGCTGTAGCTCAGAGCTCTGAGGATTCCCGGGAATTTGATATTTCACCTTTACCTTTCAGGTCATTAGAAAAGTGTGTTTGTTGGGGGAAGAATAGAACATGTTTTATTTAATAGTTTGTTAGTTTGATCTATAATTTCAAAGTATTTGGATGTATTGGTATTCCATTTGTATTCATCTGGGTTCTGGAAATATTGGGGTCAGGCCTGGAGTGTACTTGAGAGATTATTTTGGGCACATCAACACCTACACTGGGTATAGACTCCTTTTTTTTTCTGTAGTTCAATCACACATCCAATACTGTGCTGTAAGATTGTATTTCACTTATGGAAGCCACCGACTTGAGTAAAGGAGTTCAGAACACAACAACCCAAAATATGGCTTTCTGGCCAAGGGCAGTGGTATACACCTGTAATCCCAGCAACTCGGGGAAGCTGGGGTTGGAGGATCAGGAGTTCGAGGCCAGCCTCAGCAACTTGGTGAGACCCAAAATAAAATTTAAAACAGGTTGGGGATGAAGCTAAGTAGTGGCACGCCCCTGGGTTCAACCCCCAGAACAGTAGGAAGAAGACTTACCCTTCTTTTTCTTAGAAGCAGGAGGTGAAATTTCCAGATTTCCAGTATGAAAAAGATGTCTCCCTAAACCAGAAATAAAGTGCCATAGCTATCATCAAGGATGGGGAGTGGGGAGCCGAGGGAAATTTACAAACCAGCTTTGCTTAACTGACCCTTATCTTCCTAGTTACTTCTCCACCCAACTAACTATGCAAGCCCAAACCCATTTTCTCAGGTTACTACTCTTGGCACAATTCAGCAGATAAAGCATTCCACTCTGCCTGAATCTTTAGATCTTATTTCCTTACAAAAGCGCTCATGCCATGTAACTATACATTAAATAAATTTTCATGGTTTTTTTTTTTTTTTTTGCCTGTTGATCTATCTGATGTCAACTTAATTTCCAGGCCCAACTAGAAAACCTTAAGAACATAGAAGTACAATTTTAAGATGCTCCAGGGACGGAATTGGTTGACATGCGGTACTTATACAGAAGTAGAATTTTGCCTGTTCCGCAGGAGACTTGTAGGTGGCTTCCAGTGCATTCTCTGTGCAATTTTAGGTGGTTTCATGAATCTTTCTTGTTAGGCATTTAGATGGTCTCACCTTTTATAATTTCAGTCCTAACAAAACTCTGACTATAGACTAAAACCAAATGAAGAACAAATAGAAAAACATTTGAATCCTTTTTCTTCAAACCTGAGAAATTCTGAAATTTTCTAACATGTGTAAAAGATGATTTCAAAAATGTGCATGACATGGTACATCCATAGTATCAGCACATAGCAGAAAACTTAGGGCCTGGCACCTGGCACCTTTGACAGACCCCTGTTTTTGCCAGGTAGATTTGTCAGCTGACTGATTTTCCAACTGAATTGTTTTTGGCTAAACTCTGACATCAGGGAAAACAGGAATTCTGTTGTTTAAACTCTAAGTTGAGATCAAATTTATTTGTGTAGCGATGGCCTCAGCAGAGCCTGTGTAAGAGGAGCCAGGGTAAGGAAACTGGAACTTCTGAGCACCCACAAACCATGTCCTTCCCTAATCTTTTCAACAATGTAGATTTCACCACCAGCAACGCAGAGAAGGGAAGTGGCTTGCTCCAGGTCAGAGGGTGAGGAAGGACAAGGGTAGCATGCAAACCCAGCTCTGCCTGGCTCCAGATGCTACTTTCCTAACAACTCTCTGGATGCCCTAATCCAAGGCCTAGAACTCAGTAGGATTTCAATGAATGGTTTCTAAGTGAGTCAAATGAAATCAAGGCACAAAGTCATTAAAAGATGAGTTCGTGGCCACATATCTTGTTTGGAGAAAGGCTGGGAATGGAACCAGGATTTCTGATTCCCTAGCGAGGGAGTGTAGAACACAGTTATGTGAACTCTGAACAACACTTGCCATGCCCAGGGGCTCAGCTGCACCCCCAATCAATCTCTCAAAAATGCTTTGTTGAAGACAAAATGCAGAAGCAAAGACTCACACGGCTCTAGGTCACTAAGCTTTAAAACTGAACCAAGCAGTCACTAGAGCCACTAGTTCTCACTGAGAGAAGCTCTTAATTAAGCAACTCTGGTGAAAAGCTGGTGTTCATGGCATTTGGAAAAGTAAGGAGAAACCAATTAAAAAAGAAAGAAAGAAAAAAAGAAAGAACCTCTGCTATAGGGAAATGGGCTCTGGAGTAAACCCTCCCAAAAGGAGCAAGGATGTGGTGTCTTGTGGCAGAAGGACGTTTGTCACAGAACCTACCAGCTGGAGCTGGTCTCTGACACTCAGTAAGTTCTAGTGGCTTTTCACTTGATTCTGACAGCTACTTCCCTTCTCTGTGTTGCCATGAAATCTGCATTACTGAGGAAGCTTACTGTAGGTGAAATTTGGTTACCTACCAATCATGCAAAAGCTAACCTGGTACAGTTAGCTGTCCAGCTAATGTCAACAGGACTTTAAGGAGTGAGGCTTCAGGAACCCCAGCAGATCTGGTTTCAAACCCCACTTCACCATTTTCCAGCCATACATCTTTGGGCACTTGGCTTCTCTGAGTCTGTTTTTCCTCACCTGGTAAATGAGGATGATAAAGAACCATCGAAGCTATCCCACTCTTAATCATACTAATAAAATTAGTATCATTATAACTTTCCACAAAGCTGCAAGGAAATGGGACACATGTCTCTTAAACCATCAAAATAGATCATGTCCTGACACTAAAGCCCAAGGGTGCTACTGACAGATGCATGTGTACTTTGGGCTTTTGCTATGAGCTTAAGTGTTCTTACTTTGGTTGCCTGGTTTATGATCTGTCATGTCTCTTTTAATTTCTCACAAGAAAGTGGAGACAAGTGTGATCTGTGTCAAATACATTCTTCAGTAGCATCCAGATTTTATGCATCATATCCCTATGCTCCTTTCTCCATGTTACAGACATCTGACTTTAAGAAAGGCATGGAAGGAAGGAGTGAACATAGGCTTTGGATTCTGGCAAATTTCACCACAAAATCAGGGCACATGGGAAACTCCACCATGTTAACTGTCTCTATTTTAGGACTTGTCAAGTTGTCAGTGACTCATCTCTCTGTCCTAACTCTGACTTTAATTCTGTTAATCCCAGGAAAGCAAAATTTCAGGACACCAAAAGATTAAGAGTAGCTGGAGAACTTCCCTCCCTCCAAGACAAAACTAAGCAATATGCAAATATTTCCCATACCACTTCTAGCCTTCTGTAGAAGATAGGTGTTAAAATGTAGATTTTTTTAAAAAAAATATATATATATTCAGGTTTGGTGAGATCAACAGACCAGGAAATGACAAAATAGTTTGTTATCACAGTTCCCCAGAGGAGGGGTTGCGTGGGGAAGCACCAGAGTCAGTCAGACTTGGAGTTAAGAGCCCTGTGAGAGCTCAGTGAAGGAGGTGCAAAGTATAGTAGTCCCTCAGATCCTGGGGAGGCGGGGGAGAGGAGGGTTGATTCCAGGACCCTGTCAGGTACCCAAATCCTCGGTGCTCATATCTGTTATATAAACTGGCACAATATTTGCACATAGCCTGGCTGCATCCTCCCGTAGGCTTAAAATCAAATTTAGACTACTTATAGTAGCTAATGCCATGCAAATGGTATATGAATAGTTGTGACACTGTATGATTTAGGGAATGACATGGTCTTGTTTTTTGATGGGCTCAGGGCAGTTGGAGTGCACTGCATGGACACGTTCTATAGCCTGGAGCAGGTGCTGCCTTGGAGGTGCGAGGTGTTCTGAGCCCTGGTACATCCTGGTTGGACCGGAGTCTACTTTCCTCCTTCACTTGCAGCTCAGAGTTGAGGAGTTGGGTTTGGGCTTCCTGCTCCATGATAGAAACTCAGCTCTGGGCAGCACCGTCGCCTCAACAATGAGGTTTTGTGTAACAACCTCTGCAGGTGTGCACTCTCTCCTTCCTCCTAGTTGCTTTGTTTTGTAATTTGTTCTTCTGTTTTCCAGGAAAAGTCCATGCTGAGGTTGGGGACTTGCTCCAAGGTCTATTTTCTATAGGGAGGAGCTATCTCCAGTGCTGTCTTGGGCTCTGCTCTATAAACCACACCAACCAGCCTGTGTTCTGGGTAGGCTGATTCTTTACAGTGAAGTAAGAGCTCTGACCTTAGCTGGGCTGAGAGAGGACAGACATAACCCGCTTAGGTACACTTCTTCCGCTGGAGGGGCTTTGTCCCAGGCCCTTCTCTGGGATCTGGAGAGACTTGGGCAGGCCAAGGTGAGACTTCAGCCTTATCTCAAGGGAGTCGATGTGCAGACCTTCTCCATTCCCAGGAGGCGCTGAGGAGGAGGCAGGCTCCAGCCAGCAGTTTGCGTCTTGGACAAATGGTATAAGATGTGTCTGAACATTATTTGGCAAATGAGCATCATTCATTAGTATGGTATGTCACTCCTTCTGCAGTTTTGTTTATATATTTGAAAACATCAACAATATTTAACGTGCTTTAACATGGCCAGAAAGAACACGCATAAATATTCATCATTTGACTTTTATTTACATCAAGTCTACCTATGTTAGTTGTGGCACGATGAGCTGAGTTTTCAGAGCAAAGTGAGAAAGACAAGAGATAGAGATCAGGGAGAGGCCTCTGACCCCTGCCCCAGCCCCTGGGCACCCTAGCCCCAGTTCACCAGAGCCTGCCCTGGAAAGCAGGCGAACTTGCCCCTTTCCTTCATGACAGGGCAGAGCCACAGGAAGAGGGAGAGTGTCTAAGGAGGAGTGAGATGGGCCCCGGCAGGAAGGCAGGGGTGCCTTCTCAGGCCCCCAGGGAGCAGCCACCCATTCTCTGAACAGTGGCAGGGAAGGTGAGTGCCCGAGGCGTAGAGTTCGTGGTTGTTTTCTCCCTGACGTCCCCTCTGCAGAGGGTGGGCTGTCAGGAGGGTTGAGCATCTGCCTGGAACTGTGTGTGGTGCAGGCTGGACAGCAAACTCCGAGAAGCTAAGAGAGAACTAAATTATCTTGCAAAAGAAAATGGAGGGCTTTAGAAAGGGTACTCGTGCATGTGTGTGCATGCATGTCCCTGGTACAGAGATTGGGGCAGCCAGTGGCCAAGGAAAAGGCAGGAGGCAGAGGACCCACAGAGTGGGGACTGGCAGTGCATCTGTAGCGCTGTCCCCAGTTTCTACAGCTTCAGCGAAGTGTGGACCACCCATTGCTGGAGTGTTGCAGGTTCACTTTTTTGGAGATGCAACCCAGTGTTGAATATGATGCTGAGGTGGACACAGGGTGAGACCAGAGGCTGCCTGTGGAGACCAGACCATTGGGTTCACATCTGTCTCTCTATAGAACTGGAGGTGACTCAGAAGTAAGATCATCATCTCTATACTCTAGTTCCCAATTCATGTTTTCTGTTTTGTTTTGTTTTGTTTGATCACCACCATCCTACCAGGTGCCCCTGGACTATTCCAGTATGACTTCCAAGGTTCCCCAACTTTTCCAGTTCCCCTATTTCACAGGTGCCCTATGTTCTATCACCATCATCATCGATCTTCAGCACCATTTTGATGATAGTATTCATTGACTTTTTGAACTTCTATACTTCCCTTTCCAGAAATCATACTTTTCCCATTGCCTAGAATTTCTTCATCCTGAGGTTTAAAATTTCACAAGTTCCAACAATGAAAAGAACTCGGGTATGTAATAAGCTCTTGCAAAACACTCAGAATGATATCACTTTTGATTAATTGTGGTGATCATTCATGTTTCCAGTTTTCTTTCATCCAGCTACGTGGCATTTGGGATTTTTCTACCCCTTTGATCTTGGTGTAGACGCTGGGTTTACACTGGCCAAAGAGGTGAGAATGAGCGGGCCACTGGTGACAGTTTCAAAAGCCATTCCCGACTTTCCACACTCCTTCTCTCTGTGATTAGAGCACTCCATCCGCTGCAAGAACCCACAGGGGAATCTGTTTCTTACGGGGTCTGATGTGAAACAAGCAGACAGTAGGAGCTGCTGTTCCCATTACAGACCAGGAGCCATTACTACTCCACATTACAGAGGAGGCAAGGAGGATGAGAACCACTTCCCCACATGGCTCAGCTACTTAGGAGTAGACTCAGGATCTCCCAAGCTCCAGCAGGAGATCTCCTGACCAACAAAGTCCCTCACGGCCCCTTTAGAAAGATACATGAGCAGAGTGAAAGGCCAAGAGTTTTGTCAGATCTGGTTCAAATATCAGATTTGCAACCTACCAAAGAGTCCCAGATGGCAACAAATGACAATGAAATTCTATCTCACAAGCTAACAGAATGGGTGAAGTGAGCTAGGGTGGAAAGTCCTGGCAGACATGCAGCAGGGACTTGCTCAGGTGATCTTGTTTCTTTCTAGGATCTGGCTCTCCTCTTTGTCCCCTGGGTTGGCCACACCCACTCGCACCTCTGAGCTCTTGTTCATGCCTGGGCCAGATCTACAAATAGGAAGTGACCACAGGAACTGGTTGGATTTCCTAGTCACCACCTCGAACCAGATATTGTACCCATTGCTTTATATTTTCTCTAGTTATCAGAAGGACACTAGGTCAGAGGGTGTAGGCCACTGAAGAACCCAAAAGAATACAATATGAAAGGCCCCACAACTTAATTGGCAATCGTGAATGGAGAATGATTTCTTACTGATAACCAAATATTTATAGACCAGGCATGTGCTGGGAATTTAGAGAGGTGACTAAGTCCTATATGGTTCCCAACTTGCTTCAGGAAATTCATCGCCTAGAGGATGCCAGGCCTTCAGGGATCAATCTACCCACCCTCTTCCTCTTGATGGCATGTTCTGCTGTCATTGGTGTCCTCCATGTCTGAGAACCACCATCCATGTCGCCATTACCTCTAATTCAGCACTTTCTCTAGGTCCTCAGGTAACTCTGGTTTACTTCATAAGGGGTTCTGAAGAAGGGTGTCATTGCTCACCGAAGGTCTCCAAGTACCTGGAGCAGTGTGCAGCACACGACAGGGAGTCTCTAAATTTCAATAGAATGGATTCCCATTTTATGGTTGGAGTTCATGGAGGTTTGCCCAGACAAAAGGGGAGTATGAAGCTGGGACCTAAGGAGTGAGAACATTTCTCCCTCCATGTTACTTCTCAAATACCAGCTCTGGCCCTCCCTCTCTTCCCCAAATTACTACGTTTCCTGTTCTGTTTTCCAGCAGCTTCTCAGGCACTTGCCACACACGGACTTCCCTGTTGATGCAGCCAACTGCAGGTCCATGATATTCCCGCTTCCAGGTAGGAGGGAGGAGTGATGGAGACCACTGTCCTGGGAGACCTTGCTCAAGCAGAACAGGAACCCCTCCCTCCGCTCTTTATGCAAGTGGCTAAACCTTGTAGTTGCTCTGAGAAAGAAATTCAACTGAAAACTTAAAGAAAACACCTTGAGGAAAAAAAAAAAAAAACCTGACTCTCCCTCCTGCGAAGATAAAAAGCCAGACAGCACGACCATAGTAACCTCTTAAGCCAATTAAACGAGCTGGTAAAAATTGGTGCTATTAAAATGTCCAATTAACCTAAACACAAAGATTGTTGGTTTCCAACCGCTCTGATTCTAATCCAACCACAGAGGCCTTCGTCCAGCCTGATGTGGTTGGAGATTTTGCTCTCGGGTATGTGTAAAGTGAATCTTGATTTTCTCACCACAGGCCATTATCTTGCTAGAGACGTCTGCAGCTCTGTTGGATGCATTCACATTTTCAACCTTGGCCATCTTGTGCACGTTGCAAAGTTTTTGCCAAAGATGGTTCTCTTCTGTCTGAAACTTTTTTTTTAATTGGTGCACCATGATTATACATACTAGTGGGATTCATTGTGACATATCCGTACACGCACATAACATAATTTGATCAGTTTCTTTCCCCATTTCCTCCCTCCCCCTCCTCCTGATCCCCTTCCCCTACTCTACTGGTCTCTCTTCTGTTTTCATGTGGAATGAACATCTACCCCCAACACTTGCTCATTGATCCACTCAGCAAGCATCGACTGAGCATGCCTCTGTGCTAGGCAATCTGCTCCATGCTCCCTGGCCGATCCTCTTCTCTAAGTACTCCTTCCTCCCCCTGGAATATCTCATCTGCCCTCATGGTTTTAACTAGAATATGCCTTTTGATGACTTTAATATAAGAATCTCAAATCTAAATGTCTGTTACCCATGTGCGGTTTGATGTCCCAAATAAAGTCATTGGTCACCTGTTTTTAAACCTGTTTGTTGCTCCTTCTGTTTATTTTAAAATCTCATTTACTGGCACAAAAATTTAGTTGGTCATTCAAATATGAATCCTAGCTTTTTTCTTCATTAAGACCTGCCAGTTTCTTTCTTTTAAATCAACTCTTACTCTCCTTTCGCCCTTCGACGATGCCTTCCTTCAATCCTCCTCTGGACACGTTCCCTCTGCTCTCCTCTATGGCCCTCCCAGCTCCTTACCAGCCCTTTCCTTGGCCCTTCACTTCCCTGGCTCATCCCTCACCACTCACGGCTCTGACCGCAGAACTGTGGCCAGTAAAGTCTTTATTAAACCCATATCTGACCACGTTGGCATGGCTGCAGTCCCAGTGGGCCCAGCGCCGAGAGGCTCCCCCTGAATCTGAACAAGTCCAGTCGCTCTCGGAGGCCCTAGAAGTCCCTGGCAGCTTCTGCGATGCAAAGGGCCTTGGGGAGTGTTTCATCAGAAGCTGCCAAGACTGCTTACCTTTCTTTTTATCTCTCAGAGTGAAGAAAATTATACTTAATCTCTGCGAACAGATACGCACACAATATCCCCAAAGAATGGGGAGGGATCATTTGCTTCCTACTTCGGGTTTGTTTTGTGTGGTCAGCAGCATTAAGAACCCATGGGAAAGCACGCACAGCTGCGCTCTGCCTCCCCGACACTTCCTCATCTGAAGCTGCTTTAAAAGTTGCCAGGAGAATCCAGAGGGCATCCTGCGTGGAGACGCATAAGGAAGAACCGAGCTCTTAAGGAAGAACCAACTTCATTCTAGCTTCTCTAATTTCCAGATTGAGGGAACAGAGAATCATGGGTCACAGGCCAATTCCAAGCACACATTGCCAATTTCAACGCTTCTTGCTGGTCTTTTAAAAATTCACTATGTTATAATTGATAAAACTAATTTGAATCATATGATCGTGCTGATCAGAAATGATAGAACCTTAGAGACCTCATGTGATTAGCTTATTCAAAGTCCAGGGAGCAATTTTAAAAGTACTAAGAGTACAGAGAGGGCTCTCTCTCTCTCTCTCTCTCTCTCTCTCTCTCTCTCTCTCTCTCTCTCTCTCTCTCAATCTTCTGTCTTGTCTTCCCAAAGGCAATTACTATTGCCAGTGATTTGAGAAATAGTTACCATCTAAGAAACACTTTACATACATTTTTTTTTAAGAACCACATAGGAAGTGTGATGTGCACATTTTTTTACACCCTTACCTAGTTAACTGCAGCTCACTCACTTTTTTGAGTCAATACCTATGGATGTGTGAGCTGCTTCCACTCTTTTGATATTGTAAACAATGCCACAATGAACATCTTCACACACATACCTCAGTTATATATAGCATAAATCTTTGGAAGGGATTGTGATTTTAAAATTTGAGAACCATGGGCAGATTCTCCCCTAAATGATCTATCCTAATTTGCATTTTCTAACAGCAGGTATTTTTTTCTCCCTGGTCTACACTCATCCCTCCCTCATGACTTACAGATCCATTTTGGTTGGTCGTAGCTCACATCAATCAACAAGGCTAGGCTAAGTCTGTGGTGCTGGGAGTGCTGGGAGTGTGGTCCTTTGGCCTGTTGCCTTTCAGGCCCGTTGCCCACCCTCTCCTTGCTGCTTTGTACTAGGGGGTTGAGGGGGTTAAGAAAACTCATATCCAAGCCTCTTTGTCCACTTCTGGTTAGTATGTGTGTGTGTGTGTGTGTGTGTGTGTGTGTGTGTGTGTGTGTGTGGTGCTGGAGATTGAACCAAGGGCTGTGCTACCACTGAGCCACATCCATTGTGGCTCATCTGAGCCCTTATCATTTTTTAAATTTTGAGATAAGATTTTACCCACTTGCCCAGGCTGGCCTTTACCTTGCTTTGCAGTCCTCCCACCTCAGCCTCCAGAGTCACTGGGGTTACAGGGCTGTGCCTCTGTATCTGCTGCTTCTAGTTAGGTTTGGCCCATGGGGGCAGAGAAAGGGGAGGAGCCAAGACGTGGCTTATCTGCTTCTAGAGGGGCATTTCCAGCAGCCACTATGACTCGGTTGCTCTCAGGTGCTTCCTCCCTCCAGGGAGCCAGTCACTGCAGCCCTGCCAGGGCTTACAGGGATGGCCAGGTGCCCTGGCCTCTGCTACCAGTTACCCCTCCTCCTCCCCTTGTCTCCCCAGCCTCGGGCTGCTTGAGTGAGCTTCAGGCTGTTGGATTGCTGTCCTGGGCCTTGTTGCCCTTTTAACTTTTCTGTTATCTTTGTTATCTTTGTAACTGGTTCCTTTGTTTTCTGTTTTCTTCAGCTTTGCAGTTTTGGGACTGGGACATAGGAACTTGTGCTGTCTGGACTACACTCCTCCACTGGCTACGTCCCCATCTCTGGCTGCCGGTTCTTGATCACCCCGTTGAGCTTCCTGCTTCAGCTTTCCCTGACTGAACTGCACCCTGAACTGATAAACCTCGGGCAGTTTGAGCTGGGAGAAAGGGGCCCATTCTCATCCCCACGGTGGGAATGGAAACTCTTGCAAAATCTCCTGGCAGGCAGAGTGGCAGTGTATACCAAGAGCTTCAAAATGAGCGTGCTCTTGCCTTATCTGAGGGATACGTGTTGAAATATTTATGAATGAATGAAATGATCTGATGTCTGAGGTTTGCTTCAACACCATCCAGCGGGTGGGGTAATGGGAAGGTATAGAGAGGCGGTGAGATGGGACACGAGGTGTTGTTTGAGCTGGGGGCAGATTCTTAGACATTCATTACATGCCTCTTAGGAATGTTTGACATTTTCAATACTAAATATGTTTTCCATAAACAAACTTTTGGACATTTCATTTCAGTCTATCTTCTAGTAATTTATCCTAAAGAAGAAAAAAAATTACTGATTGCTAAACAAAACAAAACAGTTCTCTTTAAGAATTGCTTTTTGATGGCATTTGATCTCGTTTTCCAACAGTGGGACAATTGAGGATAATCGTTTTTGAGGATATGTCCACATACTGAACACAATTCAGACTTAGACTTTGGGAGATATTGTAGAGCAAGTGTATCCACAGGTGCAAGATGCTTGTAGGTGTGTGTGTGTGTGTGTGTGTGTGTGTGATGTTTTAAGTGAAAAATGTTTCAAAAGTTTGTGACATTCTAATCTGATTACAAAGTTTTTATCTAACCTACAGAGGATCTGAGGGGTACACACTGGAGTCTGACCAATGCAGTCTTTCAGTGGATTATGCCCTCTCTTCCTTCCACTAGCTTGTGCTTTCTGGTTGATTTTTGCTCTATTATGTACCTAAGTGACTTTCAAAATCTAAAAAATAAATATTGTGTTCTTCTCCCAACCCTTTCTGCCTTCTTTCGATGTTTTTTTTTTTAATATTTATTTTTAGGCGTAGATGGACAACACAATGCCTTTATTTTTTTATGTGGTGCTGAGGATCAAACTCAGGTCCTCCCATGCTAGGAGCGGGGCACTCTACCACTGAGCCCCAATCCCAGCCCCATGATGTGTTGTTTTAAATGGACACTCACCCTGGTTGCAGGTGAGCATAGGTAGACAGAGGTTCGTTCCCACCTTAGCTTCTTTTTGGCAAAGTCATTTATCTTTTGAATTGTGCCAGGAAGGGGTAAGGAGAAAATGGGCACAGGCTGGGGACGGAGGGAAGGGAAGTGCCAAGGAGACAGGTGGCCAGAGAACCTTCGACACTTTTCTGATGCCATGATTAGTCGTGCCCAAGCCTTCAGAGTGAGGGCATGATTGACAGAGGGAGACACGGCTGTGCAAGGACCCTTCACACACCGGTGGTGTCCTGGCCTTGTCCCCTCCTGAATGTTCTCTGTCTGCTAGCGTCTGCCTTGGTGGTGCCTTTGCACTGGACTCTTGATGCCTGCCTGCTCCTTATCTGTAGGACAGACTTGATGATAGGATGGTTGTGGGGTGCAATGAGAGGACACAGGGGAAGCCCTAGGACAGTGCCTGGCAGTGGACCTCAGCCACGACTGCCTGCTGTCACTGGTGCTTTAAGAGTCACTGAGCTGTCCACCCCCAGGGTTCCACTATGACTGCTCTGGGTGTGCACTGGGCACTGGCATTTTCTAAAGCTCCCCAGATGATTCTGACCTGCAGCCAGGATTGGGCACCATTGCCCCTTGCATGCAGGAAGCACCTAACGAAGGCTGGCTATGACCATGTGTCCTCTGCTGCCCACGCGTCTCCTTCAGCTCTGGAAAGATGAGCACCCTCCCCCGTCCTCAGCCTGGCCTGGTTTCCCCAAGTTCAAGGATTTGGCCTCAAGCTTTTCCAGCCACATTGATGCACCTGCGTCCTGGGTCACCTATTCTGGCCTTATCCTAGCCTGCCCTGGGGCTGTAGGTACTTGGCCTAGAGCAAATCCCATGCCAGTTCCAGGAAAGGTGATCCCGGAGCCCTGTGCTAGTAGAAGTGGGTGCAGAAGGAGGTGGCACCTTCTCACTAGGGGGACCCTATGTGCTCTGGGGACCCTCCTATGGGTGGAACATCCTCCATCTTGGTTGACCTTAGTGGGGGCCATTGCTTAACTTTGGAAGCCAGTTCTGATGGTACCTGGTAGCGAGCGTCTCCACAGAGTCACAGTGTACATGGTAGCCAGGGTCAGGAGGCAGTGCCTATATTTGTAAAAATCTGTTTTAATCAAAACTATCTTCAATGACCTTTCTTTGGTCAAGTACCAGACAAGCTCACTGGTTTGCATTTAGAGTGTGTTATTTGGTTGGTCCCCTCCAAACTCATGTTGCAATTTAATTCCTGAAGACGAGGGACAGAGGGACCTTTAAGAGGAGACTAGGGCTCTGTCTTCATATATAGATTAATCAACCCACACAGTTAGTGGGTGAGTGGATTCATGGGGCATCTCAAGAGTAGATTTGTTGCAAGAGCCCATTTGGCTCCGCTTGGGCCCCTCATCCTAACTCTTGGTTTTCCTAAACCCCCTCCCACTGAATGTTCAGCTCTGTAATGGCCTCTTGGAGATTCTTTCTCTGACCTTCTGATGGCAGCTCCCCTCTCCTTCAAGGTCACCTGGTGCTCCTTTCTGATTACACCACATGGCTTGCAGCCCCATCCCACCATCATGCTGTAGCTCCCAACCTCTTGGAAGTGCAATAGCGTACAGGGCTCAGGCCCTGGGCCACAGTGCTTGGACCCGACTTTCTCTCTGGCACCTACTGGTGACCTTGGACAAGATCCTTAACTTTCTTGGCTTCAGCTTCTTTATGGTGGGGGAGATTTGAGGATTAAATGAGGTGACAGGTGTAGATTGACGGGTGCTGGCCTGCAGGACCCGCTCCGCGAACCCTGGCTATTGTTCTTGCCCATCAGATTGTCTCCTGTAGCCGGCGGGCAGCAAGCACTCAGTTATACTTGTTCAATGAACGAAGCCAAATCTCAGAGATGTTGAGGAGTGTGCCCAGGGTCACACAGACCCAGGATCCAAATCCACACCTCTGTTGCTGGAGCCCATGCTCTTGTCCCATGCCACCAGTCTGCTACTACACAGCTATCCTGTGCCCGCTTTCATAACTTACTTGGAGGCCATGCTAAGAGTTTGGTGGGAGCTCTGAGCCCCCTAGGCAGAGCTGGCCCAGGCCCTCAGAAGTGAACCAGAGCCCTTTGTTTTCCATTCCCAGAGAAGAGCCCGCTCAGCCCTGGATCCCCGTCATTCAAGGCCAGTGTCCTGCCCTATGGCCCTCACTCTCTCCCAGCCCCTTTCATGACCTTGGCAAATTCTTACGATTCTTATCTTTTCAAACCATCTTCCTAACATCAAAGCCATCTTTCAAATCAGATCAGCAGACTAGAAACAATGAAGAGAGAGGGTCCTACCTCATGTCCTGGAATGTAGTTTGCAGGTGGGGATGGCAGGCCCTGCAGATAAACTGGAAAGAGGCTGAGAGGTGTCAAATGTGACCTCTGAAGGAAGGTAACCCGAGCAACTGGAAGGACATGCCGTGAACTGAGTTGGGAGAAACATGGGAGCAGCAGGGCCCTAGGGGGCGATCCGAGGCGTGTTTGGCCCAGGCAGTGCCTAGGGTGTTGGTGAGCAGCTGAGAGTAAGGGGAGAGAGCTGGCTGGCCATGTAAAAGTGAGAGTGGCCAGTGTGCAGCAGTGACAAGGAGCAGGTGGAAGGGCAGCCCAGGGCACGCAAGGTGAAGAGGTGACGGGAGGAGGACGAAGCAGCCCTGGAGGAGCCCACGGAGGTGCCCTGGAGGTGGGTTGAGGGGCCGCGAAGCTGCTCTGCAAAGCCAGCCATGTCTGCACCTCCCTCCTCTGTCCTGGAAAGCGCTCAATTCCTGGCAGGAGTCGGGGCTTCCTGAGGGTGGAGGGAGGTGGTTGGGAGGTGAGAGGAGCAGGCAGGCCCTCGGCCTGTCTTGAGATAGGTGTAGCTTTCCTAGGAAATGGCCTCTGGTCTCCTCTGTCAGCCTCGTTCATTCGCTCACTTCTGGCGAACTCCCTTCATGGGATCCCTGGGTATCAGGACCCTTAGATGTCATGCAGGGTTCTTACTGGGGACGTGCTGCTAGCTCCACTTTATACCCAGGGAACTTGAGATGAACTGACTTGCCCCAGGTTGTACAACTAGAAACTCACATTTGGTTTTTACTCCAAAGCCCATAACCTCTGCCCATGCATTGATCTCTCTTTTCTCTTCTGTTTGTTCAGCCAGTGTTTGTGGGAAATGCCCCATGCCCGTTCCAGGCCAGGCACCAAGTGCCCGTGGACAAGAGAGGGTCCGGTTGCCTTTCTTCACTCACTCACACTTTAGCTTCTTTGAAGACTCCTGGATGACCCAACCCAAACTCCCAGGTCCCAAGCCGGCCTGTCGGGAGTCTTCTCCCGTCCCCCATCCTGATCCTCACCTGGAGGAAGCCTAATGAACATTCTTCTGCTTGTGGTGTCCTGGGATTTTGGAGGGGGACATTGTGAAGACCAGTGCACGCAGCGGGGCTGAACCTGCCCTGTGTGCAAGCCGTCAGCCCCGAATGCTTTGCTATCTCGTGCTTGTTCTGCTGAAGACGGTTTAGGAGGAGGTGGGGGAAGGAGGCCAGGTGAGATGTTCTGGATCCCAGCGATTCAAGTCAGCACTAGTGAGGGTGTGAGTTGCCACATGGAGCTGGGGTGCCCGGGGGGAGAGGCCCTCCTCTGCTGAAATGAGAGTGTGGGAGGGAGGAGAGGCATTCTCCTGTCCCCCGTCTGCGAGGCTTAAGGATGCAGAGATGCCGGCCTTGAGCACCTCTTACCTGTCCACAACTTCCCACCTCAAAGAACAACACACACACACACACACACACACACACACACACACACACACACACACACACTTGTACCTCTACTGCTCATTCAAGAAGTTCTTGTAGAGAAAAGACGTAGTGGAAAGTTAGATAGAAACCACTGGAAAGGTCTCCTCTCTTCTCTTCCCCTGCCCCCTGTTTCTCTCTCAAAAAAACCAAACAAACAAGCAAAAAACGCTGTAAAGACTGTGACATCTTCATTTATTTTTTAAAATGTGATTTTAAAACATATCCTCAAACTCAAAATCTGGTTATGATAAAAGGCCAAACACAAATGGGAGTGATCTGGAACTTTCTCTTTGTAAGGACATTCAAGGGGATGTGTGTGTAGAAGAGACCGATGGAATCTGTTCACTTTCAGTTTGGCTCGTGTCTCAGGTCACATATGTCACTCTTCTCTCATCAGGTGAAGCAAATCATGAGCTTCAGAGGGCAAAGTGTTTGTGAGCCTCCAGACCAGGGCTTCTCTTTATAGGTGCGGCCACCCATGGCTTCATGACCCTGACAAGTTCACGGCTTCTGGGAGCCTCAGTTTCCTCATCTAGCAAATGAGGATGAGAAATCCTACCAGACAAGGTTGCTGAGGGAATTAAATAATAGAGTAAGGACAATAGTAGGCAGATGGTTATGGTCGTTCCTCACCACTTATTAGAGAGAGAGAGAGAGAGAGAGAGAGAGAGAGAGAGAGAGAGAGAGAGAGAGAGAAGAGGAAAGAAAGATGGAAGGAAGGAAGGATGGAAGGAAGGAAGGGTTAGCTCCTAGAGTTTTTATTAGGAAATTCTTTACCTCCCTTCACAGTCCAGTGCTGGGGACTTCAAGTGGTCACTTGTATTGAACATTGTCACATGACAGATGGGGCAGTAATAGTTGCTTTAGACATCAACCAGTGTGTCTTCCAGCCACCCTTAAATTTGGGTCTCATTAACCCATTGTCCTGATATGCTGATTTGTGATTAGAGGGTTAATTAATTGGCCCACAGCCTGGTTAGCAAAAGACAGAGGCCAACCTCTAGCCCAGGTTCAGCTGACTCTACCATACCAGAGGGCAGAACTCCTCCCAGTTCTGCCCATGGCTACAAGCCATGAGTGAACAGAACCAGTAGCCTCATGGGCTGGAACGGATCTTTAAGAGACTTCAGATTGGCTCTCCAACGTTACACCTACCCAGACCAGCCTGGCACTATTTAGTGACCCCTGGAAGAGTTCAGTCTTTTCCCATCTCAGGGGTGGGTTGAATTGAATTGTAGGAATCGAGTAGGGAGCCCCAGAGCTGAGAAAATGTAATACTTCAAAAGGAAACAGCTCTCCTTGTGGTGGCTAGAAGGTTTGGAGGGAAGCTGGGGGTTCAGTTCAACTCTCCCGGAGTTGGTGGCAAGGTTCAAAGGTCAGACCTTGGGCTCCATCTGACAATGACATCATAATCTTGACCATCTGGAAATGTCATGAAGACTAAATTTTTTTCTATTTTCTTTTCTACTATTTTCTGCTTCTAGAAGAATTCCAAGCATATAGAAGATATTATAAGAGGGAATGAGTGGATTTAATTATAATTTCAGGGCATTTGCTCTAACAGCTTCCTCTGTTTCAAATATACTTATCCTGGAGAGTCACGTGGCTCAGGTCTTCTAGTTAGGTCCAGCCTCAAAAGTCACCTACAGAGAGGTCACTTCTGACCAGCCCACCCAAATCTCCTGTCCTCCTTCACTTCCATCCACTCTTCCTGTGCTTTTTCTAACTCTTGGGGGATGATGAGTCTATCACCACTTTCCCTACAGCCAGTTCCATGAGAGCAAAGCATCCATCTTTTGTGCTTTGCACCTGTCAAGCACCTCGCCTAGTGGGAGTCTGAGCTTCATAAATTGTGTTGAATGAGCAGGTGAGTGAGTGAGCGAGCGGATGGATGGATGCCTAACGCAGGGAAGAGCGTGGTGCAGAGCCCCACCTGCAGCAGGTGAGACACACACGTTAGCTTCATGGTGTTGGTGGTGATAGTCAATGCCTTTGTGAGGCCATTCTCTGTGGGTGCTCTGGTGGGTGGTGACTATAAGGGGCTCTGCTTGCCCGCCACCTGTCCTCCCTCCTCACTCCATCACAGGATGCTAAAGAGCAGGGTTTCCTTCGTTTTTGTTTCTGAACCAACTCTGGCTCTTCCTGGTCCCTCTTGGTGGAATGGTGACAGGGCGTTGGGAAAGTCTATTTTTCTCCTTCACTCCTAACACACTTTCAGATCCTTCCTACTAATGTGTAAATGGCGCACAGCCACCTCCTCCATGCATCCCATTCCACTCCAACCACCCAGCTTTCCCAGCTTCTGGAATGTTCATATCTTTTTGATGTCATCGTGCTGTCAGATGACTAAAATGCCTCCACTCTGTCCCCAATTCATTCCCAAAGAAGTTCTGTCCAAACCCAGTCCTAGTATCCCCTACTCAACCCCAGATTTTCCAGCAGTTTCTATCTCTCCTCTCCGGTTTCCCACTCAGCCTTCTCCTTTTTCCATTATAGTCCACAGGGCACTATGCTTAACCAAAACTTTCTCCCCCAACCCAGAAACAAGCTCCACATGAGGAGGAATTCTGCATATGGTGGGAAGCGGGGAGATCGGGCAGCTCTGGCTTGAGTCTTCAAGTCTGTGGTTTAGCTGCCAGAACTCCTGGGTTCCAGTCCTATCTCCCCTCTTACCATCTGAGAGACCTTGCCAAATTACTCAATGCCCACTGAAAATGAGATCCTAGGTATTGCATTTCAGAAAGCGTTAAATACCACCGACCAATAGACAAAACTGTAAAGAGGCAACCTGGACTGGGTCTTGTGAGGGGATGGCTTGGGATGGGTGGAACTGGAAGTCATCATTAGGTCTTTTTCCATTCATATAGGGAGATCTGTTAATAATGAGACATAAACTTGTTTGGAACCAGAGGCCTAGAAACCAAACAACGGCTGAAGGTATTTCTGAGAACACCCAGATCTTTATTATCTTTGTTAATTTGGCAGAAAATGCCTCAGACTGAAATCTCACTGAGGTTCGCTCAGTTCAAATGCAAGTCTTTGTTGCTCCTAGGCACACAGCCTTGTGGACCATGGAAATACAGTGATATACACAGTCTTTGAGACTCACATCCAAAGAAATGGAAAGAAAGCAAATTCCAGAACACAAAAACAAAAGTATAAAAACTGTTTAAATATTGAAGTGCGCTCCATAACACAAAAGTTCATATCTTGTGGGAAACTTGGAGAATTTTCCACCATGGAGGAGGGGCAGGTGGGCGCTTAGGATGCAACTGTCCCTTTTGACCTCGTTAACACGTTGTGCTCTGAAACATGGTGAGGAAGAAGTTGCAGAAGGAGCTCCAGGAGTCCCCGCAGAACTCCAGGGCAGTCTTCCTCTGGTTCACCACATCTGGGTCCTCCATACACTCTGGACCTTTGACGGCCACAGTCTGAGTCTCTGCTGGTCTGGACTGGATGTTCTCTTTGACCTCATTTGGCTCCAGGGCCGAAGGGCTGGTGACCTCAATATGCTCCTTGGGGGACAGCTCTGTTTTCTCCTTTCTGGGCTTCATGTTCTCATGCAGAGTGGAGTTTACCAACTTGAGATTGGATTCTGGAAACTGCTTTTTGCACACCCTGGTCTTCAGGACACTCTTGGAGTTCTCACATAAGTTCTTCTGTTTGCGCAGCGTCCGGACGATTTGTTTCCAATAGGCCTTCTCATTATTGAGCTTGAGGCATTTAGTTGGCTTTCCGGCAAAGACACAAGAAAACTCCTGGTCCATTCGAGTGCACTCCACTTTCAGGGTGACGATCAGCTCCTGCTCAGTCACTGACCATCTGCAGGAAGCTTGGTCTTTGGTGGCAAATTTGCCATTGGTCATGGACTTGGATGTTCTGCTTCTCTGCTTACTCTGGCCCTTGCCCAGAGGAACTGATGGATCTCCTTCTGGTATGCTGCCCCGTCTGTTCTTTGTTCCATTTCTGACCTTTGCTGAGAGCACTTGAGCAGCCAGGAGGAGAAATGAGAGGAGGGCAAGGCTGTGGATCTTCATGGCTTCAGCTGGGCAGGCACCTGTTGGATGAAAGACAGGGACTCAGTGCTGGGCAGCAGTTGAGTGTGCAGGACTGCAGGCTGGCCTCCTGCACCCTGATCCATGTCTGCCCACTTTAGGAGGAGACCAGAAATCTGTCTGGCTCCTGAAATCACTAGATGAGTAGCCTGTCTGCTCCCACTTCCACTTGACCTGAGCTTTTGAGTGGCAAAATGTTACCATTCTTCATCCCTCACCACTCTCAGAGCCTCCCTAACTCTCCCACTCACGCACTCAGTTACTCCTGCACTTGCCCCACGCTTCAGTTACTCATTCAACAAGCATTAATTGAGCACCAATAATGGGTCATGCACTATCCTAGCTGTTGATCACACCATACTGACTGAGAAAACCTTGGGTCTTAAAGAGCTCAGAGCCTGCCCTTGGAGAGATTTAAATAGCCTTGACCATGGAGTTGGTCTCATTCTGTTCTCAACTTGATCTTGGACAAGTCACTCTCCCGCTCTGGGTCTCAGGTCCTTTACCTGGAAATCAAGGTGTTGAATGAAATAGTCAAACCCTTCCTTAGTTCCAATGTGCTGACTTTCCACCTCACAAGTCTGCACAGACACAGATGACCACAAAATCAGAAAGGATGTGGCAAGAGCCATAGAAATGTCATAAAACGTGATGTTGACTCAGAGGCTGAACCTGCTCAGGGTTTGACACCTGGAGCTGGGTGGTGCTCTGGGGTAGAGGGAATATTACCGAGGGAAGGAGGATCCCCAGGAAAGGCACAAAGGTGGGAGGTCACTGGACATGACAGGGCAGAGTGAACCCAGGTGGAGAGGGATGAACTTCAAGCAGAATGCTTAGACCACAATCTGAAGGCAAGTGTGGTGCCCATTGGCTTCTGGAGCCCTGTGGTGGCACAGTGCTGGGCAGACACAAAACCTGTAATCCAGGTGTTTTGAAAAAAAATTCCTTGGATCCAGAGGATGACCTTGAATGTTGGACTAAACTCCATGGATTTTATCAGGTGAATACTAAAAGAAAAGAAAAAAAGCCACACCTCAAAGAATCCCAGGTCTATCTGACACCCACTAAGTGCTGAGCATTGTTCTAGCATTTGATTTTCATCCTGTTTAATCCTTACAAGAACCCGGCCCCATCGCTATTCGTCTGTCACTCACAGTAACAGCTGTGACAGTTAGGGCTCAGGCAGGTGAAGCGGGCGGTGACAAAGCTGGTAGGGCCGGCCAGACCACATCTCACTGGGTCTCTCCCACCCCTCCTTGGTCACTTCTCGCTTTCACCTTCACTCTCATCTTCAGAAAATACTAGCGAGGAATCAGAAAACTCTCAACGGTCTGGTTTGGCCATACTGACAGGGTTATTCAGATCATCTGTTTTGTGGGTGTTTTTTTGCCCCTTTTTTCACGGATTGAATTTTGTTTGAAAAAGGGAAAGCCCCAGGAAGCAGCTATGATCTCATTTGCACCTGGGGTTTGCCCACCCACTGCCGTCAGGAAAGGAAGACCATCACCCGAGTCTGGGCTAAAGCAATGAAGATGCCCAGGGCCCTGGGACTTGGCTCTTACTTGTCCATCAAGGGATCTGGACTCAAAAAAGCCAGGTCCTCATGTGGGGTGAGAACTGGGGGCAATAGTGAAGTCTTAAGAGAGCCAGGCCCTTACCTTGCTCTGAGTATGCAGATCCAGGGCGACCCCGGTGTGGGAGCAGTGGCAGGCTGGCAGTCCTCTGAGAGGCAGTGCAAGGCAGGGTCGGCTATTTATAGGAGCCCACGCCTGGGTTTTTACAGCACTCAGACTTGAGCGGCTTTGCTCACACTCCTCCCAGCCACGCCCCTCAGATGGAGCCAGTTCCTACAGGGAAAGTGCTGGGTGGAATCCAGTGAGCAGGGGGTTACACGCGTGCCATTAGACATGCTTCCTGCAGGCCTCTCCCCTTCCACCCAGCAGCCAGGATAGAGGCAGAGCTCAGCCTTGCAAACCTCCTTGATAAGGAGGTTCAAGCACCTAACAATGATATCCCAAGGGAATAAATTAACTGTAACTACATTACAGCTGTGAAGCCCTGAGCCCATCCCTAAGAGCTCATTCCTGCTCCTCCTCACCACCACCCAAGGAGGGGGCTCTGGATGCCTCTTCCCATTTTACAGAAGGAGACAGTGGCTCTTGGAAATATCCAAGGGCTTGCCCAAATTCGCCGAGGTAGGAAAGGGGGAGTTCCAAATTTAAACCAGGACTCTCAGCGTCTGTATTCTGTCCTCTTCCCACCTGCCAATCTCAATGAATACTTGGGGAATGAGTGACAGAAGTGGCTGAAGCTTCTTGGTTTCTCAGTCGTTTTCACTGAGCCATCTGAAGTTACTGCGTGGGCAGCGGAATCTGTGGGCCCTGAGGCTGGTAAAGAGGGAGTTCTTAATACTGGAATTCCTATTGAAAATATTCCCTTCCAGGTTGCACGAGGGATCTCACTCTGGCCATCCAGCTGGAGGTACAGTTTTACACAAGAATGACCTCGGTGGGAAATGATTTCGGTGAACTGTGTGACTTTATTCAAACTACTTGACTTAAACTCCTGTGGATGATTTCAGCACCTCATTTAGAGCTGCATACTGATTTTTTTTTTAATTACTGGAGCTGAGCTATTAACAAGTGAAACAGAACAGTTTGGGTTCATAATAATTTCTTAAGCTGCGTTCTTTGAAAACAGACATTATATTATCACCTATGAGTTATTTTGAAAATGTTCTTCATTTTAAACTGTTGTGTCTTTTAATTAGATTGGAGTTATGTTGTTCTCTTTATCAGAGAGTTTTAAATAATGAATGCAACTTTTCTTTTGAGAGTCTAAATGATATGAACACAATTGATT
Organism: Ictidomys tridecemlineatus; assembly: GCF_052094955.1. Lineage (NCBI taxonomy): Eukaryota > Metazoa > Chordata > Mammalia > Rodentia > Sciuridae > Ictidomys > Ictidomys tridecemlineatus. Next base: position 10,717,766 of record NC_135485.1, read on the forward strand.
ACCACCACCAATGGAGCTGATAACTGAATGTGTGTCTCATCTGGTGTGGTCACTGGCATGCAATTTCAAGTTCAAGGCTGACTTTACTCTCGGGCTTGTTACTACATATAGTTTCTTGACCTAGAGGGTTGGCCCTGTTGGAGCAGTCACCAGGGTTTATATGAGTGGGTGTGCTTGGGTTCTTAGCTGAGTCCTAACCCTGCAATATCACCAGTGAAGGCTGTCAAAAATCAATCCTTTCTTCAAAAGGATTTTTGACTGAAAATGCTGAGTTGCTGCATTCAAGCAATATTAATTCATTGCGTAAAATATTATGCATTGAAAACTTCTCTTGTTAGAGAAAATGGAGATATTGGCTTAAGAAATATCAGTAAAATCTAATCAGTTTGGAAAAAAAAAAAAACTCATCTTAGACTCACCCTAGAGAGTTTGCTTCCAAATTGAAAGTGCTTATTAGTCATGAGCTTTCGGAATTTCCTGTTCAGCAAATTCAATGAGACACAGTGCTGAAGTTTTACTTCTATAGAAAATTAAGATACAGCAAAATATTGGTATTATAGCTTTGGTTATGAAAGCATAAAAATCTATTAAAATTCATTTACCTTTATAAAAATGATTTTTCAAAACACAAATATATTACCCAGAAATACATCCATAAATATGTACACCGATCAACTTTTTCACCCTTTCTGAATTTTTTGAAACTTTGTTTGTAAGGAAATCATTCTTAAACAGCAAGTATCCTTTAAAGAAGTCTGACCCTTGGGACAAAATTTTCACAACACACACATACCCCTTCCTGTGTGTGCACACGGATGCCCTCACATGCATGTGCTTGCACACTGGCATGTGTGCCTACAGGTCTATGCATACGCTATTGTGTACACATGGCACACAACTCACACACACACACACACACACACACATTGTGTAATTGCCTTTAGGCCACCTCATGGGACAGAAGAAGGTTCTAGAGAGACTCCCTTTTCAATTTTCAATAAGCCCATGTGTGTTACAATGAGTGCCAATTGCCCCACTGGAAATCTGGAAATGTCGGAAGTTGAGTACCCTCTTTCTCCGTGGTCAAACTGGGGGTCGCCACGCACCCTGACATCTGACTACGTTGCTTCCATTGCATAAACCTATGAAAAGGTTTAGCTAAAAACCCCAGAAGACATCTCTGAAAAGTCTCCTATGGGCATCCAGACAGAAGTGTATCAACCCACAGAGCCAAAGGACCCACACATCAGTGTTCTGTTTAGGAGAAGACAGGGAGGCCCAGGGGATAGAACCGTGATTGGTTCCATAAGGAAAAGGACTGGACTCTAAGACGAGCTACTCAGTCATTCCTTTATTTGCTAATTCCTTCATTTGTCCAAAGAACCTTCATGAAGCACCTGCTATGACCAGACCCTCTCAGTTACTGGATGGCTGAAAATGCAGTCAAGAGTGACAGTCCTTGTCTTCAAAGAGAAGACAGACAAGGTGGAATAATAAGTTTATAAATGTCAGTGCAGGGGTTGGTTGGAATGTTGGAGGGCAGCCTGGGGTGCTATGGGTGGGGATATCATATCCAGTCAAAGAGGCAGAGAATAATTTACCAGGAGTCCACAGCTGCAGAGACAGCTTCACAGCAAGGGAAATGGATTGTTATTGATTTAGCCATTGTCCTGTGGCTACTGTATGTGCAGGGCAGTAGGCAGGCACCGGAAGGAATACCGAGGTGAATATGGCTTGGCTTCTTTTTCACCTGGCCAGTGTAGCCTTCACCATCAGAGGGCTGCTGTGGTGGCATTATCTCATCACTCTGATGTCTTCACATCATGTTAAGGAAATCTGTGGTGAGCTTCAGAGCCTGGGATGTGGACTTGGGTGTCCTTTCCATGGTGCCCACTGGAATTGAAGTGGGTCTTAGCATTTCCATGTTTGGCCAAAGCAATGGCTTCCTTGGAGGCCAGTCTTCTGGATTGTAAACCAATGAAAGCAGCCAGACCACAAGCAACAAGATCAGCAGTTAAGAGAATGACTGGACTTGCTCTTACCAAGTTTTAGTTTTTGTTTTTGGTGGAAGTCAAGGTTCAAATGGGTCTCCCATCAGATGGGCAGCCACTCGGCCAATGGAACAATGGATACTTATTTGATCCCAGAAGAGTTTGGGCTCTCCGTTAGCTATGCTTATAGGATAGAAGCAAGATGGAAAATTTATAAAATAGATTAAGCTTTAATGGAAATCAGTTCTTTTAGGCATTTATTTGATAGGCTGAACTTTAAAAATTGTTTTTAATTGGTTCATTATAATTATATATAATAGCAGATTCATCGTGACTTATTTGTATATGCACACACATGATTTGGTCAGTTCCATTCCCTAGTCCCTCCCCTTTCCCACCCTCATTTCCTTTCTCTACTCCATTTGTCTCTTCTGTTTTCTTGTGGTCCCCCCACCACTTATCCCATTTTTTCTCTTTAGCTTCCACATATGAGAGAAAACATATGAGCCTTGACTTTCTGAGCTTATTTTGCTTAAGACCATGATCTCAAGCTTTTGATGGGCTGGATTTTTTTCCCCATTTTTAAAGTTTGTTCTAATTAGTTATACATGGGCTGGACTTTGAAAGGCATCGTTTGACGAAGCCCCTACGTATCTCAGCCGTGCCAGTTACCAGGGACAGGAAAGTTCTCCTGAATACCTCTTCCTTCAGCCCTTGAGCACTGTGTGTTCTGAGAACTGAAGCTTGTGTCTAGGTTACTATTACTAATGCCTGTGACTCTGAAAGGAAATAAGGAGTGTCTTGGCACGGCCTTGTGGTTTGGCCTCAGTATGTGCACAGACATGTGTGATTTTTGATTTATATTTTGGGTTTCTATGAGGCAAGAGAGCTCAGAGTATTTTACCCTTAAGGGGATAATTTTTAGGTAGTGGCCCAGCAGTTTATAATAAATGTCAAGGCAACTTGTTGGCCAGGATGTCTAGTACTAAGATGAAGGCCAAAGTTTTGGCCAAGTACATTGTTTCTTGGGCTCCATCCTATGTCCACAAGGACATGGTGGCTAAGGGCCACAAAGCTGCAGTTTTCTGCTGAGCTCCGTGGTATACGAGGGCAGCAGTGCCACCTGAACAGTCTGTAAGACCCCGGGCTATTCAACTACTTCATTCTAAGGAGGTCCCCAGGGAGGGAAAGGTGACCTCCTCCAGCGTTCTGACGTCTGACAAGATGGTGAGAACAGGCCCTCACTAGCTGTGTTGAGGCTGTAGAGTGTGGTTTCCTTGATCCAAAGCACAGTGGATAGTCGGGGAGGGGAAGGCATAGGCTCAGGGCTGAAAGAGTCTCTGTTTTTAGCCGGTTGTTGTTTTAATAGTCTTTAGTAAGAGACAGTTGCCTGCATCTGAGCCCCTGGCCAACTTTCGGTCATCATAAGTGGTCTAGAAACTTCAGGAGGCTTGAGAAGTTGATGAAGCCTCTTCATTGAAGGAGTATCTATCTGCAGGCACTAGCCGCAGTGCCTGTTGGCTTTACTTTGGAAAGAAAAGTTGTAAATGAAGAACATGTTGCCATCAGAACCCCCAAACCACTAACAGGTGTTGGGCTTGTCTTCCATGACGAGTGCGCCAAGGAGCAGGTCATCAAGGAAGTGTTGCAACTGTGCTCCTGGAGGAGGGCAGAGCCGCTAAGCCCTTGTCTGCAAAGGTTCTGCGTGGTGGCAGGGCTGAGGACCCCGGGCAGCCTGCGGAGCCATATGAAGTGAAGGCAACTGCACCTCAGATGCTGCTCTGAGAGGCCCTGGACAGAGTGTGTTGGCCGAATCTTTAAAAGCAAAGTGTCTGTCAGTTGTTGATTGGATAGAGTCAGTGATTGTGAGGGAAAGTGGGGGAGGGGAAGAAGAGGGGCCTGTCTCTGTAGGTAGCAGCTTCTCCCCAGGACAGCCCCCCACTCCGCCCCCCACTACAGAAGCATCTCCAATCCCTTCTTGCCCCCTCCCATTTTTCTCTTTTTAAATAAATGAAATATTCTAGTTGGATAAACATTTACATTTTCCCCCTCCTTTTTATCCTCCCTTTTCTGTCTCCTTGTTTTACCAAATTGGTTTTTGTTTTTAGCTTTTGAGTGCTCATCTCATAAGCTCCTGGTGGTCCCAAGTAGTCTCTGCTATTAGTGGTGGTCTTCCTTCCTAGGCTACCCCAGTCAACTCAAGGGGCTGAGGTCTGCATCAACGTGGGGAAACACGCAGTATTCTTGGTTTTAAACAGTTTAGTCAAAGTAGAGGCTCTTGACGTGTTGCTGACTGGTGCTGGGGTCCCCAAATGCTGGCAACCTCTTCCACGCTGGAAAACCTCCGCAGGTTGCTCAGAGGAAGCAGGAGAAATGCTCTTCTTCTTCTTTTTCATGAAGCACCGGACCACTGGTGTCCGAGCATGTGGTCCCATGTATCCCACGTGGTTGAAGGAGGAATGACAGCAGCAAGGCAAGCCATGGCAGAGATTGCCCTTGAAGCCATCTGCAAGGATTTTTTGGGAGTCATAGTTTTCCACTGCAAGGGCACCCTGCACCAAGCTGGGCCTGACCAAATATGCAATTCAATGGGTGAATGTCTCTAGAGTGCGTCATGCCCAGGGGACAAACAGCCAATGTCAACCCCTGAAGGACTTGTGAGGGGATCTCATATGCCCAGGACTTGTTCTTCCACCAGAGGAAGAGAAGATTCCTTATAAGTCAGAGCTCTCCTCTGTGGTGACCCTGGCGATGCTCTATGGTGTTGCCAGTCTGGTCATCCAAAGCACCTGCAGGGTGGCCTCTCTCTGAGGCCACTTTCTCCAGAAAGCCTTGCTGACAATCAGCCTCAGAAGCCTCCTTGACTTCCTATCACACAGGACACTCCCTCACCAATAAGGTGTCCATGGGCGACCTCTTGCACTCCCAATAATAAGATTCCGCTTATTTTTTTTGCCACAGTTTAGACTGGAACATCATGAAAGGACACAGGGAGCAAAGTATCACAGACACCCCAACAGCCAGCGACACACCCCAGGGACAGCTTGCTGTTTATAGAGTCAGGGAATAAAGAGCAGCCCCAGGGCCGGCCCTGCATGGATCACTGAGCCACCTGCTGGCTGCACAGTCATCTCAAAACGTACCTGTGAGATTTTTCGTTCATGAAGGCCACGGAGTGATCACACAGTGCCACTAAAGCCACTGAAAAAAGAATTTGCTACCAACACTTAGAAAGAAATGGAGGCTTGCCACACCACGCAGGGTCCCATCACGGAAGCCTCAACGTTTGGCCTGGAAGCAGAAGCAAGAGTTAGGGGCGTCCATGGGCACAGCTTTTATTGCAGGCTCCAAGGGAAAGTCAAAGCTGGGCATAGTACACACTTTAGAATGAGCTAGTTCGAATAATTCCAGCGAGTTCTCTGGCTTGCAACCTAGTTTTCTGGTCCTGGCCCTGGCATGACGTAGGGAGGATCAGATGACATGTTGGTTGGTTGCTTGCATGTGAGAGATGGGATTCCAAGTAAAGTGCTTAATATCTTTAGAAATTAGCTGATCCTGGGAAGGATTGCCTTTCTCTAGGCCTCTAAGGCCCCCAAAGACATCAAGGCATCACAAAATTAAAACATGATGTTAATACAATCATCTAGACACATAGAACTTGGGACACAAATGTCATAGCATGCTGTTTTCCAATTCCATCCCGTTTTCTGTTCTAGAAACAGAAATGTGTGCTTTGCTTTCTACCCAAATTTCTTCCATGGTGCAAATATGGGAGTCAGCAACTTGGAGCTGGGCCGCAGTGTGGAAACCCAATCTTCCCACAGATGAAGATGGCATGGATTCTGCCCAGATTCACTCCATCACACACTAACACTTGATTAACAGAGATTGAGAAACAATTTAATGGTGAGAGTCACAGCAGACATGGTTCGAGAGATTTGTACATGCAGTTCTCATGGATCATCTCATATCCTTGCACCATACTTAGGAAATAGGCCCACTGTTATTACAGAGAGGAGCAAAAGAAAAATCACCTGAGGCCAGACAGGTAGTGACAGGTGGATCATGGAGACTCTAAAATACCCATGCACTTAGCCTAGATTGTTGTCAAAGTGCCACAAAGCAATGGGAATTTGATAATACCTATAAATATGGTTGAAAGTTATTATGTATGGACTTTTGAAAATGAATTTTGTATTTATTTATAAGATATGTTATTAATGATCTTGTGATTCCCTACAACTCCCCCTGTGAGTCCCATGCCTTCTCTGATCTTTCCACCCAAGCCAGGCCTTGCTCGGGTATCCTTAGGCAATACAGGTTGCAATGCTTAAATGACAAGGGAATAGAAATCCCCCTCTGGGACAAGGCACAGGTAACAGCAAAACCATCACCAGCTTCATCAAGGTTAGGGCCTGAGAACCTACGCACCTTTTCAAACTATGGAAGAACCAAGCCCTGCAGCTTGACCATGTCCCCTGGGTGTGACAGAGGGGAAGGACAGAGAATCTGACTGCAGCCAATGGGGGGCCAGGTTTGATGGACTCACAGGCCCCCCTCTTCTTTCAAGTTCAAATGATCTAAAATCAGAAAAGGAATCAGCCACCTTTTTTAATCTTTTTAAAAAAATACAATTATCTGAATGATTTCAACAAATTAATTTGTCTTGGACTTAAGCTTATACTACCCAACTTGTATGACATGTTGCCAAAGATAGGAACCTGCTCGTTTAGGGTTCCATCATTCCCACATTGATTGCAAGCCTCTTTTCCAGGTATGAGAAGCATTTGTGACTCCAGTGCGGCACCAGGTAACACCAGGTTTACTGTGGTTAGCTCGGGTCCCAAGGCAGCCTGGTGGACGATGCTCAAGCACTCGGTCTCTACCAAGGCCCAGTAACAGGCCAAGAGCTCTCTCAAAAGGAGTCCAGTTATCTGTAGATGATAGCAGGGTCTTGCCCCAAAATTCTAAGGGCTTCCACTGGGATTCCTCTATAAAACCCAAGAGCTCTAAGCACTATCTCTATCAACCACTGAACGTTGTATCTGCTGCATCATTTAGCTCAAATGCCAGAACAACGGGAAGGGCAGTCTGGACCTATTTGCTGCAGATCCTTCTCCTGCTCTGAGCCTCACACAAAGAATATTTTCAGGTCACTCAATAGATGGGCTGGAGTGACATGCCTGAATGAAAATGGTAATAACACTCCAAATCCAAATAGGCTCACCAAGCACGGCACCTCTTTCTTGGTTGTAGGACGGGCCAGATGTAGTACCTTATCCTGAATTCTTACCTTGTCTTGCCTACCAGAGCCCTAGAACTTTTGCTGAGGTAAAAGTCCCCTGAGTTTTTTTCAGATGTATTTCCCATCCTCTAACATGCCAGTGTCTTACCAGTACATCCTGAGCAGTCACTCCTGTGTGCCTGCTGGGTCAGTCAGCGTGGTGTGGCAGTGTAATGGACCAGAGGGATTTTGTGTGGAAGGAAAACAGTGATCAAAACTCCCTGTGAATTAAGTTGTGACACCGGGCTAGGGAGTTGATGTACCTGGGGTAGGATAGTGAAGGTGTATTGCAAACTGCTCTGGTGAGTCCTATGGATGGAGATGAAGAAAAAGGCATTGCCAGATCAGTAGCTGCCAGGAGATGTGGTTATTTTCTCCAGCCATGAATCCATATCTAGCTCAGCAGCTGCGATGAGTCACCACCTGGTTAAACGGAAGGCAATCACTATCCTCTCTGATGTATGTGTCTTCTGCACAGACCAGACACGAGAGTTGAACGGGAATGGGGTAGGAACCACCACTGGTGTACCTTTCAAGTTCTTAGTGGTGGCGTCAATCTGTGCAATCCCTCCAGGAAGTGGTATTGCTTTTGATGTGCTGTTTTCCAAGTGGTTTGCATTAGGACTTTCCTACCATAATAACTCTCACTCTGCAGGTCAGAGAACCAATGGAAGGATTCTGCCAATTAAGTATCTACATCCTAGTTATAATTCTGGAACTGGAGACATGAACACAGGATGGTTCAGAGAACTTCAGGAATCACTGTGAGTCAGACTTGAACTAAAAATCCGTGGGTCACCTGACCTCTACTTCACCAGTCCCTGGTGAGCCACAGTGATATTTTAAGTCTTCTGGAATCACTGTTGATTCAGAGCCAGTGTCTGATAGTCCCTGAAAGAAATGATTATTTCCTTTTTCCAGATGCACAGTTACCCTGGGAAAAGCTTGGGTAGGTCCCTTTGGGAACGGATGAACTAAAGATAAATAATATAAATTTTCAGTAGTGTACCAGGGTTTTTACTGGTGGTGACCCAGCACCTCCTTCATTCAAGGGTCTCTGATTTGCAGATTGGTGGGATTGGTGGAGGAGCCACAGTTCTGTTTTATGATTCAAGTGAGACTCTTGTTCACTTGACCTGGAAGTTGTTTGCTTGTTCTGATCAAGTGAGAACTTAGTAGGTTTACCCTCTAGGAGAACTGGGATGAAGCAGGCAGCACCCTAGATCTCTCTGCACAAGCCAGACGTGGTTGCTGCTCTGTCTCTGCTGGCCATTGCAGTAATCCCACTTACCTTGCCTTTGACAGTCTGGTGCCCTCCTCTTCATTTCCTGCTTCACCAGGATCCAATTATTCCCACTGTGTAGCTGCAAGCTAAGGACAAGCGCTGGTGCAGCCTGGTGAGATATTTTTGTATATCCCTTAAGGATGCCCATGGAGTAAGTAGCTGTCCAGATAAGGTTAAGTGATTGGTCTATGCCGCCCTGGGCCAGCGTCACTGCCCCCGGTCTGACAACAGCAACTCTGCCACTAACACAAAGGGTTCAAAATTGGGCCTCCATTGTGTACTATATAGACTGAAATAGCCTGCCAGCATGGTAGCACCTCTCAGAGTTGATATGTCCCTCTGATGGTGAGCAAGGATCCTTAGCACTAGGGCTAGCCTCTGCCTTTGTCTGGCAAATAGATCATGTTGGTCCATCCTCTGCTGCCATCTGGTGTCCACAGCTGGCATGGTTGGTATGTGGCCCTTACCCTTACCCACATCTGGGAACCTTGGCATGCATGGTGCTCCAAGCCAGACTGTGCCCCATCTGCAGACAAGGGCAGGTGTTCACTTGACCCACCCACGGTGGTATTAGGCAGAGCATCACTTCCAGCTGCCCTGTTATGACCCGTCTCTTCCAGACTCTTTAGGACTTTGATTTGTCCCTGCAGTGGGAACTTACTAGAAAAAAGCTCACTTGTGCTCTTCTCCCTCTTGCCTCTTGGAACACGGCAGGCCTGAAGGCCTCAGCACTACTACGTGTGCCCATTGCCTGAAAACCTGTTTCCACTGATTACTGCCTGGCTAGCTCCTTTCTGCCTGCAACCTTCGTAGCTGAAGTTCCTGACCATCCAATGTTGAGAAGCTCTTCTGTAACTCCATCACTTCATCCTGCCTTAATCCTCTGAAAAGCAAAGACTTCTGTCCTTTTTGATTTTCCATCTTTAAGTGGGGAATGCAGGATCAGATTTGCATCATGAGATGATACAATTGTATATTAAGAAAGGACAGGCAGGCAAGCGAGTGCAGTCCCTGGGGAAGTAGTGCAGGTGAGCTGCTATAACAAAAGGCCCCCTTCACTCATAAACTGATCTTTCAGGTTTGTGCCAGGCAGTTCTTCAAATTTAACTCCTGACTTCTAAGATCTGACCAGTGTGGCCATTTGCAGTGGAACAAGTCCAGCAGAAGCATCTTTGTTTGATACTTGATTCACTTGCCACTAACCTAACCCAACACTGAACTCACTGAATTGCAAAGGAGGCTGGGAAATGTAGTCCCCACCCAGGCACCCCCTTAAGTCCAGTCAAACTCAGGGGGCTGGAAGCCTAAAGGGGAGAACGTCACACTAACCAAGAGATACTATGAACAAGCAAGAAGAGAGACGCCGTAGGAACAGAGAACAAGCCTTGGTGACCAAGGGTGGGAGGAAGGGAGAGAGACAGCAGACTTGGTCAACTGTGGCTCAAGGGCAGTGAGGGTGAAACAAGTCAAGGAAGAGCAGGAGTCAGAAAGCTGAGGAAAGGGTAGTGGTTTAAAGCAGGGGTCAGAGGCCTGTGGCCTGGCTTTGGAACACTTTTTTAGAACTCAGCCAGGTCCACTCACAGATTGTTGATGGGCCATGTCTGTGTATGACAGAGCTCCATGTAGACCACATGGCCCAGGAAGCCCAACACAATGACTGCCTGTCCCTTCACAGGGAAAGACTGTGGACCTGTGGCTTAAGGCATATCAGGTGGAGATGTGCCGTGGACCTGTGGCTGCTCTACAGTGACCAGGGATGAGCATCATGAGGACCAGGAGAGGCAGGTGAACCGTGAGGGTGGATAGAATTGTCCAGGGAGACAGGGAGGGGTGGACCAGGAGAAAATCTGGGAACACCAACTAAATTTAAGGACAGGAAAGAAGATGAGCGTATGGAGAACAGAGTAAAGCCCAGGAAGATAGAGGGTTCCTTTGGGAGCCTCAAAAGATGTTGGTATCTTTACCAGTGGTCCACAAAGTCCTCTCCAAGAAATGGAGTGTGGGATAGAGGCCATTTCACAGCAGCTGAACCAACAGAGGTGAGCAGGTGATTAGAGATGCACTGGGAATTCTTTCATGAAAATTATTTGCAAAGGGGAGAAGGAGAGAGAAAATGAGAGGGTGTTCTCTGGGGCTGAGAAAAAGATGGGATCTTTAGGACCAGATCCCACCACTAGTGCGTTTGGCAGTAGAAGGTACTGAAAAGCACATGATGAGAGGTGCAAGACTTGAGCTGTGGCGTATTACAATCAGTTGTTTAAATAATTGAAACTTTTTTTTATTGTTGGTTGTTCAAAACATTACATAGTTCTTGACATATCATATTTCACACTTTGATTCAAGTGGGTTATGAACTCCCATTTTACCCCGTATATAGCTTGCAGAATCACATCAGTTACACTTCCATTGATTTACATATTGCCATACTAGTGTCTGTTGTATTCTGCTGCCTTTCCTATCCTCTACTATCCCCCCTCCCTTCCCCTCCCCTCCCCTCTTCTCTCTCTACCCCCTCTACTGTAATTCATTTCTCCCCCTTGTATTATTTTTCCCTTTCCCCTCACTTCCTCTTGTATGTAATTTTGTATAACCCTGAGGGTCTCCTTCCATTTCCATGCAATTTCCCTTCTCTCTCGCTTTCCCTCCCACCTCTCATCCCTGTTTAATGTTAATCTTCTTCTCATGCTCTTCGTCCCTACTCTGTTCTTAGTTACTCTCCTTATATCAAAGAAGACATTTGGCATTTGTTTTTTAGGGATTGGCTGGCTTCACTTAGCATAATCTGCTCTAATGCCATCCATTTCCTTCCAAATTTTTTGATGTGGGATATAAAAATTAGGTTTTAAGAAAACAAGGGATGATGTCCTCTAAAAGAACTCTCCACTATCTGGCCTCTTGTGCATAGTTTAACAAAAATCCCATTTGTGCACACAGATATTTAGGAGCGTATATATAGCTGTGAGTGATCTGAATGTGAATATTGCTACTTAAACGGTTATCTTAGAAATAGTTATTTTAGATCTGTAAAACCGAGGACCTGAAAGGCAGCTGACTTTGGGGAAGTGGGGTGCATTCTCTCTGTACTGTGGGCACTTGGGGGATGGGAAGGTAGTGGATTAAACAGACAACCCCAGGCCACATGTCATCGCCTGGAATTCGACAGTGTCTGGGTCTACTCAAGGAAGGAACACACGGACAGCAATTTCCAAGCCCCCTTTTATTGAAATAAATCAGGACAGTGATCTTCTCTCAAAAGACCTGGTACAAAGCCCACATCTTGAATGTCATGCATGACATCACTGCTACTTTGGTTTGACAGTATTTCACTGCCGATCACTTTTGAAAAAGGCAAAGACAATGTGAGTGACCCCAAAACAAACAGATACTGACTCATGCTTCCATATATTTCTAAGGACCAAGCATGAAGGCTTTATTCATGTTGGACACCAAAAATCTAAGAACCATGACAGGGTCGTCCCCTGTTTCGCTTCAGAGTCCCCTCTCGCAATAATCAGATGACATCCAGATGATTCTCATCCTGAATCAGAAGATGAAGTGTGCACTGCACTTGGCATCTGTGCAAACAGCTCCACCCTCTGCCAAACAGCATTCCTTCTCCCAAGATCTCTCTGTTTTGAACTTGTTACTGTAATAGAGTGGGGGTACTCTGGGACTGCTTTTGTATTCTGTTCCCAAACACCGTGACCAATCATTGACAAAGTGGATGCAAATCCTAGGTGAAGGACATGCTGTAGGTTTCACATACTTTTAGTGAAAATGGATTATTTTCAACAGCACCAATAAATCAACACTGACCCGATAGTAAGCTCATTTAGAAGAAAACCCTTACAATACTCATTTGTTTAAAAAACCCTAGCTGTGGCAAAGGTGTATATACAATCTACTATACACAAAATACACATTTTCTGTAAACTGTATGTGTCCCGCACACTCTACCTACGCGAGTAAATTAGAATCTCAGTATTAATATCGGATGGACTGTTTGACCCAGAAATGTGCCCAAACCCATATGGTATGGTATCTAAATAGAAATTCAGTATTAAAAAAATAATAATAAACAGGAGGGAAGATTATCCTTGAATAGTGATGGACACATGGACTAGGAACGTGACTGTGTTCATTCCTAACAAAGCTCTACCCAGAGACCAAGAAGTCCCCTTGAGTCACTGCATTGCCACCAGAGCTCCTCTTGAATTTGGAAAGTTCTCGCAGACCCAGATTTACCAACAGTCTCATTCCTTCCACATTGTGTGTCTTGATGCTGAAACAAAGGTCAGACAAAATTTCAGAATCTGTCTTTGCCCTGGCCAAGAAACCATGAACACATCATCCTCAATGATTCCTACAGGACTCCAGGGACAACTGGTTCTAGAGGCCATTATCCTGTCCAACCTTATTTGTCCTGACCCATCATTTTAGTTTCTGAGTTGTTTTTTTTTTTAAAACCAAACGATCACAGAAATGTTTGTTGTAAAACAATATAAAATATTTTCATATTTAAAATATAAACATATCTAAAGAACAAGGTACATGGTTAGTGCATAAATACCTAGGAATTTATTTTTACTATAAGAAAAAATTCTTATTATGATAAATACAACCATCATGTCTGTGTTTTTGTTTGTATACAAACATACACAGGACCATATATGACACAGTCATGTAGAGTCGTTATAATAAACGTATACATATATATGCAAAATCGAACTGTCTAACCCATACATTGACGTAGATTTTCCACTTAAGATGATCTATGTTTTAATAATCTAAAAAATTAAAAAACTATAGTACTATAAATTATTTAACATGAAAGCATCAAACTTACCTCAAGCAATTTCAACCTCAGAAATAATATTGTAACGAGCTAAAAGACAAAAAAAACAAAAAAAAAAACATAAATATAACACTTGCAGGCCAGGCCCTGGGCGGCGTCATCACCTGGCAGAGGAGATATAGAGAGAGACGGACAAGCAGAACTGAGGCTGGAACGGGTAAGGGTCACTAGGAACATGTGTCCAAAATACCAGACCAGCAGAAACCAGACCCCACAGCAGAAGGACTACCCACCAGAAGCAGCAGAAGCCCAGCTGCAAGGACCAGAAGACAGGAGTTCTTCAGGGGCCCTGTTACCACGTGTGGCCAGGTGTGCTCACCTGTGCATCCAGATGGTGCGCGTCCTTACCGGCTCTCTGGTTAACAGTCAACAGTCGTCCTACGCTATCCTAACTGTCTCCACAGTCACGGCCTTGACAACCAGAACAGGGTGTGCGAGGGTGTGCGAGGGGAGACCACAAACTCCCTTCAGTTTGGATCCCACTCCCACCCCCCGTGACTTAGGGCATCACAGCCCTTTGGACCCTGCAGGATGTGCCAGGCACATCAGCACTCAGTGCTGCGGAGACCCCCAGGAAGAGGGGAAGAGCAGTGGGGTGTCAGAGCCCCTGCAGGGCAGGCATTCCTCCAAACTCATTATTTAACTTTGGCAGCCACATCCACTTACTCCTGTGTGTCTTTTCTCTCTCTCTCTCTCTCTCTTTTTTTAATGCATTCAATAAACATGCAGGCTCTATTGAAGGGCTCAGGGGTCCCTGTGGAAGGGTACAGGCAGGAGCCTGCTCAGGGTCCTGCTTTGGCCCATGGCATCAGGCCCTGGGCTGAACACTATGAAGGCCAGTGGGCTCTGAGATCATCATCAGGGGTGCTGGGCACACAAACTGACCTACTGGGTCTTCTGCCTAGCCATACCCTCTCTGAGGAACTCTAGACCAAACAACTCACCCTACCTTGGAAAAGAGGGTGTTCAGGAGACTTCAGAACCAGGTAACAAACAACATGAACCAATTCAAGCAACTGGAACTGATTCTGGAAGCTTCTGATGTGAAAGGGACAATAGGTCCTTGGATGGGACAGCTGGAGGTTATGAGAATTCAGGCTGTGAACTACAACCTCTTGGGCAGTCACCCTAATAAAATAATAACAGAAGCCAAGGAATGACAGCAGGGCACGTGTCTCCCAGAGCAAGCACCACGCCGAGGTGGCACGTGTCAAGTTAGTGTGGATTCACGCTCCAGATCGCAATCAACACAGGACTCTGGCAGCCAGTAGACAGAATCCGCTGGGCCCTGTGGCCCCAAGGCCTGAAGTATCACACAGCCAAATGGCCCCATGCACTTTCCACTAGGCCAGCGCGGCCAAAGCACGTGCAGTGAGGGGGCGGCTGCTGCTCCCTCAGTGTCACCGGGGTGCCCTTCTGCTCCTTCCTGCTGCAGCATTGAGCTGCAGGAAAAGCACACTCACAGCTTCAGCAAGGAGAAGGCCACGGTCCACGGGAGTACCTCCTTGGACCTGTGCTGGGTTTTTCCTCAACACGCCTTTTTTAAACATTACAAAAGGAAACGTTCATCTGAAACCCAGATTTCTCTCTTTTCCAGAGAAACTGAACTTTGAGGTACCATTTGCCTCTTTCTTATCCCTTTTTTCTGTCAACTTCTCTGTGTCTTTCCACGTCTGCCTAGGGAACCTAACTACTGCCCTGGCCTTTGGGAGAACAGGAGAAAGAAGAGCTCAGACCCCAGCTGGCCTCGGACTGGCCGTGGGACCTGGGGCCTAGTGGTTATATCCTGAAAATGGGGGGCGGCTGTGAAGGGCTCAGAGGTCTGTGCAGGATAAAGCAGGGCAGATGGCCTGACCCGAAGCCTAGGGCTGCTAGGCCAACACATGCCACTACCCTGGGGACATTGTGGAACAGAAAGGAGCAATTTTTTTCTCCTAATCTCTCAGGCAGAGCTACATAGAATAGATTTGTCTCCACCAAAAATAATAATAATAAAAAACCACAGAAGTCTGGGAAATCAGCCCCTCAATGCCTGCCCCTGTGCGGGGCACTTATGTGGGAGGTAGAAGCATCCCTGGAGGCAATGCCAGGCTTCTCAGGCTCCGGGGGGACTTGTTGCCTCTTTCTTCAGGCAGAAGCAAATGACCAGCCACAGAGCATGCAGTGAACTAATAGGAGAGAAAGGATGTGTGTGTGTGTGTGTGTGTGTGTGTGTGTGTGTGTGAGAAATAGCCAAGATGACAGGGGAGGGGGGGGTGAAGAACTTGAGACTGACTTGGTCACTCAGAAGCTGCATGGTTCCCCTTCAGGAGACTTTTCCTGGGAGACTCCTCAGGAACCAATGGTGGAGCTGCTCCTGACTTTGCATTAGCCTGACCTGCAGAAGGACTTTCCTAGAGGGCTGGGCACCTTATCCATGCACTGACCCCTTGGCTCCCAAACCTGGCTTTGTCGTGAGATGTGGCAGCATTTGAAGTCTTTTGGTGTGAGCGCTCATGGAACTCACAGACACGGGAAGGTACAAGGGGCTCAGGTTAAACTAAATAAAAGAACAATGGGGTCTCCATGGCATCTGAAGCCCCCTCCCCACCTGTGTAAGCCCATAAGCTAAGTGGGCCTGGCTTGATAACAGGATGGACAGACACATTTATCTTCTGAACACGTCTGGGTTCCATCAGAAATATCAGTATAACACGAAGATGAGATTGTCATCACTGTCATGAACCAGAAACACTCCAGCAAGGGCTTCCACTGTCAAAGGCTGAATATTTTATCCTTGTGACCTCCCAACCCTAAGTGAGCAGGGATCCTATTGTCTCCTTTTAGACATAAGGACACTGAGGCTCCAGGAAATGCCATAGGACTTCCATAATGACACAAGACTGTGCAACAGGATTTACCCCAACTTGTACCCCAGAGCCCTCGAGAAGGGTCTTGGTGGGGCAGAAATGAATCCCTATGTTCCTAGAGCTTCTGAGATGCTGCTTCCTCTCTTTCTAGAAATAAATCGACTCCACTAACCTGAAACTTTCTGCTCCTTCCTTACTGCCCCCAGAAGAGCAGACTGGCCAGGACACCTACCAGGACTCCCCTGCAGGGTGGCTGCTCTGGATGGAAACCCAGCCCTGCTCCAACAGCGCCCACAGAAGGTGCCCCAGGGGAACCTGAGGGGGGCAGTTAGTCTGTGCTTTTTCTCTCCTTGAAACAAAGCCTGTCAACCTGCTGTGGGCTGCACACAGAATATAGAATACAGAAACCTCAGAAGAGCCTGGGACTTCCAACACCAACACACTCTGCTTGTGCCCTTCACAGGAGTGTGAGGGGCTAGGTCCTTCCCAAAGGCAGCTCTTTCAAATGTGCATTACACCCAGAATCACTCCAGAATCGTCCTCAGTGGTCTTTAGTACAACTGGGTGGGAGTCACTGATTGTGAACTTCTGCCTTAACAACCCAGGATGAATGCCCACCAGCAAGTGGGAAGAGACACTCATTTCTGAACATCTCCTAGGGCTTTTCCTGTTTCCTAGCATTATCGTTTTCCATTTTTGTCCAGTAAATGAAATCCAAGAGTTAGCAAGTCTTCTCATGTGCAGGGACATGGGAAAAACTGGTAAGCAAGGACTCTCACACACACCTCTTAAGCCCTCGGTGGTTAGTACTCATGTGGGGTGCACCTGCGCATCCAATGGGGCCTCGGGTGTTGTCTTATCTATGCCAAAGGTAGATTTTGGTCCGCCTATGTAGCAAAGGACTCAGACAGGGCCATGACAGGATGGGTGATGGCACACAGCTGCCTACTCTCAGCACTCAGGTCTGAGACCAGGAGTTAGTGAATGTCTGTGGCTTTGACACTCACTTCTAAATGGCAAAGGGTCCATGGCAATGTTAGTGTGCTGAGAGGTTTCTGGGGCCTCAAAGTCTATGTTATCAACTTGCAAAATGACCCTCTTTCTTTTCTTTGTTTTTATTTAATTTTGACACAGGGTTTCACTATTTGCTTGGAGCCTTGCTGAATTGCTGAGACTGGCTGAACTTTGATATTCCTGCCTCTACCTCCCAAGTCACTAGGACTACAGGCATGCACCAACAAGCCCAACCTGACCCTCCCTTTCAATTGCAAAGGAATCCTAGATGCAGCAAACTCTCCCAAGCCTCCTACTCCTCAGGAAGCCATAATGTTGTACCTTCCCGATTCCCAAAGGACTTGCCATCAGCAGTGGGGAGCATGGTCAGCAGAGGGCCTCCTGCTGCCAGAGTTCTCAGGGCCTGCTCTGCTGCCAATTGCACTGCCCAAGGGCTTTGTGTTTCCTGAGCAGCCCTGATCCAAGAGGCTAGAGAGGTGGGGGCACAAAGTCAACATTTTGCCCAATGAAGGCAACTCTTGGCAGGGCATAACTGCTCTAGAGAACTGAGGCTTCAAAAGGTCCACCTGGACTTCTCTTCAAACACCTCGCACCCCAAACTCCACCTCAGCATTGCCACCAGGAGACCCTACCCTCAGCACACTTCCCACCCAGGCTTGCCTGTCTTGCTAGAATCCTCTAAGCCAACTCAATGACACTTCCTGGTACAGAGAGGACACCTGCAGACCTCGCAAACAGAAGGCAAGACCAGAGACCAATTCTACAAATTCAGGAAGTCCTAGAAGAACTGATATTGGGGCATTAGAGATAGTTGAGAACTCTCCTTTGATCTTGAAATTTCAGACCATAAGTACAAGATGCCCTCCTAGCATGCTACCCTATGAAACGGGAGATGTGTAAGAGGCAGGCCAAAGCCCTGTCTACTCTGCCTGGAGGACACTGAGCTAAGTGACCCTTGAATCAATCTTCACATCTCTCCCAACCTAGCACTCTAGCAACCACATCCAACACACGTCCACCTTATCCTAGAGGCAGCAGATGAGATGAAGTGAATTTGACATTTTGAAACCTTTTTGTTCCATTATTATTATTATTATCACTTTTACTTTGGTCTGAAAGTTATGTCCCCCTAATATTTGTAAGTTGAGATCCTAGACACCAGGAGAATGCACTAGGAGGCGGAGGCCATTGTGGACTAGTTTAGGACAAGCAACCCCAGTGAGCTGGCTCACTCCTTCAACTCTGTGTGACACAGGGAGGGGCACCGTCTATGAACAACCCAGTGAACCTGACAGCACCTGGTCTAGCACTTGCCACCTCCAGAACCCTGAGGAAGAACTTTCTCTTGTTTGTAAACGATCTTGTTTATAGCATTTTGCCTGGATACACAAATACAATTTCCTTCCCTTTAAATGGCAAATTAAATTGAAAAGTTTGGAAATTTTTGTCATATTCAATGTTGTAAACTAGGTAAACCTTTCACCATTCTGAAGAGAGAAATACCTTTCTATATCTGTTCCTTTTGAGATCTGACAAAGGTAAAGTATCAGTTGTTACTAGGCAACACTGATTAAAAGAAGGATGCTAGGATTATATATTTGCTAAATATTTTTTTCTATATAAACTCTTAGTGGGAGCTCATGCTGGGGGCTCCTCTGAACATGGTGACCTTTTAACTAGATTATCCCATGTGAAGTGTAGGCTTCCAGAAAAGGTGAATTCCCCTGCACACTGATATTAGACTCACTCCTTTGCACCTGAGGTACCTCCTGGCGGGGGCAAAGAACACTGGTTTGGGGTCAGCTGTGTGGACTTGAGAAGTACCACATCCACTAAGTAGGAGGGCTCGCTGATGCCTGGTGGCCCTTGCTTATCCTGGCCCCACTTCTTCTCAGCAGACAGGGCCCCTGGTTGTCAGGTACATCTCAAGATTTAGTGGAGTCTTGGAAGAGGACACCTGGCAGGTCAGAGTTACTTAGTGAATGTCCAAGTTCACGGAAAATGG
This sequence comes from Ictidomys tridecemlineatus, assembly GCF_052094955.1. Taxonomy (NCBI): domain Eukaryota; kingdom Metazoa; phylum Chordata; class Mammalia; order Rodentia; family Sciuridae; genus Ictidomys; species Ictidomys tridecemlineatus. Next base: position 10,737,049 of record NC_135485.1, read on the forward strand.
CTTATGTCCAGAAAATATGAGTTCGGGATTTGATTTTGGAGGAGAGGATGGAGGTCCTTTTCTGGTTGACCATAATTTATGAGAAAAAAGAAGAATGGATGAGAGAAGGGAAGAAGGGTAAATCTGGAAGACAGTAAGCACTTAATTTGATGCAGAGAAATCCTAAAGTGTGCATGAATTTAAACTGTAATGATCCGGAGTTATACTTAGAATTTTAGGATGACACCAAATTTTAGTTGTTTCACATTTCTGTTGCTAAGAAGTCATTGAAATTTCAAACTTATGCCATCATGAAATGCTACATAGGTCAAGATTGAAGCTAGTCATTGACAGAGTATGACTCAGAGAGAAGTGCAGGGCATCAATTGCATGCAGAGAGTTCAGAATATCTACATAGGGTGAGAAGGTTCACCACGGGACACACATGCACTTCCAGACTTTTTTGACCTCGTCATAACACGATTGTGAATACTATATCAATGATCTTTATGATAAACACTATTACCATTTTTCATACTTTAACAAAAATAAGTGACACCAATAACATCATGATATCTCCAAGATGAAGTATTTACACCATGGATCACAAAGACAATGTATGACTCACAAAAAGTATGTGACAATTTGTTAAATATGCAGATTCCAAATACGGAATTAACTTCTTCATGATTTTATAATTTTATTATGTGAAATACTCCTTCGGTAAATGAGTATTTCTTGAGCTCCTTCTATGTGCCAGTCCTTTTTTAAGAGGTGTCACAATTTATTTTTACCTAGATGTATTTAATATTTCTATGTCATTTAAAGATGTTATTAATTTAACTTTAAAGTACATCATACAATAATAAAATCCTCCTCAATCTCATGTAGTAATATAATTTTTTTAAAAAAAGGCTTACACTTTTTTGCTTCCAGGTGCACCACTATAAAATACAAAAAGGAGAAACAAAATTACTAATTTTCTTATGACTATTAGGGCTCTACAGTCACACCTCCCACATTTGTACTCCAATATAATGTTCACGGTACACATTCCAGAGAGACAGGTTGAGGCACGAAACCCAGGAGATCACCAGACGCGGAGCCTACGGTGGACAACGTGTGTGTGTGCGTGTGTGTGTGTGTGTGTGCGTGTGTGTGTGTGTGTGTGTGTGTGTGTGTGTGAGAGAGAGAGAGAGAGAGAGAGAGAGAGAGAGAGAGAACCAAGATGACAGGGGAGGAGAGGGTGAAGGCATTGAGACTGACTTGGCCCCTCAGAAGCTGCATGGTTCCCCTTCAGGAGACTTTTCCTGGGGGGCTGCTCAGGAACCAATGGTGGAGCTGCTCCTGACTTTGTATTAGCCTGACCTGCAGAAGGACTTTCCTAGAGGGCTGGGCACCTTCTGTATGCACTGACCAATGAGATTGAACTCACGTGGGGTGCACCTGCAAATCAAATGAACCAGAAACACTCAAGCAAGTGCTTACACTGTCAAAGGAGTGAGCAGGGATCCTATTGTCCCCTTTTACACATAAGGACACTGAGGCTCCAGGAAATGCCATAGGACTTCCATAATGACACAAGAGAGCGCAACAGGATTTACCCTAACTCGGACCCCAGAAGCCTTAAGGAAGGTCTCAGTGGCAGAGACACGAATCCCTACATTCCTAGAAAGTCTCAGAAGTTGCTTCCTCACCTCCTGGAAATAAATCAGCTCCACTAACCTGAAACTTTCTGCTCCTTCCTTACTGCCCCCAGAAGAGCAGACTGGCCAGGACACCTACCAGGACTCCCCTGCAGGGTGGGCTGCTCTGGATGGAAACCCAGCCCTGCTTCAACAGGACCACAGAAGGTGCCCCAGGGGAACCTGAGGGGGGCAGTTAGTCTGTGCTTTTTCTCTCCTTGAAACAAAGCCTGTCAACCTGCTGTGGGCTGCACACAGAATATAGAATACAGAAACCTCAGAAGAGCCTGGGACTTCCAACACCGACTCACTCTGCTTCTGCCCTTCACAGGAGTGTGAGGGCCTGGGTCCTTCCCAAAGGCAGCTCCTTCAAATGTGCATTACACCCAGAATCACTCCAGAATCGTCCTCAGTGGTCTTTAGTACAACTGGGTGGGAGTCACTGATTGTGAATTTCTGCCTTGACAACCCAGGATGAATGCCCACCAGCAAGTGGGAAGAGACACTCATTTCTGAACATCTCCTAGGGCTTTTCCTGTTTCCTATCATTATCGTTTTCCCCTTTTGTCCAGTAAATGAAATCCAAGAGTTAGCAAGTCTTCTCATGTGCAGGGATTTGGGAAAAACTGGTAAGCAAGGACTCTCACACACACCTCTTAAGCCCTCAGTGTTGAGTACTCACGTGGGGTGCACCTGCACATCAAATGGGGTTCAGGTGTTGTCTTATCTATACTGGAGGCAGGTGTTGGCCTGTGTTGGCCTGAGCAAAGGGCTCAGACAGGGCCATGACAGGATGGGTGATGGCACACAGCTGCCTATTCTCAGCACTCAGGTCTGAGACCAGGAGTTAGTAAATGTCTATGGCTTTGACACTCACTTCTAAATGGCAAAGGGTTTATGGTAATGTTACTGTGCTGAGAGGTATCTAGGACCTCAAAGTCTGTGTTATCAACTTGAAAAATGACTTACTTTCTTTATTTTTTCTTTCTTTTATTTAATTTTGAGGGTCTCACTATTTGCTTGGGGCCTTGCTGAGGTGCTGAGAATGACTGAACTTGTGATCCTTCTGCCTCAGCCTCCAAAGTCACTAGGACTACAGGCATGCACCAACAAGCCCAACCTGACCCTCCCTTTCAATTGCAAAGGAATCCTAGATGCAGCAAACTCTCCCAAGCCTCCTACTCCTCAGGAAGCCATAATGCTGTATCTTCCAGATTCCTAAGGAACTTGCCATCAGCAGTGGGGAGCATGGTCAGCAGAGGGCCTCCTGCTGCCAGAGTTCTCAGGGCCTGCTCTGCTGCCAATTGCACTGCCCAAGGGATTTGTCTTTCCTGAACAGCCCCTATCCAAGTGGCTAGAGAGGTAGGGGCGCAAAGTCTCCATTTAGCTCAATGAAGGCAACTCTTGGCAGGGCATAATTGCTCCAGAGAATTGAAGCTTCAGAAGGTCCACCTGGACTCCTCTTCAAACACCTAGCATCTTCTCTTCAAAAACCTGACCCTCAGTACACTTCCCACCCAGGCTTGCCTGTCTTGCTAGAATTCTGTAAGCCAACTCAATGACACTTCCTGGTACAGAGAGGACACCTGCAGACCTTGGAAACAGAAGGCAAGTCCAGAAACCAATTCTACAAATTCAGAAAGTTCTATAAGAACTGATGTTCAGGCATTAGGATAGGTGAGAACTCTCATTTGACCTTGAAATTTCAGTCCATAAGTATAAGATCCCCTCCTAGCATGCTACCCTGTGAAATGGGAGATATATATGAGGCAGGCCAAAGCCCTGTCTACTCTGCCTGGAGGACACTGAGCTAAGTGACCCTTGAATCAATCTTCACATCTCTCATAACATAGCACTCTAGCAACCAAAGCCAACACACATCACCTTATCCTAGAGGCAGCAAATGACATGAAGTCAATTTGACATTTTGAAACCTTATTGTTCCTTTGTTGTTGTTGTTATTATTACTTTTGCTTTGGTCTGAATGCTTATGTCACCCTAATATTCATAAGTTGAAATCCTAGTCTCCAGGAGGATGGCACTAGGAGGTGAAGGCTTTGGGGACGAGTTTAAGACAAGCAATCCCGTTGAGCTGGCTCACTCCTTCACCTGTGTGAGACACAGCGAGGGGCACCATGTATGAACAACCCAGTGTACCTGACAGCACCTGCTCTAGCACTTGCCACCTCCAGATCCATGAGGAAGAAATTTCTCGTGTTTGTAAGGGATCTTGTTTATAGTATTTTGCCTGGATACACAAATACCATTTCCTTCCCCTTAAATAGCAAATTAAATTGAAAAGTTTGGAAATTTTTGTGATATTCTATATTGTAAGTTGGGTAAACGTTTCACCTTCTGAAGAGACAAATACCTTTCTGGTTCTGTTCCTTTTGAGGTCTGACAAAGGTAGAGCATCAGCTGTTACAGGCCTCAGTGATTAAGATAAGGATGCACTTTTCAGGAGCATATATTTAGCTACACATACTCTTATGGGGAGCTCATGCTAGGGGCTTCTCTGAACATGGTGACCGTTTAACTGGATTGCCCATGTGGGGTGTAGGCTTCTCAGAGAAGGTGGATCCCCCTGCACATGATGTTAGACTCACTCCTTTGCACCTCAGGTATCCCTTGGTGGGGGGGTGCCAATGACCAGCTGTGTGGACTGAGAGAGACAGCATCCACTAACTAGGAAGGCTTAAGCTGCCCTGCAGGACTTTGCTTTTCTTGGTCCCACTCCTTCTCAGCAGATAGGCCCCCTGGTTGACAGGTACATCTTAAATTTTAGTGGACACCCAGAAGAGGTCACCTGGCAGGTAATGCTCAGAGTTACTTAGTGAATGTCCAGGTTCTCAGAAAGTGTCTTATGTCCAGAAAATGTGAATTCATGAAAAGATTTTGGAGAAGAGGTTGGAGGTACTTTTCTGGTTGACCATAATTTATTAGAAAAAAGAAGAACAGATGAGAGAAAGGAAGAAAGATAAATCTGGAAGACAGTAAGCTCTTAGTTTGATGCAGAGAAATGATAAAGTGTCTATGCATATAAACCGATCTGAAGTTATACGAGTAGCACTTTAGGATAAAACTAAAGTTTAGTTGCTTCACATTTCCTTTGCTAAGCAGTCACTGAAATTTCAAATTTATGGTATCATGAAATGATTGGAGCTAGTCATTGCCAGAGTATCAGGCAGAGAGAAGTGCAGGGCATCCAGAGCATGCAGAGATCTCTGAGGATCTACATGGGAAGACAAGGTTCACTATGGGACACACATGCACTTCCAGATTTTTCTTGACCTTGTCATAACAGGATTGTGAACACCATATAAATGATTTCTATTACCAATTTCTATAGTGTAACAAAAATAAATGACACTGAAAACACCATGTTATCTCTAAGATGAAATGTGTATATCATGGATCACAAAGACAATGTATGGGTCAGGAAAGGTAAGTGATAATTTGTTAAGCATACATATTCCAAAGATGGAAATGACTTATTTATGGATTAGTAATTTTAACATGTTAAATACTCACTTGGTCAACGACTATTTCTTAATGCCTTCTATGTGCAGTCCTCTTTTTAAGAGGTGTCACACTTTATTTTTACCTAGAAGTATCTATTATTTTTATGAAATATAAAGATGTTATTAAGATAACTTTAAAGGCCATGATAGGATTATACAATCCTCCTCCATAACATGTATAGATATGTGTTTTTTTTTAAAAAAAAGGCTTACGTTTCCGTGGGTTCACTTTCATCACTATAAAATACAAAAAGGAGACACAAAATTACTAATTGTCTTGTGAGTATTACAGCTCTATAGCCAAATCAATGACACTTCCTGGTATTAAGAGGACAACTGCAGACCTTGCAAACAGGAGGCAAGATCAGAAACCAATTCTACAAATTCAGAAACTCCTAGAAGAACTGATGTTGGGGCAAGAGAGATAGTTGAGAACTCTCCTTTGACCTTGAAATTTCAGTCCATAAGTATAAGGTACCTCCAAACATGCTACCCTATGAAACGGGAGATATGTATGAGGCAGGCCACAGCCCTGTCTACTCTGCCTCGAGGAGTCTGAGCTAAGTGACCCTTGAATCAATCTTCACATCTCTCACAACCTAGCACTCTAGTGGCTAGAGAGGTGGGGGTGCAAAGGTGGAGGAGGTAGAGCCCTTTGGGGACAAGTTTAGGAAAGCAACCCCAGTGAGCTGGCTCAGTCCTTCACCTGTGTGAGACACAGGGAGGGGCACCGTCTATGAACAAGCCAGTGAACCTGACTTCACCTGGTCTAGCACTTGGCACCTCCAGAACCGTGAGGAAGAAATTTCTCGTATTTGTAAATGATCTTGTTTATAGTATTTTGCCTGGATACACAAATACCATTTCCTTCCCCTTAAATGGCAAATTTAGTTGAAAAGTTTGGAAATTTTTGTGATATTCTATATTGTAAGTTGGATAAACCTTTCCCCTTCCAAACAGACAAATACCTTTCTGGTTCTGTTCCTTTTGAGGTCTGACAAAGGTAGAGCATCAGCTGTTACAGGCCACAGTGATTAAGATAAGGATGCTCTTGCCAGCACTATATATTTATCTACACATACTCTTATGGGAAGCTCATGCTAGGGGCTCCTCTGAACATGGTGACCGTTTAACTGGATTGTCCATGTGGGGTGTAGGCTTCTAAGAGAAGGTGGATCCCCCTGCACATGATGTTAGATTCACTCCTTTGCACCTCAGGTATCCCTTGGTGGGGGGGGGGGGTGCCAATGACCAGCTGTGTGGACCTGAGAGAGACAGCATCCACTAAGTAGGAAGGCTTAAGCTGCCCTGCAGGACTTTGCTTTTCTTGGCCCCACTCCTTCTCAGCAGACAGGCCCCACTCAAGTTTTAGTGGACACCCAGAAGAGGTCACCTGGCAGGTAATGCTCAGAGTTACTTAGTGAATGTCCAGGTTCTCAGAAAGTGCCTTATGTCCAGAAAATGTGAATTCATGAAAAGATTTTGGAGAAGAGGTTGGAGGTACTTTTCTGGTTGACCATAATTTATTAGAAAAAAGAAGAACGGATGAGAGAAAGGAAGAAAGATAAATCTGGAAGACAGTAAGCTCTTAGTTTGATGCAGAGAAATGATAAAGTGTGCATGCATTTAAACCGTAATGATCTGAAGTTATACGAGTAGCACTTTAGGATAAAACTAAAGTTTAGTTGCTTCACATTTCCTTTGCTAAGCAGTCACTGAAATTTCAAATTTATGGTATCATGAAATGATTGGAGCTAGTCATTGCCAGAGTATCAGGCAGAGAGAAGTGCAGGGCATCCAGAGCATGCAGAGATCTCTGAGGATCTACATGGGAAGACAAGGTTCACTATGGGACACACATGCACTTCCAGATTTTTCTTGACCTTGTCATAACAGGATTGTGAACACCATATAAATGATTTCTATTACCAATTTCTATAGTGTAACAAAAATAAATGACACTGAAAACACCATGTTATCTCTAAGATGAAATGTGTATATCATGGATCACAAAGACAATGTATGGGTCAGGAAAGGTAAGTGATAATTTGTTAAGCATGCATATTCCAAAGATGGAAATGACTTATTTATGGATTAGTAATTTTAACATGTTAAATACTCACTTGGTCAACGACTATTTCTTAATGCCTTCTATGTGCAGTCCTCTTTTTTAGAGGTGTCACACTTTATTTTTACCTAGAAGTATCTATTATTTTTATGAAATATAAAGATGTTATTAATATAACTTCAAAAGCCATCATAGGATTATACAATCCTCCCCTGTAACATGTATAGCTATGTGTTTTCTTAAAAAAGGCTTACGTTTCCGTGGGTTCAGTTTCATCACTATAAAATACAAAAAGGAGACACAAAATTACTAATTGTCTTGTGAGTATTATGGCTCTAAAGCCACACCCCTCACAATTGTACTCCAACATGGATGATATAGTGCCCATTCCAGAGAGACAAGATGACCAGAGGAGTGACATGGACACGAAACCCACGAGATCACCAGACACAGAGCTCATGGAGGACTCACGTGTGTGTATGTGTGTGTGTGTATTTGTGTGTGTGTGTGTGTGTGTGTGTGTGTGTAAGAAATAACCAAGATGACAGGGGAGGGGAGGGGTAAGGCATTGAAACTGACTTGGCCACTCAGAAGCTGCATGGTTCCCCTTCAGGAGACTTTTCCTGGGGGACTCCTCCTGCTCCTGACCTTATATTAGCCTGACCTGCTGAAGGACTTTCCTAGAGGGCTGCGTACCTTCTGTGTGCATTGACCCATGAGATTGCCATCACTGTCATGAACCAGAAACCCTCAACCAAGGGTTATGTTGTCAAAGGCTCAATATTTTACCCTAGGACCTCACAACCCTAAGTCAGCAGGGATCCTATTGTCTCCTTTTACACATAAGGTCACTGAGGCTCCAGGAAATGCCATAGTCCTTACATAATGACACATATGAGTGCACCAGGATTTAACCCAATCTGGACCCAGAGCCCTCAATGAGGGTCTCACTGAGGCAGAAATGAATCCAGATGTTCCTAGAGCTTCTGAGATGCTGCTTCCTCACCTTCTGATAAATCAACTCCACTAACCTGAAACTTTCTGCTCCTTCCTTACTGCCCCCAGAAGAGCAGACTGGCCAGGACACCTACCAGGACTCCCCTGCAGGGTGGCTGTTCTGGATGGAAACCCAGCCCTGCTTCAACAGCGCCCACAGAAGGTGCCCCAGGGGAACCTGAGGGGGGCAGTTAGTCTGTGCTTTTTCTCTCCTTGAAACAAAGCCTGTCAACCTGCTGTGGGCTGCACACAGAATATAGAATACAGAAACCTCAGAAGAGCCTGGGACTTCCAACACCAACACACTCTGCTTCTGCCCTTCACAGGAGTGTGAGGGCCTGGGTCCTTCCCAAAGGCAACTCCTTCAAATGTGCATTATACCCAGAATCACTCCAGAATCGTCCTCCATGGTCTTTAGTACAACTGGGTGGGAGTCACTGATTGTGAATTTCTGCCTTAACAACCCAGGATGAATGCCCACCAGCAAGTGGGAAGAGACACTCATTTCTGAACATCTCCTAGGGCTTTTCCTGTTTCCTAGCATTATCGTTTTCCCTTTTTGTCCAGTAAATGAAATCCAAGAGTTAGCAAGTTTCTCGTGTGCAGGGACATGGGTAAAAACTGGTAAGCAAGGACTCTCACACACACCTCTCAAGCCCTCAGTGTTGAGTACTCACATGGGCTGCACCTGAGCATCCAATGGGGGCTCGGGTGTTGTCTTATCTATGGTGAAGGCAGGTGTTGGCCCACGTATGTAGCAAAGGGCTCAGACAGGGCCATGACAGGATGGGTGATGGCACACAGCTGCCTATTCTCAGAACTCAGCACTCAGGTCTGACACCAGGAATTAGTGAGGTCTATGCCTTTTACAATCCCTTCTAAATCACAAAGGGTCCAAGGCAATGTTACTGTGCTGAGAGGTTTCTAGGACCTCAAAGTCTGTGTTATCAACTTGCAAAATAATCCCATTTGTTTCTTTTTTTTTTTTTTAATTTTAAGATGGGGTCTCACTATTTGCTTAGGGCTTTGCTGAGGTGCTGAGACTGGCTGAAATGCATCAGCCTCTCAAGTCACTAGGACTACAGGCATGCACCACCAAGCCCATCCTGACCTCCTTTTTAATTTCAGAGGACTTCTGCATGCAACAAACTCTCCAAAGTCTCCTACTCCTCAGGACGCCATAATACTGTACCTTCCACATTCCCAAAGGACTTGCCATCAGCAGTGGGGAGCATGGTCAGCAGAGGGCCTCCTACTGCCAGAGTTCTCAGGGCCTGCTCTGCTGCCATTGCACTGCCCAAGGGCTTTGTGTTTCCTGAGCAGCCCAGATCCAAGTGGCTACAGAAGTGGGGGCACCTAGTCTCCATTTTGCCCAGGCAAATCTTGGCAGGGCATTTTTGCTCCAGAGGACTGAGGCTTCCGAAGGTCCATCTGGACTTCTCTTCAAACACCTCACATCCCAAACTCCACCTCAGCGTTGCTACCAGAAGACCTGACCCTCAGCACACTTCCCGCCCAGGCTTGCCTGTCTTGCTAGAATCCTCTAAGCCAAATCAATGACACTTCCTGGTACAGAGAGGACACTTGGAGTCCTTGCAAACACAAGGCAAGACCAGAAACCAATTCTACAAATTCAGAAAGTCCTAGAAGAACTGACGCTGGGGCAAGAGAGATAGTTGAGAACTTTCCTTTGACCTTGAAATTTCAGTCCATAAGTACAAGATGCCCTCCTAGCATGCTACCCTATGAAACGGGAGATGTGTATGAGGCAGGCCAAAGCCCTGTCTACTCTGCCTGGAGAGCTAAGTGACCCTTTAATTAATCTTCACATCTCTCACAACCTAGCACTCTAGCAACCAAATGCAACATACATCATCTTATCCTAGAGGCAGCAAATGACATAAAGTGAATTTGACATTTTGAAACCTTATTGTTCCTTTGTTGTTGCTGTTATTATTATTAACACTTTTGTTTTGGTCTGAATGCTTGTGTCACCCTAATATTCATAAGTTGAAATTCTAGTCTCCAGGAGGATGGCAATAGGAGGTGGAGGCCTTTGGGGACAAGTTTAAGACAAGCAACCCCAATGAGCTGGCTCAGTCCTTCACCTGTGTGAGACACAGGGAGGGGCACCATGTATGAACAAGCCAGTGAACCTGACTTCACCTGGTCTAGCACTTGCCACCTCCAGATCCATGAGGAAGAAATTTCTCTTGTTTTAAATGATCTTGTTTATAGTATTTTGCCTGGATACACAAATACCATTTCCTTCCCCTTAAATGGCAAATTAAATTGAAAAGTTTGGAAATTTTTGTGATATTCTATATTGTAAGTTGGATAAACCTTTCCCCTTCCGAACAGAAAAATACCTTTCTGGTTCTGTTCCTTTTGAGGTCTGACAAAGGTAGAGCATCAGCTGTTACAGGCCACCTTGATTAAGATAAGGATGCTCTTGCCAGCACTATATATTTATCTACACATACTCTTATGGGGAGCTCATGCTAGGGGCTCCTCTGAACATGGTGACCGTTTAACTGGATTGTCCATGTGGGGTGTAGGCTTCTCAGAGAAGGTGGATCCCCCTGCACATGATGTTAGACTCACTCCTTTGCACCTCAGGTATCCCTTGGTGGTGGGGGGGTGGTGCCAATGACCAGCTGTGTGGACCTGAGAGAGACAGCATCCACTAAGTAGGAAGGCTTAAGCTGCCCTGCAGGACTTTGCTTTTCTTGGTCCCACTCCTTCTCAGCAGATAGGCCCCCTGGTTGACAGGTACATCTCAAATTTTAGTGGACACCCAGAAGAGGTCACCTGGCAGGTAATGCTCAGAGTTACTTAGTGAATGTCCAGGTTCTCAGAAAGTGCCTTATGTCCAGAAAATGTGAATTCATAAAAACATTTTGGAGAAGAGGTTGGAGGTATTTTTCTGGTTGACCATAATTTATTAGAAAAAAAAAAGAATGGATGAGAGAAGGTAATAAAGGTAAATCTGGAAGACAGTAAGCTCTTAGTTTGATGCAGAGAAATGATAAAGTGTACATGCACATAAACCGTAATGATCTGAAGTTATACGAGTAGCATTTTAGGATAAAACTAAAGTTTAGTTGCTTCACATTTCCTTTGCTAAGAGTCACTGAAATTTCAAATTTATGGTATCATGAAATGATTGGAGCTAGTCATTGCCAGAGTATCAGGCAGAGAGAAGTGCAAGGTATCAAGAGTATGCAGAGATCTCAGATGAACTACATGGGAAGGCAAGGTTCACTATGGGATACACATGCACTTCCAGATTTTTCTTGACTTGACATAACGGGATTATGAACACCATATAAATGATTTCTATTACCATTTTCTATAGTGTAACAAAAATAAATGACACTGAAAACACCATGTTATCTCTAAGATGAAATGTGTATATCATGGATCACAAAGACAATGTATGGGTCAGGAAAGGTAAGTGATAATTTGTTAAGTATGCATATTCCAAAGATGGAAGTAACTTATTTATGGATTAGTAATTTTAACATGTAAAATACTAATTTGGTCAACGACTATTTCTTAATATCTTCTATGTGCAGTCCTCTTTTTTTTAAATTTTTTTTTTGAGGAGGACACAACTTTTTTTTTTAATATTTATTTTTGCAGTCCTCTTTTAATTTAAGAGGTGTCACACTTTATTTTTACCTAGAAGTATCTATTATTTTTATGAAATATAAAGATGTTATTAATATAACTTTAAAGGACATCATAGGATTATACAATCCTTCCCCGTAACATATATAGCTATGTGTTTTTTTTAAAAAAAAGGCTTACGTTTCCGTGGGTTCAGTTTCATCACTATAAAATACAAAAAGGAGACACAAAATTACTAATTGTCTTGTGAGTATTACAGCTCTACAGCCACACCCCTCACAATTGTACTCCAATATAGATGAGGTAGTGCCCATTCCAGAGAGACAGGATGACCAGTTGAATGACATGGACACGAAACCCACGAGATCACCAGATACAGAGCTCATGGAGGACTCACGTGTGTGTGTATGTGTGTGTGTGTGTGTTTGTGTGTGTGTGTAAGAAATAACCAAGATGACAGGGGAGGGGAGGGGTAAGGCATTGAAACTGACTTGGCCACTCAGAAGCTGCATGGTTCCCCTTCAGGAGACTTTTCCTGGGGGACTCTTCCTGCTCCTGTACTTATATTAGCCTGACCTGCTGAAGGACTTTCCTAGAGGGCTGCGTACCTTCTGTGTGCATTGATCCATGAGATTGCCATCACTGTCATGAACCAGAAATCCTCAACCAAGGGTTATGTTGTCAAAGGCTCAATATTTTACCCTAGGACCTCACAACCCTAAGTGAGCAGGGATCCTATTGTCTCCTTTTACACTAAGGTCACTGAGGCTCCAGGAAATGCCATAGTCCTTACATAATGACACAAGAGAGCGTAACAGGATTTAACCCAACCTGGAGCCAGAGCCGTCAATGAGGGTCTCACTGAGGCAGAAATGAATCCAGATGTTCCTAGAGCTTCTGAGATGCTGCTTCCTCACCTTCTGATAAATCAACTCCACTAACCTGAAACTTTCTGCTCCTTCCTTACTGCCCCCAGAAGAGCAGACTGGCCAGGACACCTACCAGGACTCCCCTGCAGGGTGTGCTGTTCTGGAGGGAAACCCAGCCCTGCTTCAACAGCGACCACAGAAGGTGCACCAGGGGAACCTGAGGGGGGCAGTTAGTCTGTGCTTTTTCTCTCCTTGAAACAAAGCCTGTCAACCTGCTGTGGGCTGCACACAGAATATAGAATACAGAAACCTCAGAAGAGCCTGCGACTTCCAACACCAACACACTCTGCTTCTGCCTTTCACAGGAGTGTGAGGGCCTGGGTCCTTCCCAAAGGCAGCTCCTTCAAATGTGCATTACACCCAGAATCACTCCAGAATCGTCCTCCATGGTCTTTAGTACAACTGGGTGGGAGTCACTGATTGTGAATTTCTGCCTTAACAACCCAGGATGAATACCCACCAGCAAGTGGGAAGAGACACTCATTTCTGAACATCTCCTAGGGCTTTTCCTGTTTCCTATCATTATTGTTTTCCCTTTTTGTACAGTAAATGAAATCCAAGAGTTAGCAAGTCTTCTCATGTGCAGGGACATGGGTAAAAACTGGTAAAGCAAGGACTCTCACACACACCTCTTAAGCCCTCAGTGTTGAGTACTCACATGGGGTGCACCTGCACATCAAATGGGGCCTCGGGTGTTGTCTTATCTATGGTGAAGGCAGGTGTTGGCCCACGTATGTAGCAAAGGGCTCAGACAGGGCCATGACAGGATGGGTGATGGCACACAGCTGCCTATTCTCAGAACTCAGCACTCAGGTCTGACACCAGGAATTAGTGAGGTCTATGCCTTTTACAATCCCTTCTAAATCACAAAGGGTCCAGGGCAATGTTACTGTGCTGAGAGGTTTCTAGGACCTCAAAGTCTGTGTTATCAACTTGCAAAATAATCCCATTTGTTTCTTTTTTTTTAATTTTAAGATGGGGTCTCACTGTTTGCTTAGGGCTTTGCTGAGGTGCTGAGACTGGCTGAACTGCATCAGCCTCTCAAGTCACTAGGACTACAGGCATGCACCACCAAGCCCATCCTGACCTCCCTTTTAATTTCAGAGGACTTCTGCATGCAACAAACTCTCCAAAGTCTCTGCTGCCATTGCAGTGCCCAAGGGCTTTGTGTTTCCTGAGCAGCCCAGATCCAAGTGGCTACAGAAGTGGGAGCACAAAGTCTCTATTTTGCCCAATGAAGGCAACACTTGGCAGGGCATATTTACTCCAGAGGACTGAGGCTTCCGAAGGTCCATCTGGACTTCTCTTCAAACACCTCACATCCCAAACTCCACCTCAGCATTGCCACCAGGAGACCTGACCCTCAGTACACTTCACCCCCAGCCTTATCTGTCTCTAAGCCAACTCAATGACACTTCCTCGTACAGAGTGGACACTTGGAGTCCTTGCAAACACAAGGCAAGATCAGAAACCAATTCTGCCCTCCTAGCATGCTACCCTATGAAACAGGAGATGTGCATGAGGCAGGCCACAGCCCTGTCTACTCGGCCTGGAGGAGACTGAGCTAAGTGACCCTTGAATCAATCTTCACATCTCTCACAACCTAGCAATCTAGCAACCAAAAGCAACACACATTCACCTTACCCTAGAGGCAGCAAATGACATGAAGTCAATTTGACATTTTGATACCTTATATTCATAAGTCGAGATCCTAGTCACCAGGAGGATGGCACTAGGAGATGGAGGCCTTTGGGGACAGGTTTAGGACAAGCAACCCCAGTGAGCTGGCTTACTCCTTCACCTGGGTGAGACACAGGGAGGGGCACTGTCTATGAAAAACCCAGTGAACCTGGCTTCACCTGGTCTAGCACTTGCCACCTCCAGAACTTTATAACTTTAAAGTCTGTATTAGGATAATAAAATCCTCTCCCATCCCATTTATAAATATGACTTTTTTTAGAAATGGCTTATGTGTTTCTGCGTGCAGTTTCACCACTATAAAATACAAAAAGGAGAGACAAATTTACTAATTTTCGTGTGACTCTTACAGTTCCACAACTATACCCCCTACAATATGTGTCAGTCCTCATTTTAAGAGTGTCACACTTTATTTTTCTATACTGCTTAAGATAAGGATGCACTTGTCTGGACTATATATTTACCTGTATAAACTCTTACTGGGAGCTCACGTTGGGGGCTCCCCTGAACACGGTGACCTTTTAACTGGATTGTCCAGTGTGGAGTGGAGGCTTCTAAGAGAAGGTGGATCCCCTGAACATTGATGTTAGACTCACTTCTTGGTACCTGAGGAACCCCTTGGGGGTGGTGCAAAGAACACTGCTTTGGGGCCAGTTGTGTGGAAGTGAGAAGGACCACACCCACTAAGTACGAGGTCTCCCTTGTGCCCTGCTGGCCCTTGCTTATATTGGCCCCACTTCTTCTCAGCAGAAAGGCCCCCTGGTTGACAGGTACATCTCAAGTTATAGTGGAGGCTCAGAAGAGGACACCTGGCAGGTAATGCTCAGAGTTACTTAGTGAATGTCCAGGATCACGGAAAGTGGCTTTCATCCAAAAAGGTAAACTCGTGAAAAGATTTTGGAGAAGAGGTTGGAGGTACTTTTATGGTTGACCATAATTTATTACAAAAAGAAGAATGGATGAGAGAAGGGAAGAAGGGTAAATCTGGAAGACAGTAAGCACTTAGTTTGATACAGAAAAATGCTAAAGTATGCATGCATTTAAACCGTGATGATCTGGAGTTATATGTAGCATTTTATGACAACATCAAATTTTAGTTGCTTCACATTTCCATTGCTAAGAAGTCACTGAAATCTCAAACTTATGGCATCATGAAATGTAGCTCAAGATTGGAGCTACCCATTGACAGAGTATCACGTAGAGAGAAGTGCAGGGCATCAAGAGCATGCAGAGAGCTCAGAATGTCTACATGGGAAGAGAAGGTTCACCACGGGACACACATGCACTCCTAGACTTTTCTTGACCTTGTCATAACAGGATTGTGAACACCATATAAATGATCTTTATGAAAACCACTATTACTATTTTCTATACTGTACCATAATAAATGAGACCAAAACACTATGTTATACCTATGATGAAGTGTTTATATCATGGATCACAAAGATAATGTATGGGACACGAAAGGTATGTGACAGTTTGTTAAATATGCATATTCCAAAGATGGAAATGACTTATTTATGGATTAGTAATTTCAACATGTAAAATATTCATTCAGTCAATGAGTATTTCTTGAGCACCTTCTATGTATCAGTCTTCATTTTAAGAGGTGTCACACTTTATTTTTACTTAGAAGTATCATTATTTTTATGTCATTTAAAGATGTTATTAATATAACTTTAAAGTCCATCATAGGATAATAAAATCCTCTCCCATCCCATTTGTAAATATATATATATATATTTTTTTAAAAAAGGCTTACGTGTCCCTGGGAGCAGTTTCATCACTATGAAATACAAAAAGGAGAGACAAAATTATTTATTTTCTTGTGACTCTTACAGCTCTACAGCTACACCCCCCACATTGTACTCCAACATGGATATTAATAATGCCCATTCCAGAGAGACAGGATGACAAGATGAGTGACATGGATATGAAACACAGGAGATCACCAGACTGAGTGCCCAGGGCAGCCTACGTGTGTGTGTGTGTGTGTGTGTGTGTGTGTGTGTGTGTAACTAATAACAAGATGACAGGGGAGGGGAGGGTGAAGGACTTGAGACGGACTTGGCCTCTTAGAAGGTGCATGGTTCCCCTTCAGCAGACTTTCCTGGGGGGCTTCCCATGAACCAATAGTCAAACTGCTCCTGACCTTATATTAGCCTGACCTGCAGAAGGACTTTCCTAGAGGACCGGATACCTTCTATGTGCATTGACCCATGAGACTGTCATTACTCTCATGAACCAGAAACCCTCAAACAAGGGCTTATGCTGTCAAAGGCTGAATATTTTACCCTTGTGACCTCACAACCCTAAGTGAGCAGCGATCCTATTGTCACCTTTTACACTTAAGGACCCCGAGGCTCCAGGAAATGCCATAGTCCTTACATAATGACACAAGAGAGCTCCACAGGATTTACCCCATCTTGGACCCAGAGCTGAATCCAGATGTTCCTAGAGCTTCTGAGATGCTGCTTCCTCACCTTCTGATAAATCAGCTCCACTAACCTGAAACTTTGTTTCTCTCTTACTGTCCCCAGAATGCTTGTGTCACTCTAATGTTCATAAGTTGAGATCATAGTCATCAAAGAGAGTGGCACTAGGAAGTGGAGGTCTTTGGGGACGAGTTCGGGACAAGCAACCCCAATGAGCTGGCTCACTGCTTCACCTGGGTGAGACACAGGGAGGGGCACCGTCTATGAACAAGCCAGTGAACCTGACTTCACCTGGGCTAGCACTTGCCACCTCCAGAACAGTGAGGGAGAAGTTTTTCTTTTTTTTGTAAGTGATCCTGTTTATAGTATTTTGCCTGGATACACAAATGCTATTTCTTTCCCTGAAATGGCATATTAAATTGAAAAGTTTGGAAATTGTTGTGAATTTCTATATTGTAAATTAGGTAAACCTTTCACCCTTCTAAAGAGATAAATACCTTTCTACTTTATTGTTTTTGAGGTCTGGCAAAGGTAGAGCATAAGCTGTTTTGGGCAACACTGCTTAAGATAAGGAAGCACTTGTCAGGACTGTACATTATCTATAGAAACGCCGTGGGAGCTCATGTGGGGGTTCCCCTGAACATGGCAACCATTTAACTGGATTATCCCATGTGGAGTCTGGGCTTCTAAAAGAAGGTGGATGCCCCTGCACACTGAAGTCAGACTCATTCCTTCGCACCTGAGCTACCCCTTCCAGGTGTGCTAAAGAACACTGGTTTGGGGCCAGCTGTGTGGATTTGATAAACACCACACTCACTACGTAGGAGAGCTCAGGGCTGCCCTGCTGGCCCTTGCTTTTCGTGGCGCCACTTCTTCTCAGCAGACAGGCCCCCTGGTTGACAGGTACAACCCAAGTGTTAGTGGAGCCTCAGAAGAGGACACCTGGCAGGTAATGCACAGTTACTTAGTGAATGTCCAGGATCACGGAAAGTGGCTTACGTCCAGAAAATGTGAATTCGTGAAAAGATTTTGGAAGAGAGGCTGGAGGTCCTTTTCTGGTTGACCATAATTTATGAAAAGGAAGGAGAAGAGAGGAGAAAAAGGAAGAAGGGTAAATCTGGAAGACAGTAAGCACTTAGTTTGATACAGAAACATGCTAAAGTGTGCATGCATTTAAACCGTGATGATCTGGAGTTATAAGTAGCATTTTTTGATGACACAAAATTTTAGTTGCTTCACATTTCCATTGTTAAGAAGTCACTGAAATCTCAAAGTTATGGCATCATGAAATGCTATGTAGCTCAAGGTTGGAGCTACCCATTGACAGAGTATCAAGCAGAGAGAAGTGCAGGGCATCAAGAGCATGCAGAGAGCTCAGAATGTCTACATGGGATGCGAAGGTTCACCACGGGACACATATGCACTCTCAGAGTTTCTTGACCTTGACATAACAGGAACGACATAGGTCATTATATAAATGATCCTTATGATAACCACTATTACCATTTTTTATACGGTAAAAAAAATAATGACACTGAAAACACCATGTTATCTCTAGATGAAAGGTTTATATCATGGATCACAAAGACAAAGTATGGGTCAAGAAAGGTAATTGACAATTAGTTAAGTATGCAGATTCTAAATGTGGAAATGACTTATTTATGGATTCTATGTGCCAGTCCTCTTTTAAAGAGGTGTCACACTTTATTTTTACCTAGAAGTATCTATTATTTTAATGTCATTTAAAGATATTATTAATATGACTTTTAAGTCCATCATAGGGTTACACAATCCTCTCTATCCCATGTAAAAAAATATATACATATATTTTTAAAAAGGCTTACGTTTCCCTGGGTGCATTTTCATCACTATAAGATACAAAAAGGAGAGACAAAATTATTTATTTTCTTGTGATTATTATGGCTCTATAGCTATACCCCCACATTTTTACTCCAATATACATGTTAATAATGCCCTTTCCAGAAAGACAAGTTGAGGAGGTGAGTGACATGAAAAGGAAACCCACGAAGTCCCCAGACAGAGCCCATGGCGGACTAAGCACTAGGCTGTGTGTGTGTGTGTGTGTGTTTGTGCCTGTGTGTATGTGTGTGTGTGTGTGAGAAATAACCAAGATGACAGGAGAGGGGAGGGTGAAGGAAGTTCTTGGAGCAGAAATGAATTCCAACTCTCCTAGAACTTCTGAGATGTTGCTTCCTCACATTGGGGAAATAAATCAACTCCACTGACCTGAAACTTTCTGCTCCTTCCTTACTGCCCCCAGAAGAGCAGACTGGCCAGGACACCTACCAGGACTCCCCTGCAGGGTGGCTGCTCTGGATGGAAACCCAGCCCTGCTTCAACAGTGACCACAGAAGGTGCCCCAGGGGAACCTGAGGGGGGCAGTTAGTCTGTGCTTTTTCTCTCCTTGAAACAAAGCCTGTCAACCTGCTGTGGGCTGCACACAGAATATAGAACACAGAAACCTCAGAAGAGCCTGCGACTTCCAACACCAACACACTCTGCTTCTGCCCTTCACAGGAGTGTGAGGGCCTGGGTCCTTCCCAAAGGCAGCTCCTTCAAATGTGCATTACACCCAGAATCACTCCAGAATCGTCCTCAGTGGTCTTTAGTACAACTGGGTGGGAGTCACTGATTGTGAATTTCTGCCTTGACAACCCAGGATGAATGCCCACCAGCAAGTGGGAAGAGACACTCATTTCTGAACATCTCCTAGGGCTTTTCCTGTTTCCTATCATTATTGTTTTCCCTTTTTGTCCAGTAAATGAAATCCAAGAGTTAGCAAGTCTTCTCATGTGCAGGGACATGGGAAAAACTGGTAAGCAAGGACTCTCACACACACCTCTTAAGCCCTCAGTGTTGAGTACTCACGTGGGGTGCACCTGAGCATCCAATGGGGGCTCGGGTGTTGTCTCATCTATGGTGGAGGCAGGTGTTGGCCTGCGTATGTAGCAAAGGGCTCAGACAGGGCCATGACAGGATGGGTGATGGCACACAGCTGCCTACTCTCAGCACTCAGGTCTGACACCAGGAGTTAGTGAATGTCTATGGCTTTGGCACTCACTTCTAAATGGCAATGGGTCCATGGCAATGTTAGTGTCCTGAGCGGTTTCTGGGACCTCAAAGACTATGTTATCAACTTGCGAAAAATAACCAACTTCCTTCCTAACTTCCTTCCTTCCTTCCTTCCTTCCTTCCTTCCTTCCTTCCTTCCTTCCTTCCTTCCTTCCTCCCTCCCTCCCTCCCTCCCTCCCTCCCTCCTTCCCTCCTTCCTTCCTTCTTTCTTTCTTTCTTTCTTTCTATTTTAAATCTGAGACAGGGTCTCACTATTTTCTTAGGGCCTTGCTGAGTTGCTGAGACTGGCTGAATCCTCCTGCCTGAGCCTCCCAAGTCACGAGGACTACAGGCATGCACCACCAACATCAACCTGAACCTCCCTTTGAAAATGAATCATTGCAACAAACCCTCTGAAGATTCCTACTTCTCAGGAAGCCATAATGCTGTGCCTTCCAGATTCCAAAGGATTTGCCATCAGCAGTGGGGAGCATGGTCAGCAGAGGGCCTCCTGCTACCAGAGTTCTCAAGGCCTGCTCTGCTGCCAATTGCACTGTCCAAGGGTTGTCCCTTTCCTGAACAGCCCAGATCCAAGTGGCTACAAAGGTAGGAGTACTTAGTCTCCATTTTGCCCAGGCAACGCTTGGCAGGGCATATTTACTCCAGAGGACTGAGGCTTCAGAAGGTCCACCTGGACTTCTCTTCAAACACCTCGCATCCCAAATTCTACCTCAGCATTGCCACCAGGAGACCTGACCCTCAGTACACTTCCCACCCAGGGTTGCCTGTCTTGCTAGAATCCTCTAAGCCAACTCAATGACACTTCCTGGTACAGAGAGGACACCTGCAGACCTCGCAAACAGGAGGCAAGACCAGAAACCAATTCTACAAATTCAGAACTAATGTTGAGGCAAAAGAGATAGTTGAGAACTCTCATTTGACCCTGAAATTTCAGTCCATAAGTATAAGGTACCCTTCAAGCATGCTACCCTATGAAACGGGAGATGTGTATGAGGCAGACCACAGCCCTGTCTACTCTGCCTGGAGGAGACTGAGCTAAGTGACCCTTGAATCAATCTTCACATCTCTCACAACGTAGCACTCTAGCAACCAAATCCAACACACATCCACCTTACCCTAGAGGCAGCAAATGACATGAAGTCAATTTGCCATTTTAAAACCTTATTGTTCATTATTATTATTATAACTTTCGATTTGTTCTGAATACTTGGGTCCACCCAAATATTAATAGGTTGAGATCCTAGACACCAGGTAGATGGCACTAGGAGGTGGAGGCCTTTGGGGAAGAATTTAGGACAAGAAACTCCAGTGAGCTGGCTCACTCCTTCACCTGGGTGAGATACAGGGAGGGGTACTGCCTATGAACAAGCCAGTGAACCTGACTTCACCTGGTCTAGCACTTGCCACCTCCAGAACCATGAGGAGGAATTTTCTCATTTGTAAGGGATCTTCTTTATTGTATTTCGCCTGGATTCACAAATACATCTTCCTTTCCCTTAAATGGCACACTAAATTAAAATGTTTGAAATTATTTTCAGGTTCAATAATTTAAATTGGTTAAACCTTTCACCCTTCTGAAGACACAAATACCTTTTTAGATCTGTTCCTTTTAAGGTCTGACAAAGGAAGAGCATCAGCTGTTACTAGGCAACACTGCTTAAGATAAGGATGCACTTGCCTGGACTATATATTTACCAACATAAACTCTTTCTGGGAGCCTATGCTGGAGGCTCCCAAGAACATGGTGACCTTTAAACTGGATTGTCCCTTATGGAGTGTAGGCTTCCAAGAGAAGGTGGATCCGCCTGCACACTGATGGTAGACTCACTCTTTTGCACCCAAGATACCTCCTTGGGGGCCAACAAATACTGGTTTGGGGCCAGCTGTATGGAGGTGATAAAGATCACACCCACTATGTAGGAGAGCTCAGGGATGGCCTGATGTCCTTGTTTATCCCAGCCCATGCATACAGGTCCCCTGGTTGTCAGGTACATCTCAAGTTTTAGTGGAGTCTCAGAAGAGGACACCTGGCAGGTCAGAGTTATTTAGTGAATGTCCAGGTTCACGGAAAGTGCTTTACGTGTAGAAAATGTGAATTAATGAAATTATTTTGGAGGAGAGGTTGGATTTCCTTCTCTGTAGGACCCTCATTTATTAGAAGGAAGGAGAATGGATGAGAGAAGGGAAGAAGGGTAAATCTGGAAGATATCTTAGTTTGATATAGAGAAATGCTAAAGGACACATGCATTTAAACTGTAATGATCTGGAGTTATAAGTAGCATTTTTGATGGCACAAAATTTTAGTTACTTCACATTTCCATTGTTAAGAAGTCACTGAAATCATGAAATGCTATGTAGGTCAAGATTGGAGTTAGACAGTGACAGAGTACCTTACAGAGAGAAGTGCAGGGCATCAAGAGCATGCAGAGATCTCAGAATATGTACATGGGTTGAGAAGGTTCACCATGTGACACACATTCACTTTCATACTTTTCTTTACCTTGTCATAATAGACTTGTCGTGAAGTTTATCATAACCAGTATTACCATTGTCCATACTTTAACAAAAATAAATGACACCAAAAAGACAATGTTATCACTAAAATGAAGTGTCTACATCATGGATCACAAAGACAATGTATGGGTCATGAAAGGTATGTGACAATTTGTTAAATCTGCAGATTCTAAAGTTGGAAATAACTTCTTCGTGGGTTAGGAATTTTAATATGTAAAATATTCATTCCTTCAAAGAATATTTCCAGAGCACCTTCTATGTTCCAGTCCTATTTTTAAGAACTTTCACAATTAATTATAACCTAGATGTATCTATTATTTCTATGTCATTTAAAGATGTTATTAATTTAACATTAAAGTCCATCATAAAATAATAAAATCCTCCTCTCATCCCATAAATAAATATAATTTCTTTAAAAAAAATGCTTACGTTTCCGGAGGTATAGTTTGAAGACTATAAAATACAAAAAGGAGAGACAAAATTACTGATATTCTTGTGACTATTACAGCTCTACAGTTACACCCCCCACATTTGTACTCCAATATAACGTTAATAGGACCCATTAAAGGGAGACAGGATGACGAGATGAGTGACATGGACAGGAACCACAGGGGATCACCAGACAGAGAGCCCAGGGCGGCCTGCGTGTGTGTGTGTGTGTGTGTGTGTGTGTGTGTGTGTGTGTGAGAGAGAGAGAGAGAGAGAGAGAGAGAACCAAGATGACAGGGGAGGGGAGGGTGAAGGCATTGAGACTGACTTGGCCCCTCAGAAGCTGCATGGTTCCCCTTCAGGAGACTTTTCCTGGGGGGCTGCTCAGGAACCAATGGTGGAGCTGCTCCTGACTTTGTATTAGCCTGACCTGCAGAAGGACTTTCCTAGCGGACTGGGCACCTTATCCATGCACTGTCCTCTTTGCCCCCAAACCTGGCTTTGTCATGAGTTGCGGCAGCATTTGAAGTCTTTTGGTGTGAGCGCTCATGGAACTCACAGACACGGGAAGGTACAAGGGGCTCAGGTTAACCTGAATGGAGGCCAATGGGTTCTCCCACAGCTTGTGAAGCCTCCTTCCCACCTGTGCAAGCCCAGAGGACAAGTGGCCCTGCTTGTTAACAAAATAGACACGTTTTTCTTCTCAACAACTCGGGGTTCCACCAGAAACCTCAGGGTAACCAGAAGACGAGACTGTCCTTACTCTCATGAACCAGAAACACTCCAGCAAGGGCTTCCACTGTCAAAGGCTGAATATTTTAGCCTTGTGACCTCCCAACCCTAAGTGAGCAGGGATCCTATTGTCTCCTTTCAAACATAAGGACACTGAGGCTCCAGGAAATGCCACTGAACTCACATAGTGACACAAGACTGTGCAACATGATTTACCCCAACACAGACCCAAGCCCGCAAGGAAGTCCTCGTGGGGCAGAAATGAATCCCTGTGTTCCAAGAGCTTCTGAGATGCTGCTTCCTCCCCTTCTAGAAATAAATCAACCTCACTAATCTGCCCCCAGAAGAGCAGACTGGCCAGGACACCTACCAGGACTCCCCTGCAGGGTGCGCTGTTCTGGATGGAAACCCAGCCCTGCTTCAACAGTGACCACAGAAGGTGCCCCAGGGGAACCTGAGGGGGGCAGTTAGTCTGTGCTTTTTCTCTCCTTGAAACAAAGCCTGTCAACCTGCTGTGGGCTGCACACAGAATATAGAATACAGAAACCTCAGAAGAGCCTGGGACTTCCAACACCAACACACTCTGCTTCTGCCCTTCACAGGAGTGTGAGGGCCTGGGTCCTTCCCAAAGGCAACTCCTTCAAATGTGCATTACACCCAGAATCACTCCAGAATCGTCCTCCATGGTCTTTAGTACAACTGGGTGGGAGTCACTGATTGTGAATTTCTGCCTTGACAACCCAGGATGAATGCCCACCAGCAAGTGGGAAGAGACACTCATTTCTGAGCATCACCTAGGGCTTTTCCTGTTTCCTATCATTATCGTTTTCCATTTTTGTCCAGTAAATGAAATCCAAGAGTTAGCAAGTCTTCCCATGTACAGTGACATGGATGAAAAACTGGTAAGCAAGGACAATCACACACACCTCTTAAGCCCTCAGTGCTGAGTACTCACGTGAGGTGCTCTTGCAAATCAAATGGGGGCTGGGTGTTGGCTTATCTATGGTGGAGGCAGGTGTTGGACAGCATATGTAGCAAAGGGCTCAGACAGGGCCATGACAGGATGGGTGAAGGCAGATAGTGGCCTATTCTCAACACTCAGGACTGACACCAGGGGTTAGTGAATGTCTATGGCTTTGGCACTCACTTCTAAATGGCAAAGTGTTCCTGGCAATGTTAGTGTCCTGAGAGGTTTTCTGGGGCCTCAAAGTCTGTGTTATGAATCTGCAAAATGACCCTCTTTCTTTCTACCTTTCTGTCTTTCTTGGTTTTTATTTAATTTTGAGATCGGGTCTCACTATTTGCCTGGGTCCTTGCTGAGTTGCTGAGACTGGCTGAATTTGTGATCCTCCCGCCGCAGCCTCTCAAGTCATTAAGGCTACTGGCATGCACATGAAGCCAAGCCTGACCATCCCTTATAATCGAAAAGGAATCCTGGATGCAGCAAACTCTCCAAAGCCTCCTACTCCTCAAGAAGCCATAATGCTGTACCTTCCGGATTCCCAAAGGACTTGCCATCAGCAGTGGGGAGCATGGTCAGCAGAGGGCCTCCTGCTGCCAGAGTTCTCAGGGCGTGCTCTGCTGCCAATTGCACTGCCCAAGGGTTGTCCCTTTCCTAAGCAGCCCAGATCCAAGTGGCTAGAGAGGTGGGGGCACAAAGTCTCCATTTTGCCCAATGAAGGCAACTCTTGGCAGGGCCTATTTGCCCCAGAGGACTGAGGCTTCAGAAGGTCCACCTGGACTTCTCTTCAAACACCTCACATCCTGAACTCCACCTCAGCATTGCCACCAGGAGACCTGACCCTCAGCACACTTCTCTCCCAGGCTTCCAGGCTTGCTATGATCCTCTAAGCGAATTCAATGACACTTCCTGGTACAGAGAGGACACTTGGGACCTCGAAAATAGAAGGCAAGACAAGAAACCAATTCTACAAATTCAGAGAGTCCTAGAAGAACTGATGTTGGGGCAAGAGAGATAGTTGAGAACTCTCCTTTGATCTTGAAATTTCAGTCCATTGAGTATAAGATGCCCTCCTAGCATGTTGTCCTATGAAACAGGAAATGTGTATGAGGCAGGCCCCAGCCCTGCCTACTCTGCCTGGAGGAGACTGAGCTAAGTGACCCTTGAATCAATCTACACATCTCTCAAAACACAGCACTCTAGCAACCAAATCCAACACACATCACCTTATCCTAGAGGCAGCAAATGAGATGAAGTGAATTTGACATTTTGAAACCTTATTTGTCCATTATATCATCATCATCATCATCATCACTTTTGCTTTGGTCTGAATGCTTGTGACCCCTAATATTCATAATTCGAGGTCCTAGTCACAAGGTGGATGGCACTAGGAGATGGAGGCCTTTGGGGAAGAATTTAGGACAAGCAAACCCAGTGAGCTGGCTCACTCCTTCACTGGGTGAGACACAGGGAGGGGCACCGTTTATGAACAAGCCAGTGAACCTGACTTCACCTGGTCTAGCACTTGCCACCTCCAGAACCATGAGGAAGGAATTTCTCTTGTTTGTAAGTGATCTTGTTGATAGTATTTTGCCTGAATACACAAATACAATTTCTTTTCCCTTCAATGGCAAATTAAATTGAAGTTTGAAATTTTTGTGATATTCAATATTGTAAATTCAGTAAACCTTTCACCCTATATATTTAGCTATATAAAATCTTACTGGGAGCCCAAGCTGTGGGCTCCTCTGAACATGGCGACCTTTGAAAAGGATTGTCCCACATGGGGTGTAGGCTTCTAACAGAAGGTGGATCCCTCTGCACACTGATGGTAGAATCATTCCTTTGCACCTGATGTACCACCTGAAAGGGCCAAAGAACACTGTTTTGGGGCTAACGGTGTGGAGGTGATAAAGACCACACTCACTATGTAGGAGAGCTCAGGGCTGCCCTGATGTCCTTTGTTTATCCCAGCCCATGTACACAGGCCCCCTGGTTGTCAGGTACATCTCAAGTTTAGTGGAGTCTCAGAAGAGGACACCTGGCAGGTCAGAGTTACTTAGTGAATATCAAGGTTCATGGAAAGTGTCTTACACCCAGAAAATGTGAATTCATGAAAGGATTTTGGAGGAGAGGTTGGAGTTCCTTTACCGGTTGACCCTAATTTATTAGAAGGAAGTAAGAATGGATGAGAGAAGGGCAGAAAGGTAAATCTGGAAGACAGTAAGCACCTAATTTGTTTAGAGAAATGCTAAAGTACACATGCATTTAAACCATAACGATTTGGAGTTATATGTAGCATTTTATGATGACACCAAATTTAGTTGCTTGCCATTTCCATTTCTAAGAAGTCACTGAAATTTCAAACTCATGGCATCATGAAATGCTATGTAGGTCAAGATTGGAGTTAGTCATTGATTATCATGCAGAGAGAAGTACAGGGCATCAAGAGCATGCAAAGAGCTCAGAAGATCCACAGTGAAAGAGAAGTTAACCACAGGACACACATGCCTTCCAGACTTTTCTTTACCTTGTCATGATAGCCTTGTCAAGAGCATGTGGTTGAGGTTCATCATAACTAGCATTACCATTTTCCAAACTGTAACAAAAATAAATGACACCAAAAACACCATGTTTTATCGCTAAGATGATGTGATTACACCATGGATAAAAAAGAAAATGTATGGGTCATAAAAGGTATGTGACAATCTGCAGATTCCAAAGATGGAAATGACTTCTACATGGGGGATTAGGAATTTTAAAATGTAAGATATTCATTCCCTCAAAGACTGTTTCTTGAGCACCCTGTATGTTCCATTTCTCTTTCAAGAGGTGTCACAATTTATCTTTACCAAGATGTATCTATTATTTCTATGTCATTTAAAGATGTTATTAATTTAACATTAAAGTCCATCATAAAATAATAAAATCCTCCCCCATTCCATGAATAAATATAAATTCTTTTAAAAAAATGCTTACGTTTCCGGGGGTATAGTTTGAAGACTATAAAATACAAAAAGGAGAGACAAAATTACTGATATTCTTGTGACTATTATAGCTCTACAGTTACACCCCCACATTTGTACTCCAATGTAACGTTAATAGGACCCATTAAAGAGAGACAGGATGACGAGATGAGGGACATGGACAGGAACCACAGGGGATCACCAGACAGAGAGCCCAGGGCGGCCTGAGTGTGTGTGTGTGTGTGTGTGTGTGTGTGTGTATGTGTGTGTGTGTGAGTGAGAGAGAGAGAGAGAGAGAGAGAGAGAGAGAACCAAGATGACAGGGGAGGGGAGGGTGAAGGCATTGAGACTGACTTGGCCCCTCAGAAGCTGCATGGTTCCCCTTCAGGAGACTTTTCCTGGGGTGCTGCTCAGGAACCAATGGTGGAGCTGCTCCTGACTTTGTATTAGCCTGACCTGCAGAAGGACTTTCCTAGAGGGCTGGGCACCTTATCCATGCACTGTCCTCTTTGCCCCCAAACCTGGCTTTGTCTTGAGATGCGGCAGCATTTGAAGTCTTTTGGTGTGAGCGCTCATGGAACTCACAGACACGGGAAGGTACAAGGGGCTCAGGTTAACCTGAATGGAGGCCAATGGGTTCTCCCACAGCTTGTGAAGCCTCCTTCCCACCTGTGCAAGCCCAGAGGACAAGTGGCCCTGGCTTGTTAACAAAATAGACACGTTTTTCTTCTCAACAACTCGGGGTTCCACCAGAAACCTCAGGGTAACCAGAAGACGAGACTGTCCTTACTCTCATGAACCAGAAACACTCCAGCAAGGGCTTCCACTGTCAAAGGCTGAATATTTTAGCCTTGTGACCTCCAAACCCTAAGTGAGCAGGGTTCCTATTGTCTCCTTTCAAACATAAGGACACTGAGGCTCCAGGAAATGCCACTGAACTCACATAGTGACACAAGACTGTGCAACATGATTTACCCCAACACGGACCCAAGCCCGCAAGGAAGTTCTTGTGGGGCAGAAATGAATCCCTGTGTTCCAAGAGCTTCTGAGATGCTGCTTCCTCCCCTTCTAGAAATAAATCAACCTCACTAATCTTCCCCCAGAAGAGCAGACTGGCCAGGACACCTACCAGGACTCCCCTGCAGGGTGGCTGCTCTGGATGGAAACCCAGCCCTGCTTCAACAGTGACCACAGAAGGTGCCCCAGGGGAACCTGAGGGGGGCAGTTAGTCTGTGTTTTTTCTCTCCTTGAAACAAAGCCTGTCAACCTGCTGAGGGCTGCACACAGAATATAGAATACAGAAACCTCAGAAGAGCCTGCGACTTCCAACACCAACTCACTCTGCTTCTGCCCTTCACAGGAGTGTGAGGGGCTAGGTCCTTCCCAAAGGCAGCTCCTTCAAATGTGCATTACACCCAGAATCACTCCAGAATCGTCCTCAGTGGTCTTTAGTACAACTGGGTGGGAGTCACTGATTGTGAACTTCTGCCTTGACAACCCAGGATGAATGCCCACCAGCAAGTGGGAAGAGACACTCATTTCTGAACATCTCCTAGGGCTTTTCCTGTTTCCAATCATTATCGTTTTCCCCTTTTGTCCAGTAAATGAAATCCAAGAGTTAGCAAGTTTCTCATGTGCAGGGACATGGGAAAAACTGGTAAGCAAGGACTCTCACACACACCTCTTAAGCCCTCAGTGCTGAGTACTCACATGAGGTGCTTCTGCAAATCGAATGGGGGCTCGGGTGTTGTCTCATCTATGGTGGAGGCAGGTGTTGGCCTGTGTATGTAGCAAAGGGCTCAGACAGGGCCATGACAGGCTGGGTGATGGCACACAGCTGCCTACTCTCAGCACTCAGGTCTGACCATCAGGAGTTAGTGAATGTCTATGGCTTTGGCACTCACTTCTAAATGGCAAAGTGTTCCTGGCAATGTTAGTGTCCTGAGAGGTTTTCTGGGGCCTCAAAGTGTGTGTTATGAACCTGCAAAATGACCCTCTTTCTTTCTATCTTTCTGTCTTTCTTGGTTTTTATTTAATTTTGAGATCGGGTCTCACTATTTGCCTGGGTCCTTGCTGAGTTGCTGAGACTGGCTGAATTTGTGATCCTCCCGCCGCAGCCTCTCAAGTCACTAAGGCTACTGGCATGCACATGAAGCCAAGCCTGACCATCCCTTATAATCGAAAAGGAATCCTGGATGCAGCAAACTCTCCAAAGCCTCCTACTCCTCAGGAAGCCATAATGCTGTACCTTCCGGATTCCCAAAGGACTTGCCATCAGCAGTGGGGAGCATGGTCAGCAGAGGGCCTCCTGCTGCCAGAGTTCTCAGGGCGTGCTCTGCTGCCAATTGCACTGCCCAAGAGTTGTCCCTTTCCTGAGCAGCCCAGATCCAAGTGGCTGGAGAGGTGGGGGCACAAAGTCTCCATTTTGCCCAATGAAGGCAACTCTTGGCAGGGCCTATTTGCCCCAGAGGACTGAGGCTTCAGAAGGTCCACCTGGACTTCTCTTCAAACACCTCACATCCTGAACTCCACCTCAGCATTGCCACCAGGAGACCTGACCCTCAGCACATTTCTCTCCCAGCTTCCAGGCTTGCCTGTCTTGCTGGACTCCTCTAAGCGAATTCAATGACACTTCCTGGTACAGAGAGGACACTTGGGACCTCGAAAATAGAAGGCAAGACAAGAAACCAATTCTACAAATTCAGAGAGTTCTAGAAGAACTGATGTTGGGGCAAGAGAGATAGTTGAGCACTCTCCTTTGACCTTGAAATTTCAGTCCATTAAGTATAACATCCATCCCCTCCTAGCATGCTACCCTATGAAACAGGAGATGTGTATGAGGCAGGCCACAGCCTTGTCTACTCTGCCTGGAGGACACTGAGCTAAGTAACCCTTGAATCAATCTTCACATCTCTCAAAACACAGCACTCTAGCAACCAAATCCAACACACATCACCTTATCCTAGAGGCAACAGATGAGATGAAGTGAATTTGACATTTCGAAACCTTATTTGTCCATTATATTATCATCATCATCATCATCATCATCATCATCATCATCATCATCACTTTTGCTTTGGTCTGAATGCTTGTGACCTCTAATATTCATAATTCGAGGTCCTAGTCACAAGGTGGATGGCACTAGGAGATGGAGGCCTTTGGGGAAGAATTTAGGACAAGCAAACCCAGTGAGCTGGCTCACTCCTTCACTGGGTGAGACACAGGGAGGGGCACCGTTTATGAACAAGCCAGTGAACCTGACTTCACCTGGTCAAACACTTGCCACCTCCAGAACCATGAGGAAGGAATTTCTCTTGTTTGTAAGTGATCTTGTTGATAGTATTTTGCCTGAATACACAAATACAATTTCTTTTCCCTTCAATGGCAAATTAAATTGAAGTTTGAAATTTTTGTGATATTCAATATTGTAAATTCAGTAAACCTTTCACCCTATATATTTAGCTATATAAAATCTTACTGGGAGCCCAAGCTGTGGGCTCCTCTGAACATGGCGACCTTTGAAAAGGATTGTCCCACATGGGGTGTAGGCTTCTAACAGAAGGTGGATCCCTCTGCACACTGATGGTAGAATCATTCCTTTGCACCTGATGTACCACTTGGAAGGGACAAAGAACACTGTTTTGGGGCTAACTGTGTGGAAGTGATAAAGACCACACTATGGTCTTTATCACCTCCACACAGTTATGTAGGAGAGCTCAGGGCTGCCCTGATGTCCCTTGTTTATCCCACCCCATGTATACAGGCCCCCTGGTTGTCACATCTCAAGTTTAGTGGAGTCTCAGAAGAGGACACCTGGCAGGTCAGAGTTACTTAGTGAATATCAAGGTTCATGGAAAGTGTCTTACACCCAGAAAATGTGAATTCATGAAAGGATTTTGGAGGAGAGGTTGGAGTTCCTTTACCGGTTGACCCTAATTTATTAGAAGGAAGTAAGAATGGATGAGAGAAGGGCAGAAGGGTAAATCTGGAAGACAGTAAGCACTTAATTTGTTTAGAGAAATGCTAAAGTACACATGCATTTAAACCATAACGATTTGGAGTTATATGTAGCATTTTATGATGACACCAAATTTAGTTGCTTGCCATTTCCATTTCCAAGAAGTCACTGAAATTTCAAACTCATGGCATCATGAAATGCTATGTAGGTCAAGATTGGAGTTAGTCATTGATTATCATGCAGAGAGAAGTACAGGGCATCAAGAGCATGCAAAGAGCTCAGAAGATCCACAGTGAAAGAGAAGTTAACCACAGGACACACATGCCTTCCAGACTTTTCTTTACCTTGTCATGATAGCCTTGTCAAGAGCATGTGGTTGAGGTTCATCATAACTAGCATTACCATTTTCCAAACTGTAACAAAAATAAATGACACCAAAAACACCATGTTTTATCGCTAAGATGATGTGATTACACCATGGATAAAAAAGAAAATGTATGGGTCATAAAAGGTATGTGACAATCTGCAGATTCCAAAGATGGAAATGACTTCTACATGGGGGATTAGGAATTTTAAAATGTAAGATATTCATTCCCTCAAAGACTGTTTCTTGAGCACCCTGTATGTTCCATTTCTCTTTCAAGAGGTGTCACAATTTATCTTTACCTAGATGTATCTATTATTTCTATGTCATTTAAAGATATTATTAATTTAACATTAAAGTCCATTATAAAATAATAAAATCCTCCCCCATTCCATGAATAAATATAATTTCTTTTAAAAAAATGCTTACGTTTCCGGGGGTATAGTTTGAAGACTATAAAATACAAAAAGGAGAGACAAAATTACTGATATTCTTGTGACTATTATAGCTCTACAGTTACACCCCCCACATTTGTACTCCAATGTAACGTTAATAGGACCCATTAAAGAGAGACAGGATGACGAGATGAGGGACATGGACAGGAACCACAGGAGATCACCAGACAGAGAGCCCAGGGCGGCCTACATGTGTGTGTGTGTGTGTGTGTGTGTGTGTGTGAGAGAGAGAGAGAGAGAGAGAGAGAGAGAGAGAGAAATAGCCAAGATGACAGGGAGGGAGGGTGAGGGTGAAGGAGACTGACTTGGCCCCTCAGAAGCTGCATGGTTCCCCTTCAGGAGACTTTTCCTGGGAGACTCCTCATGAACCAATGGTGGAGCTGCTCCTGACTTTGTATTAGCCTGACCTGCAGAAGGACTTTCCTAGAGGGCTGGGCACCTTCTGTATGCACTGACCAATGAGATTGAACTCACGTGGGGTGCACCTGCAAATCGAATGAACCAGAAACACTCAAGCAAGTGCTTACACTGTCAAAGGAGTGAGCAAGGATCCTATTGTCTCCTTTTACACATAAGGTCACTGAGGCTCCAGGAAATGCCATAGGACTTCCATAATGACACAAGAGAGCGCAACAGGATTTACCCTAACTCGGACCCCAGAAGCCTTAAGGAAGGTCTCAGTGGCGCAGACATGAATCCTTACTTTCCTAGAAAGTCTCAGAAGTTGCTTCCTCACCTCCTGGAAATAAATCAGCTCCACTAACCTGAAACTTTCTGTTCCTTCCTTACTGCCCCCAGAAGAGCAGACTGGCCAGGACACCTACCAGGACTCCCCTGCAGGGTGGCTGCTCTGGATGGAAACCCAGCCCTGCTTCAACAGGACCACAGAAGGTGCCCCAGGGGAACCTGAGGGGGGCAGTTAGTCTGTGCTTTTTCTCTCCTTGAAACAAAGCCTGTCAACCTGCTGTGGGCTGCACACAGAATATAGAACACAGAAACCTCAGAAGAGCCTGCGACTTCCAACACCAACACACTCTGCTTGTGCCCTTCACAGGAGTGTGAGGGGCTAGGTCCTTCCCAAAGGCAACTCCTTCAAATGTGCATTACACCCAGAATCACTCCAGAATCGTCCTCAGTGGTCTTTAGTACAACTGGGTGGGAGTCACTGATTGTGAATTTCTGCCTTGACAACCCAGGATGAATGCCCACCAGCAAGTGGGAAGAGACACTCATTTCTGAACATCTCCTAGGGCTTTTCCTGTTTCCTATCATTATTGTTTTCCCTTTTTGTACAGTAAATGAAATCCAAGAGTTAGCAAGTCTTCTCATGTGCAGGGACATGGGAAAAACTGGTAAGCAAGGACTCTCACACACACCTCTTAAGCCCTCGGTGTTTAGTACTCTCGTTAGGTGCATCAGTGCATTGAATGGGGGCTTGGGTGTTTCTTATCTATGCCAGAAGCAGGTGTTGGTCCACCTATATAGCAAAGGGCTCAGACAGGACCATGACAGGATGGGTGATGGTAGACAGTGGCCTATTCTCAACACTCAGGTCTGAGACCAGGAGTTAGTGAATGTTCATGGCTTCCACAATCACTTATAAATGGCAAAGTGTTCATAGCAATATTAGTGTGCTGTGAGGTTGCAGGGACCTCAAAGTCTGTGTTATCAACTGGCAAAATGACCCTCTTCTTTCTTTGTTTACCTTTAAATTTTGA
Source organism: Ictidomys tridecemlineatus (assembly GCF_052094955.1). Classification (NCBI taxonomy): domain Eukaryota; kingdom Metazoa; phylum Chordata; class Mammalia; order Rodentia; family Sciuridae; genus Ictidomys; species Ictidomys tridecemlineatus. Next base: position 10,771,183 of record NC_135485.1, read on the forward strand.
GACTAGGTTCATTATTTGTTTAGGGCCTTGCTGAGCTGCTGAGACTGGCTGAACTTGTGATCCTCCTGCCTCAGCCTCCCAAGTCACTACGACTACAGGCATGCACCACCAAGCACAACCTTACCCTCCCTTCAATTGCAAAGGAATCCTAGACGCAACAAACTCTCCCAAGCCTCCTACTCCTCAGGAAGCCATAATGTTGTAACTTCTGGATTCCCACTGAATGTTAGGGGGACACAAGCATTCAGATCAAAGCAAAAGTGATGATAATAATAATATAATAATAATAATAGAAAAATAAGGTTCCAAAATTTCAAATTGACTTCATGTCATTTGCTGAATCAGTGGGGACATAGTCAGCAGAGGGTCTCCTGTTGCTAGAGTTCTCAGGGCCTGCTCTGCTGCCAATTGCACTGCCCAAGGGCTGTCCCTTTCCTGAACAGCCCAGATCCAAGCGGCTAGAGAGGTGGGGGCACAAAGTCTCCATTTTGCCCAATGAAGGCAATGCTTGGCAGGGCATATTTGTCCAGAGGACTGAGGCTTCAGAAGGTCCACCTGGACTTCTCTTCAAACACCTCGCATCCCAAACTCCACCTCAGCATTGCCACCAGGAGACCCTACCCTCAGCACACTTCCCGCCCAGGCTTGCCTGTCTTGCTATGATCCTCTAAGCCAACTCAATCACACTTCCTGGTACAGAGAGGACACCTGCAGACCTCGCAAAAAGGAGGCAAGACCAGAGACCAATTCTACAAATTCAGAGAGTCCTAGAAGAATTGATATTGGGGCATTAGAGATAGTTGAGAACTCTCTTTTGACCTTGAAATTTCAGTCCATAAGTATAAGGTACCCTTCAAGCATGCTACCCTATGAAACAGGAGATGTGTATGAGGCAGGCCACAGCCCTGTCTACTCTGCCTGGAGGAGACTGAGCTAAGTGACCCTTGAATCAATCTTCACATCTCTCACAACCTAGCACTCTAGCAACCAAATCCAGCACACATCACCTTATCCTAGAGGCAGCAGATGACATGAAGTCAATTTGACATTTTGATACCTCAGAGCTGCCCTGCTGTCCCTTGCTTATCCTGGCCCCACTTCTTTTCAGCAGACAGGCCTCCTGGTTGTCAGGTACATCTCAAGTTTTAGTGGATTCTCATAAGAGGACACCTGTCAGATAGTGCTCAGAATTACTTAGTGAATGTCCAGGTTCATGGAAAGTGACTTACAAATCCAGAAAATTTGAATGCATGAAAAGTTTTTGAAGAAGTTGGAATTTGTTTTCCGACTGACCATAATTTATGAGAAGGAAAGAGAATGGATGAGAGAAGGGAAGAGGGGTAAATCTGGAAGACAGTAAGCACCTAGTTTGAAGCAGAGAAATGCTAAAGTGTGCATGCATTAAAATCATTATGATCTTCAGTTATACGTAGCATTTTCTGATGACACCAAATTTTAGTTGCTTCACATTTCCGTTGCTAAGAAGTCACTGAAATCTCAAACTATGGCATCATAAAATGCTATGTAGGTCAAGATTGTAGCTAGGCGTTGACAGAGTATCATGCAGAGAAAAGTGCAAGGCACCAAGAGCATGCAGAGATCTCAGAAGATGTACAGGGAAAGAGAAAGTTCACCACAGGACACACATGCACTTCTGGACTTTTGTTTACCTTGGCATAACAGCATTGTGAATACCATATGGATGAGCTTTATGATAACCATTTTCCATACTGTAACAAAAATAAATGACACCAAAACACCATGTTATCTCTAAGATGAAGTGTTTACATCATGGATCACAAAGACAATGTATGGGTCATGAAACGTACGTGACAATTTGTTAAATCTGCAGATTCCAAAAATGGAAATTACTTCTTCATGGATTAGTAATTTTAACATGTAAAATATTCATTCCTTCAATGAGTATTTTTGAGCACCGTCTATGTTCCAGTCCTCTTTTTAAGAGGTGTCACAATTTATTTTTACCTAGATGTATCTATTATTTTTATGTCATTTAAAGATATTAATAATTTAACTTTAAACTCCATTATAGGATAATAAAATCCTCCCCCATCCCCTGTATAAATATAATTTTTTAAAAAAGGTTTACGTTTCCGAGTGTACAGTTTTAACATTATAAAATACAAAAAGGAGAGACAAAATTACTAATTTTCTTGTGACTCTTAGAGCTCTAAAGCCACACCCCACACATTTGTACTCCAACATGAATGTTAATAGTCCCATTCCAGAGAGACGGGTTGAGCACATGAGTGACATGGACAAGAAACACAGGAAATCACCAGACAGAGAGCTCAGGACGGCCTACGTGTGTGTGTGTGTGTGTGTGTGTGTGAGAGAGAGAGAGAGAGAGAGAGAGAGAGAGAGAGAGAGAGAGAGAGAGAGAGAGAGAAAACCAAGATGACAGGGGAGGGAGGGTGAAGGCGTTGAGACTGACTTGGCCCCTCAGAAGCTGCATGGTTCCCCTTCAGGAGACTTTTCCTGGGAGACTCCTCATGAACCAATGGTGGAGCTGCTCCTGACTTTGTATTAGCCTGACCTGCAGAAGGACTTTCCTAGAGGGCTGGGCACCTTATCCATGCACTGTCCTCTTTGCTCCCAAACCTGGCTTTGTCATGAGTTGCGGCAGCATTTGAAGTCTTTTGGTGTGAGAGCTCATGGACAAGTGGCCCTGGCTTGTTAACAAAATAGACACATTTTTCTTCTGAACAACTTGGGGTTCCACCAGAAACCTCAGGGTAACCAGAAGACGAGACTGTCCTTACTCTCATGAACCAGAAACACTCCAGCAAGGGCTTCCACTGTCAAAGGCTGAATATTTTAGCCTTGTGACCTCCCAACCCTAAGTGAGCAGGGATCCTATTGTCTCCTTTCAAACATAAGGACACTGAGGCTCCAGGAAATGCCACTGAACTCACATAGTGACTCAAGACTGTGCAACATGATTTACCCCAACACAGACCCAAGCCCGCAAGGAAGTTCTCGTGGGGCAGAAATGAATCCCTGTGTTCCAAGAGCTTCTGAGATGCTGCTTCCTCCCCTTCTAGAAATAAATCAACTCCACTAACCTGAAACTTTCTGTTCCTTCCTTACTGCCCCCAGAAGAGCAGAGTGGCCAGGACACCTACCAGGACTCCCCTGCAGGGTGGCTGCTCTGGATGGAAACCCAGCCCTGCTCCAACAGGACCACAGAAGGTGCCCCAGGGGAACTTGAGGGGGGCAGTTAGTCTGTGCTTTTTCTCTCCTTGAAACAAAGCCTGTCAACCTGCTGTGGGCTGCACACAGAATATAGAACACAGAAACCTCAGAAGAGCCTGGGACTTCCAACACCAACACACTCTGCTTCTGCCCTTCACAGGAGTGTGAGGGCCTGGGTCCTTCCCAAAGGCAGCTCCTTCAAATGTGCATTACACCCAGAATCACTCCAGAATCGTCCTCAGTGGTCTTTAGTACAACTGGGTGGGAGTCACTGATTGTGAATTTCTGCCTTGACAACCCAGGATGAATGCCCACCAGCAAGTGGGAAGAGACACTCATTTCTGAACATCTCCTAGGGCTTTTCCTGTTTCCTATCATTATCGTTTTCCCCTTTTGTCCAGTAAATGAAATCCAAGAGTTAGCAAGTCTTCTCATGTGCAGGGACATGGGAAAAACTGGTAAGCAAGGACTCTAACACACACCTCTTAAGCCCTCAGTGCTGAGTACTCACGTGGGGTGCAGCTACGCATCCAGTGGGGGCTCGGGTGTTGTCTCATCCATGGTGGAGGCAGGTGTTGGCCTGCGTATGTAGCAAAGGGCTCAGACAGGGCCATGACAGGATGGGTGATGGCACACAGCTGCCTACTCTCAGAACTCAGCACTCAGGTCTGACACCAGGAGTTAGTGAATGTCTATGGCTTTGACACTCACTTCTAAATGGCACAGGGTCCATGGCAATGTTAGTGTCCTGAGACATTTCTGGGACCTCAAAGTCTGTGTTATCAACTTGTAAAAAAACCCTCTTTCTTCTTTCTTTTTAAATTTTGATTCACTATTTGTTTAAGGCCTGGCTGAGGTGCTGAGACTGGCTGAACTTGTGACCCTCCTGCCTCTGTCTCCCAAAGATGGGAATGACTTCTGTATGGATTAGAAATTTTTAACATGTAAAATATTCATTCCTTTAATGAGTATTTCTTGTACACCCTCTGTGTTCCCGTCCTCTTTTTCAGAACTGTCGGAATTTATTTTTAACTAGGTGTATCTATTATTTTTATGTCATTTAAAGATATTATTAATTTAAAGTCCATCGTAGGATAATAAATCCTCTCCCATCCCATGTATGAATATGATTTTTTTAAAAAAGGCTTACATTTCCATGCATAGAGTTTCAACACCATAAAATATAAAAAGTAGAGACAAAATTAGTAATATTTGTGCGACTATTTCAGCTCTACAGCTACACTCTCCACATTTGTACCCAATATGGATATTAATAGTGCACATTCCAGAGAGACAGGTTGAGGAGGTGAGTGACATGAATATGAAACATACAAGATCACCAGACACATAGTCAAGGACCGATGACAGGATGGAAAGGAAAATAGTAATAAAAGTTATCATAAAGTGAAATGCCAAGTCCCCGACCGAGAGCAACTGCAAAGGAGAAATGAGAAGACTGGTTAATGAAGTTGAGATTAATTGAGAGCGAAAAGGGAGGATTAGCATTAAAACTTAACAAAACCAGGACAGATTTTTTTTAGAAGAGAGTCAGCTGCAGTCATCTGAGCTCAGATGCAGCAGCTCCTTGAAGCCCAGCCCGGACTTCGACCCCCACCTTCAAGGACGCTCATGCTTACTCTTCATATACATCCTCTGATTCCATGCGGCGGTAGTGCTTGGCCAGCTTCACAGCGATGATTAGAGCCGGGAGTAAAAGAAAAGTAGCTTTCCCTATGCCAAACCAAAACAAATTCTGGGGAGAAAAAGAAATCAAAAAGTTGAATTAAAATTCAAGAAAATTAAATACTTGAAGATGGGCAATGGAAAATAATAGGTGCCTATTGGAAAATATGTGTTTTGCAATCTTTTATAAATGAATCTTCATTTTGTTCTTTAAAATTATTTGTGAACGTAACATGAAGCAGCCATTGTCTGAAGGGCCACATGCTACAATCCAGTTTGTTTTTCTGAAAACTTTGAGTAGATTCTATATTTATTATATTATTACATTTATTTTCCAGACGACAAACAGAAACAGCCAGCAGTGAAGCCAGGATTTCACTTAGGACACTCCAGGAAAACTCCAAGTCTCGCCCTCCTCAGATCCCTTGGCTGCCCCAACCGTCCAGCCTGCAGGATGGCCAGCTGTGCGGTGTGAGTCTACACCCCTTCTTGGAGCTAGACTCACGAAACTTTCTCGCTTTGATCTGCCTGTGAGCAGTGGAGGCGCAGCAGCCCCACCCCATAACATAAGTGTGTCAACAAGACAGAAGCAAAGCTGGGCACACGGCAGGGTCTCGAGGGAAGTCCCGTGTTTCATGTTAACCACTCTGAAGGTGGGCCACAGGCTGGGTTCAACCATGTTTTACTTAAAAAGCAAAATTAAAGTGTCCTTTAAAAAACAGTTGCCAATATTTATAAGTCAGATCTCACACATAAACCTGAACTTAACGTCTTTTCTTGAAAAATCTGAGATTGCATTTCATATCCTGGACCCTTGTGCCCATGAGACAGCAGCCAACAGCAGGAGAGTCATGCTTCTCCCTCAAGAGCAGCATTCGCCCTCATTTGGGCACAGACCATGTCATCCTTTGAAGAGTGAAACCCCAAATCCCTTAATGTTACCAAACAAAGCAGTAACAGCTACGCACAGTGTGACCCCGTGGTACACACAGGCTGGTACCGCTTCTGATCAGCATCCTTCTTGGTTGGCTTGTAATCCTGCACATTCCAGGCTCCTATGGAAGTTCAAGTCTGAGCCCTGCCTGGGGACAATGCTGCAGGACCAGCAGAGCAGCTTCCCCAGCCACCATGAGGCAGAAGGCAGCTGGGACACCAGCCTCCACCTGCCTGTCCCAGCCTGGCCAGGCAGCTTTGTTGTGCTCCTGGATGAGCTGGCCGTTGTTTTTTGGTGGCATATCCCTGGCCTCTAATTTCTAGGCTTTCCAATCTTCTGACAGCCACATCCATTCCCTGGAAGCTTCCTAAATCCTTTGAGGAGTGATCAAGATACTAAAGAGACATGGCGGCCAACCTGCATCTATTTTGTTGGTGCAATGGGGTTCCCAGAGCTCTTCCTCGCTGTAAACCACCAGCAGCAAAGATCCAGCCTGTTATCCCCCTGAGCAGCCTCTGGACCTCTCCTTTTTCTGCCCTAATCTTTGCAGAGAGGCATCTAGAAGCTGGGTGATTTGCCTGATTGGTGATGGGAAGTGGAGAGTGGACCAGGAAGAGGTCATTTCACAATAAATGAGGTGAACCCTGGACTGGCCTAATGAAGACTTCCACAGAAGCTGGCAGCAAGGGCCACCAAACACAGGACAGATGGGGCAAGAAGTTGCCACAGGAGGTAAGCAGCCAAGAAGCTATGGCCTGGGGTGCCAGAGTGGAAGGATCATTCCCCTCGTGGCCATGCAAGTCAGCCAGCAAATGAACTTGTGAGCAGGGAAGAGGGAGATGGAGAAAGAGAGCGGGATGCACTGAGTTCTCTGAGCAGCATGTCTTAGGAATGCTCTGTGCCAGCAAAGGGCACAGCAGCGCCCTCTGTCGTGCAGTTCAATGTAACATGTGTTGCAGAGGCCAGATGGTGGAGATACACGCTGGTGCGTAATTCAACAGCAATTATATTTCTCAGGAAAAGCACAGAGTTCTGTGGGAATGTGGAAAAGGGATCCTGTAAGTTTGGAGGATCATAAAATCCTTCCAGAGAAAAGGATACAGTTCAGAAAACTGAACAACAAAGGACTGCTAACAGCTACAGAGGGTGTTCATGAACCAGTAGTGGTGTCAAGGGCTTTACACGGAAGGTAGCTGAACCATCAAAACAGCCCCATTGGGGTGACGAAGCTCAGGAAATGTCAATGGTGTTTCAAAGTCAGAGTTCAGAAAGGGTAGAAGTGGCATTTGAGTTCAGAGTCCATGTTCTCAACCACTGCTAACAGATCTGGAGAAGTTAGTCCAATGCATAGGAAGGGTGGGGAGAAGAGAGAAAGAGAGAGGGAGACCGTCTGCAGACCGGAAGTTGGGTATGTGCAAAGGCCTAGAGGTGGGGAACTTTGAAGAAGTGAAAGGAAATGAGCATGTCTGGAGCCCAGGGGGAAAGGTGGGAAGCAGCACATAATGCGACCTGGGTGGGCAGGACGCTATCATGCTCTGCTGGCATGTTCTCTGTAGGGTGCTGGCCTTCATCGTGGTAGCAAGGGGAAACCACCACAGCACTCTGAGCAGAAGAAGCAAGAGAATCTGCCCACAGACAGGGTCAGTGCAAGCTGAGGGTGAACAGAGGCGAGCAACAAATCTGATAAACCGAAATCTGCCGTCCCCGGTGTCACATGTTAAAACACCTTTAAAACAAAAACGAAGCCTGGATTTTAGCACTGGGCCTGTGCAGAAAGTCACATGAAGAATCTCCTGATATTAGCTATCAGCATAGCAAGGAGTCTTCCCTTCCGATTGTTCCCACCAAGAGGCGTCTCCCAACTTCCAAGTGTAATCTTAGTAAGGAACGAGCAGCTGTAAACAGGACTGTGACTGTTTTGGTCTACTGGGTATCATAACACACTCATCTAAATTTTAGGGTTTAGGATTTGGGTTCTAGACCAAAATAAACCCCAACAGAAAACTAATATAAATAAATATTATAGTGTCTATTTCCATCTGGGGGAAAACAATCAAGATGATGGGTTTAACACGTCTGCTTTTGGAAGATGGAGTTCTCACCAGAGGGTCCACAATGAAGCCACACAGAATCACTTTAAAAGCAGAATCCATGGCGGTGGCCACAGGCTTGCAGGGCACCATCTTCTCAGTGACCTATGGAGGTGAGGGACATAGGAAAACTGAGTGAGCAGATCACCAAACCCCACAACGACTAGACCCTTTTGGCCCGTCTCACATAAGGACCTCCCTTCCTCGGAGATGCGGAGCTGACTGGGGGTTTGTGTGGATGAGTCCCACAGGTGTGAATCCAAGGACTTCAAAGCAAGAACCTTGTTCTCTCTGAGCCTCGGTTTCCAGTTTCCTCAAATGTTATGTGAACCAGAGGATCCACCCTTCAGGGTTGCTGAGAGAACTAAAAGCACACAGATCCAGCAGTGGTTCAGACTGAATTTTTAGTCTGATCCCTTTGTTATATGACAAAGGAGGTGAGAAGCAAATGGAGGAACCCATGTCACAATGGTGTGCCAAGGGACAAGAGGGGATTTGGGAGGGGGAAGGGGCTCCCACCTGGTGGGCTGGTCTCAGAGGTCTTGGTCTCCACACTTCAAAGCCCTTCTACTTGGTGTCAGTCCAATTACCAGGAATCCAATCTCACTTCCTCCATATTTTACCCTAGACAATGACTGTCTTAGGACACCCCATTTATGTTCATAGAAGGTCAACTACTTACAGCCAGCTCCACCCACTCTAGGTAGTGTTCAAAATAGCGTAAGATTTTTTTCGCAAATTTCTTCGTTTCCTAGAAAGAAACTGAAGATCAGTGATGCCACTAAAATGATGACAGCGTACTCAAACACCACAGAGACTTCATCATGGAAAGCTCACAGGCCCATTTATTGATTGGCTTATTTTAAGAAAGAAAACTCACTTCCACAATAACGGAGGAGATATCGTTTGTTATGAAGACCTGAACAGAATCCAAAGACTGCAGGATCTTGGACACTTTCTCCTGGAAAACAGAACAGTAATTAGAAGGGGATCAAGTGATAAGAGGAATTAAACAGACAATATGAAAATCAATTTGAGTGCAGCTGTCCCTGGGAACACGGATTTCAAGAGCCCCCGGGATAGCAAGTTTAAAGATCTTCAGGTCCTCATGTAAAATGGCAGGTGACCAACACATCCCACACCCTCCCATATACTTTAAGTCATCTCCAAATTACTTATAATGCCTGACACGATATAAATACTATGCAAATAATTGTCACTGTATTTTTTAGGGGACAACGAGAAGAAAAACAGTCTGTATACGTTCAGTACAGACTTAGTTATTTCCCCCAAATATTTTCCATTCTGTGGCTGGCTGGACCTGCAGATACAGACCCCCATGGATCCGGACAATCAGTAGTACTGGTGCCCCAGTCCAATGCCACCAAGACCTGGCCCAGTCACCTGAGGGTAGGGGAAGGAGAAGAGCCAAGATCAGGCATTGGGGGGCCAGCACTGGAGTGGAGACTTCATAGGACTTCCTTCCAGGAGAACTCACAGCAAAGTGGGCAGAAGGGTGCTGCTGGCCACTGTTCCCGGAGGAGGTGGCTGACGACTTCAAGACCACCAAGCTGAGAACATACTAAGGTGTAGGAATTTGCCTGCACTGTCATTCCAAGATAGCACTGTGGCCAACCTGCATGAGAGCTTGGTGCAAAATCTGAAGAAGGGTTCCTTTGCCCAAAGTGCTGAGCAACACAGCCTGACCAGTGGGTCACGACTGAGTCCTGGCCCTAGTGCCTCCTGGGCTGGGCCCCGTGAATGCAACCCCAAGCTGCGTGCACTGCTGCTCCAAAGGGAGCAAAAGGCCTGTAGCCAGCAGGGTGTCTCTTGGGGTCCCTTGGCAAGGGATAAAGCATGATGAAATGGCCCCAGGGATTGGAGGTGTAGGGATGGTCAGAGTGCAGAGTGAACCTGAATGTCTTCAGAGAAAGTGAGTCCTGGTATTGGTTCACGGAGAACAGTGAAGGAAGGAACACCGAGATTTTCACTGTGGGGCTCATAGCCAAACCTTTGTGGGCAGCCTACCTACTCAACAAGGAAATATTTTCTTCCTTATTGAGTTGCTTGTTGGCATTTTGTGTACGAGATGATTATAGCACAGCCACAGAGCTGAGTCTCTGTTGTGGGAGTGTTTGTGGCTAGGGTACCCTTGCAGTGGAGCACAGCAACTGTTCCAGATGATTGACACCTTCTCTGGCATGATTTCTCAGGGCTTAGAGCACATAGTTGGCCTTCCAAATTCATAGATTTTGCATTTGGGAATTCAACGAATCTTTTTGGAAAAAAAGTATATGGAACATATAGATATGATTGTTTTCTTGTTATTATCCCCTAAACATTGCAGTATAATAACTATTCATATAGCATTTGCATTGCGTTGAGTAGTCTTGGTAATCTAGAGAGAATTTAAAGTATATGAGAAGATGTGCAGAGGTTATATACAAATACTGTGTATGCCATTTTATGCAAGGGACTTCAGCACTCATGGGCTCTGGTGTCCATGGAGGGTTCTGGAACTGACCCCTCCCCCAGTGAGGGACAACTGTACTTCTCTGCTCTGACCATGATGATCATGGGTGTGGCCATGTGACTTGCTTTGTCCAGGGGAAAATGAACAAAGTGGAATGTGCTAGTTCTAAGCAGTATCTTAAAACACAACTGTGTTCCTGTCACCCCAAACTCATGTACCCACTAAGAGCATGTGAGGTGACCATGACAGAGGCTGCTCCTTCAAGCTGCCTATCTAAGGGGGGAGATAAGTCGAGCAGCCTGTGGGCAGCCCAGCAGTGAGCTGGATGTGGTTAGAGAGCACTGAGTCTTCACACTGGTTTGCTAGGCGTCGATAGCTCTGTGAGATTGCCCCATGTTACCTTCTAGGTTTCTATGCATCAAAATAGATTTCAGTTCTATAGACAACCTGCTAGGAGAGGTCAGCATTTACGGAAGCAAAAATAGAAGGGAAATGGTAGGAAAACCCAATTGGGTATTTAGATGGGTACATACCTGAGACTTTCTTAAAAATTTAAAGTACTTGTAAAAATCAATGTCTCTGAAATTCTATGCATGGTATTTGATAACAAACCCTGTGACAGAAAAACAAAATGCATCCTTACCTTTAGTCCCCCACTTGTGCGTTGAAGAATCTTGATATTTTTTTGTACATCGACCTGGTGAAAAAAACAGAAAATATTGTCAAAACTATTAAACAAGGGAGCAAGAACACACGGCATGTGTCTCCCCGCTCCCCATAATAGCCATCAATCTGATCTTATACTGCAAAGGTCTCATTCTAGAAAAACCAACAAGTAACCATGTGTACCTGGTGTAAGAAATCAGGATACTTGTTCAAAAACTTGGAAAGGGTGCAGATCACATGCAAGGTGCCCAAGAAACGCCTTCAAACTGGTTTGATCAAAGTGGAAGGCATTTAAAACACAGCCTGCCCTACAGTGTGGCACCCCTGAATGATTTTGGTTTGGGGTGGCAAACTTATGAAGGGCTGGAGAGTGAATATTTTGGGCTTTAGGGGCAATGGCCTGTTCCAACGACTCCACTTTACTTCACCCTATAGCCAAGAGGAGCCACAGACAGTTTGGAAATAACTGGGCACCACTGTGTTGCAATAACTTTGTTTACAAAAGCTGGCAGGATTTGGCCTTCAGACTGCAGTTGGCTGACCCTCTTGTCTTTCTGTGGACAAGTTGCCCTAACTCTGAAAAGGCCAAGGGGTCCTGTCTGGTTGAAGACAAGCTGCAAAAGCTGCTTCCAGTGTTAACAGATTTGTTCTGATCTGAACATGGATAGCAGAACAGTGTGATGAGCACGGCACACAGGGAAGTGAGCTCCTCCACAGGAGGACACTGCGCATCCTCCATGGAACTAGGAAGTCAGAAGGCAGAAGAGAGAGACGGAGACAGACAAAAAACTCCATCAGGAAGGTTCATATGTCAGAGCAGGTAGACCTAACCCCCATCTCCAGACTTGAGCAACCGACCTAGTAACCCAGTTTTCACACAATTCCCCCCTTGACAGCTGCGAGTATGACCCACATGCAAGTCTAGCAACAACTCTTTGATTCCTGAGTCCTCTGAGGTCAGAGGTCTGACATCTCCATGAACCAGGGAGTAGCAATGCAGGAATCGTTCCCACCCTTGTTATATCTCATTTTTTAATATTCTGTTTTTAGATGCGGAAACTGAGATACTATAGTTTTTGGAGATGCAGAAGCAGACCCTGAAGCCAGATCTTCCTGGCTCCAAAGTCTTTGTTCTCACTCAGCTACAAGCCTGCCTTGATTATCTCAAGCAATGAGATAGGTGGGGAGGGATGGGAGAGAGAAGAAAGGTAGCAATGGTCAACAAGACAGTAACAGAGCAGACAGGACGCAGGAAGAAAAGCACTTACCCTCACTTTCACATATTTCTAGGCAGAGTTTGGAGAGAAAGAATTAGAGAATACATGAGAGTCCAGAGCAAAATCATCAGCACCTGATGTGCTAGACACCTGGCTTTGGAGGGTGGGTTAACAGCAAGGAGTGGGGGCCAGGCACAGACCAAAGCTAACTGCTCACACTCCACTTGGAAAATGAGAGGAAAATAAGATTAGGGGTGGTTTAATTTAAGTTTTGTGCTCTTGAAAGCCCAGCTCAATTGCTGAGGCTGAGGCCAGTTGGAGGAGACCTCCACGAGATGTGCATGTGGCCTCAGGCTAGATCTAAGTCAAGAAGGTGCAACCCATTTTGCTCAGGTCACCGTTATATCATAGGTAGCTGATGTTACCTGGGTCCTCTCCATGGGAAGGACTTGATCCTGGTGAATTTTTCTAATAGTTTGCGCTTCTGACTTCATGGACTGCTTTAATTGTCCGGGGGGCTACAAAGAGAAAATAAGTCAAGATCCACAGGATCCTTCCAGACTCCGGCAGCTGTAACATAAGCACATGGCTCTCCTTAGGCAATGGCGGCCACGGGTGGGCACAAGGGCTGGCGGAAAGGGGCAGCACAAAATATTCTGTTTCGGATCAGAACCACGGACAAGGCAATACCTGCACTCATGAGGCCTTTCTGAGTGCCAGAGACTGGGTTCCTGCACCACTGCCTCAGGAGGTGGAGCCACCATTGGTTTCTCTGTTTTACAGATGAGAAAACCAAAGTTCAACCGAGAACTTTATATTTAACCCACACTTAAAATGGGGTTTGGCATGCCAACTATAAGAATCCCAAAAGTACTACTTCCTTCATTTGCTAGATGGGGAAACTGAGGCACAGAGGGTTGAAATACCTTGCTCAAGCTTCTACCATTAGAAAGAAACTGAGTCAGGGTTTAAACCTGGGTTTTCCTCCAAAGCCCAGGTTCTCATCACCATGGTCTAATGCTACAAGGGGCCAGTGAAGGCCATGCAGTCACCGACCAGCGGGGGTGATGACGAAGCAGAGTCTGTGGGCCCACTGGGGCTTCTGCCCTCCTCGGCCACTTCTGGCTGATGAGGCAGCAAAGCAACCCATGGGACTTCTCCCAGGTCCTCTCTCTGGTCCCTACGCTACAAGGAAAGTGACGTGTGTGTGTGCTTGCACATACAGAAGCACATGTGCTCACACTTGGGGGTCTGAGGACGAAGGAATCAGTGGGGATGGAGGTGGGCCCTGGAAACTTCCAGCAACATCGGGGCCAAACGGCAATGGCCACTGAGGGCAACTTTCCACATGCACAGGAGGGGAGGGGCGGTCAGCAAGGCTGGACTCACTCACAGTGAAAGGGACCTCTGCAGCAGCTTCCCTCTTGGTGGCACTGATATTAGACACCTACCCTGCTACGGCACTGAAGCCAACTATGTGAACTCACCAAGCGGTCTGCTTTTGTATCCAGATCATATGAAAATGATATAAGATTCACTTTTCCAGGAGAGGTTTTACTCTACAAAAGAAATTTAAAAATTTGTGTTATGGGATTTTTAATCCTTAACAACATCTAATAGGCCACCGATTGAAGAAACTCCTCCATAGGTGACATTTGCACTTTAATTTATACCCATTATTTTTATTTAACCATAGAAAAGAATAAAATGCCAACACATGCTAAGACGTGGGTGAAAACATGCTATGTGAACCTCAAAATCAAGCTACACACCAAAGGCCACTTCTTGTATGATTCCATTTACATGAAGTATCCAAATAAGTCAATCCATAGAAATGGAGCACACACCGATGGCTGCCAAGTTGAGGGGAACAAAGGAAGATTGTTAACGGGCACAGCTTTTCTTTTGGGGTGATAAAAATGTTTTAGAATTAGGTAGAATAAAATGGTGTGACAGTGTGAATATACTAAGTGTCACTAAGCCGCACAATTTAAAATTGCAATTCATGCTCTGAATCTCTTCTCATTAAAAAAAAAAACAAAACGCTAAAAAATGAAGTACACACATTCGGTGCCCCACTTTCTCCCCCAAATCACACAGGCATAAGTGGATGATACCTGAGCCAAGAGGGTGTCATAATCTATATTGTCTATCCCACTATTAGAGAATTCCTTGAGGTTGTTTTTTCCTTCCTCGTTCAGAAGAACAATGCCACCAAGTTTTATATCCAGACGTTCAAGTCGATTGTTTATGTTGTCAGTATGCTGATGAAACAAGACGTGGAAACGGAGCCATCACTCTCCAAGCATGTCAAGTACTTAATGCTTTAAAAGGGCAATAAAACTAGGCAAGAATATACGTACATACATACACATACACACATACATATGTCTGTGTACACATGCAGACACGGTACATATTCATACATGGGTGTGTATTTATATCTATATTTCACTGGGATTTCTTCCTCCCCTGCCTCCATGGCTTCTTATATCCTGTGGTCAGCACTTTTCAAGTACAAAGCAAAATAAGATCTCATATCCCTGTCAGAGACCTCAGAAGGAAGAGGCTGTGTCATAAGAGGGGCACACGAATTCCATTAGGGCACCAGGGAGAGAGGAGTTCAAGAAAAGAGGCTGGGAGCACAGAGGGTAGAGAGGAGTGGCTTTGGAGCACCCAGGCTTGCCCAACAGAGATGTTGACAGGGACAGGTGGGCAGGCATCCTAGGGAAGGGACCGCCTTGCACTAGAGCTGGGCAAGAGAAAGACATGGGAGACGTCTTCTGGGAAACAGTGTTTAGTTACTTGGGCAAAGGTCATGGGAACCCTGTGGTTGACCTGGGGTTGACTTAGTGGCCCATCAGTAGTGTCAGAAGTCAGGGAGTGCCTCAGTGTCCCAGTGACACTCTCAACTGCTACCCAGCACAGCACAAGGAAAGTGGCCCATGGCATGATGGACAAAGGGGAAGAGGACACCTAATTAGGATTTGGTGACAAAATTACATTTTATTTATGGACAATAAGCAATATTTAGGGAAGAGAATCAAAACAAAATTCATATGCAGGTTTTGAATAAAGCTCTTCACATTTTCATGACCCCATGGTCTCTCTAGGGGCCGGCCAGAGCTGCAGGACTTGGTGAATGCCTCTTCCTTAAGTTCTGCCTGGAATCTGCTCTCGCGCTGGACACCCAAAAGTAAGAGGACAACATTCTTTCCTGCACAACCAAGAAGGCCAGATGAGGCGTCCAGGCACAGGGGAGTGGAAGGGTCTGGGCCAACAGCACTCCAGACTGGGGCAGTGGGACTCTATTCCTCTTTCTTCTGACCAGCATGCTCTGGAATGGCGTTTTCCTTGAGTCTTAAGAGTCAAGACTGGGGCGTGGGCTGAAGCAAAATGGGAGGGAAAGTCGTTCTATCTGGCTTGCTTCCATCCTTCCTTCTTGCCATGGTTCAGCAGAGACTACCCTGCAGTCCTGGGGCCACAGTGTGATCATAAGGAATAAGGATGGTGTGGACTGTTCTTCCCAAACCTAGGACCTGTCAGACAAGGGGTGATGGTCTTGGAGAACCAGCCTCCCTGGGAAGTAAGTGGGGGTTGCCTTCATAGGAATATCTATGTTGAGTGAAGTGGATCTCTCCCTGGGGCATGTCCTAAGTGAGGCCTCTTGGGAAGCTCTTGCATGAAAAAAATCAAAGACCTCACACTGCAAAAAAGACAACTGGTTGGGGATGAGAAAATGTTTTGAACTGGATAAAGGTGAAGATTGCCTAACACTGAACATATTAAATGTCCCTTTAAAGTGGCTTGTTTTATCTTTTGCAGATTTCACAGCAATTTTAACAAAAGAAGGAAAAACAACTGGATTTAGTAAAACAATGTGTCAGGTCCAGAACTGGCTTCTAAGGACTCACCTTGTGAATGTCGAGACTCTCGCTGATATTGAAGAGGTTCTCGAGTTGAAGTGTGGAATAAATTCCTCTGTTGTTTTTGCAATCACTGTGGGAGCAAACATAGAAATCATGACCCAGAAAAGCAGCATGGTGACCTCGGTCCATATCTGAGAGTGAGGAGGGAGGTTAACTGTTTCTTGCTGTGCAATCTGTGACTAAGTGGGTTCAGGTTGTCACCCACAACCACGTGAATGGCTGGCACCTGCCATTCCTGACTTATTTTCCTCTTTTGTTAACAGTCCAAAATTTGGAACAGATGCAATAGCACTGATGAATGTGTCCTTGCACCTGTCTCCCTTACTCTGTTGTCTGTACTGCTGTGGACAAATTTACAAACTGGGAAGAAATAAATTCTCATAAAAAATACAAAAATAACACTCACTAGAAAGAGGTGCATTGCAAAGTGCATCACAGGCTTTATTAAAAGATTCTATCAAGCCCCTGTCAAGAATATTTCCCCTTCCCATTTCCAGGGCTGGGCTATATTGACTAAACATATGCTTTGACATCTATTCTAATGGTGAGGACCCACAGACATCCAGACTTTTGGTGCAGTTTTCCCATAAAACTAATCTGGTCACCTGGGTGAAATGTCCTCAGCTCTCCATGCCTCAGTCCCATCTCTAAAATGGGGAAGTGCTTATCTAACTGAGCTAAGAAGGATAGGGCTGGTAGGATTCATATTCCTGCCACACAGAGAGTCACATAATAGGGGAGTGTCTTCCTTGCCACAAGAGCCAGTGCCCCCTGCCCCTGCAGGATGCCATGAGCAGTAATTTGCCCACATTCTTAGGAGGTGTGATACCTGCTCCAACCACCAGGTGGTGCTGTTGGAACCCAGAGCTCCATGCACCAACAAAGGTAATATTGCAGAGTTCTGCAAGAGCTGGTCACAAATTGCTGCATGCCAGCTAAGATGCTAGGCCTTGCCTCCCAGCCTGGGGATGGTGAGCAGGCTCAATTGTGCCCAGAGGCTCCAATGGGTTGATAATGTCTGCTTAGAGTTTTCTATTGAGAAAGACCCTGAGACTCCCTGGGTTAAGCTGAAGAGTATACAACTGATTAACAATCTGAGTACAGGTTGAGAGGGGTGGATGCATGCACCACTTGTTTGTGACCTCAGCTGGTGGCACTGTGGAGCTGCTGACATTAAGGCGGGAAGTGATCTGTTTGGTTGGGTCACTTCACATTCCCAGACACTTGCAGGATGAAATGGGAAGCTGCAAGCAAGGAGAGGGAGACAGATTTAAGGAAGATTTAGAAGGTCAATTCAACTCACTCGGCTATGATCTCACTGCCAAGGAGAGGGCGTCCCCCTCTTTGGAGGTGCAAAGAGGCAAATGACAAAAAGGTTGAAAAAAAAAAAAAAGGGAGCTGGGCGCAGTGGCACCTGACTGTCTTCTCAGCAGCTCAGGAGGCTGAGTCAGGAGGATTGCAAATTCAAAGCCAGCCTCAGGACTGGGGTTGTGGCTCAGAGGTAGAGCGCCTGTCTAGCACACATGAGGCACTGGGTTCGATCCCTGGCAGCACGTAAAAAAATAAAGGTATTGTGTCCATTCACAACTAAAATAATAATAATAATAATAATAATAATAAAACAGCCAGCCTCAGCAACTTGTTGAGACCCAAAGCAACTTAGTGAGACCTTGTCTCAAAATTACTAAATAAATAAAAAGGGCTAGGGATGTGGCTCAGTGGTTAAGCACCCCTGGGTTGAGTCTCTGGTACCCCTCCCCCCCAAAAAAAGTTTTCCATTATGCAGGAGAACAATTTGTGGCACATCACCACAGCAGCAAGTAAAACCCCAAAGATTCCAGAAGGTTTTAAAGGTTTAGAGAAATCTGTATATCAGACAGGAGCTTAAATGTGCTGATGAACAATCATAAGTAAGAACAGGTATTTTGCCATGATATTCTGCTTATGTGGTGCTGGGGATTAAACCCAAGGTCTCCCATGCTAGGTAAGGGCTCTCCCGCTGAGCCACACCCACGCCTGTTGTCATGTCTTTATAAAGTGTCAGGTACTGTTCTAATTTCATGTATTTCACTGGACCCCAAAAGACCCAAGGTGAGATTTCTGTTGTCAAGACCCTTATTGAATGGAGAGGAAGTAGAATTGCTCAAGGTCACAGGGCCCCCAGCTGCAGAGAAAGGATGGGAGCCTAGGTGGCCTCACTGCAGGACCAGCCCGATACCTGCATTGTTGTTGTTGTTGTTGTTGTTATTATTATTATTATTATTATTATTTTGGTACCAGGGATCGAACTCAGGGGCCCTTGACCACTGAGCCACACCCCCAGCCATTTTTTCTATTTTTTTTTTAGAGACAGAGTAGTCTCACTGAGTTGCTTAGTGCCTTGCTTTTTGCTGAGGCTGGCTTTGAACTCATGATCCTCCTGCCTCAGCCTCTCAACCGCACCCAGTCTTACATTGTTATTATCACAGCTGTGATTTGGACACATTCACTGATTCTCACAGGTTCCTGTTAATGCCACATAGAGTCACCTTATCCAGGGAACCCCAAAGATACCTGGAGATAAGGGCCTTAGGCATCATCGTCTCCAGGTTTCAAAGGCTTTCAGAGAAGAATTCTCTTTGGGGCCTCATTTCTACAATCTCTTTGCTAAGTCTAGAGGGCAGCTTAGCTCTGAAACTGAAAAGCCTTATGAGTAAGGTAAAAAGAAACAGATTGAAAGCAAAATTCTTACCTGAAAAAAAAAATTTAAATAGCAAAACATACAATGCAATTATTGGTACCTGTAAATTTGTTCAAAAGTGAGCTCAATATCCGGTTTTTTAAGAACCATGCCAGAGATGTAGTATTTCCATTCCTTGTTTAGTAAGTAGGGGGTGTCCAAAATCTAGAAAAAGTGTTAAATTTTTTTATATTAACATGTATACAAATATCAAAATGAATATTCTCTAAATTATTTTTAAGATTTTTTTTATATCACAATATTTCTCTTTAATCTCCAGCCTGAAACTAGAAAATAATAGTGTAACTGGAATAAATCAATCGACCACAGCCTTGATAAAAATTATGAAAACTACTTTTTTTGAGAACTCAAATTTATTTAGTAAACACATTAGAAATGAGAGTAAAATAGACCATTTGATTGAGACTAGCCAATATAAAGTCATAAAGCAGGGACACAGCTTCTTCATGACTTCCCTCTGGACACAGTAAATGAAGACTCACATGCCTTCTGACTCTGGACCACATATATTTATGTGCATGGCCAGGTATTTGCCTGGTAAGAGCAGGGTAAGAGGATCCCTTACCTGAAATGTTTGGGACCAGAAATGGTTTCAGTTTCAGATTGTTTTTTGACTTTGGAATATCTGCGTGTACAAAGTGGGGATGGAACACAAGTCTAAACACAGAATTCACTTGTTTTACATACTCCTTGTACACAGAGTCTGAGAATAATTTTTACAATATGTTCAATGACTTTGTACATGAAAAGTTTCATGGTGTAAAATTTTCCCCTTGTCAAATTTTGGAAAATTTTGGATTTTGGAGTTTTAGATTGGGGATGCTCAATCTGAATAAATGATTTTAAAATATCCTCTAATTTTAAAGAATTAAGCTAAGGGATTCAACACTACACAGGAGATAATAAATCCTGGTTTGATGTCTTGTTATTTTTTATTAAGAAGCCAAATGGAGATAATGTGATCATCAATCAACTCAATTTAACTTCTCTTGACTAACCGAACTGCCAAAACACCAATGACAAGTGGCTGCCTTTGTAATCATTTACTGATTTCATCTCACCTGATTTGAGATGAAAAACAGACATGCAATTAAAGAAGGAAATAAAATTGTATTTTAAAAATCAGAATTGGCCCATACTTTAAAAAAAAAAAAAATCAGTCTGGAGAAAAACACTGGGAAGTCTAAGTTAGAAGCCAGACAAAACTGCCATCTGTATCCCAGAGTCAGGGGAAGCTGGTCTTAGAAAAAGTGAAAGTTGAATTTCATTCCTGACTGCCCATCATATATCCACCTGGGACGACCCTCTGCCATGGGGTGTATCTTATTAATCTCTTTCACTTTGAATTTAAGGCCATGAACCACGTGGCTGGATATCTTTGTCACTTGGGAAAATCTACAATGTCACAAACCTCAAGAAAGGTAAGGGAGGAACCTTGGAGTTTATCTCCTGATGGTCCCAGCCTCCTTTGGAAACTACTGCTAAGAAGAATTTTACTCTCTCAAAATACCACAATCCACATCGATGTGCAAGTCTTAATTCCTGAAACTGACTTCATTTACAATCAGAAAACGAGAATACTATTATATTACTATGTATGTATCTTTCTGTGTGTATACCGGTGTGTGCTTTTTGGTCTTGCAAAGAGAATCAACTTGTTGAATTAAAAGCAAACCACTCAGCAGGGTGCAGTGGCGCATGCCTGTAATCCCAGCAGCTCAGGAGGTCCAGGAGGAGGATTGCAAGTTCAAAGCCAGCCTCAGCAACAGTGAGGCTCTAAGAAACTCAGTGAGATCCTGTCTCTAAATAAAATAATAAATAGGGCTGGGGATGTAGCTTAGTGGTTGAGTGCCCCTGAGTTCAATCCTCGGTACCCACGACTGCCACCCCCAGAAAAAAGAGCAAACTCCTCATGTTTTTGGTGGCGAGATACACTCGCTACCAAAACCATGACCACTGCTCTTCAAGTAACCCACAAGACATGGAGAAACCCAAGTGTCCATTCGAGTCCTCCCACAATGAGTAGAAAAGCATATTTACCTGGAATATCTTCCTATTTGCATAAGGTTCACAGATTAGTTTTTCCATATTCACACCAGGAACAAAAGAAAGAACCACAAGGATCATCACTATCCAGCAAAAGAGGAAACAGAATCCAACTCCACTGGGAAAAAAAAAAACAAAAAAACAAAAACACAGATAAAGTCAGAAATTCTGCAAAGATTTAGTCTATATTACCTAGCAGTGCTTCCTACCTCGTCAGTGTACAAAGTGGACCTGGTCCTCTGCATTGTGCAGGTTGACCAGATCAGCCTGCCTGGGGGTGAGGAGGGAAGGGATCAGCACTGTGGTCTTTCTGTCCTTGGCAGACCACAGCAGACCAGAATGCTGTCTAGCATTATGGGCTAGAGCTGGGTTCTGGAGTCAGTTGAGAACCAATCCTTTCTTCAAAGGATACAGTAGGGTGAGAGATTCTAAGCATCCACAGGAAAGGTGGAGAATGGCGTCCACAGCAGCTCCAGAGGCAGGGAGGGGTGCACTGAATGGGGCCTGGGAAGAACACAGCCTGGTTTCTCTAGTAAGGAGAGCAGTCTTGGTGCAGGGAGGAGGATGGGTTGGACAGGCCTCAGCCCAGACGGGACACTGCTGATGGAGAGAAACCAGTGGATGAAAGGGATGCAGGAGTCCAGAGGCAGCCAGAAAGGATAAAGGTGGGGAGGGGCCCCAGGGTGGTGGCAGGGAACACTGAGGCACCCTACAGGAAGAGAAGGTGAGAAAGATGTCAGTGATATGTCCTGTGGCAGTGAAGATGTCAGGTAGGAGTTCAACACGTGTGTGCAGTGCAGACTTCTGGCTACACAACACCTCAGGAGTCAGCAGCTTAGAGAGAAACATGTATCTGGGAAGAGAGAAGCCGCCACAGATTGCTCTCCTGCAAAATGAAAACCTTATTTATTTATTTATTACCAGGGATTGAAATCCAGGGGCACTAAACTACTGAGCCACATCCCCAGCCCTTTTTATTTATTAGTTTATTTTTGAGACAGGGTCTTGCTAAGTTGGCTGAGGCTGGCTTTGAACTCATGATCCTCCACTAGGATTACAGGTGTGCGTCACCACACCTGGCTGGGGATCTCTTGAAACATACTATCTCCAGTGCCTCATTATTATACATCCAACCACAAAAACACACCCCTGCTTAGGATGCTTCTTTCCTAGTTTGGTCTACTTCCTTGCCAGAGATTCTCTGAAATGAGAATTACTGGGCAAAGGGCATTCTGGTCTTCCCACTGCCACCAGCCACACAGATGTGCCCCTTCCTTACGCTTGTGGTTGCCCGTAAGTCTAGGTGATGGGGACATTGTTTTCAAAGTTTTATCATGAGCTTCAGTGCAGGAGATCGTCACTGCATATGTCAGGTTCCCTTGTCTCTGGGAACCCTCTCCATCGCTGCAGCACAAAACATGTTCCCCGCGGCATCCTGCTCAACCCCTAAATGCTCTGGGGACCCTCGGCAGGCAGGACCCAGGCAGAGCCAGGTGTAAGGAAGACTCGTCCAGTCTCTCACCAGAATCTTTTTGGGAGATGGGAATTCTTGCATGCTCTTGATAGGACAGTGTCACTGTTTTTAAAGAGCAGGTGGGGACGGGGTTACAGCAGAACTAAACTCGGGTCTCCTGATTTCTACCAGGGAGTCGACAGCTGGAAAGAAAAAACTTCACCTGGCGGTCAGTCTGATGAGACGGACTAGGCTTGCGCCATTCCCCCGATCCCCTTTGCATCTATCCAGCTGCTTGCCCGATGTCCCAAGGGGTGGAGACTTCTGCCCAGCACAGCAAAGCCTGCCATGAGCCGGAGGTGGGGGTGGGTAGGGGGGTGGGGGATGGGGGGGTGCGGGATCAACAGTGAAGCAATCACAGCCATCCTGCCTCTGGGCAGGTAATCTGTCCTTCACCTGCCTTCTTCCTTTCCATAACCCTAAGGTTTCCACAGAGCTCTATCTCCTTAGAAATCCCTTAATCTGCAGAAGAATTCCAACTCAACTGAAGGCACCTGTAACCTCCACCAGTCTGTTGGTGACTTCCCTGTTCTTTTTCTTTGAAGGTAGATGTCAGATTTTGTGTTGATCCCAAAAAACTGTGAACAGAACTTATGAATGTGTCTTTTTAGAGCGAGGTACTTCTCCCCTTTCAAGCAGTTAAAAAAGGTGGAAAGGAAACACTCGTCACCAAAAACCCTGACCACTGCCGAACGCCCACATTATTCGACTTGCAATGCTTAACTGGTTTCCTACCCGTGTCTGTGTATGTTTGACCAAAAAGGCAAGACAAGTATCTTTTTTTTTTCCTTGCTGGCTTAACTTCTGATTCTTTTCATTCCCGGTTCGGAGGTACTTGCATTGGAGCGTGATTTCTTAAATCTGGGTGTGTGTGCAGTTCTTCTTCTGGCCTTAGCAGTCCCAGACCATTAGCTTTGAGGATGTTTTTAGGATCCCTGTGCCACATTAATGTTAGTAAGGGCTTGTGCTACACTGGCACCCATTTGAGGCGCCCATTTGAGGGAAAGCTCTGAAGACTTAATTTTATAAGAATTAATCTTATATTAATATTATAGTGATCCCATGTTTGACACAGCAGATGGTGGCGTGCCCCCTGCTCTCCAGCCCTTGCCTCTCCCATACTAGTGGCTTGAGGAGATAGACGGGAGCATGAGGCTATTCCACAAAGGGTTGTTTCAAGGCTTTACCTTCCCCCCACCCCATCCTCAGCCTGCCACTCACCCTCGGTGGAGCTCATCAGAACAGAGACGCACACTGGGAGCCCACATGGCTTCTCTGCGGGGCACACAGAGCCACTACACCTGCATCCCCCTGGTTGGCACTCCTGGCTCTAACTCCAGGCACACCTGCTGGCTCCTGCCCACTCTGCTTTGCTGCTGTCTGCTGGAGTAAAGGTTCCCAAATGCAGGAACCTAGATCTGAAGGCCTCTGAAGCAGTGCCAGGGCTCACCACTTCTGTTCTTGTCCCTAATTTAGGCTATCTATGTAAATCCCCAGGGGGCTAAACTCAAGTTCCTTGAGTGGCAAGCTGGCAGCAGTCCTAGCCACATGGCACGGTGTCCGACGGGAGGTCCTCCCAGTTGCTGGAGAGTGAATGGATGAATGAATGAACACAGTGAGAAACAGTGAGAAGTCAAGAAAGTGAACTTGGAAGTGACCTCCATGAGAGCGGCTTTTAAAGGCAGCTCACCATTTGGAAACAGCTCTTTTAAGCTGCTCAATCAAAGTGGAACCCATGAAGCTTTCTTTTACTTGACAGCACCATCACCCCAAGACGCCTGCTCCACTGAAACCCAGAGTGTGTGGCCCAGAGGGCACAAGTCTGGTGTAATGCCACAGATGGCCCTCGCTCGCCTCCCCACGTCTCCACACCCAGGTGCCAAGAGAAGCAAACACTCACACCATGAGGAAGATGCCTCCCGTGTTGGATACGAAGCCTCTGGTGGTTGGGGTAGCGTGCTTGTCGTAGCCGTAGACGCCACACAGCAAGCCCAGGTAAAAAAAAATCACGATGAGTAACAGCAGAAAGCAGGAAATCAGGCTACACAGCCACCTGGTAAGGCAAGCACAGGGTCATTGTGAGTAGGGCAAGGGAGGGCATCCCACCCTAGGAGCTGCTGACCAAGGCCACAGGCCTCCAGGGATTTCCAGCAATCTTGACATCAGAGTCCTGGGGATCCCTCAGAAGGTAAGACAGTGGGATGCTGAGACAGGACTGGCCCAAGTGAGATGCTTTTGCCTTAGCTTTGAAGTGCTCTCTCAATGGCTCTGTTTGTTTCCTTCTTTAGAATTTATTTCCAAAGGTTTTCCTTGGTGCTCATTGCAGGGCAGCCTGCGCTACTCCAAGACTACTGGTAAGAACACCCAGTAAGCTGGGCACAGTGGCACAGGTCTGTGATCCAGGCCACTGAGGAAGCCCAGGCAGGAGGATCACAAATTTGAGGTGATCTCACTAAATTGAGTGAGAATGTCTCTAAATAAATAGATAGAACTGGGGGTGTTGCTCAGTGGTAAAATGCCCGAGTTGAATCTCTAGTATCAAAGTCTTATGGCTTAAGACGAATTTCAAGTTCTTCCTGGGTTCCTGATGTGGAAGTACCTACTTCCGTGGATAGATCATGATTAGAATACTAATAAAGAAATACCAGACTCTTTCCCACTGGACTTTCTCCAAAAGTATCTTGGGATCACAGTAATGTTCTAGGGCATTGTGTTCCTTACTGAACCAGAAATACTCTGTGTGGTGGATGCATGGAACATTTAAAATTTTATGAGCATCCTAAATCAAACACCTTCAGAATGGAAATCTCAATTTTGGAAGGGTCCAGTGAGACATTTTAGGATAATGGATCCTCAATTAAGTCTTCCTGGCATTATCCAAATGTACACCACCCTTTCCCAGCAGCTAAGGGGCATTCAAGGGTACATCTCCTTCCCAACACTTCAGAAACCAACAAACAAAGGATTTGCTTCTGCTTACTGCCTCTTGACAAAAGTTGCCACTAAAGCTTTTCATTCAATTAAGAGCAGTTTTGCTAATTATAATGAGAGCTACCAGCAGCCATTCTGGGGAGGTTTTGTTCCAGATATTCAGGACACAAAATTAAAGAAGTCAGGGACCTTGGCCTCAGAAAACTTTTGGAGTTACTAAATCATTCATTTGGTTAAATTTCTTTTTAAAAATAAGCTTATGGGGCTGGGGATGTGGCGCAAGCGGTAGCGCGCTCGCCTGGCATGCGTGGGGCGCTGGGTTTGATCCTCAGCACCCCATAAAATAAAATAAAGATGTTGTGTCCATTAAAAAACTAAAAAAATAAATATTAAAATCTCTTTCTCTCTGTAAAAAAAAAAAAAGAAAAGAAAAAGAAAAAAAATAAGCTTATGATTTCAGGCGGGAAGAAGAGGAAGAGAGAAGCAGATAGACAGGTAACTGCAGTCCTCTCTCCCACCTGTGAAACTGTGATGGCTAATGAGTTTTCAAGATCATTGAGAAAGGCTCTGTCTTGTGTCCTGATAGCTGTGGAATGGTCCACAATGAAGACACAGCCAGTGTCCCAGGAAGTCATTCATCCTGGGGTCACGACTAATAGGACCTGAAAGGTCACCTCTGCCATGCGTATTCCATCTGGGCTTAGCTGAGTCACTTTACTTCCCTGAGCCCCAACTTCCTTGTCCCCAAAGCAGGGTCATCAATGGAGCACAAGCAGGGGACTCTGAGTGCTGAATGAGATGTCCTGTGTAAAGCACAGGGCGGGCACACTGAAACCCTAACCCTGAAACGCGAGCACCATCTTGGTTATCGTTTTATTATTTATCTTGTTCTCTTGCACAAAAAAAAATAACCTGCAGAGTAAGAAGCAGGCTGTGGACTCTCCATGGGCTTTGGCACTGTGGACTACCAAGGGACACGAGGCTGAGGAGAAAATGCATTTGACATCTCAGAGGATCTGCTAAATTCCACAAGCCCCTGAACCCTTCCCCTCTCCCGCATGGCTACCCGTCCTCCCCAGGACCACATGACCACATCGCCCCAGCTGCACCTTGTAAACAAACACAGGTGCAGCCACGGCTCACCTGGGCTTGGAGAGTTTAGTTACTGGTTTCAAGCACAGTCTCTTAACACCACACTCTTCTGGTAGAACCAACCACGATACCTTTACCTCATCAGAAAAGAAGACCTTCCAAATGTCCTCGATTACTTATTGTTTTAAACTCCCACCACATGCCTGGCTTACTAATTATAACAAAGATTCTAGAAGCCACTCATGATATCAAAACTGAAAATCATTCAATATTTGACTCAAGAACTTCAAGTCTGAAACTTGAAAAAAAAAATATGGAGTCCATCATGAATTTGCATGCCACCCTATGAGTCATGGGCCATGCTGATCTTCTCTGTATTGTTTCAGTTTGGGTCTATGTGCTAAGTGAGCACTTCAGCCTTCTGACTGAACATAAACTAGGGTTCACCCATATCAGGTCCTGGCTTCTCAGTAGGACTTGCTTTCCTAAGGTTTTCCTGGCGCTAACAAGAGATTTTGTGGGGCATTGCACACCAAGTTGCATGCTCCTGGTTCACCAGTCCAAGCAGGCACTCACCAATAGGAGTCAACTTCTTCTGCCCGATGCAACTTCTGTTTGATTTCTTTTTCAATGTCATCCATGTGACTATTGAACTCTGACAAGGACTTCTGAATAGGAATATCTTTGGTTGCATCCTTGATGTTGGAACCCACGGTATTTAAGAGCTTTTTGATTTCTGAAATCAAAGCGACGTTGGTTATGCATTTTCCAACATGGGAAACAGAAATGTTGTTTGGGAACCAAAGAGAAAAGCTCAAGCCACTTTCAGTTTTTCCCATGTTATAACTGGTTTGTAATAAGATAGGATTCTACAAGAGCAAACAGCCATTGAAATGGGAGTTCATAAGCCACTTGAATCAAATGTATGAAATATGATATGCCAAGAGCTTTGTAATGTTTTGAACAACTAATAAGAAAGAAAGAAAGAAAGAAAGAAAGAAAGAAAGAAAGAAAGAAAGAAAGAAAGAAAGAAAGAAAAAGAAAGGCAACGACTTCACAAAACAGTGGCTGTAGGTGGGGACACCGATAAGCCATTAATGAAGTCAAGCCACACGGTTTTCTTTTCCTTCCACTACCTTGCTAAAAATAAACAAACCAACAAAAAAACAAATCAGAGCCCGGTGCAGTGGCACTGGCCTGTAATCCTAGCAGCTCAGGAGGTTGAGGCAGGAGGATTACGAGTTCAAAGCCAGCTTTAGCAACTTAGCAAGGTCTTGTCTCTAAATAAAATACAAAAAGGGCTAGGGATGTGGCTCAGTGTCCTGAGTTCATTCCCTGTTACCACACACACACACAAAAAAAAATCAGGTAAATCATATACAGGGTATGGCCACCACGTTCCATGCACTTTTGTAAATATCAATTTGGTTATTCTACTGAGGCAGGTATTCTAAACCCCCATTTTAATAAAACTGCCCTGAGGCTCACCAAGGTTAAGGTGAGCCATAGGTCTCTTTTTAAGAATATGCTGGTAATGAGGTTAAAAGCATGGTGTATCTAAGACTGAAGCCCTATTATATGATTTTTTTTTTTTTGAGGGAAAAACACTAACTTCTCAGCCTAAGAAATGGCATCCAGAAACACAGTAATTCTCTAGGATCCTTTTTTTGAACAACTGACCCTAGGTGATATATTTGTTACAATTTTACTTGACTCCTATAGTTTGGGACGTGTTAAAGAAGGACATCTGTGCCCCTACATGCAGAAAGCAAGGTACTTCCCAGTGGTCAGTTTACATTATCATTGGTCTCATTTCTCAGAATCATGGGGCTCTGGAAAGATCTGCCCATCAGGACCGCCTGGGCCCCAGTGAGTCCCCTGAGCTGGCAGTGCTGAGGATGGCCCTGACCACAGTGATTCTTTTTTTTCCAAGGCTGGGAATTGACCCCATGGCTTGTGCCTGCTCTACCACTGAGCTAAGCTCCCAGCCCCACAGCAATTCTTGACACGGATGTACTAAGAATAAGACGCACTAATCAATTAAGAGCCCACTGATCCTGAAAGACAGGGAAGTCTCTCCGTGGCAGTAGAGACAGGATGAGCAGTTCCCAAAGGTGACACCAGGGTTCTTGGCGAGCAGTAGCTGAGTGGTGAAGGTGGCGGGTTAGTCTAAAACACAATTGCGTAAAAAGTGGTGGAAAACTTTGCCAAAGTGTGTTTGTCACATCCGTGTGAAATCCAGAAACCAAAGGTACAGACAAGAGCAACTGCAGACCAGGTGCTTGGAGGTGGCTCACAAGGAGGAGAGTTGTTTCCTGGTGGCTCACAGCTTCCTCCAAATGGCTCGTGTGCCAAAATACCGGAGGCTCTGGATCAGAAGAATCTTGTAGGCCTCTTCCCTAACACTGGGGTTTCAAAAAACATGACACATGGACCCCATCTGATACGCACAGCTCCTGGGGGCCCTGTCTGCTTCTTGGCCTGTCTTGTTCTCACAGTCCCCAGCCTTGTCAGCTGTGGTGACTCCGTGTGTGGCACGTGCCCTCTCTCAGCAAAGACCTTCCAGACTCAGTCTGGACGCTGCTTTTCCCAGGAAGTTGGCCATTACCCCTTACCCACCTGGATCCCTTGCTCATCTGTGGCCAGGTCACCCAACTCTGATCAATGGCATCTGTACACATGGCTGGCTAAAGGACAGGCAGGGCCATGCCTTAGACTTCTCACAGCCCCAGCACCTGACACAGCCTTGCACACAGTGGGCACTTCAGGCCAGGCCCAAAGGGGCAGGACGTGGAACTAAGGACACAAAAATAAACACTAGATCTCCAGGAGGACACCGTGGCCCTTGCCTGGCCCTGGGAAATGCTGGTGTGTGTCCAGGCAATGACACCAGGTGCTCCGGCCTCTCTCAGACTCACAGGGAAAGACTGAACACACGGGCATAAGAGGCCCAGAGAGGAGAAACAAGAATTAAATACAGGTTAATAAGCAGAGGGCTGCAGACAAACAGCATGCCTTCAGTCCCAGCAGCGCCTGAGCTCTGTCTGCAACCTCTTCATGGCTCCATCACCCCAAAAGAAGCCCACAAGACATCTAAAGCTGTAATGAGATAAAATGCTCTTTATCCAGGGCTGGGTTTGTGGCTCAGTGGTAGAGCTCTTGCCTCACATGTGTAAGGCACTGGGTTCGATCCTCAGCAACACACGAAAATAAATAAATAAAGGTATTGTGTCCATCTACAAGTTAAAAAAAAAAAAAAAGGAAAAATGCTCTTTACCCAAACTCTTAATGAGCTGAAAGAACACTACAAGGAAAAACAAGGTGAAATTATACTAACAAAATATTTTAAACCACTTGGTAACAGATACAAAGAATGGTTAAAAGGAGAGAGAAAGAAAATGGTCTTGCATAGATGCAGAAAGTTCTTCTCTAAGCAAATAACCATAAGTTTATTCCCATCCCAGCACACAAAAAAATGTTGCATTCTGTCACCACCACCATCCCCAAAATATCATGTCCTGAACAGGCAGGATTCAGTCATTTAACACCTGAGAATCTCTCGCACAGGTTCTGTCTCTCCAAGTCTGTAAACAACCTTAGGAGCCTAACATACCATTATATCAGCATCATGAACAGGAAAAAAAAAACTCCCAAAAAGACAAAATAAGTCCTGACAGTCTTCCTAAACATAATCTAATTAATTAATTTTAGAAGTTCATTTTTAAATCCATTTAGAAAATAAAATAATGTACAGAGTCCCCTTCCTCTGGGAAATTAGTCAGAATGTGACCTTCTAAAACACAGCTGCCCTCAGGCCTGTGAGAGCCGTGATGGGGACTCACGAGCCCAGTGCAGCTGTCAGCCCCAGCACCTGGTGGCTAGTGACCAGAACTGTGTTGCTTGGAAACATTTTGTTGTTGTTGTTCAAATCTGCGTCACTGACGGAAGATGACACAATCCAAGGGCTTTGATCTTCACCTAGTTGTCAGGGTTTTAGCGAGAGACCTTTTTTTTTTTTTTTGATTAGAAAAGAACAATACAATTCACAACCACATAGTTCTTTGAACTGACCAACCATACAGTTCTTAACAAAGAAAGGTACCGAATGACCTCAGAAGATGACCTCACCTGCTACGATGTTCGTGGTTTGGACTTGCACCCTCTTAGGAATGTCATTAAAGGATTGGTAGCCCTAAAAAATATTTCAAAGTTAATTGATGTACAAGGTGAGCTGAAAACCAGTTGACCGGTGTTCATTTTTCTGCTTACTATGGAGTACCTTACTATGGAGGACAGAATTAAAACAAAAGTGTAACATTCATCTTACAGCTAAAATGAGCATATTATGGTCATCAGGACTCTAAAAAAATTCCCTTTAGAGAGTGTTTTCTTCAAATTGAATAAATCAAAGATCAAGTTAATTTTTTAATATATATATGGTATCCCCTAATTTTAAAATCTCCCTATTTGCCCACAACAATTCTAGGAATTATTATGGATATATACACTATATACATACACACACACACACACACACACACACACACACCCCAGTGGAGATGTTTTCTTAGGGTGCTGTGGGTGCTGTGCAAGCGCAGGCCAGCAATGCTAATAAACACCCTATGATGCACAGGACTGTCCCCACCAGCCCAAGGACAGTGCTGAGGTTAAGAAACTGTGAGCTGAACAGTCACTGGTACAGACATAACGTGAAGTTCTGAAAACAACTGTACTTTACAGTGCAATGATCCAATAAGAGATCTAATCTCACAGGAGGAAGGGGAAGAGGTCCCCAAACGCAGCCTAAAGAGAATACAAATGGCAGTGAGGCTAAAACAAGGACAGCCACACCAAGCTGGGTGGCTCTGGGCTAACCCAGGAGAGGGCCACGGTATTTCTAAAGAACTTCTCAACATTGGGCCTTCCCTGGAGGGGTTCAGTTTGTGTTTAGCTGCTTGCTGGAGCCGTCAGCCATCTGCCAGGGGTCACTGCCATGCTTCTGAGGTTCATAAGATTTAGGGGCTACTCAATTCCCAGTTCAGTCTAGCTTTGTTGGGTGCCAAAAGAAGAAGGGCCACAACCTCTGTTCCCTCAAAGTCAGCTAAGCTCCTGGCTTGTGTGTGTCTGCTCTCTTCACACACATCCACAGGTGGACTTGTAGATGTCACCATCACGGTATCCTGGCTCAATTCCCACTGTATAACAAGCCAAGTGACTCCAGGATGCAAAGATCAATGATGTCAAATGACTTAAGGGGACACTCGCCTTGGAGATAAGTATAGACTGTATTAATCGCTTCTTGAGGTTTCTCTATAGCCATGCTTAAAGACACAGCATCGTGAACAAGCTTCTCTCCCCTTTCCTATAGGTCCAGGGCACGCTACTGAATCCCAATCCATGAAGAATCTTTATTGCATATTCAGTATCCACTGGTTGAATAAATCACAGTTGTTGAGCCACCACACAAATCATGGTATCCCAGGCCAACGCTGCCCTTGCCTTTGTGCGGTTCTCAGTCTGGTGGGGGAACAGAGTCATTAAAGGTAGTTATGGGTAATTATAGCTAGGAGGACTTTAAAGAATATTTTATGTGCTATAAAAATGTATTTTTAAAGTGTTGACCTAGTCAAGATGCCAGGAAAATTCTTGCTAAGAGGGTGACACACGGGGATGTAGTTCTGAGGCAGACTATGAATTTAGCATGCACGAGGCCCTGTGTTCCATCCCCAGTACCAAAATAAACAAACAACTGAACAGGTGGTATAAAAAGCTTTAGAAACCAAGTAGCCAGACAAAGGACGGGGAAGAAGAAGAGAGAGCCAGGTAGAGGGCAAGCAGGTGTGAAACGGGGAGGAACAGAGAACCAGTGTGGCCAACTCCTGGGCAGACGGCAGCCTTCATATCAGGATTAATATGGGCCCTGCACCCGTTGGATACTGAGCCCAGGAAAGCAGAGCCAGGTTGATCTCCAATGGCCTTGGAAGGGTGCTTCGCATATAACAGACGCTCAACTAAAACTTCTTGAATTGGAATAAAACAAAATAGGTCTCCCTCTTCTTGTCAGTCACTCTCCAGAATGTCATTTTTTTTTCTGTTTCCTAACATCTTACATTTCAGTTTATTCTTTAAAGTGATCCAGAAACAAATTGATCTATTTTTTCCCAAAAAAAAAAACAAAACAACAAAAAAAAAACATACCTTTTGGACCATGGCATCCAAATCATTTCTGAGAACATTATTAATATTTTGAAGTTCTGTGTCCATAGATGGGAGCTGAAAATTCACACAACAAAATATAAGGCAAGGTGGTTACTCCCAAATTAACCCACAAAAAAATGGAATTAACTTGTATCCAAGCTCCAAAGCACTGATATTGTAGGGAACCACTCCACTTTTCTCTCCCCCCCACCCCTCAATAACCCCAATCCATGTGGGGACTGAATCCAGTGGTGTTCTACCACTGAGCTAATCCCCAGCCCTTTTAATGTTTTATTTCGAAACAGGGTCTCGCTAAAGTTGCTGAGGCTGGCCTTGAATTTCCAATCCTCTGCCTCAGCACCACCCCCTCCCCGAAGTAGCTAGGATTACAGGCAAGCATCACCCACCCAACCTTGCTTTCTTTGGAAAGTTTGGGAAAACTCATTTTACTCTGCACAGCATGGATAAGCACTTTTTTTTTTAGATGTTTGGAGGACTCCTGATGCAGTCAACTAAAACTGAGGCAAAGCAATGCAAGACAGAATATATGTGACCTTCTAGTGAATACAGCAGTGAACAATATTGTAAAAATCACTTTTAAAAGTAATACAGGGGGCTGGGGATATAGCCCAGTTGGTAGAGTGATTGCCTTGCATGCACAAGGCCCTGGGTTCAATCTCCAGCACCACCAAAAACAAACAAAAAATAATACAGGGGCTGGGGTGCAGCTCAGTAGTAAAGAGCCCGATTAACATGCAAGGCTCTGGGTTTGATCCCTGGAACCAAAAAATCAAATAAATAATATTAAAGGAATACAGTGAGCGGGGACATTATTGAGAAGCCTGGAACAAGTTTTTCAGGCCCAGCACTGCAGGTGCCTCGGAAATCTCTGGTTCTTACCAACACTTGGCCAAGTGTCACATGTCTCTTGACATTATGTGCCAAGGAGGACCCAGCATCACTCTACAATGAGTCCTTGGCAAATGCAGGTAACTTAAATCCAATACAAGAGATCACCAGACCAACCTGAACAGATGGCCGCTCCACCACGTAGGTGGCCTGCTCAAAAATGTCAGTGAGGGCTGGGGCTGGGGCTCGGCGGTAGAGCGCTCATCTCACATGTGTGAGGCCCTGGGTTTGATCTTTAGCATCACATAAAGATAGATAAAATAGAGGTTTTGTGTCCACTTACAACTAGAAAAATATTTAAAAAGAAAAAAAAAAAGTCAGTGTCACAAAAGAGAGAGCCTGAGAGACTGTTCCAGAAGAAAGAGGCATGACACTGAGAGCGACATGTGGCCCTGGCCAGGACACTTGGCTGCAAAGTGAAAAGATAGCTGTGAAGGGAATTTTCAGAAAAACAGACACCATTTGAATAGGAACCGTGGTGATGGTGGTAGTGCTTATTGAAATATAAAACTAATACGTTAAATGCCAGGGAAACGCATGCCCATTTTTTTCTACATTCCAGAACTTTATATATTCAAGTTGCCTGAAGTTCTTTTGGGAGGGAATCTACTCTTTGGGAAAATGGATGAATTGCCTTCTATTTGGGGGTTAATACATGAGGTATATGGTTTTAAATATATATTTTAAATTTCTACAGGAAAGTGTTCTGCTCCCCTTATTATTTTTTTCAAGTTGAATGTATTTCACCAAATGAAGGGAGCTCCATTGCATTCCTCTGCTCCTGCTGTAGCCACTCCCCTGCGGTGATGAGATGCCACTGTGCCCCTGACAGGTATACCGGTGCTTAGCCATGCCCACTCACCGGAGCTCGGGGCCCTGATGTGGCAGGCTCCAGCGGCTCACCTTGCTCAATTCGGGGTTGCCCTCCAGCTGGCTCAGAGACGACTCAATGTTCTTGCAGATGTCACTCACTTGTGGAAGAAGGCACTCAGGGCCTTGCAGAGAATTCTGCATGTTTTGTTTCACGGTAGACAGGCTGTTGCTGAGCTGTTGGCTTCCATCCCTCAGGCTCTTAAAATTCTGGTTCATGTTCTCCAGGGCCACCTTGGTTTCTTTAATTGCTGCGGGAACACAGCCCATTTCAGAGCAGAGACACCAGGGCCCTTCCATCTATAAGACTGACCTAAAGGAACTTGTGACGAACTTGTAAATGGCCTTAGACCACTGCAAGGGGCAGTCTGAGAGGAAGCACAGGGGCACTGCTGGGCTGCTCTGCCAGCTCCTCTGACCAGCTCAGCTCTATGGTATGGGGGTCTCTTTCAACCAAGAAGGTGGGGCCAAGGACCAACACAGGACTGTGATGGGGACACCTCAGTGCCCCATTACTTGGCCAACAACAGCATTACTGCCCAGCCTTGAAGAGGCCAGTCCAAACAAATCCATCCCAAGTGGTTTGAATCCATATAAAAACAGATTACACTTATATTTTAGTTATAAGTATTCAAAGAGCTGGAATAACCTACAGATAGTTGAGAGGAGAGTTTTAGATTCAGGCAGATTTAGGTATAGATCCGAGCTTTGTTACTACCTGCGTGACCCGAAGTAGATTCTGGAACCCCTTAAAATCAATTTATTCTTATTAAAATACTGAAACTATCACCATGTTGACCATGGGAACCTGTGGGGAAGACTAATCAGACCCACACTCCTCAACAGCAGTGAGTCTGTCTACATGGCTTTGGGAGTCCCACAGCCTAGGACACAGACTTATACCAGCAAGTCCCAAATGATGATGGCTTTCCTGATTCCTCTGGAGGGTGGAATCCCCTACCAGAGACTATGGATGTGAATTACAACTGTTTTTTACAGTGGCTCAAAGCTACAGCGGTAATAGTCATGACATTTAAACTGGAGGTCACTCTTCTAAACAGGGAAGTCTTTGTGGTCAGGCCTTTGCTCTGTGGCTTGCAAAACAGATAGCAGAGCATCAGGCTGCAGTGCAGTGTTGCAAGGGAAAATGTGAAAGCCCTTAAAAACTGCTTGCAGTACCTTCCTGCAACCACATAAAACTCGACATAGACACACACACACACACACACACACACACACACACACACACACACACAATGGTACCATGGAATCTCTCCAAAAGTAGCACAAGTTCTACTTCTATCTTGTATGGCATCTTTGGCAAGTTCTTTCATCTCTTGGTACCTTAGTTTCCTCATCTGTAAATGAGGGAGCTGTTTGGGCTGTCTCTTGTGATTCTAGACTGTGTCCTGACAGGTTTGTGAGGCTGAGCCCTTGGATAGGTTAGTTAAAACCCATGTTAACTGGGTCTCATTTGGAGGAACTTTGAGGATTTATCCAGAGACCTGGAGAGGCTTCCAGAATTAGGTAGCATGATCACTGGTCTCAAATTTTATCACTTCACCTGACTGAAAAAATAATTCTAAAGTCTGCTTTCATCTTTGCTCTGGATTCCAGGGTGATCGTATTTTAACAGGATTGGAGGCTACAGTAGTGATGAGACCATAAAAGAGCACTCCGGGTATCAGTTTTTCATTCCTCCCACCTACCTGGTAGCATTATCAACAAAGCATGAAGCCTGGTACCCAGCTCGTGGTAGAGGCTCAGTGAATATGTAGCACAACAAATGAGAAACAAAGAACCCACACTGGAGACATACACCCGAATGCACAAAAGCGTGCTGAGACACTTCATGCTGCACACCTCAAGCTTCAAGGTTCTGAGGTTTACCTCTCAAGGCCCTTTCCATTTTGACTTTAAGATAAATTAGTGCAAGAAACAAATAACAACAACAAAGATGGACAGATGATAAAACAAACTGATGGCCCAGGAAATATGTGTGTGTGGTCATTGTCCATAGACATTCTGGGATGTGGGTAATATCCCACATCCCAGAATGTCTATGGAAGGACTCAGAGGTAATAAATTTATATTTTCCAAAAGGACTCAGAGGTAATAAATTTATATTTTCCAAAAGCTTCAAAGCATTTTTATGCCCATAAAACATTTCCAGGGCTATAACTCTGGGAGTCATTCCAGGCCTACTGAGATCCCATGCATTATGTATCTGAAGTAACTGGGGAAGATATTTCAGATTCTTAATTTTAGTTAATAAACATTTCACCAGTCCAGAGCTCTTTTCCTCTTGACCTGCAGCCTAAACATGATGTACTCAAAACAACTGCATGATTCTTTTCTCTCCAAAGTCCACAAAACACATA
Source organism: Ictidomys tridecemlineatus (assembly GCF_052094955.1). NCBI lineage: Eukaryota > Metazoa > Chordata > Mammalia > Rodentia > Sciuridae > Ictidomys > Ictidomys tridecemlineatus. The sequence continues at coordinate 10,808,071 of NC_135485.1, forward strand.
AGGCTACAAAGCATTTTTAGCAAAAACTCAGCTAGAGTAGTTTAGTAAGCAAGTCTTAAGAAGTTCTGGCACAACAGAGGCTAAATGAACATTGACTTATTTAGGTTGGCTTGAAAAAGAGCAGAATTTTAATAATACAGGGAACACTGAAGGGAAAAATAAAATCTGTTTTAATCACCTTTCATCTAGAAAGCACTGTGATTTGAAATGCTAAAAATCATTGGAGCTGGGCTGGGGTTGCAGCTCAGTGGTAGAGTGCTCGCCTAGCCCATGTGAGACACTGGGTTCTATCCTCAGCACCACATATAAATAAACTAGAGGTATTGTGTCCACTTACAACTAAAAAAATATATTAAAAGAATCATTGGAACTTTGAGCAAAAAGTCAAGGGACACATCAAGCAGGCTCCATGTCCATATACTTCCATGCAGCCTTAGCCACTGTGGAATTTTGGCTGGAGGAGATCTTGGAAGACCTAAGACACTGACACCTAATGCACTAACAACAGAGGCCTGGGGTGCAGAGATAAATAGCATCGTCCCACGGCCATACCAGCTTGAGCTCCATACTCCCAACTCCTTTTCCAGAGGTTCCCCATGTGTCCTTCCCGAAGGTGGCATAGCAGGACCCTATATCTGAGCACTCCCCAGGATTGTGAACCCTATCTAGGGTGGTCAGGGTACCAGAGGCTTTTGTCAGATGGGGTGCGAATCCCAACTCCACCCCTTCCAAGCTACCCAACTGCTAGAGACTGGAGTGTCCCCCAGTTGATATGTCAAAGTCCTGACCCTCCTGTGTTTGGAAACAGGGTCTCCAGGGAGGTAGTTAAGATGAAACAAGGTCAGAAGGGTGGGCCCTGATAGGGCAGGACTGATGTCGTTCTAAGAGAAAGGGACACTTAAAGATGGGTGTCTAAGACTGGAAGTGAGGCTGGAATGACAGGAGAGGGCCAGGGAGGGAAGAAGGAAGGAAGGAAGGAAGAAGGAAGGAAAGGAGGGGGAAGTGGATGGGAAGGCGTAAGTCTTTGAGGTCCCATTCCTTCCTGGGCCTCTATTTCCTGGCCAGGAAAGGGAATGGTTGTGATGGAGAGGTTGGTGACATCTGGAGGCGGCTGAGGCACCCACCTCAGAGGACTCCCGGCCTATTCTGCCAGCCTTCCTAGTCCCAGAGAGTCTGCTGAGCGGCTGGACTATCAGGAATGCCAAAGGGAACAGGCATAATTGTCTTCCATAAGATCCCTTCCTGATGGCCTGTTTTCTCGGGAATTGGCCAAACGTTTGACAGAGTCTTCCCCATCAAACACCCAGCAGACATTTTTTTTTCCAATATTCAGAAGGACCTGAGGATTTTTTCCATGGTAGTTGAACATGTTTATTAAAATCTGTTCACTTACATACTGACTCTCGTGGGTTTTAAGAGACATAAGTATATTCCTTGTTTTCAAAAGCTGTCCTTTCATGGTAGGGGGAGTAATCAATAGAATGCAAAAGACCCAAAAGTCTATAGGCTACTCATCTTCTATAATAGGAGTTGATGAACTTTTTCAATAAAAGTCCAGATGGTAAAAATTCTAGCCTTTGTGGCCCTTAAGGTCTCAGTTACAACCACTCAATTCTGCCATCACAGACCAGAAGCAGCCACGAAATGTGCATGACTGTGTTGCAATAAAACTTTATTTACAAAACCAAGTGGTGGTCCCCTATCAAATTCTGCCAGTATTATTTCAAATGACTTTTCTTCAGTCCAATATCTTTGGTGCCAGCTTTAAAAAAATAAAATAAAACACTAACTACGATTATATGGTGTGTTTCTGCCAGGCCTGTTTGTGTGGCCATAGATCGCCGCTCTCACTCTGGCCAATTCTCAGGGAAACTCAGGAAAGAGTTAGTGACCCAGGGACTCCCACGGGTGTCTTTCCAGTCACCTTTGCCACTGTGCTTACCTTTCGCCATGACCTGGATCTCATCAAGGACAGGGATCACCTTAGGCTTTAGTCTCTCGAGAATTCCACCTCCCAGCAACGAATGAATATCTGGGATTGAAGAAGCAGAAGGGACAGTGAGGGCAGCTGCCCTGAAGGACAGGCTCCACCTCTACTGATGAAAAGTCCCATTTTCCATTCTAGACCCTGTTCAGGTATTGACCCTGGTGTGCAGATTTCATCACATCGTTTGAAGTTCCCATATGGACGTCCCCAGGTGAAAACTTAAGACACCACCGACTGACAATCTGTGCTAGGAACACAGAATTTAGCTGCTGCTGCTGCTCCTCCTCCTCCTCCTCCTCCTCCTCCACTTCTTTCCTTTTTAATTAAATGTTCTCAGTTTTATCTTTGAAGTTCATTGCTATTTGTACATTCTAAGGTAAGGTAAGGAAAGAGAGTTGAGCACCTTGAGCTGTATGTAACCACCTCTGTCCCATCTCTTCAGCCAGGCCGGATGCTCACATCGCGGTGGCCCTGTTGGCATTGTGGGCTGGGGAACGCGGGTGGGGCCTGTTCTGTGCACGGTCGGGTGTTGCCGCTTCCTCTACCAACAGTGCAGGACCTCCACTGCCTCCACCTGGCCTCTCTGTGCCAACCACAGATGTCTCCAGAGGGCAACCCCTGTCACTCCTTGGTTGAGAACCGCTAAGCCACACTGTGAGCCTCAGCACAGTCCCCATCTACTTCTGAGGGCCACTTTAACAGGGCACCTGGAGGGATGCACATCCTCCCCCACGTGGGGGGATGAAGAACAAGTGCCAGTGACCTCAAGATGCCGAGTGCCCTGCAACGGATGCCAAATAAGAGAGCCAAAGGCCCCACTGCCTGCCAGCCAGAGGCTTTCCACAGATGGCAAACTGTCGGCGACTCAAGGGGATTTGTATCCTACTTTCTCCTACCTCCCGCTATTTGGTTTCTTAGTCCATGTTGTGTGGGTGGCAGCTACAGCCTCTCTTGAGCCCAAACAAGTAAATAATCACCAGCACAAGCTGATTGTACTCACTGTCCAGATCTAAGAAGGCCTTCTCTTTGGTGGTGTTGAACTGGTCCACGATATAGTCAATTTGCTAGGGAAAGAAAAATTACGTGAAACCTGACCTTCTAAAGCCCAAAGCCACAATAAAAAGACATATGTCATTCAAAAATCAACCCGAATCAGAGAAGCTTTAGGAAGAGATTGTCAACAAGTTCTGGAGATATTTTCATTTTCTGACAAACTTCTTAAAAACACTCTCCAGCTTATTAGCCTAAAACTGATTGATTCACTGAGTTTACTTGTTCACTGTGAATGTATTATTTGTGCTGGTTTATTAGGTCCCATGATCCTGAGGACTGGCTGTTGGATCTTGCTGTCAGTTCTGGCATGGAAGGGGACGGGTGGGCCCCTCACTCTTTCCACATGGCCTCGTATCTTCTGAGTGACCAGCTTGGTGATCCAAGGGTCACCAGCAACGAGAGGGAAAGAGTAGACACTGAGTGGCCTCTGGAAGCTGAAGCTCAAAACTGGCCTGAGGTCATGTCCGCTGTATTCCCCGGGTCATAAGCACACCACAGGGACAGCCCAGACTCCAGGGGTTGGGAGACAGATCCACTGTGTGACCGGAGGAACTGCCAAGAACTTGTGCCCTTTGTGTTCTGCCACACTAGACCCATTTTATTTAGTGACAATTACCAACTGGTCTTCAAAGGGGCTGCTCGCCGCCTGTCTATAGTGGCTAAGGAGACCCAGTCCCCACTTCATTGGCACCACGGGGGGATTGGGGGGGGTTTACCAGTTTTCAACAGAGATTGCCAATCTGCTCAATGAAAATGTGCGTCATCGTCTCAGTTTTCATTCCTCCAATTACTAAGGAAGATCAAACATCTTATTCTATGCGGAGCCAGTTGTGTTTCTTTAATCCACTGCACATTCACATTCTCTGCCCAATTTTTTTTTTTTTTTTTTTTTAGATTTCATACAGCTCATCGTTACTCAAAATCAGATAAGTTTCCCTGAAAGTCCCAACAATTTACTGTCCATTTAAGATAAGATGATGAGAGCCATCCCAAACTTTAGTAGCCTGCACTGCTGCCCAACTTTGCCAGCTGTTTAGGAAAAAAGGTTTTTTCCTTGGACTCTTTACAATGTCAGGTAAAAGAATGCTGTGAATTTTACTCACAGGGTCTGACAAATAAAACATTTGCATCTGTATACAGGCTATAAAACTAAAGATAAAGTCAATTTCTCAATATTTTAAAATGCCTGCATTTGTTTCTCTTTCATTTCCAGCCACTTTTTAAGAAACTAGCACATACTTATATTTTAAGATAGAATACACTGTGAGGGGGCCCCCTGGGGGCCTGGTGGGCTCTTCCAGTGGCTCTGTGGGTGGGCTCCTCCTCCTGATGTGGGTACCCACAGCACCACAGATGCAGGAGGGCTCCTGCCCAGGCGCTTTTCCAAACAACGTTCCAAATAACAATACATCAGCATGCTCTTGGGACACAGAAAAGAGGGTCCTTGACCCCACTCAACTCCCTTTCTACAGAAACAATGCGTGAATGTGTGAGAGTGCATGTGAGAGAAAGACAGTGTGTGTGCCCTCCCCAAGGAAGGGACACACCTGCATAGATGTTAACAAGTGGGTGTTTATACAGCAAAAGCCTTTCGTCATCAGAATAACCACGGAAATTATCAGGAGTTAACCATACTGCCAAGAAGAAAGGATGAGGACATCCAAGACCTTTCTTTCTTAAAAATAATCATGAGAACTTTTAAACTTTTAAATTGTAAGCAATTCTATAATTTCGTTACATTAAAATACCATTTCTGAAATTATGCTTTTGGACTCTTTTGAAAAATACTTGCTGCACCTTGATTTCTTCATCTCCACGTGAAAAGAAACAGCAGCCCCGTGCCCCATCACTATGTCACTATGAACCCCAGTCCTGTGTAGAATTCTAATGCAATAATAGAAACCCATTTTTAAAAAGGCAACTCCCATCTACACAGACCCTCCAGGGTCCTGGAAGGTGCAGTGAGGTCCCAATTACACCCAGGAACTCCGAGAAGCCCAGAATACAAAGCGCGCGCGACGTGTAGCTTGTGGCTGTACCTGTGGCGCTTCATTCACGAGGGTTCGCAGGTCTTTCAAGTTGCTGTCTATCAGCTTCTGAGACTTTCTGATGCGGTGTCTCACGTGGTGGTTGGCCGCGAAGCCGTAGATGATTCCAATGCTGCAGGAAAAGGGAAAAAGCGAGAGTCGTGACTCCCTGGTCCCCTGCAGCAGGGCCCGTTTCCTCCCCTGCCCTCACCTGCTCCAGCCTTCCCACTGAGACCCCATGGCGGATCCACCACCAAAGGAGGCCACACATGACTCAGAACCCCCCCAAAAAAGAGAGACCAATCTCCATTTAATATAAAGTACTCCATTCAAGATGACTCCCAGAAATGGAGAGTGTCCCTCCAAGTTGTGAAGAAAGCAGGAAATCTACAAGGCAGTGTGCACGGTCGGTCCCAGTCCTTCCCTGCCCACAGATTCGCTGCCGCCTCAGGCCCCCAAGAAGCCTCTAGGGAAGGATCAAGATGACAAGCGTGACTTGGCCTTCTAGCGTGTAAAGTTTCTCTCATTTTTCTTTTAGTCTCTGTCTTGTCCAAGTTGAGGGGAAATGCTACTTTAGCATTGAAATGCTCCATCAGAAGTCGACACAGAGGCCCTCCTGTGCTATCTCATTTCCATCAAGGAGAAAAACAAGCAGCTCCATGATGCCAGGAGGTCAGCGGCTTCACGCTGGCCAGCAGCTCAGGGCAGCCTTCTGTCCGTGGTATTGCCATCTCGGGAATTCACGGGGAAGGAAGATGACAATTTTCTCCACATAAAATACACTTCATAAAAAGCTTCAAAAATGCTATCTGGGACTGATCTATCAGGTGCCTTATGAATATGTAACAATGGATCCCTCTATTTTGTATAATTACAAGGCACCAATAAAAATTTGGGAAAATACTATATGAAAAGGCATCTGGCACGAAAGACTGCGCAAAATGCACTTTTTGAAGCCATCTAAAATGCCCTTACTTAATCATTGTAAACATCCTTCATGTTGACGAGTTACTAACAATCTTTTGATTTAAACTAATTTGACAAATGGCTTCTGCCTGCAGCATTAGAGTGTTAAATTTGAAAGTACGAATAGCTGAGGCCCTGTTGAACTTGTCCACTGGATGGCAGCGTGGAACCACATTAGCTAGGCACAGCACAGGTGTCACCGGGCCTCAATAAAATGGTTACTTCTTGAGCTTTAGGAGTCTGGTTAAGGAAGTCAGGTCCTAAGCTGACCTGGTGAAGATTTGGGCCTATTTTTCTCCTATTAGTTTCAGAGTCTCTGTTCTAGTGCCTAAGTCTTTGATCCACTTTGAGTTGATTTTTGTGCAGGGTGAAAGAGGTTTAATTTCATTTTGGTACATATGGATTTCCAGTTGACTTCCTTACCAAGATTCCTAAAGCACGAGAAGTAAAATCAAGAATCAGTAAATGGGATGGATTTGAATTAAGTAGCTTCTTCTCAGCAAAGGAAACAATTAATAACATGAGGAAAGAGCCTACAGATTGGGAGAAAATCTTTACCTCATGCACCTCCAATAAAACATTGATCTCTAGGATATATAAAGAACTCAAAAAACTTAACACACACAAAAAAAATAACCCAATCAATAAATGGGCTAAGGAGCTGGACACTTCACAGAAATAGAAGAAATATATGAAAAATATATGAAAACGTGTTCAACATCTCTAGCAATTAGAGAAATGCAAATCAAAAATACTCTAAGATTTCATCTCACTCTGTCAGAATGGCAATCATCAAGAATACAGACAACAATAAATGTTGACAAGGATGTGGGGAAAAAGGTACACTCATACATTGCTAGTGGGACTGCAAATAGGTGCAACCACTTTGGAAAGCAGTATGGAGATTCCTCAGAAAATTGGGAATGGAACCACCATTTGACCCAGCTATGCCACTCCTCGGTTTATATCCAAAGGACCTAAAATCAGCATACTATAGTGTCACAGCCACATCAATGTTTATAGCAGCTCAATTCACATTAGCTAAACTATGGAACCAAACTAGGTGTCCCTCAATAGATGAATGGATAAAGAAAATGTGGTATATATTCTCCGTGGAATATTACTCAGCTTTACTGAAGAGTGAAATTATGGCATTTGCCAGTAAATGGTGGGAGTTGGAGAATATCATGCTAAGTGAAATAAGCCAATCCCACAAAACCAAAGGCCAAGTGCCTTCTTTAGTATGCAGATGCTAATTCACAATAAGGTGGGGTACGCTAGAGAAGAATAGTGTTACCTTAGATTAGGTAGAGGGAAGTGATGGGAGGGGAGGGGAGGGGATGTGGGGATAGGAAAGATAGTAGAACAAAACAGGCATTATTATTGTATGCATATATGTGACTGCATGACCAATATGATTCTGCAACACATACACTCAGAAAAATGAGAAATTATATCCCATCTATGTATGATATACCAAAGTGCATAAATGCATTCTACTATCATGTGCAAGTAATTAAAACAGATAAAAAATTTAAAAAATGGTTACAACGGAAGGTGTGGATATATCTTTAAACATGTTCTGCATGTATTAGGAAAACTTTGGGCAGAGGGGAATGCAGAAAATCAATGCACTGCCTCTTTAAAATATGCAATTTTGTGGACTTTACATATATTTATAGGCAAGGTCACCAAGGGTCCTAGTTTTTGCACTGAAAAAAGTCCATGTCCCCAGATAACTTCTGAGTCCTGGGTAAATGAGGACTTAGAGCATCAGTGGCTCCCTGCTGGTCTCCCTCAGAACCCACTCCCCATGGCAGTATTGCACCTGCTCCAATCTCTAAGTGACGAACCCTGAGTGAGGTTTCTTTGAGGTAACAAGCTGCAGCAGAAGGAGTGCAGGAGCAGAACAAGATGTGTGTCCTGGTCCCTCTACTGCCACCAAGTATGAGAAAGCCACTTTTCTTCTATGTGTCTCAGTGAGTACTTCACAGCTGAAAGGATGCGTTCAGACCCTGTCTAGCTCAAACTGGAAACCACTCAAGTGGCAAGGGAGACGGCTTCTGGCTGCCTCCACCTTCTCCAAGATCGCTTTTAAGTTGGGGATCTTTCTGATGGTGACCTTAAAAGATGAATGTCAACAAAACTCTGTGCCGTTTGGAATGACTGCCGAACAATCCACTATTGTCCACCCTACATCTGCACTGGTACTGACGAGGCAGAAGCTAGACTGTGGCAATCACAGTCACAAGATGATGCCCTCGTGCCAAATAAGGCCAAATGACCAAAAATGGGATTTCAGAGTTGTGTGCAGAGGAAAAACACAAAACCAAATGCTGAGTTATAGCAATGAGACTGGAAAGCTTCGTTTACCATGCCAAGTTCAAACGGTTTATGCCAGATGAGTCGGAATCATCCCCGAATATACCTGATATTCACAGTGGGGACCCTTGCTTTCTCCAGCATGTTCAGATTACCCTGGCTATCCCAGACCCGTTTGGTCATGCAGGGAGTCAAAGCGAACTTGCAAGTCCACTTCCACTTGACCCTTGCTGACCTTGCCACCCCTCCTCAACAAGAAGAGAACCTCCTTGCCTTAAACTCTAAGGGGGGGTTCTCCCTTCGATTCTGGGGCGGGTATTTCTCACTGCTTCCTCTGTCTTCATTTCTACCTCTTTAATTTCCCTAAAAGGAGCTGGAAACTGCTTCTCTCTCAGTTGTGCACAGTGCAGTCTTGCTAAAGGCGTGTTTAAGGACTGGATTTTGGTTTCAATGAGAAGATTAACCACGTTTGGAGAGTCCAATGCACAAACATCATTCCTTTACTGAATACATGTCTTTGCTCACAAAAGCATCAGTAAGAAAAATGAGCTGCTATATATTTCAATACAACTCTACATTTCAATGCTACATATTAATGAAGACCCTCATTTTTGGTAACCAGTAATGGATCCAACTGAAATAAACACATTGATAATCTTTTTCTTAAAAAAAAAAAAAACAGTAATCAACAGAAGTCTGCAACAGAATTCAGCAACTTGCAAAGCTGATTCTCAGGTCCCCACATGGTGTAAAGATTATATTTTTAAGGATGACAAGTCCAGTAGCCTGCAAGGGGAAGACTGAAGCAAGAGGAACACGTGGGTCCAGGGGCTATGGAGCCAGGAGAACAAAGGTGGGGTGGGATAGTTGCACTATAGTTCTCACATGTGCCACCATAGTGGAGGGTGTCACCAAGAGCCATCATGATGGCAGATCAGTGTGACCAGACCTTTCCATTGTCCACAAACATCTGCAAAGGTAGATTCTTAGGTAAATCTCCGTTTTTTAAGTATTAACAACTAATCTTAAAAAACATTAAGTACTGTGCAGACCCACTGAGGATCTTCATTTGCAGTTTCTAACTTAAACCTTTATATGCAAACAAAATAGAAAATAAAGAAGTGATGTTCTTTTGGGGGGTGGTTTAGATACTCACTACTGTTAATACATTTTTTTTAAAAAAGTCACACATGTAATATCTTTGTATTTTTAGCAACCACTGGTCAGTTATTAGGAGATGAGGATAATGAGAGCAATATACCTAGCACCAAAAGAGAATAAAACGTCAGTGAATATCTGTTCTCTGGCACTTGACATAAACGTCTTTAAGTCATCAAAAGCATGTGCATCTGTGAAGTACAACAAAATATCTCAAAAATTTTAGCAGAAGGTAGGAATTTTTATTTTCTTGGCATATTAGCATTATATTTTCTATATTGTGTTATGAAAAAACAATTTACTTACATATACACTTAGCTTAAAATACTTACAAATACTTAAAGCATTAAAATTTGTAGCAATTTTTTCCTTAACCATTTCTACTGACTTAATGGAATCAGCCAATGAAAGTCAAGTACATGTGTTTAGTCTGTGACTGACCTCTTATTTTTTTAACATAATTGTTAAATAATCAGACCTCGACTTCTCATTATGAAAGTCTTATGATTTTCAGGAATGCTATAGTTTAGTTTGTTGTTGTTTTTCTGGAATCTTGTGACCTCCACGGCAGGAATTGACAGCCAGCTTCCTGAGGATGACTGGGATTCAATTTACCAGGGTCATCGCTGGCAAAGCTCAACTATCAGACTCAGCAATTTGGAAATACATGGAAGAAAATGGCTGGCTGTTCCTTCTTTTTTCTTTTATAGTCTTCTTGAAATTTTGAAAAAAAATGCAATGATGAAAAGTTCAAAAGAAAGGAGGAGCAGACACTGGGCTCTCCCAGGAGTTGGACACATTTGCTGACCCGTCCACATGACTGGTGGAAGTTCACCCTCCAGCTAACGGTCGGGCAGACCACAGAAGATCCACAGACTCTCATGCTCCAACTGCTTGGGGAAGGCTCGAGCAAACAGTGGGCCAGGATGTGCTCCACACTTACTGGGGAACCTTTGTTCCCCAACAAAGGTTTTCTTAAACCCATGGCTTTCTCAAAAAAAAATAATAATAATAAATAAAATAAAAATTTTTGAAATAAAAAGGGATGAATGAAAAAAAATTAAGAGTAGTCAAAGCTACTTACAATTTGAAAACTACTTACAATTAATTGTCAGATTTCGAATCACTCAATGGAATTGAGCCCAATGAAAGGCAACTGGACTGCTCTGGGTTTGTGAGAGGATTTTAAAACATTGTACCAAAGATTAGCAGGCAGTTTGTGCTGTGTAAGCCAGAGACCCAACAGTAAGAAAAAAATCCACTAACACGTTTCATTCTCTGCTTTCTAATTTAGTTGACGTCTGTCCCCTCTTATTTTTGGTGATGTGCCTTCTTCTCCCTTTCATCTAATCAAAACAAAGAGATCTTCACTTTCCCCCAGTCTTTAATCTTCTTGGTTAGCTTTGATTACTTGCAAACATTATTTAGCTATCATGTGACTCACGATGTTTAAGACACTTGCTAGCGAGTAGAGGTTTCTCAAGGAAGACATCAAAATAGCAACAGTAAATTGAAAAGTTCAAGGCAAAGTTTAAACTTCTTGTCTCAATGTAAAGTAAATACAAAGGAAAAATACACTATTCTCACTGAGACCTACATATAGTTTATACATATATATATGTGTGTGTGTGTATATATATATATTATATATATAAATTCAATGTACTAAATGTACTATATGAAGTCAAATTAGTTTTAAATTTGTTACCACCTCAAACAGTTGATCAACTTTGGTTTAATTATGTTAAAATCTAAAATTATAATTTTTCGAATTTAGTTTTCACCTGGGTGGAGAAAATTTTTTAACTGTATGTATAGAAGGCAATAGAAGCATGGAATGTGTTTTTAAAAAAGATTCTCCCAACTTAAAAGAAAACAGTTATCTAAATTTGTTTGATTAGTCTAAATCTTAAGAATAAAAAAAATAGTTGTAACATTCATTTTATGTAAAATGGAAGCCAACTTTATATTTAGCTTTGTAGCTTGATTGTTTATATATTTTGGTATTTTAAATATAATGTAAATAATCAGTTCAGCATGAACTAGCAATTATATGAAATGCAAATAGAAGTCCAATTTAAAAAGAATTAAGTACATACCACATGCTTCATTAAAAAAATGAAAGCCCATTATTACTTACATTATGTATTTACATATGTAAACATTTATTCAGGTAAATATAAAATAAAGTATAATACATACAATAAAAAATTTTCCTGAAATTATGACATGAAAACTATCAACCTGTTAAATAAGTAATGACTCTAACAAGAAACTCTAAAGGCAGCCTTTTCAAAGGACACTGAGACCTGAGCCTCATCTTAATGTCTAGGGTGAGTAAGTGGACAAGGAAAAACATGGCTGCCCAGTCTTTGGACAAACGACCAGGTAGGACTTCCCCTTCTGGAAAATGCACAGGGCCCCTGATGAATTTAACAGTCTTTGGGCTGTAAGTGACATTCTTCTAGCACTAACTTCTGCAGGGGGATGATTCTGTGCATTCCTAAGAATACTTCAAAGGCCAAGCAGAGAGAGAAAGAGACATCTGGAAATGCCATCAACCAGATTCTAATCTGCCTTCCAGAATCCAGTGTGAAGAAACCAATTTGAATTACTTTAAGAGGGAGACAGAAAAAGACACAGACAGACAGAGAGGCCAAGACAAAAAAGACAGAAAAGGGAGATAAAGACAAGAGACAGGCACAGAAGATAAATGCCCAAAGACCTGTCAGAGCGCAAGCTCCTAGAGACACACAAAGACTCCCTGTTAGCTAACAGCACGTGAAGTAGCTAACACATTCACTTGGATCCTTTTAAACACATGTATGGTAAAAGTCTATCATTCCACCTTTTTCAGCAAAATTATGTCTTTGCTAGTTAAATAATAATTGCCCTGGAACAAGTGGTAACACACTGGTTTTTGCTGGAATTTTCCGTTGCTCAAGTTTAATTGGCTCAATAGGTAGTACCTGAGCCTGGTACAACAATTCAGAAAAGTCAGGCAGCCCAGCTGCAGCAAAAACGGTTCCTTCCTTCCACCCAATTGCCCCCCAGTTTCCTTTCCAAAAGTAACCACTGGGGCTGGTCCCTCACCAGCCTTCCCTATACATTCTGTGCAAACATAACCAAGCATTTGTGTCTCCCTCCTTTCTGTTCATATCATAGTTGCCACATGACCATGCACACAGGGTTGCAGTTTTCCTTGCTTCTCTCTTGGAGCCACCCAGTTCTTTGAATGGGTATCCTCGATTCCAAGATAGATGAACGGTCACCCCCAGAACACACATCTAACCAGACCCTTACTGATGGCCACACTTAATGATTTTTGCTCTTGGGTTTGCAGCTAGAACTTCAACTAGTAGGAATTACTGCTTTGGGCTTAAACACACAATCATCACCTACTTAATGAAACTTGAAATATCTTACCTATGGATGCTGTGCAAATGTGGTGTGTGGAGAAAGACAAGAATGCCGATTGTCATGTCCTGGGACCTTCACCTCGGTTGCCATGTGAAACACTGGTTGAATAAATGAGGAAAGGCGGCACTATAACTAAAAGTCACAAGGGGACCAGTGCCATGTGCACATTCCTCAGCGGAGGAATCGACGTGGACTCAACAAAACATCCTCATCTTAGGAGCAGTGTAATTCTGATCTGCCTGTCAATTGGAAAACTTTTGGCAGCAGCAAAAACTGCAGCAGAAACATCCTAAATAATGAAATGTGTTGCAGACTTCAAAAGAGGGCAACGGATGAACAGCAAATTCAAGAAAAGTGGGTTTAGAAATTAGTAGAAAGTTAAGTGTACTCTACGATGTTCTCGAATTTCCAAATGTGGGGACTGCCCTTGTCCATCGAGATTCCTTTTGGAATTAACTAGAAAATCAACTAGCAAATGGGGCCTTTGCCTTTCAGCAGGCTGGCTGACCCCTGCACAGCTGTCTCAGAGGAGGAAGCTTCCAGGGAGTGGATGGTCTCTGCATTCTCCGGCATAGCCACAAACGGGAAAAATGCCACGGGGCAGGCTCCTCAGTCAGGTTAGGGCAGCTTCCTCCCTGAGCTTAATGATCCAGGAACGGTGACACCTTTTTGAATGTCTTGGATGAGCACCTCTATTCTCCCTTTCCTGTTTTGTTATTGCTGTCATGGTTCTGTTTTAAACTCGTGGGCTAAACAGTTAAAACAGGGGACATGGCTCATCACCCTAAAACCAATCAGCTGTCGTCCACGATGCCACTTGCCTTACGAGCACGCAAATCACCAGGAGGGAGATTGCAAGGCACCTCCTCTGGAAGGGCGCGTTCTCCTTCGGACGCTGGTGCATTTTCCCACCACATTTGTTACAGCAACGACATATCGCAAAGATACAACCCACCACAGGCAGCAGAATAATGAATAACACGCCCACGATAACGCACAGGATAACGCCGATCTCATAGTGGGCGATCTGCAATTCAAACAAAAGAAACAACACAAACTGTCACACAAAATAGAAAGTGGAACATCCCCGAGTGGACACAATTCATTTTTTTTTTTTTACCTATTCACTATCACGAGTTGAACCTTAAAGTGCATAGTTTTCCATTTGAAACTCCCTTCTGAAACAGAATTAAGTTATTAGATTATGGGAACAAGCGATTACTATCTTCCTTTCCATTCCCAGGAAGGTGTCCAAACCAGGGTCAAAGAGTGAATGGTTTATTTTTTTTTTCACTTTTAAAAAATTTGTTCTTTTTAATTATACATGGCAGTGGAATGTATTTTCAGATATTATACATACATGGAGTATAACTTCCCATTTTTGTGTTTATGCATGATGTGGGCAAATGGTCTAATTTTAATCCCAAACGTATTTTGTTTGCTTGTAAATAGTTTGATAAGTCTTGGCCAGAATACCTGCATAGTGAATCCTCTATATAGATAGGACACACAAAGTTATTAAAGATTTGAGGCAGTCTGGATTGAATCAGTTAGCGACAAATTCATGGTTTCAAAAGAATCTGGAATAGATCTAGATTTAGAACAAAGACCCAGGCTTTCTGAGTCTGATGGTAAAATACAGTCCACTTAGTTTTCCATCCATACATTGTGGTGTATGACTAGAGGAAAAGTGCCTGACTGAGTAGCAGGAGCAGGGTGGACACTTAATGACACTTCCCATGCCACACACATGAGGCATAGCCCACGGAAGTACTGGGCTTGGCAATCCATGTCTAAGTTCCCAGGAACAACTTCCAGATGCAATCATAGGAATAACTATATTTTCATTATCACCATTGGCTTTATTCCAAGGAAAATGAAAATCAGTGAAACTTGACCTGCTCCAATTCATGCACATACTTACATTTCTTGAGAATGGCAGAAAATTGCAGTTGGCAGTGGGCAACCTACAGACAAGCTAGACAGCAATAGATGCTGAGGCCAAGCAGAGCTAAAGGAAACACAGATCCTGTTCTTACAGCTGAGCGCTGAGAGCCGCTCTCCTGCCTGAGTTCCTATTCCACCTCGCCTGACCCTAGTTTTCCATAATAATCAAGCAAAGTCTATTTTCTTTTGTTGCCATGAATTTGGCGATAGGCAAGAAGGCCTGGGGGCAGCAACCCCCTCTTGCCTGTCCATTCTGTAACAGGTCAGAAGCGGAACATCAGCAAACTAACCAAGAATGGCCTGAGGATCCAACCATCCTTGCTCTGGAGATCTGCAGAACTAAACAACATCCTGTGACGAGGTATTTGGGATCACATGTGCATGACCTGGCCCACTCCCTGTGAAAAGACACCTGCCAGTCTGGAAGCACCTATCAACTGCCTGTATAAGATACTCCCAAGTCAGCTTCCTGGCAAGATAGGCTTGTGACAAGAGTCCCTCATCTCTTCCAGCTGTTTTTCAAATGAAGTTACCTTCCTCAGCTCAACACCTTGACTCTTGACTAAATTGACCTGGGATGCAGCAAATGGCCAGACCTGGGTTGGGTCACATTCCTGGGAGCAAATACTTCCTCAGTCCTCGACCCCATCAGCATACTGTGTGGGGAGGAGAATCACATGGCCTAACATAATGACATGCACTAATTACATGAATTCATATCAAGAAACAGTAAGTCACTCTCTGGGTGAATGCTTGAGTATTAAAGCAGGTGCATGTGACACTTGAATACCATCTACTTCAATATTCATATTAAAACGCTAAAAAGAAAAACAAAGTGGCTGAATTTTGATGCATTCATGAGTTACATTTGTATGCTTCACCTTGACCCCCTTCCCACGGCCGTGAACAGCCATGTGCACCAGACTCTTCAACACTTCCTCAAAGACTAGTATCTTTGGCCAACTAAGAAACCATCCCAGACACTCCAAACTCCTACATACTTACCTATTTTGCTATTCCAAATATTCTATTTATTACTCTGAAAGGAATTTTAAACCCTTTCTGAATCACAGGAGACACTAAACCCAAGCCCAGGAAGAAGGTATTTTTAAATGTTGACAATGCACTAATTTAGCTTCAAGTACAAATTCTGTACTTTCTGTAGAACCTTCCCAATGTCCCAATGTTGCTGGCTAAAACAGGCAGTATCGAGACTCAGAATGCATCATTTTGAAAGTTGACTCCTAAGCTAAAGGCTAGCCAAGATCTGGGAGTATGCAAATTATTTTTTGATACACCAAGATCTTAAAGCACTAGATTATGCTCAAGATAAGATTAAAGATGAAAGCAAAAACAACAATGAAATGAATAACTAAAAACCATCAAAGGGAAGGCAGCAAATAAGAACAGAAAGCTCTAAGCAAAGCAGCGCTACTTACTGCCTACAGGCAAAGAGCAACACGCGAGCGACAGCAGACATGAGCTTTACCTTCAGGATCAAGACTATGTTTTCTGGCTGTGAAGTCAAAGCAGTGGAGGAGTTTGTGTGTAGCAGAGGCAGCGGCATCAAGAAAACAGACAGGAAAAGTCACGTGAGTGGTTGACCACAACCAAGAACATTAGCATCCCGCACAGAGAAAATCAACCAACAGAAGAACAACGTAAGAAAGAAGTGTAATACCCGAGTGTGCATTTGAGGAACTGTTCTGAGTACAGCCAAGTTCTGAAACTTACATTTCGATTACTGAAAGCTTCTTGCTTTTGTTTTGTCTTTGTACTAAGAACCCAGGGGCACTTAACCACCAAGCCACATCCCCAGCCCTTTTTATTTTTTATTTTGAGATAGGGGCTCACTAAGATGCTTAGGGCCTTGCTAATTGCTGAAGCTGGCTTTGAACTTAGGATCTTCCTGCCTCGGGCTCACAAGCAGCTAGGATTTCAGGCGTGTGCCACACCTGGAGAAAGGTTTTTAATCAGTATGGGTCACTTGTGAAAAAGTGAATTGGAAAGTCACAAATGATTAGCATGCTAATCATTTGATCTTCATAAAAGAGAAAACCAGAGGCTGACTAGAGTCCCTTCCTCTCTAAAATGAAATCTGCTGGTGTCCTCCTGGCTTCACAGTGGTCAATGGAGTTCCGCCATTTTTATTCCAAACTTTTCAATCGGTTCTGTATCATCTAATCTTGGCTTCAGGTGCCTGTTCTTCTCAACCATCCTTGATCATCTTAAGGTATTTGTTGTCACCCTATAAAACATCCCCAGAACGTGTCCTGTGTGCTGCCCTTCTTCATTCCGGACTCTCCTGTGCTGCATCTTCACCCAGAACGTTATTCTCATTTGCTCTTCTCCTGATGAACAACACTTAGGCAACACTAAGTCTAGGTGTTGCCTCCTCAAGACATTGGGGTGTCCAACATCCTCTACTTACCACCATGGAGCCCTACACTTGGCCTGTGGCAGCAGAGATGCTCCGTAGAGGATACAGCTGTCTCCACACCCTGTTCATGTCTGGGAGAGCAAGACCTGTGACAGTCATGCTCACCGTGTGCTCCCAGGTGCCCAGCCCAGGACCTGGCACTAACAGCCACCCAGTCAAACTCTGATGAACTGATGAACTGAGGAACAGGAGACCCAACCGTATACTGTTCACCAACAATTCCTGAACAGTGGTGCAGAGATGGGGGCTGGCAGTGTTGGGGATAGACCAACCCATAGTGAAGATGCGATGAGTTTTCCATAAAGCTAGATTTGCTCAATTTATAAAACTATCCTTTTCTGGTGATATGTGTAGGAAGGAAAACGAAAGTCATTATGGATTTTATGCTTAATTTTTTGTATGTATATGTGGCCCTGAGGATTAAACCCAGGAGCACTCTACCCATAAGCCACATCCCTAATCTTTTTTAATTCTATTTTTGAGACAGGGCCTTGCTAGGTTGCCCAGGCTGGCCTCAAACTTGCAATCCTTCCTCCTCAGCATCCCGAGTTGGTCCCATAGGCTTATTAACCTTCAGGGCTCAGTATCCCAGATGTGGCAACCACAAGCACTTCACAGTGAATGTTAAAAACACTGACTTCCGGGCTCTACCCTAGAGTGTGTGAGTCAGGAGATGTGGAAAGACCAGCAATTGTCTTTAATAAGAGCCCTGGTGATTGTAGTGTTATTCTGAACTCACAGTTAGGTCAGTGTGGGAACCCTGCCCTAGTCTGGCTACAATGGCTGGCCACTCTGGGCTGTGGCCGGGGCAGAGCCACCCATAAGTTACAATAATCAGCTGATTCTTTCGTGTTCATTTCTTCCACCCAAGAGTCACCCTGCCCTGATACGCATGATAGGGTGGCAGCCCACACCTCTGGGTGCTCTTTCCACGCTGGCTGTCATGCAGATCTTATCTTCTGTGTAATGTGGCAGTGTGAGTCCTGGCTCTGCCACTTAGTGTCTATGATTCTCTACTCCAGTTGCCCATTATGGTCACTTAGGGAGCATTTAAAACATACAGGTAGCCAGCCAACCCTGAACAACTACATCAGAACAGGGTCTAGACATTGCTATCCACACTCCACTGAGGTTCAGTTTCCTGGCTGACAGAATGGGAATAAGCCGAGACCATACCTTATGCTGCTATTGCAAGAACTACATGAGAAAATGGCAGGAATGTGATTTGTGCCTTCTTCTATTCCAGGTGTCTTGATGAATGTTAAGTGAACCGATACTCTCAAATTCTTGAGACCAATGCCTGCCAGGGTGATGCTCAAGCGCCACCTGAGCTCCAGGAGCCTTGGACCATGATTCCTGGTGGTGCACTACCCTGCCCTGTGCTCTCCATGTGCCATGGAAAGGGAACTGAACTTTCTTATTGGCAGAGTGTCCTCTCCCCCTGGGAGGGCCGGAAACGGGAGCTAAGTCACTTACGCCTCAGATAAGTAGGTGGCATCCAAACTCACAACCCAGCTTGTGTGAGCACCTAACATTTACTAAATGCCGCATTGGTGTCCAGTGATTTTTTAGGATGTTAGTGCTAGTGAGTTTGTCACAGCAACAGGGACGCGTCCCAAGCCCTGTACCTTTCCCCAGAGGAAACATAAAGAAAGGGCAAGGAAATAAGTGAGAAATGAAATAAACGAGGAAAGGATGAAGCAGCTGAATCTAGTAGGGAGCTGATCAAGAAATAAGAGTAGAGGTAAAACACCACCGCATGGAAACGAATCCAGTAACCATGACAAGGACATTCCTGAGTCCCGCTGACAGAGATGCACGGAACAACCAAGGTGACAAGCAGCAGGTGGGGAGGGTCTGCTAGGAGAACGGACTCAGGGAAAGGTTTCTCTTTGAAAACTGTGGATGATACTTACCGGTTATCAGTGGGAGGTGGTTTTAAGGAATCTACCTAGATGCCCCAAGCCAGGCATTCTACCACGGTAAGAACCCTGTCCTTCCTCTTAATTGACAGGTGCTAGGCTTGCCTTCTCGAGTTGCCTTCTAGGCAGAACCCCAAGGGAGCATGTCACTGAGTGACACCATGCTGTACTCCTCTTGTACCGTGAACCAGGATGTGGAGGGTCTGGGAAGTGGGCTCACCTCCAAGCTCTGACCCCCAGGAGAACGTGTTCCGGAGCTCTGCGGAAAGGGCTGAGCGTGGTGTGGCTCACTTGTGTATCATGAGCCCAGGCCCTGGCAATAAATGGGGTGGGCCCTTCAGCTGCCCGTGTGCTCTCTGGCTCAGCACCTCAGATGGATAGACGAGTCTTGTGAAAACCAGAAGAATCAGCAGATATCGGGCACATGGAAGTACGTCTGGAACCTGGCACGTGCTGAGGAGATGCCGGGATTCTGTCTGAGGGCACTCGGACCATCGGAGTTGTTTTGAGGTCATCTGTTCACTGCTCCTTTCTCATCACAGCTCCATGATCCCCCTTTAAGGCTTACTCAAAGGCCAGGAGAGCTTAGTCACCCCCACCCAGACTTGCCTCCACCTGTCTCATCCTGGCTGTAGAATCTCCCGCAGGTTCTCTGAGAGCACATGCAGTACTCCTTCCTCAGCAAACTGGGGATTCAGTCACACTGGAGTAACAGGTAACTTGGGACGTGACCATTTCTGCCCAGGGACAATCACCCACTCTAAAAATGTGTGGCTGAAAATGTGCAAGGACAGCTGAGTCCGTGACACTCTCTGCACACAGCCAAAGAGCTCGGATAAGACCCGTTTCTTTCAAAGCAGTCCTGTGGCTTGGAACAAGGCTCACCATTCATTGATGCTATTTGTCCTTTCAGAGTCAGAAATGGTCTGGGTACAAATCCCAGCTTCCTCACTTAGCCACTGGGTGACCTTAGGCAAGTTCCCTTGGCCTCTCTGAGTGCAGGACTTCTCCTGCCTTTACAATGGCACAGCTGCTTGCTCCTTGGAAGGCTGTCCTTGTGAGAGTTAGAAACAAGGCGATGCTCATGACCCAGAGCCTGGCACAGACAGCCGGAGATGGCGGCTCCTACTTTCACAGGGAAGATGGTGAGCTAGTGTAAGAACAGGCTTTCAGAAGCTGTTGAGTGGCCTGGTGCTCCAGCCAAGTGTTTTTGGTGGATGTAAGACTTTACTTGTCGCTCTCCTGGCCTTTCAGTCAGTCTTAAAGGCCAGCTGCACACGGAGTCCTCCCTGGTTTCCCCAGAGCAGGGTCCCTCTCTGAACACCCTGGCCCTGGTCACGGAGTACACATCCCCCTCCATCTCGCCGGCCAGTTACCCAGGGTCTCAGTCTGCACAGCTGCCATGACAGAGCACCACAGACACGGTGGCCTCCACAGTGGACACTCATGTCCCCGCAGTTCTAGAAGCTGGAGAATGCCACGTCAAGGGGCCGGCAGGGCTGGTTTCTGTGCTGCCTCTCTCCTGGATGGCTTGAGGGCGCTCACCTTCTGGCTGGAGCATCACGTGGTTTTCTCTGCCTAACTGTGTCCTCGCTTTCCCTTCTTATAAGGACACCAGTCATAATGGATGAGGGCCACCCTATACCTCATTTCAGTAATTACCTCTTTGAAAATCCTTTGTCCAAATATAGTCACGTTCTGAGCTCCTGAGTAAGACGATGAGGAAGTGAGAATTCTGGACGCAAGTCGTCCCATATCATCCAAGCACTTGTCTGTTTCTTTTCTTGGCCTCTCTTTCGCCAACTCTGAATTCTTGGAGGAAGAGCCATACTCTGGCATGTTTGTACCCCTACCATGCATTGATCCTAACTGGAACTCATAAATATAAATTAAGCAACTACACTGTAATAACTAAAGGAGAGAAAAAGCCTGGGTAAAAAAAAAAGTCACAAAAGAGAAGGGGTCCAAGGGTCACTCACTCCTTGGAACAAAAGGTGTACACTTGTGACAGCTTTTGAATCTCCTTAGGAAGAAAGTCCACTGAAGAACCCCAAACAGAGATCACTGACTCAGCTGCCCAGGTCCTCGGCCATCAAGGGACCCAAAGATGCAGCACAGAGCCAGGAGAAAGAGACCAGGAAGGCTCGACCCCAGGACCACTCACCTGGACAGTCCTTACCTGTGTGCCTGTGCTATGTGGACACAGTGAAGTCGTCCTCGGTGCCTGCCCATGCCCTCGGGCATCTACCATCCTGGTGTGCCTCCTCAGACTTCTAACTACTGGCATCGTTAATTCTGCTCGAGGGCTTTCTCCAGAACCACAGAAGGTCAGAAGTACTT
The DNA here is from genome assembly GCF_052094955.1 of Ictidomys tridecemlineatus. Taxonomy (NCBI): domain Eukaryota; kingdom Metazoa; phylum Chordata; class Mammalia; order Rodentia; family Sciuridae; genus Ictidomys; species Ictidomys tridecemlineatus. Next base: position 10,829,653 of record NC_135485.1, read on the forward strand.
AGAAGTGAACACTGTCCTCCACACTTAAGCAGCCCTTAGGCAGCGCCGCTTGGTCTTGGTATCTAGAAACTGCAGCTCCCCGGCCCTTCCTTCCCCAGGTAACCTGGAGGCTGATGTTTTGCAGGTTCCCAGGGCTCTTCTGCAGTAGGCAGTTGTTACCCCCTGGGCAGGTGGCTCATTAGAACCCTTCCCCACATCCCAGTTGGTGTTCCCTGCCCCTCCCTGTTCTTCAGTCCTTGACTCAGGGGGCACTGGGGACAACTTATCAAATGCAGCAGTTACCTGACTAAACCCAACCCTCCCAAGATGCCCTGACTTCTTTGGTGTCTTTGCTTAATGAAATCCCTTCTCCCTGGATAACCGTAGAAAGTGTGATCCAATTCCACCTTAAGGGAACGATTCAGTTCATTCAAGTGGGCTCAGGTCTGTATCCTCTCTCTACCCCCCTCCCCCATCGGTTTTTATCCAGTATCCCCGAGGGCAGAGCAGCTCCCAATTTAATACTAGGCTGAGCATGAAGGAGCTGTCCAGTTAAGACTCCTGGAATGGTCAGTGCAGTGGCACTGAAGGGTAAAATGCTTTTGCAGTGAGCTGCATCCAGGAAGGAGTAAGGCTCCTCCGCCACCTCAGGCTTTCCTGCCATCAGATATAAATGACATTTAGAGAAGGTTTTCTCTTTGACTTCTGTATTCACTTTTCTCTTGAGTAGCATTTTATTGCAAATTGAGAATATGATGAGGTCATTTATAACTCTAGCACCTGAGGTCACTGTCCACTGGGCAAGTGTTAACTGCCCCCACTCAAACACTAGCACTGAGATTTGTGGCACTAGTCAGTAAAGAATGTCCACCAGGACCTCTGCTTACCGGAACTCAAGGACCTCAGCTACTCTAGCAGAGAACAGGGCCATGTGCCTTGCTTACCTTGCTAAGGACCGAGAAAGTGACCAACAGACTCAACTAATGCAATTATTTGTCTGTGGGTTTCCCAGAAAACCTACTCTCATCACAAACCAAGATCAAAAGAACGAACATCCTTCCGTTTAGGTGGCAGTCACAAAACCAAACCAGTGAATCCGCAGCACTGTGGGTGTCAAGCAGAGAGGCACTCTCTGAGATTCTGTCCACTCGCCTGCAGATGGGGCCCTGACTCACCTTCCTTTCTCTCTGGTCAACCTACCTGCTTCCTTCATACCTGACCCTTGGCTCACGTGGTTCCCAGTCTGGGATACGACAGAGACACCTCCCACCTGCTCCTGACCTCTTATCCTTTCCACCCCAAAGTCAATCCCTCTTGGAGGAGCTTCTGTGCAGAACCAGCTCTTTTCCCTCCCTGTTCTCTGAAGGTCACTTATGGAGGTGAAGCTGCTTTCTAACGGGTCATCTTCTAAAACGAAGCACACTGTCACCGATTGTAGAGATTTTCAGACAACTCTACTCTTATCCCTTTGCTAAAAAATGTCAATATTTCTTGGGGGGAAATTTTAACTTTTTAACAACACACAGTTTGAAAGATTTTCTTCCAATGCTACTTTCGAAATTTCTGCTGTCATTCAAATGGGATCCATAAGGTTGTTCAATGGTCGATAACAGAGGATACTGAAATTACTGATTGAAAATTGGCTGTTTGAAGATCTACTTGCCACTCAGCCATGATTTTTCTCATACATGTTATTTTTAATAACAAACACATCAATAAAAAATTACCTCATCATAAACAGCCGAGACTTCAAATTTGTTCCGTATAAATTTTCTGATGGAGTCTGGGGGAAAAGAGCCACAAAACAGCAAAATTATTTTTTCAGGAAAAATATAAAATGCATATTTAGAAAAAATAGGTTTATCTATGCTTACAAATTATTACTTCTATGTATAGTATTCTATGGTTTTGTTCTTATTTTTTAATGTAGGTAAATAATTGAATTAATGAGCCCTTTGACTCATTAATTGAAAGTGAAAAAGCAAATATTTTTGATTCACTGTTTTGCCAGTGGCAGAATTTAAAGGATTGCTATTCTAAAGGTTTCATAATTTCTCATGATATACCTTAATATTTATTTACCAGCAAACAAAAGGCAGCTCATTAACAATCACTAATAAAATGTTATGTTCAAATTTCTAATTATTATTTGCAAAAAACTTACCTTTTGATAAGTCCACATTTGCATAATATTTTTTTAAATGAGTCTAGAAGTCAACCTAATCCAAAAGTACTTAGTATAGGAAACCCTTCTGTTTCCCATGAGCAGAGCATGAAATGTCATGCAAAATTGCATTTTGTCCTCCTGTTTCATTTTCCTGCATTTTCAAATTCTCATAGGGCTAGGCCAGAAACGAATGATACAAGACAACTGAGGCCAGACAGTGAAGTTGGACAGTGAAGGACATGCTAAGGAAGCAAATAGGGACTGGTGAGCAAGCCAAGGCTCCAGCTCCCCCTCCTGTTGAGCCTCCTACCCACAGTCACACCCCAGGAATAGCTTGTGCAATGCTCGGCCTGCATCCGTCACACCTGACCAGTACCAGGACTGGGGTAAAAGAACCCACTATGAATACTTTTTTAAAACAAGGAAGATCAGATTTACATGCTGGAAAACAAAGCAAAACACATCCCAACAGGGTTTTCTGGAAAACAACTTCCATTCGGTACACAGAAGACACCTGAGCAGGTGTTTAAAGATTAGGCTGCAGGAAAAGGGATAGGGACTGGGGAACCCAAGCAGTTTTTCCACGGCACCCACAGGCTGCACAGGGGCAGGAGGGAGCCCAAGGCAGACCTGCCCGACAGGCTGCCTTCCTCTCAACCAAGCTTTGGTCTGTCCTGTAGATTAGACTTCTATCCGAATTTCACTGGATTAAAGTGATACTGGTCTTGGAAATCAAAATTGGGTCCTCGTTCCCCTGGTGTTGAAGATTAAGCGCCCCAGAAACACTGAGGCAAGCGTAGAAAGCGAATTTTATTTAAGAAAGAGACAGAACAGAGACAGCAAGCTTCTTTGGAGAGAAGTTAGGGCCAAGGCTGATTGCCCATGGGAGTCAGGGGGTCTTGCTTTTTTATAGAGCCCCCGCTCCTTCCTGCAGCTGGTGGCCCTTTCTCTCTGGTGTCTGCCAGCCCCTCCAGGCTGTGTGGAGTAAGCAGGTCCACTCTGAACCTGGGGAGCAGGGGGAGGTATCCTGGGAGCAGGAGCCAACCCTGCGGAACCCAGCTCTGGAACTGGAGCTACTCTGTCTGTCTGCCTCATTCAGACACCAGACCGGAGGACTGCGATTGCAGAAAGTCTCCCTGAGGCTAAGCAGGGACAGATCACATCCTCTGAGTGAACCTGGACAAGGCTCTCTCAATAGCACACACAACAGAAGACTCATAGACAGAGGAGGCAGCTTGGGCCATGGCAGCCACAGAGAAGTGGACTCCCCCAAGTTCTAGCAGGTTCTTCCAGAAGTATGTTTGAGGACCCCCCAACCTCCCCCTGGTGGTCCTGGGAGTCGGAGGAATGGTCCTAGCTACATCTATATCACTACCCCCTGGCAGCTGACTCCTGTTCTTTGGCTGCCAGTAGACACTGTCCCCTTGCTGTGAGGGCAAAAACCCATCTAAGCTTTTGGAGCAGAGATGTTCTCACTTCCTGAGGGATAGAGCAGCACTCTCCTACAGAAATACAATGGGAGCCACTTAAGTGATTCTATTATTTATTTGTAGTTTAATATATATTGAGGAATGACAACTGAACATATTTATGGGATACAAGATAACAGCATGACTTTTGAATGCCAAGTCAGGGCTTAACAAAGTCAACCAACCCAGCCCCAACCCAGCCGTCGCCTCAAACATCTGATGTCCAACCGAAGAATGGATAAAGAAAATGGGGTACGTCTACACAATGAAGTTCTACTCGGCCCTACAGAAGAATGGAATCACAGCATTGGCCGGTAAATGGATGGAACTGGAGAACATCACACCGAGTGAAATAAACCATAAAGGCAAGGGTTGGATTTCTCTCTCCTATACAGAAAAATACGAGATTTTCATGGGATTCTCTCCCCTGCTTTTTCCCCTAGAGCAAAATAAGGGGAAAAAAGGGAGAAGGAATCCCATGAAAATAGAAGGGAGGTCAGCAGAGCCAAGGAAGGGGAGTGAAGTGGAGGGACTGGTAAAGGGAAGAACTGCAGAGTGAATTTGACCAGATTATGTTATGTCCATATATGAATTATACCACAGTGAATTCCACCTGGAGGTGTATCTACAAAGCCCCCGTTTAAAAACAATGAGCAAATACAAGGAAGACCAGCAGGAGACCAGAGGAAGGGGAACGGCGGGGGATGGAGGGGAGGGAAAGAAGTAGTACTGGGGGTTGAAATGAGCAAATTATATTTCATGCAGGTACAATGACATCAAAATGAAACCCACTATTATGTATAACTATCGTGCACTGATAAAACATTTACAAATGCTTAAGAAAAAAGTTGGTATGTCACATGCCATTTCAAAGAAAGCATTCTTAAGAAATTTGCGCCTTTCTTTTCATTTGAGCTAGGTAGACCACCAGGACATGGTAAGTCCATGTATCTAGCAGTTTCCTATACGCATTGTATAGTTTTTCTTTAGTAGTGTATTGAAGAGATTTTTCAGGTTCAGAACTTTTTATTTTCAACAAGTTGATGAAGATGTGCCAAATAAATAAATACATAAATAAAAAATAAAAATATAAAAATTTAAACACAAAATTAAAAAAAAAACAACAATAACAACATTTGATATATTCCACAACAGGCATCTTTGAGATCTGTTCTTCCAGCGACATTAAAGTGTACATTATCAGCTCTTAGCCACTGTGCAACAAATTAAAAAAAAAAAGAAAGAATCAAACAACTTCATTCCTCTTATCTGAAGCATTATGTCCTTTGATTGTCGTTCCCTCCTTCTCCTGCCCACCCCTCAGCCTCTGTGGCAGCCATCCTACCTACCCTCTGCTTGTTTGAATTCATTGTTTTGATTCAACAGTGAGAATATGCCGTGATTGTTTGGCTTACTTCACCTGGCGTGACAGTCTCCAGTTCTACGTATGTTGTCACAAATGGCCAGCATCTCTTCCCTTCTTCAGGTTGAATAGTGCTTCAGTGCATATCTGTACATTTTTTAATCCACTCATCCCTTGGTGGACACAAGGAGATTCCTTAACGTGGCTACTGTGGATAGTGCTGTGGTGAACACAGTGTGCAGGGACCTCCTAGACACACTAATTTAAAATCTTGGTAGATATCCAGAAGTGGAATTGCTGGGTCATATAAAATTCTGTTTTTAGTTTCTTGAGGAACTTCCATACAGTTTTCCATAATGGCTGCACTGAAATTCCCACCAACAGCATACAAGAGTTCCCCTTTTCTCCAGTCTCACCAACATGTGCCATCTCTAGGCTCTTTGGTAATATTCATTCTAATAAGTGATATCTGTCACTGTGGTTTTAATTTGCATCTTGCTAATGATTGGTGACATTGAGCCTTTTTTTTCATATGTCACCTGGTGATTAAGGTACCCATCAACCCCCAGTGACACACAAGACAAGCCACAAACACCTTAACCCTGTGCTTACCAAGGATGATAACATCATGACCAACACCAGCGCTGGTGGTTTCCAAGTAAAAGATTTTATACTGACATTTCCCATCCCCTTTGCCAATCTTTCAGCCCCATGAGTGCAGAGCCCAGTGCGGGTTCTAAGTCAGGTGAGCCATGGTAATGGCAGCCTCCATTTGTTCTGAGTGTGCTGTGCACTTAAACCTGACCCAGTCTTCAGGGTCATTTAACATTATCTAACCATCTGTCAAGTGCAGCCATCTGCCAAGTGCCCACCATGAGCCACACCACGTGATACACACAGGACAGGACGGATAGGTCCTAGGCCACTCTTGTGAAAATAGCCTTCTCTTGCCCTCCAGGAGGCTTCCATGTAGAGATGACAGTGACACCATATCCTTCCTGGGCTCTTGGGGGCGCCTTCCACCACAGGGTCGGAGGCTCTGGCCCCCTCTGCCACACAGCAATTAATTCATCTCCCAGTATGCCAATTCCATGGTTTTTTCAACAACGAAATATTTTCTTGACATATCATGGTGGATGGAAGGCATTTCAGCTAACAGATGAGGAGGTTATTTTCTTAGTGAAAGACTGTTTCTCCGTCTCTGTTCTTGCAGAATCATGTGCAGGACTCCAGAAGAGGGGTTCTGCAGGGTCCAGGAACGGCTGCTGGAAACCTCTCCTTGTTCAACTTCTGGATCTTATGCCTTCCCACCTGGGGGTTGCTTGTAGTTTTATATGAGGATATGAATCAGGAAATCTATCAGCAGGAGGCTAATTCTGATTCCCTTGCATTACACATGCATCAGCTTAGAAGGTAGCTGGGTTTGGTTCTTGGCCCTGTGTGTCAATTCTCTACAGAAGTTGTGTGATGTCTCAAGTCACAGTAATAAGTGCCCTGTGTGGGACCTACATAGGATGGATATACCTCCCTTAGCCCAGTCAAAACTCACCTTTGACCAAGACATTTCTGTTCCCTCACTGACTTCTTTAGTACATATGCAGTTCAACCTCAAGCTGGGCCTAGTAGAATTTCACTCTCAAAATGTTTCCTTGGAAAGTGAATAGAGAATTCTAAAACCCCTGTTATTTGCGGCTGATTTATCAGCTGTGTCCTGAGCTTAAGTGCTCTTGGAAAGATTCTGCTGATGGTATCTGTAAGTCAGTTCTCTTGGGCTCTTGGGTTTGCTTAGAAATGTGATTAATTAAGAGAATAAACAGTGTTAAGTGTCTCTCTGTGGGGAGATGACAAAGCCCCACTTTTGCTCTCAGTGCCACTGTCTTACACCCAGTTTGGGGATTCCCCCACATGGCTCTGTGCTAAGAAGGACTTAGTGTGCTATTCTGTGTTAATGCACTATTAATCGAAGTGAAAAGGCTGTTTATACTTTTACTCTTAACAGTTTTGTGAGTAGAATAATATGATGTACCAGTTCAATTTTGAGACTTGCAAATAGGAAGTGTACAAATCATGATTTTAGTAAATTAGATACTAATTAAAAACATAACAATAATTATTTCTTTCTGGGCATGAAAGATTTTCCACAGATTCTTAAAAATAAACTTGACAACTTGCTCCTGACTAGACCAAATTCCTGATGGGACCAGGGGCAGATAGGCAAACCAACTGGAAAGCTTCAGAAACAGAGATAACATAAATGTAGAGATTTCCTAAAGGTTGTCTTCCTAGTGGGTTGGCACTGCACAGGTAAGGAAGATCAAGAAGCACTGTGCCCTGAGAAGAATGCTCAGCCCGGTCCACATGGTGCACCACATCAATACGTGAGTGTCTTCACCTCCACTCCGGTACCCCACAGCCTTCAGCACTCTGCTCCCTACTAGTCCCTCGGCAAGTGAGCCAGCATGTGAGTGCTCAGCAGGATTCATGTGTTGCCTCCCCTTCTTTGTCCCGCTGCTTGACTCTACTAGCCAGCCCTCACAGTTAGGTGGGACCATGCAGATATACACGCACTTCTAGGTCTGGCCTCTAAACTCTCCCACAAGACCACACACGTTTGCCTCCTTCTCCATCTCCCAGCCAAACATGGAGGATCCCTTGGAGAAATCTGAAGCCCAGGGGCATGGCAGAACCTTTAGGCAGAGCAGGTAGAATCCTAGTTCAATGCCCTAACTCTTCCCCTCTAGAGAAGACTGAGCCATGAAAGAGAAATTTTTTTTTAACTGAAACTTGGGCTTGTTACAGCAAATGATGTTACTTAACCTAACTAAAATAAGCTGTGGTCAATCAAGTGTCCATTATTTCTTGGAGCACGCTTCTGCTATGGTTTGAATGGATTTGACCCTTTCCATCTCATGTTGAGATTTAATCCCCATTATGACATAAGAAGAGGAAACTCGAAGGAGTGATTGGGGAGCTACCCTTAAGAATGTTATTCCATTTGTACAATTAAGGGCTTAATGGCTTACCTTGAGAATGGGTCAGCAATAAAAGCCTCTTTGGTTAGGCCTCACACACTCTCCCTCCTCGGCACAGCACCACCTCCATGCTTTGTTAGCAAGAAGGCTATCAGCAGCTGAGGTCCCTTGACCATGGACCAGAGCTGTGAGCCAAAATAAACCTCTTTTCCCGATAACTTATCCAGTCTGTGATATGGCAAGAGAGAGAGCACTAATACACCTCCTCTACCTGAAGCCTATTTGATCAAATAAAGAATAAGAAAAAGTTCATTTTTCTTAAGAGACAGAATATACAGATTAACACAGGCAGATGGAGACTTGGCAAAGCCAATAGATTGGCACTAATATATACTAAGATTCCAAAAGTCAGCTTCATTCGAGATCCAAATTCCTGCATTCATAAGGAAGAATGCAAGAAAAGGCATGTAAGCCCACAAAAATCACTTAAAAAAAAAAAAAGAGCAGCGTAGCTCAGATAAAGTACTCTTCCTGCCTGCTTCTTACCCACATGTCTCCAAGCTTCGACAGTTACCTGGAGCCTGACACGTGTCCATAAGCCTTCTAAAGTTTTACAGCCCACTGGTTTTTCCTAATCAACAAAACACATGTTCATAGCCAGTTTAAACCACTGATTCAAACATGTCTCTGCCACCAAAATACTCACAGAAAATGCTCTTAGGTAACAATATTATCCTGGAAAACGTGCACCAGATGAGGGTTAAGGCACGTTAGGCTCAAGAATTTGGTACAATCTGCAAGGGTTATGTGCACAAAATGGCCCATACGATGGTTGGGAACATCAGCTGCTCTTTCTGAAGGAGAATGCAGATTGAATGGGGATGCAGGGCCTGAGGGCAGAAATATGAGCATTTATTTATGTGGTTTATCTGGCCCAGGACACCTTTGCCAGAGCTCCCCTGAGGAAAGGGTAATTCACTGCTGCCCAGTCTTGTCACCCTTTACTGGTCTGGCCTTGCTAGGTTTTGTTTTGATGCTTCAAACTTCCTGACTCAGAAAACTAAAATCAAAATTTGTCCTTTCTTGACAGGAAGATATCTCATTACTTTAAGAAAATTCAGAATGTCTCGTTAATTGGAAAGCTTGACTCAGTTTACCTTTTACCAAGAAAAAACGTGAAGGAACCAACTGATTGCATGAAAATGGTCAAGTCTACACTGGATCATCACAGTTGGTATGACAGTTCTGATAGTTTATAGGTTCAAGGGTAAAAAGAAGGAAACCATGCCGTAGGCATTTTATGAAGAGTTAAGGCATACGGCTACGTATCACACTCCATGTGACGCCAGGCCAAGCCCTGTTGCGAGTATGAGTTCTCTGGTTAGAATGGAGGTTAGTTAAGACAGCACCTGTGGTGAAAGAAAGCTAAGCACTGAGGTAGGCCTGTGGGCAGGGGTGTAGCTCAGTGGTAGATCCTACATGTGTGAGGCTCGGGTTCGATCCCCAGCACCACCAAAACAAAAACAAGTGCCAGCCAAACTACAGGCCCAAGGTAAGAATGACCTCATTGGCCCATGTTATGGCTTGGATATGAGGTTTCCCCCAAAAGATTCTGTGTTTCTTCAGGGGGTGACATGATTTGATTATGACAGCCTTAACCTACTCAGTGGATTAATCCATTTGACGGATCCATAATTTGAATGGATTGTTGGGTGGCAACTGTAGGCAGGTGAAGGGGGGAGCACTGTGGGAATGCCCCTGAGGATTGTCCTGTCCTCCTGACTCTTCCTTCTCTCTCTGCTTCCTGGCTACCCTGAGGTGAGCAGATTTTCTCCACCATGACGTTCTGCCTCCCCTTGAGCCCAGAGCGATGAAGCCAGCCAACCATGAAAAGAACCTTCTAAACCATGAACCAAAATAAACTTTTTCTTCTCTCAGTTGTTCTCGTCAGGTATTTTGGCCCCAGCAACGAAAACTTGACAGATACAGTTCACAAGTCACAAGGCCTGCACACTGTGCAGGCCCTTCAGAGAATGCACTGGCTGATCAGACTCTGCCGCAGGATTTGGGAGACTCCGCTCATTTGATTCTCCAGTGCTTGCAAAGGGAGAAAGCCAGGCTTTTCCCAAACTACACCCTCCTCCCAACCTCATCCTCAAATGCTAGGAAGGCTGTCTACACCTGTCAGTGATCTCCAGAAAGACAGGAGCAATAAAAGATAGAGACAGAGGTGCATGAACATGGAGAGAGACATAAAAATATAGAGATTTGTTGCGCAGCATGATGGGAGATGGCAAATCTGAAATCTACAGAGCCGACTGGCAGGCTGGAAATGCAGGCAGAAGCTGATGCTACATCTTGAGGCAGAACTTCTTCCTTCTCAGAAAATCTCAGTTTTGGTTCTTAAAGCTTTTCAACTGGCTGGCTGGAGCCACCCACATTATCAAAGGCAATACCCTCCATGTGAAGTCAACTAAGGCAGGCTGGGGTGGGGTTGGAACTCAGTGGTAGGAAAAAGTGCTCTGGCTTCAATCCCCAGCACCTAAACAGAGAGGCAGTTAATTGTGGATGTTAACCACATCTATAAAATGCCCAGTGTTTGATTAAGTTGCAGGGTAATTCAGCTTGCCCAAGATGGCACAGAAAATTGGCCACCACTCTACCCAAGCCAGCTGCTAATCCCAAGAAGAATGGTTCTCAGAGCAGGAGGCATCACACAGCAAAATATTTCTGAGCATCCTTATTTCCAAAGAGAGATAAAATGTCATCAATGACAGCTCTGGAGAATTCTTGAGAGCTCAAGCCCCCCTCACCAAGATAAGGACAGAACTGAGGCCCCATCTGTGCAAGGGAAGGAGACCACATGGGGTCTCCGAAGACAACTCACCTTGAATGATGACCCTTAAGTGCCCCCAAAGATTGATCTGTTTTGTGTGCACTGAATTAAAAGGCCAGCCAATAAATACCTTCTGAAAAGATTTCCACTAAAAGTTGCAAAACTAAAGAAGTTTGTTACTTGAAAGTTTTAGTGCCACAGTTTGGAAAGGAGTACTTCCAATCCCATCAGTCAGCAGCCCTGCAGCCATAATCTACAGAGGAATGAGCACACCTGCCCACTCTGGCTCACCTCTCCTGGTGGCTGGTGCAGCTGAGCTGAGCCTGTCTCTATCGGGTACCTGAGTGGGGCAGACGTAACCACCACCTCCTGCTGCAGCCCAGCTGGACTCTTCAGCTTCATGGAAATGAATGTTTTTGGTGAAACCAATCAAATCCTCACACCATCCGAATGCAATCCTTTGAGTTTGATTATTCATTTCTTTATGTTTATTCTTGGGTTTTGTTTTTAATAAAAAGACTGATGTTTCAGACACTGAGAAGCCACAGCAGGTGTATCAGACTTATGAGAATGCAAGCCCCCCACCACCACCTCCAAGCACATGACCAAGTATCACTTCTTTCCCTTCATCAAAAACACAATTCTTGCTGGGTATGAGGTGCACACCCATAGTCTCAGTACTTGGAAGGTAAAGACAGGAGACTCCTTGAGCCCAGGAGTTTGAAGCCAGCCTGGACAACATAGGGAGATTCCATTTCCAATAATAATAATAATAACAACAACAACAAGCACCCTTGGTATAGGTTTTCCTTTAGGATAGTGATTAGCAAGTGAGACTGTTTGGTTCCTCTCCTTCAACTAAGCTTTTACTAGAATTAGTGACAGCACTCACACACCCTCACTGAATGAAGAACTAGGAAAAACTATTGCATAAGTTATTCTTAACACCTGGGATCAGTCTGGCCTTTTCAGCTTTCTGCCAGCCATAGGCTCCCAGTAATCCCGGGACTGTGATTTACTTGACCTGGACGCAGTGTGTGACATGGCCCAGCCTGTGACCAGGCAGGTCTGCCCGTCATCATTTCTAAGTCCTTTGGAGGAAGGGGTCAGGTTGCAGAAGCCTACAGGGGGCTTCTGAGGGCTCACAGAGCTAGGAATCATTGGCAAAATCTCCTTTTGGACAGGAGCTGGGGCTATGTGGCCTCCCTGACCACAGGCTGCAGGAAATCCAGCTCCCCCACAGCGGGATGATCGGGGGCCCAGTATCGAAGCCGCTGGTGGACTCAAGAAGAGGGGGCAAGGACCGCTGCCAAAATATTTGTGGATTCCCATGTGCATTCCCCCCGCAAAACATGCCTGGAGAGTGTAATTCAGTTTACAGACTTTGTGTCTGCTCTTCATCAGGAAAAGTTTGCCTGGTTTGAATTACCTGTTTTGATCTGTACTGACTCACATGACCTCAATGACAAGGCTGTGCGAACATGAATCAACTAAACCCCATTCTGTTTTACGTGACACAGGGTGGCCTCTGGGGACTGACAGTGGGGCAGGGGTGTTTTTGTTTCTTCCTGGTGTATACTTTGAGTTCACTTCAATTTTTAAAACCTTTTTAGATTCTTTAAAAATTAAAACAATTTTATTGACATACTCTCCAATCTCCCCTCCCTACTCCAAGAAAAGAGAAACATAAGGAAGACATAGTTATTAACAGAGTGAAGTTAAAAATTCTGGTTCCTGTAGGCATGAATCAGATTTTACCACATCTTGTGTAGGATATGTGACTGAGAGCAATTTTTACAGTATTTAAGCATGCATAAAAAGCCTACGAAGCGCTGGTCACAAACACGTTGCACAGGAGGGCTCTACTCTCCTTAAATTGGTCCATAGGTGGATGAATAGATAGTTAGATAAACAGATAATTCTTTAACTGTACTTGAATCCTGGGGCCATTTCCTAAGTTATCAAAACTTGTCCTACTTGATCAAGTGTCCGAACTCTGGGTTCAAGTTCTGCATCCAATTCTAACTTTCTCAGAGGGCTTCAGAGGAAAGGAGGGAAGGAGAAGGGAGGCGAAGGGAAGAGAAGGGAGGATCTGCTGTGCACACAGCACCCTGGGAGCTAAGCACTCAAGGCCGGCGGCAGGGCAGGAAGAGCCTGCAAGCTAGATTAACAGAAACCGGCTTCCAGTTCTGCCTCCAGCACCCACAAATGAGTCAAAGTACAGACGCTCTCTGGGCCCAGCCTCCTCATCTATAAAATGGAGAGGGAGCAATTTGTTATCCTGTGAGCTTATCTGAAAGACTATAATTGACAGGTCGTGGCATCTCCCAGAATCCTCCCAGCAAACCTGCAGAGGATGCTGAGGCCCGGGAAGGTTGAAGGAGCTGTAGGAGACCACTCTCCAGGAACTCCCACTCCGAGGGGTTTTAATGCCGCTCCCTGCTTTTCCCACCACATCCCTTGCATGAATTCTGACTCCACTTCTGCCCTGGACCCCTTTGGTCATATGGAGTGACCTGGGCCATTTACTTGGATTCTCTGAGCTTCAATTTCATGTATGAAAAAGGGGAAATAATGCCTTTCCTTGTAGGAATGACCCCAAGCAGCACAAATAACACATGCAAAACCCTGATGTGGAACCCTGGGAACTATACCTGACACGAGGTAAATGCTTCCGAGATGGTGGTGGAGGATGGTGGTGGAGGATGGTGGTGGAGGCCACCGAAGCAGCTCTAGCAGGTTGTGCACAGGCAGTTCTCAGGGCATAACTGCTGGCAAAACACCTGTTCACAGCAGGCAAGAGGCGAAGAGCAGGAGGTGACAGATTGGAGGTTTAGTTCTGGTTCTCTGTTTTCTGGCTCCATTATACTGGGCAAGTCATTTACCCTCTCGGGGCCTCCCATATATGGTGACATGATCCAGCTACATTCCCCAAATGCTTAGACACAAATATGCCCCCACAACCTCTAATGGGAGCCAAGGCTTCAGAGATGAAAAGATACAGTTCTCCCTCAATGAGCTGCCAGCGCCCTGGGGAGACACAGAGGGAAAAGACTGAAGCAGGTGTTGGGGGGAGATGTGTGCTGACGGGGCTCACACTGCTGTCCCTGATGGGGAGCTACGGGGACAAGGGAAAGGCTTACTGCAGTGGAGGACACATGAAAGCAGCAGAAATGTCTCAAACATTAAGCGAAGGGAAGGAACTCCAGGACATGGGGCGGCAGGTTCAAAGTCACAGAGCCACGAGTTGACATAAGGTTCCAGCGACTGCAAAGAATCGGCCCCGCTTCAGCCCAAGACCAAGATGGGAGATGAGGAAAGCCGGCCATCGGCATCCTGGGTCAGAGCAGAGGATCCCAGCTCTGCTGTACAGTGGCCGGGTGGCCCTGGCCGATAACTCAACCACCAGAAGCCTTGGTTTCCTCTCTGCAAATGTCAAGCTATGATCATCACCAACATCCTGTGAGGCACCAGGGACCATAACGCTCAGCTCTGAGCTTCCGCCGGCTCTAACTAGCCATCATTCTGTGATGCAAAGGATGCTCCTACTGTATGCCAGGGCCCGCCGCACACAGGAGGAGCTGACTTCTTGTCCTAAGACGCTGAGGAGAGGCTTTGACCACAGGGGGCGTGGGACGTTGGCAGCCTCGTCAGGAGGGGCTTGAGGAGTGCAGATTCCAGGCAAGGCTCCCCCGACTTTGTGACCAAAGATGGAGTCACTGTGGCTGACCGGTCAGTCGTCAAGACCCGGGCCATCTCTGGACATGAAATGATCTCTTCCCAGACAGGCAAGCAGGCCTCAGGCGATCCTGCACTTATACAGGTCTTCTCAATATTCCTGGCAGCCATACTGAGAGCCCCAGTAGGTACTCAGAATGAGAAGGGGATTCGTGAGAGCCTGGTGGTGCCCCAGACAACTTCCCAGAACCCCATATGAACGCGGTGTCGTCTTGTTGGCCTCGAATCCCTCCTACAGGAAGTCCTTAACATGGACACCCCAAAGAATGGGGGGTGGTGAAATGCCCAGTGGCTGCCTTCCTTCATTTCAGCAAACAACAATCCAGCTCCTGCAGGATTCTCTCTAGGCCGTCCCCTAGCTCTGGGGATGGAAACCGAGAAGCCAGTAGAGATGAGAAGGAATGCTTCATGATTCGTGAGCCCCCACTGAGTATGTCTGGGCTAACGTTAGCCTCTTCAACACCCAAAGGCCTTTCCTCCCCTGCTGTTTCCACATCGCCACACCTCCAGCCTTATCTGCTGCACTCTCACAGAATCCAGAGCTCTGAGCTATGTTTGGACCACTGACTAAACTACCATCAAGTCCTTGGGAAACACTGAGATAGGCAGGTTTTCCCCATCCCTGTAATGCAGTACCCACAGAAAGCCCACCAATAAATGGAAACGAAATGACAGAATGCCACCATTTTACAACCACAATAGTGATTGTCTTAGTCAGCTTTCCATCACTGTAACAAGATGTCTGAGATGATAAACTTATCAAGAGAAAAGGTTTATTTTGGCTCCTGGTTTTGGAGGTTCCAGTTGATGGTCGGTTGGCTCCCCAGCTTTGTACGTATGATGAGGCAGCATATCACAGCAGGAGTATGTAGCAAATGAAGAGGCCGGGGTTCCACAATCCTGTTCACTAGCCCAGTGACATAAAGACCCCCCCACTGGGCCCCACCTCCTGTTGACACCACCCTGGGGACCAAGCTTTTACCACATGGGCCTTTAGGGGGATATTCAAGATCCAAAATACAGCAGTGAAGACCCATTAAAGAGAGAATACTTCGTGGATCTTAAAGCACGAGGGATTGTTGAGGCTAAGGAGAGGCCAAGGAAAAATCTGGAAGACATCACCTTAGCAAACAGTCAAACTTAACATTAGCAATGATGGGACAAACGGACAGAGGTTGTGAGACACACTGGGCGGCAGGGGGGACCTACCTCACATACGTAGTGTCCCTGACAAAATGTGAAATTTGAATAGAAGCTATAAGGAATGTTGATGGGGAAACCCGAGCAACGTCAGCGGGGACGGACAGTAGATGAAAGTGTTCAACCGTGTTGCGTGTCCTGAGGGTCTTCTCTGCATGTGGTTAAGCACAACGACCAGAGACGCCTTTAGCGTGTTTACTGATGGGACAGGGCTTCCCTCAGGAGGTGAGGATCTGGCAAAGGACAAACAGGTGCTCACCAGCACCATTCTAGTCACGCTGCTCAAGTTTGAAGTCATTCAAAATAGAAATTTGGAAGGAAAGACATGCTTGGACCTCGTTCCATCTTTCTCTGCAATCCCTTTGCCTTTTCCAAACTCTCCCTTTAATAAATACCCAGCTAGCCAGTGTTCCTAAAGCATCAGGCTCAAAGCTTTTCGACTCAAGGTAATTGAGAAAATATGGGTTATTAAACTCAATAGTAAAAAAATTGGCATCCTTATTGATTGTGGCCGGCTGGAAAGGACATTGAGGAAGAGATGCCCGTCACATCTAGAAATGGATGCTGTCGCGGAAGGGAACGGGATGCTGTGTCCAGGTTTGCTTCAAATGTTTCAATGAAGAAAAGTGGAAAGAGAATTGAACAAATGCAACAAGACCAGCTCACTTTTCCATCTGGGCACCTGGCAGAGGAGGACTCACTGTGCGCTTCCTTCCCGTTCTGAGGAGGTTTGAAATCTCCCCTTATAAAGGAGCTCAAGGAAATCTCCCCACCCTGCCCTCCACCCTCCCGTTCAGACCCTCATCACCTCTAACCCAGTTTTCCTGGAGTCACCCACTAACGCTCCTTCTGGCATCTCACTATGCTCCACCCCATCCTGGTCCATACAGGGCTGCCAGTTCCATCCATCTGCACCCTCTGCCACACGGACCCCACTAACCGTCCCGAACGCTATTCATATGTGACACCTCCCTTCCTATTCCAATTGAAGTGCCTGTAGACTTTGGAGGAAAGCGACCAAGCACACTCCTTGTGGTCCTGGTATAATCGTTACCAGCCCTCTCTATGAATATCTTAAATGTCCCAGTTTGTATGAAGAATAACAAGATGACCAGAAATCAGGTGGTTCTGAGATCAAATTTCAGGTCTGACACTTAATGCTGTGCAACCCTGGCACATTATTTAACTTCCTGGGGCCTCAATTTTCTCTGTAAAATGAAGACAATGACACCAACTGTTAAAAATTAATATGTGAAAATCCCTTAAGACCATGCCCTGGGGCTGGGGATGTGGCTCAAGCGGTAGCACGCTCGCCTGGCATGCGTGCGGCCCGGGTTCTATCCTCAGCACCACATACCAACAAAGATGTTGTGTCCGCCGAGAACTAAAAAATAAATATTAAAAAATTCTCTCTCTCTCTCTCTCTCTCTCTCTCTCTCTCTGTCCCCCTCTCTCTCTCACTCTCTTAAAAAAAAAAAAAAAAAAAAAGACGATGCCCTGCACACATTAACAAGCCGGGTGTGGTGGCCGGGCACACACCTTTAATCCCAGTGGCTCAGGAGGCTGAGCAGGAGGATAGAGAGTTCAAAGAAAGTCTCACCAAAAGAGAAGCGCTAACTCAGTGAGACCCTGTCTCTAAATAAAATACAAAATAGGGCTGGGGATGTGGCTCAGTGTTCGAGTGCCCTTGAGTTTAATATCCGGTACCTCCCCAACCCCGCCCCTCAAAAAAAAAAAAAGAAAGAAAAGAAATTAACAGCTGGGCATGGTTGTAAATGCCTATAATCCCCACTACCTGGGAGGATGAGGCAAGAGGATCATAAATTCCAAGGCCAGCTTCAGACCCTGTCTCAAAATAAAAGATAAAAAGGGCCAGGGATGTGGCTCAATGATAGAGCTTCCCTAGATTGGATCCCCAGCACCACAAAAAGTAGAAAGAAATTAATACAGTTGCCAGCCAGATCCCTGGCTCCCACAACATGCCTAGTTCATAAGCTCTCTGAGGCTTGCTGATGCTGTTCCCCACCCAGCAAACCCTCCCTGTATCCTTGAACATTAAAATCTAAGGTCCTCAGGTGACTTTCCTCATCATTCAGTACACATAGCTCATCACTCCCTTGTGGCATTTAGCAATCCACTGGCTACGTGCTCCCTGGACTATTTATTCTATATAAATGCATTCTGTCTCCTCTGCGAGTGAGACTGTTTGTTCCTTAAAGAAGGAAATATTCTCTCTCCCACATAAATGCCACAACCGCTGACCCAGGGCTATTCACCTGTGGCAAGCACTCAGTACAAGGTACATGCTGTAAGCAAGACACGCAAATGAGATCTAAGAAGCTAACCTTCTGGGCAGGAATTGCCTTGGGGGAAGAATATGGAAAAACAAGGGTAGTACTCTTAAGTTCTGGCTAAGTACTGTAGGACTTCCACCTCCACTTCTTTACTACCCCAAAGGTGGGCAAGGTGGGGTGGGAAACAAGAGCTTCTTACAAACTACACTGCAATCCTAGATCCTTGCTGAACTTTAAAACCCCACTGTCCCAGGGGAAGAACGTCAGACAAAACCTGATTTTCCCGTAGCTCTAAGTTTTGAAGCTGGCTGGTTCATAAGTGTGGAGCTTAGTTTTTTTTTTCCCCAGCCTCATTTATTACAATAAAAATCATCCAGCCCTTGAGTGCAGTCAGTTCTAGATAATCTGCATACACAGGAGACCCACAAGGAAATGGCTCAGAACCAGATGACCTAAAAATCTGTTTTCTTCTAGGACCTATCCTTGTGCCTTCGTACCACACGGGGATGCAATGTGATTTTAGCTTTGTAAATCAACCATATAAAAAAATATGAAAAACAACAGACCAAAATGTAAACCGACTTATCTGCAGGGCTTTTCTTATTTATGTGTATTTTATATGAACACATACTTGTAAAATGGAAAGGAATTAAGGTGTCTCTGTTGTGCTTGCAAAGATGAACATTACAAAAATAATTCAGTGGCTGCTGGTTTCCTTGGTCAAAGAATGTGGACATAACAAGAGCTCCTGCTAGCTTCCAAGTGCCAGAAACTCAACCAGGAAGATCAGGGAGACCCTCGAGCCCCGTATGCTGGAGAATGTCCCCACCCTCCTCTGTGCGCACCTGTCCTGTGGGCTCTGGGCTGCCTGTCTCTGGTGGGCGAGCCTCCCCTCCCTGTGCGTTCTCCTCTATAACTTCTGACCAGCTAATCTCCCCTCAATGATAAGTTCCCTTAAACCAAGTGGCCTAATTTATGCCAATTTAGATTAAATGAGAGACAGAGGGATCCATAATGAAGAGTTGCAGTCAAGGATCAATAATAATAATAACAACATTAAATAAACACTCTCCTGAATACCCAGGCAAAGTCATTTCACACATAAACCCCGCAAAAATAGAAACACACAGATGGGAAAATGGTCAGCCTCACTAGCAATCAGAACCATGTCTCAGCAACTTAGCGAGGCCCTAAGCAACTCAATGAGACCCTGTCTCTAAATAAAATACAAAAACTAGGGATGTGGCTCAGTGGTTGAGTGCCCCTGGGTTCTATCCCCGGTACCAAAAAAAGAAAGAAAGAAGCGGGTATTGAAAGTATACTAAAATCAGGGGCTAGTGTTGTGGCTCAGTGGGAGAGTGCTCACCTAGCATGCACGAGGCACTGGGTTCGATCCTCAGCACCACATAAATGTAAAATGAAGATATTGTGTCCATCTAAAACGTAAGAATAAATATTTTTTTTAAAAGAAAGTATTCTAAAATCATGTGATGTATCCTTCACAATTCAATTTTTTAAATGCCAGCACAATACAGGGAGTGGTATAAACCTTCTGGTCCATAGTAATTCTTTCAAAAATCTTGAAAATGATCTTCTCTTTTGACTAAAACCCTAATGGAAGAAAACAATCTTAAGTTCAAACAAACACACAAAAAAGTGTTTTGCATATACAACCCCAGTAAAAACGAAATAGCAGGGGTGAGCTGGTTTTCATGTGATTCTTTCTATTTTCTCCATGGAGAATGAGGTCACTGGTCAGTGGAGAAGGGTTCCCAAGAGACTCAGGAAGAGGAGAGGGAGAATGAAAGCAGAAGGTGGGAATGAGGATTTTCTCAGTGCAGCCAGGAGTCCAGTTGGCACAGATGCAATTTTTTCTAGGCGCAATCAGCTGCCAGATTACAGGGGAGAAAACAATGACCAGGAACTGCTGAAACCAGGTCAGCCAAAAGAGGGTCATGGTGGGAAAGCAGGGCAGCGGGGCACTGAGACTGGGGCTGAGGGTGCCACAGGGTGAGGAGGAGAGGTGCCAAGAGCAAGGCCAGAACAGACCCACCTGGGCAGGCAGCACGGGCAGAGACCTGGATGACACCAAGGAAGCACCCACTGGCAGGACACAGGACACTCAGATGGAGCTCCACGTGTGCACAGGGGCCGGTGTCCAGAGGACCTCCCAGAGTCCTGGGGACTAAGAGGCCAGCGCGATGCAGCACAGTGAGCAAGGACAGGCGGCCCAGATGGGCTTCCTGGAGCAGACCCAGCCCTGGGGCAGGTGAGGCACAAGAGCGCGTGGCTCCCGCAGAGCACACGTGTGTTGAGCGCTGGCCACTTCTAGGCACAGTGAGGGCTCTGGGAATACAGCGACGAAGTGAAGGAACCAACAGAGCCCCATCCCTCCAGATGTTCAGTCTCATTCTGCCAAGAGACACCCAGATATCTACCAGACAGTCCTCTTCCCTATTCTTGGAGGATATGTTCCAAGATCCCTAGTGGATGCCTGGGACTGCCAAAAGTACCGAACCCCTACACACTGTTTTTCCTACACATACACATCTATGACGAAGTTTAATTCACAAATTAGGCAGAGTAATAGGTTTAAAAAAAAATCATGAATAAAATAGAACAACTGTAACACAGAGTACTAAAATTGCCATCATTGCTACTGTTGTGCTTTGGGGTCATTATTAAGTAAAATAAAAGGTTGTTTGAATACAAGCCCTGTGATACCGTGCCAGTCAGTCTGATAACAGAGGTAGCTACTAAGTGACTAACAGGAAGATAGTGTACGCAGTGTGATATACTGGACAAAGGAATGATCCACTGGGATTTTTATCACATTACACAGAAGAGCACACAATTTAGAAATTATGAATGGTCTATTTCTGGAATTTCCCACTTAATATTTTCAGACCTCAGGTTACTAAAACCAGAGAAAAAGAAAAGGCAGATAATAATTGACCACTGTAATTTCAGGACACACGAGACATTTAAAAAAATGAAGCAACGTAAGGAAGTGGGGGTCTAGGAGACGTCTGAGGAGATGAATTGTGTGTGTGGTGTGTGTGTGCTTGGGGCAGGGGGCCGGGGTTCAAACCCAGAGCCTTTTGCACGAGGGGCAAGCACTCTACCAACTGAGCTATACCCCCAGCCCTGAGGAGATGAAATTTGAGCAAAGACAGGAAGGACTGAGAAAGAAGACCCCAGGAGAGGGTACAGGCAAAGGGAGAGTCAGGTGCAAAGGGCCTGGGGCAAAGCAGTGCTAGGCATGTCTAGATGGGATGGGGAAGACGGCTGTTACAGGATTGACGGTCTCTTGGAGGCTGCTATTGTACCCTCTTCCCCATTTTCCACATATGAAAGAAGGTCCTGACTGTGGTCCAGCTGTCTGGGAGCCTCAGCTGGGGAAGGGCATTACTGCAGAGAACAGGGGACAGATCTGAAGAACATTGTCCCATTCGGTTTCCATGTGAGCAAAGAGGTCTTCGGGAAGACTGGCCTGCACCACATTGCTGCCATCCATGCTTGGGAGCCCTCACTTCCAAAGTGGGTGAGTTGTCTGCCTAAATGTCAGAGGCAGTCAAATCATTTCTGCTCAGTTTTATTTCTATGCACAAATTCAATGTGAGACGGCTCTTGAGAGAAATGCGGTTCATTGCAGGGAGGCATGCACATCCAGGTAGTGGGGTCATTAACACGCAGTAGATGTGGTGCACTGAACGCAGCATGTCTGGCTGGCTCCTCTAGAGGCTGCTGTCTGCAGGTCTCATTAGGCCGAGCTTCCAGGTCAGCCACTTCCAAAGGGATACGAAACACACCCAACCTCCTGTCCCCCAGGCACAATGCCATTAACTTACAATGCAGTTGGAAGAGAACCTTCAATTACGTTTTATTTCATGATTCAGGAACTTAGAGATTCCTGTAGGAGGCAATAAATGCTAAAGAAATTCCAAATTGGAAGGAACAATCGCATAAGCGCTTTTCAGCTCCCAGATTTGACTGAGAAGTTTCTTTTGCGCAGGATTATAGAACAGAAGCCCTGTCCCTGCTCAAGCTGCTTACTGTAAACCAGTCACCCCTCCCTCCCCAGGCCTGTAGGAGGGGGGATCTCTTTCAATTACCTGGTTCTTTTTAAATTTTAATTCCATTTGATCTGAGCTTTTGGATTCTTTTTATTTTGTTGATTTTTAGGATTTTATGTGTGTTCTAATTGTTATTATATTTACTGCTAGGGGTTTTTATTTTTATTTTTATTCTACCAAGGCTTACAAAGATACATTTAAAATCAAGACAGCATAAGCAAGAAAAAGAAGCAAAGATCAGGGACAAGTCCAGGAAACCTGGAAGAACTCAGGAGCCCCACACCAGGAGAGATGCACTCCAAAGGAACTGAAGAAGCAGAGGCGACTCAAGTCCCACACCTCTGCCCAAGCCTTAGGCACTTAAAAAAAAAAAGACCCTAACTCATCTGCCACCTGAGATTTTTTATTTGAAAAAAAAAAAAAAAAACAACTTCCCAATAGCAGCCTGGAACCTTTCAGGCCAATTGTCTGGGGAAAAGCTAAAACTAGAAAGAAGTTTGTCTTTCCATGTCATGAGCTACTACAAAAGGAAAGTCTGAGACACAGTGGACCTCAACCGAGAGCTAAGAGGCCAAGGTCACCTGGCAGTGAGATTCCAGAAAACAGAGGGGGGACAGTGCAGGAGGACCTGACACCAGATCTTCTGGGGACAGGCCAGCTGGACTGGTGAACACATGGCAGACGACTTCAGTGTTGTCAAGTAAACGACTACACCAGCACATACTCAGTCTTCATCACTGCCTTCCAAAAACAGGAGGGCTTGGAGCTTACAGGGCCGACGTTGGTCAAGCCAGGTGGAAGGAGCAATGAAAACTGAAATGATAAAAGATCATTTTTAAAACACGAGAACACCACATGACAGAAAGGAAAAAGCCAGCAATTCAACTGAAAAATAAGCAAGAGCAGGCAGTTTTTTGAAAACAAAGAACAAATGGATCAAAGGACATGAGTCACTCATGATTAAAGATATACAGTTTACACGTCATTGTTTTCTGGAACCTGTCAGATTGACAATGATTAAAAAAAAATCTTAATTATCATGGTTAAAAAAAAAAAAACAGGGTGGGAAAACCAGCATTTCTGTGCATTAACACAGAGAGCACAAATCACTGAACAAACCGGAGAACAACTCGGCGGCCGCCATCCCAAGTTCAAGTGCGTACATCATTTGCTACACTCCTCCTTTTCCTAAGGACTCCTCACATTAGTTTTACTTGCTGAAGCGTGGGAAGGAAGACATTCAAATGGGTCTTTCCAACAGCATTTGAAATAGAAAAACACTAACCCAAATATCCATCAATAAAAAAATCAACTGTGTGATCAAGGAGCACTAAGGAGCATGAGAGGAGGGAAACCCTGAAACCATCACTACAGGCCAGCAGTCTTCCTAGTCGTGCAGGGGGACATCCCAGCACAGCTCAGAGGAATGGACCAGGACCCCGGGTTCCAAAGTGGCTAGAAACCAGAAAGGTAACAGTGGAGGGGACGGGGCAGATTCAAAACATGTGTGTGGTGAGCACAAAATAAGATGCATTCAGAGGATGAGAGTTTCTGCAGGAAGGGAGCAAGGAAATCCAGAGAGTGGGGTTGGAGACAGGGGATAAAGGGATCCCAAAGCTGTCAATAATGTTTTCTTTCTTTGATTTCAAACAATATGACAGATTCGTGAGTAGATGATGACACTATGGACTTTTTGTTGTTGGGTGGGGGGGGGTAATTTTTCTCCATACTTCTCTGCATTATTTCAAATAAAAAAGAAATGGAATGTGAGTGTAGAATTATGTACCAGATTATATTAGGTCTTAAAAACAAGGGCAGGAAAGCATGTCAAAAGTTCCTCTTGGGGAAAAAAAAAAGTTATAAAACGTTTTATGGATAGATGTTTATTCTCCACAGCCCAGAAAAGAATAGAGCCTGGCACATGTCAGTACTCACTAAGCACCCACTGGGTGGGTGGACGGGGTGGGGGGGTGGATGGATGAATGCATGGATGAATGGATGATGATGAATTCATAAAAACTTGTCAGCAATCATTACCTCTGGAGAGTGGAGTGGGTTATTCTGCTTTTCCTTCTTCATTCTTTAAGTGCTATTTGCTTTTGTTTTTTTTCCCAATATGTATGTATGTGTGTGTGTGTGTGTGTGTGTGTGTGTACATATATATATATTGCTTTTATATTATAAAATAACCTTAGTTTACTATTTTAATGATTTGAGAAGGGAATCAATATGTAAAAAGTCCATAGTGTAATCGTCTACTCACTGAGCTCACTTGATTTTAATTCCATTTGATTTTTATCCCTCCTCATTTCAGGTATCCCCAGGAGCCCTTTGTCACCCTTGGTCTCCATCACACAAGGTGTTCTCCACATCACAGTTTTTCACAGATATTTAATTATCATAAAGTTTGGGAATCCTATTGGCTAAAAAAAATTATAAACTTGAATTTTCCCATGGAAGAAAAAGCGTGAGTCTTGGAAATAAATTTCAAGGTCTCTGAATTATAAATAGCCACCCAAAAAAAATCCAAGCACTTTGAATTCTGTGAAAAAAATGGAGCCACCCACTGGATCTCCTCCAGAAAGTTGTAAAAAATGTCACTTCAGGATTTGAAGACAGGAGATGCATTAACAGCTGAGGAGGAATGCAAGAAAAAACACCAACTCTGAAAGCAAGGGGAGTAGAAAGTTTACACGCAGAGCAGCAAGCTCCGAGCTCCCGCAAGACTCAGGGCACCAGCACCGTCCTGACCCCCGCTGCTCCTATCTCAAGGAAGCGCACAGGAAATTCTTGACCTATGCTGAGTGGATGCAGAAAGAAAGGGTGGTGGGGAAAATGGCGTAGGTCTAATTTCTTAAAAAGCTCAAACTTTCTGAAACCACAGGAAGCGATGGGGAAGCAGGCACTGCTGGCTTACCCTGTTCCTAACCCAGGACCGCGGAAGGAGAGGGACACTCCCTGAAATGCCACAGTGAAAGGGTGCCCGGGACCGAGAAGTGGCAGTCAAGACCTCGACACCAGAGGGAGTGGATTTCAAGAGTCAGCAGAGCTCAAGGGAAGCTTTAAAGAAAGGAGCCTGTCAGTGGGCGAGTGGAGGGAGGGCGGCAGGCAGGCTCCCATCTGCAGGTGAGGTCTTCCAGCCCGACACCCAGTGCGGAGCCAAAAGCAGGGCCCAGAAGAATCGGCCAGGAAAACCGCACATGGCTTGACTCAAGCAAGCAGGGCACTTTTCCATTTAAGCTAAGTTGAGGCTAAAATGGGCCTCCACAAGGTAGCTGCAGAGAACTGGGCAGAGTCACATGCACTTCTGATCTCTCTTTCTTTTCGGCCCACAGAAGGAAGTCTTCATGAACTAAAGGCATGGGTGATGTGACCGCTGTTGGCATTCATGCAGAGACCCTGATAGCTAAATCCCACTTTCTCAGCCATCTACGTGACCTGTCATTTGTTCCTCCCACAGAACACATGGTCCCAATGGGGCATGGTGGTGCATATCTGCAAAGCCAGCTGCTCAGGAGGCTAAGGCGGGAGGATCCCAAGTCCGGAGTCGGCTTGGGCAACTCAGCAGGACCCTGTCTCAGAATTCAAAAAAGAAATTAATCTTTTGAAAGGGCTGGGGGTGTGGCTTGGTATTAGAGTGCTTGCCTAGCAAGTGTGAGGCCCTGGGGTCCATCCCCAGCACTGGGAGGAATAAAAAAAGACAGCAGCTCACTGTCCCTCACCTCCAGGTGACCACTCCCTCAGTTGCCTTTGACTCTCCCTGGTTCGCTTACCAGCTGAAAGAGTTTGCTGTTTTAACAAAGTACCAGGAGCTGGGTGGCTTTTTAGAAAACATAAATCTGTTGTCAAAGCTCTAGAGGCTGGAAGTTTGAGGTCAGGGCGTCACCTGAGTGTGCTCCTTCTGAAGGCTCTGGGGCAGGATGGTGGTCGTGCAATCTTGACCTTCACATGTGTTCTTCCTATGTGTGTCTGTGCTCCAACTTTCCCCGTTTAAAAGGGTACCTTGGGGTCTGGGGATGTGGCTCAAGCGGTAGCCACTCGCCTGCCACGCGTGCGGCCCGGGTTCGATCCTCAGCACCACATACAAACAAAGATGTTGTGTCTGCCGAAAACTGAAAAAAATAAATATTAAAATTCTCTAAAAAAAAAAAATTTTAAAGGGTACCTTGGGGCTGGGGTATGGCTCAGCAGGAGAGCACTTGCCTAGCACATGTGAGACACTGGGTTCAATCCTCAGCACCACAGAAAAATAAACAAAATAAAGGTATTGTGTCCATCTACAACTAAAAAAAACTTTTAAATAAATAAATAAAAGGACACCTGCATGTTGAAGTAAGGGCCCACCCCACTGTAGTGTGACCTCATCTTAACTAAGGGCATCCACAATGGCCCTGTTTCTGAATATCACATTCTGAAACACTGGGGGTTAGGACTTCCACACAAGAACCTGGTCAGGGGCACAGGACTCAAGCCACAAATGCCAGGTTTGCTCCCAAGCCTCTTTCTATATAAGAAATACAACTGTTGATGTAAAATAATGAACATGCCAATATTACATAAACTGAAGAAATATAACATAGAGAGTGAGCATTAAAAACTAAGTCAAATGCTTTATAAAGACTTAATCAAGGCTTGACATTTGGATGAAATTGTGTGTGAGTAAACTGTTAAGAGTCTGGAGGAAAATAAAAGATGGAAAAATCTAGAACCTATGAACTCCAAATGTGTTTTGCTTTTTTACTATACTTCAAAGAAACCAAAACAAAGAAACTAAAAAGTATAAAGGATGCATTTTGAGTGTGATTTATATCAGAAACACTAATTTTGGAACTTCAAACAATTAACTTGTAATAAAAACAAATTTTAAGTGTTGGCCATACATCAAAAGATTGGTGAATGAAAGTTTTAAAATCCTTACTTAAAAGAACCTTCTTAATTTAGGCGACACTATAATAAGAACAGACATGGAAAGGTCCCGTGATACGTTAAGTGAAAAATTCAAGTTACAAAATATGCAAAGTCTCAAAGTTTCAATATATTTGAAAGCACATTCCTGAACAGTTTTAAAAGACTGGGCCCTTTAGGAATGAATAAATCTAGACAGTGGCCGTCAAGCACTGCTAACATCTGAAACAGACACAGCCAGATTATCCATCATCTTCTGATGCAAATGTACAACACCATCTGTAAGCTGTTTTTTCCTCAAATATGAACCCAAATTTGATCTTTATAAGTATAAAGATCATATGCATAGAAAGTATTTACAAGTATAAAGATCATATGCATAATGCATCTCTGGGTTCAACCAACTGTGGATAGAAAATACTTGGAAAAAAAATACATCTGGGGCTGGGGATGTGGCTCAAGTGGTAGCGTGCTTGCTTGGCATGCGTGTGACCCAGGTTCGATCCTCAGCACCACATACAAACAAAGATGTTGTGTCCACCGAAAACTAAAAAATAAATATTAAAAAAAATTCTCTCTCTCTCTAAAAAAAAAAAATTACATCTGTACTGAACTGAACATGTCCAGACATTTTCCTACTTATTATTACCTAAGTAATATAACAACTATTTCAGAGACTTCACATGGTATCAGGTATTGTAAGTAGTCTAAGGATGTTTTAAAATGTATGGGGAAATGCGTATAGGTTATATGCAAACACAGTGTCATCTTATATAAAGAACTGGAGCATCCTGAGATTTGGGGATCCACGGAGGGTCTGGAAACCAATCCCTCCTGGAGGACGGTGAGGAGAGACTGCACTACTTCACAGGAAATGCAAAGGACAGAGGAACATGATAAGGAACACCACAAAGACGCAATCAGCAAAGTGCAGGCTGTGGGAAACACTGCAGGAAAAGCAACTTGGTTTTTCGACAAATAAATTGCAAGGAAGAAAAGACGTGGAAGGCCACCACAAGAGGGTCCTGCTGGAACTGAGCGACACAGAAACGAAGGCTCGTCAGACTCTGCTCTTTCTTTTGCACATGTTTGAAGTTCTCCATGATTTTTTAAGGACTTGATTGGCACATTCTCTTGGGAAAACTGGTCGTATTACTAAGGGTGAAAACCATGCAATACTCACGCCTAGGTAAGCACCTAACAGAAACGTATACACAGGCTCCCCAAAAGGCACCAAAGCACCGGGCATTACGGCCCCAACCAGAAACTCTCACACAGCAGCCCAGTAGGGTGGATACCATCAATTTAGAAACATTCACATAGTAGGATGATATGTAAAAAGAATATTGACAGATATGTGTAATAATATAGATGAATCTCATTAATAAAATATTGGTGAAAGAAGCCAGAGCCAAAGAGTGCACATATGCAGGTCCCCAGGAGCAGCTGGGCCATGCCATGCAAGCCAGGGGCTGTCACTTTTGGCATGAGACGGGGGACAGTGACCAGGAAACAAGAGGCGCTCTCCTGGGCGACAGCCTTTCCCTTGATCTGAATGTGATTCACTTGCACAGTTTCAGCTTACCTGCACCATTCTGTACTATATATTCTATATTCTATACTTCAAAAAAATTTAAATATTTTTTAAATTTTTATAAAAATTTAAATATTTTTTAGCCGAAACAAAACAAAAGACTCTGATTCAGTGAGGGATAAAGGGCCCAAGCATCTGGGAGCTGAAAGGCTCCAGGGGATGCAGATGCTGTGGGCCCGAAGGCCACACCTGGAGTGACACTGAGCTAGACCCTGGCAGCAGATGGACAGGAGAATTTCCAGCAGCAGGTCAGTAAACGCATGCATGCCCCGTGGCTGCTCCAGGTGGCCTTGGTCAGGCTTTTTCAGGAATGCTTGCCTTGCTCTCTGCAGAACCCCATGTGATGTGCCAGAGCGTGCCACCCCACTGCCCACAAACCACCCCTTGGCTCAGACCCTTGACAACCTCCTGGCCACACAGGGCTCCATCGAGGCTGGCTGCTCAGCCTGCTTCACATGGGCAGTGCCCTCTGCCCAGAATGCTCTCTGCTTCTGGAGCCCTCCCACCCACTTCCCAGCTCGACTAAGATGCCGCTTCCTCTCCTCGTGTGGCCTCCTCTGACGCCCCACCATTCATCCCTCAGGTGTGCATGGACCAGCTTGCCCAGGGTCAGAGCCAACTGTGCGTGCCGCCTTCTAAGAGCCAGGACACCGCCAACGCCTTCAGCCAAAAGGCACCAGACTCGCAGCAGGAGCAGCTCACCAGTTATCCACAGAATTGAAGTCAGACAGGTTTCAACCTGGTTTCAGTCCTTTTCTAGAAATGTGATCTGGGGCACGTGGTTTAAAATCTGTTAGCTGCGTAGGGTTATTGAGAGAACTAAGGAAGAACATCACGTGTTGGGGGCTGAGTGGTGGCCCCTGAAATGACATATGCTTATATGCAGGAAGGATCCTGTGAACTGGCCTTATTTAGAGAAGGGGGGTCTTTGTAGATGTGAGTTGAGTCTTGAGATGACATCATCCTGGACTTGGTGGGGCCCCAAATCCCACAGCAGATGTCCTTGGAAAGGAAAAGAGGGATTTGGGCCAGGGACCCAGAAGACAGCCATGTGAAGCCAGACAGATGGCAGTGAGCCTGCCTCAGGCCAAGGGACAGTTAGAGCCATCAGAGTCTGGAGGACACAGGAACCATTCTTCAGAGGGTATGACACCCTGCCCACACCTTGATTTTAGACTTCTGGCTTCCCGCTGGGAGAGAATCTATCTGTGCTGGTTTAAGCTACCCAGTTTGTGATAACATGTCACTGCCCTAATACAAAAAGTGAGGGTCAAATAAACACATCTCCCCTCCGTGTTCGTCAAAGCCTGATATTTAGAAGCTTTGAATAAGCATGGGTTTATATATTCACATTTTATTTGAAAACACTTACACAGCATTTCTATCAAGCACTATTGTGCCTTGTGAATATTAATTACTTAAAAACAATGACCTGAAAAGTAGGTATAATTATTAATAATTTCAATCTTAAAGAGGGAGAACTAAGGAACAGAAAGATTAAGTAATTTGCCCAACATCACAGAGCTAGTAAAAGAAGCAAGGATCCACACCCAGGCAGTGGTTACAGGACACAAGTTCTTCGCTACCACAAAGCACCTGGGGCCCTTTCCTGAATCTGGACCCCAGTCCAGCAGGGGGTATATGGCAGGCCTGTCATGGCCATTTCCCCTGGTGATGTCCATCCTACTGGGCAGCTATGAGCTGGTGCCACGCTGTAGAGACCACATTTCCCAGCCGCTTCTCCAAGCACAGATTTGTTAGATGTGAATTCTGCCCACGCCCCGGGAAAGGTGAGGTGCCCACCACTCTGGCTTCACCCCGCAGCTGCTGGGGTGCCCGCTTTATTGGTGCTTCATCTCCAAATTCTTGCGCCCATGGGAAGGCCTCTTGAAAGGACATCATCGTGGGGACAGCAGGGTAGGAAGCCGTCTTTCTAGAGGCATTCCGGCTGGGCCCAGCTGGCCTGTTATTTACTTAAGGAAAGACAGGACCACACGTCAGGGCTTCTTTGTAGACAAGGAAAGTGAAACAATAGTTGTCAGGGCAAGTTTTTCAGTTGCGCTTCAAAGGCCGTCCTGTGAAACTGGAGACGCTCACAGAGGAGGGCTGGAGCGCCCGCTATAATCCCTGTCCACCCACACACACACACACTCACAGGTCCCTGGCAACAGACAGACACAATCTGGACAGCAGGCCTCCCCCTCTGTGGAGCCAACAGGACAGCACTCAGGGAAAAGCCCAAGCTTGGGGGTTCCAGGACCCTGGGTTCAAACCTGGGCACCGTCTCTTGGCTATCAGCATGAGTGACCTTGGGGCACTCCCTCAACCTCTGTGAGTCTCACTTTATCAGCAAAATAAATCAGCAGAAATTATGAGTCTAGACCTTACAGTCGGCTCAGCCCTGACTACCTCACTTGAAGTACCTGGGCAGGTCCCAGCCTTAGCTTCCTCTTCTGTAAATGGGTACAAACAGGACCTTGTCCACAGAGGGGTTGACTTGTCTAAATTCCCTGAAGTGTCCCAGTGATAAGATAGGTAGGTGGATGATAGGGAAGATAGGTGGACTGAAGGCTGCCCATCATAGCGACCGAGATGGGGAAGGAGCAGCAGTGCCTATGAGCTCTTTCCCTCTATGACCTTATTTATGGCAAGGTCCAATGACAACATGAGTCACATGGTTTCTAGGGAACAATGCTGGCTTTGTGTGACTTAGGTAAGAACACACAGGTGTGGGGGCCCAGGGCTGCATGAACATTGGCACCGACACTCTGTTGGGCTGTCCACCAAGGTTTGCCTTTACTGCAGGTTGCTCCTTTGCCACTGATGCCATGGTGGCATGGTGCCATGGTGGCAGGTGGCAAGTGGTAGGTGAGCCAGGCCCACACAGCACCATCCTGGCCACAGCCACTCAATGGGCTCACAGATGGCAATTGGCCCTGGGGTCCAGAGGCCATCCCTGGGGAATGAAGAATTGGGACAAGAAGAGAAAGAACTCTTGGCCACTCTCTACAATGCAATGTCCACCACAAGGACAGTGGCAGAGGGGGAACCAGATGGGAAGGGGTGGGGAGGAGGTGCCAAGCGTGGACATGCTCAGAGGAGCCAAGATGGACAGCCGAAGGATCCTGAGAGCGAGGTGCATTCCTGTGGCTCCTACCTCACTGAGCACCAGGAGGCACCTGGAGTTCTGAAGATAAACTCCCTGTTTTGGTCAACCTAGTGAGTAAGTTTCCCCACCTGCAACCGAGCAGCTACCACAACACCCAGGCAGCAGCCCCAACTCCCCAAGTACCCCGACGTCCCCCCTGGTACCTCTATCCCAACCCTATTCTCCGGGCAAATCAGATCAGCCGAAAATGCTTTTAGAAATACGTCAACCATCCAAAGAGCTCGTTTAAAAAATATACCGAAGCAATGTAGAGAACCATTTCAGACAATTTATAAAACTAAAAGCAGATGGGTGTTTTTCCTTTGCTTGCTTCACTAGAGCAGCTCAGATCTGGTTCTTAGGCCAAATTCATCCCAGCCACATAAAAACCAAAAGAGGTACTTAACGATATCAGGTAATTTTTGTTAAGGTCTATGGACAAGTCAAAATAACACCTGGTATTTTGCAAGGGGAATGTTAGAGTTCATAAACAAGTCTGGATGGTACCTGGCAAAAATGCCAGAGGGAGTGGTTTGAAAAGTAACAAAAGCGAGCCATTAAGTGTGGAGATTCCTTATTGGTTGACTGATGTATCTAGTTTATGCTAATTAAGATAAGCTGTGCAAAATGTATAAATAGCTCTGTTGTCCTACAATGAACGGCTTCCATTCCTGCTGTATCAACGCACACAAGGTATTCGTCACCCCCGGGGTTATTTTGCTGCAGGCGGACTACGGCAAATTTTTAATGCCATAATCGTACATTCTTTTTAATGTGCAAAATTTACTATTTTTCCTACCAACTAACGGTTACTTGGGTTCTTTCTTTTTTCTAAACTTTTTCTTTGCTTGCTTTCTTGTTCTCTTCTTTAACTCATGGGGGTTTTATTGCTGCTCTACCATTCAGCCACATCCCTGGTCCTGCCCGTGGTTAGTTTTAAAAGCATCACAGTAAAATGGAAGGAAAACAAGGGAGATATGGGTTATGGGAAGGATAACTGGTCCTGGGGGCTAGGGTTTCTCCGGCTGCCACTTGCTACTTACTGCACACCCTGAATGTGTAATGTCTTTCTCAGTTTTCACATCAGTAAAGGGGAGGATAATAAGTAGAAATAGCAACCCTACCGACCACCATCACCTACCCGAAAGCTGTGGGGAATCCAGGGAGCTTGATAGGAGGCTTGGGACAGCAAAAAGGAAAAAAGAAATGGACAAACCAAGAGCCTGCTGGACAGACAGCGCAGCGCAGTGCAGATCACTCAGGGCACGGGAATCGCACTGTCTTCTCTGCCTAGTTCTGCTCCCGTGGGGGCGCTCAGGAGACCCTCCAACCAGAAGTAACAAAAGTGCATCCAATGGGGCCATTCCATGAGGAACGTTCCTGGGACAGCGATGAGGCCGGTTTCGGGATCCTTCCGGGAGACACCTTCTCATTCCTACACACAGCTCTCAACCAGTCCTGCTATCTGGCCAACCCTCCCTCTCAAATATTGAGGTCAATAGCAACTATAATTATTGAGCATATTTCTCTGTGCCTTTCCGGCAAGGTTTTAAACAAAGGCTACACATACAGCAGGCATCTCATTTAAGCCTCGCACAAAGCCAAAGTGGGCTATGACGACAGTCATACTCCATCCAAGGGAAAAGAGGGTCTGGGGGTGGGAGAACTTGACCAAGAGCCAAGATTTATGCCACAGTTCTTTGGCCATAGATACATACTGTATCCACTTCCCCATGACCCTCTGCTTCGCTGTGAGTTCATCATCAACCCTCTCAACCATGCAGGAGCCTCCACCCCCAGTGACCTGCCCTAGCAGCTCACAGCAAGGACGCTGTAGAAAGCAGGACTTCCCTCATCTTCCTTCCCTCCAGCGCTGGCTGGAGACTGAACCCAGAAGAGCTTCACTTTATATTTTACAACAGGGGCTCAGTAAGTTGCCCAGGCTGACCTGGAACTGGAGATCCCACCACCTCGGCTTCCCCTGCAGTTAGGATGACAGGTGTGTGCCCCTGCACCTGGCCAGGCTCCCCTTTTTTTTTTTTTTTTTTTTGCCCCCGAACGGGGGAGTTTTTCATATTTGTATCCTCTAGCCAATAAAAACTGTTCACAAAGTTTTGCATATAAAATCTTAAGAAAAATTCATGCTGAATTCTTAAAAATTATGAGATGGGGGGGTGGGGCTAGGGTTGTGGCTCAGTGGTGGAGCACTCGCCTGGCACTTACAAGGCCCTGGGTTCAATCCTCAGCACCACATAAAAAAAATAAATAAACAGCAAATTGAAAATTGTATATAAAAAAAAAATTGTGAGATGGGGCCAGGCACAGTGGTGTCCATTTGTAATCCCACCCACTCAGGAGGCAGAGGCTAGAGGATTTCAACTTCAAGAACTTAGAGAGACCCTTTCTCAAAATAAAAAGAATTGGGGTTGTAGCTCAGTGTCCGAGGTCCTGGATTCAATCCCCAGTACTGGGGGGGGGGGGAAGCCCAGATCCAGGGTTGTCCCTTCCTTTCCCAGTCCTCAAGCCACAGTGGAACCTTGCGTTCAAAGTACTTTTGTTCTTTCAAATAAAAAAATATACCCATGGGATAGTATCTTCTGTGAAAATATTATATTTACCCCATAGTTTTGTTTTGGTTAATAAACTAAGTTGATTAAACTGATGAATAAGAAATAAGAATTCCTCTTTTTACTTTTTATGGGGGTATGCTTTTGCATCTTTGCTTTTGAAGATATCTATAATGCCCATGAAATGCATTTGCCCCAAATGGAAAAATTGTGACTGACTAATATGTGTCCTTTACAACACTGTAAAGCCCCTAATGAACACTTTGAGACCATTATGAAATCCATTAGCTGAGTGAAAGAATATAAACAGCAAGATGGTGGAGAAAAACCAACATTGCAAGGTGTCATTCATTATATTCAATATTAGATTTTCCCCAAAAAGGTTGTAGGGATGGTCTACTCTGCTCTTCTGCTGAAACTTCTGATAATATCTTGCTCCAAGCTACGAAGTACTGATGAAGGTCAAGGAACAAACCAGGCTAACACCTCAGATTACCTCTGAATTTAAATTCTTCAGGTATTTCCTAGACTAACAAAGTTGCTGGAGTTCAGAATCTTCAAATGCATTGCTAATTTTGTTTAAGACTAAAAGATCGCCTCCACTCAGGTCATCTGAAGGAAGATTTTAAATACTGCTTTTCATTGTAAAACATGAGGAAACCTTCCTCTGAAATTCAGAAGAAGCAAAATAGAACAACATATGGAAAGAGATTAAGGGATTAGACAAGTACACGAGGAGCTTTAGACTAAGACATGGGAAGCCTTCTCATCTTTCTGAAGAATCCACTGCAAATTCACATTAAACAACTGAATTCTACACTTGGTACATATATTTTAAAAAGAAGTAAAGCTGGGCATGGTGGCACATACCTGTAACCCCAGTGACCTGGAGGCAGAGGCAAGAGGATTGCAAGTTCAAGGCCAGTCTCAGCAATTTACTGAGGCCCTAAGCAACTTAGTAAGACTCTGTCTCAAAATAAAAAAACTAAAAAGGGCTGGAGATGTGACTCAGTGGTTAAGTGCCCTTGGGTTTAATTCCCAGTACCAAAAAAAAAAAAAAAAAGAAGTAGAGATGAGAAGCACTCCTAGTTATTTTGTTCATTCGTTCAATGTGACTTGTATTAAGCCTACAAATAAACTAAGAGATGCATTCAAAACAGTGAATTTTGTAATCAACAGTAATAATTCAACTTATTTCCTACTTTTACCTTTTGAATTTCCAAATTTATAGTCTTTCAAGCAAGAAAACGTAAGCAGCATTAGTTTGGGATACTCTTCTATGACAGTAAGAGCTCAGTAAGACCCATTTCTTTGAATTGAAATTTAAACTAACCAAAATACTTCAAGTTCTTTCAAGCTGATAAAAGACAAACATGTAAAAAAAAAAAAAAACCTCAATCAACATGTATTTAGTGAAACTCCTTATACTATTCCCATGATATAAATAAGTGATGAGACGTACCAAAATAAATTCATTCTCCTTCTCTCTCTCTCTCTCTCTCTCTCTCTCTCTCTCTCTCTCTCTCTCTCTCTCTCTCTCTCTCTCTTTCTCTCTCTCTCTCTCTCTTTCTCTCTCTCACACACACACACATACACACACAGAGTAACTGACCAGTTGAGGAACATAATAAAGGTTACTATAAATTTTATAATCAATAACAATATTCAAATCTAGAAGCATGGGATAGACCTAACATGAAGACAATCACAACTTCCAAGTTCTGATGTGTACGATAAAGCAGAAAGAGAAGGCCAAAGTGGACATCCGAACTGTGTACAAAGAATAGCACACTGGGCGTCGAGTTCCACCCCCCTCTCTTACACCCAAACTTAGATCTGAAGCAAACTTAATAAGATAAATAGGTTTGGACAGGTCTGCCCTTTCCTTAAGCAGTGTCAAAATTGCATTTCGCAGTGGGCAGAATTAAATTTGTAAGCACTGACATCGCCAAGAGGAGCCAGGTAGCTATTAACCTCTCAGTTCATGACAGAGAAATTGCATTTTTACCTTGATTTTTACCTTCGGTGTGTGCTTTAGAGAAATTCATTGCTCTAAGCAAAGCAAAACAAAATGTAAAAAAGGTAAGGACTTGGAAAACCAACATAGCAATAGAGTTGAATTTCATTTATCCTAATCACACTGCTGCCAACCTAATTAACTGAAGTTCTGTCTCAAAGTTTTTTGCGCCTATGCAAATCAGCCTTTTTTGAAACT
Organism: Ictidomys tridecemlineatus; assembly: GCF_052094955.1. Lineage (NCBI taxonomy): Eukaryota > Metazoa > Chordata > Mammalia > Rodentia > Sciuridae > Ictidomys > Ictidomys tridecemlineatus. The sequence continues at coordinate 10,866,176 of NC_135485.1, forward strand.
CATAGTTTAAAATACTAAATATATTTGATTTGAATTGCATTGTCATGTGGAGAAAAAATCCCACCTTTCCTTGAAGTCGGCACTTACCTTCAGGGAAGTCTCCGGGCTGCACTATGTAGATGAATATGCGCACCATTTGGAAGAGAACACTAATGGGCCCGGGACTGTAGGTGTCTTCAGTCTCATATTTGGATGTAGGCAATTCATAATCCAATGTCTCAGAAGTGTTTTCTGAGATGATATTCCCACAAAGCCCCAGCAGCAGCAGTATACCAAACAGGAGGGCCATAGCTAGCAAGATTCCCTGAACATGAGGTAGCTTCTGCAAGCCTTAGGGAAGACAGGTCCTTCCTGTGCAGAGGTGGTCTAGTGGGTCCTGGATCTGCTGAGTCTTCTTCCTGGCAGGGCTGGCTTGCAGCAAGGGACGCAGAAGAGCTTCCTTCAATGGAGTCATTCACTCAAGGCAACATCTCTGGCAATGAAAGAGACAGTAGTAGAGTCACCGACACAGGCCACCTGCCTGCACCAGGAGCTGCTCTGGAGAGGAGACTGCAAAGCTTTAGAGCAAACCCTTCAGCCTAATCCCGGAGGGTGGAAATCAAACACACAGCTGCTCCAGAGCTGCAGGGGAGGGGCTGGCAGGAACAAGAACTCAGAGAAGGTCCTTCCTTGGGGGTGGGGCCGACTCAGAATACAGACCCTTTCCAAGCTCTACAGACAGGCAGGCACTGGGGGCTGTGCAATGGTGGAAACCAACATTTACCAAGCACTTACTAGATTCCAAATGCTGTTGCGCATGCTTAAGGCATTAGCCCACTTCATGATGAGGATTTTCATAACTCACTAAAGTCACAGGTGACGATCGCGGGAGCCAGAACTCAAACTCAGCAGTCTACCTTCAGAGCCCAAGCTCTAGCCAGGACACCAAGACACAGATCCTACAGAGTTCATTATCCTAGGCTCCAATCAAGGCTCCACAGAGGACCCAGCAATGCACTATATGCTCACTTTTTTCCTCCAAGTCTGTATTTTTCTCCCTGCCTGGAGGTTAACTCACTCAGCCTTAAATTCTGCTTATCAATAGACTGATCTTATTTCCAAAGGCCTCTTCTCCATTTTACCCACAATCCAAACCAAAAGGGGATGACCCCGAGGTCAGGGACCAAACTGTTGGAGATCCTAAGACACTTTGCCTTCCTAAGAAGCTCAATGAGTCATCCTGATGGAAACCTCTGTCCCAGGTCACCATCTCCATGGCTAGGCACAGGAAAGTGAGAGATAGGGCAGAGTCTCCTCGCCCTTGTCCTGGTGGACCTTTGGTTCTTTTTGTCCCCAGAATCTAACAGAGCAGGGCACACAGCTGGTGTCCGTATTCAGCATCTGCTGAATATAAGAAATAAACAAATCAACGTAACTGCTTTCCCGTGCCAGGTCACAGGGTGAGGTGAACAGCCCAGAACTCAGAAGTGGAATCTGGCTCACACGTGTGTCTGTGTCTCCCCCAGACCCCCACCCAGGTGTTCTGTAAGACGTTGCTGCCATTTTGTAAGCTACATACACATCGTACTCTTGTTAACTTTCAAGATAAGTAAAAGGTGCCCCTAAAATGCACATTGTGAAAAAGGGAAAGGGGGACAATCAAAAGAGAGAGACACATTTTACAAGAAGCCAGAGGACCCACTACCTAGATTCCAAGTCAAAGTAAGCTCCAGATGAGAGGTGGATTTCATAAGTTATTTGAATGAAGATACTAATGCAAATCTAATGCATTACACAACTCCAATTACTTCTGCACCGAGAAACCAACAGTATGACCCTACAGCAAATCATGGGCTGCTCGGATGCCAAGTGGCTACCAGGAGCAAAGGCACTCACCCCACACTTTGCTTTTGGCTCTCCATGACACTCACAATGTGCACAGGACCCAGGCAACATCTCTCGAAGGGTCCCCTCTGAACGTCTCTCTCACACAAACACACAACACTCAAACCTTAGCTGGAGTTTTGCTAATGAAGTTTAATCCTAGCAGCTGCAAGGATTAAAGGTTCAGCTGCTGAAAAAGGCTCACACTTCCTGGTAATACCACTAACCTATAGCCAGAGTCAGAACTGACTAGGGAGAGCTGTGGTTAAGCTCACTGCCAAAGCCCTCCTCGGTGGAATTCCAGGTGGAGGGAAACACTACAGCTCACCCCTGCAAAGACAGGCAGCCAGCGATCTAGAGGCAACTGGAGCTGCAAGTCCAGATTTCTTTACATCCTGCTCTGAAGTATAGATCCCTCATTTTAAATTTTAAACTAAATTGTAAGAAAATATTAAAATCTCACAAGAGAAATGCTAGACAATTGAAGAAATTGTCAGGTCAAATGGAGACATTTTTTCACCTTGATTCTAACGGCTGTGCCAAAATAGAAGGTCTGGGTGTTTCCTGATAAACTCCTTCTGGTCCCAAGAGCTGCTGAGCTTCAGTATCGGCAACTTCTGTATCAGCATGCAATGATATTCGCTTAAAATGAAGATGCCACACCTAATTTCTGGATGAGGCCCATTAACCTGATTTTCCATAAGACAACTGAAGTTTGAGAACGATTATGCTCTTGGTTGGATATCACCCATTCCGCTTTCTACAGATACCATGGGCTTCTCGGATACAACCGTAGGACACGGATGTGAAGTGTGCTCTCCCAAAGGCCCTTGTCATGTTGCTTTGAATTGGTCTATCCCAGCTGCTGTGCAGGGATCCTGACTTGCTCACGCCTATAATCTGAGGACCTGGCACACAGTAGGTATTCAGTAAAGGACTGTAAAAATAAAATGGCAGTGGGAAAAACTGACACAAAATGCTCATTTTTACCTTTTTTTTTTTTAAAGTGGTACCAAACATTTACCTATTTGCTGCTTTCTAGCCTCTGAAAGGATGGTCCTATCCTACCCGTAGGATTGCCCATGGCCATTTCCTCCAACCCAATCCTCACTGCAGCTCCTCATGCAGAACATTTGGTCTACCATAATGGGAGAGATACCTTTGTTTGGACTCTCAATTTTGCAAGCTCTGGAAATTTCTGCTTCAGGGGCTATCATCTTAAACAGGTACTAATCAACAAGGCCCTCTTACCATTTTCCTGATTTATGGGGTACAGATTCCTTGTTTCTACCCCAAACACAATGAATTCATATGAGAAGGGGGTCCAAAAAGATTGGTTTTAAACAAATACCTCGCATGGTTCTGAGTCTGGAGTCCGAGAACCACATTTCAGCAAACACTGGTTTAAAAAGCAAACAGGGTGAATGAGCAACTTCATTTTCTTTTCTTCATTTGATGGGAGCTTCTCAAAATTGTTCTTTTTTTAAAAAAGGGTCCCTGTTTAGGTGTTCATCATGTGGGACGCTCTGGGCAGGATGTGAGGGCTCCCTAACTTCTGGGCCCACCTTTGTGTGTCCTGAGGGAGGAAGCCCTGCCTTTCATTATGAGGCCAACTGAGGTCCCCAAATTGGTCCTGGAGGGGTAAGCCAAGCCGGGCCAATCAGGTGTCTGTTCCTGGGCCTGTGCTTGCAGCATACACTGAAGTCACATAGTTTCTACTTAATTCTAGCACCAAAGATGGCAGTGCCAACAGCCATATCCAGCACCATAGCCATACATCAGTCTGGGTCCCTGCCATATCCTGGGCTCCTAGGAGAGCCTAGCCAGCCTTCCTGTCCCTCCTTCAAGCCACCCAGTAATCACCATTCCCAGAAGCCCTCTTCTGCAACAATTTCCCAGAGTTCACTTGTATTGGCTTTTGTTGGTGGTGTTGGTGGTTCTAGGGATTGAACCCAGAGGCACTTTACCATTTTAGGACATGCCTAGTCCTTTTTATTTCTATTTTGAGATAGGATCTCATTAAGTTGCTTAGGGGCCTCACTAACTTGCTGAGGCTGGCCTTGAACTTGCAATCCTCCTGCCTGAGCCTCAGAACTAGCTGGGATTTCAAGTGGGCACCAACATGTCAGGCTGCTTACATTGTTTTTAACAAAGCATCCTGATCCTTAATAAAACTCCAGAGCCAGCTCCCTCCCGCCCCGCTGAAAAACCTAGTTCCTTCATATTTAAAAACAATACCAACAACATAATACTTGGCTTAAAGTTCTGTTATTTTCAACCTGTGGTTTGATGCACTTATTTACTTCACTGAACTAGAACACAGAGAAATAGTACAGCATGGAAAACATACGGAAGTTCATAAAAAATTTATAGGGCATATCAAGAAAACAAAACTAAAGGGTGCTGCTAAATAGAAAATAGCCGCAAGCTTTTGAGAAAGGGCTGGGTCTCTGGTATCACTCATTAACTGTGACAATGACAGCTGTTTATAGTCTCCAACCTTTGCTTCGTTCATCTGTACAGTGGGAAGCAGCTTGGGTTGCAAGGGACAGTAAAGTCCTAGCCCACAGCCGGGGGTCCACAAAGCGCTGGTGGGGCTCTGCCATAGAAGCTCTGAGCAAAACTCCACCATGACCCCCAGGCTCATCTTGCCAGAGAAGGCAGCTCCGTGGATACAGAAAGTTTCTCACAAATGAGAAAAGAAAAATATACAACATCATCCAAGTTGAATCCTGGAGAGCTGATTTTCAAATATTCAATCCCCCAAAAGCAACTTCATTTGTTTCCACCTAACTCGTTGCCTAAGTTGTTTGGAGTCAAGTGTGAGTGAGGGTGGAGGAAGCCGCGAAGGACCACAATCACGCACTTGTTTATCTTAACAAAAGTCGGTAGTTGCCCGCAAGAAGCCCGGCTGCCCTTTCTCCAGCCGGGACCAGACCGGAGGAAGGTCGGTCGGGCTCGCAGAGCAACCTGTAGCTGCAGGAGGCACCGGGCGCGGGTTTCCCGGCCTTCCCTCTAACCCCACTCCAGGCCGGCCTCCCTCCAGCCTCCGCTACCCCTAGACAGGAGCCTCTCCTAAGCTGCGGGACACAAAAGAATGGGCGGCCACGCGGGCGCGGGAAGTCAGGAGCCTCCAGGAACCGGCTGCCGCGCCGCTCGGGGGAGGGGGTTGCCGGAGTAACTTGGCTGCCCCCAGCGCGTCGGCGCCAGTTCCGTTCGGCGGCCTCGCATGGGCACGGATTGGGGGCGCTCTCGCCGGAGAGCGGGGGATCTGGACCCGTGCCCCTCCGCCCTCGGGCCTGCTCTCAGGGAAACTGATCCTGAACCCCGACTCTCCTGCAGCCGCGGAGGTCTTCGTCTGTCCTTGTTCCCCTTTGTTGTCGCGGTCGGCGCGTTCCGGCAGGGTGCGTCCGGAGCACTCCGCTTCTCCATCCCAGGAAAGCCCAAGCTCTCGGAGCTGAGCAACCAGCGGGTCGTGGAGGGTGGAGAGGCGGTGTGCTCCACCTTGAGAGCGCGTGCGCTCTCCTGTGGCCCCCCGGGAACCGGTTCCCTTTGCAACCCCAGATCCCCCTCCTACTACGGTCAGTTGCACAGCGCACTCCGCTTGGCAAAATCGAGGAAGGTTGGCCCTTTCCAGGCTCCACCGGAGAGGCTCGGCACCCTGCGTCCCCTGGGCCACCAGCGCTCCCCTAACCGCGGAAAAGTTCCTAAACCCCTGGCGAGCCTCCCCTCGCTCACCACCTCCCCAAGGGCGAGCCTGAGGCCTTCGGGGGCGGGGGGCCTCCCTCGCCATCTCATGCCCTGACACCTGGAGACCCACAATTGCCGGCTCCACTCCAAAGAATAGGAGGAAGACCCCAGCGGCGCCGTGCGACGCCGGCCACCACGCAGCCGGAAAAGTTTGCGCTCCCTACCCGGTTCTCCCAGAACATCTCGGAACCTCGGGTTGGCGTGGTTCCCGGGCCACCTCCGGTTCCCCGCTGCCCCTCCAGTTCCCTGGTGGCTACCGGGGCTCCAGCCACCTGCTACCGGGGCAGGGAGATGCCCAGAGAGAGATTCTCCACTCGCCATGGCCTGTCCTTACTACTCGGGAAAGGGGACCGCTCAGTCCCCCTGCCAGTCCGCAGACCCCTCTCCGGCTCCGGAGGGAGGTCGTAGCTACTCACCACGCGCCGGGGTCCTCCTCCATCTCCGGCTGTCGTCACCGCTGCCGCAGACCTCTCCCTTCACTGCCCCGCTCGCGGGGCCCAGCTCATGAATTATTTAAAACCTGGCTCCGGAGACCACCGGGGTGGATTCCCGAGAGTCCGCCCCGCTGGCCAGCCTTTGGGTCGCGAACGGGTGCAGACCGCCGGGCAGCCGCACCCACGCACGCTGCGGAATGCGGGTGAGGGAAGCCGAGGGTGTCCGCGAGGACCTGTTGCCGCTTCCCCTGTGCCCGGGCCAAGAACTGAGCATGGAACCGCCGGGATAGGAATGACTACTTAAACGTACTCAACCGTCGCGGGAGAGCTGAGCGCGTGGCCGGGTGCTGTCGGGACCTGGCTCAGTAACTTAAAGATCACTAAGCCTAGGTTTCTGGCCGCACTCTAATTGGACAGTCTGAGCAGCCGGCCACAATGCCCGCGGAAATCCACCTAGACCTGGCCAGCATTTATTTCTTGTTATGAGAGCGGTACTCAGACCCTCTATGCCCTCCTTTACGCCAATCAGAGCCCTCTACATGGAGTGCAGCTATCCCTTAAAAATTCCTTGCCTCTCAGATGCCTCTGCTGACTCTGCGGACTGCCTGCCCCCCACTCCCGCGCACACACACCCACCACTTTAGACATCGATGCCTGCTCCAAATGCATTAAAACAATCAAACAAAAAAAATTAGAGAAAATTGTTAAACAAAACCCAGATCTGGGACTGGGGATATAGCTCAACGCTTGCCTAGCATGAAAGAGGCCCCAGGGTTGAACCCCTGTGCAAGCTCACACCCGGCCCCAGAATCATTTGGTTCTTATGGTGTAAAATCACAGTGGTTACTTACTGGAATCATTTTTTTTAAAGGCCATTAAGCAGAACTTGTTTGCATTTATGCACACAGGCATCCGCTATAGCAGGAAGCACACTACCTCCTAATCACTCTTTACATGTAGGCCTTCCTGGGCTGAGTTGCCTGGCATTCCCAGAATCTTCACAGTTCTAACAGAAGTAACCACCCCTTCTTTTAACTTCCCTCACTGATAGGCACCACACCCTCACTTACTATTGACTATCTGGAATGGAAAATACAGTGGCCCTTTTATCCATTTACTTCTGTGAACTCAACCAAGGGCAATGGAAAATATTCACCATCAAAATTGCATCTACACCAATTATGTACAGATTTTTCTTGTGGTCCTTCCCTGAACTATACAATGCAATGGCTATTTGCCTAGCATTTACATTATATTAGGCACTATAAGAAATCTAGAGATGATTTAAAACACAGGAGGGAATATTCATAGGGTATATGTGAATACTCTGCCATTTTATATAGGGGAGTTGAGCATCTGCACATTTTGGTATCTGCCAGGATCCTGGAACCAATTTATCCTCCCCTCAGACACCAAGGGATGACTGTACTGTCTGTTAGGAAAAATAGGACTTGGGGGAGAAAAGCACTCTCCAGCCAGTGTCTAGCATCCTGCAGGTGTTTAATAAATGTTTGTGATATGGATGGTCTGATGGAAGGACAGAAGAATGATTGTACAGACCTACAGACAAATGATGTGCAGGACTGCTAACTCAGTAGCTCTTTTATTTACTTCAGCATAAAACAAGGAGGGGAGAAAAGTCTTATTTTTTAAGAATTTACATTGATCTCAAATGTGCATATTTCCAGGGCCAGAAAATGGTTGCTCAGAAAACTTCTGAAAAGTACAGGAGGTCATGGCAAAGTTAATGGTCCCCCAGGCTTCTATTCAGTTCTGCTCGAAGCCCTTTTGCAGCCTGTCCTGCTCTGGGGCCCACCCCACTAGTTCAGAGGCAGCTAGCTGGAAGAAGCTGGGGAGAAGGCCAGGTAGGTGGAAGGTGAAGAGTACCCTCTCTAGAGAACAGCTTGATTCAATCTTCCTCAAAGTCTGGTCCTGTCACATTCTATCCCTGTGATTTTGCTGCTTAATCTGAGCCTCAGCTTCCTTGCCTGCGAAATGGTGACAACTCTGATATACGCACTGGTTCCAATCCTAATGATAACAGCAGTTGCAGTAGTGCTGAGCAGCAGCGTTCAATGAGCATTTTCTATGAATGAGGCTCTAGGCCAAGTGTTTCAAATGAATTTTTACGTAACCTTAGCAACAACAGTTTGAGATCATATTATTATTATTTCCATCTTAAAGGTAAAGCTAAAACAGGTTCAAAAATTTGTCCTCGGTCACACAGCTAGTAAGAGAAGATCTGAATTTGAACCCAGACCTGGCCAGTTCACCAGAGAATGGGCCACACTCTCTAGAGACATTGTTACATCTGATTGAAATGGCCAGTGACCACCTGTCTTTTCGTAGGCACTGAATGCTTTGACTGTCTTAATGCACCTTCTCATCTGGACCATTGTGGATATTCAATAAGCAAAGAAAAATAGACAGAACCTAATGTTAAGGCAACGTTAAGGCTGATGTTCTGGGCAGCCTTCAACAGAGAGTAGTAGGACCTAATAGTTAGATCTGTTATACTTAGCATAGAGCCCTAATCCTACACTCCTGCTATTTAGTTCAACTGCATTTCTGTTATTTGCTGTCTGCAAGGCCACCAGAAGTGAAGTTTATTGCCACACATACTCAGAGTCATTTGATACAAAAAATATCCCTGTGATTTTGCTGCTTAATCTGAGCCTGAAATCACTCCTCATTCTCCCTGTTGGCTGAAATCTAAAAGTGAGATGGCATGTCGTTCTGGGAAGAATACTTTGCTAAGAAGTAAAGTATTTGATCAGGTTCTGCCAAAACTGCAAGTGTGTCCCCTGCAAGTCACAGCACCTCCCATGACTTCATACTCCTCATGTTTGGTGCAGTGGCCATGCTCAGTGGGGCTAGTGGCTGCCATTTTGGATGTCAAAGATACAGGATATATCCATTATTTCAGGTCTATTTGACTGCATTAGGCTAAGTCACAGTGGCTAACTATCATAAAGGGAATATTAAAACTGAGATAAGAAAACTAAGTTTCAACAAACATTATGAAGATCATATGGCTTTAGAAATGAAACACTGAGCTTAGGTTATAGATCAGTGGTAGAGTACATGCTTAGCATGTCCAAGATCCTGAGTTCCATCCCCAGCACAAAAAAGAAAAAAGACGAAGGAAGGAAGGAAGGAAGGAAGGAAGGGAGGGAGGGAGAGAGGGAGGGAGGGAGGGAGGAAAGAGAGGGAGGGAGGGAGAGAGGGAGAGAGGGAAGGAAATAATGAAAGAGAGAAAGAAAATTAATTGAAATTAATTATTGTCAGACTACATAAAAGTTGGTAACTCAATAACCTTCTCTTCCCTGGACAAGATGTTTGCGATGGTGGTTTTAGATATTTTTTTCTGAGTCTTTAAAACAAAATAGGCTTGCCAGTTCAAGTTCACCTCTCAATTTCTACCATGAATAGCTATGATTCAAAATAAATAATTTCACTTTTCAGATGTCCCAGCAGTCACTGTTCTAGGGTCCTCCCTCTTATGCCGCCCACCGTCTCCATGGGGAAGCAGAGAAAAAGGTCCAGCTGAGGCTGCAGCAGCTCTTCTAGGGCAGCCAGGCCCACTGCTAGAGCTGTATATCCCTCTTGATTTCCTTGGAATTTAAGATCTTGGAATGTCTGGATCAACTGTTTTGAGACTACTCTGGGGATAAAGGACTATTTGGGACTGGGCGTGGTGGTGCACACTTGTAACCCCAGCCGCTCAGAAGGCTGAGGCTGGAGATTCACAAATTCAAAGCCAGCCTCAGCAACTTATGGAGGCCCTAAGCAACTTAGAAAGATCCTGTCTCGAATTAAAAAAAAAAAAAAAAAAAGGGCTGGTGATGTGGTTTGGTGGTTAAGTGACCATGGGTTCAATCCCTGGTACAAAAACAAAAGGAATATTTGGTTAACTGGATTTGAAGGCATTCACCAAACAGGGACAGCACGAAGGCATGTGCTCTGGCTGAGATGAGAAATGGCTCCTCCTTCAGAAGGTCACGGGTTGGGTGGTACAGGGCTCTTCTCAGATGCATCTGTGGCAGACCAGGGATTTATTTATGATAAACTGTAGCAAAATAAATATGTTTAACAATAATAATTATGCTAATGTCTTTTTGTGACCAGCAGTGTATGACCCTTTAGAGAAACAATTGTACCATCTCAGCACTGCGGTGCCATAGCCAGGGAGAGGGGGAGAGGAAGGAGTGGGGAGAGAGAGAGTGTGACAGGGAGTAACTTGGAGCAGACCAGTTCTCCTGTAAATGTTTTACCTCGTGAGTTCCAGTTCCTCTTACTTTTTTTCTCCCTTGCCTCTGGGCTTAGATGCCAAAAATAACATCGATGGTGTTTAATAACCAAAAGCCAATAAAACATTCTTTTTGTACTTTGAGCACCTTCAGGTAGGATTTGTGATTCATCTGTCTATCCCATTGCATATTAATTCGAAGACAGAGGAAGAAAACCTCCATCCAGTTTAAATAAAGAGAAGGAAAGAGCTGGATGGGACCAGGCAATGACAGCACCTCAGAAGCAGGATTCAGAATGTGAAAGCTGGAGAGAAGTTGGACACTCAGTTGCAGTTTGACGGGGCCAGGCATGGGATACTTTGGGGTTTCGTGCATTAGAATCTGCTTTCTGGTCAATTACCATTTCAAATGAATCCCTCATCCCTAGGCATTTTTCATTTCGGCACTCTTGACATTGGCTTCCATCTGTGTGTTTCCCTCTGACATCATTTTAAACATGCACTAACTCAAATGAGGTTTTATAATATGCCGGTAGCAACCACGTGAACCACATAGAAAGTCGGAGAATTGTAAAGCATTAGGGTACCCATCCCACTTTCTCAAGAAAGACGAGGTTCCTTCCAATACAAATGAGAGATTACTACTGGAGGTAGGCTGAAGAATTTCATCATTTTCTGAGACCTACCAGTTTTTATCATAACCCGTAAAATGTTCAGCCAGGAACTTGTAATTTATACAACGGCAAAACTTCATCTTTCTGGAAATAATTACTTTTATTATCTTGCTCTAAAGAATCATTCATTTGTACATCTCTTCATCGTTTGAAAATATTGACAAGTTTTGCATCTATTAAAAATATTCATTCCAGATTCCTGATTATGTATATGAATGTCTGTTCCTCAAATTACTCTGAACTAATCAAGTAGAAAGATCTTATGGTTCCATTGTTAATTAACAAGTTGAGCAGAAGCTTTTATGTATGTTCACTGTATATTTGTATGGGAGTCAAGTTTTTGTTTGTTTGCTGTTTTGTTTTTGACAGACACCTTTGATGTGAGGATTTAGGGCACCTCAGGGCCTCACACACAATAGGAAAGTGCTCTACCACGGAGCTAAGCCCCAGCAGAGTCATGTTTTGAATTCCCTGAAAATTATAGCTTAGAAGACCTAACAGGGCTTATCATCTCCTGGGAAACGAGTAGCACATTTTAAACATTATGCAATTAATTTTTTAATTAAAATTTGAGTAAACGCCAGAAAGGTGAAATCCACAGTTACTTCTAAACCTTTTAAGAGCTTAAACTTTTCAAGAGTTTCAAGGTTTAACCCAGAATTTCAGTAACAGCCCTTTTCCTGGGAGAGAGGCCTCCCACTAAAAGCTTCTGTCAATGCTTCTTTTAATTCTTCCTAACAGGAGCCCCACTCGGAGCAATGTTTCACTTAATGTTCCAAGCAACTGCTAGAGACAGAGGGAGATATTAAAAGAGCTAGATTCCAGTGGACTCCTTTTGACTGCTGAAAAAATTATTTGACTTTTTTTTTTTTTTTTTGTACCGGGGATTGAACTCAGGAGTGCTTAACCACTGAGCCACATCCCCAAGTCCTTTTTAATATTTTATTTAGAGACAGAGTCTCAGTAATGTGCTTAGGGCCTCATTAAGTTGCTGAGGCTGACTTTGAACTTGTGATCCTCCTGCCTCAGCCTCCTGAGCCACGGAGATTACAGGTGTGCACCACAGCACCTGGCTGATGTTTTTGAATTAACAAGATTGAGGCTTTGCTTTCATCGTGTGTGTGGGCACGCACATGTGTACACTTCTGGGGACTGAAGCAAGGCCTTGCAGCACATGCTAAGCACATGCTCTACCACAGAGCTACATCCTAAGCCCAAGCATGAGGTCCTTAAAGGTCTAGGCAAGTGCCCGAGAAGCAAGTTCAAATGTTGACAACACATCCATCATCAGAATTTAAATAGAGTTACCTTGCCTCAAAGTTCAGGGAGCATCAGGACAGGGCTGGAAGGGTGGAAACCATGTTGGAGTTGGGATAAAATAGCTAGGCTGCCTAGGAGTTTCCAATAATGTGGGAACATTTTGAGTGATATTTCCAGAATTGTTATTACAGAAGGAAGAAAAATGATAGGTTAAATGAGCAAATTGTTTTAAATCAGGGTTTTAAAATTTCAGCACTCTGGACATGGAGGGCTTTTAAGTCAAAAATGAAATTACTGTTTATTTGGGGAATAATCTTATCAGATATATTAAAAAGGGGTTGCTGGTAGTAATTTGGCACAGGCTAAGGATTGTGGTCATGAGCTGAAGCATCCTTATTTGCACTCTTGACCAATTGCATACCTGGCCCTGTAGGCAGGTGAATCTTCTCCTGGTTACTAGATTTTTGTAGTCAATGCTTATTTCCTCTTTTAATACAACAGACCTGGTGGGTAGGTATTAGTTGCCACGCTGGACAGATGGGAAAGTCTAGGAGTAGAGAACAAGTGATTTGCCTCTAGTTGCAGGTGGGACCGAGCAGACCTTCTGACTCCTTATCAGGACTCTTCTCACGTAGAACAGCACAGAAGGGTTTACACTGTCCATGTACGAGATAAGCCCTAGATTCTGGTTGCAGTCCAATTTCTGCTGCTTTAACAGAATACCCAGACTGGGTCCATTATAAACAGCATTCACAGTTCTGAAGGCTGGGAAGGGAAGCCTGAGATGGGGATTGATTCTGATGAGGGTCTTCGTGCCATGTCAAAACATGGTGAAGGGCAAACAGACGCATGAGAGTCGGAGGGTGGAGTGTGAATGCATAATGAACCCATTCCTGAGACGACGCCTTTTGACCATCTAAGAGTAGAACTCTTGTGACCTGGTCACCTCTGAAAGGTCCCATCTTCCACTACTGTCACAATGGCACTCATAGTTCAATGTGAGTCTGGGAGGGGACATTTGGACCATGACAACCCCTGTGGGAATCTGTACTTCATGTGAGTGGGTAACTCAGCCTCTAATCAGAGACACTTTGCAGGTAAAATTCTCCAACAACCAAGGGAGCAGGAGAAAAGATGGCCATAAATAAGGACCGCACTGGGGAGGTCACCCTTGCATTTATACCCCATCGCCTCCATGACAGCCAGCTGTGCAATAATCACGCAGTAAATTATTCCAGGGGAGGAAGCATGCCTCCCTGGGCTCCTCACGGATGGGCAGGTGCACGGGCAGCACACAGAGCCTGTTCTGCATATAGCCCAGCACGTGTTGAAATCCCAAACCCTACTTAAGTTTGAGCATCAAAGCACTTAGAAAGCAGGAATTACTGAATTTTTCCTTGCACTAAATGATAAATTGCTTAGCACAGAATAGGTTTTCAATGAATCTCAGAGGAAAATAAGGAACAATAAAGAGAAGGGGAAAGTGCTTAAGAATACAAATAAATGTAGCCACAGCAAATGCATTCTAAAAGATTGACAAAGTATATCCACAGGGTAGTTCTACGCACCTGTTGCTACCATCTCTTGAGTTACTATTTGCCGGGCCCCGAGTCAGGTGCTTTCCACGTATTTCTCTAACTAAAGCCTCATAAGGATCCCGTTATTTCCATTTCTCAGAGCAAGAAATGGAGGCTGACAAATTCAGGCTCTACTTTCTCACTTCTACAGTAAGAGTAACACTAGTGGGGTCAACCACAATTTTTAAGCACCTTGCATACATATTTCATTTAATTTTTAAGATAATCTCAGGAAGTCAGGAAGTGTCTATTAGGTGGCAAGACAGAGCTGCTGGTGGAGAGGCTGCAGCACCAGTGGTCCTGCCCTCATGCAACTTACAGTCCAGGAAGAGAAGCTGACATCAACCAACACCTCCAGGTAAAGTGGAATGCTACAGAAGAGGGTGTGCTATGGTCTGGATCTGGAATATTCCCCCCAAAGCTCAGGCGTTAGGCAATACTGCAGTGTACAGAGATGGAAAGACTGGATTATGAAAGCTGAAACATCATTCATTCAATAATTGGGTGGTGACTGTAGGCAGGTGGGGTGTGACTGGAGGAAGTAGGACACTGGGCGCATGGCCCTGGGAACTGTATCTGTCCCTGATCCTTTCCCGCCTCCATCCCACCCCTCCCCTGCTGCCACCATCTGAGCAGCTATCTGCATCCTTGCCCTGAGGCCATGATGTTTCTGCCTGGAAGCTGGTCAACCATGCACAGAGTCCTCTGAAACCATGAGTCACAATAAATCTTTCCTCCTCTAATTTGTTCTTGTCAGATATTTTGGTCATTGTGACAAAAAGCTGAGACTGACATAGGCTGTACCCACATGGGTTATAGAACCATATAATGAGGGTGTCTGTATGAGTTCCCTGGGGCTGCTGTAACAAATAATCACAGACAGAATGGCGTAAACAGCAGAAATGCACTGTCCCACAGTCTGGAGCTAAAATCAAGTACTAGGAGAGTTGGCTGCTAGTGAAGGTTGTGAGGAAGTATCTGTTCCAGGCTGCTCTCTTAGCTTCTGGTGGCCCTAGATGTTCTTTGCTTTGTAGGTGGGATTCTCCCCAAGTATTTACATCATCTTCTCTCCGCACAGACATGACTGTCTCTGTGTCCACACTTCTTCCTTTTTAAAGGGACTCCAGCTATTTTGGATCAGGGTTCAACACGATGACCACTCTCCACTGGATCCTCTGCAAAGACCCTATTTCTAAATAAGATCACATTTACGGGCACTGGAACCTTAACATCTTTTAAGGGCACAAACAAAATTCAACCCACAGTGGCATCATTTTACAGGTGGGGGACTGATACTCGAGAAATCGAGCAGGTAGTGAGCAGTCAAAGTGGGATTCTGATTGAGTATGGCTGACTCTGGAGGTCAGACCCTTAACCATGGTGCTAAAACAGCTCTCAAGAAAAAAGGCTGTGCTCGAGAGAGCACTTCAGAAATGCTTGTCAGTGATCATCTTCATAAGACAGATAATCACTCATTCATTCACCCAACAAATAGTTAACTGAGCATCTACAGCATGCCCAAGCCAGCCTGGTGCTAGCACATAAGACAACTTCATGAACAAAACAGTGATCCCTGCCTTCACGGAGCCATGGTTCTGGATAGAAAAACAGACAATAAACAATAAATAGTAACACATTTACACACAGTATATTGGAAGTTGATCAGAGTTCTAAAAATAGAGCAAGAAGGAGAAAGCAGAGAGTCTTGGAAGTGGAGGCCTCTGGAAGTCTCATGGAGAAAAGTTTTCAAACCAAGACCTGCAAGAGGTGAAGAGGAGCCTGGCAGTCAGGGGAGAAGGAGACTGCAGAGGCCACGAGGCAGGAGCAGGCTTGTCCTGTCCAAAGAGTGCCCAGCAGGTCACATGAGCAGCTGAACTCTGAAGACCCAGCAGAAAAGAACCAACCGGTTTGCTCAGAGTCAAAGCCAAGAAATGGCTATTCGTTTCCAAATCTCATCTCCCACTTCTAAGTAGGAGACTCTTACCACAAGAATACAGAGGGCAAGATTCAGACCCAGGGCTGGAAGAATAGAGTGAGCTTTGAAGGAGCATTTGGGCTGCACCAGGTGGTCCCTGTCCTTGGCACTTAGGGACATGGGACCCCAATCCAATGAGAAACTCATTGGCTGTATAATGTAGTTGGAAAATGAAACTCTATGAAATAGCAGATGATGATGGTGGATGAAAATAATAGTAATTTAAGAGGAAAATACAAGAGGAACAATAGCAACCAACCCTTGAAACTGTTTTTGCAGTACTGGGGATTGAGCCCAGGTTCTCTACAACTGAGCCATCCCTGGCCCTTTTTATTTTAATTTTCAATATTGATACTATGCAAATTTTATGTAAATATAGTAGTCACACTGTAATGTTCAGAGAATAATGACAAGAAAAACGTCTGTGTTCTGTGTGGGTGCAGCCATCAGAGGCCTAACTGCATAGGACACAGCAGCACAACACAAGGCTTCTTTTCTCAGACATTTTCTATCTGTGTTTGGTTGGATCTGAGGATGCAGAGCCCAGGGGTAGAAAGCGCTGATGGTGCTAACTTGATTTCACACTGAGGAATGTGCCTTGCCCCATGTGCACCTGTCGAGGCCACAGGACACATTTGGATTGATTCCCACGCTGAGGATGAGCTGTGGAGAGGAGGTGGCCCTCTTATTCTGCCCAGTGTTACCTGAGGGCTGCCCCTCCTGGTGGTGGGGTCAGAGCTACCCTGGGGCTCTAGCATCTTCACGGCTTGCCCAACCAGCCACAGACCTGGGAGACTGAGGCAGGAGCCTAGAGAAAATCATGGTCCTGGTCTGAATACAGTCAGAGAGGGAGAGGTCAGGAGGGCATGAATAGGTTATATGCAAACACTACACCATTTTACATAAGGCACTTGAACAGCCACGGATTTTGGTATCCAAGGGGGCTCCTGGAACCAATCCTCTGTGGGTGGACACAAGAAATGACTTTATTTCTACCATATTTAAAAAGCTATTCTGGAGAACTTGTTCTAGAGTATTCCTTTCAGAGTTCCTTCTCCAGAGTTCCCCTGTCCCCCATACTCTGGGCTGGAAATCCCACCCAGGTCTCACTCAAGTTAGCCAAGCATTCTACTATCAAGCAAATCCCAGCCCTGCGGAGTTGTCTGACTTATTTAATGGGGTCATGTGGTCTCACTTTCAACTCTCCCAGTCTTATTTGCTAGTGTTTAGTTGTCCACTATGCATCCCCTCTTCTGGCTGGGAAAAGCTTCCTTTTGTGGAGCAATAATGGGATCCAGCTCTGCCCAACCACATGATCGTCCACCCATGAATGTTCACCTGTCACACATGCAAGTGTGACCCTACCCTACCATGGATGGGACAGTAACCACTTCTGCACAGAGCTCTAATCCTGGCGTGGCACATAACACGTGGGACCAACCCCATCAGCAGCATCGGTGCTCTGGGTGTGGGTGGTGCTGGGTGCCCACGCTAAACCAGGCTGTGATCACCCTCGGTTTCCATCCTGTTCTCCATCCTCCCGGCAAGGCCCAAGGTCATCCAACACCCTTACTGTATGTTATTTTTCCAAGGAAGTTTAGCCACAAGGTGCTTCTGTTGCTCTTTAATGGTTAAACTAAACACACTACCTTCAACATCTCCCCTTACTTTCTAATCTATCTCCTCCTCTCCCGTCTCATGGTGGCAGTGCTAATTCAGCCACTGAATGTGTCCTGTTTTCTCTGAGCCAGTGCACGGGGACAGGATCGGGGGAGGCAAGGGAGAAGTCATGTAAGTGCAGAGTCAGATCCTATCTTTATTTTGCATTTTGAGATGGATTCACTGTGGAGTTTTTTTGCATACATATCAATATGGATTTTAAAAATATTGCATTAAATATTATTGGTCTTAATTGGTGAGCTCTTTGGGCATCTCATTAAATTTTGTGCATCCTTGCACAACTCTACACAAAGCCAGAGGTCATTCACATACTTCTTTCATTCACTGAATAAATTCTTCAGAGATTTGCTCTGTGCCCATCTGTTCTAGGACCCAAGGAGATGGAGATAATTCACAGTGGCCAAGTTCTCAGAATCAAAATGGAGTCAGGGAAGGCCACAAAGGGTGTATGTCCTCAGGCATGATCTCTTAACAGCAGGAACTATCACAGAAGGCTCTGTCAAAACCATAACTGCACAAAGGCCACCATGACCTTGCACAAAAATACTTGCACAAGGACCTCTGCTTTGCAACTTAGTAACTGTGTGACCAAGGACTGGCGCCACCTTGTTATTAATCCTTGTAGCCAAAGGTAATCGTTGCAAAATAATTTACATAATCCTCCTCTTTTATTTTTTTGGTACCAGGGATTGAACTCAGGGGCACTCTGCCAATGAGCCACATTCCCATCCCTATTTTGTATTTACAGACAGGGTCTCATGGAGTTGCTTAGTACCTCGCCATTGCTGAGGCTGGCTTTGAATTTGTGATCCTCCTATCTCAGCCTCCCAAGCCACTGGTATAATCCTCCTTATTTTACCTTTAAAATCTTTGTCTCCCTTTGCCACCCTGTACACACCTGTGGCTCGCGGTGGCACCCAAATTCTCATTTCAATGCTCTGCTGTCCCCGTTAAACCCACTATCTTTAATAAACCTCTTTCTGGTTGTCATTTAGGTTGTCTGATACTAAAAAATGTCACTGTCTTGTAGGGGAAACAGATGCCACTCTGAATTCTAACTGCACCAAGAGAGGGTGAGGACATGGTCAGCACAGGGAGGAGGCAGGAGGGCTCGGTAAACCTAGGGTGGGTTTCCTGGCGGCTGGAGTGCTGAGGTAAGTCAGTGGAGTGAGAAACTCACCAGGTGAGATGAGGCGAAGGACACCTTGGGCGGAGGAGTCAGCACACAGGCTACTCAGATGCAGTGTGGGATCTGGGCAGAGGCTGGGTTGCACCATGCTTGAACATAATCCAGGACGGTAAGGATGGGCAGGTGGGAGGGGTCAGGCTGTGGAGGGCTTGAATGCCATGCCGAGGAATTCAGACCGCCGATGGCATTGAGGAGCCATCAGGGGTTACAGCGTAGAAGAGTAATCCCTTTGCATTAGTCTTAGGAGGGTCATTCTAGAAGGAGGCTGAGGAGTAGAAAGTATGGGGGGAGTGGTAGGAGCCTGGCAGAAGGCCACCCATGTGGTTCCTCAGCACTGGTTCAAGAGGGTGGTGGCATCCGATGGCCTTTCCTGGGGGCTTTGGGCTTTGGAATAATCTTAGACCTAACCTCTCCTCTTCCCGAATGCTGTCAGGAAAAGTGCAATCGTTGCACACAGTGAATGCCTGAGGCTGAAGACCCTCAGGAAGTTCTCGTTCATTCTCAATAGAAACAGTCTGTGCCTGCCCACCTCCCACCACTCGGCTCCTGCCTTGGCCCGCACAGCCCTCCACGCATGCTGGAAGCCCCTGCAGCCCCTGTTCACAGAGTCCAGACCAAGATACCAGCAGCCATGCTGCTGCCACCTCCAGATTCTTCTGGAGTCCTCAAAGCCGGGGACCCAGAGGCTGTCACACAGATGTGGGAACAATGGCCTTGTCCCCAGATCTGACCCATAATTCAGAACCAAAATGGCTCTGGCTGCTCCAAGAGACTCATGAGCATCTTGGGGTGTGGCTCCTCAGCTTCAGAATCTACACCTGTGATCAGAAAGGCTCGAGCGCTCCAGCCTCCTTGGTGGAGGGCAGGGAGGTGGCTCTGTGCTGTCCATTGCTCGTCCCCGCCCCCCTGTCCTCCCCGCAAAGCTCAGCCTGAGGCCTAGCGCCTTCCCTCAGTGGTCAGAGCCTATTTGCTTCCCGGAGCCATGGCCTAAACACTTCCATCTCAGAACACCTTTAGTTTCCATTTGCATAGCTAGAGGCCCACTGGGGTGAGTAGTAGTTACATTAAAAACAGAAGAAGACAAACAAAAAGAACCATTTGGATATGATCCCAGTGTCCACTTCTTTCCAGAGAATGGCTCAGCTTTGAATTGCCAGCGACACTGGAGGAGTAAGAGCCAAGGCCCAGCGTGGGTAAAGGCCGCCAGCCGCCTGGTTCTCCTGAGCATTCCCTGCCACAGGGGAGCTTTGGTCAGCAGGAGACAGAGCAGATGAGGAGCTCCACCCTGGGGTGGCCTTCAAGGGTCCACCTCCCTTGAACTTTGCTTCTAGGCTCCTGGTCATTTCCTCTGTTCCACCTCATTGAAGTTTTAGATTCCCATGAAATATCCAGTTCTGCAACAGCAAGGGCTTGGTCTCTTTTGTTCATGAAATATCCCACGAGCTTAGAACAGTGCCTGGCATACAGTTGGAGCTCAATAAACACACACTGAATGAACGATGCTGGTTCTGGGCAAGCGGGTTGCCTTCAGAAGGATCGTGCTTGGTACACATTTGCGTAGCAGATTCAAATCCTGCTCAGTCCCTTAGCCTCCTGCACGTGGTTCCTCATTGGAAATGGGCCTCACAATGCTTATGTTTTAGAAATAAAGCAAGGTATGTATTAATTCACAAGGAAAAGGAAATGGGGCCTGATAGAGACCACCGGACCCACAGTAGGTGCCTGGAGATGTTTCCTTTGCTTCTCTCCTCCCTCCTTTCCCCTTCCCAACCTGTTGCTTTTCTACAAACATTTATGGAACCCCTTTGTGTGCCAGGTATCACTCCAAGTTTGGGACACAGCAAGATCCAGACAGAAGAGGGAAACCCTGATCTTCTAGGGGGGCCTTATCCTCTAGCTTGGGAAAAGGGTGGAAAGATCTATAAACCAAAAAACCAAGCAGATCCTTTCAGATGGTGCTAAGAACCATGGAAATAATCACATAAAGAAAACAACCAGGGAAGGGCGGGCAGAGGTTTTTTCAAAGCCATAGGCAGATGGGAACCTAAGTGGGCATCTCTTTTGTTGTGGACTGTGGCCCAGTGCTGGGCACTAACTGGGATCAGGGCCCAGAGGGTCCAGTGCTGACTGGGCCCCTGATTGGGTAGGGACTTAGAGAGGGCACGCCTACCTCCAGGTCTCAGCTTCCTTATCCAAGGGTGGAATCTCTGATGGTCTGTGATTTCTTTTTTTCCCCAAGGTTAGCGTTATATTGGAACAAGCTGTGATTCACAGGGAGCTTGCTATTTTAATTTAGACCATTAAATGGCTTGTAACAGACACTGCTGTGACCCTCAGCAGCTTCACCAGTGCATGGATCCCAAGTTTTAAGTGAAAGTCTGGAAACCTCATGGTGTCACCCAGTGTTGGGGGCTGGATGTTGTGAAGAGGCTCATGAGAGCCATGGTCCAGCCTCCTGGCCACTCTCCCTCCTGAGGCAGGTTCCCTGTGGCCCCAGCTTTATGAATCACTCAGAGAAACCAGCTGGTCCCTGGCCTTAGTGTTGTAAGGGAGTTCTCCGGAGGCATTGCTCTGCAGTGGCAGGTCTGGAAGCCTATTGGATGTGACAAGTATGTCCTCTGTGGGGCCACCTCTGGAAAAATATGAAATAGGCATGGGCGGGGGAACATGGGCTTTGGGATCACTTATGTGGGTTC
Organism: Ictidomys tridecemlineatus; assembly: GCF_052094955.1. Lineage (NCBI taxonomy): Eukaryota > Metazoa > Chordata > Mammalia > Rodentia > Sciuridae > Ictidomys > Ictidomys tridecemlineatus. The sequence continues at coordinate 10,887,523 of NC_135485.1, forward strand.
AAAGCCTATGTCTACAGCATGCTCTGATCTTGGACATGTTATCTCGTGGCTCAGGATTTTGGTTTTAGCATCAACAATGAGAAGAGCCCCTTACTTTCCTGGGTTAATGTGAAGACTTCATGACAGCGCACAGTTAGTGCTCAGTAAATATTCCCTCCACCCTCGCCTGCTTGCTGGGGTCTCTGCCCCTCGAGCCTCCTCCATTCCAGCTGGGCTCACGATTCTGCCTTTTCCTCGATTTCTTTTGTCCATCTCAGACTTGGGGACAATCTCTCTCTCCTTGGTCTCAGTCTCAGCCCTGGGAAGGATGTGACCCAAGCTGTGCCCATCCGCCAGCCGGGATGCTCAAGAGAAAAGAGGCTCGGGGAGTTTTGTGTTTTGATTATTTTATACCAGGAGTGGGGATTTGGGATGGGTGGTGGTGGGGAGGGGTAAAAGCAGTGGCTTTGGAGGAAGAGTAGCTGGTGTTTAAAATCTATGTTCCCATGGTGAGTTATTTATTAGGTCCCTGGTCTGTGGGCTTCTGGCTGTCACATGAAGAGCTTTTCACGGTGTCTGTTTTCTTTCTTTCTTCTTTTTTGTTGTTTTTAGTTGTAGTTGGACACAACACCTTTATATAAATTTATTTTTTATGGGGTGCTGAGGATCAAACCCAGGGCTTCACACGTGCTAGGTGGGTGCTCTATCACTGAGCCTATTGTTTTTAATAAGTCTTCACTGAGCATTTGTCCCAGGCTGGCTGGTGTCTTTCCTAATGACACTGCCACGGTCTGTATGTGGATTGAGCTCCTATAAACAGCCCTGGGTTAAAGGCATGCTCCCAGGTGGCACTGTGAGGAAGGGTGATCTTGAACAGAACAAGGATGACTCCTGTGCTGCCCCTGGGTAGTTCTTAGAGGAAGGTGATTATAAAAGGAGCAAGGCTGCCCCCACCCTGGGCTTCCTGTCTGAGGGGTGACAGCTTGCTCCTATGATGGCAAAACCAGACCTGGTTGTGAAATGAAATTACAGAAACCTTATGCTAAGAAGCCAACGCCTAGGAAAGGGGTCCATTCCGCTCCCCTCTCTTGGCCCTTCTCCAGGAAGCCTAATTAGCCCTGAGTCCCTCCGTTCTGGATTGTAAATAGCTGCCCTAGGAATCTGACTGCTCCCTCTGGAAATGTACCAGATGCCTGTGGAAAGAGCTGTTTCCTCTGGTCTGTTTCTGTGAGCATGCTTTATGTCAGAGCCCCTGCACAGGCCTTCTGCCGCATAGACTAGGAACTTTTTTAAAAAGAAGAAAAAGCCCCCATGATAGGATGGGTCTAAGATGATGTCAGGTAGCCTATAAATATTGTGAGAAACTGTGGATCAGGGCTCAGAATTTGGAGTTTCTGTTTTCCTCTGGGCCTGCCAGTGTGTAAAATACATGCTGGAGTTCTTGTCCTCTCTGAGTGCTGCTTGCTGCTTCTCGGCCAGCCTGTTTCCCGCAGCACTCCTCACCTGCTCCTGCCATGCCCTGATGCTGACCATCACCCTCTCCAGAGGGAGAACCACAACCAAGGGGCTGCCTGATCTTGATCTGAGCCTCCAAAATCGAATCCCATGAACTTCTTTTCTTCGTACGTAGCCTGCCTCAAGTTTTTCATCATAGTAATGAAAAGCTGACTAATACAGTCACTGTGTGGGTCAGTAGGGGATGAGCAAAACCCTGGGTCTCTCTGACTTCAATCTGCCACTCTGTCCAGCTCATGACCTCCCCATTTTTCAAGTTAGGGGGAAAAAAAAAGAAGACTTAAATATGTCAATCATGCTCCCTTTTCTCTGGGGCCCACAAAGCCCTTGTTCCTTATTATAATGTGAAGCCACTGCCTCTGGCTTCAGAAGCCTACAGTGCCCAGATGGGGCCCATGATAGCCACATTGCCAGAATCATCTGTGTTGATAAAGAGAACTCCAGGCTGCTCCTCCATTCCGTCTCTAGCTCCTGGTGCCAGCATCTCAGGAGAGAGCGAGGCAAGACTGCAAGGATCCCCAAGAGTGTCCAGCCCAGTGGTTCTCGAACTCTTGTGCACCATTGCAGACAGCTGGGCTGATGGAGTCCCCCACTAACATTGTCTCCCCCTGTGGGGCCCACCCTGTTTGCTGCGGCATTCCTCCCTCCCAAATGCCATGAGTGGTGACCACCCAGCTTGGGCCAGGAACATCTCGCGCACCTGCTCAGGTCTTGCCTGCATAGCTCTTCTCTGCACAGCTTCCCTGGCATTTGGTCCTTGACGTAGGTGGAGAAGCAGCAGAATTCAGTAGACCATAGAGGACTATGGATGATGGGCACCGAGGCCCTGGATTCCTCAGCTCAGGTATCTCTCCTTCAATCCCACAGTAGAGGAAGACAGAGCAGGAATGAAGGCCCAAAGGAACATCCTCATGGAAGGAGAGGCATGGTGGGAGGTGGCGGGGCAGGAGTGGGGGTAAGCTCACCCCGTGACCTTGGATGAGCCCTTTGCTCTCTCTTGAAAAGCAAAGCGCACAGCAGGAAGCTGCATCTAGCCAAGCTGGCCCTGCGCACAGCCTGCCAGCTCCTTCCTCGGCAGAAGGCGTGCTATTATGAGAGACACTTTGAATTTCCATGCATAGAACTTGGCTCATAGCTCCTTCCCCAAGGCAGGCCATAGAACCAGGATTTCCCTTCCAAGGCGGGTCATAAAAATTCCCTCACTGTTCAGTTTTGGAGCTGAAGATAAAGAAATTCTCTGATCTACTTTATCTGACAATAGATCATAAGGTCCCCACATCAGAGGGTCCTGTCCCCTAGCCAGGAGGAAGAATGCCACACGGCAAGGCCAGGAGGAATCAGAGTGGGCAGCCTTGCTGGGCTCCCCACTCTCTGTTCGCATAGATGCGACCCTTTGTGTCCAATCACACTTCCACACAGCTGTCCATGGGTCCATCACGGCTAGGCAGTGAAGCACCCCTATACCCCCAAAGGACAGGGTTTGGAGAATTTCCTAACCCACACACACAGAGGTTCCTGGAGGGTGGGGCGCTGGCAAAGGGCAGGGAAGCTCCGTGCCCTTCCCCATGCCTCAGCGTGTCCACCTCTGGATCCTCTGGAATGTCCCTTATAATAAGGGGACAAGTACCTTTCTCTAGTCCTGGGAGCTACTCTGTGCCAGGTACTGTGTGGTATCTCACTTAATCCTCACCAGCCACACACGGATGGGGCACCACCCCCATTTTCCAGGCGAGGAAACCGAGCTTCTGAGAGGTGAGGACGGACGTGAGAGTAGCTACCTCCTCCTGCCCAACATTGTATTTTAATTCATCCAACATGTGTCCACCGCTGCACTAGTGGAAAGCTAGCTGAGCTGCTCCATGAGTTTAATCCAACAAGGCAGAGAATAAAACAGTCTGAAAAGTGGCTGTTGTCAGATCAGGGTGATAAGGCCAGTCAATCCGAGAACCACTCTCTGACAGTGCCTGTGACATGCCGCTGCTCTTGGACAGGTCATCACTGATGTGGGGTTTATGGAGCCCCTGTGGCTCCAACGTGTGAGCTCTGCAGTTCTCTGGGCAGATCCAATATTGCCCCAATATGGACTTATGGTTCAGAAGGAAAAACACCAGTCAGGAACACGGAGCTGGGTCTGGTTCCAGCTCTCCCGCCTAACAGTTGTGTGCCTACAGGCAAGTTAATTAACCTTTCTGGGCCTCTTGTCTCCTTTCAGAGCCTTTGAGAATCTCCCTGCCTTTGCTGTGCTCCTTCCACAAGTTTTTTTTTTTTTTTTTTAAATTCAAACTTGGTCCAAGCTTGTCAGAGCAATGTTAGAGTTTTCCAAGAACACACTCTCAGTGGAGATTCAGAAACCTTCCAGCAGGCCCCCTAAATAAATAGCAGGCATCAGTTGCAGAGTTTCTTTTTATAAAAGAGAGAAGACATTTGAGAGGGAACTGTTGTCATGGCTGTCGTAGTCACTGCAATCTTGTTTTTCCTCCCCTTTGGTCTTTCTCTCTGGGGAAACTTCCTTGAAAAGAAGTCCTGTAGAAATACATGTTGAAAACTTATTTGGGGAGAAGTTTTGTGAGCCTCTTTATTAAACAGACAAAGCAACAGAATCGGAGTCCGGAGGCCACACATTCTGGAGCTGTAGTTCTGCAGGTTGGGGTGAGGCCAGAAGAATTCTTAAGGAACATCCCAGAGCTGGGGGTTCTTGTGGTCAGGAGCTTGGGGGAGCCTCTGCAGAACATGTGGCTCTAGAACTTTCACTTACACCTGGGGAAACTGAGTCCCAGAAACATTAGATCTCTTGCTACAAGGCTCAGCGGATTCTTGAGATTCTGCTCCTGGTGGAAGTGCTGATGGGTGAGCTAGAGAGACATTGACCTTGGTGATGGAAGCCAAGGTGGGAGACCAACAAAGAGCAAAGACCTGCAGAGGTGCTGAGCTCGCCGCCTGCTCTTCAGGGGATGTGGGTGGCTTCCTTGAAGAAAGGGTGTTTGGGGAAGTGAAAGGCTACTAGGACGGGACCAGGTGAAGACTCTCCCAGAGTAGAGTGTCCTAGGCATGGGAGAGAGGCACAGGGGCCAGGTAAATAGCAGGAACACTGGCCTCGAGCCCAGAGGGACATCCCATAGGCCACAGGTGTCCAGGAGGCGGGAAGAGCAGCTGGAGAGAATCGTGTTGAACCCTTAGGTGCACATGTGTGCTCTATCCGCAAAGATTCAGGCCGGCCATCAGAGATTGGAGGCCTACTCGTGAGGTTCAGAATCTTTGTCTGAAAATGAGGAATCCAAATTTGCCCCCTGATTTCTGTCTTTCCCATTCCCGGTCTAATTGCCCACCAGTGGCCAGAGGGACGCTTTCAAAGTGGAAGACGGGTTACCTCTTTGCTCAATACCCTTGACCATTTGTTCCCATCTCACCCCTCACTCACACAATGTCCAAACATCCAGCATGGCCTGTAATAGCCTCCCATTGTCCCCAACTCCCACGTCCTCCCCTTTCTAACAGGACACCAGCTGCTCCTCCTCCCTGCCTTCCCCTGACACCCTGACCCTCCCTTCTGCCTGTGCTTGGTGCTCCCCCTGCCTGGGTGGAGGGTCCGCCCCAGACATCCACTCAGCTCTCATGCCTAGGCCTTCCCGAGCAGCCTGAAGCCATCTCAGTGTCCCTCTGGGTGGCTCAGCGCATCCTTGTTTCTTTCTCCTCCATCCCTCACTCCAACTCCCCACCAGAAGCTCTTCCCAGGGCACATTCACCCCAGGACCTCAACCAACCAGCTAGACCCTAGCATCCAACTCTGTACCTAGTTGGAGTGGATGTTGTCCTGGAGCTAGTCATTGTCCTGGTTTCTTTGGACTCTGTGTGGTCAGGTCCTGGGTGTGGCCATCACCCCAGGTGGCATCAGATATGCCAAGGCATGTAATGAACCAGGACCATTTTGAACGGTCAGAAAAACAAACGCTTCCTTGAACTCTTGTTCCCCTGACCCCTACATAAATAGGCCGTGCTAATCTAAATGTCCCTGAGGGTGTGGGCTTGGCACCGTGCACAGAAAGGCTGCCAACTTCCCTTTCGTACAGCATGGCTCTGTGATTCCCAGGAATGGCGGCCCTCTCTGCGGGGGAGAATCCAGGCAAACCTCCAAAGGGCTCCTCCTCCTTTCTTCCTTAGGACTCAGGGTGACTTCAGTCCTAATTGGAAGTAGCGCAAGCTTCTCTGGAAAGGCAGAGTTGTAAACTCAAAGGGTCTTTAAAAATCTCCTGGTTCAATGTGGAGGGGCTGTTTCACCTTGGGCTTCTGGACCACTGAGCGCTAAGGGTTTGGACTCAGGCTCTGAACTAGACAAAGTGCAGGTGCCTATGCGTTGCTGTGGATAGAACCTTCTCTGCTCTCTCCATTTCTTGGAACCGACCTGTATAAACCTCTAGCCCAGAGCTAAGACACTCACCTAGGATCGCAGCCTCTCTTTGACTCAGCCTCTGTCTCCAGATCCTTCTGGGGCCTCAACCTCCATCCTCAAGGGCATGGGTGCTGTTTAGAACACAATGATGAGCAAATAAATGGCAGCAAACACAAAGGCTGTGAAAAGCAAGATTAGGGCAGAGAAAACAGAAAGAACATACACTGACAACTGTGATTTTCTCCGTGGGCAACAGGGCAACGTTCTTTTCTTTTTTATTTCTTTGTAGCTTCCAGATTTTCTATGGAAAAAAAATTCGATTTAATTATCATTAAAATAAAAAAGAAATCTTTCTTTAGGAAAAAACAATCATTGTGATCTAAAAGTTTCTCCAACTCAGCCCTTTTGATATTTTTTCTAGGGTTTTAATAGTGCTACTCTGTTCAGGTTTATAGGTGAGACATTTGGGGAGCCAACTTTTTGGGGGTAGGTAAAGCATGAAAGTTTTAAAACACATGCATTTTCACTTAGTAAGTGTTGAGTGGAAAAGGAATTATTGGAAGTGCTTTAGAGTATAATTTTCTTGCTTTTTTATGTTCCATTCTATGGCAGACTGCATTTTTGGTCAGGTGACTTCTCATGGCTGGTTTTGATGTGGCAAAGACTTCAGTTCACTCGAACTATCGTAAAGGTTTCTTTCTTCAGGGCCCAAGCTAGACGCACTGAACTAAATTTGCCCTTAGATGCCCCTCCGTGGCAACCCTCTCTTTTTCTATTCGTATCTTCACTGAGGGAATTAAGAAATATTAATTTTAAAGTATTACTTCAGCTGATGATAGCTATGAAGCTCAGTATTTATAGGATTTCCTAGAATAAATTCTTTTCCTAGAAAAGAAATTAATTGGCTCACAAATAATTGACACCAGCTGGGATTGTGGCCATGCACCTCTCGATTGCCCAGGATTCCCCGGTGTTCCTCACCAGTCCTGCCTTAAGAACACGGCTAGCTGGGGCTGGGGCTCAGAGGTAGAGCACTTACCTGGCATGTATGAGGCACTGGGTTCCATCCTCAGCACCACATATAAATACATAAATAAAGGTATTGTGTCCATCTACAACTAAAAAAAAAAAAATGCTAACCCAGCATCCCTAATGTCTGCGACCTCACAGTAGCCAACTGTTTTTGATTCATCTGAGGTCAATACCCACGTGTCTCCTCACCCAAAAAGAAGACTGTAAAATAATTTTAATCCTTCTGGGAAAAGGGCACACTCTTTGTATTTGCCCTCTGGCACAATAAGATCAGTCTTGCCAGTCTACAACTGTTCATGTGTCGCTAAGCTGTTTTCTAGAATTCCATGCTGAATTTGTAGCAGTAAAAATAAAATGAATACAGCCCATTTTGTCTTTAAAGGTAGGACTGACTTCAAATCCTGGTTCTGCCACCCCTTACCCATCATGCATTGGGCTGAGGAGTCTTAGCCTGTTTACAAGACAGATAACAATCAAGTAGATGGTACAGAGCTGTTGTCCATTCAAATGGGAAGCCCTGGAGCCTGGAGCAACTGCCAGGAGGGTAGAGAGGCCCCCCACAGAGCATAGCCCATCTACTGTGACCCAGAGATAAAGTATGCAATTAACTCTGACGTCCAAGGTGAAGAGACTTGGCCAAGTGCCCTCCAGAGGAGAGGGGCAGGGGCCTGCTCAAAAGGAGGATGACATGAACTGGCATCAGGAGAAGGGGGAGACCCACAAGCCAAGGAGAGAGGCATCCTTCCTCACCAGTGCTCAGGAGGAGCCAGCCCTGCCCCCACTGTGGTCTCCCCCTGGCAGCACCCAGGACTGCTGGGCAATGCCGTTCTGTTATCCAAGCCTCTGAGTCTGGGGGACTTTTAAGTCAGCCCTAAGAAATGAATCCGCCCCTGTGAGAAAGAGATCATCATCTTTATTTACTGATGAGGACCCCCGAGGTCCGAGGCTTGGAAAGGCTGGGTTTCCCCTGCCGGGTCCTTGCATCCAGAAAGAGATAGGGATTTAAGTTCCCTGTTGGGGGCTGCAGGGGTTGGAGCTCTGGGGGCCCGACGCCTGCCCTAGAAGGAGCTGCACCCTGGCATGTAAACAGAGGCTCTGCCATGGCAGCCATTGGTGCCCTTGTGTGTTAGGTAGCAACACTGCCAATTATCTCCCTGGGTGCCCACAGGACAGAGCACCTGCTTCTCCGAAGGGGCAGAGAATCTTGATTTACACTGGCAGCAGTTTCCTTATTTACACTGCAAAACATTGTGGGAGGCCCCAGCTCAACCTCAAGAACACACACAAGACGGCTGGCAGCAGGAAGTGGCTGAAAGCGCAGTGTCTGCGTCCCCCTCCCCCGCTGCCAGTCACAGCTGTGTCCAATGCTCCTCAGAGGCCGGCCAGCCTGCACCTCCACCACCAGGGCTCCCCGTGCCTCCGGGAGGTACAGGCTGGGCTCCGGTTCCCCGTGTCACTGCCAAGGAAACCCAAGCTCAAGGAAGCAGAGAAGCCAACAGACCCAAAGTCACCCCACTAGTGGTGGCAGAGTCGAGAGCCAAACGTACCCTTCTGTTAGGTCTCCACAGAACCACCCGGAAACTGTCCCTGAGTACTTGATGTTGTGCTCCAGAGGATGTTCAGAGTGACACCGGGCCACCTTCCCACCCTGGCTGCAGCTGGCTGCTCTGAACTCTTGCTGAGGGCTGGCTGCCCTGCTAACTTGGTTTCCCAAGAGCGCAGTTGAAATTAGGAATCAGGGGGATCCTACTACCTAGACAGACCCCAAGTTCTGAAGACCTGGGGCCACAAAGCAGGCCCAAGGTGACCAATGCATATGGCTAACCTTTGTGGCACAGGCTTTTCCTGAGAGGTAATCGTGCCCCGAGAAAATTCTGGATTGTGAGGATCCTCGGGGCTCTGACCTCTGCCACCCAGAGTCCTTATGTTGATGCCTGTGCTCAGCAAGACACAGGGTAGCAGCTTCAAAAGAGGAAGGGGGCCTAGGAGGAGGGGGATGAGTCCTCTGCAATGTCCCATCACAGTCAGAGAACCATGATGAAGCTTTTTCTAAGTCGCTGGGTTTACTCATTCTCCTCATGCTAGCCACCTGGGGGGACTGTTACCAGGCTGGAGACAAGGGCTCTGCACTGTAGGGCTACTAGTGAAGTCAGGGGCAGGGGTGGGGAGCAGGCAGCCTGGGACAAGAGCTCATGAATGCCCCCTCCTGGGGGATCTAGGGGCCACCAATAGTGCTGGCCTCTCCCTGCGGGCTCAGGCAAGCCCAGAACAGAGGAAGGTCTTCCCAGCAGATCAGGCCACCAAGAAAGCATTAGCTCTGGGTAGGACCCCCTCCTCTCTCTGACTCTCTCTCTCTCTAAATTTTTTATTACATTGAGGGTAAATTCACATAACAACAACACCAAAATTAGCCACTGAAAAGAGATCAGTGGCATCTAGCACATTCCTAACATGAACAACTGCCACCTCTGTCTACTTTCAAAATATTTTCATGAACCCCCCCAAAAAAACTTGGTTCACATAAAGCAAAGGCTCCTCACCACACTCGCAGCCCAGCAAACAGCAAGCGGCTGTCTGTCTCTGTGGATTTGCCTATTCTGGGCATTTCACATAAACAGAATTATACAACCACCTCTCCTAATGGCCCGCAGAGCATCAGGCAGAGGCAGGTTGAGCCGTGGTTTTCCTGTTTGTTTATTTTAACCTTTGTTGAGCCTATTTTGTGTATGGTAATGAAAGTTACATATTTCATGGAAGAAAGCTTGGAAGTAGCAAAAAGACTAAAGGAAAAAATAAAAATGGCCTAGGTGGATCCCTCAGAATCACCTTGCTACTATGCTGTGCCTTTCTCCCTCTGCAAATGTGGGTGAGAATATAGGTGTTGTGTGCCCTGGGTGGGTTTAATTGCTCTGTTGGTGGTCCTAACTTGTTAAAATGGAAATGATAACAGTGCCCACTTTACTGGGAGCATAAATTAGTAAAAAAAAAAAAAAGTGACGTGAGGCACAGAGTTGTGCTCAGTCAATACTATATACAACAGCTATTGCACTGTTTTCCCCTCCAACTCAATGAAGTGAATGTTCTTACATCTACAGAGGAAGAAACCAAGGGTCAAGGAAACAAACATTCTCTTTTGAGCACCTCTATGTGCTAGCTCATTATCATTGCCCCATTTTCTAGAGAGGGAAACTGAGGTCCTGAGTGGTCAAGAATGTCCAAGTTCACCCAGCTAGTCCATCGCCATGTGATGGAGGCCCCTAATCTGGGATTTAGATCAGGTGTCCAGGGGGCCTCACCTCTGTGTGGTTCTGAGCATCTCGTTCTGCCTTCCTGGTCTCACAGGGCTGCCATTTGCCTCCTCTCCAGCCTCTTGCTCTGATGTCTCCTGGTAGTTACTGGAGAAGCTCACATAGTGCTTTCAAGACAGGTTTGCTGGCCCCAGAGCTGCTCAGGCACAGCTCTGACCATGCACAGGGCCCCTGGGCAATGCCACGCCAAGAGACAGAGAGGGCTGTCTGCACCGCGTCAGACCCTGGGCCAGCCTTGCAGGATGCCCTCTCACTTACGCCTCCCAGCTCTGCCTAGGAGGAGCGTCACAATCCCCAAATTGAGGGCAGATGCCTCAGGGTCATGTTAAGCCAGGAAGACACAACTCAGGTCTGACTCCTCCAAAGGTGCCCCTGCTCACTGAGCTTGGTATTTGTTCCTGTTACCAAAACAATTCCATGGGCCTGCAGAGCTTTCCTGTGGGTCCACAGGAGGCCATGAGACAGCAGCCTTTTCCCAGGATGCTAATTAAAAACACTGCTAGACCTATATGGCATCATAAATAATTCCATCGGAGGCACCTGGGGACCCAGGGTTCACCCTGCAGCCCACACCCCTCTAGAGCCTGGGTTCTTGCAGTTCTGTCTCTGGAGAGCTCTCGGAGAGATGGGAGTACTCGAAGGAGGCAGCTCTCCCCAATCTCCAGGAACCCTGGGACTAGAGGCCCACATAGCTGCCGGGTTGGCCTATTGGTGAGGCCGCCCAGCCTGTCCAGTGGGACTTGAGCCTGGAAGCAGGATCCTTCTCCTGAGTGGAATGTGAGAGCAGCGGTCCACTAGCCGTGGGCTCAGATCAGTGGTCTGCTTTCTGAGTTCCCAGGTGGATGTGGGATGCCAGCCTCCTGTTGTCACTGTCTCTTTTTGGCAGGGTCCCAGGAGCCTGGCTGGCATTCCTGGTGGGCTGCACCTACTGAGTTGCCCTTGCTTTGTGCAGGGTCTTGAGAGGCGGTGGAGGGAGGTGTGAGAAACACCATCATCATCCTCAGTGACCCCTAGGTTGACATTCCCTGGGAGCTCACTAAACACCAAGCACACCCCTGGGCCACCTGTGTTGTGTCCTTCTCCACACCCCCCAGGACCCCTATCTCAGAAACAACTGGGGTTCACAGATATGCATTGCCCAAGGTCATGCGTGGTTGGTCGGAGATGGGTCAGGGGTCAAGTTCAGGGAGCTGGCCCCAGAATCAACTGGCAAAGGCCCAGGATGCCCCAGATCTGTCAACATGGGATGGTTTATAGCATCCATGTGCTCTTCTGGGCTCCCTCTCCAGCTGTTTCCTCTCCCTAGTCAGAGACTGCATAGCGTACATCCCTGGATTTTGTAGATTTAACAATCCAGGCGTTAAATTGCCATCTTCCTGAGCTGAGAATTTTGAGTTGTTGGCAGTAATGAGAGAAATCAGCCTCCCTATCCAAACAATTTTATATCACATAACCTCAATGTTAGACAGGGAACAAATATCGTGACTCCTCGTTTATTTAGAGGTGTGTCTAAACCTCCTTTCTTTCCTTTACTGTGTCTTTATCTCTTCTTGTCCCCAGCTCATATGTTAGAATCTCCACTCAGGTATGTGTTTTACCTTGTTTACTATCATGCCATCCTTTTTCAAAACTTACAGTGCTTGTCAAATGTGCTCTATAAACTTCTTGTTTGTAAATACCAGAACCTACTTCCTGATATATTCCCAAACATAATGCAACAAGGAATTTTCTGGGAAGGTGAGTAAGTTGGGAGTGGGGGGGGGGGCAATAAGATCTTGGGCGGCATTCCCATGTAAAACAGAACGCACAAGTTTCAGGGGCAGTTGTTAATTGGCTTCTGGCTGCCAGATAAATTGGTCACTTCCTCCTGAATGCAGAATTTTTAGGACACAGCTGAAGTGTTTTGTCAAGCCACTTTGCATCTGTGGTCTTATTTCTGCAGCTCCAGGGGCTCTTGTGCAGAAGGTCATGGGCTAACAAGTGAGCCAAGCTGCCTGCCCAGCACCTGCCCCCGACCTAAGTGATCATTTCTCCTCTCACATACTGTCACTTACATGAAGTATACTTGCTGCATTTCACAGGGGATCTTACCTGCATTTCACAGGGGATCTTATGTGCCGTGGTGGTGTTCATGCATTCAGAAATACAAACGCCTTGGAATTTATTTCTTGAGAATGCCGGGTACCCATTAGGTACCTCAGTTGTGCTACCTGAGCACATGTAGAACTATCATGCTGTGCAGAACTGCAAAGGAAACACTGTTGATGTTATGGGTGTGGGGAAGGGTTGATAATCCATTCTGCATAGAACTTTAGGGAACTATGGGGCATGTGATGCCTCAGGCAGCTTCTGAGAAGTCCGGGCCCCTGCCTGCACAAATCTCACCTGGCCAAGCAGGATGGCCCACACCAATCCCAGCTACTAAAGAGACTGAGGCCAGACAATTGCAACTTAGCATGACCCTGTCTCAAAATAAAGTAAAAAGGGCTGAGGTTGTAGCTCAGTGATAGAATGTTTGTCTAGCATATTCGAAGCCCCGTGTTCCATCCCCAGGACCAGTAAACAAACAAACAAACAAACAAACAAGCAAAACTGACCTGATAGGCCTTGAATTATCTCCATCATCCATGCCCATGGAGTGACCAAGACCCAGAGAAGACTCCTAGAACTTTGATTTTACTTGATTGATGAAGGGTCAGGGTGACAGGCAGCACAACTGGCATCCCATAGCCCAGGCTGCACTGCTGGGAGGTGTGTGGCAGCCCCTCCTGCTTGGCTCCTTCTCACCTTGCTGGCCATGCCCTGGCCGGGCCTGGCACTCTCTCCCATGTGCTCCATCCAGGGCTGGCCTCTTCTTGGATACAGGGAAAGGGGATGAGTGCTGTTTAATCTAAGCTGGTTGTGGTCACTTCATTGTCACCTACACGTCTGCTGAGGCACAGGTGTGGGTCAAACCTCAGCGTCCTCTGGAGATTTCTGGGAATGGCTTTCCTCCCTGGTGAAAAGGACTTGTGAGGAGAAATGGCCCTTCCTATTGTTGGACATAATTCCATGAAACTTAACTGTTGAGAGCTGAGGCCACCATCTTACACTCGTGGGTGTAAGATGGGTGAACACCAGAGCTGCTGGGCCCTGGGCAGCATTAAATGAGCAACCTGAACTACGCCACCTGCTTCCACTTGCCTTTGGATTATTATTTATACCAGATAATGAATCCTTTGTTCCCTAATTCACTCATTTCCAAATATTCGTGTGCATGCGAATCACTTAGGGAACCTCTTAGAACACAGCACTCTGGATTCCGTGGGGCTGGAGGAAGGCCCTTGTTTGAATTTCCAACAAGGTCCCAGATGATGATGATGATGATGATGATGATGTTGATGCTCATGCTGGTCCAGGGACCACACTCTGAGTAGCTATGGCTTACACTACTTTTAGTTGCCCACTGCTGTACATGCACCCCAAATCATCTTATCCAATAAGTGCTTTTGGAGGGTATGTGACCATGATTAATTTTACTTTATACTTAAAAAGTTCTGACAAAAACATTGGTTTGCTTGCTTCTCACTATAGGCCTTAGAAAGTTTATTTTGCAGAAGAAGAAACAAGGGCTGAGAAAATTACATTTGCCAGAGTGCTTTTGTTTGAAAGTGACATAAACTTAACTCTAAAGGAGTTTAAGCATAAAAAGGAAATTGTCTTAGGTATCTAGAAAGGCTTTAGGGACAGCTGAATCCAGGGACTCGAGGTATGTTGCCAGGGCTTTGCTAATTTTACTTTTCCACACCACTGACCAGTTTTTTAAAGGTAATCTGTGGACTGACAACCGGAGGCTCCCATCCTACTACTGGATGAAGACTCCAGAAAGAGTGCTTCACTTGCTCAGTGTCCATCCACAAAACCTCGAGCTACCTGCAGAGGTATGATGGGACACAGTCACCAGCATTGGGAAACAACCCCATTCTCCAGGACTGAGATAGTGTGGTTTACATACGGGCAGAAGAAGGGGAGATGGTGAAGATCAATTGCATGAGTTTAGAGTATCTTTTGTAAGATTTTCATTAAATTTCATAAAAATTTTTTTTCTGGATTCTTGTTGTAAAATTTGAACCAGAAAATGTGAGTCCCCCAACCCCTGGTTGTAGTACTTACTTGATCCTACAGCTTGTAAATGTTAATGATTACTTCCTCCAATAGATTAGAGGGACCCTGACAACAGGATCTTTTATGCATTCATTTACTCAACAAATATTTTTTGATCTTCTGAATGGCCAGTGCAGAGGATGTCACTGATAACGCTGAGTCTATTCTAGGCTCACATTCTGACCAGTGCCTCTCTGTGTGCCAGGCATCCTGGGAGAGGCAGCAGTGTGGCAGAAAGAAGTGGCTTATGACAAAAGAAATTTATGTGCTTACAGCTTTGCTAAACATAGGTGTGCATGCACGCATGCTTGCACACACACACACACACACACACACACACACACACACACACGTTAAGAAAGTGTTTGACAGCAAATACCAGAAATCACACTAGCATAGTGCTTAAAACAGGAAGGAAAGAAGAAGGAAGAGAAGATGCTGGAAAAGACATTAGTAGAGTCTTCTAGGATGTGTATTTGTAATAAGGTATTCTAATATTGAACCTAATATTTTCAAAACTTCAGTACATAGTATGAATGGGAACATACCACTATTTTTTATGTTCAAGAGAATACATTCTTATTGCAGTAGGACAGACTTTGTGTAAATATGGCACTGCAAGTTGATTTTATGAGGATATTGTAGTAAGGCTCCTATAAAAAAAAGTCAGAGTCTCTTCTGAATGGGAGAAATTTTGAATAAGGAATTGATGAACATGGGTTGCAAAAGGATGTAGATGAATATGTTCATTGAAGGTAGAGTTGCATTTCTTTGGAGATGAGGTTAGATTCCTTTCCTTGGATCTAGAACTCAAGATTCTCATATCTACAGGAACAAATGGTAAGAGGCTGCCATCTTATTTTGGAGACAAAGTTGGTAAGAGATAGGTGTGGGGCCAAGCAGAAACCACTGAGGAGGCAGCCTCCCTCAAAGTGGGACTTTGCCTTAGGACCTGCGAGCACAATCTTGTTTTCTATTTTTAATTATCTTCTTAGGATGTTGTCTACAGGAATGTTGTATCAACCACTTCAGCCCTGTCTGAGAAGTGGTCTGGGGATTAGGGAGGAAGCAGTTGTGAAGTGGTATGAAAGCATCTACAGGGAACCAGCATGATCTGGAAAAAAAGGCTCTTGTTGAGGTGACAAATAACAGATAGTAAATATTTTGGGATATGCTTATATCCCTCTGCAATCCTGGGAGAGAACATTTTAAAATCCTTTATTTTATGCCAATCAAGAAGATGGTTTAGACTTCAGGCCTATATTGGCTATTAAGGGGAAGGGTTTCCAGTAGGTTGGAGAACTTGGGAATATCCAGATAAATGCTAGGGGGTTCACAGAAGTTTCATTTTGGTTTGAGTGCTTGTCCACATATGATTAAAATTGTCCTTGGTCTTTGGGAGAATAAATAGCTGAATGCTGATCTCAGTGTCATATCTGGCAACTCTAGTCTGATATGAACATTCCTCTTACCTTTTTCCAGGAAAAGATTGAAATTTGTGTGCATTCCATGAAAACTGAAATGCACTAGAAACTCAGGTGTGATTTTACTGCTTTTAAAGCCAATTACTATGTTCTATTACCAAAGTTCTAGACCCAAAATTTGAAGACACCTTATTCCAAAGATAATACAAAGCATCAAGTCAATGCAAAAATACAGGAAACAAAAACTGCAAAAAAGGGTAACAATTTAGAGTACTTTTGGAAATGTTTGGGAATATCTTCTCTTTCCAATCTGTAGTGCCTGTCATTCTTTTTCTTGTCATTGCGCATAGCAAAATGTTGAATAGGAGTGGTGAGAGAGGACATCTTTGCCTCATTTCCAATCTTATGGGAAACTATTCAATCTTTAACAATTAGTGTGATGTTAGCTGTGGAATTTTGTATATTACTTTCATTATATTGGGGGAGTTCCCTTCTAATCCTAGAGTTCTAAATATTTCCATCATGACACAACTCCATGGGCTTTCTTATTTTAATTGCTTTATGAATGTTGAATTGGTCTTACATTCCTACTAGGTCATGACATAATATCCTTTTTTTTTTTTTTGTATTTCTCTTTTCAATTTTGCCTGTATCTCTTAAGGGTTTTTCTATATTCATAAAAGATAATTGTCTTGTAGTTTTTCATTTCTTGTAATGTTTTTATTTGTTTTTTGTATTAGGGTAATATTACCCTGTTAAAATGAGTAGGAAAGTGTACCATCTGCTTTATATTCTGGGGAAAAAATTATAAAGAAATAATATTACTTCTTTAAATGTTTGGCAGAATTTGCCAAAGAAATTCTAGTGCTTTGTTTTCTTAGAGAGTTTTAATTATCAATTCCACTTCTATAATAGACCAAAGGCTTTCATGGTTATCTGTTTTTCCTGTGTGAGTTTTTATAATTTCAGTTTATTATGGTTTGAGTCTTTAATGACCTCAAAAAACTCATGTTAGACAATGTAACCATGTTCAGAGGTGAAAAGATTGGATTATGAGGACTATAATTTCACCCATGGATTAATTCATTTGATGGATTAATAATTTGAATGGACTACTGCCTTGCAACTGCAGGCAAATTGGTCATGACTTTAAGTCACTGGGGTATGACCTTGGACTATCTCTTGTCCTTGCCACCCCCACTTCTCTCCTTCCCGGATGCCATGAGCTGAGCAGTTTTCCTCTGCTTCACCCTTTTCCCATGATGTTCTGCCTCATCTCAGGCCTGGAGCAATGGAGTCAGCCAATCATGAACTGACCTCTGAAACTATGAGCTCAAAATAAACTTTTCCCTCCTCTAAGTTGTAGTTGTTCTTGTCAGCACATTTTGGTCATAGTGCTCCATGCTTCAGTATATGAAATTGCTTCAGTGAAATTCCATTAGTATCATGAACCAAATTCTCTATTCAAGCATAAAGAGAGGTGGTAAGTCTCAATGCCAACTGCTTTACTATGAGTGAAAGAACAGCTAAAAGTGTAGCTCAGTGGTAGAGCAGTTGCCCAGCATGTGTGAGGCCCTGGGTTCCATCCCCAGCATTGCAAAAAATAAATAAAAGAGAAAGGCGTGTGAGTAAAACCTGATAGTTTTTTGGCAACATCACCATCAGCCACACCTTAGCCTTCCTGACGGAGCTGGCTAACCGGATCTTCTATGGATAATGAAAAGTAGGCATCTATTTAGTATTAACAGAGGGCAGAAGAATGACTTAGGGGCAGTATAGCCGCTGCTCATGAAATGTATGGTTCCTACACTCTAATTCCAAGCTTTAGGATAACCACTAAGTTGTTTTAATAAGAAAAATTTAAAATTAATGTATTTCATGTAAAATTTATTATTTATTTCATAACTTAATTCTCTGATTATAATATTCAACTTTTGCCTTGAATTTGACCCAAAGATTAACTGTGCCATTTGCCAATTTGGAATTTGGCCAAATGCATATTCAGTCTAGAATGTACACACACACACCACACACACTTCATTATCTCACTGTCTCCAGAATTTA
Organism: Ictidomys tridecemlineatus; assembly: GCF_052094955.1. Taxonomy (NCBI): domain Eukaryota; kingdom Metazoa; phylum Chordata; class Mammalia; order Rodentia; family Sciuridae; genus Ictidomys; species Ictidomys tridecemlineatus. The sequence continues at coordinate 10,905,375 of NC_135485.1, forward strand.
TCAATAATCCCTGTGGTTTTCAAGTAGTTTTTTTGTTTACATATGGGAAATTGTTCATCCAAATGTGCTTATTATTTGGGTCAATGTGGATTTGCAAATATGAGCTTCCAAAATATTTTCAGGTCCCCAGTATTGTCCTGTGGTCTCTAAATCTTGAATCTGGCTTGTTTTTTGCTAGAATCCCACTTCTCTAGTTATCTTGCAGGAATCTCAAAGCATTTTTGTGCAAATTCATCCATTTCTTAGATGGATAGAGATATATTCATAACATGAAAAGACAGAAAAATCACAACTGGAGTTTGCCCACGGAGTCTGTGCTCACTTCACATCCTTTGGGCCTTAGGATTTGCTTTTCTGTGTGTAACTAAACACTAAATGGTGGCTTAAATAAGACAGAGCTTCCTCTCTCTCTCTCTCTCTCTCTCTCTCTCTCTCATACATGGCCATGACACCATGGCTGATGACACGATGACCAATGTGGCCTAGGCACCTTCTGTGTTTTTCATATCCCCAAGGTCACTACTTGACCCAAGAAAGCTCTTGCGCCCTGGTACATGACGTCTGCATTGGAGACCATGCCACCGTCTGCATGTTCTTGTCCCACACATCTGTAGGTTGAAATACTAATCCATAAAGTGATGGTATTAGGAGGCGGGGCCCTAAGAGGTAGTTAGGTCATAGGGAAGATCTCTTGGGAATGGGATTGGTGCCTTATAAAAGAAGTTGAGACCCCCTCACCCTTCCTGTGCCTTCCTGGAAGTTCCACACAAGACGTTTGTTGGAGTTGCTGGGACAGAACCTGCTGGTGTCCACTAACACCCATTCTCTCCCTCTTCAGAAAAGAACATCTCACCTTTAGCTGAGGCCACAGCTGAGAGGAGCTGAGGGTGGACAGGAGCAGCAGGGAGTACCCAGGAGGACCCACCTGTCCTGGACCTTTCATTCTCCAAGTCAAGTTCAAGGGGGGAGTGCGTCCCTGAGACCACCCTCAATGATTCACCAGAAAGATCACAGAATTCAGCAAAGCTGTCTGGTGCAAAGTTATGATTTATTGTAGTGAAAGTGATATCATTGATGGTGAGAATCAATCAGGGCAGCGTTCCATCCCCAGATGCGAAGATTGAACACCCAAGAAATGCCAAGGCAAGCATAGAAAGTTAAGTTTTGTATAAAGGATAGAACAGAGATAGACTTCTCCAAGAGAAGCTGGGCCCAGAGCTCAGTGTCCGAGGAAGTGGGGGTGTTCTGTCCCTTTTATACATTTTAGAATTTCTTTCTTCTCATTGAAGGATATGGAAATGACACCCGCACCCCACTTCACACTCAGGACAGTGTGTGGCCCAGGGAGAAGGAAGGGAGAGAGAAGACAAAACTTTGATCCTTCCAATAAATAATTTCTCAGTGACAAAACAAACCCTGGAAAGAAGAACTACACATCAATCTTAATCCTGTGACAATACAATGACCCTTGGAGGTCAAGATGAGCACTGAACTCTGAGCCCTCCAACCTTGCCCTGTAAAAATACTGCCTAATATAAACCTTGGCCAGTAAAAGCAAGTTTCAGAAGTTAGCAACCTTGGGCTATTAAAGTCTGCAAGGATGAAGTCACCTCCCATTGTAATCTATATAAACCCATACCTCTCCTGTAATTGGGGCCATTTTCTTCCCAGAAAGTGAGACCCTCTGATGCCTAACTTTGCTGCTGAATAAAAGGCATAGATGATCCATGAAGTCTGCTCCTGTCCCAGTTATTTGTACTTTCATTATGATGCCAAAACCATTTTGGTGGTTATTTTTTATTACACTCTTGGCCTCTCCTCCCCACATCCTGCCTACATTACCAAAGTGATGGGTGACCAAAAGGTGGGCCAAAAGTGGAGTCATCCAAGGGCAGGAATGAAGCCACCCTGGGGTCCAGGCAGGAAGGGTGCCCTTATTAACAGCTTCTCTAGGGAGGAACCATTCCCTGGAGGCAGGTCACCTTGACACAGGTGGGGGAACAGCAGGAAAGACTGTGGGAGATTAGCATTTGATTTCCTTTCCTTTTGGACCAGTCCCTTCTTCCCTATCTAACCCAATTATCTACATTGACTGTCTTTTTGCCCCTCAGCCTCAAAAAAGCACAGATAGAAATCAGCAATGGTTGAAACATACAGGAAGTGCAGGGGGTCAGGCATGAGCCTCCAGGTGTCCTCTCCCAGTAGAACCATGTAGACAAGGATTACTTGTCCCAGTAAGGATGAGCAGCAACCTGGATGGAGTATTGCTAACTGGGAAAAATCCCCAGTGTTGGTGTCCAGAGTTTTAAACTGGGGGCCAGCCATGTGGACACAGCAGACTTGCCTACATGGACGACTTTAATATGCAGTCTGTCCCCAAACTGAGTCCAGACTGCTTGGCCCCAGAGCCCCACCATAAGTCACAGTGTTAATACAGTTTGTCCAACACAGTCCAGACCCTAAGGCAAAGACATTCCAATCAGGCAGAACATTCCAAAGGCTGAGGAGTGACCTCCCACGTGGGGGCAAGGTTAATCTCTGGCACGCCCCACCCCTTCTCCAGCTCTACAGCCATTCTTCCAGGCCACCTGGATCCTCTTGATACCTCCTGAGGTGGGCACTGGGGCTACTGTGGTCTCTGTTTTCCCAATGAGTCAGCTGAGGCCCAGAGAAATCTAGAAACTTCCCCAAGGTTATATAGGTTGTTTTCATGCTTGCGTGTCTGGACACTAACTCAGTGTCCTCTTGGTTCCACTCAACTGCCAGGGGCACAATTGCTCTAAGGTTCCAGCAGCTGACCAGAAATAGTCATTGGAAAGGTCAGAAAACCAAGGTCAGCTGGACCTCACTGCAAATATTTGGGGACCTGAATGTTTTCAAACTTCATGTCTGACTGATGAGATGGAACTAAGAATTGGCTCTTCACGGCATTCCCAGGAGAACACGAGGCAGCTTTCATAGATAAATAGAGGTTTCTGTAGATTTTTACAAGTGTCCAAAAATACCCTCCCTTTTCTATGTTGGGGAACTAGCCAGCCTTGCTAGGAGATGTGGTATTACCAGGGGGATCCCTGCATCCCAAGAAGTGGAAACAAGCCTTTAGCCCTGACGGGTGACATCCCTAAGCAACTGTCTTCCACTCTGACCTAAAAGTAAAAGTCCTTTGTGGTGCCCAAGCCTTGTCTCCTAGCCAGGAAACAACTCACCCCCTGTCTCTCTGCCAGCTGGTTCCATCTGCTGCCAATAGCTCTGGAGAGATGATTGCCAAGGTAACCATGAGGCCCCGTGGGTTGGGCAGACACTGACACACAGCAGCTGCCACTGCTGGGCACACAGCCTGGGCCCTGCTCTGGAGGGATCATGGGGGCCCTCTGCCAGCTGAGGCCTCAGAGCTGGGGCATCCAGGGCTGCCTGGAGAAAGCCTTCTTGATCTCTGTTTTATTTTGGTTGGATCATGGATACATCTCGTCCAATTGGAGAAACTGAGGCCAGAAGAGCTAAAAACCTAAACTAAGTGGTCCTGAAATCAACTCCAGTTCTCCCTCCTTTGGAAGTGACTTCTTGATGCAGTGGGACTCTCTCAGATTCCATAGGAAGGGGCTGGATACTACTATAGGGGATGATTAGAAATGCCAATCATTCAGCAACCACTTACTGCATGTCTACTGTATTAGTCTACTAGTCGCTGCCGTAACAAATTACCACAAATATGCTGATTTAAAACAATAAACATTCATTCTCATGCAGTTCTAGAACCCAGAGAATCTTTTTTTCCCCCTTTCTCTTTTTATTAGAGCTTTATAGTTATACATAGCAGTTGGGTTCATCCCAAAAAACTTATACATGCATGGAAATCCACTTCAGTTTATGATCCCCACTTTTACCTCTCATCCTCCCCCTCCCCTTCTCTGTCCTCTACTACATTTCCTTTCGCTTGTCTACTAATTTATATTTGAGTGGTTCTTTATATTATCGTCTCCTCCCTCCCCTTTTCCTTTATTTTACTCTAGATTCCACATGTAAGAGAAAACATTCAATCTTTGAGTTATTGAGTTTGGCTTATTTCACTTAGAGTGCTATTCCCCATTTCATTCATTTATCTGAAAGTGCCACAATCATCCTTTTATCTATTGACGGGCATCTGGGTCGATTCCATGATTTAGCTATTGTGAATTGTGCTACTGTAAACACTGAGTGGCTGTATCGCTGTAGTATGTCACTTTTAGATCTTTTGGGAAAATATCAAGGAGTGGGACAGCTGAGTCCTGTGGTTGGAGACCAGAAGTTCTTAACCAACTTGTTCACAGGGTTGTGCTCTCATGGAAGGATCAAGGGGAGAATCCATTATTGCCTTTGCTAGCTTCTGGTGGCTCCAAGTAGCCCATGACTGTAGCTGCCTTGCTCCCAACTCTGCCTCCATCTCACTTGGCATATCCTCAGGTCCCCTCCTGTTCCCTTCCCTTAGGAGGACATTCGTATTAGATTTAGGGCCCATCTGAATCCAGGATGATCTCAATTAAAGATCCTTAATTATGTCTGCAAAGATTCTTTCCCCAAATAAGGCATGCTCACAGGCTCTGACGGACTTCACTTGGCAGAGGTGGGGAGCACCATTCACTCTGCTACATCTACCATGTGCCCAGCTCTGCTTAAACCCCGGATGCAGGAGGAAACAGGCAGACAGGCTCAGCTCTCATGAAGTTTCTATGCCAGTGAGAAAGAAACAAACCAACAAACTATAATTAAATATGCTTTCATGTACTGAAAATGGCTCTGGAGAAGAATTAAGAAGGATAAAAGAAGACCATCCGAGTGGAAAATGGTTCCCTTTTGGGTAAGGTGTTCAGTGAAGCCCTCTTGGTACAAGCAATTGAACAGGAGGGGGTCTTGGTTGGCTCATGTCACTCCCACATGCACAAATTTCTATTTATCCAAGTTCAGGGGCCTGGGAGGCAACCGTATGGAACCCTGAAAAGAAACTTGGTAAGTGGTCTTCTACGCAGGATGCAGTGGTTTGGTGCAATGTCTTGCAGCCCCGTGGCTGCCAGGGGCTGCCAGCAGGGTGTGTGCCAAGAGTGGGTTGGGTCATGAGACCTGCAGTCACTGGAACTCACTTTCAATACTGTCACTTGTGGAGTGCTTGCTATGAGCTAGGCCTTTATCACACATCAAGCATGCTGAATAATATTCCATCGTGTATGTATACCACAGTTTCTTTATCCATTCACCTATTGAAGGGTATATACACAACAGAATATTACTCAGCATTAAAAGAGAATAAAATTATGGCATTTGCAGGTAAGTTGGAGAATATCGAATATCATGCTAAGTGAAATAAGCCAATCCCCAAAACCAAAGGTCAAATTTTCTCTCTGATAAGTGAATGATGATCCATAATGGGGGACGTGGACATGGGAAGAATGGAGGAACTTTGGGGTGGGCAAAGGGGAGGGAGGAGGGGGGAGGAGAGGGACATGGGGACGGGAAAGATGGTGGAATGAGATGGAAATGATTACTCTAAGTACATGTATGACTGCAAAAATGGTGCGACTCTGCATCGTGTACAACCAGAGAAATGAAAAGTTGTGCTCCATTTGTGTACAATGAAATAAAATATATTCTGCTGTCATGGATTTGTAACTAATTAGAGAGAGAGAGAGAGAGAGAGAGAGAGAGAGAGAGAGAGAGAGAGAGAGAATGCTGAGTGAAAAAAAAAACAAAGAGTGGACTTACCTTGTATGTTGTGATTTCCTGAGTTCCCCATACCAAAGACATTGTTCTCGCACATATTCTAAAAAAAGGTGTTGGACACATTCCCCAGGAATGTCCAGATCTGCAAACATCTGTGCTCCTGGCTCACTGCCCCCTTCACCCTCCACCAGAGAAGAGGAGAAATTCAGATCGAGGATGGAACACGTTATGGACTTTCTCCTCCTCTTCTGAAGGGGAAGAAAAGAGGCTGACCACCTCATCCTGAGGGGAAGGAGTTGGAGAAGAAACCCTGAGTCAGAGAGTTGAGGGGTGGGTGCCAGCAGACCAGGGCTGGCATTCAACTTGGCATTGAAAGTCTACTGGGCCAGCTGAAATGCAGAACCAGGACCACCACAAGACCCGAGCAGAGTTCAGTGACCACTCTGCATGACAGCTCAGGCTGGTGAACTTTGGAGGCCGTAAGTGAGTACAGCCCCTGTTCCCAGGGCTCTCAGGGTGCATGATCGGGAGTGATGGGGGCAGCCAGGGGGCAGCCAGGGGGCAGCCAGGGGGCAGCATGCGTTCTCACATGCTGGCCAGACCAGAGGCTTGTGAGTTCTCCTGTGGGCTAGGGAAATACAAGGAAGGAACCAGACTAGAGCCAGCCCGGAAAAAATCCTGTCCAAGACGGCTAATGAAGGCTTGGGGACTCCAGAGTGAGCCACTTGTGAGGCAGGGGTTGGGGGGAGGGGCAAAGGACAGTCAGTATAAATAATAAATGATTGGGTCAGATCAGATCGGGAAGAAGAGGGCTGATTTGAAAGGAAAGGAAATCAAATGCTAATACCTCCAGAGCCCTTCCCACTCCTCCTCCTCCTGTTGCCAAGGTGACCTACAGTCCTGCATGGAACTGTTCCCCTCAAGAAGTCCTTCATGAAGTACCTCCCGGGCAGCTCCTTTCCTGTCCATTTGGGCAGACCTGAAAGGCACTCCTGGAAGACTTTCTTCCCCACCTTTTGGCTCCCTTTTTGGTCACTAGTCACATAGGCAAGATAAGAGGAAGAAGAAGAAGCCAGACAGAGATTGTGTCCCTCCCCCAAGCCAGCAGTGCCAGGTGGGGGCAAGGACGACTCGGGGCCGTGAGATATCTCAGAAGAACCCGCGGAAGCACCTCATGGGAGACAGAGTACAAAGAGCTGCTAGGACGGGACTGGATTATGTCCCCTGAAGAGACATGTTGGATTCCTAATCCCTCAGTACCTGCGATGGTGACTTCATTGTGGATGAAGATGTGCCTGGTGCCATTAGTGAAATGAGGTCATACCCACGCAGGGAGGGCCCTTAAGAGAAGTGGTCTTAGATTTCCACCATCCCTTGGGATTTTCAATGTGCTTAATGTCCTCAGAAAAAGGAAGAAATCTGGACCCAGACACAGGGAGGAGGGCACAGTGTGGCCCCGCCACAAGCCAAGGCACACTAGCATCTGCCAGGAACTGGGAGAGGCAAGGGGAGATGGCCAGACCGTGCAGGGAACCTCTCACTTCCAAAAAATGTGAGAAAAAAAATTTCTTTTGCTGGAAGCCACCTGATCTGGGGTGCTTTGTTATGTCAAGCCAAGAAAAGTTAACAAAGGAACCAAGCTTCAGGCATCTGCCAACCAGCAGGAACCCATTTGCTCCCCAAAATTGTTAGTTCAATCTGGAAGGGGCAGTCAGTCCCCCAGGGACAGTGGCCCTGAGATGAGCCTTCACACCTGGCCTCCTGGGCCACCCTCCCTCAGCTCTCAGAAGGAGCTATACTGGGTGGGAAGGGTGCACAGTGTCCCATCTCTGCTGTGTCCTGTCTGAGCTGGGAGAGAGAACTCCTTTAAAATGGATGTGACAGGAAAAAAAGGAAGAGGAACAAAGGAAGATCGAGATGACTTAGCTGGACGTGAATCTTTTGACTCTCTGAAAATGGCCAGAAAAAGCTATGAGATCTATCTACAGGGTGGGAAATTTTCTCAAAGAGCCAAGAACTGGAACAAATCCACAAGAAACACAAAGGTAGAACCATCTGATGGGTCCTGAGCCATGATCCTCCCCTTGGCCTTAGAGAGAGCCAGAGCACCTCTGTAGAAGCCGGAGGCAGGAGAAGTGGTCTTAGATTTCCACCATCCCTTGGGATTTTCAATCAGTAGAAAGAACACCCCGTTCCAGGGTTCCCATTGTCCAGGGACTGAAACCTAACCTGGAACCCAGTCACCAGGGGAAGAGATCCAGGCCTCAAGGAAAGGCAAAACAACTGCTCTGGCAACAGCTCTACTTGGCAGCTGGCCAAAGAAGGTCATCTCTTTCAGGAAGGCAGCCCTTTGGGATGCAAAATGTGGTGCAAACACCAGTGTCAACAGGGTGAGGTTTCTTGGCTGATGACCTGGTGTTCCAGGCACCCTGTGGGCTTTGTTCCTGGCCAGGGCTACCAGGAAGCAGACCCCCGCCCCCTATGATTTTGTTTGTTTGTTTGCAGTGCTGGGGATTGAACCTAGGTCCTCGTGAATGTCAGGCAAGAGCTCTACCAGTGAGCCACATTTGCAGTCCTCTGTTTTAGTTTTGGGTAACAAGGAATTGGGTATTTTTGAAAATTATCTGTTGGGGAGTGCGGAGCCCTAGTCTGGGCCTCTAGGAGTGTTTAAAGGACACTTAGTATTTGTTTTTGCCATAGAAATGACTGTTATGAAGCAAGGCCTTTATTATACTCATAGATCCCTAGAAACACAAGTGGGGAGTGCAGGGTGGGTCACGAGGCCGAGGGAGGGGGCTGAGGAAGACAGCCTTTGAGTGGTTTCCACTGGAAGGAAGAGGCAAGGCAGGGAACCAGGTTTAGGATTGGGCTCTGGAGTATGGGACTGTCCCTAGTTGTCTGATACCTGGCCTTGGGGCCATTAGTTCAGAGGACAGTGGCCCAGAGTGTGAGAGCTGATAGAGGAGAGGATTGGAGGATGGGTCTGGGTCCTGTAAATGAAAGGCCGCAGGCCAGACATTTGCTCCCCAAATTGTTAGCTCAATCTGGAAGGGGCAGTCAGTCCCCCAGGGACAGTGGCCCTGAGATGTCAAAGCTCCTGGGCAACTTAATGAGACCCTGTCTGAAAATAAAATGAAAAGGGCTGGGGTGCAGCTCAGTGGTAGAGCGCCTGCCTAGCACGCCCGAGGCCCTGGCTTCAATCCCCAGTACAGAAGAAAGAAAGAGGGAAAAAACCCAACAAAACAAAAACAGAACAAAAATACATTGTGAATGCCAAAAGGAGCCATCTCTTAGACCTGTGGAACCCACACATTAGGTGGGTGGGGAGGGGTTTTACAACACTCGGGATGGTGAGGAAGCTTCTGGGCTCCGGAGGGTTAGGCGACACACATGAACAGCTTGCAGGGTTGAAGTGTGGACGTCCTCAGTTTTCAGTGATGGTGGCTTCTGCTTTGGGGATGTTTTCAAGCCTGTAGCTTGGTACACATACAACGGTCACATCATGAGGTTTGCACTTAAAAAGAAAGAAGCCTGAGTCATTTGACAGTCGGAGACATCTGGAGCTGGGAGCATCCATACAATGCTCCCCAGAAACGGAGGACTGATGGCACACGGCTGCCCTGAGAGGCTGAGTTCAACTGGGGCGCTGGGGCGCAGTTGGGATAAGGAAGCCAGGCTGCGCCTCTTCTCTTCTTAAGAGCTTGGGCTTTGCTTAGAGTTGATATTCTCATGAGGGGGGAAAAAAACAACCATCTAGCTTCACTTGCTTAAAAATCACTGATTTGGGAGGTTGCACAGATGGGCAATAGGTTATTAGGCCCTGGCTTTGCTGTAGATCACACCTCGGTCACGGAGGTTAGGACAGTACAGCTGCCCAGGTCTCTCTTTCTTTTGCTGAAAACACTGACACCTCCCGTGGGCCTGAAGATGACTGCTGGGTGACGGGAACAGGATGAAGAGACTCCGCACATTTCTTTATACTGTCTGTCTCTTTTGTGGCCTTAGCCTTCAGTTCGGATTCGGCCCACCTGTGCACATAGTGGACATGCTGATCACAAAGCCCCTGTGTCTCCCACAGACCTCACTAACTTCTGCAGACAGAGCTGTGTTTTAATGCACTTTGGCTCATAGAAATCCCACCCAAGGGGGCTTTTGGCTTGTAATGGGTTTCGGTGACACACCTTTCACAATTTCTAAAGTGCGGCACTTCCATTAGGAACAGTCAGTGTATAAAACCCACCACCCCAGCCCTGAGGATGTAAGCCATAACAGGGAGCTCACGGCAGGCGTGCGGAGGATGTGGAGAGAGTGGAGCCCAAATGCACCCACAGCGGAGGGTGGGGCTGCTTTGCAACACAGCTGGTCAGGTCCTCAGAAGGCTGAACAGTTACCACAGGGCTTGGCAAGTCCGCTCCTAGGGACGCAACCAGGAGAATGAGAATGGATGTCCTCTCTCCAAGAGGCTGTGCCTCAATGTTCATGGCACCACTACCCATAACAGCCAACAAGTGCAACCACCCAAAGTCCCATAGAAAAAGTGCCATATCCATTCGGCAAATAGTATTCAAAAAGAAAAAAATAAAAAAAGGATGATGTACTGATGCAAGCTACAACGTGGATAAAACCTTGAAAATACTATGCTAAGTGAAAGCCGTCAGTCACAAGATGATGTGCTGTGTGATTTCACTGGGAGGAAATATCTAGAACAGGCAATGGATAGCTAGAGGGCAGAAGAGAGGTGGCCAAAGGCTGGGGCAGATAGGCTGAAGAGAGACTGCTAATGGGTACAGGGCTCCTTCTGGGGTTATTAAAGCATTCTAATACTGAGTATGGCAATGGTAACAAACTCTGTAAGTACTCTAGAAAACATTGAATTGCATAATTTAAATGGGTGACTTGTGCACCATGTGAGTTATATACCAACAAAAATGCTTAAAAAAATCATCAAAGTTCTTCATGTGGATACTTATAGAAGTTTTATCAATAATTGTTAAAACACAGAAACAACCAAGAAGACCTTTAGTGGATGGATGGATAAACTGGCCCATCCATCTTATGGAATATTGTTCAATGCTACAAAGAAATCAGCCATGGAATCATGAAAAGGCACCATGAGTCTTATATGGGAAAAAAATCATTGAAAGACTGTGTGGTGTACAACTCCAACTATGTGACATTCTGGAAAAGACAAAAGTACGGAGATAGTAAAAAGATCAGAGTTGCCAGGAGTCAGGAGGGTGGGAAGGATGAGTAGCTGGAATAGAAGAGATTTAGACAGTAAAAGTATTCCTTACAATGTTAGAATGGCATTATATATATAAATGTCAAAATCCAAAGAACGGACACCACCAAGAGTGGACCAGTTGGAAATCATGGCTCTGTGATGCAACAATGCAGTCTCATGGACTGTGGTAAGTGGTCCACTCCGGTGGAGATGTGGCTGGTGTGGGAGGTGGTGTGTGTTCAGGGCAGGGCATGTGAGAACTCTTAGTAGTCCATGCTTGATTTTGATGTTAGCCTACAACTAGACTAAAATATAAAGTCTGTTTTTTTAAAAATCACATGATCATGTGGTTCAACAGTTTGACTGATGTTCTTGGTATCTTGGTAAATATTTTCTTTTCATATAAGTAGTTTCACATTATAGTCTCTTAGCCTGTTTTTTTCTTCACTTAACACATTGTGAACATTTCTCTATATCAATAAAGATCTTACTATATTTTAAAATATCTGCATGGAAATCATCGTGTGGCTGAACTATAATTTAAATAAACTCAGCATGTTTTAGACATCATCATCATTCGATTTGTTACAAAGAGGATTGTCAAAACAAGCCCTCTACGTTCTTAGACTAAATTCTTAGAAACAATAAAAGAGTGATATTTACTGAGTGCTTACTACATGTGGGAAATGGAACCAACTGCCTCATTCAATGCTCAGAGAACCTTAGGAAGCAGGTACTGTGATTAATCCCATTTTACAGATAAAGCAGCTGAGACTTAGAGATGGCAAATGACTTGCCTCAAGTTAAACAGGCATTGACAGTAGAGGCTGTAACCAAATTTAGGTTTATCTGATTCTAAAACTTGAGCTGTTAATCATTTTGGACCCCTAAATGTAATGAAGTAGTTCATGTTTCTTTTATTTATTTTTTGGTACTTTCTTTCAAATAACTCTCCAGAAAAGACATATTAATTTATCCTCCCTAGTAAAAATGCAGAGAAGTGCTCATAATCCTCATCAACACTGGTCCTATAGTTCTTTGTAATCTTTGTGCTAATTTGATAAGCAAAAGAAGTCTCAATTTCAATTTGTGCCTTTTAGTTTGTGTGAGATATTGCATATTTTGTTTATTGACTGTGAGCCTTTATGCTTTCAAGAATGAACTGGTGAACATGGCCCTGTACCACAGAAAGGCTCAGATGGAGGATACAGGGTAATGGGGCTGAGGGTCTACAGCTAGGTTACTTAAGACTTACATCTTCTCTCTGATTCAATCTTATCTATAAAAGAGGGTAGATTTTAACAGTTCCCAGCTAAAGAAGCATGTGTGCCCAATGCACCCAGAGGACTTCAGCAGACTCTGGTCACTGTAAGCCACACCCCAAACACACAAACTCGTATGGTGTGCTGTAACTCCCTGGCTGCCCAAACACAATGAGATCATGGGATTCAGGCTCTCTGTGAACTGTAAATGGCTATTTAAAAATAAGCCATTTATCATTTGATCTTAACAGCAGAAAGGAAAAATGGCCCAAGCTGGGGTGAACCTCAGGGTTGGGAAGTTGGCTTTGGTGATCTAGGCCGAGTTCATCAAGGCATAGAAGGTTCTACTTCTCAGTTAGGATGCCACTTCCACATTGAGATAGAGCCTTGACCTTCAAATGGGGTCGGTTGGCAGCTTGCTAGGGGGTTATCCTGTGGCCTAATGAGATAGTGGGAAGTAAAAGGACTTTTGCAAAGTGGAGGAAAAGACTGTGTTGGCAGCAGTCATCTATGTCAGAGTGACAGAGCTAATTATTGCTATTTTAGTTGGGAAATCACAGGATCTTAATTCCCAGTGGCCGAGAGGTCTTTTCTCATGGGCATCCCACGAGACAGATGCTTCATGAACAGGGTTTCTGGCCCCTCAGGGGTGGTGGGACCAACCTGGAGCCCTGCGCCAAAGACCTGCATTTGGGTGAGTCTGGCCTTGGTCACTGGTGTGGGAGGTGTGACCAGGGCAGGTCACCTCACCTTTCCAGGTCTTTTTTCTCCTGATCTGAGAAATGAAAATGATTAAACCCATTTCACCTGTTAAGTAGCATAATTGATAAGAACAACATCCAGAAAGTATTAGGCCCTAACAAAAACGCACAGATTTATCAGCCTCATCGTCACATTTTGATCATTTCTCTCAACTACTAGTCTTAGGGGAGCCCTACCTTAGCAGACAGTGGAGATTTGTTTCTTTGTTTGTTAATTATTGACCACTGTTTTCCAACAAGTCTTGGAGAGAGCAGAGAGGAATAAATAGTACATCCTTATTTCCATAAATACCACAGTGAGTTTTAGAGGGTGAATTTCGTAAAATGGCCCAAACATGAGACCATTCATCCCTTCGACTGGAGAAGGAGAGAGGAAGGGTACCTGCTAAGACCCTTATTCCTTATTCCCCGTAACCATGCAGCAATCCTGGGAGGGTGATTTCCAGTGCACTCACAGAGGAGAGAGCTTCAGAGAGGTGGCACTGCTTGACCAAGGTGCCATGTTGGAAGAGGTCACGCCTCCCTTCAGACTCTTCTGATTCCAAAGTCCACGCTTGTTCCACTACTTCCTGTGGTCTTCCAGAAAAGAGCCCATTTTGGAGAAAAGGAGATTGAGTCACCCAACATCTGTTCCTTAAGAAGTTAATCTCCAAGAGTTCTGAAATCTCCCAATAAAATGTAAATCAGGGAACAAATCTTCCTCAGGTTCACACACGCAGTGACCCCAGGCAGAGTGACCATGGTTCACAGGATCCTGGGCTGTAGGAGGCAGCTGAGAGGTCACCTGACCTCTCTGCTTCAGGAAGGTGCTGCTCAGGTCTGTGGCTGTCTCCCGTCTTTATACCTTATTCCTTTGTTGTTGTTCTTCTTCTTCTGAAATAACTGCGGGGGAAGGGCTTGGTCTTTCCCACTTACTAGCCTGACACCTAAAAACAAAGACTTCAGTAGAGTCCTCTGAAGTCCCAAGTCTAGCATGGATTCAACGGACAAGAGAATGGAAGAGAAGAGAGCACTGAAATTTACATTACCTCAGGACCACAGGACGGGAGATGTGTCAGTCACTAATTGGTGAATGTGTCCAAGCATCTATCCTCAGGATAGAAGCAGAGAAGGCAGAGGCCTAAAATAGTTGGGGAGCCTCTGATGCTCTATAGTTTTGCTCTACAGGAATTCAATTTTTCTGAGACCTAATCCAGAGCCCTCGAATATAATCTGTTATTTCTCCATCCACAGCAGTCTTTTCTCATGGGCATCCCACGTGAGAAATGCTTATGAATCGGGTTTCTGGCTTCTTATCAAAGACCTTGTAAGTACTTAACATGCTAAAATTTTCTTTCTTCTTTCCTTCTTTGTAAATAGCATATTGCAATTGATTTCTGAGTCCCACTGAGGACCTGGCCTAATCCAGGTATAGCCAAGAATTTCTATTATTTTATGAAATCATTTGGATGCCCTAAAAGATTGATTGAATTCCTTAAATTTTTTCAGTCATCAAGAAAAATACCAACATCAGAAAGGATACTTAGAGATATAAACATCACTAAATGATGTGAAAGAAATAAAAATTGCTAATATATAATAGCAAAAATATTTATTCATATTCTTAAAACTAGGTCTCTCTTTGCAATTCCTATCAAGTTGGCAAAACAAGGTAGGCACTCATCCAACTCGGGGCTGGCAAGAGTGTGGGGCTTGGGGCACATTCAGACGCTAGTTGCCTCTGAAAGTCAATTAGGTAACATCCAGCAAAAGCCGCTTGGTCCAAGGAATTTCTGCTCTGGGAATTTATCCTAAGAAAATAATCAGAAAAGTGCCCAATGCAAAGGAATTGGTTAAACAAATTATGGTCTGGTCATACATGAAATTTTATGCAGAAAATATTTTAAATGATTGACAGGGAAGAATGCCCACCATGCGTAAAAGAAATGGAAGATGTTATAAGATGTCTTACCAGATGCCTGTGTCTTCTAATCAGCATGCATGATAGAGTCTCTCTGAAATACATTTGCACATGGATGCCAAATCTGTGTATATAGCATCAAAAACTATTTGGAGGAACATGCACCAAATTAGATGGTGCATGTATGGGTATTCCTTTCATAGCCTCCACCTTTTTGTTAACTATCTTCTGCCTTTTCTATAGCAAATGTGTATTGCTTGGGGATCTAAAGTGATAACTGCTTTTAAAATATGTGGTATTTGCCATTGCTCTGCCCACCCTTCCCTCCTTAGCATGGACACTGCCTTGCTGGGCATATTCTGCCAGCCGACTGAGAGCCCTTTTTATTAAGCACTTGCTGATCTATGGTTACCCCCCTTTTTTTTGATACCAGAGATTGAACCCAGGGACATCTAACTACCGGGCCACATCACCAGTCCTTTTTATTTTTTGGAGACAGGCTCTTGCTAAGTTGCTGGGGCTGGCTTAGAACTCACAATCTTCCTATCTCAATCAGCCTCCCAAGCCACTTGGATTACAGGGTGCCCCACCATGCTCAGTGGGGGCCCTCCATTTTGGCCCTAGCACTGCACCTGAACTATTGCAAAATCAGTTTGCAAAACTATTGTTTTTGTGGTTGGCACATGGGCATCTCCGGTCCTGTTATGCCCACCTTTCAATCTTGAGTCAGAAGTCAAGGAAAGACTATTTGGAAAGTGCCAGGCATCACAGAAGTCCTTGTTGTTCTGCCTCTTGCTTTATGGTTCCTTAAGAAGAAAGAAGATGGCTCATTGATATAAGCAGGATAACCAGAGTAATCCATTCATAATCCAATTCTAAAAATAACTCTCAGCAAATCCCATCTATGGAGAATTAGAATCGTATGAGAGTCTGGAAAATGTGAACTGAAAGGAAGGCAGAAAGAATGGAAAATCTGTTAACTGTGCATGCTTTTGTTAGAAAACGTTTTAAGGGGAAAAAAGTCTTGTGGGTGTTGGTCGCAGCTCTCGTGCAGGGTGGTGCTGAGGTCTGTAGGCATATGGTGCTTAAGAAGCAGGGCTCTGTGATCAGATAGACCAGGGTTGAAATCTTGGCACTGTCACTGCCCATCTGGGTGACTTAGTTGAGAAAAGAGCCTCCTGAGTCTTAGTTTCCACATCTGTAAAACAGGGACTTTAAAGGGACACTGTGCAGATTAAGTGACACAATGAATTAAAAGGGCCTTTGTTATGGTTGGATCTGGAGTGTCCTCTAAAGGCTCATGTGTTGAAGACTAGGTCCCCAGCTGGGGATGTTGATGGGAGCTGGCGGGAACCTTAGAAGTGGGGCCTGGTGGGAGGAAGTAGGCAGTGTGCCCCTCAGGGGCATCCTGAGATCCCTGCCCTTCTCTCTCTCTCTTTCCAGCCACCACTAGGTGAGCAGTTTTGCTCTGCCAAGCCCTCTCCTCCACGGTGTTCTTGCTTCAGGCCTAGGAAAAAAAAAAAAGATCAGAGACTATGGATTAAAACCTCTGAAACTGTGAGCCAAGATAAACCTTTCCTCCTTTAAGTTGATTTATCTTTGGTGTTTTGTGGAAGAGCTGCAAAGCGATGAACACGGCCTTGTAGGATGGATTGTGGTCAATGTTTAATAAGTACCGATTGAAACATTAATAACACTATATCTTTTATTTCAAGACAAAGCTAGATGACAACTGGTTAGGGGTGCAGGAGAAATGAAGCTTGCCCTAGGAGAGAGGGTAGATGCCTTTGTTGGAGCCCTTGGATACCCAGATTCCATCATCCTAGGACCTGCGCCAACTCTGAACCTCTCTTTGAAGGAGAAATGAGAATTGCATTCATGCCCATTGTATTTGCAAGGGAAGGTCATGTTCCTTCCTGCTGTGACTTTTAACTGGAGAATGGTGCTAAAATTCGGATCTTAGATGTCTCTTAAAGGCCCTTCAAAGGCCAGGGTGGCACTCCTGGACCAACCTTCAGGAGGCAGGAGGCCTTTGGGTCATTAGGCTGTGCACTTGAAGGGGATCATGGGGCTCCAGTCTCTCCTCTTCCTCTCATTTTTTGCCCCCTGGCCATAGTTTTGCCCCTCCATGTGCTCCTATCATGATGTGCTGCCTCAGGACAGGCCCAAATGACCAGGGACTGAGACCTCCAAAACTATGAGCCAAAGAACCCTTTCCTCTTCATTGTCTCAGGTATTTGTTACAGTGACAGAAAGCTAACAGATGTAGAATCCAAACTCGCTTGGCATTAGTTCATCTCACCAACAGCTTCTCTTCCAGTCCCCAATTCTCTGTCCAGCCCTCTTTGACAGGTGAGCTCAGCCCAGTCTCCTGCTGCTCAGCCCAGGGCTCACAGATGTGGCCCTTCCACTTTCCCTTAGGGAAATGTAGTTTTCATTCTGCTCCCACCCCCAGCAGGGGCCAGCCTGACTCTAGGAATCATTCTGGAAGAATGACAGAGTTGAGGGGTGTTGGTCACCATGGTTATCCAACAAGAAGCAAAATCCAACGAAAATCAGCTTTGCCTGCTAGGCAGCGTCAGTATGGAAGAAGCAGAAGGAGGAGGCTGGGTTCCGAGGCTCTGTTCCGGGTCTGGATGGCTGAAGTATGCTGTGGCGAGGTGTCTGCAGAGGCTGGGCAGCTATGCCCGCGGCCGGGTGGTTCCTAACACTGCCCTGGTGTGACTTCAGGTCCACCGCGCCAGTTCACTTCTCAAGAGCAGCCCCTCGCTTGCCTCCTGCATCCCATGACGGCTGCCTGCCTCCACTTGTCACTAGTCCCTGGACTCTTGGAGCTCCACTTCTCTTTGTTACACTTCACATTGCGGCACATCACACCCAGGTCCCCAACTGCCTTGCATTTCTGTCTGCTGACTACAGCCCGCACACACCTGGGCAGCCGTGTGCTTGCAGGTCCTGTGTCTCCACCTGAATGAGTTTCCTTCTCTTTGTGCAGTTCTTAGCTCCTATGTCACCTTTCTCTCATCACCCAGTGCCAAGGAAGCCTCAAGTCCTAATCACATTTCCTGTTCTCTTTGTAGCACACATCACCTGAAATAACAGCCCAGGGCCCACATCATCTGTGAACTTCATTGGAATCCAAGCTTCTGGGACCCTGCCCACTGGACGGTCTCCTCCCAGAGTCCCCTGCAGAGCATCCTGGGCTCAGTCCTACTTAGTGGGAGTGTCTGTTTATGCACAACTCCTTGATGTTACAGCTTTGGAATGCCCATGGCATCTTGACCCAGTGCATGTGATTTCTGTTGTCTTAACTGAAAACTTCTGTTTTCTGGGGATGGGGACTGAGACCTGAGTGAGCAGCAGGAGGAGCAGAGGGGGTGGGGGGAAGACTAAGAAGCAACTCCTCATGGTCCTAACACTATTCTGTCTCTGTCCAGCTGCCTGGCCCTGAGCAAATGATGGCAAAGAACTGTAGGTTTTAAGTCAAATGGAGGCATCTGCTAGAGGACTTCTGACCCTCGAATCCTATTTTAGTCTTCCCAGTCTCTCACTCTGGGAAAAGTAGACAGTGGTGTGTTTGGACCCATAATTCTGAGGTCCAGACCCTGGGCAAGGACAGGGTTATCATGTTAGTGTGCCCCAGAATCACCTGGAGTTTCTGATTTGGCAGGTTTGGGTGGGACCCCGAGATCTGCATTTCCAACCTGTTCCAGATAGTGTGGTGTGGCAGCCCAGGGCTCACATCAAGAAGCCCTGACCTGGGCATCAGGCAATGGTTGTCAGCACTTTGTCACTCACCCCTGCACTTACCCGGTTTCAGGTGTGTTACCTCACTTCATCCCCACAACCCTGAGAAGTGGAAACCATTAATCCTGGTTTACGGATGTGGAGACAGGCTTGCCCCACACTGAGCAAGTACCTGATGGCAACATCACAGCCAGCCGCCCTCCCTGAGCTGCCTAGAGGGGCATGATCCTTGACATGGGTCATCTAGGTTACCCTGCCTGCATCCCTGACGCCTCACCTCTCTGGTGCGGATGGCCCCAGGTGCCTCTTCAGGGGGCCTCCATGTCCTCTTTTCCCTCTTCCAGAAAATAGCTGATAGCATAGAGAGGGAAAGTGCACCAGCTTGGGGACGGGGCTGGCCTGTCTGCTCTGTTATTTACTACCTTCAAGTAAGTAAATGACAACTGGCTGAACCCTTCTAAGGTGCAGTTTCTTTCTTTTTTTTTTAACTTGTAGAATGAGATAAAGTGTGTACTTCACAGAAATCTAAAGATTAAGTGAAAGTTAGGTGAACGGTGAACAGAAGCTATTAGATAACAACCCTTTATGAGGCCACCGGCCTGCCTTTTCCAACAAATTGATCTGATCATAGCACTAAGTATCTTACAAAGATTTTTTCATTCGACAGTTGTAACAATCCAACTTAAAATCCCACTTACACTCCTCTGTCCTTTGCCTACAAGATCAGAGCTAAGATCCTGAGCAAGAGTTACCTCACCAATATCTAGCCCCTGCCTGCATCTCCATCTTGCTGGACTGGAGCTTTCCTCCTCACGGTCTCAGCCCCAGGCTGGCAGTTACGCACCTGTGTTACCAGCCAGTGGCTGAACCCATGCAGTTTTCCGCCTTCCTCCATGCCAGCCTCGCCCTTTCTTCCCTCCTCATTCACCCAATTCGTACTCCTTTTCCAAAGCAGTCCAAGTACACATCCTCTACAATGGTGCCTGTTTTATTCACCCAATACTTATTGGCTGCCTTCAGGTGCTTGGGCTACAGCAAAGATTGTGGCAGAACCTGTCTGAATGAGGCATTCTGCAGTCAAGAGGCCTCTGCTCATGATTGCACACCAGTTGCTGGGTTTGTTTAGCAAATGGTCCCCTGACTAGACCACAGATAAGCCACGTGATCACAGAGCATTGCTTATTTCTGTGCTTTGCAGAGATTGTGCAACTAATACATATGGTATAAGAAGTCTGACAAGAAGATATTCGTGCATTTTCCTTGTTATGCCTGCTTAACCTTAACATCAGCTATTTCTGGCCTTCTCAGTTTACATTCTTATGTAGACGTATCTAAAGTGAAATGAGAATGTGCTTCCTGAAAGGAGTTAGTTTCGAAATTAACCTTAAGCTTGCTGCTTTGCAGGTTGATCACCTGCAGGAGGTTATTCATTCTGTGATTCCTGCTCTAGTCACTCAACTAAAATGCCCAATGTGCTCTATCCCCGTTTTCTCACCTGCCAAAATGAAAGTTGCATGTTAAAAGCAAAATGCACAGCTACAGACGCCTGCCTTCCTTCATGCTGCATGCCTTTACAAACCGCCTGAGTGCAGGTTCCCTGCAAGGTAGAAATGGGCCTTCCCCTCGCTTGATGTATGTTTACCTAGCTTTTCTTCTTGTCATTTAGAAAGGCAATACCTTGTTTGCTCAGCATGTCAGTATCAGCTGCTTCCTACAAGCCAGCTTCTCAGGCCACTGAGACCACCTTAGAACTCCTATCTCTTCTGAATGCCTCCCCTTTCCATCACACACATTCCTTGTGCCAGGCCACTCCAGAGCGGTCCCTGGCTCACAAGGCCCAGTCTACCTGGGCAGGGAGATGTACTCTCCTGGCTTACTCGGCCCCTTTGCTCCCACTTCTCCAAGCCTGGGCTGCACCCACAATTTGCTCTCTTACTGTGGACTTCCCTGAGAGATGAGCAACAAGGCATGTCTTTAGTTAGGTAAGGGTATATGAGCAAACAGGGCTCTGCCACTTCTGAGCAAGTTCAGCGTTCAGTTCAAAGGTGCTGGGAGTCTGACCTCGGAAAAAGTGGGGCAGAATGACCTCCACCTTCTCCCCTACAGTACTTTCAGAAGCACATGTTTGAGAGTTAGGTCTAACACCTCTTCTTTATGTGAGGATCTCGCAGAAGACCCTTTCACATTCCTCAGTGTACTAACCGGGGCTTCTTTGCGTTAACACTGACCCGCCACACTCAGTGGCTTCAAGCCAAAGGCATTTCCTGTTTCTCCCCTCTCACATCCAGTCTGAGTTTTCTCAGGTGACCAGCAACTCTGCTCTTCACAAGCATCAGGGACCCAGGCCCTTTCTCCTGAATGACTTGCCACCCAAAGTGCATCTTAAGATCAGGGAGAGGTCACCACCTTCTCTAGTAGCTGGTAGGAAGGTGAAAAGGATCTGTCACTTAAGGTTTCTGCCCTGAGAATGGCATACATCCCTTTAACTGAACCCCCTGTCAACTAGTCACATGGCCACAGGAGACAGCACGAGGGGCTGGGAAATAGCCCCTAACTAGGAGGCTCAAGGCCCAGCTATGACCCTATGCATTTGTCCAGGAGAGATTCTGGGAACAATTAGTAGTCTTTAGTGAAAAAGCACTTTTTAAAAATTTCTAACATTTATTTCTTTTCTACCTGTATTAAAAAATTATTTATTTACTTATTCTAATTAGGTATATATATGCATTCTGATTCATTGTATACTCTAACATTTCTAACTTTATATAATTATCTTACTTTAATAAGCAGATATAACAAGAAAAAAATCAGCTGTATGTAAAAATGTTAACAAGCTACATTTATCTTAGGGCTGAAACAAGCCTGGGAGGTCACTTGGTATTGCACTGACTAGTTGCTGTCAGTCTTCGCCAGGAGGTCAGGGGCCTTGCTCGTTGCTGACCCTAGTTCTCAATGGTTTTGGACACTTGGGTTTCTAAACAAATCTGTGTGGAAAAAATACATATATGAAGTTGAAAATCAAACCATAGTGATTTTAAATTACATTGGAACTTATCACCTCTGCTGAGTTATTAGAAGTGGCAGGACAAATTCTGAGGAGCTAATCATAGCAAGTTTCTTTCATGCTTATGTATCATGAGTATCAAGTCTAAACAAGAAGCCTGGACAACTCATGAACAACATATGGTATTTGCACTTCCATTCCAAAGGAAAGGCTAAGAAGGGTCCAAATCATGCAGGGCCTAAAGCCCTACCCTGAATGTGGCTCCCAGATATGGAAAGCAGCACACGTGTGACATTCAGGACCCCTGCAAACCTAGACACCTTTATGTGCTGAGAGGTATTACAAGGTCTTGGCCAGGTCCAAAACTATCGTTTCAAAGACAAAAATGAAACATTTTGCCACCATCCAGGACAAAAGAATAATTAAGACAAATTAAGATTGTCAAATTAAGACAGTCCTATCATTTGTAAATTAGGAAAAAATTCTTACTGTAGAGTGAGTGGGAAATCCACTCCATCAACACAACAGTAGACGTCATTAAAATAAATTCAGTGACCTTTTTAAAAAAGATTACAAAATTGAATTTATTGAGTTTCACACAAGATGCACTTATAAAATTAGTACTGAATGCCATTATGACAGAAGAAACGAGTATCATCCCACACTCCCAAGGGCATCTGCAAAGGAAATGAAAATCTGAAGATGACAGCACAGTAACAGTCATTCAAGCAGAACCGGTAGACCAAAGCCACGCTCTTGCTCTGAGCCGGGCTATGTTGGCAAAAGCTCTCTCCAAACCATTCCTATTCACCATGAGCGTTGTTCCTTTTGTTGGTGAGAAGGAGATGGAAAAAAGGTTTTAAAATGGGATACACTGAAACATACACAAAGCAATTAAAATGTTCATTTTTAACTTAAAAATACATCTCGGTTTCACAAATGTATGTCTGTACAATCTCTTCAACATCAATCTTCAGATTTCTTTAGTTTAGTGCAAAACATTAAAATTCACTTTTGTATTTCAAATGAACAAGCCAAAGCATTAAAGCTTGCTTTATATTTTACCCAGGACAGACAAATCACCCCAAATTTGCCTTTTGCATAAATATACTTGAAACATTTGCATAAAACAATTTCAAAAATGAAACACCAATAGAAATAAAGTGATCAATACCATCTTCTGGACAGTTCTGTAATCAGAAGTGGTCAAATTTTTATAGAAATGCTGAAAGGATTCTCAAGATAAAATGGGGTGGAAACAACCTGTCCTGTAATGTAGGCTGTGACAAGCAGTAAAGCAGAAGTGGAATCTTAATCTCCAACAAAACCAAAAAGCACCCTCTGATTGCTGTTCCCAACATCCACAAATGCCTCCCACACCCAGACGTGCATCCACACACAGACACCCCTATTCACTTTCACAAGGGGCCCTCTAACAGCAGAGGCTGGCCTACAGTGTAGGCACGGTCCCTGGCACCTGCCCATGCAGAACCCAGACCCCGCCTGGGCACAGGTGCACTGCTGACGAATGAATGAAGAATACATCTTATAAGCCCAAGCAAGAGGATGGTGCCTGATCCACTTTGAATATTTACTTTGAAACTGTTACTTAAAAAAATCCAGTTAAAGTTGATAGTTTTGAATTTTGTACACTGACAATTTTTCAGCTTATTCAACACCAAATCCTTTAGCTGATGAAATGATTAGTTTTAAAGCAAAACCAGTTAACTATACCTTAAAGTTAACACTGCTCTGCCTTTTCAGTAAAAAAAAAAAAAAACTGCCTTTTTATAAGGGAATTTCTATTTTATCCTCTGCAATTAAATGAAACATAGCTCACATTTTGCTTTAAAGAGTAACCTGAAAAATTATAAAACATTTTCTCAGTGATGCATAACCTTCATTAATTAATTTTTTTTAAATAAATGAAATGGCTTAGGGTGTTTTTTTTTCTCTATAAAATGCTACTATTCATCATGTCTTATTTAAGGTAGCCTTTTATTCTGATAAATTCAGATATATCTTCAAGGATTATTCTGGTGGTAAGAACATTTATCTTGACTTATGTTTAATAATTTTAATGCTTTGGCAGATGAAGTAAAGTCTGAAAACTGTCTATGAAAATGGTGTGACTGGAGAGTCATCATGGTAAGAGCTCCACAGCTGTCCAGGTGTACATCTGCATTTTGAAGAGGCCTGGAGACAATGCCACACTCTGGGAGCCCAGGTGACAAGCCAAGAGCTCTTGCTCCTGGCCACACGGGAAGTGCTTGTCTCCGTCAAGTTTCCCAGAGTCGAGGCCAGAGGTTGCTGCTGTTCCGTGATCGGACCTTTGGCCAGACCACATTACTGGAAGAGAGATACTAAGATTTGCTTGCCATTAATAATTTAAGTTTTTAAATAAATATTCAAGTGCCATGTTTAGCATCGGTCTGTCCTGGCAGCAGAGCACTTGCTGCCCAGGGCCAGCATCCTCAGCACAAGCCACGGAATTCAGTCAATTCGGTTTCCACAAATTGTGAACCTGTCTATCTCTAACAAATCTTTCTTTGAGGATCTGTGTTTTAATTCAGAATTTTCCTGTGTTATGTCCTTTTCATCACCATCTGGAGTTGTCAGAAACTGATCAGAACTGCTGGTCACAAGTAGTGGTATGACATTTTCCTTCTGATGAGCAGGCTGGCTGGTGACTGAGGCAGACAGGTTTTCCTCTGTGGAAAGTCCTATGGAAAAGGAGAGCCACTGAATTAGAAAACAGGTTCCCCTCAATTTACAGTAACCATGAGCTCCTCAATACCTGTGTTTTCAGTAGTGCTGAAAACAGTGTCCATCTCCCCTCTTTGGAAAAAACAAATGACCAAAGTGCACACTGGATAAGCAGCTGTGATTTACAATAAAACTCAGAAGCTGCCCTACTGTTCACTCAAGATTTTCAGGAAGGGTGCATTATTTTGATCACGTCACACAAAAAACACTGTCACCCTGTTCTGAAGAGACCCAACTCTGATACCAAGGCTACTTCCTAAATGGCCATATCCTAATGTAACTGTGGCCAGATCTGAAAAACAAGCCTTGGCTCCTCCACTCCGGCTGCTGTAGTCATTGTAGCTAGACAGAGGGCAGAAGCACTGCTCCAGAAGTCCAGGTCAGTGGGGAAACCCACCCATCACCCAGTCAAGTCCCCAGTGTTTGAATTAAGCCACAGGGATCCCCGAGCGTGGCCTTGAGGACAGTGGGGCTGGGCTTGGGCATGTACATTTAATCCTTTTGAGATTGTCTTCTTTGGGCCAAAAAAGGAACTGCTCACAAACTGCACCTATTACAAGTGCGATGAGTTTTGCCATCTGCATACACCTGTTGAACCACGGCCATCATGGAGGCAGTGTATGCACCCAGCTGCCTCTTGGGGTACCCTCCCTCTAGCCCTGCTGTATTCTGTTTCTTTTAGAATGAACGGGGTTAACTCTGATGCTGTCTTGAGCATGGCCCCCATCTACCCTTTCCTGCTTGACTTCATCGCCCTCCAGAATGGACTCTAAGTCTGTGGTCTCCTGACTTCTAGGACATTCTTTGCAGACACTGGTCTAATTTGTACTGCCCACTACATGAGCCCTGATCCGACGGCCTCACATTTTATATGCTTCCAAGTTTTATCTGTCCACGTTAGAATCCTCTTTAAACAAGACTGACACTTATTAATTTCTTACTATACATAAGAGAACATGTGTAGACCCACTATGAGCTATCTAGTTAGGTGAAATGCAATCTTACTAACAGTACTCCATATATTCTTTTTTGTGTGTGTGGGGATAGGGGATTAAACTCAGGGGCACTGAACCACTGAGGAACACCCCCCGCCCTATGTTGTATTTTATTTAGAGTCAGGGTTGCACTAAGTTGCTTGGTGCCTCGTTTTTTTGCTGAGGCTGGCTTTGAACTCTCCATCTTCCTGCCTCAGCCTCCTGAACAGCTGGAATTACAGGCATGCGCCATTGTGCCCCGTTCAATATGTTCTTTATAATGAAAAAATTAATTGCAACTTTCTATTCCAGCTGTTCAGCTCCCCATGAGGCACATGCAATGAGCACAGCCTTTGCCTCTGCCCAGACTCTGGCCCAGCTGTCACCCCTGCTGTCAAGAGCTCCCCAGTTGCGATACAGAGCTGCCAGCTCTCTGGAACCTCCTCAGGCCTCTGTGACTTCAGACAACGCTGGCCCCTTCCCTCATTATCCTTCTCACCAGATCCCACATGGCCTATTTCTTCTCATCTTTCAAGATATAGTCCAGGCAAGGCCACCTCCAGGAAGAATGTGCTCCCATGCCCACCAGTCCTCTCGCCCATCTGGTTCTCACTTGTGTCACCTCCCACTGGCGTGGAGGTTCACCTGCATTACCCTGCACACACTTGCTCCTCACATTTAAAAATAAACATATAAACTCAAAGTTGTATGAGCTGACACCTATGTTAAGAGGGATGCCATCCAATGCAAACATTGAGCCTGGCCTCTGCCCTTCCTTGGAACCCTCAGGCAGATACCTGGAACCACCCTCGCTCTCCTCTCTTCCTCACACTGTATCATCTACTTCCCTCATCTTCCAGACCTACCAGAATGTGGCCAGGCCCTCTGCTCATGCCACCAGACCTGCTTTGCCAGGCAGCCTCCGCTCTGCAGCTGGCCTGGGTTACTCTCCTAAGTCTGCTCTCCCACCAACTTGAGAATGATCCTCTGGGAACACCAGCTGCACGTCCACCATGCTAAACCCTGCCTTGGCCCCTTCCCACTCTGAGACCAAGCTGAGGTCTCACAAAGGCCTGGCCTTTGTTGTCCTTGAATGTACCAAGCAGCTCTGCTCAGCGCCGTCCCCACAGCCACAGCTCTTCCCTTTGAGGGTCCACCTCAGCTCTCTGCAGCTTTCCACCAAGCCACCTGGCAAGGTGCACACTTTTTTCTAACCCCCTCCTCCCGACCATGTAGCATAAGCTCCACCAGAGAGGGGCGCTGCCATTCCCTGCAGATCTCCTGGACCTGGCATGTAACAGGCTCAGAGGAACCTACTGACAAATGAACGAACCAATGTAAAAACTCAGAGCTCTGTGTCAGTAGACCTGTGATATAACTGTTAAAAAACCCAACTATTTAAAGTGAAAAAATTCTTTAAAGTCTGCTACACGTTGTCAAACAGCGACTTTCATTAGAAAGAGTTCAGACAACTGGCTGAAAATGGTTAGGGGTGATGAAAAGCAGCACATGTACCTTGAGAGGGTCTGCATTTGTTGTGTGGTTTGCTGGATGGTTTGCCCGGAGCGCTGGCTGGGGGAGGGTCGAACAGCTTGTCCTCCATTTTGGCCTCCTTCACGTACTGGCAGGACTTCCCCAACAGCACGATGCTATTAAGTATTTTCAGGGATATCAACCTAACAATGGAAACAAAACAAATGACCACTGTTAGAATTCATGGAAACACCACGCCTGCCATCTCCTATTGTTGCTAATAGGAAGGTGGTCCTGGTGAGAAGGGGTGGGCCTGTGAGCCAGGACCTAGCAGAGGACACAAGTTCTTCAACCAAAGCCCAGAGTCCCCAAGGCTTCTGTCACCAGGGAAAACTTTTGATAAAGTCCTTAGTTCTGTGCCATTAATCATTACCAGTTAGAAGTTTTACCACTATTAAGTAATTTAACATTTATTCTCTTACTACAAAACAAATACATTTAATACATGCAGATGAATAAGAAAGAAAATTGAAAAATAATGTCAATCTCTGTGGCATCTGGTACCCTGTCCTTCAGTGTTTGCTCTGGGCACACATCCTCTTATTCTTTCTCACCGTGCAGAAATGGGGCCCTCACAAAGCAGGAGGGGACTGGGAACCCCCAACAGGACCCAGAACACCAACATGGGGTCCAGCATCTGAATGGAGTCCTGCATGGACCAGAACTCTAGTTGGTGATTTCTGCTCACACAATTCTAACTAAGCAAAGGTTTTCAAGTATATATACATATGCTTCACTTCTAGTTTTGTTTATGTGGAAAAAAAAACCCACTAGAACAATTAACTTGTTAAACAAAGAGGAGAACAATTACAGCAAAACCACTTGATAAACTTGGCACAAGCTGACTCTGAGGGGTGATGAGAGAATCTGTATGAGAACAGGAGGATCTCATGCTTTTTAACGTCAAAAATCTGAAAAGAGTTAACTTAATAAAATAATATTGTCCCCTCCAAGACTCATGCTGAAATGCATTCCCATTATGAGCTATTATGTGGTGAGACCAGGGGATTAGGGCTCTGCTCTCTTGAATGGGTTAATGGGGTACCTCAAGAGGGAGTCTGCTATTAAAGCCACTTTGATTAGGTCTCATACTTGCTCCCAGTCTCTTGCCATGTGATGCCTGCATGGCCTCAGGACTCTGCCAGCAAGAAGGAATCATCAGATATGACCCCCGAAACTTGAACAAGAACTGTGTGACAAAATAAATCTCTTTTCTTTATAACTTACCCAGTCTGTGCTATCAGCAACAAAAAACAAACTAAGTAAAGCAGTTTTGTGTTCATTCAATAGTAAATGGTATGCAACCTGATCAGAATTATGTCTTGCTGTGGGCACCACCACCACCAGCCATTTAGCCTCAACCCAGATCTGTAGGGTGAGGGCCCAGATGGGCACTGTAGGTGCTGGCAAGCATATTTATTGCTCCAGGTGCATGGGGGAGAACTGTTTCCTGGCTGCTTTGACAGAGTGTCTTGTGTTGCACCTGCCACAGACCAGCAGTATGTGGGTAGCAGGCAAATGCAGAAAACACTCAAACTTGTAACTGAAACCTAGGGATGTCCCTGGAAACCAGACTTCATCCTCGATGAGGCCCTTTGGGGATCTATAGCTGAGATGATCTTGCTCTGCTTATTCACCCGCCCCCCACTCCTCTGGAGATGCTCAGATCTGAGCCCCCCAGACTAACACTCCTCAGCACTGGCTCCTATGCACCCTTCATAAACCAGGGTGGGGACAGGCTGCTCAGTTTTCTTTTTGAGTACTACACCCTGATCCCAGGCTAGGCTACTTGCATCATCGGTTCACTTCTTGAGAAAACCGACAGCGACAAAACTGCAATTTCATATTGTTATTTTCTTCTTACCTTTTATGACTTATCTTAAACAGTGTGAGTTTCACTTACTGTTTATCTTCCCCAACCAGAATATGAGCTACCTCAGACCAAGAGATCTACAGGTAAGGTTTAGCCAGCAGATGAGAAATGCCATTCCTGCTTCACTCCTGACCTCATCTGACACGGCGCTAGAGTGTGCTAATAGTTAAATGTGGCAATACAAAAAGGTCAAAGATGTTTTTAAACATGGAAAAAAGTCGGACTACAAAGGTTGACTTTTTTTCATAAAAGAAAATAGGGGGAAACATACTCTTAAGCAAAAAGGGCTTAGAGTAAGCCTCCACTGAAGAGTAAAATAAAATCTAAAGCACACAGAGAACAAACGCATGATGTGGGCATTACTCGCTTCCATTGTATCTTGCATTTATTTACACTTAAAATCATTTTCAGGAATAGGCCATCTTACCCAAAATAGAAGAGTATGACACAGGCATATGACAGGATTCCTTGCACTTTAATTGAGCTTGTTACAACTCTGATGAGCTAGCCAGAAACACAACAAAACACACAGAAAAAACACAGAAGGCTTATTAGTTAATGTTTAAATAGAAGATTTCAGCATGCTGATTTCAACCTGGTCGGCACATGCCTGTGGCCTTGGTCTAACTCCAAGGACAGCTTTAGATTTGCCAGTCCCTGTCAGGACCTGCCTGCACATGACAGCTTCTGGGGGACTCAGTTTTTTCAGGCAAGTCTGGGATGTGGAAAACTGTCACCGACTCTCTAAAGGCAGACCTTAACCTCGTGCACATGACTGACACCTCTGCTTGTACCTGACAGATACGCTGATCAGCTGATTTTTATAACTACTTCAGGAAAGCCTAAATGAATTCATCTTCTCACCCTGGTTGCTACCAGAACTGGATGGACCCATGTGGTGGGCACTTCCCTGTCTACCATCCTTAACTTCTTCAAGAATTCCCAATAACTTGCAGGGAGCATGGAGAAAAGGGAACCTTAGGAAGTTCATACTGTTCAAAAAATCTAAACACTATTAACAAATAAATTACTTAAAGGTTGGAAAAACTTCTCTTCTGGATAATTACAATTAAATACCTATTTTCTTACTTATCTGGCAGAAACACAGAAATAACAGCATTATCCTTGGAATTCTGATGAATAAATCTGGCTGCACCAGTCAAGAGGGAATGTTTACACATTTTAGATGTGCCCACAGATGAAGGCCCAGTGGGACGATTACATGGAAATTGAGAATCAGGAGAAAAACTGTGCTCATCCAGTAAAGTAGAGCTGTTGAATGGAAGGGTCTAGCAGGGTGTCTTAAATATCATCAACATATATTCTTAAAGATATTTTAAAAAACAGGATTAGTTAGGGGGAATGGATGTGTTCAATAAAGTTTCACTATGAGAAAACAATGGAAGCCCTCCCCTGTAACAGCCTCTAACAGGAAAATGACTGTTGCCATTTAGTCAATACATTCTGCAAAGTCAGGGAATCCACATTTACCCTCGCGACTGCAAATATCACGTTCCCAGTTGTAGAAAACAAATTAGAAAACATATTCTATTTTGTCAATCTCTTAAACTTTGACCCAATATTTTTTCTTTAAAATCTTCCATTTTTCTCAAATTCTAGGAGTTCCTTTTCCCAAGCAAAAACCTCCTGCTTTGTAATGGAATAACAAGCTATTTATGTAATTAAAAATATTTAGAATGTGGTTATCTGGAAAGTCACATTGACATTTAAGTAACATAAAATCTATTATTTAACCATCATCTGAAAAAGGATAGGCAAGCTGGTCTAAGATTCAGCTGGCTGCCCCACAATTTGCTGATACATTTATTTCCCAGTTGATTTGCCCAAGACTGTTTCTATAAGGGAACTTCAGATGCCTTTTGGCAAAAAGATGGTCAAGTTTGTTTTGATACAAGAACAGGTAGTCAAGAAGGAACATAATCAAATACAGGTGCAATCAGCAAATCTTAATTAACATTATAGTCCAATGTAGCTAGCAACTATTTACAAGACTGTGCTGAGAAGTTCATTAGAAGGATCAGAGGTGGCAACTTTTTTAGGGTTGATTTGAATTTCAGAACTACTTTTATTTTAAAAATGGTATTTCCTATGCATAACAGCAGGAATTTTCAATAAATTTTTTTTTAAAAAACTTTAGAAGTGGTGATTACAGCTGTGTGTGGTGGTGCATGCCTGCAATCCCAGTGGCTAGGGAGGCTAGGAAAGGAGAATCTTCAGTTCAAAGTCAGCCTCTGCAAAAGCAAGTGCTAAGCAACTCAGTGAGACCCTATTTAAATAAAATACAAAATGGGGCCGGGGATGTGGCTCAGTGGTCAGGTGCCCTTGAGTTTAATCCCGGTACAAAACAAAAACAAAAACAAAAAACAAACAAACAAAAAGAAGTGGTAGTTACAGCAGATACCAAATATGCCCTCATTGGGCACAATGTAGTTGGCTTCTAATGTTTTAATAACCTCAAATGCCATCGAAAGTGCTTAGCCTTGCCCATCAATCACTGCATGCCTTTCATAACTATCTCCTTAGGATAAATTCCTAGAACCAGAATAACTGCATCAAAGTTGAATACTGTCAAACTGCCCTCTAGTAATGTTGGATCAATTTATGTTGCAACCACTATGCATTCCAGTGGTCATGTCAACGTCCACCGCTAGAGATATCTGTTGAAAAAGAAAAATCTTTGCCAAAAGAATAAAAAAGAATATCCTCACTTTTAGAAAAGCCACTTATAAAAATAGTTCCTTTTTTACCACTTAATCTGAAAGAATAATGCCATTATTTAAAAAAAACCAACTTGTTTTCTTCCAAGTTGTTTAATTTTTAGATCCTATCCCTCTGAAGCAAACTTACTGATAATTTATTAATGTTATATAATGACGGCTATCTCATTTAAATACATACACACATACTGAACTTACTAAAACAGCCAGTGGGAGAGGAATAAAGCCCATCCTTCGTGCTACCGAGTCACTGTAGTCAGTGTACGCCTGCAGAGAAAGGAGAGGAGGGTTCAGATTCTCTGGAATTTAACCAGCATTTAAAAAGTACTGTTCACTCATCCCAGCAAATGTTATAAACAGGTGAGGCAATAGACAGGAAGAGAACCTAGTGCCTGTTCTGTAATTTAATAAGATGATGTGGAAATCTAATTGTTCACAAGAAGTTTTAAATGCAAAATTGTGTGTTACAGTGCTATAAAAATCATCCACTATGTAATATAAGCACTATTGCTGTGTAAATGCTTATGTACAGAACAGAGGTAAGCAGAAATGTAGTTTTCCTTTAACTAATACTTTGTGCTAAATTTAACCACTGTTGTTAAAGGGACTATGCCTTAGATAAAATGCTCACATTTTTCTGTCGGCTACTAACAAGGTCAAAAGCAAGGCTGGCTCTGTATTCACTGTAGACCTAAAGACAAATAAGAGAGAAATATTCAGTAATCTCATGAAAATATACCATGTGGAAAGATTTAGACTTTGTAAATAAAATGTTCAATAATTAACCAGGAACAGATGCTAATAACCAGACCTCTGAACACGAACTATTTGTCTTCCTGAAGTAAAGGTAAAACACAGCCTCAGTTTCCCCGAACTACTATATGCATAGGCTTTTTAAAGGTTTCTTTTCAAAAAGGAATAAATATTCAATGATTATGATCCAGAGAGTTTAGAATTTTGGGAAGTGAATATTTTAAAAGTAATGTATGTGTCAAAAAGAATTTTGAAATTTTAAATGAAATGAAGAGTTTAAAAAGTTATGATTGCTGAGTGTGGTGGAACATGCCTATAATCCCAAAGACTCAGGAGGCTGAGGCAAAAGGACTGCAAGTTTGAGGCCAGCCTCAGAAACTTAGTGAGATCCTGTCTCAAAATAAAAAAACAAAAAAAGGGAGGGCGGCTGGGGATGTGGCTTAGTGGTTAAGTGCCCTGGGTTTAATACCTGGTACAAAAAAAAAAAGTTATGATAATCACCTTCTTAGAAAAATGGATGCCAACATTAAGATAATATGTTAGGGAACAGAGTAGTGGCACAATTACAAGTGCAGTTACAAACTCGTTTCCACTAAAAATTGCACAAAATACCTGAAGCCTATTAAATTTGACTTCAGATGCAGAGAAAATGATCCTATGAAAATGGTATTACTCTCTACTGAGGCCAAGAAAGGAAATGGTAAAATCGCTTCATCAGTAAAAAATTTTCCTAACCATATTTTCTTCTAGTATATCAAATTCTTCAGAAACTCACAATCAAATCTTTGAACTGTAGCAACTGCATTCGATTTTGAGTCATTAAACAATAAGTGTCAGAGTAAAACTATAAATTAAAAGTACAACTCAATAAAATCCAGAAAACTATTAAATTAATACTCATTTAGGACAGAGCCAGGAATGTCTCAGGAATCTCTTCTATGGTTTACTATTTATCAATAAGCCTACAGCCCCTATTTCCAGAAATTCTACAGAGTATGACTGCAATGTAAAACAAATTCTTTGAAGTTTCATCAAGTACTTTCACAAGAAAAATATATGGTTTGAATTTAGGAACCAACTGATAATCACAGAAAAAAAATCAATTTTGGAATAGAAAATATTTTAAAAGCTACCCTGAGAGAAGTTCTGATGTCTTATTTTTAAAATAGACAGAAAATGATTTTAAAACTGAAGTGGACAGATAGTGACAGTGGTAACAGTTTATGAAGATTTTGAGTTGGTGACATCTGAGCTCAACTTCTAGCTGAGCTGCGCATTTCCAAAGCATGGAACTAGGGCTGTTCAATACTGAAGCAAAACCTTTCAGTAGTGTAATAATTTTTACAAGCTTAAAATTACAATATTAACTTTAAAGTAGTAGTCATATCCTATAATCTCCGTAAACACAATAAACCTAAATTCATTAAGAACTTCATAATATTAAGCAGTAAACTCTGAACACTGAATTGCTTACAGAAATACATACATCTGCAGTAATGTCATTGAACTTGGTGATAAAGGCATGCTTTACAATGTCCACAGCAATTTCTGAGGCAATCACCATACAGACATCTGGAAACAGCACCCAGAGATGATCTATACAGTACAGAGAAAAGACAGATAAGTACATCTCTTAATATGAGCAGAATCCAACTTAAAATCTCCACAGGGCAAAACTTAGTATTTCAGTTAAACCTTCATCAAAAAAACAACATTTTACCAATTTTAAGGGCAATTCATCCAACAAATAGTCACTCAGTATTTTCTGTGTTCCTAGCACTGCTTTGTCCGCGGGCCATGTTGCCTTTGAGGAGCTGACACCTGGGCATGACCAGGTTAGGCAGGTTCCTTGGAAAGCCTTTTAATTCTATAGTTACCTCAGTTGACAGTAAAGAGCTCACAGAGATACGCTGGAGTTAACTGAGCACATCTTTCCTTTTAGATCACTATGATTTAAAGATACTTAACGATCATTTATTTCACTGTCATATGGATGCAACTTCTTATTATCTGCTTACATTTATGATATTTACTAAAATATCAATTTAGTACTAAGTAGCTGATAAAAATAATACCCACAGATAACCTCCTAAGACCTGGAGGAAGGACTTAAGAGTGGGACAGAGCAAGAAAAGGATGGCTGGAAACGCTGGCGAAGACCTATGGAGACCAAGGACCTGGTGGCTGAAGCTGGCCACGCGCTGACGATGGACGCCAGGCACTGTTCTGAGTCTGGCATCATGGTGAGGCTCCGGAAACCAGGGGATCTCTTTCAACAAGAAACTCTGCAAGTTTCTTCTTCTTTATTTTCTGCAGGTCTGGTGACATCTGAACTCAGCTGCGCTGAACACTTCCAAAGCATGGAACTAGGGCTGTTCAATACTGAACAGAGGCCTGTACTACTGACACACATCCCCAGCCATTTTTATTTTTGAGACAAGGTTTCTCTAGGTTGCTGGGCAAGCATTGAACTTGTGATCTTCCTGCCTCATCCTGAGTAGCTGAGTTCACAGACATGGGCCACAGTACCCAGTTGTTTTTAATTATATTTGTTCCAATTCCCTGATCTACAAAATAAGGATATTAGAAGATGTTTACATTCCATTATTATGAGAATTAAATAAGATTAGAGTATATAGCAATGTTCCTGGCACACAAAATAGCTTGTTATTTTTTGGTTATTAATTATCCTGGGCACTTAGAAAAAGCTTCTACAAATGGTATTTTGGTTTTAAAAAAAAGCTAAAATAAAAGTAAAATGAAGGATCCACCAATAAGCACAGTGTCCCTTTGATCATTTTATCTTCACAGTACCAATGAAAGAAACTTAAGATAACCCATTGAAAGTCACAGTACAAATGCGAACATTACTTTGCACACAGAGGTGTTAAGCTTGAGTATTTGTCCTTTTGTGTAACAACTCTGTTCTGGGATTAATGACCCCACCTGGGGTCCGTGGGCTATACATACCCACTCTGTCTCATGAATACTGCTGGCTGACCTACTGATACTACCATTCATTAAAAGATTCCAGGTACACAAAGAATGTGTGTGTGTATGTGTGTGTATATGTGTGTGTGTGTGTGTGTGTGTGTAGGACATTCCCTGCCACAAATTACGTGGCTTTTGGGTATATTTAGATTAGAATGCATACCATTTAATATCTATCATTTGAGGGGCTGGGAATATGGCTCAGTGGTAGAGCGTGCAAATAGCACATATGAGGCCCTGGGTTCAGTCCTCAGCACCACATAAAATAAATAAAATAAAGGTATTGTGTCCAACTACAACTAAAAAATAAATATTAGAAAAATATTTTAAAAAATCTATCATTTGATGTTATAGTTTCTTTAAGAATGTAACTTCTGGAAATTTATTTCCAAGATCAAATGTATATTTCATTTTGTATTTCTTTCTGATTTTTCAAAGGTACCTGGAAATAAGCAATGAAGTAAAATAAATTAATAAAAGGTATTGGATGCCTAGAACATCCATGATATTGGGAGTGATAAAAAGAATGCAAAGCATGGCCAGCATCGTTAAAAACTGTTTTTTTTTTTTTTGCAGCACTGGGGGGAAAAATTCTAAATTACTTGAGATATCTGATTGTTTCCCACCCAGCCCACTTCAGTATCGTAACAGTCTATTCTTTCTCCCCTACCTGAGTACGGCATTAAATGTCTTAGCACTTCTGATATTTGCCACAGTCCCTTGCCTTGTGCCTGGCCCTCTGCACCTGCTTGGATAGTGTCTGCTGAAGAAGGGTGAGAATTCATGGACTGTGATAACTTCCTGTGAGCCTGAATTCAGAGATACATGAGGAACAAAAATCTAGTGCTTTACATTATAATTTTTTATCCCTATTTGGCCTAAAAATTAATAGTGAACAGGTAAAACACAAACATTAAGGAAGAGCACAGAATCCTCCAGTCAACTGTGAAAATGTCAGTGTGCAGGTAACCACAGCTGAGTGAGGCCCAGGGCTGACTTCAGAGCAGAGTCTGCTCATCCACCACTATGCAGCTCCAGAGTCAGAAAAGATAGAATCCAACCACACCAGAAATCCCTCCAAAATTCTCTGTAGTATTAATTTTATTCCATGTGAAAGAAAGATGTTGGTTTAAGAGTAAAATCACAAAACACTAAATTTGGTAAGAGCTACTTACCTGGATTCCAAGAAAACTGCTCCATGTTCCTTAAACATACTATCAGCAAAAGCACATAATTTGTGAATCGTTCCTTGATATCTGAAAAACGAAAACAAACATAAGTACTATAATTCATATAGATAATAACAGTACATATGTAAAATAGTTCTGTCAAAATATGATGAAATTATTATGCTACATACAACTGTCTGCAAAACAAACAAAAAAAC
The DNA here is from genome assembly GCF_052094955.1 of Ictidomys tridecemlineatus. Classification (NCBI taxonomy): domain Eukaryota; kingdom Metazoa; phylum Chordata; class Mammalia; order Rodentia; family Sciuridae; genus Ictidomys; species Ictidomys tridecemlineatus. The sequence goes on from NC_135485.1 coordinate 10,941,979, forward strand.
CAAAAATGAATCACAGAATCTGTGAGGCACTGGTTCCAGGAACCTGTATTTACAAAATCCAAGAGGCTCAAGTCCCTTATATAATAACAGTATAGTATTTGCATATAACCTACTCCTTTCATATACTTATGTAAATGCTCTGTGAATATTTACACTGTATTATTTAGGGAATAACTACAAGAAATAAAACCTATAATATTCCGACCAGATGTCATTTTTTGTTGCAGAATATTTTTAATCTGTGATTGGCTGAAACCTTGAGTGTAAAACTCAAATATTGAGGGATGACTATACAATACACACACACACACACACACACACACACACACAATGATGCAAAATTGATAAGCATTTATTTCTTTTGGCAAGATAATTCTTGTCTAAAAATTCAAGTTTTCTTTTTTTTTAACCTTTATTTTATTTATATGTGGTGCTGAAACTCAAACCCAGTGCCTCACACATGCTAGGTAAGCGCTCTACCACTGAGCTACAACCCAACCCAGAAATTCTGTGGCCAGAAACAAAGCAGCCCACTTGAAAAGCTCTAGTATATCCTTTAGTCATTTCCATCTATTCTGCCACCTTAGCAACACTGTACTCTGTATTTCAATTCCAATTTCATGGCCTGTCATTGGTGCCCTTTTCTTCCATAGCAAAACTCTGGGCTCTGGCCATTACTATCTGTGTCTTCCCTAAATCCTCAGAGTCTTCAGGAGGTTGCTGAGGCCTTCCTTTGCAGAGTAGCTCAGTTCTTTGAGATGGGCTGGAGTTGCACCTCTATTGCCTTGAAGCCAGTGGGCACAGACTGCTGTTCTCTTTAGGAATTCTAGTGTTGTTCTTTATGTGATACCATGTTCTGGGTGTAAGCTCAGAGCAGTGAGTCTCAAGGTGCAGAGCATAGATATGGCTCTCAAAAGGCAGGATACAAATAGAAGGAAGCACATATGAGGTTTTTAAGTATGTGAGTTTTGGCTAGTTCTAGATCAACACATCCAATTTATTTTGTAATTTCAAAGGGGACATAGGTTTAACTAAAGTTTGCCCTAGAATAATTGCTATCAAAGTGTGACACAAAATATATTCTTTGTCATTTAACTACAGTTAATTTTAGATTTTTAATTCATGGGATTAAATTTCTCAAAGGTACATTGGAATTCTGTACAATTAACTATTTACAAAGTTGTCACTACCTATGTGCTATAAGGCCTTTCTAATTTTCATAAACAATATTAACAAAGAAATTTATTTATTTTTGACCTGTAGGATATGGCTTATCACATAATTCTCTGGAAAGAAACTGCCTTGAGAAATTTAGAACATCATTTGAAACAACCCAAAGGAACTTTTATGAACTCTAATAAAATAAAGCAAAAACAAGAACAACATTTAAATTAATTACATCTGATTCTTGAACACATCATACTACTGACATGGAGAAAATGTGCAATCATTCCAATTCTAAGCATGCTGATGAAAGGACAAAACACATCTTACTAGGGGGATACTTAAGACAAAAATGATTTTAGAAAAGCATATTTCAAAATATGATAGACTTATAAAATTCTGGTAGACAAATGTGATTTTATAAAATGAAGAATATGCACGATGTTAAGTTTAAAGATTAAAAAGGAAAGTACCACCATAAATAAGTATATTTTGATTTCAAGAACTCATTTATTGTGCACAGCTCAAATGTTTTTTAAAAAGTTTTTGTTTGTAATAAAATCTTATATAAACAATGAAATGAAAATATATTTATATACCATCTCATTTCCAGAACAGTAAGGTTTTCAATAAGATTAAACTTATATAGATTAAAAATCACAGCTTCTATAATGGGAATGTTTTCTCTTGCCCTTTACCAAGGAACTTAAAGCAGTGGTAAGCAACCCTTTTAGGACATCCCTGACATTCTAATCAGGTAGCTCCTTTGCCCGCTCAAGTACCACCAACAGATACACATCAACACACTTAGAGCTGCAGTCCAAATGGGAAATGAGTGACTACCCCTCCCCACAACAGCCTTCAAACTGATGGCAGGCTTCCAGGCTTGTTAAGAGGATTAACTCTCCTGAAGGATCATTCTGAATGCAGTTCACTATTAATAGGCAAAATTTTTCATTTTAGGCTTTCAAATGGAAAAGCCCTAGGTCCCACATTCAGTTGGTGCTTAAAATGAAGTGAGAAAAAGGATTAACTGTTAAAAGTCTGGTTTTATTAATTAAACTCAATTTCACTTGTCCTCAGACAATTCCTATAAAGAAGATGTATGTTCAGCTAATGTTGGAGGAATAAAGTCATTTTAAAACTCCCAAAGTCTTCTACATTAACCTAGGGTAAGAGACAGAACCTTATGCTACATATTTGGTAGCTCAACTTCTCAGGGAGAAAAAAATAAATCACAGGAAAATGCATACACAAAGATACAGTGCTGGGCACACCTTGTGGTGTGGCCATGACCTAGTGCAGAGAGGGCAAGAGCTGCAAAGGGAGACTCCTCATCCTCCCCTTTAACACCTAGTACTATTTGCAGTATTAGCATGACTGCCTAGGGCAGATTCTTGGGGTTTTAAAACTACCTTAGTATAAAGTTAATTTCTTATAAGAAATGAAGGAGTACAATGCAGATACTTTGTACTATAACATTAAGTATTTTATTTAACAATAAAAAGCAAAACTTTTTGGTCCTAATTACTAACCATTTTAATCTGTAATAAACTCCTGAATTTTTTCTGAGCTGATATGCATACCTGAACAACATGTCAATTTTTTTTCAGAATTTAAAAAAAATGAAGTATTGAATTTCTAATCTCTCTATGCTAAAAGGTTGTAATTTGGGGGATCTGTTTATGAAAGAGAGGAAAGAGATACTAATGATACAAAATGCTAGTGGCCAGATTTAAAAACCATTCACAATTTCCCTATAATTTTAAAGCCCAGATATATGATGACTGAAATCTTTTAAAACTTAAAATCTGGGCTGGGGATGTGGCTCTAGCGGTAGTGCGCTCGCCTGGCATGCGTGCGGCCCAGGTTCGATCCTCAGCACCACATACAAACAACAATGTTGTATCCACCGAGAAATGGAAAATAAATATTAAAAAAAAATTCTCTCTCTCTCTCTCTTTAAAAAAAAAAACTTAAAATCTATGTCTATAAAGGGCACACACTCAAAGCAGGCTATTGATATAAATTAATAAAAACATAATTTCTGCAAAAAATAAACTTCTTACAGTTCAATCAATATGTACTATGGTTAACTATAAGCTACTAATCTGACAAAAAATGCCTCCCTTGAGCAGCCTCCTTCTCCTTCCCTTTCATTCAGAGTCACAGCACTTGGCCCCACACGTGAAAGGAAAAAAACATGAACATAGAGACAGCACCTTCTGCGCTCAGAGCTCTGAGGGCTAAGGCTCATTGTGGTCCATGAAATCATCTGGACTTGTTAGTTTTCCATTTGCTCTTGTGATTCCTTGCCTAATTTTCTCCTACAGTGCTAAACATTTTTTTTTTTGCTTTATTATCTTCATCTGCTATTATTTTCCTTATCAAGAGGCAAAATTACATAGTGAAATACAGATCTTAAGTATACAATTTGCTGAGTTTTGAAAATGCTTAATCTGTGTTGCCAATCTTCTAATAAATATGCCAAAGAGTTCTCTTACCCAGAAAATTCCCTTATACTCCGGGATCAGTGCCTGTTCCCAATCAGAAGCCAGTCTTATTTCTATCATAAACTAACTGTATCCGATCATAAACCTCAAATAAATGAAATCCAATAGTATGTACTGTGTGTGTGTCTGGTTTTATTTTCCTGAACACAATGTTTTTGAGATAGACATAATAGGATGTATAATTAGTTCACATTTTTTCTTTCATTGTTGAGTAGTATTCTATGGTCTATTTTCCTATTAATAGACATTTCAGGTTTTGGCTATTGTGAATAAAGCTGCCATAATAGTTTGCAATGCTGAATTACAGCATTGCTGTTTAACTATATCAAGAAAGAAACTGCAAAGAAATTTTCCAGAGCAGTTGTAGTATTTTACATCCACACCACACTGCCTGAGTGTGTCAGGTAATCCATGTCCTCATTAACTGCAGGCACTGTCTGGACACCAGGGATCCTGGTGGGTGTGCTATGATCCCTCCAATGGCTTTCCTTTGCCTTTCCCTGGTGATGTTTTTTCTAATAATGCTAAATACCTTTTCATGGGCTTCTTGGCCATTCATACATCTTTTACAAAATGTCTGATCTAGTCTTTTGCCCATTTTAAAATTATTTTTTCATAACTGATTGGTAGAATTTGTAATATATTCAGGAAATAAAAAATACGGTTTGCTGTATAGATATCACTCTTTCAATAGTTTTTCATTTTCTTAATTTTTTTTCCCTGGTACTGGAGTTAACTCAGGCACTTTACCACTGAACCACATCCCTAGCACTGCTCCTATCCCATTTTTTCTGATTTTGAGATAGGGTCTTGCTAAATTGCTGAGGCTGGTCTTAACTTGCAGTCCTTCTGCCTTAGCATCCAAGTCACTGGAATTACAGTTGTGTGCTACAATGCCTGGAATTTTTTCTTAATTTTTTAATTGCGTGTAAGTCTTTAAAGCTCAATTTATTTCTTCATATGGTTAGTGCTTTTTGTGCATCCTCTAAAAATGTTTGTCTACACAAAGATTGTGAATATATTCTCCTAGATTCTGTTTTAGTGTTGATAATGTTCTAATGTTTTATAGCAAAAAACCATATTAAATTAACTTTTTTAGGAGGGGGTAGGGTCAAAAATGTTTTTTAACCTTTATCCAAATCAGCTATATTTATGGCAGTCAACCACTTTGAATCAATTTTAATTAGAACTGCAATAGAATCTAATTGTACATACCACTATTTGACATTTGAAAGAGATTGTTCTTTTCAAACTTCTTGAAAACACTTCCTTTAATTTCAACAAACTGAAATGGAAAACAGAAATATCTTTAACATTGTAATAGTTTCAAAAATCGATTTGCTATATATAAACACTTCCTGGAGAATAAATATTATACAGAACAAAAAACTTCATTTCATCTACAGTATCACCCCACAGTACTTTATAATCCCAAATGTAAAGCAGAACCTCATACTTACGTTATTAGACATCATGATAGTGAGCAGAGACTTGTTGTGTGAGTTAAAAGCTACATTTAGCGTTGTTGCCTGAACCATTATGAGAATCGCATGCAAAACTAATGGAATGTCAAGGAAAAACCCAAAATTTATTTCCAAATTATTGACAGATAACACTAGAAAATTCTGAAAGTGAATAATGGAGAAATGACCATGCTTCCTAAACCAAATATATGTATTTTATTGTCTTCATAATTCCCCTGTCAGTTGCACTTGACAAAAATTTGATAAGAGAAAAGGAATGCAATCCACATGAAAGAAGCCAAAGCAGAAAGGAGTTTCTGTGCATCCGTTTACTTAGACCCCAGTCCTCCTAACCAGTATGGTTCTGCTTTTTCTTCATCCCTGGAACGTGGCACAATGCTTGTGAAACATAACCTCAAAACAGCTGGAAAAATAAATGGAATAAATTATCATAAATACTGAAAGAAGAGACTTAGGAATATACATTCTGAATTAAGGTAATTTGAATTTAATAAGAAAAGAACATAAAAGCTGGTCTGGAAGTCCAGAAAAAAAAAAAGTCTTCTCTTTTCTTCAGGTAACATGGATTGTTAAGATAGCAAGAAATGTCTAAAAATTAATATGTTTTTCATCTGTCATGCAGAATTCATATTACATATGAAACAGTTAATACGTTATCTAAAATGGTAACTGCTTTACTCCACTAAAGCTGGAACAAGTTTCTGCCCTAACAGGTATCTTTCCACTTAGCCCTTAACTTCTCAAATATGAACCCAATTTCTTCTAAGTGTCACTAAGAAACACTGTGAGTGAGTCCTAACTTCACATGGAATTCCAGAGTAGGCATGCTTGGTGCGTGAATATGTGTGGGTACATGCACACACACAGACTTTAAACCAGGGATACACACACACACACACACACACACACACACACACACACACATTCTTATAAAGAATTCATGCCATAAAGAATATTACTCAGCCATAAAGAAGAATGAAATTATGGCACTTGCTGGTAAATGAATGGAACTGGAGACTATCATGCTACGTGAAATAAGCCAACCTCAAAATCCAAATGTTCTCTCTGATATACAGATGCTGACTCGCAATAGGTGGGGTAGGGAAGGAGGGAGAAGGGGAGGCTCACTGACTGCAGAAGATAGAATGGGGGAAGGAAGAGGGGATGGGAATGTGAAAGACAGTAGAATGAATCAAACATAACTTTCCTATGTTCATATATGAGTACATGAACAGTGTAACTCTACATCACGTACAACCACAAAAATGGAACGTTATACTTCACGTATGTATGATATGTCAAAATGCATTATACTCTCATGTATAACTAAAAAGAACAAATAAAAAATAAAATTAAAAAAAAAAAAAGAATTCACAGACTTAAAGATAATGCCAACAGCCAGGGCTGGTGGTGCTCTCCTGCAATCCCTATGACTGGAGGCTGAAGCAGAACGATGGCAAGTTAGAAGTCAGCCTCAGCAATTCAGTGAGATCCTGTCTCAAAATAAAAAATAAAAAGAAGTGGGGATGTGGTTCAGTGGCACAGCACCCCTGGATTCAGTTATACCACGAACAGTAATTTTCCAAAAGTTCAAAGGGTTGTTGTAAACATGAGGCTCTTTAAACTCATTTCCAATTTCTCAAAAGGAGGCAGGTATTTCAACTTAATCTTCTGGATACACACATACATCTTTAAATCTATGAAACAACAATCCAAAAAAAAAAAAAAGGTAGAAAACATGCTGACTGCTGGAATTTTCAACAAATTTGAAAGGATACAGACATAAAGAACAGCCATGAAAAAATGAGGGATCACCCCGATGTGGGCTCTCTTTCTCTCCTTAGGCTCAGTTGCTGTCCAGTAGAGGGCATCCAGGATATCTTGTCCAAATGATGAAAACAGGCGGTCAGCAACCTACAGAGAAATGGCGAAAGACACTTCTTCACATGCCCTAAAACATGGTACAATTCAGTGTCCCGAATCATCTGTGGGCTGTACGTGGGTCACCGCGCATAGAAGTTGATGAATAGAGACATCTGGTGTCTGGGAATGGTCAGTGGACATTTCCTCTGGTCAATTGCCCAGGGACAATGTGAATCTCTTTCCTACTTTGCCATGGCCCTCACAGCACCCGAGATGGGTGTGACCTGCCAAGATGTCAATCAATCTGCAAGAGATTACAAAGCAAGACTCCACCCTTGAAACCTTATCCCTGCCTTAAATAAACCACTTATCCCCTTAAATAAACCACTAAAAATATTTTCCTTTTGTCTAGTTCCAGAAACCATGTGGACTAGATCTATCAGGGGCTTTGTAGTCTGTAAATATATTTCTGAGTATATGTGTTTTGTTACTTGCTAATTACCTGAGATTGTAGGTGGCTTGGATTCCTCTGGGCAGAAAGAACCTCACAAAGAGACATTGGCCATCATCCTCTGCCCTGAAAATTCAGATGCAACTCGAATACTCAAGACCTGCCTAATATTTTTTTAAATACTAGTACTAGGTAAAGTAAAGAAAGGGGATCTTTATTTACTTATTCATTCATAATTCTTTATTCTCTGGCACATAGTAAGTACTCAAATATTTTTAGGATTTGAATTAGAATTTGTCAATTTGCTGTTAACAACAAGAAAAGTCTTATATTAGTGTCAATAATGAAAGTGGAGAGGCACATCAAAATCGTGGTGCCCCTGGTTTTAGCACTTTAAACTCAGCTTCAAACTTAAATTTAAGGACAAATATATCAGCTGACTCACTCTATGCACACCTAATATTTGTAAACAATGCAGTTGTATTTTGCTTGACATTTACTATATGGAATTTAAAATCTACAGATTTACTTCCTAAAGACATTTCAGGTACTGATCTCCTTGAACTCAGTGTTAACACAGATACATGAGAAGAGGGAAGAACGGTATCATGCCACCTGGGAGTCAGCCAAGTGCCACCTCCCACAAGAGGCCCTTTCCAGACCGCCCCATCTTCTTGTGGCCCCCACGACCTCACGCATTACCTTGGTCTTTCTCATCAGTTTCATCTTCATGGTTTTCTTGTTCACTGGCTCTCTCCCACCATACAGCAAAAGCTCCAGAGAACAGGCTCTGCCCACCCCCATCTGAGAGGCCTAAGACTGCACAGCATGCAGGCCCTGCAGTTGAAAGTACTTGCTGACAAACACTCCCTCAGGAGCTCTGACCACATGCCAAACTCTATGCTAAACTCTTTGTATTGTCTCATCCAGTCCCATAACTTCACTAATATCTCTACTCTACAGATGAAAAGTTGATTATAGATAATTGGCAATCAGTAACCAAGCCCAGAATAACCAGGTAGTAAGAGAAAGCATCAGGAATAGATCAAGAGGGAGTCTGTCTCTAGACCTAGAACCTGGACTCTTACCTGCTACACTTAAACCATATCATCAGATAAAGTTACAAAATTAACTATTTAAGCCATTTAAATTGGCAATTTGTGCATCCTGTTCCCTGACTCACTTTCTAATAACAGCAACAACACTACCCTGGAGAGGGCTCTGTTGAGTGAGGAGATGCACACATGAAGTTTGGTGGCAGGAGAAGCCCTTATGCCCTGCAGTCCCTATGAGGCTGGGCAGTATAGGAGGTCAGCAGGGCACTGGCAGGAGAGCAGCTCAGCAGCAGCAGAAGAAGGGCAAGGCTCAGGCCTATGTTTCCATGAGAGGGTGGGGAGAGGCTGGGCAGCCCTGCTTCACAGACTTCACTCATACCCAGCTTTCAGCAACCTTTGCCCCTGAGGGGGCAAAGCAAGTGCACAGGAACCAGCCTACAAACAGGAAGCTGGGTGTACACAAGGACAGCTAGGCTTCCATGGCTTCTGGAGAGAGATGGGAAGCCCTCACCTACGTAGTAAGCCACCAGGAAGGCCTGCTGCCCCATGTCACTCCACCTGTCCATTTGTCAGGGGAAATGTCCTCATAGTAAGTTAAAAGACAGACCTTACAATGGTCTAAAAACCCCAGGTGGCTAGAGATGTAGGTAAGTGGCAGAGCATGTGAAACCCTGGATCCCCAGCACCACTGAAGAAAACAAAAGGTATAGGAAAATGTAACTTAAATTTCAAAATTATTATATAATCTAGTATAGCTATTTTTAAAAAACTGATTAAGAGTCTGACTACAAAACAAAGTAATTTTTTGTAAAGTAAATGTGTAACAGCAACATTTTTGTTATAAATGTAATTTTTTACTTTAAACTGTATAAAGTGAAATATCTTTTGTATTAAAAATATGAAGTTTTTACAGAAATTGGAAAACTATAAATTTCAAAGCAATTTAAAGTGTAAATCAAGTAGAGCAAAAATATATATAATCACAGAATTTATTTATAGTCTTTAAAAAGTTCTAGTAAAAAAACATAACATGGATATCCAATGAACTTGCAGAACAAATTTCCCTGGCTTTTGACAGTGTACATTCTCTAAGGGTGCTCAGAAACATCCACAGTAGGAAAATTCCTGCACGCTGGAGGATACATCACACCCGAGCCTGCTGCCCCAAATGTGTCACACAGCCAGCAGCCCAGGCATCCTCTCATTAGAAGCACAGATTCTCCAGGCCCACCCTAGATCTACCAAAGCAGAATTACAATTTAACAGAGCCCCAAGCGACTATCACATGTTAAAGGCCAGAAGCACCTTTACTAGACTCTCAGGCACATTCTACACTGGGAGACTTGAGTCATGTGCAGTGGCCACGCCTGTGCAGACAGCACGCTAGACTGACCCTGCAGGGTCACAAGCACTCTCACCTCAAGCATGTTGTAGATGATGTAGAGCTTGATGACAGACTGCCCCCTTATCAGGTGGTACATCATAGAGTAGTCGACATAGTGCATCATGAAATAACAGATCACCAAAATGACGCCCTTCAAAATGTCACACACCTGGGCTGGCTGAAGCAAACGTCTGTCCCTGAAACATACAAGAAGTAATGAAATATGAATCTTACTTTATGTGTTCTCAAAATACACAATCTTTACTGGACATATACTAGCAAAGGCAATGAGAATTAGGCTGACCTTTTAAAAACTTCAAGCTCACAAGGAAAGTCATACTAAATGACTACCTGACAGTATAAATTTTTCTGCCTACAGAATACAAAGATGTTAAGCCAGAATTACAATGAGAAGTTAGGAGTCTTCTTCACAAGTGAACAGAAGGCAGGTATCTGCTGACAGAGAGCCTTTAAGCAACCGTTTTCTATGATGACATAAGCCTTCCACTTACTGAAGCACCACCCTGCTGGGCCAGCCCTCTCTACAATGTGAGCATTCTGTGCGCACCAGTCTGCACCTTGTACTTTTTATTCAAAAGCATAACAGGTTTCTCCATTTCAGTTCACAAGGAACTCCTATTTCCACAGCAGCACAGCGTTCCCCAGGCAGATATACTATCACTTATTTAACACACCCTTAAAAGATTTCCAATCTTTCCCAAGACAAACTATGGCATAATGTACATATCATGTCTCATAGATACATCTAAATATATTCTTGAAGCTGGAGTTTTAGGGTTACATTCACTTGATATTTTGATAGAATCAGATGACGTGCCCTCTGTGGGGTGTGCCCATGTACTCCTCTGCTGTCGATGTGAGGAGGAAGCCTATAGTCTGTGTGCATCCAACAGTGTGTGACAGGCTTCTGAGTCTGCCAATCTCGGGGGTGAAAAACAGTATCCAGTGTAGTTTCAAAGTTAATTTCTCCTAGTAGGAGAATGAACATCATTTATATAGAGTTATTTACCTTGCCTGTGAATTCTTTACTATTTTTTTGTACTAGTTTATAGGGCAGTTCTTATACTAAGGAAGTTCTCTGTGATGTGAATTGAAATTAATTATGAAACTTTTCATAATTAATGAGAATAATCACTTTTTAATTCTCGGGTTAGAGTATGAAAATCTAAACTTAACCTAACATGTCCAAGTAAAACATTTAAATAAGACAGAACAAAACATAAATTAAAAAAAGAGATTTAAGGTCTCTTTCACTGGAAAAAGAATTCCCTCTGACGAGGGTGGGAAAGATACTTTCTCCATGTCTACTGTAGGCTTATTCCTCAAGATGAAAGATTCCTCGGACTCCCTTATTGGCAGCTTTTATTGTATAGTACACTCAATAAAAAGGCCTGAGTATTTCCCTCAGTAGCTGCACAGCCTTTTATTTCTAATTTTGGCAACATTCCAAGCAACAATACCAACCAGGGTGAGCTAATTTATTGATCAGTCTCTGGCCTCTGAACCACCTGATTACAACTTGGCATTCCTTGCTACCTGCACTCTGGGGCTCTTTCCTAACCGCTGTCCACCTCCACACCAGGGGCTCTTTCTTAAGTGTTGGCGAGGAATCTTTAAATCTTCCAAACTATCACCTGGAATACTGCTTTACAAGACCATGTGATGGGTTCCAATTCGGTGAGTAGTTGTTACAGAACCTGTTTTCTACAATGTGAACTAAAGTTAAGAATGACCTTGGCTGATCTGTTTACATACAAAACATGGGATACTGCAAGTCCTGAAGAGGTGCAAATTCAAGATGGGTTACAAGTGGCTAGGAAGACATTCCAATGAGCCTACATGGGAGAAGGGTCAGAATGTGTCAGCTCACACATCTTCAAACCGGCATGAGAAACCTAGTGAGATGATTCCTGGTAGTCAAAGTCGGGGCCCTGGGTAAAAGCACATCAAGGACACTGAATCAATCCTTGTTATAGATTGGGATACCTAGGCCATACCCTTTCTTTTCCCCGATGTTGCCCCTTTCTTCCACACAGATTCCAACCCTTGTTGTCTTGTAGACCCCCAAATGAACTCCATCTCCCATATTCTACATACCCAGCCCAGAGCATAGATCTCTGCCAAGGGTTACCTGATAGCTCAGGGAATTTCCTGCCCCTACCCACACAAGACTGAGAAAGAAAGAGCTACTTCTGTCCAGAGTAAACACATTTTTAGTTCAAACACTGAGAGAAGGAGAACTGTGAACACTCTTAAGTTCCCTGGCTCATGTGTGGCCATCTCCACTCTGATGGCCAGGAGACGAAGTGAGAGGTGTCAGTGCAGATGGCACCCAGACCTCCTCAGAAATGCCTGTGCTGCTCCTCCTGTGACTCATGCACGGCTCAGCACATGCTGCTCAGCACATGGCAGCAAGCGTAAGGCCTTTGGATTTAAGGACTACAGGTCTTATGTTATAATTAAGAAAATGGTGGGAACTAAAAGTAGGCTAATATTATTTAAATTTCACTGATGACCAAAATGATTTTGTTTACTAACCAAAGTAGAAAACTACAGTTAGATAGAAGTCTCTTTTGGTATATGCCCAATTGCATTTTTTAAATAAACATATTTGCAACAAAGAAACAATTTGGTAGCATATCTAAGAAGGAAGATCATTGGTAAAACTGAGATCTACCAAATATTGGAAATATATATCAAAATAATTTAAAACCACACTTTTTGAAACAAGATAAGTTAAAATTAAGAGTAAACAACTTTAATTTAGTTTTATCTTACCCAGGATTAAACCAGGCTGTCAAGACAAAAGAAATGCTACAGTTCAGTTACGACAGGGCACGCACCATTGCAGGCACTCCGCAGAGACCCCTGTGAGTGCTCACAACAGTCCACCACTATCCCAGTTATACAGATGGGTCAGAGGCAACAGAGCAGATGCTTGTGGCTCACAGTGAACAGGGTGCTCTGTGGTGGGGCAGGGCCAGAAGCTTGGCAGCCCGGTCCTAGAAGGCATGCTCTTCAGAACCATCTATATTCACAACTTTTTACAAAAGAACTTTTAAGCTTATAGGAACCAACAACTCAGTGCTTTCTCTCTCACTAAAATTTAACACTATGCAACTTAACCATCTGAAAAACTGATATACCTCTCATTTTATTCTTTATTTCTAAAAATACAGGTAAAAACCTAAGATGATGTGTTTCCACTCAAACTCCTTGCTCTAAAGAAAATCTTCCACTGCTAACACTGTAACTGGCTGCTATAGAGATGACCATGATTTTCAAAATTAAAGAATAGTATTCAAATAAAGAACAAAAGAAGTAGAACCCTTAGGAAACAAGGGTCTTGTTTCCATCCAAATATCCTGGTTAATGAAATGGAAAAGTTGCAAAAATAAAACACTGTTTCTAGGTGGCCTTTTAAGATACCTATATGTATCATAGCCTAATAAGAAACCTGACTTCACAAATAAGTTTACTAAGTTACAACTTAAACCAATCACAGTATTTGTTCCTTCTTTGCCAAGATATTTTTAGATGACTATCTGGAAACATTTCAAACCCTGTAAGAAGCTTATCTATAGCCCTGCCAATCAACTTGGAATTGGTCTTTGAGTACTGCAGGCTAACCAACGTTTTTTGTTATAAATGGCTGTTAAATGGTATTTACTGGCAATTCCTTTTGCAAATATAGAAAATCCTAAGTGAAACATGTTAGGCAAAGTAAAACTCACTAATCTAATTTATGGGTTTGGCTGCACCTAATCAAGCAACATTAATAAGTTGTTCACCAGAACCTTAAAACATTTTCAAAATAAAGACATTCAATAGAAGTTTAATTTTCTATGTTCCTAATTTTTGCCTTTTATTCCTACAATACTTCTATTGCTCTCTTACTAATTATTACAATTTACCATTTTATATTGCAGAATTTACCATCTTAAACACCTCCAGTTGTTGTGGAGGGCTCAGAGGTATATGGTGACAAAGCTACATGTGGAGAAGATGATTTAGGTCAGGCTGTTCCTCCCTCTCTAGAGTCTACTACTAAAGTAACACTGGTAATGGATGGAAAGATCAAGAAGGAAGAGGCAGTGACAAAAATGAGCAAGGAGAATGGGAGAATCCTATTAATTTAAATCATTGTTGAAATAGGCCAGGCTATCAGCATGAGTTATTCCATTATAAAATACACAAACTGGATCTTCCCTTTCAACATTTCAAAACATTTGTGGTATAATTGAAGAAGTGAAGAAATATAAGACCTGTTAAAATAAAAAATCTAAAATATTTAAAATGGTTCATATTTTTGAAAGATAAGTCCCTTTATAATTTTAAAGTAAATTGGAATAAAGTACTAGGAACAAGATGTTTCCCTTAACTAGGAAACTGAGTTATTGTCAATATTAAGCATGACTGATATATAGGATTACTCAGCACTTTCACTGAATGATTAAAATCTGTATTTGGACCTTAAAATAATTTCAACCTATATTAGAAAACAATAATGGATTTTATAAAGCTATGTTCAATAATTTGAAGTAATGTAAAACAAAGTGTTTACATGGAAGCCCTGAAGGTGTGTCACCCACTCTGGTGTTGGGGATGAAGGTATCTGCTGTCCAAACTAGATCAGCATGTGCAATTAAGAGCGTTTCACCACGCAATTTTCATGTTGGGAGAAATTATGGTCAAATTCTTCATTAACAAACATGTCAAAGCTATAAGACCAAGTAAGGATGCTATTAAATGATAAGGAACCCCTTTCTGCAGCATGTTTTTGTGCCCAGATGGTTATGTTTGCCTATGCTGTTACTTCTGCATCACAATTATAATTCATTGTACTGATGTTGAGTTGGCCAAGAGTATAGAAGGAAAAATCAGGGTTTACTCACCACAAGGAGTCCCTGTGCCACCACCTTCCATCCTATAAAGGAAGTGAAAGTGCTCCTCCCTTCGGTCTGATTTACGAAAGAGAAAGAAAGAGAGAAGGTTGTAATGTTGCTACGCTACTTAGAGCGTCATGGTGAGGAAATGGGACAACAAAACCTGAGGTTAGAAAGACTCTAGCATAACACACTGCTCTCCACCGGCAAGCCCTGATCAGAGGAAGCAGCAGGCGTACTTCCTCCCCAGAGAGACATAGTGCTCCCTACATGTGCTCTCCTGGTGGTGCCAATCACTTAGGCCAGAACCAAGGCTTAAATTTGCCTGAAAAGAGAAAACCTATTTATAATGCATATGTGAAGTTAATTTGGGGCAGAACTATCCTGAAGGAGGTAAGGCACATGGAGCTCATTAAGAAACTCAAGCATTTGAAGTTCACAGTTTTCTTGGAGAAAAGTGTTTTTCTATGGGGGTCAACTCTCAAAAGCAAAGACACTCTTGTCTCTTAAAACAAAGAAAGAAAATTTTTAAAAAAGAGTCATTGAAGCCTCAAACAAGAGTTTGTGCCTAAAACTGGGGAGAGGGATCAGAAAATTTGCTTGTACATGTTTTATTTGTTCGAAGTAAAAGTTTCCTTTTACTGCAGCACTTGTTACTTAACCCTACCCAACTCACCACTAAGATGCTCTAGTAAAATGTTTTCAACAATAACTACACCTCCTGGCACCAAATTTTGTCATTTCCTTTATAATCTCCATCAACTTTCAACTCAAATGTGACTGATAATTTTAATAAACAAAATAACATCACAAAATTTAGAAGAAAACGAGGCCCACAAAAATGCCAGGTAAATTAAAAATACTTACATAGTTGGCTAGTTTTTATTTGCTCTACAAGTAAATTTGGAAAATGATGGTTGATATCTCATTAGCATAATAATACCAGTCTGTTTTTCTGAAAAATAAAATCCTATCATTCTCCCTCAGACACCTCAAATAATGAATCACAACTCATCACAAATTATTTGTTTTCCATGTCCTCAATCATTAAAAGATCACCTTAATTCAAAAAGTTTTAAAATATTGCTTTTAAAATGATACTACCCTATCTAGGAAAGGGAAGAAATATGTAAATGAATCTGCTTTTAAAGAATCTAGATGTATTTTTCTTCTCTCTCTCTCTCTCTCTCTCTCTCAGTCTACATTTGGGGCAAAAATTTTCCAAATTCACTAATTCATTAGAAACAGATTCAACTAATTATTTTTGAGATCACCGAGGACAGATGTACACTTTTTATAGAGGCCTTCCTTTATAAACAAGACACACGGCTACAGACTTAAGATAATTATCCTGTCAACTCAAAATGGACAAAACTGACAGGATCAGAAGCTGGCAGAAGGCACTGTGGTTGAACAACTACAATGAAGGCTGTCTAAAGGGGCTGCAGACTTCTCCGGTCCTCTCCCTGAGTCAAAGTCAGAGGCTTTGCTCACTTGGTTGTTACCTCTGACAAAAAAACTAAAAGCAAAACCAAAGCTAGAGCCCAAAACCATGGCAATTTTTCAGAAGATGTGGAAACAGATTTAAAGATTAAATTAAAAGATTAAAAAAGCCTTTCCCAAATGCCATACCAGACAGAACTCTAAGCCGAGGCAGCAGGAATCTCAACTATGCAAAGGCAACACTATATCTCTACTATGGATGTGCTATGGAAATAGTCTATAGGCTGTAGATAGCTAGTTATCATGTCACCATTTGATGAGTTTGACAAATACACTTTTCCCTCTCTTTTGAAATAATTTAAAAGAACTAAGAGACTAGAAAGATAATTTTTATGATAAGAAGATTAGAATGTGAGAGAGTGAGAAAAAGAAAACATTAGTTAGAAAAAAGTACACAAATAACTCCTTTGTTGGTTTCTTTATTTTCTTCTTTTCCCTTTGAAATAAAAGTCAGACTGAAGGAAAGAGCACTTTTGCTTGCTGAAAAAGATGGAACATAACATAGCTATAGGCAAGACAAGTTAAATAATCTATAGCAGAAGTGGAACACATTGGAAGGAAAGCTATAAGAAGGCAGAATTTGGCTTTCTACATAATCATTTTGTAAAAGTAAAATTTATTTTTATACTCCTAAAACATTTGAAAAGTCTTAGACTTAATACTAACAGTAGCTTTGTTTAATATAACTTTACACATTCTCATGTAATTTTTGTGTTTTTAAAAATAATGCTCATTAATTCACATTCCCCTATGCATATGCCATGGAAAACAGATGTATGCTCATGTTATAAACTGGGCATGTGTAATTCTCACATACTTCAATGCTAAGGAAACTAAGTCCAAATCAGATACTGATCATTATTTATCTCTTAATTTTTACTCTGATCTTTCATACACATATTTAGCTATGCAGTAATACTAATTGTATAAATAAAAAATTATTTTTAGTGCTATGAAAAAACAATGCTCAGAGAATTGTTTTCTAAATTGCTCAAAGAAGATAAAATTGTAACACATATTACTATAAGTACATATTTCTCATTTTGATATAGCTTCCTAAAGGCATTGAGATTTTAAGGTAGTATTTTCATATTCTGTGTCATCTAACCTACCCTCACATAGATTATTGAAGAGTGCTGAAATTTTGTTACATAATTTTAACCGAATTTCATATTTCATCTATACCATATAAATATTAGTAAGTGACAGCATGAAATGTAATTTTTTAGTTAATCCCAATTGCATAGTGGAATCTTAAGTGAGTAACAGACTGCCCTCTAGTGTCCTTTCAGCTGTTAAACCTTGGAAACAAATGTGATTCAAACTAATTTAGATTGTAAAGTCTTTCAAACTAATATAAAAAAACAATCATTTTTATGTGCTAAAATATTAAAATATAATAAGGTTGGATCTAGGAGGCATTAGTCACTCAACACACAGGAGTAGAAGAGTTAAGATTCCTATTCCTTGCAATACCTCTTAGTATTCAGAACAAACAAGACTTTTCTAGTGCTACTTAAGTGCCCTACTTCCCTAAGTGACAAGGAACACACAGAAATGAGCCCGGATGTGGCAGAGAGTAGATGACTGAACACAATGAGGTTTCAAATTAATGATCCAAAAGAGACCCTTGGGAACACTGGCAAATCACTGTCACTCCATGTGGTCACCTGTGTGCTAACGAACGCAAGAAAGGAACCCGCTCTAGAAGGAAGAGTTGATTAAGCTCTTCCCATGCTTCATCTCATCATGCTAATAGTCATCCAGAACACTCTAAGTCTCTAAATGCCATTCACAAGAAGGTGGCTAGAACACAAACTGGCTGACCTTGTCCATCAGAGGATAGCGAAGAAGTCATCTAGTTCATAACATAGATGTGAAAATCCCCACGTACTATTTTGTCAGATAGTTTAATCTGATTATATCCAAACTTCCACAGATTTATCCTCTTTATGTAGTCATAGGTGAAGATTTTGCTAGATTTTGTTCTGGCTTTCTGACAAGGTTAGTAAAACAACATGATTTTATTGAGCTCACAACAGTAATAAACATGAACTGAGGTGAGGTTTTGTTACTATAAAAGCACCATGCCACAACTGTCTTATAAAAGGTGCACTCATAAGAACAAGGCCTTCTCAAAAAATAAATAAACTATTAGAAATATCTTAAAGCTAACAGTTAAATTCCTAAGATGATTCTCCCATCTGATTAACTTATGGTTAATAAAATATGTAACATCATTCACTATTTTTCTGGAAAGTGAGACAGATGAATATGTAAAGTATCATACATACCACAAACACAAGCTGAATTCTTATAACTTTTTAGTCCAAGCAATCTTACAAAGAATAATTTTTATTCTTGTCCCAATATGGTCACCATGATCATTACATCATTCCTATTTACAATGCAAGGATTTTCATATCAAAACGCTAATTTTTGAAGAAACTATATATGTTAAGTTTATGCTTGTTTTCTTCTTTGAAGATTTTAGAGATCGTAGTTTAAAAAAATGTATATATATATATAATTTTGTATATGGACAAATATTTTTATAACTCAATTTCCATGGTTAATCCATTTTATTAATTATATATACAAAGAAAGAGTCACTACAGTAAATTAAGTTTCATAAATTATTGTCCATTTTAGCAATCTTAAAACTTTTTTCATAATGAAATGCACTTAGTAAAGTGATGCAAGTTGGAAATGTAACTCAGAAACTACACTAAAAACCAAATAATAATGTTAATTTAGAGTAACTAAACAAGTGGAGGCATGTTGACATAACTACACAAAGAAAAAAACCTGCAAAATCAAATTTCCTTCCAGCCTTAAGACCAGTAAGCACTAAGCTTCACATGGGCTCAACATTTTTACCCTACTCTGATTTGGTAGAGGAGAAAGGGAGAGAAGTTGGTATTTGTCTCCTATGAAACAGGTATTATGCTAGAGTCTCTTTACATCTCCCAGTCTTTGTGGTAAAGATACTGAGCTTTCAATATCCCTTTTTAAGCAATGAGAAAACAGGCTTCGAGAAGTCAGGTGTTTGCTATAACTAACCAGCTAACTGTTGTTGGGTTGGGCTGTCCGACTCTTCCCATGAGGACAGTAGCCTAAGTGAATTTTTCTGCTGTTACAAATCAGCGGGGAAGTCTCACCTGTAATCAATAACTAAGACTCCACAGGCCACTAACACAGTGATTCTGAGATCAATAGGAGGTGGAACCCTGCAGCAAGAGCTCCTTAGAAGATTCTGGAATCACCCGCCTCCTACCACCTTAACCTAGAACCCAACCCTCTTTCCAAAAGGACGCCTAGCATGCCCAGGGACTTGGAGAAAATAAAGGCAGAAGCAAATCTTTAACTCTCATCCTGGGCCTTCATAAAGTCTCCTGTAATAACGTTTTATTGGCTACAGCAAAAGTTTTGTTTCTGGGAAAAATATGCATATAAAATGTATGATATTATATAAACATATAATACTCATTCAAAAGATAAAAAATTAATTTATGCACTAAGGGCTAAGGTGTGAATAAAACCATAAACTATCCTTATTCTAAAAACCCTATAACTAGTAAAAAATAATGAAATATTTTAGACACTTAAGATAGTTAAGGATCTTAAACTTACCTTAAGCCGTAGCAAGGCAGAGTAAGGAGCCTGAACAGTGCCAGGAAAACTCTCAAAGGAAGCAGAGTGAACACATACAGAAATGCATCCAGGCACAGGAAGATGCCAAAAAACATGAGCTGCATTTTAAAAGGAGAAAAGGAAAAAATAAGTCAAATATTCTTCAAACAGCTATAGATAAAAATTTCAAATAATCAGAAAATTTCTAAACTTGATAAGAAATTAATTTCTTATAACTTAGCTCAGGATACAGGAAATTAATAATTCTACTTGGGCACATGAACTACATTTTAACAATAGTACTTTTTCAAAGTCAGGTTTGTATTTCTCCAGTCATTGGTTTACCACCTATAAGAAGTCACTCACTCAAGACAAGTTGCCCTGGTCATGGCTATGCCTTGTCTGATGGAGCTTTCTGGGTACCTCCTCCCACTTTAAAGACATTATAGAAAACGTTTTAGATAAAACTTCTTACCTCTTACTTAAGTTTGTTATTTTCTATTTACTGGAGTGCTTTATAAAAGACTGAAAGAGTTAAAATACTATTTATGTTAAAAACGTGAACTGATTATTAACGTAAACACAATTTCATATACACTGAAAGCTGCTGTATTGGGACGGTCTTATTCTTGTTAACTTAGGGAGTAGCAGCTAACTTTTTTTTTTTTAAAACTCTACCACTGTTCTTTTTTTTTTTTAATCTTTAATTTGAACTGGCTTAGTTTTTTAACAGGAGCACATGTTCATTTTTTATTGATTTTATTATTTTTTTTAAATACACAACAACAGTGGAATGCATTACAATCCTTATTACATATATAGAGCACAATTTTTTGTATCTCTGTATATAAAGTATGTTCACGTCAATTTATGCCATTATACATGTACTCTTCCACTGTTCTTAGTCACCTGCCAGGTCCTTTCTAATTTTTTGGTAACATTTTACATTAAATCTGGGACTATATTTTACAGGAAGACAGAGTCTTGGTGGTTTGCTGAAGAAGACAGCCCAGGCTAGTAAACTCTGCTGTTCTAGGGTGGTAGCTTTCGTCAGGCCTAACACACGATTGGAGTCTGCTTTACCAACCCTCATCGTCAGACTCCGCATCCCCAGAGTCAATACACAGTCCTACCTACAGATGATAGCTAAACTTCACACTGCAGCAGGCTACACTGAGCCCCACTCAATTCATCTGTTAACACTCTAGCCTCCAGGAGACAGTCTTTAAAGAGGTAGCATGAGGTTAAAACTTTGTTAGTATGGGCCCAAAGGGAAGACCATGTGAGGACGCAGGAGAAGTGGCCATCAGTCAGCCAATGAGAGGGGCCTCTGAGGGGACCAAACCCACTGCACCTTGACCTCACCTTTCTATTGTCTAGGCCACTCAATCTGTGGTACTTTGATATGGTAGTCCTGGCAAACTAATACACACATCTTTAAATAAAGGCACACGTTTTATTAATTTTTGATAAGAGTGTCTCAAAAATATATTACGCAAATATGTGTAAACTTCTTAAGCTGAATATGTAGATCCTAATAGTTTTTGTTCTGTTTTTAACAATTCAGACTCATGTGAACAACAATGAAAGTACAATGTTAACCCAACAAGTCACATGCCACAGCGCAGGGGAGAGTCCTTGTTTTGCATCTGTGTCCCTGATTTACCTACAAAGAAGAGGTGCATAAGACTGAGTAGTGGTTCTTATTTATTTTTCTCCTGTCAATGAGAAGCCTTTCCCTATCTTCAGGTGGATTGCCTGGTGGAGCACCCAAAGCAGAAACTTCTGGAACCTGTGTTCCCAGAAGGCCCTGTGGTGTGTGTGCAGGACACAATGCATGGGAAAGGGAGCAGGTAGCTGTCTCCATGGCTCTTGCTGGGCCAACACCCACTAGCTGCTGTTGTGGGCCTAGTAATGTGCAAGCCCGTGGGTACAGTCAGCTAGCGGTCTGCATGGTGCTAAAGGCCGTGAAGACAAACTGTGTGTGCTGAACACAGGATGGCTGACAGCCAAACCAACCTAGGGAGACTGAGAAAAGCTCCACAGAAGAGGAGACCCTGAAATGACAACTTCTTAGACGAGGCCTGTGGGGAGCAGGCCTCCTAGGGCACAAGGCATGGACACGCACACAAAGGGGACAAAAAAGATTTAAAATGTACTGTCACCTTTTGCTATCTTAGAGGAACCTGAACTGGAATCATCCATGGTCGGCACAGGGACACAAGTCAGAGGACCACCCTTCCACATTAAAAACTTGTATAAACCCTGGACGAGCAAGTATGCCCATACTGTGCTGGACCTAAAACTGGACCTCCGAGAGCCCCGAGCATAACACACCACAACATGAAGTTGGAGGAAACAAGTGGCTCAACCTGAAGAAGTCATTGATGCACACAGGAACACACGACAGGAAGAAGAGCACCAGCTTTTTAGGGTCTGGTGAAATAGAAATGTGCTGCAACTCCAGTACCTGCTGTTCTGATGTTACATATTCTCAGAAAAACAGCACTTTTTAAAATTTTAGGCAAAACTTTCCTAAAAAAGAAAGCAAGAAATAATTCTGAAAATATTCATCTGTGAAGGACGTGAAGCCGCACTGTATCAAATGAGCCACTCTATGCAGGATGGTGTCTGTGCCTGCTTCTCACTTAGCATGCAGAGACCCAGAAAGCCAACAAGTTGTGCGTGGAAGGTGTCTGGTGCCACAGGTGTTCTGGGGGGTGGCAGGTGCTCACTGCTTAATCCTCTAACACTCCTGAGGTCATCATCACCAGGAGCTCCTAAGGCGGAACACCTGCCCCAGGACATGCAAAGGTGACAGGAACCAGCTCAAGCTTGATGCCTGACCCCAGGCAGGCCCCAGGCCCTCCCTAAAGTAGTCTGAGCAGAGCAAAAGCTCTTACTATTTCCATCTGCTATAGAGGCTAAGGCAGTTTTCTTTCTGCTTACTGGTCTTGCCCATTGCTTGGTGTCATATAAAATACAGAAATAATAGAAATTTAATGAGCCAATTTTATAAAGGGCTAGTGATTTTACATATTTAGGTTTGCAGCTAGCTTTGTTATTAAGAATTAAAAGCTTTGAGAACATATTAATAATAACAATGTGCACTTCCATATCGTCAGCTAATTTGTATGGCATCTTGATAAAATAGGTAATTGCTATTTCCTTTTCATTTGGACAAATAACCATAAATATTCAGGCTTTCTTAAGTAATGGCTAAAGAAAATTCCTCTCAAACATACAAGGTGTGACTTTAAGTTAATGAAATGAGCACATATGCCTTTGCTTCCCTTTTGAGAAGCACAAAAGTCTCCTGTTCTCCTTTAATTGCCATTTGAAACTTCAAAATAAATACAACATTGATGCTAAAATGCAAGAAGTACAATTACAATGATTTTGGAATACACCTCTTCAAACCCCGGGCTCCCTAAGTGGTGGTCACTCTCCTCCCAGGCCCCAATTCTTTAGGTGCACTGCACTGCCTCACCTCAGCTACCTGGTAGAGGGCTCTGCTCACTTCACTTGTTTTTCACCTTTACAGGGAAGGCCTTATAATGAGCATGTCATCTGTGAATTAGCAAGTGCATGTCTAACAAAAAGCAGAAAACCAAAAATATGGCAAAGAACCAAAGCATAATCAAACACTCCAAGGAGAAATAGCAAGCTGGGCTTTTACCTTTTTGCATTCTGTGTTAGACATATACCCTATCTCAGGGATGGAAGACAAAATGCTACACAAGATCTTTTGTGAAGACCTTCCTAGGGCTGGCTCATTCTTTGATTTGTCCCTTTACCTCTCCCCTCACCATTTATTGTACAGCTCTGACAATGCAGACAGAAAGCTGAATAAAAACAAATTCACTACTTTAAGAAGGTCAAAGTTCTACAGAGGAACTTATTGCCCAAAGAAGAGGATTCAACTTTTAAAAACAACACACAGTCAGAAATGCATTTATATTGCAATTCACTATGCGCAGATTCACAAACACACACAAAATATCAAAAGAAAAGCTTCACAAAAATAATACTATTATCCTAAGAAATGCAGATTGATGTTTCCTCTCCCTTTTTAAAATTCATGACCCATTAAAGGTGGTAAACCAGTCTGAAAATCGGGTCCCCAAAAAGAAGCAGGTTGAGATTTAGTTCCCTGCCTGAGAAGCTATCACAAGCAGTGGAGATGGCTCAAGCTGGCTCCAGGGAGTTTTTGCAAAGGGCAGGGAGCTGGAACACTTTGGCATATTCTTTATACAAAAGTGAATTAAAAGCTCTGAGTTACAAAACACAGGCACACGATTTAAAAATCTCTTAAAATCCACTCTCAGAGGAGAGATTTATCAAATATATATGCACATGAAAAAATAATTATTTCAACATAATTGTCTGCTGATGAATGAGGTGATTCTTGCTGTTCCTATAAGTGAAAACAATCAAAGAACAGAAATGTTCCCGGGCCTCTGTCTCTTGGAGGCCTTGTCTGGCAGGACTTCAGGAGTCTCTGCAGCTGCTGGGCTGCAGTCTGCTGGTGCATGTGGCCTCAGTCACTCTTCACCTCTGTTCTTAGAGGCAGAAAGCAGCACCCCACTGCCTACAGTGAGACTCAGGAGTCTGCCCAAGTTCTTGAGCAGCGCCGGCAGGGCCAGGGCGCCAGGCTGCAGAAAACGGAAGCACTACTGTTACTATTGACAATTATCATTCAAGTCTTCCAGATTCAAACTCACAATGGATTTGCCATTCAATATATATTTTTAAAATATGTATTGAAGTATTCAATACATATAAAATATGTATTCACGTAAGTTTTTAACATCTGATCTTCAATGTTGAGAAAATGACAAAGTGGAAGTGCTTTGGTGGTACACAGGTCAACAAAACATTGTGTGCCAGTAAAAATTTCTACATCTTGTTTTTATCACATTTATTTTGAATCAACTACTGTTGCTTTTATCCACTTGAAAAACCCTGCCTCAAAAGAAATAAACAAAAATGCCAGTCTGTCCCCATGGAAAATGGATTTTTTTTTTTAAAAAAGTCTTTATTTTCCCTTTTGAAAAATTTGTCTCCTTTAAATAGCATTTGAAATTTCAAAATAAATAAAACATTACGTATAAAATGAAAGAAGCAAAATGGTTTTGAAATTAACAACCTATCTCTTAAGAGCACACAGATCATCTTCTGGAAATTCTCAACGCCAACTCTCCCACCATGACTGCCTCCACCCTGAGGACCTCAGGTCTGTGTGTGGTGAGAGAGGAGAAAAGGGTCTCAGAAAGAGGTCCCTGCTCCTGCCCCTAGTCTCACTCTTTATAGAGCTCGAGTGTGTGCCATAGGATCCAGACCATATCTTGCTCAATCTTATACTGGGGAACAAAAGGTCTTTAGGAAAGGCCTTCCCCTAGGACTAACTAGTTGTATAGTAAGTGCCAGTGAAGGGAGTAGTCACGCTGCTCTGGAAACCAGCTGAAGAGATCGAGTCTGTGCAGTCTGTCTGTTGTGTGGGGGGTGTGGGGCTCTGGGGTACAGGCATGAGGAGCAAGAGCCAGGAAAGCTCTCCCACGGAGGAGACAGGATGGGCACTAGATTCTGCCAGGCACAGTAAAGAGGACCAGAATTCCCAGGCAAAGAGAAGAGCATGCAAGGTGCAGTCCAGGATGTGAGGCTAAAACGTTAATCATTATGTAAGAGGGATGACACACTCACAGACAGGGATCCATTACTAGAGAATGTCAAGCAGAATGGGCTGTCAACAAGAAAGTTTACAGGGTCTGGGGATGTGGCTCAAGCGGTAGCGCGCTCGCCTGGCATGCGTGCGGCCCGGATTCGATCCTCAGCACCACATACCAATAAAGATGTTATGTCTGCCGAGAACTAAAAAATAAATATTAAAAAAAATTCTCTCTCTCTCTCTCTCCCCTCTCTCTAACTCTCTTTAAAAAAAAAAAAAAAAAGAAAGTTTACAAACTTTGAAAGCAATCGCTTCCAGATTCAAGGACGTTTCTATCTAGAATCATTTTCATTCACCTGAATTTAAAATATCCAGGCCTCTGGGAGATCTACACTCTAGGAGATAGCCAACAAAAGGACTAACAGCCAGACTCTTCTATGATAGGCAAGGCTACATAAACCTCTGTAACTATGGGAAACCAAGTAGTCTTGATAAAGGACTTCCTACTAATCACAATCTGCATCTGCACACATTTAACAGGATAGATTTCATAAGCGGAAAATAAAAAAAACTTTTGTTTTTAATTTAGAAAGAACATGCAAACAGAATTTTCCTACTTCTCTTATCTCCAATCCATGTTGAAGACTTACTCCTCTGTGACAACCCACCTGGCCGAGCTATTTATTACATGGGATAGACAGGGCAGTGAAGCTCCTGGGGAGAGCTGGAGTAATGGGGGAGCCTTCATGCCCCATAGCAGGCTGAGTCAATAAGCAGGGTCCTCAGAGCTGCAGAGTAAAAGGAAGCCGCTGCAGGCAGTGATCACACATTTCCCAGATTCACACACCTACATTCTTGGGCAGTGATCAGTGGCATCACAGAAGGTGACAGTAAGCAGATGGACAGGTAAGAAGGGAAGTATCAGTTGGAGTAAGAGATCATAGTGGCCTGGCAGAGCACAAAGCAAAGAAAGACAGAGGTTAAAGATTGTTTCCAAAGCTAACATGACAGAAATAAGTTACTAACAAACACAGCCCCACAGTGCCAAGTTCTCACATGGTCTTTAAATACCTCAGTGAAAGGGGCCCTGAAATTTTTCTTTGCTGGCTTGTCCAACATGCTCAAGAGCAAGCAGGGCTTCCCCATGCTGCAGAGGGTTTCACCCGGGCTGCTCCTCCCTCTCGTTGGAGTTTCTGGAGGGGGCTGGGGCACTGTTAAGAGAGCTAAGACAACTGCAGCAGGAGCCTGGAAGCTACTGCCACCGCTGTCACAGCAGGAGGTGACACACCTTGGTGCCAAGGAGAAATCCAGCCACAGCTGCTGAAATTCTGTGACATCTGCACTGATTTTCTTCTGCTTCTAAGCAGCTGTGCAGGGGGACATCTAACAAGGGTAGGTTACAAACAATGGTTGCATCATGAGAAGAATTTAGAGGAATGATACTCCATCAAGTTTTCATGAAATTAGAAACCAAGCAGGTGCCTAAGAAACCACTGCCATCAACATGGGTGTCACTAAGCAGGCTCTACTCATTTCTCAGTGAGCCCCAGGACTTCTATGGTGAAATAGAGGTTAAAAAAAAAAAAAACCAGACATTCCTAAGTTTTCTTAAAGTGTACCTCCATCTAACTAACAAGAAGGCAGTTCCATGTGATACTCTGATTAAGTTCATTATTTTGAAAGACTCTGGGATCATTTTCCCTGGATGTTGACCTCTCTAAAAAACGGCACTGAGTTCTCCCACTTGAGATTTTCTTCCTGGGAATACTTCAATGTGCAGGCAGCCCCCAAAGTGCACAAGGGAAGGACTGCTGTGGACTTCAACCTCCTACAGGGCCCACCATGGAGAAGACACCCACTGAGATCCCCAGGCAGAGAAGGTTTTGTGAGCTGCTCAAGGACTCACAGCTAATTAACTATAAGCCTAGATCCCAAGCCAGGCAACCTTGCTTAGAGGACATTCTCTTAACCACTTCTCCTCCCAGTTCTCCATTAACAGTGTGGGGAAGGGTCATTCGATCTCCTTGGATATAAAGACAGAATACAAAGTTCACCAAGTGAACCAAGAGGTATTAGTAGCAGATCTGGGATAAGATGCTAAAAATGTGTGTGAGGACTGGGAAGAGGGATCTGGGGGAAATAGAAGTGCCCCCCTCAAATAAGAAGTTCAAGCATGAAAACAAAATATATGAAAAGTTGGAAATTCTACTTCAAACTAGTTGCCTTTACTAGATGTCAAAGATGAGTTGTTAGTCCAGCGATGAAAGCACACAAAAATTTTTGGAGTTCTTTTCTTTTACACTAATAAACAGGTTTGGTAGGAGATACTGAGTTGATCTTTCTCTTGACCTTAAAGGACAAACATTAATTAGATGTTTGTGGTATTTATAACCTTTATAAAAACAAAGCTCTCTAATTTTCAAGTTTCTCTTCCTGAAAATATCATAGCAATTTCCAAAAAAAAGATAGATATGATATTATATATTAGAATAGACAATGTAAACTAAAAGGAGACCAATAGAGCTAAAATTAATGTTTATAATAAGAATATTAAATGAGAGCTTGCTTATATAAAATAAAAGTCTTAAAAATACCAGAGTAAATTCATGCTATTATGCAAGACATTTTAGCCTAGAATTAAACTGCAACCTAAATCTGCTTTGTTCTAAATTTCACTTGGCCTTAGAAGTCTAGGAGACCAATGAATGGATAAAGAAAATGTGGTAATATACACAATGGCATATTATTCAGCCATAAAGAATAATGACATTATGGCATTTGCTGGTAAATGGATGGAACTGGAGACTATTATGCTAAGCAAAATAAGCCAGTTCCCAAATATCAAAGGACAAATGTTTCTCTGATATGTGGAAGATAATCCAAAATAAAGTGATAATGGGAGAAGGGAGATTAAAAAAAGAAGAAGAAAGAGAATTTTTTTAAAAAGGGAGAGGGAATTTTATCACAATATAGGAAAGAACAGTAAAGGATGAAGGGGATGGAGGAGGGCAGAAGAAGGGATAGGAAACAGGAAGAACAGTGAAATGATTCTAGCCAAACTTTCCTATGTGTATGCATGGATGTGGTATGATGGGTCCTGGCATTAGGTGTATACACAGGACACTCATTAAAAACAAACAAACAACAACTTCCCCCCAAAACTGTAAGTGGATTTTAGAGAGATTGGTGGAGTGCAGGAAAGGGAGTGAGGAAGGGGGCAAGTGCTGGAAACTGAATTGGAGAGGGCTACGTTCCATGCTTTTGTGATTATGTCAGGGCGTATCCTGGTGCTGTATATAACTAAAAATAATTTTCAAAAAGTTTAGGAGAAATTGCTCTAAACTGAAAAATGTAACAGTCTTTGGTCCACTTAAGCTTTAAATCTTAAGTGTTATAAGAAAACAAATTTTCCTAAATATGCCTACAACAAAACCCTTTTTCAGAGGAAAGAAATGATTTAGAAAATTACAATTGAATGTTGTTAATTCAACTTGTCTGATGCTATATATTTTACATTTATATAAATGAAATAAAAGTTTCCTTGACAATAGTAACCCTTAGAATGTTCTCTAATACTTTTCCTATTTTCTTCTAAATAAAAAAAAAATCCTGATGGGCACTAATCATACAGATCACATGACCAACAGGGTCTGGAGATGGACTCTGTTTAAAACACCTGCGGATGCTTAAGTCTCATCAAGACCTGGGGGCATTTCCTCACAAGGCAGTTGAACTTCACTTGCCCCTGGGAGGCCTCAGAATGGTGACTGGATGCTGCCACTGCTCCTTAGTTTCGCCACGGGATGGGCAACCAAAGGAGTTGCTCTTTGAGGCAATGCTCTGGCTGTGTTGCTGAAGACTGAGGGCTGCAGGCAAATCCCTCTCTGTCCTCCCCGGAGAAAATGGGAGTTGGCACTGCTCAGATGGGTGGAGAAAACTCCCTGGGGTTTTGGGGGTAAGTCTGGCCAGGTAAAGGCTGAGTGTGCTGGCCTTGTCCTGCATGAACGCAGGCCTGGGCAGACTGTCCCTGCCCCTACCTCTGCTGTGCCCTCACACTTCCACCTCATGGCTTATCTCTCACTTCAAAGTATATAAGAACTGATTTCACCTTTAATTTTCTTACAAGCAGAAGAAACTTTGCTCTCCCCTCACTTCCACCCCCAGACAAAATCTTAGACAACCCATACATAAAATGCAGCTGGAAGGATGTGGCAGAGTCTCGTGTGACCCTCCATCTCCTGGCTCACCCTTTAGTCCCTTGGATTCAAGTAGGCCTCTACCAGACCCTCTGCCTCCGTAGAAAAGCAGCAGGAACTAGTGCCCGAGGCTCTCAAAGGCCATCAGACCACTGTGACATCTGTGCTCTCGCTAACCCTTCCTTGCTCACTTCACTAAATCTCGCCACAATATAGAACTCCCTAAAACTGCAGCAAGTGGCACTCCAGCAGGAGCCCATGTAAAGAGATTCTTCTGAAACTCACTCTACCCTTAGTCACCCTCTACCACTCTGATGAACTGTCAGATAGAAAAGAACATCGGCCACACCAAGTGGGTCCTGCTTCCCACTGCCTACCATACCCCATACCTCAGTATTAGCTTGCACTGACAGAGCAGACCAACAAAGCTCCAGATAACCACTGTTCACAGAAAACATGATTCCAAAACAACAACTGAATCATTACAAGCTTTATGTTACTGTAAAAGTATGAAAACAGGTTTCACTATAGCTAAGCTGGATTATTTCTTACTCCTTTCTTCTAGCAAGAAAATACGCAATTAATTATTTAGACTCAGCAATTCTAGCAGCACCTAGAAAAAAAAGAGAGCTCTAGTGTCCTCTCTTATCAGCCCTGAGGGGCTGAGACAGGCTAGGGATAAGGTGTGGGAAGTTTTCTGATGCTGTTACTAAGCTCACCTTCACAGTGACACTTTTTATGATCGTAAAGCAAATCATCTGTCACTTATATCTTACATATGGGGGCTTCTAAGGGAGTGAAACCTTAAAAAGGCTGAAATTAAGTGATTCATCAAGTTGAGTGGAAAAAATACTGCTTCTAGTGAAAAAAAATGAAGAGATTATAAGAGTATAGAAGTGGAGAAAGTTATTTGGATAAACTACTTACGATAGTTTAGTAGGTAGCAAAGTTAAGATTTTGACAAAATTGATTATTATAATATCACTGGTTCTAACATTAACAATTTAACTTTTTAATGTCTCCTCCTATAAGGGAATTCCTACTTCCAATATACTTAATTACTTATCATGTCATTTCCAATATTTTAGAAACTCAAATGAAGATCTTCACATTTTTTTCATAATTAATACTTTGACATAAGTTTCAAAATGATGTCTGGAAATGAAAAATAAAAATGTACCTTTTCCAATTCTCTTGGTATTCGCATACAAGTGTACACTCTTTCTCTTCTTTCTGTATACTTGGCCTCGTTATGTTCGAGGAAGTACCCTCTTGTTAGTTCAGCACTGAGGAACCTCAACAATGAAAGCTCTACAGAAAAAAAAAAACAATGACACAAAACAAAAAGAACAGTGTTTATCAAGGAACATACAGGCTAGCTGGGGCCACAGTAATACATACATAAAACAAAAAGAGAACCAATTTATAATTCTGTTCCTAGAACCATCTACACACAGTGAGCAGCAACGGTGCTGGGAATGCTGAGTGTGGTGTGAACTGGAAACGCCATTGCCCATGGAAAGGACTGCTTCCTGAGAGCAGGAGACTCTGAAAAGAGTTTCGAGAGCCTGGTCCAGGATCTTAAGAGGGATACAGGACCTGGACTGATGGACAGATGGCAGAGGAAAAGAGCAGCTACCAAGAATCTATCAGGTGAACATGCTGAGAGTCCACGGGAACCAGGCTTCCTGGCAGGCACTGCAAGAGGCTAAGAGCCACACGGTGAGAACCCCAGGAACACTGCGCACACTGTCGCAGTTGCAGATCTGCCTCAGAGATCCTGCACAAGCAGCCAACCATGGCATTTCCTGTGTGAGGGCTTACAACAGGATGGTCACAGCAGCTGAACCAAGCCACTGGAATTCAGACCGGGGACACCTCCCTCTCCCAGAGTCTTCCTATCCACCCAGCTTCCTGTTCCTCAGAAGCAAATCCAGCCAACAGCCCCTAATCTCAGATGAGGAAAGCAAGGCCAAGACATGCTGAAGTCTCTCCCCCAACTACAACTGGAGGCTCAAAATGGGGGTCCTAGGGGTATGCCTGGCCCTGACTCTACCCAGAGTTACCCTTCCCCGACAGCCCACCACCTCAGCAGCGCTTCTTCCCACTCCTACTCTGCAGGAGATCAAACTCCTTTCCAGAACTCAGGATACCAAAAGGTGTCAAACTGCTCTCTGGCTGTTCTTGTGCTCTCTTGCTACTAAATGGAGTAATGAAGTTTCCTCTCAAAATGACAGAGGAAGGTTGGTTTCATTTATGTGTATTTGCTTAAGGAGCTGCATCTTGCACTGAGTGCCAGAAGCTAGGCTGTGCGTGCGGGGAAAGTGTTGATAGTCCAAAACACTCTTAGAAGAGGACTGAGATGTCCCTGAACAGGAGGTCTGAAACAACTCACTCCTCTGGGACGGGAAGAGATCCCTACTTCTACCAGCATCGTGTTAAGTGACTTGTTTTATGTCTTCTGTAAGTATACACACACACCTTTAAACACTACATTCGTAGTCTGTTTGAAGAGTTACTGGCACCATATTTAAAGATGATCTTATGAACACAAAAAGTAGAATTAATCAAAATGTCCAACCATTAGAATTGCTTCATAAATATCAATGTTATCAGTTTAAAAAAAAGAGAGAATTGGAAGTCCAATGGCAAAAGAAGAGAACACCAGATTCTTAGAAGAGACCCCCAACTGGGACAACAGTTCTGAGACTGGGGAGGAGCTTCTGGTGCCAACTCAGCCAGCCCTGGTAGATACCCAGCCTCTACTCTGTTTGTGGGTCACAGTGATGGTAAAGGGTGGCCCAGCAGGTGCCTGAACCACAGCTCCTGACAGAAGAGGTGCCATGGTGCAGTCATAGCCAGGAGGACTGTAGGTGCTACATACAGACGCACATAAGTACAAGGACAGAAGCTGGGCAGCCTCAGGGTCTGAGACAGAGGTACAGGCACTCACACAATAATTTTAAATTTAAAAAAGCAAATTAAGTAAAAAGGCTTAGATAGCTACCTAGTTTATTTGGAAAATGATCTTCCACAATGGTGTCTCCCTTGGTGCATGCAGAGGCCAGCTTTTACCATAATCCACTCTGTTATGACCCACAAGAAAAGCATGGAGTCAGCAATGAGAAGAAGGGGCTCCAGACCGGCCCCCTCCATTTCACAGAAGAGAAAACTTATGCTCAGGCAGCTCTGTGACACCTGCTTCCTGCCTGCCTTCCACAGAGATCACTGAGGGACTGACCATATCTGTATGGATGCATATGAAAACCGCAAAGACTGCCACAATGTCTTGAACTACTTACTGTTCATTTTACAAGTTCTACAGTGTTCACCACTTCTGGCTTGGCCGTTATCTAATGTTTACTGATGCTATTTCTGCAGTCCTGTTTCTATGGTTGAACAATAAACAGTTTCTGTAAGAAACAGAAGTGTTTTAACTACATTATAAATACCTAACAATAGTTGGAGTTCATCTCCAGAAATAAGAATTTTTATTAAAACTAATTTTGAACCACAACAGAGAATGTTAAAACATCAAATGATAAAAACATAGTTTGACCCCCCCCATAACTATGAAACAGGTTCTAGAGTTAAGCCCATTTTGCAGATGAAGAAACCAAGGCAGAGAGAAGCCAAGGAGGTCTCTACGAAGTCTATCCCTAAGCACGTGCCCTTCGTCACTATTTTATGCTGCCTATCACTGTCAGGTGCTGTGAAAAGGAGCCTGTGTTCTTTCTGGAAAACTAGACACCCCCCTTTCCCTATGCTGCCACAGCACCTGGGCTGACTTCTGTGACACCGCACCACTAACCATTCAGCTGCCTTACAAGACCATGAATTTCTTGAGAGCAATGCTATGTACCGCTATATTCCTAATGTCCAGCCTTGAGCGAGCTCTGACAGAAGGGGTTATCTCTGAGCACAATAAATGCTTGGCTGATGGGATGGAGAACAATTCTAGAAGATAGGATAAGGTAACTCTAAGAAACAAACAAAACAAAACAACCCCAAGCCTCCAGGTATCAAATGTCTCAAGAGCTTTCCCTAATCTCCTCTCACCAACTCTTGGAGAAGAGGCCATGTTTAAAGGATCCAAACACTTCACGTGGAAGCACAGAACAACTTACAAAGGCCTTGCTTCCAGTACTTCAAATAATTTTCACAACGATTAAGGGGGCTACAGGGAGCAATTAATGGCATTCACATTTTACAAATGAAGAAACAGAGAAAGTTGAGAAACTTGATCAAAGTCATTGAAAAGTTAAGGGCAAAACTGGACCAGAACCTAGATCTGAACTATGTTCAGCATGCTGTCTCCCCTACATCCTAATCATCATCCATCCATCCAGCAAACATTGAGAGAATATGACCTAGTCCCGACTGGATTTTGATTCCTGTGGAAGGAAGAAGACAGCACTGCCTGGCGCCCAGTTAACAGGCTGACCCATCCCTCTGCTTTCCCTCACCCTTGCAGAGGCTGTATTCTGCAGTATGTTACCATCGTTGGCACACCTGTGACTTCGTTTTGCTTTGTTAAACATTGTTCTCTAGCATTCTGCATGCCTGTCTCAATTTTCTGCCCTGTGATTTGGGGTATCACTTCCTGATCATTATTAAGGAGAGCTATTATTCTTCGCCTGTGGGTACCACCCTTCAAGAACTCTGCCAGAGGAGTACACCTCAACTTTTCCTGTGCCTGGTGGCATTTCATTCTTTCTTAGCAAAGGAGTAGTTCTCATTTGTTATGCCATACATCTACTTTCCATTTTAAGAGCATTCTTTTCCAAAATAAAAGAATCCAAATATTTATTTTCTGAACTTTTTAGATGTCAAAAAAATTGTTCATTTATCCAGATCTTAAGAAGAAAAAACAACATTCAAAAAACTCTATTAAAAATAGGGATAGCTGGGCGCAGTGGTGAGGCTGAGGCAGGAGGATCCTGAGTTCAAAGCCAGTCTCAGCAACAGCGAGACCCTAAGAAATTCAGCGAGACCCTGTCTCTAAATAAAATATAAAACAGGGCTAGGGATGAGGCTCAGTAGTTGAGGGCCTGGAGTTCAATCCCTGGTACCAAAAAAAAAAGGGGGGACGGATTTTAGTATTTAATTATAACGTAAGTGCTTCTACATTAGAGCTAAGGCTTGTCAATTGTGAATATTTAACATAAGAAAAGTAATATCAATCATAAATGCAAATCAATTCCTCCAGCATATTTTTAATCAATTCTCAGCTTTCCCCATAGAACTTCTCTATAATTCAGTTAAACTGAAAACAAATATAGTGTAAAAGAATTATTATGCTTAATTATTTTCCAAGACAGCTTAGAAATAACAACCTAGGTAAAATAAATATTAAAAGCAATGAGTAATCATAAATATATTTATATATTCAGTAATATGTCTAAATATATCATTCTTAAAATAGCATTGCACAGTGAAAAAGTAAGTTAGAAAGTAATACTAGTTAACTGTTAAGAAAATATGAACCATGCAAATATCCAGTTTTTTTAGCTGAAATATTTTATAGACTCTATTATGGTTACATTAAATAGTAAATGTAAATTTATTACATAATTTATTACATAAATGAAAGGCAAACTAAAAACTAGACTTTGGGGAATCAATATAATACCAATTCTGTCCTTTGAATTCAAATATAAGCAAAAGAAACATTTTTCATATTATACTCATGTTACTATGCTCCTCAAAAAAATGTTTATAGTCTCATTTCAGAAAGTAAAGAACAGGAAGAATATTCATGAATTTAGAGATGGAAAACAGGTACAAAATTAAAAAATAACTTTTCCAAGGACACAGATTACAAAGTAAAGGATTAAAAAAATGGGAAAGGTATACCAATAATATGATTGTTAATTGTTTAAAACATATACATATTTGCCACAATGAACTACAAATGAGCTACTAGGACTGAATTTTGAAGGATAAACTAAGTTAAAATTAAATAATTTTAAAAAGATAATGAACTGATCAGAGACAAAAGAGAATAACTTTTCACTGTCTGTTTGGCTTACACATACTAATTAGTAAATCGAGTGAGAAGTTTAAAAGCAGAACAATAGGTTGTCAGAGAAAAGGAGCTAACTTTACTTTTCTGTAGCAGGGTTGTGGTAATTTCTCAGCCATTTTCTAATTATTTTTATTTTCCTTTGTAAGTAAGAAATTATCTGCCTTTAGGTCACAATTTCAGAGTTAGTGGCCTTTAGTCATCCATTAGGATGAGTTGGGACCACAGGGATGATCATATAAATATTCAATGGAGGGTAAAGACTGGTTAAATGAAAACATATTTCAACAGGAAGAACTTACATTTTTCAATTACACAAGTAACAAGACATGAGGAATACCAACAGTTAAAACCTTTTTTTTCCACTGGAAATCTTCTGTGAGGATTCCTAATAAGGAGGTCCGTTGGCTTTTCTGAGTTTCAATCTTTCCTCCTGCCTCTGCCCAACCTCTTACAGAGATAAAGCAAGAAGTCCAATGATGGGTAAAGCAAAGAAGAGAACCAAGGACAGAAAACAGGTCTGAGCTGCAGAAACAATAGTCACCATGGAAAAAGAAACAGCACTCACTGTTCACCCAAACCCAATTCAGCCTTTTTGTTTACAAGGCAGACTGATCCCTATGAACCCAACAGTTGCCTAAGGAGGCTACTGCTTCAGCCTCACTGGCAGGTGTCACACTTATCTTACACTGTACCTTCTGTTAGGTCTCCACGGTGAATACGCCAACTTAGATAATTTAGGTACTATTTAGTAGTGACACTATGAAACAGAGCCAAATGGATTAGGCAAGCCATCTAAGCAAGCACTGGCTACAAAGCAATTCAATGACTGAACCAAGCCAAGAACACAGATTGCCTAACTCTCAGTCCCAAGGTGACTTGTTGGATGCCAATACCCAAAGGTGAATATGGCTACCCTTTTCCCTCCTAGAACTTCTGTGGATGAATCAAAGGGGGGACAAGGCCAAATCCATGATGATATGTAGTACTCATTATCTGTTCGTATGTCAAAAAGCAAAATGGAAAAATACAGCATTTTTAAGAATAGGAAAAAAAGAGAACCAAAGAAGTGAGAATGTAGTTCTGGATGACCATCATCCCCAGAGTCCAAGGTGTGACCACATTTAGGAAAGCTCAGTGGGTGCCCTGTTGTAAGGTGTAAGTACTAACATCAGAGACAAGCTTTAACCTATTGCCAAGTGGTAACACAGTCAAAACAGAAGTTTTGAGAACTAAGTGAGAGAAGAGTTTGAAAAAAACGATAAGAAAACCACACCTTATGTAGATAAATTCAGTTGGTATATACATAAATTTGTATATTTATTTTTCTAAACATATAAATCAAGACAATCAGGAACAAAACCAAAAACAAAAAATGAAGCTTAAATTCTATATTTTGATTTATTTTACTCAGCTGGAGAGTATGGATAAGCACTTAAATCATACATTCGCTTGGGGAATCCTAGGCTATTAGGACTGATGGACAAATGTCTTATAATCAAAGCCCCAAAGTCCCTGGAAGAAATGATAAAGGGGAGTTTGGAACTAAGTGATGTTTAGGCCAACAAGACACTAAGATATGACTTTCGAAAAGGAAAAACAAAGGCTGACCCAACTTGCAGAGGGGCAACAGCACACTCATGGAGGACTTACTAGGAAGAACAGACTAGTGGTAACACCTTCAGTATGACTGCCAACCTCGGAAGACTCCTCTGACTCAGGGAGAAATGCTTTATGTCCAACACCAGGTAGTGCCACTCAAAGGCCCTCTGGCCAGGAAAACAGTGTTCTAAATTCTGGAAAGGAAGGGAAGATTACAGAGCAGAGAAGGGGCTGTGCTGGCAGAGCAGAGTGAACAAGGAAGAATGGCTAAATGAATTCTAATCTAGGGCGAAGCTTTCACCAATGCAGCATCAGAGTTACATGTAGACATGAGCTGCAACAGGAGCAGACACCAGGGGACAGAGGAAGGAGATCATGCCAAGGCCCACTACAATACCAGTGGCTGGGGCCTCCAGCTGACATGTTCTCGGGAACATGCTCACCTAACTCCTAATCCCTAAGGCTAGTGTGACCTAACAAAACAGGAGTGACCACTGTCATCTCTCCTCATAAAACTGATGGAATTGGGGAAACAAGGAGGACCATCCCAACAGCTAAAGCTCTAGTGAAGACTCTAACCATGGGTTAAAACCCAGTCAAACATCTTCAGTACACCAAGCTCAGGGAACCATGCTGGTGAAGAATGGGTGGAGTATGGGATGAAGTGTATGGAAATCCAGGTATCCAGACCCATCCCAGGTTTCCAGTTCCATCTCAGAAAGCCAGGGAAGGAGAATTATGTGCAATTCTACCAGCCCAAGGTCTGTGCTCATCAAAGGCTCTTGATAACTTCATTTTATCTTCATGCAAACAACAAACCAGCTTTTAAAATGTTGGCTTTATTGAACTCAGAAATATTTTAAAGAAACTAAAGTGAAAACTGGCCAGATTTATTTCAATTTGCAGAGTGCTTTCAAAAGTCAAGTCTAAGCAAACAGGGAGCTGAGAGTTTTAATGCTTTGTTTTTATATCCTATCAATTCATAGACTCTAGCAAGCGTTTAACTGACAACTAAACCAAATAAAGAATTGTTGAGAAATTTCAAGTGGTTCACTAAAAAAGACCAAACAAGGCGCAGTCTGTATTTAAGTTCTCAAAGATATGAACCTATTTTAAAATGTGTCCAGTTCAGAGAATTAGCAAATCAGTTAGGATCTCATCTGATCAGCCTCTTGGTCTTTTAAGTACTCCTGTAATTTCAACACCCAAGAACAATCAATGATGCATCAGCTTTATACCTTAAACACTTATGTGTGTGAACTGCAAGAAATAACAGCTAACACAGCCTCTATTCAGCTGTGTCAGTCTAGAATCAAATTTTTAATTGGAAGAAATTTAATAGACTTATGATTCAGCTTGCTGTCCAAACTTGGAATTATGTAAGAATTAAAACACTCTAATTACTCTATATTCCATGAAACAAATATCTCTAGATCTTTTCTTTTAAGCTTACTATCCAACTGCAATATGAATACAAATTCAATTAAAAAAAAAACCTAAAACGCACAGAAATTGTAATATGATAACATGCTTAAATGTGGTTATTGAAAATCGGGTTCAGAAGTGATGCAGATTTTCTCCCGTGGCTATATATATATATATATATCTTTTTTTTTTTTTGGTTCAAGTTTTCAGTTCAGGAAAAGTTCACGTGAAACATTTTGAGGAGTGCTAAATATTTCTGTTCTGGGAAAAATAATGAACTATTGAACTTCACGGTCATTGCCACCCTGCTAGCTGCGTGTGTGAAAAATCTATTTGGAGGGCAAGTTAACAGGTTTCTACGGCTCAAGTTCCTTTAAAATAGGGAACAAAAAAGTCACCTTGGGTGAGCACGACTAGGAAAGCCCTGCGCTTCCCATTCCGGGCTCCTGGGGCGGCAATGCCCGCCGGCCTCCGGCTGACCAGGCTGAGGGCGGGCAGCGCTCCCGCGGGGCACACCTGCCGGGTGCCGCCGCGGGGCCTCGGCCGCGCGCAGCCGGCCCGAGAGCTGTCAGCAGCCGCAGCAGCCTGGGACGCCGCCGCTCCGCGCGCCCACGGCCCGGCGGCCCTGGAGCAGCGACGCCCGGGAGGAGCGGGCCGCAGACCCCGCCGCCCGCGCCCCTCGCCCCACCGCGGCCTACGCGCCCGCCCGCCGGCTCACCTGCGCGGCCGCGGCGCTTCTCCCGCCTCCTGTCGCTCTCGTAGAAGCCCAGCGTCTCCGTGTGCTGGGGCGCTGGAGGAGGCCCGTGGCTGCCGCTCCCGCCCGGCTGCTCCGCTTCGCCTCGACCGTCCCGCTCCTGGCCGTCCGCGCCGCCACCGCCACCTTCTCCCGGGGCGGCCGCGTCGCCGACGCCCGCCATGTTCCGAGCACAACAAACTGTCCCCACCGCCTCCCTCCAGCCGCCGGCCCGGCCTCCGCCTCCGGCCGGCCCCCTCCCCGACTCGCCCCGCCCCTCGCCGGAGCCCGGGCCGCCGCCGCCGCCGCCGCCATCCGTAGCCCGCCGGCCGGCGCGCGCCATTGGCGTCAGCGGCGCGTGCGAGGCCGCGGCCGCCGCCGCTGCCGCCACGGCCGCCGCCATCTTCTTCCTGCTTTCGCCGTGGCGAGCGGCGGCTTCCCTGGTCGCGGCGGGCTCGGCCGCCCGGGACGCTGGGCTGGGCTCCATGCAGCCGGGCCGCGCAGCCGGGGAGAGCGGGCGCCTCCGGGATTCGGGCTCTGGACCCAGCGGGAGCGGTGCGGGCGCGGAGACGGCGGCGCGCGGTGGGTCGGCTGCGGAGCCCGGGGGCGGTGGCCGCGGCGCCAGCTGCCCGCCGTCTGCGGGGTGTCCGGCCGCCCGCCCGGGGCCCCTTTTGCAGGCTTGGTGCCCGGAGTGCGCCGGCGCCGCCCGCCCGGCCTTGGCAGCGCTGGCGCGGGCGCGGCGGCTGGGGCCGGGCTCCAGGTCCTCGACTCCCGCAAGCGCTGGCCCCGTGTGTCTGCTATTTTGTCTGCATCTCTCCTGCATATTTATGGTCTCCTGTCACATTGCCTGGCCGTTGACAGTTTCCAAAGCACTTGGGCAAGGAGCTGGGAGGGAGCTTCACTACAGGTGGGGCAGCGGAGGGAACGCCACCCGCGAGGGACTCGGCCCGACGTGCGGGGTGCCTTGTGCGTTTAGCGCGCTGCGGACGCGACTGTCGGGAACGGGGCTGGATGGCCCTTGCCCACCACGGCGTCCGAGCTCCGTCACCTGGGCGCTTGGTGTGGCTGGACTAGTTTTTCTCGGCTCCGGCGTGAGAAACCCCCGCCCGCCGCCGCGCTCCTGGGAGTGGAGTCGTCTCGGGCTCGGGGACCTTTGCCACCCGCTTACCCTCTTAGGGCTGCGCGCCCCAGTCGTGGGTAGTGGCACCCGATTTCCCGTATGCCATTTAGCAGCTCACCTGTGCTTTTGTAAACTTTGATTAGCAAAAGCAAAACTGATCCCTCCCAGACACCAAGCTGCCAGGAAATTTCCCTAGACCTGACAGCTCTGCGTAAAGCAAAGTCCAGCTCGAGTTGGTTCTCCAGAGCCGGAGGGTCCTGCTATTGCAGGCCAAACACCACGTAGCAAACTCTAGCAAGTATGAAAAAGGGGCTGCTCTGGGGAGCGCGGGGGTGGGGGGGGTAGGGGGCAGAGCCGGGCGGTCAGACCGCCAGGCTGGAGGCTGGGGTGAGGGATCAAGGCGGACTTTGAAAAGCCCTACAGGTGAAAGCTGATCCTGGGAAGGGGATCCTCTAAAACAGATTACACTTTACTCCTGCTGGCCTTCTTCCATAAAATTCTGTGCTGGTTGTATTTGATTAAAACTGAACCTTAACTGAATCAATCGAAAACAAATGCCCTGTTCAGATCTTAATAATTGTTTTGAAAATGAAAAGGGACACACAACTTTGTGGCCTTTAATTCTTTTCTGCTCAAATTTTTCTCAAATTTTTATGTGTAAAATCATCCCCCGTTCCATTACACCCTGACTGTCAAGAAGGAAATAGACTTCATTGCTGTTTATGTCAGATTCCATTTGGTGTCTCACCACATTTATTGGCTTTCTGCTCCTGACTTTAATTCTGACTGGAAGGGAAGGAATCCCAGTTTTTGTTTCCTAAGGCAGATCGTTGTATGAATGGACATATTTCATTTTGTAGATCAGGTCTGGGGAAAGACATTGTGTCCCCAAACCTCTACCTAATTCTTTAAAATAGTTAGCAAAGGGGAAGGGAGCAGCTATATCCAGGCTAGGTACTGCAGGTGTTCTGGGCAACAAGAGGAG
Source organism: Ictidomys tridecemlineatus (assembly GCF_052094955.1). Taxonomy (NCBI): domain Eukaryota; kingdom Metazoa; phylum Chordata; class Mammalia; order Rodentia; family Sciuridae; genus Ictidomys; species Ictidomys tridecemlineatus. The sequence goes on from NC_135485.1 coordinate 10,983,690, forward strand.
CAAAATAGAATGTGGGGAAGGTGAGGGATTTGTAGCCTCTTTGCAATTGTGTCTTTTCTATAGAGTACTGTTTTATCTGACATTTGGAACTGCACAATTTTAAAAACAATAAAATAGCCACCATAATATTAAAAATTCTTAATATGCTGGGCACAGTAGCATATGCTTGTAATCTCAGTGGCTTTGGAGGCTGAGACAGGAGGAACACAAGTTCAAGGCCAGCCTTAGCAACTCAGTGAGGCCTTAGGCAACTTAGCAAGACTTTGCCTCAAAATAAAAAACAAAAAGGGCTGAGGATGTGGTACAGTGGTCAAGCACCCTTAAGTTCAACCCCCAATACTAAAAAAATTAAAATGTAAGTAATTTTTCAATCAACACTACTCTTGTGTAGGTATGCAACTTACTCAAAATTCAAGAAAGGATATTTTCAAATATATATTCTGAATTTTAAGTTACAAATAGCCTTAAGAATTTACACAACACAGAAGGACCAGCAAATCTCTGAGGAAGATAAATAGTTAACATCAGCTTAGATTTATAACTCTGTCATTTAAAAAAGGAGTGTTTTTAAAACAGTAACCCTCCCCATTAAGGAAGCATCAATATTCTGTGGTTAGCTATAAGATAAAACTAGATTTAGATGACAATGAGGTACAAAAATTCAACTTGAACATTCTGCAAGTAATAAGCATAGTATTGTACTATCTGCTAGTGAAAGAAACACTTCATCCATGAGAAATTAATAGAGGAATATTGGATGTGAGTTCAGAAATAAGTTGAGATTTGTCTCATAGTTGTATCAATTATGTGGCTGTTGTATTTTGAAAATTTCAAAATAAAATTTTTAAAAGAATGGAAACTAGTGACTAGTATATACAATTTCCAAAAATAAATTGCATAAGCATAAATTAAAGATTTAATAATTATGGTTTTCTGACTAAACAAAATATATTGAGTCCATTGTTTATGAGCCAGGGAGTCATACTCCAAAACACTATCTTCATGGAGCATATAAACTCTTACCACTTACTGTCCAAATCATTATGTTCCACCATTTCGTAAAATAATGTTCAAAGAAAGATATGTTTTTCAGCTTGTATGTGTGCATACTTTCCTCCCAGGAATAGCACTGACAGAACAAGGAACACTGAGTTTATCATGAGCACTGGAAAATATACCATCTCGTCCACATGTGTAATTACGTGACCCTGGAAAGACCCACTTGGGCCCTTGGTGTATTTCACTGGTAAATAGGGCAATATCTCTTCCATAATGGAAGCAAGAAAAAAATACAATTTTTCTTTCCTCTTCACAATAACTTTTGAGTATTTCTTTTCATTTAGACTATGAAATTTTCATTTTTCAACTACAAAGGGGTTTTATCTCTTGATATATTGCCCCTAAAATGTGTTTGAAATTAGTTCCCTACACTTTAGCTGAGTTGCAAACCCTCAAATACTTCAATGAAAGACCTCAATCATGAAAAGGCCTGGGTTTTCTCTGACTTTCCAACTGAAGAATCTTGACCAAATGAGCATAGATGACCCCTCTCTGCTTGGGTTTTCCAACTGAGAAGCATTGGACTAGACTCTGATGGCCTCTTCTAGCTCAAAAATTTTGTGTTAACATCTATACAAATCCCTTTTTAGATTCTCAGGCACCTGCATTAAAAAAAAATAGCTGGATAGGTTTAAACTGTCAAAGTTTATAGGAAAGTAGAAGTCATTTTGTATTTGGGTCTAAAATATGAATGCAGGAATTCAAATGCAGTAATTGTATCGATAACACATCAGAGTCATGTAAGTCTTTATGCATCTTCCTTATATTCTATGCATGAGTTTGCTATCCATTCACCTTAAGGGAATAAACTGTTGGATTCTCACTGACCTCTGGTCTCTAAGGCTGTAATTCTCATCCCAGACCTCAGGGTTTCTGTATTTTGAAACAAGTTTTCCTGATCATAACAATGCACTCTTAAGAACACTACTCTGGTGAGGTTTAATAGCACATGAAATAGTATTTGAGATGATCACAGTACTGTGTAGTTCATTTTGGTAGTATAGATGGAAACAGTAAATTGAGTGGTTTTGGTTTCATCTGTATCAATTGAAACTGCATTTTGGTTGTACATTTCTATTTTCTGAACCATAAAACCACATGCCTAATTCACAAGCTGTAGTCCTGAATTTAATTCATTCACCATTTTATCTTCAAAGAGTAAAATAAGAGTTAAGGTTTGTAAAAAATCTGAAAATCTTTGCCACTGACGTTCAAAGAAAATAAAATATATTACTGGGCCCAGAGCAAGCAAGTCCTTGCACTAAATTTATGTAAGTTTATTTCATCTCTGGGTTTTAGTAATAATATTTTCTATCTCTGGCAATTTCTTGACTGATATTCATTATTGTTTTATCTTTTCTGGGCTTTATTCCATGTATTTCCAAAGTACATCAGCTCAGTTTATTTCTTGAAGATATAACACAATAATGTGCCTTTGATTCTAATGTACCTATTACCACTTAAATAAAACATTCATGAGTGAAAAGCATTTATCTTGTGAGAATGTGTGGCTGAAACCTTCATAATTTAGACTTACTGAAAATATACTTTGTTAGAAGGGATGTTTTATAAAAGATTCTGGAGACCTATAAACAGATTTGTTTTGGGGCTGGGGATGTGGCTCAAGCGGTAGCGCGCTCGCCTGGCATGCGTGGGGCCAGGGTTCGATCCTCAGCACCACATACAAACAATGATGTTGTGTCCGCCAAAAACTAAAAAATAAATACTAAAAATTCTCTCTCTCTCCCTCCCTCCCACACACACTCTCTCTCTCTCTCTCTTTTAAAAAAAAGATTTGTTTTATGTAATAGAAGTATAAGAAATAAGTTCATATTCTTTAAATTCATGATGAAATATATGCTTATTTTGTATTGGGTTTTAAATTTCTGGGAAATTCAAAATATTAATGAAAAGGACTCTGGTGATGACGGCAAACTCTTAATTCCAGATTCCTCTCTTTGAGGAGATACAACATGGTTCATTTCTCATCATGATAAAAAAAGAAAAAAAAAACCAGAATGTCATGTTGAGAGCTGTCTTAGTTTGCAGAATAAAGTCAGATCTTCCAGTAAATTTGTTAAAAGTCAGCAATCCTCCTTTATTATTCCAGCTACCAAAGACTTCATTTTAAAATTCAGGAGGCAAAGGAGATTTTCTTTACCAGCCAGTTCATGTTGCTAGCCCTTTCAGAATATTTTATTATCTTGTTTCCATTATTCCCAGTGGTGAGTGATTTGTTGTTTCTTTTGACCACTCATCAAGTAATAATTGATAATCAGAAATCTTCATGTAATATTTAGGATAAATTTTTATCTTTTCCTAATTGAATACTCATGGATTTTGATAACTGAGTAAAATTTCTCTTTGCTTTTCTGCCTTAAAGTTCTTTTGGATTGCAATCCTACTTTTACAATTAGCTTTCTTTCTGCTCATTGATCAGTGTTTCCATTATAATATTTTTCCATTTCTTTTTCCTGTTTCTGAGATAACTGAAAAGTGAATGCACTCTCTGATTCTTATAAAATCTATTTAGGTATCATTTGCTCTTATGAAAACCTAAATATTTGTCTCTCTCCCTTTGTCTTGATTACCAAAATTATTGCAGATGCATAATAAATTTTCAAATTCTCAATCTCCTTGATTTCTCCTTTCCAGCTTTTAGAAATTTGTTTATCTAATTTCAAGGCTTTACATTTTTAAATTACTCATTTACATTCATCTATTGTTTTTCCCTATTCCATTTTAAATTTATGTTTATATGTAAATGCTTCTATTGTTTCTGACACTTTCCAACTTAGTCTCATTTTCAAGTAATGAACAACTTTTACCTGCTTCGCTTCTATCTTCATGCTTAATAAATATTATAATTGTTAAATGTACAGTTTCATAGAGGAAAACAGTTCTGTGGTTTTTCCAACAATAAAATAAAACGTATTGTGACTTTTTCAAGCATTATTTTCTTAAGACAGTTTTGTTCTAATTATGTTCTTCCCGAGATGATACTAACATTAATTCACAATCCCCTGAGCAGTATGCCCACCAAGGATAGATATATGCAGGTGTTAAAAGTTGAGCATGGGGCTGGGATTGTGGCTCAGTGGTAGAGCACTTGCCTGACAAGTGTGGGGCACTGGGTTCGATCCTCAACACCACATATAAATAACTAAATAGATAGATAGATACATACATAAAGATTGTGTCCATCTACAACTAAATATTTTTTTTAAAGTTGAACATGTATAACTCATGAATATTTGCAAAGAAAACTGAAGCTAACTCAGACACTTATCATTATTTACCATCACAACTTTTTGTCTGACCTTTCAACCATATATTTAGCTGGGTAATGACACTAATTGTATAAATTAAAATTTAATGCTATGAACAGTTTTTAAATATTCACTTTTGGTTTTTGTTTTAGTGCTGGTATTTTACAATCTGATGTAGTTGGTTCAATATTCCTTTATGAACAATACTGTTTTATGCAATTTGATTTTACTTCTACAAACTTTATAAACACATAATTTCTAATTTATCTTAATGTAGTCAGTAAAATCTGTCTCATATTAAGAAACTAAAGGTACAAAAATACACTTATTCTGTTGACTTTGGGCAACTTAATGTTCTCCCCAAATCTGCCGTTGGTTTCCCTCTAATATTTTAATAATGTCCCATAGAGGAAGCCTACTTGGTATGATTTGGTCTCTAGGCTAGTGTTTGAAGGACAGTGTTTTATGGATTGTGTAACTAGTTCTTTGAATGCATTTTTTTTTGTATTAGGAATAGTTTTAAAAACAACTAAAAAGATTCTTTTCTTCAAAATACGCATTTATTTAAAATTTAAGATAGGCAGCATTGGTTAATCCTTCAGGGATATATATAAACACACAGGTGGATTCACTCATGCAAGCACTTGTTGTTAGCTAACTGATGGTTTTCTCAAAACAACCTATTATGTTGCTTTTGTGTCAAAGTAAAAATTTTTTTGAGACTGGAACATAGAGTGTAATTTCCTATCATGGTAATAGGCTAGAAAAGGTCTCCAGAGAGGGAATAGAGAGTAACAGAGAAAGCAATGAACTTGGGGTTGGGTTAGAAGGTCTGCCACACAAGTCTCAAAAACTAAATGTACTCTTGGCTTTGTCTAATCCATGCAGAAGAGGGCAAGCTAAATTGTTTTGTACTTTCTTTCTATTTTTTAAAATTATGTGATTTTTAGGTACCTTTTGGATTATTTTAGGCTAGCTTGGCATTCACTTGTATTGTTCTTTCTCTTCTGAAGGACTCAAGTACCCTTTCTCAATCATAATGTTCATCTTAAATTTTGTACCATCAATCTTTAGACTTTCATATTTCTTTTTTCAGTAAACATTTGTTGACCGTATTTTGTGTGCAGGTACTGTACAAAACCAGAGAAGAGCAGAGATAGATAAGATGTGCTTCCTATCCACAAGTAATGACAAGTGCTCCAATAAAGGAATGAGTGAAGTAGCATGATAATTCAAATGAGAAACTCACTAATTCTGCTTTGAGGGAGCCAAAAGGATGGCGTAGGAGGAGGTGGCGTTTGAATGGATCTAGGAAGATGTACTTGGAAATGGGGCTGAGAAGGAAACTGAGGCACCTGTAGGCCCATGTTGGAGCATGTGCACAGTGAAACAGGTGGGAAGATGCGTGGTATTTGACAGAATTCAGGAATGAGTTTCATTTTCCAGGACTAAATCTTGGGAAAAACATTGTGGAGCATGGCATTGCCTAGACAGAAGAATAGGCAAGAATTGTCAGGAAGTGAAATGAGAGACTAGGGGATTAGGAGATAACCAACACTCCCCTGGTTTTCTTCGCAAGTTGAAGGATAACAGAGGTTGTTTTTGAACTCAAGTATATTGAAGTTTGCTTGCAGGTCTCCCAATAATAGTTAGGTAGAACAATTAGAACAATAGTCTGTGTTCATTGAGCATTTACTTTGCATTTGTTTATTCTAATGTCCAAGTCCAGTGTTTAGTTAGGAAATTTTACCAATATTTTTTTTTTCTGAGAACCTAGCAAAATCTGTATAGAACAAGCATTTTTTAAAAATTATTTTGTTTGGCTATAACATAGTTAATCAGTACTAAGGATTAAGTTTATGATAGGAACTCAGATATTTTTAATAATAGGCAATGTACTCTTCACATATAAAATATCACATTTAACCTAGAAATTCCAAATCAAACCATTTTAGACAACTGAAAGAATAAAATGGGATGATGACTTAGGAAACTGCTTTTTGTAAACTTTAAAGATCTAAATTATTGTGAATAATTAAGAATACTAGGAAAAATACAGTTAAACTTTATGTCTGACTCTTGGCCTTCTCCCTGAACAATTACAGGGAAGGGGAAGAACTGTGTGTCAACTTGGAATCAGATTCTCAGTTTTGTGCCATTTAATTTAGACACTTATTTTAATGTAAGCACTTTTGCTTTTACTTTGACAATCAGTATGCAATTTTAATTAGCACTTGGAACACAGCAGAATACATTGATGAGGCACAAGGCATGAAGAAATACGTTCCTAATGGCCTGCTTGAGGACTCTGGCAGCATTCAAAAAAGACACTCTCAATATAATGTGCGATACTTCTGAGAAATCATCCTCATTGGCATTTATACTCATACGTTTAATCATTTCAGTGTTTTGAAATGTCAAAATATTGGCATTAGCAGCTTTGTTATCTATGCTACACTCAGAATATTAATTTCTCAAGTTTATTCTGATGCAACAATTGAGGTATAAGAAAACTTATTTCCTACATCTGCCCAGAATTCTTTCCAACTTTGCCGATCAATCTCTTATACCATCTCTAAGCCCTAGCTGCCTCACCCCATCACAGTCTTCCTTCACTTCCCTTTTTCCCTAGGCCATTCTCTTCAGAATATACCCATTGCCATGCAACTACAACTGCAGACTACCCTGTTGTAATTATTTCTTTAATCATTCTCTCCTGTTGACTCTCAATGCTGTACTTGTAGGAACTGTGTCGCCATATCTGTGTTTTGGTTGAAAGGCACAGTGCAGTGGAATAGAAAGAGCATGCATTTATAGTTATGCTGTTATAGACTGAATACTAACTGCTGCTTACTTGCTCTGGAGACTGGAGCAAATTACTTAACTTCTTTGAGCTTCTTTAAATAAGGATAATGATACCTATTATGTAGGATTATTGTGAAGATTAAATAAGCTTCGTGCAAAAATGTATAGAGATGTTCTGTTAGTCATTGGTAATTACAAGTAGTACAGCCCTTGTTACTAGGGTTATAAAGGTGAATAAGCCATGACTTCATCCTAAGGACTTCATAATTTAGTAGGAAAGAGGTCAGAAAATGGACAATTGCATTATAATTCTCTTTTTTTTTTTGCAATATAATTTTTGATGGCGATGACATGGTCCTTAGAGTAATCTTATGAGTGGAGAAAGACAGACTCAGCTGCATGTGCCCAAGAAGAGTGAGAAAGAAGCAAAGAAGTGGAGACAACACACCTACAACACAGAGGTGCTAGCAGGGAAGTTTGCCTGTGTGTTGACGGGCTTTTATTTTCTTTTAATATGGGAGAGGCTTGAGCATGGCTAGGCATGTGGTCCAAGGGGAGAGGATGAACATAGAGGAGAGTGGGAATGGGATCCCCAAGGAGCAAAAGACCTCAGCCCCTTCCAACTGGGGGATCTGGCATTAGTCTTGCTATGGACATTTCCATATCTAGCAAGTCCCCAGGAGCCACATGCCCAATAAGATGAAATTATGGATCAAACTGGCCCATCTAATTGGGATTTTTACCTTGGTTTCCTTATTTGTCCTCTGATTCTTTATAGTAGGCCCAGAACTTTTTCCTGAACTGCAACTACTTGCTTAATACTTAATACCTTCAGTCAAAGGAGTCTTATCTATTATCCCCAACCCCACAGTATTGTCACCTGCCACAACTCTTGAATATTACTACTTTTGAGAAAGTTCTGTGACATCATGCCCTCAACATTAGATGTGCTTTAATATCCTTGCCATCTAACTGGGAGCAAAGTCTAAAAGTGAGTCTAAAAGTGAGTGTGGGCTTACCACATCTATTAAGATTCACCCTCAGGTCAGATGAAACAAAAAACAAAGCCCTCTGCGATGACCCTGCCCACTTACTGCTCTTCTCATTTGTCCTGAGACTGCATAAGTCATGGCAAAATTTGAGTTTCTTCAAAAATAATGGGGCACTTGCCACCACATACATGGTTTGGGTGTCTGTCCAGTGAGGGCTCATCTAGCCATTTCTGCTTATCATCACTGAGTATTTGCTGGGCACTTCCTAGCACTAGTCATAGAGGTTATGACATGAAGAAACACAGTGCCTACCCTTGGGATGGTCCTGGTCCAGCAGGGAAGATTGTCATCATTGCAATGTGGGCAGGGTAAAGAACCAGTTAGGCTAGGTAAGAAGGAACTGGTAGATTGCCTTTTTATTTATTTATTTATTTATTGGGGTAGAATCTAGTGACAGTCTGGTGAAGTCAGTAGAACATAGGAAATGTGTTCTTCTTACCCTAATGTAATTGCTTCCCCTGCCAGATCACACAGCTCCAAAGGTTAGCTTTATTTTATGAGGCTGGAGAGGTTCCAGGACTGCAATAACCTTAAAAGAAGCTTGTCGGCTTGTGCAGTGGCCAAGATCAGCTGCCGAATCTCCGGGGCATGAAGAAAGGACCATCTCTTTCAGTCCCTCTTTGCTCTCAGCTAACGTTCTCCTCCTTCCACCCTGTTCTGACCCTGTTTTTGTTCTTCTTGTTCTGCCTTCAGGATAAAATGCAAGACAATTTTGTTGGCTGTTCTTAAGTCAAGTGTGTTTGTTTGACCTCTGAGGAAATGATTTCTGGGCACATGAATAAAATAAAGGTGGATTGAGCTATTCTATCCTGCAGCTTTCCCTGACAGGCTCTCCAAGCCTCTCTCTTCCTCTGCAGTGTCCTAATTGCTCTGATGGACCACCGTCTCTGGATTTAGCCCTGGAACTCTGTGGGCATGGGCCACTGGGGACAGTGAGGGTCTGGAGAGGCTGAGGAAAACCAGAGATGGCCTGCTTTTGTTTCCTGGCACCACATCTCTAACCTGTTTGAGTTGAAGTTATGTAAACTAGACTGAGGAAGAATCAGACGTATTGTGTATAAATGTCATCCCCAAAGTTGAAGTGTACATTAAACACTATAGTAATATGACCCATCAGCCACTTTAAAATGAACTTTAACGTCCCATGGTGGTAGAATTTTGGAAAAAAGGAAAGGAAAAGAAATTCTCAACCCTTCCCCATGCTCTCCTTCTCTCTTTGACACTGTGTCCTTCAGTTCCTTGACCTAGTTCCCTGCCAGAGAATGGGGTGGGAGCCATCTGGTCTTGGTTCATGGTCCTCACAGGTCCTCCCTGTACAGCCCCATCAGGCTGAGTGATTCTGTTTCTGTTTCCCTCCAAACTCCCTGGCTTGGAGCACAGGCTCATGCAGGGATGCTGATGGAGCGCGCTGCCTAGGGGATTATGGCCTCCTGGCCATTCCTGGCCTGAGTCTTCCCTGCTCTACTGGAATGGCTGACACCCTAGTGTTTTTTCCCCCTTTTCCTCACATTCCTATAGGGCAAGGCAGGAGGGGAGCAGTGAATGTCAGATGAACAGGCTTTCATTTTCTGTTCTTCTCACCTGTCCCCTGTGTCTGTGAGCCCACATGTGCATACAGGCCCCATTGGGGGAACCCCAGAGCAGGGACACCATGAATTGTCTTCAGGCAGCATCTGCCATACAAGCCAAGGCACTCATGGAGAAGACAGTCTCCCCGAAGAGCTAGCACTGTGATAAAATATGTATAACTTAAATAAACAGTATTGGCTAATGACAAAGAATCCTGGCAAGACTAGGCCACTAGAGGTAGAATCTATTGACAGTCTGGTGAAGTCGGTAGAACATAGGAAATGTGCTCTTCTTACCCTAATGTAATTGCTTCCCCTGCCAGATCACACAGCTTTTGGGGAAGTGGTGTCTTGTTTGTGCTTCCCGTTTCCTGTAAGCTTATCACTTCCTCCTGGCCACTCCCTTCTTGAACTCTATTGTATCCCCCTGTCTAGCCATTCCCTGTCTCTTCCCTGCCATCAATCAGGATTCTTTCCCATCATACCCCAGAACTAGGAAAGCAACTTGGAGGTGGAGCAGACACTGGGAGGTTACTTTGCTTGGGGATTTGTTCCTTGCTTTGACTTCCTCCTGTGGCTTTGTCTTTGTAAAACATCGCCTTTGGATTTCTGCCAAGCTGTTTTCATTGCTTTTTAAAATTTAATTTTATTAGGCTATACTAACTTTGATTGTAAAAACTCCTTATTAGAAACTGTACAAAAAAAATAGCATCTATAACTAATCGGGAAGAAGGCTGGATTTGTGCCCATGTAGATGAAGAACCTGATATGACAGTTATATCCACTTAATACGTCAGTTTGGTATCAACCCACAGGAATATGAACACATCCCTAAAGCCCGACAAATCAATTCTTCCCAATTATATTTCTTATCCATCTTCAAAATGAAAGACAAATTCCCTCTCTGTATTTTTAATAATCAGACTGATAATCTCTCTCTAGGATTTATTGTGCCTCAATGTGTTGAAACTATTTGGATTAGATTTTCCCAAGGTAACCACATGAAATCCTCCTTTGCCTATACCCATTATCAATACTGAAATCCAAATAGATTCTCCCAGATCCTGAAGCAAACTCTCTACCTAAATTCTGTAATTAGGAGTGCTGCCTGCTCCATAGCTTTTAAGGAACCTGAGGGGGCAAGAGGTCTGATACTTGCCCATGCCAAGAACCTCATAATTTAACTTTGTCCTTAAAAGAAATAGGAATTTATTACCAAAGTGGCTTGGACTTTTTTAGTTGTAGATGGATACAATACCTTTGTTGTACAAGAATTGCCCCCAATCAGAATGGTCACTGTGGATTAGGACTGGTGACTCCTAATATTCACATACAAAACAAACAAAAAAACAAAACCTGCAAAACCACTAATTTGGTTCATTTGTTAATAAAATAATTCCACATCAGAGAAATCTAAGCAGTGTAGTGCTAACCCTCTTACTACATGCATTTCTGGGTTTCTCTCTCTCATCAGAGCATCCATCCTTCCATTGTTAATTCTGAATTAGAAGAGGCTACTAAACATGTCTCTAAGACTTTAGAAAAAAACTTTAATGACTTTTCTCCAAGCTTTGCAAACTGAGTTCTCTAACCTGCTTCAGTAAATTTGCAAAATAACAAGTCTTAGATACCCCATTGATTCAACAGAGTGGTTTGTGTGCAGTTATTAGAAAAAAAAAAGTTTCTTCTGTGTTCATAAGTCAGGGATTGTTGTCAAAAATTTAAGAGCTTAAAGAACAGATACAAGTTTTTCATCAAATAGGGGATGTCACTTCCACTGATTCCTTGAAATCAGTGGGAATTTCTGCTCCAGGGAGGTTTCCAGTCATTCTCCTCCTAATCACTGTACTTCCTTCTAGCATGCCTGGCATCCTCTCGTGGGGTTTTAAATGCTTTCCAGTAGCCATTCCCACACCAGATGGTTACCATCAGGATAAACTACTTGAGGAACTTAGCCACCTGACCAGGGATGGCCATGGAGTTGCTGATGACAGTGACATCAACCTTTGTCCCAGTGCAACTATTGATGGTGATAATGTCAAAATGACTCTCGTCCCAGGGTCTATATCCACTTCCTCAATGGTGGTCATTGATGATAACGCTGTGCCCCATCTTGTCACACTCTCAGCTGGCTGAGAGAATAACCAAAATTGGGAGATTGTTAAAGCAAATAAAAATGGAGATAGTCCCGAAAAATTCCCCCCAGGCAAGCCCGGTTAGGCCTTCAAAATAACCTTAATCTTGCTTAAATTGTAAACATAGTCAAAACTTAACTTGGGTCATTATTTATAAATGTGAGTATTAGAGAAAAGCCAAACTTAAATGCAACCAGTCAGAAGTGGCCACCTAACTTAAATTATATAGCTAGGACTTTCCAGTGGGACTGTCCAAATAAGGCAACTATAACTGTAACCAATCAAATATTTGCTTACTTTATGCCTTCACTCTATAGTGAAGCCTGTCTCTTGTAGTTCTTTGACAGAGCCAGACCTTTTTGGTTTGGGTGCTTCCCAATTCATGAATTGTTGTTTGCTCAAATAAACTCTTTACAATTTTATTGGGCCTCAGTTTTTCTTTTAATGCTTCCCTTTAACAAAAACAAATAGTAAGCCGGATACAGTGGTGCACACCTGTAATCCCAGCAGCTCTGGAGACTGAGGCAGGAGAATGGCGAGTTCAAAGCCAGCCTCAGCGAAGGCAACTCAGTGAGACCCTGTCTCTAAATAAAATACAAAATAGGGGTGGGAAGTGGCTCAGTGGTTGAGGGCCCTGAGTTCAATCCCCAGTACCAACTCCATTTCACAAATAAAAATACGTAGTAGCTGTGATATAGCTCTATAGCAGAACACATGCTTAGCAAAAATAACTAGGACTGAGGGAAGAAGGATAGAAGAGAAAAAAAGAGAAAGCAGGAGAGAGGGGGCATGCTTGAAAAAGAAGATAATCCCTCAAACAAAAACATTTTCCAAAGAGAGCCTGGATGCTCTAGGGAATTAGCTGGCACTCCCAATTGTCTCTATTCCCTATGGCTTTTGTGTCCAGTGAGAGGACTTTGAGAACCACCCAAGTCCAGCCCATAGCTATTGAGTTAATGGGAAACCCTCATCTGTTTCAGTCTGGTTTTGTCTCAGGAGAGAAAATTTTGGCAGGTAGAGAGCCCCAGGAGCCTCCTTTCCATCATATTCTCTTTGATTTTTATGGATTCCTTCAATAAGGGCAAAACCTCTCCTTTAATACCAAAGCCATCCAGTGAGAGAGAACTCCTAGACATTACTGTGGGAACAGCATCTACACCAGACTTGGGGAATCGACTTCAACCAAGCAAACATGTTGGCACTGAGTTGTAGAAGATGGGAGAGGGTACCCCGCCACTGAGGGAGGACGGAAGGTGAGGATGGGAGGAACACCAACATCAGAAATTTTACAGGCTATCTCCCAATCTCTGAAAATTTAACATGCCTCAAATAAGGGAATTATTTTCACCACCAATGCTGCTGCCCACCCCTTGTCATTAATTCTAATCCCCTTTCCCTGGTTCACTGAAACTGGAAACCTCAGCTATTTTTACTTATCTCTTTGCCTCACCTATAATCACTCTGAAAATGCTGTTGGTTTTGTTCCCTTTTCACTACTCCAACTTTTACTGCTCTCGAATAGCCTCGGAGTGTTTCTGCCAGGTGATTTCAGAACAGGCGAGCAGGAAACCCTGTAGACTCTGGAGCCAGACTCCCTGGCTTTAACTTAGCAGCTTTGGCTCCCTGGGATGTTTAACCCCCTGTGCCTCAGTTTCCTCCAGTCATTTGAGATGATTAAGAACATTTGACACAGAGAGAGGATTAAGTGAAACAAAATATGTGTACCAAGTGCCTGGCATGCTCTGGGCTCATGATAAACAGCAGGAATCCTTCCCAAAGCCCCATAACTGGTTTCACTGCCTTGTCTCTAATCTGCTCCTCACGTGGTGGGCAGATCGGTCATTACAATGCACACTGACAAAGTACTTCCTGCTGGAACAAATTCCATGGTCCTCTGGACCCTGGAGAGTTGGTTCCAGGCTATTTATCTACCCAGCTCCTGCCACACTCCTGCAGGCCACGTGTATTTTCCAGGCCCTAGCTCTGCTATCTGGGTCCACACCTCTGTGCTGTGGGTCTCTCTGCCTGAGGTTTTCCTTGTCTTCTTTTCTCCTTTGTAATCTACTTCTCGTCCTTCCAGCTGCGTTCAGGGAAACCTTTGCTGGTCTTCCCCTTCTCATTGAGTAATGTTGATTGCTTCCTTTTCTGTAGTCCCTCGGTCACTTGTCTATCATTCAAACTTAGCCCTATTGGCCACATGCCCTATGTCTCCCATATGCCATAGATGGGGAAGCTGTGCCCTTCTGGTGCATCTTGGCTCCCCCAGGACTTCCTTGTTGACATGTCCCTTTATGCCCTTTCTCATGGCATCTTATTACAGTCCCTAAAATAATACAGCAAAATGTCCTGTAGCTTGGGCATGACAGTGGTCAAGTTTGGAGAAGAATAAATCTATAAGAATTTAATTACCTAGTTCCTAAGCTGCGTTTCTCTTTTAAAAGTTTTCAGAAACTTCTTAAGGCAAGTGACAAACTCTAGGAGATTCCTACACCAAGGATTTTCTTTTCTTTTTGGGAAATGGGAGGGTCTTCCTTCCCTCTCTGGGAGGCAGTTAAGAGAGAACAGAATAAAAGTCCCAACATGTGATAATTGGTTAGATGTTTTCCTCTTGGGCTACAAACTCTGACATGGACAAGGGGGCCGTATCGCCTGCAGGCTGTCACTCTGATACTCCTTCATCTAGCAATGTAGACACTGATAGTCAACTCCAAAGTGTTATCTTGGAGATACTCTTGATGTGGAGAAGGGAGAGTGGGTGCGAATGGCTTCTGTGGGGGTGAATCTATGTTGGGGGAAGACAGTCAGATTATTCACTGAGGTAATCTTACTAGGATATTTTAGGGATGATGGCTTGGGTATTGGGTATTTAAGGGATGAAGCCCCGAGGAGTTGGTGAGAGCAGGACTGAAGACATTTGTTTTTAGATAACTGAGTCTATTTTCAGGCCCTAGCCATAGTGTGTCTACCTAAGATCTAGTGACAGTTGATGTGGTGATATGTATGATTTCTGCTTAACTTATTCATTTGGAATTTCTACCCTAGTTTTATGAAGTTTAGCCTTTATAAGTAAGATGCCCCCCAAAAAGACGTCCGATGGTGCCATGTCTTTAGTTGGGAGACACCTCAGGGAGCATTGACTGAGGACAGTGTAAAGCTAACCAGAAGGAGGCTGAGCATTGGGTTGTTGGATTCTTGTCTTTGGGGGGAGGAGAAGAAGAAAGAAACCACAATATGAAGAGGACCCTAAACCTTTCTTAATGTCTCTCGACCATCTTGAACCAAATGGGCAGGATTCCTCACATAATGTGAGGAGTACCTGGTTAGATATCTTCTGAACATGACTCCTTGGCCCTACCAGGGGTCCTAGAGTCACCAAACTTCCTTAAATAAGTTCTTTGTCTGCTTCAGCTTGGATTTTTAAGAACGAATGACCTAAGAAAGTTGAAAAACTTGTAGGCAAAAACAGGGCTGATTGTGTATGTCTACACATTTAAGGATCTTTAGAAGGCCACACCTTACTAGCTGACTGGATGTCCGTGGGACCTGATGATATTTTTACTGCTACCAGAGGGTCCAACATTAAAATCCAAAGGTGTTCTGCCATCTGTTCTTCAGTGGAAATTTCTATTTCTGTAGTCAATGTTTGCTGGCTGCCTGGGTAGAATTCTTCCAGAGATTAGGTTACATGTGGTAAAAGGGCTTGAATGAGCCAAATTTGAAAACCTTACCTTCTGAAATATTCATAGGTCCTAAGAAATACAGGTATTCCTGTGTGTGTGTCTATCAATTCAGAAGAAAATAGTTTCTGACACATGGGCAATTATTAGCTTCTTCTTGCTTTTAGAAGTCTGGCACAAAAGAAACAATAATCAGTTAATTGAAGGGATAATTCATTTGGGTTTTGTTTAAAGTCAGGCGAGACTCTGATCTTAGTGCCATTGACCACAGGCAGTGATATATTAAGCCACATATAAAATACCATAACATTTTAAAAGGATGACAGAAAAGATATAAAGTGAAGATATGAACCTTTAAAACACACGTGTGTGTTTGTAGTGAACTGAATTTTATACAAATCCAATTCCATGTGTGTGGTAGTATGCCTGACGAGGTAGAAGTTTTATATGTCGAAAGACATATTGGAGCAACATCCTTTATATAGAAAATTGAAGCAAGTCTTGATTTTGGAAAGTGTTGTACGATTGATCTTCTTGTTTTTTAATCTTGCAGTTTAGCAAAGACTTCTCTTCAGTTTGTAAAGGCCTGTGGGTATATTTGCATAAAGATCCCAAAATCCTTCTGAAAGGGGTTGAAAAGAGATACTAACCCCTTCCGCCAAATGTTAAAAATAGGAGAGGTTGCCACAGTGGACTCTGGTGGTGCAATGACAGAAGATGACACCAAGGTCCCCACAGGGAAACTCACCACAGGGGAAAGTGGAGTCTGGCAGTTATCTGAACCCCATACAACAACGTAACTCCTGGGGAAAGAGCTCCACCCAGTGCCCTAAGTTTGAGTTGGGATGGTTCACAGGTAAGATCCAGGAAACCAACCATCCTGCATGCCATAGTAAAGAGTTGGGACATTCCAGGATGCTCTGAGCAAGGCAGTGACTTGGTGTTTGTAAGAGAACTCATTTTGGTGACTGGTGTCACTGGAGGATACACTTAAAGGGAACAAGAATAGAGGCTGGGAAACTGTTGTCATGGTCCAGGGATAAAGACAGGAGGGCTTGGATGAGTTAGTGATGAAGGAAAAGACTCAAGAAATAGGACGCCAAGTTGTCATAACTTGGTAATTGATTGGCTCAGGGGGAGCAGTGGTTAATTTGTTTGCTATTTGTGCCGTTTGTTACTATTATAAGTCACGAGGATTAGACTAATGGCCAATTATTCCCTTTCTGATTCCATTTGTTTCAGCTACTCATCTCTAAAAAGAAAATTATGAAGATGGCGCTTTGATTAGCTTCACTTGCTCTCATAACGACAGTGGTTATCATTCTCTGTTTATTGAGTGGAGTCATTGTTTTAATTTGCATAAGTGGCTTTTGGATATGCAAAGATCCAATTACATTAAAAGCTAGATACCAATTGGCACAGGAGAACAATTCTCTAGATATGGCCATGACATTAAAGAGAACAAATGTATGACTCAAGAGTTTGCCAAGATTTCCATTGAGTTAATTCTCACTGGCAAAGAACTATGGGAAGAGAAAATGAAGGGAAAAAAGGAGAAATACAGAGAGTCTTAGCCAAATAGTACTTCTGCAGATTAGAAGACTGGAAGGCATTTGTTATTTAACCAATATTCTTAAAATTAGAAAAATCAATATTTCTTTTGTTATAAAACAACAACCACAGCTACCACTATTACCACATAAAGCAGCCAAATGGTGTGTGCACCAAAAATGGAAAAGCATCCCAACCATGACCTCTTCCTGACCAAGATGCTGATGGGGGCAGTGACCGCTGTTAAAAGACTGGCAGGGATTCCTCCATTCAAAAACGGTCTTAAAGAGATCCTGTTCCTTGTACAGAATCTAAGGTGGTACACATTGCATCAAGGTGACCCTTGGCCTATTTCCTTATCTGACAGTCTATTCAGTGACTCAGCTCCTATCTTGCTAGTTGGCTGAGTGCTGGAATTGATGCTGGTGAGAGAGGTGGTCTTACGGAATGGAAGCCCACCTCCTCTGCTTTCTCCCTTGCTGTAACCCTGATCACTGTTGAATTCACCCCCTGCCTTTTCCTACATTATTCTCCCAGAGGTCACCAAGGGACCATTTGGTCATGATGCTTAATGAATTTTCTTTAACCTCTCTCTGTGTCTGACATTGCCAGCTACAGTCTCCTTCATGAGTTCTTTTCTGTCCTAGGCTTTGGTGACAGTGTGCTCTAGTTCTTAAATGACCCTGGCTCTTCCCTTCCTGTGTTCTCCACAACCTCCTCCTCCCCCCAGTCCACTGTGGGCACTGCTTATGACTCTGTCCTTTTCTGCTTCTCTTTTGTCTACATTTTCCAATATTTGAATATTTAATTCATTTCTAGGACTTCAATCATGATCTTTATGAGGGAGACTTTGAAATACCATATATAAATAAAAATATAAATCCGGCCCTGAATTCTCTTATAGTTCTGACCTCTCATTTTCTTTACCTTCTAGACATGTTCCATTTGTCTTTCAAACTCAGAATTTCTAAAGCTCAATTTGTCTTCTTCCTCCAAAATCCTTGGTGTGGACTAAAGAGAACTTTCCCGTTCTCCTCCCTTCCTACCTTTCCAGTCTCATCTCTTGGTCCTCTCCCACAGGCTCCATCATCTCCAACCACATCTAAGTAACAACAATTCCATGACCGTCTCATGTAGCTGTGTGTTTCGTGCTTTCGAACACCATGATCTCTTCCCCCAAAACACCCTTCTCCTTGGGACTGGATTCCACCCTCACCCAGGCAGCCCTTCTTCAACATTCAAAGCTTTTCTTGAGTATCATTTTTCTTAGAAGAGATTCATTGAATTCCTAGATCTGGGGCCCTTCTGCTGCTATCTCCTATAGTACCCCCTGGAAACCTCTGTTATAGAACTGATAACCTTGTAGTTTAACTGGTTGTTTACTTGCTTGTATTCCCAATTTGACTGTGAACCTTTTGAAGAGAAGGACTCTCTTTGATTCTCCCATTAGTAAATTACTTAACACAAAATAAATACTTAATGCTGAAAAAGTATGTAAACTGCTTCTCTTTCCTGCCATCTTGGTTTTTGTTGTTTGCTTGTTTTCTTTCTTTCTTTCTTTCTTTCTTTCTTTCTTTCTTTCTTTCTTTCTTTCTTTCTTTCTTTCTTTCTTCTTTCTTTTTTTATTTTTTTGTTTTTTTAAGAGATGTGGTCTCACAGTGTTATTAACCAAGCTGGCTTGAGACTCCTGGGCTCAAGAGATTCTTCTCCTGAGTAGCTGGGGCTACAGGTCTGCACCACTGTACCCTCGTTTTTCTGATGATGATGTGGACATCTCAAATTATACCTCTGACTCCGACTTTTTCCCCTAACTCCAGGTTCACCTCCTTCCTTTATAACTCCTAACTTGCATGTTCTTCAGGCTTATCATATACAACAGGTCCTAAGCAAAGCTCTTGATTCTTAGCCCACTATTACCCATCTCAGTAAGGGCTCTGCCATTGACCCCATCTGCACAGAATACAAACCTTAATTTCTCTTTTTTCTTTCATTGCACATCCAATACAATTAAACAGCCTGTGAACTACCTTGTGGTTTATCTGGAATCTGGCCATTTTCCATCTTCTCTTGCAATCCACATTTGCCCAAGCCATCATCTTGCCTTGCTGGACTCCAGGGGTGCTTCTCACTGATCTCTATAGGTCCATTCTTGCCTCTCCACAAGTGATTCCACAGAAGGCTTATGAGGCACTCCAGGACTTGGACTTTGACATTCTTTCTGGACTTTCCACCATCTCCCCTTCATTGGCTCTACACAGACCTCCTTACTGTTTCCTGAATGCACCAGACAAGCCAGAGCAGGGTTTTCCTCTTGCTGTTCTCTCTGCTCTGAATACTCTTGCTCCAGAAATTTCTGTGACTTGCTCTCACTTCCTTCCAGCATCTGCTTAGGAGTCTCTATGAGTTTCTTCAATCATACTATCTAAAAAGCAACTCCATGACCCTCTGATCTCCCCCCCGATTTGTCTCTTCTTGACCACATGCTGCTTGATATTTCCCTGTATCTATGTGTCCTTGCCTCTCCTTGGAATATGAGCTCCCTGAGGGGCAGGCCCATGTCTATTGTGTTCTCTGCTATAACCCCAGCATCCGGAACAGTTCCTAGAAGACCGTAAGAGCCTGATAAGTGCTTGATGTATGAATGAATTATTCCAGCTACTGCAGGTGTAAGTCCTCCTTGACTCCCCACTTGGTCCCTTGTTATGTACAGTCACAGAGCCCTTTCGAGTCTTCCTTGTGTTTATTCAATTAGCATTTGCTGAGTGCAAGCTGTCTTACAGTGTGTTTATCATGGAGCTACTTACTTCCCATGAGTGCTGTATCACATGAGGTAATTAATACCACATGAACTTTGTAAACTCAACAGCACCACAGTAATGTCATTTGCCTTCCAGTCCCACTGCGATGACACTAATTAATGTTCCTTCCACTTCCAGCTTGTGCAAGAGCCTCTAACTAATCTTCCTGCTTCCAAACTCTCCCTAGATAATATATTCTGCACCCTGCTGCCCACTTAATCTTCTTAAAGCATTTCCGTAATTAAGTTCCCTTCCTACTCAAAAACTTTGATTGCCTTCCAATTCCTGGCCAAATAATACACAAACTCCTTGGCTTGTTTCCAAGACTCTCCTCAACCTTGTCACTGTCTCCCACTGTTGCCCATCAAAGCCCTTGGTTTTCAAGTGAATGTAGCCACTTGCCTTTCCCCAAACACACTGCCTTTCTGCTCCTGTCTTTCCTTTATTTTCTTTCTCTAATAAATGCTTCCTGTATATTTTCTTTAAAAAATTCACTTTATAGGCTCAGTGCAAATGATGACCATAAAACTGCCTTCCCTGGGCTGTTCTACTTGTGTGTGATCTTTCTCTGCACTCTTTATTTATTTATTTATTTATTTATTTATTATTAGTTGCACATGACAATACAATGATCTTGACATATCATACATTTGAATCGGATGGGGTCTAATTTCTCATTTTTCTGAGTGTACAGGTTGCAGAATCACATTGGCTATACAGACACGATATACATACAGCAATACTAATGTCTATTTTTTTCTGCTGCCCTTCCTATCCCCCCTTCCCCTCCCCTCCCCTCCCATCACCTCTCTCTACCCTATCTAATGTGACACATTTCTTCCCCCCACCTCACATCATCATACATGTATTCTGTAAAACGATGAGGGTCTCCTTCCATCTTCCGTGCAATTCCCTTTCTCCCTTCCATTCCCTCCCACCTCTCTTCCCTATCTAGAGGTAATTTTCTTCTCATGCTCTTCCTCCCTACCCCATTTTGAGTCACCCCCCTTATATCAGAGAAGACATTCTGCATTTGTTTTTTAGGGATTGGCTAACTTCACTTAGCATAATCTGCTCTAATGCCATCCATTTCCCTGCAAATGCCATGCCTCTGCACTGTTTTTATAGCATTTTGTTCTTCCCATGGAGGGAGTACACTTATCCTTCATTCTTCCTTTCCTTAGAAGAAGAAGGAAGAAAAAGGTGCAAGTAACTCATTTAGCATCTGTCTCCTGTTTGCTATTCTGATTTGGAAGGCAGAGAAAGCTTGGCATCTGTTTGTTCAAGCTTCTCTGACTACTGGCCCCTCTGTTTGGGTCAGGCCATGTGAGTCTCTCTCCAGGATCTGCCTGCTGACACACATGGGTTCCCACCCCCACTTGCTGGGGGCAAGGACAGGCTTTAATCTCACTGGATATGTGCCTGCCTTTCTGGGTGGGTGGAGGTGGGAAGCCTAGGATTAGTACAGGATAAGCTGTGCTCTCCAGTCCGGCCCTTCTAAATTATAGGGCTGATGTCTTGACTCCTATGTATCTAACATAATTTCTTAATTAGTTTTGAATTCTGAAGAGAAGGAACAGTTAATTATCACCTTCCCCTAAACTCAAACACCACCCTGAAGACCCTTTTCATGAATGTCTCTGTAATACAGATTTTTGGAATGTCTTATTTTTATGTACTCAGCATCATAAACACATGGACAGAAGAGGCATAATTATACACCACCATTCATTCTAAATCTCTTTAGAATTCAGATTCACAGGCAGTGCTTTTCCTTTGCTGTTCTTCCAGATCTTTCTGTGGCTCACTGCCTCACTCCCTTCCAGTCTCTGCTCAGTGTAAGTTCTGGAAAGTTCTATTTATTTGCAGGGAGTTAAGATGGTCTACTAAAATTGATACTAAATATACACATATGTATGATGGGAAATGGAACATTTCCTGTTTCTTGGAATTTTGGTTCCAAAGCACAACAAATTCCCTACTGCTCTGGGTTGAATATGGGTAGTATCTTCCTAAGGTCATATGGGAAAGGCTTGGTGCCCAAGTGGCACTATTGAGAGGTGATAGGACTTTTTAGAGGCCTCTGGGAGGTCCTCAGGCTATTAGGGTCATGACATTGAAGGAGATTGGGGGACCCCTGACCTCTTCCTCTTCATTTTTGATCCCCGGCTCATGCGGTGAGTTACTCTGCCATGTGCTCTCTGTCATCAGCATCTTGTATCCTAACCAGAGCACAGGACAATGGGAGAGAACCGAGTGCCAGATGCCGTACACTGGATATGGCAATATTGAATCTGGAGAAAGTGGGAAGTATGTTGTAGGAGCCAAAGCATACAGTTATCCGACTTAGGACAATTCTATCTTTTGGGGGCCTCTAAATGGCACCACTTGTTAGTAGGTACAGTTTCTTCAGGGTTTGATAAAAATGTTCTAATGTTGACTATCGTGCTGATTGCATAACTCTGAGAAAATACTGAAAAACCAATGATTGTACACTTCAAATGGGTAAACTGTACGGTAGGTGAATATCATAATGAAACTGTGATTAAAATAGTAAAGAGCAGTTTGGAATGGATTTTCATAAATCAGAAAAATAACCAGCACCATTTCTTGCCCATAGAAAGTTCTGTATTCAAACAATATTTTTTATTTTCTCACTTTCTAGGCACTAGGTTAGTGGATATGGACACAGTAAAATAGACCTGGTCCATGTCCTCAAAGCTTGGGCTCTAGCCTTCTCCACCAGACAACACTATGGTGGTGGGTAAAGAAGTGAGAATCAGGTCAAGTCTCCCTTCTGTTCTACAATGACCCTAGGAAGTTGAAGTGTCAATATTTAAATCATTTAAAAAATTGTTTTGTAGTTATAGATGGACAGAATGCCTTTATTGTATGTTTATTTTTATGCAGTACTAAGGATTGGACCCAGTGCCTCACGCATGCTAGGCAAGCACTCTACCACTGAGCTACAGCCCCAGCTCCCAATATTTAAATTTTAAACACAATCTACAAGAAAAACACAGAAAACATTCCTGTAGGATAGCCAAATGCCCATCATTAAAGATGAGATTTATGAAAGAGAAATTGGAGCAGAGATTCTTCTAGAAATCATGTAGTTTTCAGTGTGAAGTGGACACTTTTCTGATGTGAAAGACATGGGATGCTAACACTAAAGTTGGAAGTCAGAGCTTGGGGTACTTCTATGCGTGTAGAGATTGCAGTAGTGCTCTTAATCGATACTTCTGCCCAAATCAACTTCTAGTTCAAGAGAACATGAAACATCGAAGAAAGTGGTGGAAACCTGGAATTAGAAAACTGATGAAAATCCTTGCTCTGTTCTTATCAGCTCTTCAGCCTTAAGGATGCAACTTTTCTAGTTCCAGTTGCTCATCTATATCTATCAGGGGTGATACAGATATTGTGGTGGACTAAATTAGCACAGTGCTTTGCAGAAGAACTGTCACCTGGCATACAGAATAATGTTAGCTGGGCTGGGGATGTGGCTCAAGCAGTAGCGCACTCGCCTGGCATGCGTGCCACCCGGCTTTGATCCTCAGCACCACAAAGAAACAAAGATGTTGTGTCCACTGAAAACTGAAAAATAGATATTAAAATTCTCTCTCTCTCTCTCTCTAAAAAAAAAAAAAAAGAATAATGTTAGCTAAGATCCATGTGGTTTTCAGTAAACATTATTACAGTGCCATGTAAGTCTCTGACCTGAGGAATAGATGATGTGTAAGCCTATGTGAGTCTGGGCTATGGTTTGAATGTTTGTGTCCTCTCCCAGACATATGCTGACATGTTTCCAGTGTAACAGAACTAAGAGGTGTGGCCTTCGGGAGGTAGCTAGCTCCTATATAAAAGGGCTCCTGGGTGAAGGAAGCACTTTCTTGTCCTCTGTCCTTACAATCATGCGAGGGCACAGCATTTGTCCCCTCTGAAGGATGCAACACCAGGAACCATCTTGCAGGCCAACATGCAGCCTTCACCAGAGACCAATCCTTTTGTAACCTTGATTTTGAACTTCCCAACCTCTGGATCCATCGGAAATAAATGTCTTTTGTTTATATATTACGTAGTCTGTGTTTTTTTTTTTTTTCAGATCAAAGGAAGAGAATGAATACATAGAACAGTGCTTAAAGCATGGTAGGGCTCCAACTTTCCATTATGTCAGCTTAAGAATTGAATTCCTCAACAGGACTCCTAAAGCACAAGAAGTAAAATCAAGAATCAATAAATGGGATGGTTTCAAACTAAAAAGTTTCTTCACAGCGAAGAAAACAAGAGCCTGAAGAGAGAGCTTATAGAATGGGAGGAAACTTTGCCACCTATACCTCAAATACAGCATTAATCTCCAAGATATGCAAACAACTCAAAAAACTTAACACCAAAACCCCCCCAAATAACCCAATCAATAAACGGGCAAAAGAACTGAGCAGACACTTCACAGAAGAAGAAATATGATCAGTCAACAAATATATAAAAAAATGTTAAACATCTCTAGCAATTAGAGAAATACAAATTAAAGCTACACTGAGATTTCATCTCACTCCAGTCAGAATGGAAATTATCAAGAATACAAGTAACAATAAATGTTGGTGAGGATGTAGGGGAAAAGGTAAACTCTTACATTGCTGGTAGAACTGCAAATTGGTGCAACCACTCTGGAAAGCAGTATGGAGATTCCTCAGAAAACTTGGAATGGAACCACTATTTGACCCAGTTATCCCACTCCTGGGTTTATAATCAAAGGGCTTAAAATCAGCATACTATAGTGACTCAGCCTCATCAATGTTTACAGCAGCTCAATTCACAATAGCTAAGCTTTGGAACCAACCTGGGTGCCCTTCAGCAGATGAATGGATAGAGAAACTGTGGTATATATACGCAATGGAATATTTACTCAGCATTAAAAGAGAATAAAATTATGGCATTTGCAGGTAAATGGTTGGAACTGGAGACTCATGCTAAGTGAAATAAGCCAGTCCCCCCCAAAACAAGGCCAAAAGTTTTCTCTGATATGTCGATGCTGACTCACAATAGGGGGGTGGTGGGAAGGGGGAGATGGAGAAGGGGAGGTTCACTAGATTGGTCAGGGTGGAGTGAAGGAAAAGGAGGGGGTGTGGGAATGGGAAAGACAGAATGAATTGGATATAAATTTCTTTTGTTTATATATGAATACACGAACAGTAACTCTACATCATGTACAAACATAAGAATGGGAAGTTATACTTTATGTATATATATATGTCAAAATACATTCTTCTCTCATGTATAACTAAAAATAACAAATTAAAAAAGAAAGGGGCTGGGATGTAGCTCAGTGGCAAAGGATTTGTCTTGCATTAGCAAAGCCCTAGGTTCAACCTGCAGTTCCAAGAAGAAAAAAAATTATTGATACTTAAAACTAAATAAAACATGATAGGTCTCAATAAATAATTGTTCAATAGGTTAATGTATTGGAAAAACTCAAAGTATAGATTGCTATGAAATGCTCTTGTTTCTTTTTTATTATTAATATTTTCAACAAAATAGATTGATTAAAAGACTGTGTGTTTTAAAAATAAAAAGTATCTTACCTGTTGATCAGAAAGATGATATATAGAATATTTAGCAACTGTGGGGCCTGGTGCTAACCAAATGGGATAAATGCTCAAGAGTAGTTTCTGGGGTCCCTGAATCTGCCATGCATTATCTCTTTGGTTAGAAATTATAGATAGATCTTGGGGGAGTCACCAGGGAAAATGAAGAGAATGTAGAGGGTTTAGCATAGTGAAACAGTCATTTTCCAAAAAGTTCAAGACAATTTCACTCTTAATAATTGAACTTCTGTGTAAGCGTTTTCTATTTGAGGAGGCCTGCCCTCAACATGAAATCCTACAGAACTAGAGTAGCAAGGAGACAGAATATATCCTATGTGTACTGTTTCTCAATTCACTTCCAATCCTAAACAATAATGAGGACTAGTAGGCTTGAAAGTAATGACCTGTCAATGAGCTGGGTCATCAAAAAGACCCTAAAAGCTCAGAGGGAGAAGAAGGTGGCTAGCATTACATCACAATCTATAAAAGGCAGGCTGTTTTTGGAAATACGTGGGTGAGTTGCCAATTGCATCAGCCTAGCTGTTATTGCTCTTGATAATACATTATTAGTCATCTTTGTTCCAGAAAAGTCCTGTTCATTTGCAATACATTGGATGCTGAATTTCCAATCCACTTTTAAAATAATCTTTATTATTGGTGTGTTAGAAACCCTGCAGTATTTTAATAAAAGCAACTTATTTGAAGATCAGTGGAAAAGTTGGGGGATAATAAACTTCTGGTCACTAATTATCTTTAAAACTTCTATCATGAATTGAGGTTTAACATAGCTCCATGCAAATCATTTAAGACCTTTATCAACATACTAGATATCACAAAAGTTCAATGGTCTTTGTAGGGAAAGGAATTTAGAAATTATAGCTATTGAGAATAAACAGGATTCTATATGGGGAATGACTAGTTTTTGCCACTTTTCAAGTGAAAGAAGTTTGAAAGGCTATAGAGACTGACTAGCACAATAGCTTTTATGATCTATTTACTGGAGAGCTTATGTGAAACTTTTTTTAATAAATGTATGTATTGTGATTTTGTGCTGCTATAACAGCATACTTGGAACTGGGTGATTTATTATGAACAGGAATATACTGACACACAATTCTGGAGCCTGAAAGTCCAAAATCAAGGTACCAGCCTCTGGCAAGGGCCTTCATGCATGTGATCACATGGCAGAAGGAGAAGGGCCAGTGTGCAAGAAAGCAAGCCTCCCCCCTTAAGGCCTGTTTATAAGGGCATTAATTTACTCAATAGAACAGAGTCCCAAAGACCGAACACCTCCCACTAGGCTCCATCTCTCAACATAGTCATATTGGGGATTAAGTTTCCAATATATGAATTCTGGTGGAGGTTTGCTGGGTTCAAAATCTGTGTAGGCTCGGAAATCAAAGACCCAAGGAAGAATTGCAGTTTGAGTCCAGAGGCCTTCTGCAGGTTCCTTCTTGCTTGTTGAAGTTCAATTTTTGTTCTATTAAGACCTTCAGCTCATTGTGTGAGGCCTACTCACATTATGGAGGGCAGCAGCTTTACCCCAAGTCCACCAACTTAAATGTTATCTCATTGGAGAACACCTTCACAGAAACACCCAGGATAACATTTGAGGAACTATATCTGGGCACTGTGGCCCAACCAGGTTGCTATATAGGCTAACCTTCACAAGGTAATATGAAAAATTATGGTTTTTCATTTTTGTTGTTGTTGTTATTTATATTCATCCAAGAGAAAGCCACCAAGGTGGCCAAATGACCACTCTTTGAGGGATAGTTGTAGATTAAGATGTTAAGCCTCAAAGGAGAAGAGTATCTATAGTAACAGAAAGATAGTAAAGCCTGTACATTCTCAGAATCCAGAGACCTACAATGTCACACACACACACACACACACACACACACACACACACACACACCATTCTGCAATTTCAAAATGTTCAAATCCCTACATGTGAAGGGCAAACAGCCAAAGCAAGACTCTCAAAGGAGACGTGTTTTGATGATGCAGATGGCACTACCATAACCAGATGACTTCTGGTCCCAATCAGTCCTGAGCAGACCCAGCGTGGTGGTCTTCTGTTGTGAGTTTGTGTTCAATTCCCTACAGTGATTGTTGCAGACTTTTCTCATTTCCTTGAAGCCCTAACCCTGACCAGTCCATGTTATTTCCAAATTCATAGCAAACCCCTCAAAACCCCTCCAGTGGTAGTCCTTCTTCCTTCCTATCACAATGAGCAGGGGTTCTTGAGTTTTACCCAGGGCTAGTTTCCCTGTTTGTGTGCTTGCTCCTGTTATTTCCACTTTCTCTTGGACCTTGCTCATTTGGTGAAAATATGACTCTTTAGGCATAAATATGTCATGATCTCTACATTAAATATTTTATGATAATTAAGTTTTATAGCTTCAGTGTCTGCTATCCCAGGCTCATGGATGATGAGATTCTTCTGTAAACCCAATGAAGTTCTAAAAACAATGAAACAACTACACACACACACACACACACACACACACACACACACACACACACACACTTATGAAACCTCACAGTGGTATCTTGTACTAGTGCAGTAGTCAGGTTGATAGAAAGAAAAGCAGATGCGAAAACCAGAACATTTTTAGATTAAAAGTGACTAAAGTGTGAAGTATTTGTAGGTGGAGAGACTAAGAATTCTTTGCTGTTTGTACTGAATCCTTCATGCATCTTATGCAGAAATCATGGAACATGGCAAACAGAATCATGTACCATGAATAAAAGCAAATTGCAGACAACGTGTACATGTGTGCTATGACTAGGTCATCTCTCTTGTATATTGTCCCTGTCCCACTGATGAGCCCAATAACTTAACTAAGTTAGTTATTTTTTATTGTGGTACAGTTGTCTGTGTTTAAAACAATGCATTCATCTATGCAATCACCAGCACAGTCAACACATAATTTTGATTATATTGCCTAAAAAATTCTCTCCTGTCCCTTTGCATATAATGTCCCCATCCACAATTTCAGGAATCCATTTTTAATGTTGACAAAGTCAAATTTGTCAATTTTTCTTTTATATCATGTTCTTTCAAATTCTAATCTAAGAAATCTTTGCCTATTTCCAAGTTTATAAGAATTATTCTTTTGTGTATTTTTATAGAAACTATTCTCTATTTTCTAGAAGTTTTACAGTTTATAGTTTAGTTCTCATTAATTTTGAGCTAATTATATAGTACAGTGTGAGTTAAGAATTGAGATTATTTTATTTATTCATTTATTTTTGCAGATGAATAGTCAGTCTTTCAGTACCATTTACTAAAAAGACAATTATCATTGATTTATCTTGGCATTTTCAGCAAGTCAATGGACAATATATGCTTGAATCTATGTTTAAAAAATTTTTATTTGTTCTTTTTTAGTTATACATGACAGTAGGATGTATTTTGACATATCTTACATACATGGAGTATAACCTCTCATTCTCATGGTTGTACACAGCGTGGAATTACACTGGTTGTGTATTCACATATGAACATAGTAAAGTTATGTCCAAGTTTCATTCACTGTCTTTCCCATCACTCTGCCCTGTCGAATCTGGTGAAGCTCCCCACTCCCATCCAGGGCCTATTGTGGGTCAGCATCGTAATAGCAGAGAGTACATTTTTGATTGGCTTATTTCACTTAGTATGATAATACCCAGTTCCACTCATTTACCTGCAAATGTCATATATGTACCACAGTTTCTCTATCCATTCATCTGCTGAAGGGCACTCAGGTTGGTTCCATAGCTTAGCTATTGTGAATTGAGCTGCTATAAACATTGATGTGGCTGAGTTACTATAGTATGCTAATTTTAAGTCCTTTGGTTATAAACCCAGGAGTGGGATAGCTGGGTCAAATGGCAGTTCCATTCCAAGTTTTCTAAGGAATCTCCATACTGCTTTCCAGAGTGGTTGCACCAACTTGCATTCCCACCAAGAATGTATGGTGTACCTTTTCCCCTACATCCTCGCCAACATTTATTGTTATTTGTATTCTTTATAATTGCCATTCTGACTGGAGTGAGATGAAATCTCAGTGTAGTTTTAATTTGCATTTCTCTAATTGCTAGAGATTTTGAACATTTTTTTCATATACTTGTTGACTGATCATATTTATTCTTCTGTGAAGTGTCTGTTCAGTTTCTTTGCCCATTTATTGATTGGGTCATTTGTTTTTTTGGTGTTAAGTTTTCTTGAGTTGTTTGTATATCCTGGAGATTAATGCTATATCTGAGGTTCAGTAGGTCAATATTTCCTCCCATTCTTTAGGCTCTCTCTTCTTGATTGTTTTCTTTGCTGCGAAAAAGCTTTTTAGTTTATTAATTCTTTTTTTTCTTTTTTTTTTTTTAGAAAGAGTGAGAGAGGAGAGAGAGAGAATCCTCCTCAATATTTATTTTTTAGTTCTCGGCGGACACAACATCTTTGTTGGTATGTGGTGCTAAGGATCGAACCCAGGCTGCACGCATGTCAGGAAAGCCCGCTACCGCTTGAGCCACATTCCCAGCCCTTAGTTTATTAATTCTTGATTTTACTTCTTGTGCTTTAGGAGTCTTGTTGAGGAGTTTGGTTCCTAAGCCAACATGATGAAGAGTTGGACTTATTTTTATTCAAGTAGGTGCAAGGTCTCTATCTAATGCCTAGTTCCTTGATTCACTTTGAGTTGAGTTTTGTGTAGTGTGAGTGATAGGGGGCTAGTTTCATTTGTTACACATGGATTTTCAGTTTTTTCAGGGCCATTTGTTGAAGAAGGTGTCTTTTCTCCAATGTATGTTTATGCGTCTTTGTCTAGTATGAGATAATTGTATTTATGTGGGTTTGTCTCTGCGTCATCTATTCTGTACTGCTTACGTCTATTTCTAAACTCTTTATTCTTTTCAATTGATTTATATGTCTGCCTTTGTACCAGTACCACACTGTCTTAGTTATTTGCAGCTTTAGAATAATTTGAAATTAGATATTTTAAGTTCTCCAACTTTGTTTTTCTTTTTTTTTTTTTTTTTGTCCAAAATAGTTTTGGTAATTCTATGTCATTTAGATTTACTAGTAAATTGTAGAATCAACATGTCAATCTTTACAAAACTTCCTGCTGGGATTTTTTTTTTTAAGAAAGAGAGAGAGAGAGAGAGAGAGAGAGAGAGAGAGAGAGAGAGAGAGAGAGAGAGAGAGAATTTTTTAATATTTATTTTTTAGTTTTCAGCGGACACAATATCTTTGTATGTGGTGCTGAGGATTGAACCCGGGCCGCACGCATGCCAGGTGAGTGTGCTAACGCTTGAGCCACATCCCCAGCCCCCTGCTGGGATTTTGATTAGACAGAATTGACAGCTTAAAAATGTTGAACATTTTTGAATATTTTTGTATAAATCAGTTTGAATTTGAATATGGCAATTCTTTTAAAAATGTTTTTATGAATGAATTATAGCTATACATAATAGTAGGGTTCATTGTGTCACAAAAACACTTGTGTAGAATATAATTTGCTTCATTTCAGTCCCGAATACCTTTCCTCCCCCTCCCCTTCTCCCCACTGATTTCCCTTCCTCTACTTCACTGGACTTCACCCCATTTCACCCCCCTTTATCATCCCTTTCCCCTACTCCCAATCCCCCTTCTCCATTCCACTGATTCTTTCCCATTTTCATGGTGTCCCTCCTTTTCCCCCCTATTTTGCTCTAGTTTCTGCATATGAGAAAAAACATTCCACCCTTGACTTTCTGAGTCTGGCTTATTTCACTTAGTATGATGTTCTCCTGTTCCATCCATTTACCAGCAAAAGCCATAATTCCATTCTTCTTTATAGTTTAGGAAAAAAATCCATTGTGTACATAAACCACATTTATTTTAGTCATTCATTTATTGATGGCCATCTGGGCTAGTTCCATAACTTGGCTATTGTGGATTGCACTGCTATAAAGTTTATGTGACTATATCACTACAGTATGATGATTTTAGTTTTTTTTTGGATAAATATGAAGGAATGGGATAGCTGGGTTATATAGTAGTTCCATTGCTAGTTTTTTTTTTTTTGAATCTTTATATTGTTTTTCAGAGTGATTCTACTAATTTCAAGTCCCACCAATGATGTTAAGTGTACCTTTCCCCACAGTTCCTTGCCTGTATTTATTATTATTTATATGTGAATAATTACCATTTTAACTGGAGTGAGATGAAATCTTATATAGTTTTGATTGCATTTTCTTGATTGTTAGGGAAGTTGAACATTATTTAATATATTTATTGGCCATTTGGGCTTCTTCTTTTGAGAAACATCTATTTAGATTTACTAGTAAATTGTAGAATCTGCATGTCAAATAACCTGATTGAGTTGTTTCTTAGTGTTATTTTAGTTCTTTATTGATTCTGCATATTAATCCCCTGTCGGAGGAATAGCTGGCAAAGATTTTCTCCCATCCTGTGGGTTCTCTCTTCACGTTCTTTTTTCCTTTGTTTTACAGAAGCTTTTTAAATTGATGGCATATTACTTATTAATTCTTGAATTTATTTCTTGAGCTTTTGGGGCCTTGCTAGGGAAGTGGGTGCCTATATGATGAAGAATTGACCGTATGTTTTTTCTCTAACCGCTGAAAAGTTTCTAGTGTAATTCTTAAGTCTTTGATCTTCTTTGAGTTGACTTTGGTGGAGGGTAAGACACAGGGATCTAGTTTCATTCTTCTACATATGGATATCCTCTTTTCCCAGTACCACTTGTTAAGAAGGCTGTTTTTTTTTTTTTTGTCCAACATGCATACATGTTTGTCACCTTTGTCAAGTATCAAATGCTGTACATTTTTGTGTTTATGTCATCTATTTGATTTCATTGATCTTCATGTCTATTTTGATGCCAAAATCATGATTATTGGTTTTATTTCTTGAGCTTTAGTTGTCTTGTTAAGGAAGTTGGTCTTTGGATCAGTCTGTTGGTGTGTTGACCTTATGTTTTCTTTTAGCAGTTGCAGTTTATAGTCAATAGCTTTACTATATTCCAAAAATGAACTTGCTAAGAAAGAAATTAGGAAAATTATCCCATTCACAATGACCCCCAAACAAACAAACAAACAAACAAACAACAACAGCAGCAGAAGCAAACTTGGAAATAAATCTAGCCAAGGAATAAAAGACCTCTATAACGAAAACTACAGAACACTGCAGACATTGAAGATCTTAGGTGATGGAAAGACCTTCCATGTTCTTGGATAGGCAGAATAAATACTATCAAAATGGCCATACTTCCAAAAGCAGATACAGATTCAGTACACTCTCCATCAAATACCAATGGCATTTTTTTTTTACAGAACTATATATAAAAAAAAGAATCCTAAGACTCATTTGGTAAAATAAAAGCCCCAGAAGAGCCAAAACAATTCTGAGGATAAAGAGCAATGCTGGAGGTATCACAATACCTGATCTCAAATTATACTACAGAGCTATAGTTAAAAAAAATCAGTAAAACAGATATGAAGACCAATGAAATAGAAGATACAGAGATAAACCTGCATGAATACAGTCATGTGATACTTGACAAAGGGGCCAAAAGCATACCTTGGAGAAAAAAATAGTCTTTTTAACAATGGAGCTAGGAAAACTGGATATCCATATGTAGACGAATGAAACTAGATCACCATTTCTCACTCTGCACAAAAGTCAACTCAAAGTAGATCAAAGACCTAGGAATAAACCAGAACATGGGCAATTCTTAACACACACACACACACACACACACACTCACATACACATTCAGGCCAAGCAAAATATGTCCATTTCCTAGATTTGTAGAATGCCAGTTTGCTATCTATGACCTTAAATGTCTCAGTTGCATTTGGTAATTTCTCCTAGGATTTACTTTACTTTTTTAAGGTCATTAACTGCCAAATAAAATCCTAACCTTGCTACAGAAGATCTGACCTTGATAAAGGCTTAATTATAACTGGTTTTGGTATCTATTAAATAAAACCTCTCTTTGCATAGAGATGAGTTCTCATGTACTTTATATAAATATAAAAGAAGAAATGATGAGACTCCAATACTCCCATCCATTATGTTTTAGTCTCAAGAACTTTTACTTAGAAGAGAATGTGTGAATGTGTAAATACCAAAAATAAAAAATAAAAAAAAAGCACCTCTGAGAACCCCACCATCCTCTTAAGTGAAGCTGAAACAGGACTGAAAATCTTTCTGTTGTTTCAGGATCTTTCAAAGGCTGAGGTTGGTCTCAAAGTAGCTTTTCACAATTATTAGCCGTAAGCGTGCAATGTCATTATTTGTTATTACATGCTGCCATCTAGTGATTTCATGACTTGATGATAAGGAAGCAGAAGCACTGTGCTGGTGATTTCAGATTTATGTGTTTTGTATCAGAACTTTGGTAAAATTCACAATTCTCCTAAATTATATAACATTTTAGGGTAAAAACACTCACAAGTATTTTCTTAGAAAATAGGAGATCTATGTAATAGATACTTAAAACATTTTCTTTAACCAATAGAAAGCTGTTTTGTTAGACTTTTTTTTAGTTTAAAGGAATGTTATATTTGAAAAATGTTTTACCTTTATACATAGTATGCCTTGTTTTGAAAACTGTCATGCTTCTTTTCTCAGAGATGTGGAAGTTCAAAATAAAGAAAAGAACTTTCTGGAAAAAAAAATAGTCACCATTAGTTTCAGAGTTCCTTTGAAGAAATTTTCTCCTGCTCCTCCAAGCTGCACCCCTGTCAGTATCTTCTATCACCCTGACATCTCTTGCCATTCCCCATCCCTGAGTCCTTTTATTCCTAATTCTGGGAATTTGTTCAATTTCTTAGTAAAGGCCTTAGGATTTGAAATTTCCAATAATGAAAAGTAGGCTCCCAGACTGCAAGCAGATCCATGGTCTCTTGACATTCTCTTCAGCTAGAAATGACCTCAAACTTCTTTAAAAATGTGCATTACTCACTTTATAGAGGAAACACACACCTATACAGGCCCAGTAGGCTTTCATTACCCCACAGCTTCCTTATACCAAGATTGAGAGTAGGCCCAGGTGTCTCGAGGGCCACTCAGTGTCCGAGGCACTAGGATGTGCTCCCTGTGCTGGAGAAGAGAGCTCAGGAAGGCTGAGCTGGGATGGAGAGGGGCTGCAGTTCAATGGGAGGGGCAGGATGACCCTGACCAGAACAGGAGACTCCAGCACTGGAGCCTTAGGATGGTCATTGACAGAGCCTTCTCTGCCCAGCCTGTGGAGTCCCCCTTGTCCCTACAGGGCAAGGAGAGACATAAGGGAAATGACATGGCTTGTTTCTGCTCTTTTACCAGAGAGGCCGGCTTAACCAGAGGGATGCTGAGCTCACGGCCAGGAAGCCCAAGCCATTCTCCCCCACCCCCCACTACAGAAACAAAGATTTTTCTATACAAGCCCTCCGCCCAAAGCTGTGACAGCAATATTAATATCAGCTCAATTATTGCTATTAATGATTAATTATTAATATTAGCCTAATATTAGCATTTTCATAGAAGTAAAAGCAATGTTATGATTAAGAAGTCATTACATAAATAAGAAACTAATCAAGTTCTGACCCCAGCTGCATATAATAACATTGCCTTTCAAAATACTTAATCAAAACAAAACAAAAACCCAAAATACTTACTCCAACAGGAAAATGATTTCGAAGAGAAATAAATATATTCTTATTGCCAATGGGAGGATTTAACATATATTTTTCAAAACATGAAAAAACAGATGATTTCAAAAAATAGTTTAGAAAAATTAAATAGTAGAATAAAATAGTCATATTAGTAGTCATATTAGAACCCTGATCCCATCCATTCAAGGATGTGTATATACTAAGTCACTTAAATATCTTAGCAACTGCCAAAAATTTAATTCATTGTGGATCAAAATGCAAGTAAGCTATCAATAGGTACTAAAAACAATTTTCATAGCATAAGAAATAAAAATAAAAATTATGGTTTTCAACTAGTGATAGACATCTCAAGAAGAGATTATAATAAAAATCATAAGCTATTTAGAGCTTAATAATTACTAAATAACTAAAAATAAATAATAATGGAATTTAATTGTTGCAATACTTGAAATTTATGAACTTAATAAATTTATTAGACAAAAGAAGATCTAAAATTTCCAAATAAAATACATATTTACTTCAGGAAGTTTAAAAAGAATAGCAGAAAACTCAAAGAAAGAATAGAAAGTGGTAATAAAGAGCAGAAATCAATTAAAATAAGAACCAAAAATTAGACTATAAAATATTAAAACTAATTCTTTAAAAAGACTAACAAAATACACAAACTTCCATTGATGTAATTAATACTAATCTCAATGATAAATGATAATTATTATTAGGAATAAAAAAAGAATTGCAATAGAAGAGTTTACAGATATTAACAAGTGGAGATCATGAATAATTTTGTGCTGAAAATTTTGAAAATATTTCATTAAATTTGTAGAAAAAAATGTAAAGTACCAACTTAGAAGAATACAGAAAATCTGAAAAGTTGTAATAACATTAAAGAACTGAATTAATGTTCAAAAATACCCACTCACACACCTGCTCACTTGTTCACCTGGCACATGAAGTGCACTGTAATTGGTGTCCATGAAACTTTCCAGCTTTAGAGACAACCTGTCTCTGAGGATGTAGAAACCAAAGGAGCTTTCAGCAAAGATCCTGACCAGTTGTGCTCAGAGCCCTTTTGGAGACTACGTCACAGTGAGTCAGAAGCCTCCACCTAGAATGCAGTTTCTGGAGGAGGACACCACCACTTGTGTCCACTAAAGGACTGGGTGATCTGGGTCTCCTTTTGGAGTCAGAACCTGAAGGACCAGATTCTACTCAATAACCACTGTTTCTCTGTTTTCTGTGGGCTGAAATGTGCCAGGGCCTTGGTTATGTCCACCACTATCACACCTGCACTGAGGTCTGTGTAGATAGTAGGGATTCTAAATGCAAAACACAGTGTACGTGGGAGCGTGGGACTGAGACCCATAGGGTTTTTTATTTTCTGCTCTAATTGGCAACAAGGAGCTAGAACATCTCATTCCAAGTACTGACTGACTGTGGCACCTTTTAAAAATTCTGAGCAGTACCTCTCTACAGAGAGGTGAATCTTAGACAAGTGCTGGGGGTGTACCCTCAAGTCTCCATGGGTTCTTGGGAATTGTTTCAAGTGAATCTCCCTCAGAAGCTATTTTTGAAAGAGAGAGACTAGGCCACCTCTGGAGAGTTTAACAAAGTACATAGACAGGCTGGGGACAAGCCCACCCCATCCTTGGAGAAGGATCAAGAGGCAGTCATAGTAGGAGCTAACTAAGCCCTTCTAGAAGAATTGAGATGAAGGGGAGGGATAGGAAAGTCTTGTGAGACAGAGTCTTCCTTGGAAGCTCTCTGAGAGCCTGTTGGGTGAGGAGTCTTAGGGTCCTGGGCTCTACATGTCCTTCCCAGTGAGCACTGGAGATGTTCCCCCAGCTAGAGAGGCCCATCTATGTATACAAATTTCCAGTTCCTCACCTCTGCAGTTACCCACAGGGCCACTGTTTTGGGCAAGGCTTGGGGGAACAAGTGGAAGAATGGTGATACACAGTTGGCATGTTCCAATAGTTACTTTCTTTTGGTGTTTCATAATTAAATCCTTTTTTTTTTCTTAAAGCTGCAACAAGGGCAATAAAACCTAGATATGTCAGAATCTAAATAAAGTTCCAAAGGAAACTTTCTGACGAAATCTTTAATGTTGACACTATTATGCCTACTCTGTGTGCTACATAACTACTTGTATTCAGGCATCAAGTAAATTTATTAAAGCATAGTTTAAAAAGTCTTGTTTGCTTGCTCACATGGATTGTCTTTCAGAAGTTTTAATCATCCAATTTTACATGCTTATCGGTGCTTGCTGATGTCAGGCTTTCTCTATGAATTCCACATGCATGATTCATTCATTCTCACAGAAATCGCCAGAAGAATGCATTCTTACTTTTTCCATTTGACTTTCAAGCAATTTTCTAAAGGTCATACAGCTATGCAGAGCAGGAGGTGAGGTTCAGACCCACAAGAGCTAGATCTGGAGCTTGTTTCTTTACCACAACCTCCACTGCCTCTGATCAGGTCACTTAATCACAGGATATTTTCAAATTTAAAATGACTACAGCAATCTTTAGAAATAGCTCCCATTTACCAGATAACTAGGAACCTTCCCATTTCTTAGGAGGTCTTCATGGGTTAGGCTTCCTCTTTGGAAATCAAGAAAAATAAACTCGAAGATCATATACAAAAAAAGGAATTTATTAGAGAGATTTTTGTGAATCAGGAAAGTGAAAGAAATTGCAGAATCTGGCTTAATAGAATGGGAGGAGCCACAATCAGAAATGGTGCTGATGTGAATGTGTGTTACAGTTTAGATTTGATGTGTCCCCCCCAAAAAAAAGTTTTTGTGTGAGACAATGCAAGGATTTTCAGAGGTGAAATGATTGGGTTATGAGAGATTCACCCTAACCAGTGAATTAATCCACCCTACCTACCTACAGTGGCAACTGGAGGTAGGTAGGGTGAGCTGGAGGTCATGGGGTGTGCTTTTAGGATTTGTATTTTGTCTCTGGTGAGTGGAGCTCTCTCTCTGCTTCCTGGCTGTCATGTCCT
Organism: Ictidomys tridecemlineatus; assembly: GCF_052094955.1. Taxonomy (NCBI): domain Eukaryota; kingdom Metazoa; phylum Chordata; class Mammalia; order Rodentia; family Sciuridae; genus Ictidomys; species Ictidomys tridecemlineatus. The sequence goes on from NC_135485.1 coordinate 11,021,828, forward strand.
GAGCTGCCATCTTCCCCTATACCCTTTTGCCATGGTATGTCACCTTACCTTAGGCCCAGAGCTATGGAGTCAGCTGACCATGAGCTGAACCTCAGAAATCGTGAGCCAAAATAAACTTTCCTTCTCTACATTGTCCTTGTCAGGTCTTTCGGTTACATGGATTGAAAAAGCTGAGCAACACAGTGAGCCACAATAGACTCAAAAAGCACTCCCAGGGTGTACACACTGGAGCAATATACTCCATTGTGTACATTCTGGGAGTCTTGGGAGAATCAGTCAAATGGCCAAGGTGAGGTCGTATGCGCTCCCCATGCTGGGAAGAAGAGTGAGAGATAGGTTTTGGTGGAAGGGGCTCAGGGCATTCCATCTGAGGAGGGACATAGAAGGGCTTTAGCAGTGGCAGAGAAGGACCCCATTTTTTTTCTTAAGGATGTGCTATAAAATGGAGAGAGAAGAGGACATGGATGTGGAAGAGGAGGGAGTGAGAAGGAAACTGAACTGAAGCCATTCTAATAGGCCAAAGAGGTGGCGGAAGAAGATTAAAAGTGGGGTGAGAGACTAGGTATAGAGGCTCTTACCTCAAAATAATATATAACACTATATAAAACAAACCCACTGCCAGCAGGGAAAAATGAGAATACACTCCTTCTAAAATTAGGAATGAGACAAGGATGTCCACTCTCACCATTCTTACTTAATATAGTACTTGAAATTTTAGCCAGAACAATTAGGCAAGAGAAAGAAATAAGAGGGATACAAGTAGAAAAGGGAGAAGCTAAATTATCCCTATTTGCAGATTAGATCCTAACTTAGAAGACCCTAAAGACTCTACCAGAAGAATTTTAAGTTTGCTAAACAAATTCAGCAAAGTAGCAGGATACAAAACTAACATACAAAAATCAACAGATTTTCTATACACGAATAACCAAACCCATTGAGAAAGAAATCAGGAAGACAATTCCATTCAACAGCCACCCTGCCTCCCCCCCCCCAAAAAAACTCTAGAATAAATCTAAACGAGCAGGTGAAAGACCTTTACAATGAACAGTATGAAATACTTAAGAAAGAAATTGAAGAAGCCATTAGGAGATGGAAAGACCTCCCATGTTCATGGATTGGCAGAATTAATGTTGTTAAGATAGTCTTATTAATGAGAGCAATTTATAGATTCAATGTAATTCCCATCAAAATACTGAAGACATTCTTCACAAAACTAAAGAAAATCATCCTAAAATGCATATGGAGGCACAGAAGACCCAGAATGACTGAAGTAATCATGAGCAAAAAAAGCAATGCTGGCGGATCAAAATACCGAATTTCAAAAGAACCATAGTAACCAAAATAGCACAGTACCGAAGTAAAAAGAGGCACACAGATCAATGGAATAGAGGACACAGAAGCAAACCCGTGCAGCTGCATCATCTGATTCTTGACAAAAACATAAATCGGAGAAAAGACAGCCTCTTTAGCATATGGTTAACAGGAAAACAGGATGGCCATATATAGAAGATTGAAAATGGATACCCTATCTCTCATTCTGTACAAAATCAATTCAAAATGAATCAAAGACCAAAGTATAAGACCTGAAACTTTGTCACTGCTATAAGGGGAAACACTTTGGGACATTAATACAGGTAATGGATTCCTGAATACAACTCTAATAGCTAATGAAATAATAGCAAGAACCAACCAAGGAGGTTGCATCTAAATAAAAGATTTCTGCACAGCAAGGGAGACAACAGAATGAAGAGTCGGCTTACAGAGTGGAATAAAATATGTGTCGGCTACTTTTCTGACAGAGGATTAACATCCAGAATATATAAAGAACTCAAAAACTTAACACCAAATAACTGGACAAATGAACTGAACAGACTTTTCTCAAAAGAAGTACAAATGATGACTAATTGTATAAAAAGTGTTCAGCATTTTAGCCATTAGGGAAATGCAAATCAAAACTCCACTGAGATTCTGTCTCACCCTTGTCAGATGGCTGTCATTAAGAGTATGAGAAAACAATAAATGCTGGCCAGAATGCAGGGGAAAAGGAACTTTTATACACTGTTGGTGTGAATGCAAATTTGTACAGCCACTATGGAAACCATTGTGGAGGTTTCTCAAAAAACTAAACAGAACTACCGTGTGATCCAGCTGTGGCACTCTTCTGTATATACCTGTGGGAACTGAAGTCTGCATACCTGTGCTTACTGCAGCCCAATTCACAACAGCCAAGGTGCCCATCAATTGAGGAAGTGATGTGTGTGTGTGTGTGTGTGTGTGTGTATATATATATATATATATATATATATATATATATATATATATATATATAAAATTAGGCCATAAATAAGCACAAAATTTTGCTATTTGCAGGAAAATGGATGGAACTGAAGATTATTATGCTAAGTGAAATAAGCCAAATAAGTAAAAAAGGACAAAGATCACATGTTTCCTCTCATAGGTAGAACCCACTGGGGGAAGAAAAGATAATATGAAGTGGAAGGGAGAGTGTTAGAGAAATGGAAGAGGATCAAGGCGACGGGGAAGGGAGGCTAAAGGAAGATAGCATGGGGGTGGATATGGTCAAGGTTTGTTAGTGTATGTACACATAGGCCACAATAAATCCCATTATTCTGTATGATGAATATGCATTTAAAAAGAATGAGGGTAGAGTAACAACTCATGTGTCCCTGAATAGCTTTGGCTTCCCTGTTTCTGTCTACTGGTGGCCTTGACGTCCCATTTGTCCACAAGAGGGTAGAGGCTTTATGCAAAAACATCTAACTGGTGGCCCTGGCCGTCTCAGGTCTGACCTTCCCATTTCATGCTTTAAAGTGGAGTCCTCTTGTCTTTGTTGCTTGGTTCTTATTTTCTTCTTCATTTACCCAAAATGTCCTTAGAGGTCAAGGCAGAAATAATTGAATTGGGGACTTGACTTTAAATGACAACAACAACAATAGCCACAACAACAATGGGTGTAAGGAAATAAAGAATGGGAGGAAAATGGGATTTAAGACAGTGACTCACCCGCAGTTTTTTTTTTCTCCCCTATTCTTTGAGTTCTTGACCATCACTTCCTGCCCCAAGTGTATCTGGGCAACTCTGGGAATGAATCGTTGTCTATTTCCCTGTCCAGCTTCTGTCTGAAGACCTTCACTTGCTGACCTCTTCTCTCGTATCCTAAATCTCATCCCAGTTTTTATTTTGTTCTCCAGGACTTTCATTCCAAATAATTTTCCTTATGCTAGAGACGGAAGCCAGCATTGTTTGTCTCTGTAGTGTAAATGTAATTTCTGAAGGAGACCATTCCCCTTGATTATGAGCAAAGTCAAACCTAATATTAGTTTGGATTTATTTTACAGTTAATATTATTTACTCTCTGAAAACAGACTCACCCCAATTAACATTGTGAATTGTCTGCCCTGTAATGACCAGATATTCCATTCTGTTCCATTATTGAAATCATTTGCATGGTAATTATGGTTTAGCTCTATTGGTAATTGGAGCTGTTTGCATTCTGGTAATGCTGTGCAGTGGTTGCTCATTAATCACGAGGAAAACCTTGCCAGATGGCAGTGTTAAGGAGACAGGGTGGGACACCCCCCACGAAGCTCACCGTGTCTTAGGTTCTAAATCAACATTCCTGCGTGTTCCATCTTCCTCCATCTGATGTTGTTTTAGTTTCTAAGCCACTCATGCATCAGAAAAATAGTCTAAGGCCAAGTGATCATTCTAAGGAAATTTTATTTAAAAATCCCCAAGTGCCAATTACCCATCTTGTCCTCTTCCCTTCTCCTACATTTCTCCCTCCTCCACTCTGACAAATGAAGCCTGAAAACAAATATTATAGGTTCTCAAGGTAATTGAGATATATTTGTGTGTGTGTGTGTGATCTACTTTAAGTAAAACAAATGTAGCACAGAAAAATCCATTTGCATTAAAAAGGAACCAAAACAAACAACCAGGGGCTTAGCCTTCATTTTACAAAAAGATTGTTTTTTTCATTGTCTCGAACCTCAGGTGCCTCTGGTGCAATTAAAATAGTATACAATCAGTAAATTTTTTTTTTCAATAAAGTTAAGTCAATAACATGGCCAAAGTCCGTGGATGCACCTGTGTACACTGTAGGAATGCGGTAGTCTTGGCCTCTCTGGTACTGGATCAACACTGGCGTGCTGAGTACTCTAGAAACAATTCCCCCCGTGGTGGTGGCACCTTGCCACGTGATCACCTCTCAGGCCTTAAACCTAAGTGAGCCCAGCACTTGCTCCCCTTGGTGCCCCCTAATTCCTGGGAGCAATTTGCTCTCTCCAGCCACAGCCCAGAGAGAGGAAATGAGGACACCTCTGTCTCTGGCTGCTTGCCTACCCTCACTCCTCCATTCTGGTTCCCTGATTTCTTATCTTTCCTCTGCTGAGTCCAGCCTAGGGGAGGCAGGCACTGGGCTTGGAACTTACCTGAACATCACATTCTTTTTTTTACTTTTTTTCTCTCGTTTTTCTTTTATCTTTTTTTTTGAGATGGGGTCATGCTATGTTGCCTAGGTTGGTCTGTGATTCCTGGGCTCCAGTGATCCTTCCACCTCAGCCTCCAGAGTAGCTGGGACTACGGGTGTGAACCATGGTGCCTGGCTCTCTTTCCTTAGTTCAGGTCCATATCTAAGTTTTAATCATGGGAAGAATTGATTATGAGTGGTTAGGCGTATGAAATTTGGGCTAATTACTTGAAACCATGTTTTAAAACTGAATTTAGTTTAGTTTAAAAAAATTCTATTAGAATTTTTTTCCTACTTTATATTGAGTGTAGTTTGATATTGAGGAGGAGAGGGATTAGACAGAATAAAGTTTTTTTTTTCCTGTATATCTGAACCTAATGAGCAGATTTGTAGCCCTTGTCTACTGGTCTACCCCATTATCCTTGTCTTCCTCGTCTACCCCACTACCCTCGTCTAAGGGGTCATCTAGGGCATCTGAAGAAAGACTGGTGAGTGTTTCAAACTGGGATCAGGGATGCCTATGAACTTGGGGCCCCTTTGAGTGAGCCCAGACTCTCAGGAACACTTTAGGGTCATGCTGTGCCCATTTATTTATCTATTTGGTATGGGGGATTGAACTCAGGGGCACTCAACCACTGAGCCACATCCCCAGCCCTATTTTGTATTTTATTTAGAGACAGGGTCTCACTGAGTTGCTTAGCACCTCACCATTGCCTGAGACTGGCTTTGAACTTGTGATCCTTCTGTCTCAGCCTCCCAAGCTGCTGAAATTACAGGCATGGGCCACTTCACCTGGCATGCAGATTTTAGAATCAAATAGCTTTGTTTCCTTTTGTGTCAAGTAGGAAGAATGGTTGCTGTCATAGTAATTAAATGATAATTCAGATGGAATTGTGTCCCTCTCTCCTTCACAGTTGTACGTTGAAGTCCTAACCTCCACTGTGGCTGTATTTGGAGATAGAGCCTATAGGATGTAATCAAGGCTAAATGAGGTCAGAAGGTGGGACCTAACCACTAAGACTGTCCTGATGAGGAAAGAGACACCAGAGACCCCCCACCCCCACCCACTGTGAGAACAGTGATGCAGAGCACACTATGGGATGCTGGGATGTAGTGAGTTCTCAGTATACACTAGCTGCTGCCTGTCATGTCATTATTCACGGGTCTCTGGGTTTTCACCACTTTGTCCAAATGAGAATCACCATCACGTCATCCTCAGTTTATGCATCTTTGGCCCTAAGGATCCTTTAGTTAAGTGCCTCTTTTGGAAAGGTGTATCAGTCAGATCAAAATACTGCACCCTGGGTGACTTAGACAAAAGACATTTCTTTTGGAGGCTTCAAGTCCAAGATCAAGGTGCCAGTAGGGCTGGTGTCTGGTGAGGGCTCTTCTTGGCTGTTTCCTCTCACTGAGATCCCACCCTTCTGACCTCATTTAACCTTAATTGATTCCTATAGGACCTGTCTCCAAATATAGTCACAGTAAGGGCCAGGGCTTCAACATATAAGTCAAAGGGACAGAGACACAATTCCATGCATAGCAGAAGGATTAACTGAACTTTTAGGAATGTTTCCTTCTTGTTCAAACCAGTTTAAGTTGGGCTTTATAGTGGCCTGTAGCCCAGACTTCCCTAAATGATGCAGCTATCACATCAAATAGCCTTCACCAAGGGTTCAGGAAACTCCCTAAAATTGGATGCAAATTTTAGTGTTTATGCACATTTTCAGAGCAACACTCAAATTAAAGTAGACCTCTGATCCCCCAAAGAATAAAAGCCACTACTAGACTGTCACAAACTCACTGAGCAACCACATGGTCATCCAGTTCACTTTGATTTTTCTACACCCCAGCCCATGTAGATGGACTGGGGCCAGGTGAGGAGCCTTAGAGAGCTGACAGGCCAGCTGGCTCACTCTCCACCTAGGGGTGGCACCGCACCTTAGGACACAGCCCACGTTCCAGTCCAGACCTGTGTTCCATGTGGAAGGCCAAAATTTGTATTTTGACAAAAAGTTCTCTAATTATTTAAAATATTGGGCAAATAAAATCATCACAATGGCTAACTTTAACCTTTGAGCTTCCATATGGCAACCACTGGCAGAGACATTCTTAGAGGAACTTTGGAACGAGATAAGAACTCCTCAAATAAAAGCCATCAAAAATGGCCTCATTCAGGAAACTCTGTAGAACCTCTTTGCCTTCATCTTCTTGTTCCCCAGTACTTAGTACTTAAATTGTACTTAAATGCTGGGCTTAGACTACATGCTGAAAAATATTTTCTTAATGAATGAATGAAGGAATGAATGAATGTCTCAAGTACTCCCAAGCCAAGGCATTTTATTTATTCCTTATCTCCAACAACTTTTTAAATTTGTTTGCTCTTTAGGAAGCTTGCAAAATACCAACATAGAAACAGCCCTGTAACTCCTTATAACCCGTATGGCATTTCATACTTCACGAAGCCCTTCTGGATAAAGGAGGAAAATGGGAAAATCATCAGCCTTATACCAGAATCCAAAAAGCATTAGGATAAAGACTTGGATGAAATCTGCAGAGCGGAGATGTGTCAAAAATCTCTGGTCCTTAAGGACATCGTGAGCCCCAGAGTGTCCTTCTGCATGGAACTTTGCTGGCCCACAGGCTTCCATGTATATTTTCTTCTTTTTAAAAGCAATTTGAGTTTGGCTTCTCAGTTTGATTCTGAAGCTAAACAAATGAAGTGATGCAGCTCCTAAGTGACACAGCTGAGGCACCATAGACTTTCCTAGGGAATCTGTGCCGGGGCTGACTTACTACAAGAAGCAAGAAATGGATGCTGGACGGGGGAAAGTTAGACTTTATCTAGGGAACAGTAATAAAAGGTAAAATGAATCTCTTTTAACCAAGGGTTCCTTCCACCGGAATGGGCAGACTTTTACATAAAGGTAAATATTTTAGGTTTTGCAGGACATAGATTTGTTTCAACTACCCAACTCTGATGATATAGAAAAAGCATCTGTGGCAATGTGTAAGTGGACAGGTATGCTGTAACCCTACATATCCAAAAATGAAGTAAGAATTCCACTCCCAAATCTCCCTGTGCACCTTGGTCCAATAATAAACATTAGTATTAATATTAAATAGTAGACGACAATAATTTGGAAATGATATTTATAAGAATATATTGATGCACTGGAATTTAGGAATCTTGGATTCTTGCCTTAGATTTTTAACAATCTGCCCATGTGACCTGGGACAAGTCTTTTTACTTCTCAGACCCTCAGTTTTTTTTTACCTGAAAATTGAATGAACTGCAGAAGACCTCAAAGTTTCCTTCTAATTCCCAATTCTGCTTCTAGGAGACTAAAGTTAGTTTACAAAATGATGGGGAGTCACTGAGTAGATCTGATGAATGGGTAATTGTTTGGTTCTCAGGGTGGGTAATGAGTTACAAGTTTTAATCACCCGATTGAACAAATGATTAATGAGATTACAATAAAGTAAAAGTCATTTAAGGATCACTGATGCTAGTGTGTTGTCAACCAAAGGTTATGATTAATCCAATTCAGGGCACATGAGCTCCAAAAGAAAAGAAAAATAAAATGGAAGTCAATGAAAAGTCTGAGCTCTAGGAAGCAGGGTCTAAAATCCTAAGAAAATAGCTAAATAATGATGCTTCCAATGCAACTGAGGTATGTTCTATGACTGTTAACACATCCTTGACTCAAAGGACTATTACTCTTCAAAGCTGTAAGCCACCAAACTGTCATCAAATGTGGGAAAATGCTGAAAGATTCCATCATCTGCAAATAGCAAATACAATGTTCTTGGCTCCCTCTCTCTTAGGTAATCCAGGCAAGGTTAGCAGAATTTGTGAAAAGCATGGATACTTGGCTCAGTTCCCCTTGTCCATCACTGTCAGCAAGCTAAATTGTGGAAGCACCTTTATGAGGGAGACCCTAGTGGCAACATGATGGATAACTTGGAGGGAAGTGTGGTGGGTTGAATTGTGTCCCCTGAAAAAATATGTCAAACTCCCAACTCAATACCATGGATTCAGAAATAGAGTCTTTGTAGGTATAATCCAGTTAAGATGATGGCATATTCAATGACGATGGGCCCTAATACAATATGACTAGTGTCTTTAAAAAAAGAAAAAAGCAGAGACATGTACATGAGAACACTATGTGAAGACAGGAACCCGCAGAAGCAAAGGGGAGAGGTCATGTGAAGAAGGAGGCGGAGTTGGAGTGTTGCAGCCACAAGACAAGGAGAACCCAAGGCTACTAGAAGCTGTAAGAGGCAGGGCTCATCCTCCCCAGATGCTTTCAAGGGAACATGGTTCTTCCAATACCTTGATTCTAGATTTCTAAGTTGCAGAACAGTAAGGCCAGAATTTCTATGGCTGGAAGTTGCTCAGTTTGTGTAATGTGCATGGCATCCCTAGGAAATTAATGCAGAAAGGATAGCAAAAGTTAGGAAACCAGGTAGGAAACTGTAGCCATGGTACAGGTGAGAGGTGAAGGTGGTGTGCACTAGCTTGGCAGCAGGGTGGGGAGAAGTGAGGAGGTGCAGTCAGCTGGATTGATAACTGTGGGGAGAGGGAGGAGGATGAAGAAGCAAAGATGAATTGCATATTTCTGGTCTGAAGAGCTGGATAGAGTTAGGTTATTTTTTAGAGTCTGTAAATAAGTCAGGATGGCACCTGGCATTTTGCCAGAGGGAGTGGTTTGTGAAGTAACGCCAGCGAGCCATGAGCCATTAAGTGTGGAGATTCCTTATTGGTTGACCGCTGTATCTAGTTTATGTTAATTAAGATAAGCTGTGTGGAATGTATATATACCCCTCCTGTCCTACAATAAATGGCTCCCACTCCTGCTGTATCAATCTACACAAGTTGCTCGTCACCCCCTGGTTATTTTGCTTCAGCCGGACTGTGGCAGTTATTTACCAAAATAAGAAACACTGAAGGAGGAGCAGGTTTTGGAAGAAGATGGTTCTTTGAGTTTGGGAACTTGCCTAGATGAAGATGCCCATTGTGTGGTTGGTTGCGTGAGTTTGAAGGTCAGGGAAGCAATGTGGGCTAAAACTCGGTGGTCACTCTTACTGTGGGAAGCAGAGATGCCATCAGCCTCAGCTTGAGTGGAAGAGTTGTCATGAAGGGAGCAAGTGGAATGAAGAACACAGCAAGACAGGTGGACAAGGTTGAGGGGTCCACGGAGTTTGATGATTGCAAACTCCTAAAAACTTGTTTATGAAGTTTTTAATATTTTCTTGAATGTCTCTTAAAAGCCTAGAAAGAGGCACAGAGATGTGAGATAGGAAAAGCTGGAATACATAGAGAGAAATCCTAGAAGTCAAGGAACTAGAGATGTGGAAGGAATTTAATAAGATCAAAGAACAGGTGTGGGGAATAAGTTCACGGGCTGTGTCTGAATGATGCAGAACTGTGGAGGGAGAAAGCAAGAAACAGAGAAATCCTAGGAGATGCTATAAGTTAGAACCCCGAGCCTTTGGGGAGGGGTCATTTATGAGATGGGCAGAGACTGTGTCCTGGTTCATTGGTTCTGGTGGTAAGCCCCCAGGAGATGCCCCAGGAGTCCTGGTTCAGTGCTGTGGGCTCTGAAGATGCTTAGGCTGCTAGGGCACCGCGACTTCTCAGGACCATGGTGATTGGAGGGTTCCGTTGCTGAGGTCAATGAGTCCGTCTGAGAAGTGGGGGATGAAGGAGCACCACTGTCCCCTCTTCACAGACTGATGCAAAAGGCCTCAAGGAGGGAAAAGCAGCCTGATCCCAGAAGCTGATGAAGGAGGCAGCAGGGAACGCAGCTGGGGCAACCAAAGACCTAACTCCCTGAACTGGGGATCCTTTGACTGATCTGATACCCAGAGGCCTGGGGAGCAAGGCTCTGAGTCAACATTGCAGGGTGGTCTGACTCTTTACTGGTGGGAACTGGGCGATGCTAATGTTTCCCAAACACTTCTTGTCCTAGTCTGGAATCTCCCCAAATCTGACCTGTAGCCTATTGGAGAAGTAATTCTAGGAGCAAAAAGGTCAGACTGAGGAAATCAAAACTGTCAAAGAAAGAAATGACAGAGGGTGAGCTCACCAGTAGGTCACCACTGTGGGCAACTGGGGTCCGTTCTGCTGGGGACTTTTAAGGAACCATGAAGAGCTCATGGCATTTTGTCCCACTGAGAAATAGGGAAGCGAGATGATTAGCTGGCTGACTTCCACCCCTTTGTGTTTGAGGTTGTTCTGAGGCTGTTGAATTCTGGCTCTTCTGGTCTTCCCTGCATTTGGAGTACTAGGAATTCTCTGCCGCCGCTGCAGGAATGAGCAGAAGGGATGTGTATCAGCATCCTCGGTGTCTGCTGCGACGTCTCTAGATGGAAGTCAGGCCACGGCACAGTCAGTGTTCATTGATTTGTGGCCAAAATAAGAAAAATAGAGGAAATGAATTTAGGAATGTGTGTGTACAGGTGACAAATTACCTCCATATCTCTGTTTGTCTCTCTTCCAAAGTAAAGTTGACAGCACCCTTTTTTCTTACTTTGATGCTAACTTTTCGTGTCACCTGGATTGGGTCAGGGGGTGTCAGTCCAACCTTCTGGGTGTTTCTCTGAGGGTGTTTTCGGGATGAAGTTGACACCTTAATCAGTGGACTGGGTAAAGCCTGTTGCCCTCCCCGTTGTGGGTGGTGCTTCCCACTAGTAAGAGGGGACTCCTCCCGCATGACTGCCCTGAACTGGGACTTTGCTTTCTCTTAGTTTGTTTTCCTACCTGTGAGGCCTTTAACTGGAACTATACCATTGGTCTCCTGTGTCTCCAGCTTGCCCACCCCAGATCTGGGGACTTCTCAGTCTCTATCATCATATGAGACAATTCTTTCCTTTTTTTTTTTAAATTATCATTATTATTATTTTGTTTTTTTGCAGTATTGGGGATAGAACCCAGGGTATTTTAACCCTGGGATACAACCAAGGCTTTTTTTAATTTTTAATTTTGAGACAGGATCTTGCTGAATTGCCCAGGCCATCTTTGAACTTGCCATATTCCTGCCTCAGCCTGGGATTACGGCTTGTAAGCAATTCTTTATTATCTATCTATCTATATCTTATTGTTTTTGATTCTCTGAAGAAGACCGATCAATGTACTTAAAAGGGAAATTTTATGTTCTAAAAATCATGTCTTTTTTTTTGATGTTATAAATGAGAAGGCTGAAAAGAGAAGAGACTTGGAGGTAGAAGTTGTAAGTAAAACTGATATTTATTAAGCACCTGCCTCCTGTTGGGCTCAGTGGTGTTGTATCTTTGTCTCAGGTAGACCTGTCGGGCTGGAATCGCACAGTGAGTGTTGGAAGTCCTTTCCTGGTCCCCTGCTGCTCAGGATAAGGCCCCTAACTCCTCAGTGGGCAAGTGCTGTCCTTCTTGATGTGTTCCCTCCAATCCTTATCTGACCCAGCTATTGTCACCTCTTTGACTGTGATGCCCTGGCCACTCCAAAGTCTGTGCCTTTCCAGAGACAATTCATTCTGGCATTGTCTCTTTCCCATGGGCTTCCCAGAGCAGCTTGGCTTCCTTCCACACAGCATCCTGTACTATGGAAAGCTTGTTTCCCCACCTCTCTTCACTGCAGAGCAAGCTCCTCGGGGACAGAGGCCACCTCTGTCTTGTTCATCATCATATCCCAATACTGACCACAAGGGCATGGGACCCAGTAGGCGTGCAATCAGTTCTTGTGGAGGGGATTCGTGGACTTCAGTGCGAGGTCTAGTTGCTTCAGTGATCATTTGGGCCACCACCAACTTGCCTCTAAATTCCCTCCATTTTTTGCTTCCATGAGGTGGGAGGACAATAATAATGGACCGAGTTCTGGAGTCGGTGTCAGAATGGCTTCACTCTTTTCTGCTTGTATTTTGCAAGACCAGTCTGGGCCTCAGTCTCCTCAGTTCCTAGTGGGTAAAAAAACGGTCCCTACTTCACAGAGTGGATTGAACTTGACAATAAATGTGAAAACACTTTTGTAAACTCAAAAAGATTATGCAAATATGAGTTTTGATGATAATATTGAATATTGGGAACTTCTGGCATAAGCAGAGAGTTTCATGTTGAATTTGAATTTTACAGCTATTAATAATAGGCATCTTGAATTATTACTTGGAGCTGATGGTGGCAACAGCATGCCTAAAAAAAATGGCTACTTCTTTGGGTAAAATGTGAATACCGAAGGCTCTCCATACGTTATACCTTTATAATCTCATAGAATATTGAGGAAAATAACTAACATTATTTTAAATTCAGAGCAATTGAAAGGCAATGAAAAGTTCTAGCAGAGTTCTGGAAATCTGAAGAGAAAGAAAGTCAGTTATGTTACAAGATGATGCATAATAGCAGAAAAATTGAACATTATAAAAGACAGTATATTTTAAGAGCTGAAAGGTTCCAAAATCCACTAAATTCATGGAGGCAGAAGTAAGAACAAAGGAGAAGGATTAGTCTTTGGGGGTCTAACATTTATTAAATATCCATTGGCTTCAGAGTGATTTATCTACTGGGTCTTGTTGAATTCTCTCAATATCCCTATTAATTAAGTACTCTCATTTTATAAATAAGAAATTGATTCTTTCACTTATAGATGCTTATAACTCTAAAACCCTGAAAAAAATGACCAAAATGGATGAAACTAATAGGGGTTTATTTTTCTAACAGACTCCATTTGGTATTGATTTAGGAGCTCAATAATGCTAGGGTTGACATCTTTACAAGTCTCTTGACCATTTCCTCATGGTTGTGAGATGGCTGCCACAGCTTTAGCCATTGTATTTGCATTCAAGGCAGGAGGAAGGAGAAGTGGGTGGAAGAAGGCTTGTTTGTCTTTTTTTTTCTTTTTTTAATTGGGTAATTAAACATTCTATAGAGGCTTCTCTAACTCTAGAAAACTTTTGGGCACATGCCAGAACATCGTGGTATGGCTACACCACACCGCATGGGAGATGAGAAAAGTGGATATCCAGCTTCCCCAAAATTGCAACAGAAGGTGGCAAAGGAGATAAGAAATGAAAATATCCATAGGGATTAGAGGTGTCTGTATGAAGGACAAATTGTCACCTGTCCCCTACTGTGGGCTTGCTCAGTGGTTGCAGAACCCGAGGGCCTAGCAGGTGCTGCCATCAAGTGAGTGGACAGTGGTGAGGGGACCTTGGGAGAGTCTGAATACGTCAACTGGGGGCACACAAGATCAGAAAGTCCATCAGCTGCCTTTTGCTTCTGCATCCCTGCTGTGCCAGCAGGACAGGCAGCACCTGCAGTGTTCTTCCCTGGAGAAAAAATGCCTCCCCTCCAGCCCCCAGAGGATTCAGAAGAGGGACCCATGACCCGCCAGGAAAACAGAAGGCAAAGGCAGGTGGAACGGGGCCTCAGGAGGTCTCTGGTGGTCAGAAGACACCGATCTCAGAAAGGGGGATGGGGAGGACACTGGCAGGGTCAAGGGAAGTCAGGAGGGGGCTCTCACTGATAGCGGATGTTAGGGTAAAAACCCTAGAAAATGAGCTTGAGTATGATTTGATTCAAACAGGAGCCTGTCCCCACCACCATGCCACAGTGTGTTGTCAGAGGCGTAAGAAAACACCCCAATGGACCCCCTTTCCAGTAAGAACCTTCTCCCACTTCCATCAACCTTGGAAAGCAAGACCAAAAACAAACAGAGGAAGAGGTTTGTGTTTCAGGGCTGACCTCACTTTCCACCACAATCAAAGGATTCCAGGGGATGAGCAGAGTAGCTTATGCCATATCCTCTATCTTGATCCTTTGCCACCAGTACAGCCTGAACTGTTCTTTGGAGAGGGCACAGCAAGGAGATGGGACAGAGATGGTGTCTAGGTCTAAAGCTTTGAACTGACAGGGACTTTAAATAAAATGCCTGGAAAGTTGTGACCTCTGTCCAAGGTGTCTCTTAGAGACCTCAAATGACATTATAAAGTGTCCAACTGAAGCCAATGATTGGAGAAAAGTTAATGTTTCAGGCCTATATGTTTACATCCTATTGAAACCACACTCCTGGTGTCGGCTGTGGTTGAGTGGTTGAGGGAATTTTGTTGCTGCAAGACCAATATCACCTGTAGGTGGCGATGTAACCCTTTCCTGAATGTTCTCATTTTGAGTTGGTGGAACATTGGAGCAGCTCATGCCAAATCTGGGTGCCCTGCAGGGCACACGATAGGACTCCTGGGCAAGGGAATCTTAGAAATTCCAATTCAGAAGATTCTCAGTGGGTTCCATTGACAGGGTGCAACCATAGGCTGTGTTTGAGGGCTTCTCACTCACGCTGGGGCCACCATGCCTAGCAGACACCAGCTCTGCCTCATGATTTTTCAGAGGTATGTGTCTTATTCTCCCGGAGAAGCATTTGTTACTTGTTTCTTTTCCTTTTTTTCTCATCAACCACTATTCCCCAAAACTTTATGTGTTCAATTTTAAGGACCTGGGGTCAACACTTCCCTTTTGATAAAACTATTATATTGGTGTTTTGGATGATAATAACAACAAAATCCAGAGAGTGAGGATGGCTAAGGAGTTTTCTTCATTTAATTATAGTTAAATTCAGCATCAAATTGTTAATCTGCACAGTTCCTGTCTTTACCTAGAAGACAATGTAGAGCAGTAGAGAAAATATTTTTGTTTTTGCATATTTTGACTTTCAGAGCAAAAGTATCCGGGACTTGGTGGAGAACAAGCATGGAAGATAAAGGGTGATTTAAAGCCAAGAGACCTCAGCAGGGTATTTCTGTGAGTTTGTTTACCTTTGAAAGGCATGACAAAACCCTTGGTTTAAAACTCCAGTTTGCCTTATACACCCTAAAGAATAAGACATTGAGACCATAATCAGAAGAGTAAGAATCCAGGAACCTTCTCCTTCTCATTTCAAAGGGATTAGAGATACACTAAAGGCATTGGATTTCACCTCTATCTTTGGAATAGAGGAGTGGAGGGGGCAATGCTTATATAAAGTCCCTGACTCATGTATTTTGTGTTCCCACCAGTGGTAGGATAAACTCTCTCTGTATATTCAGGGGAGGCCCCCATTGACAACCTTAGAAGGAGGAAAAATTGGAACATGCAGAAAGGTTGTGGTTGTTGCTATAAGTAATAATTACTGCTTTGATCTAGAGACCTCATGCCTGCATTCAGGATAATATAAATGTAGGCATTAAAAATACCTCCGTTGGAAGTGTGAAGAGGTAAGGTTCCAGATGTGGTATGTTTAATTAACTAGGGGGACAAATAGCAGAGGGTTACATAGACTTACAGCTGAGCCTCTTCTTTAGTGATAATGTGGAGTCCAATGTAGGAGTGAGGTGGCAGAGCAGGGAGATGTTCTGTTTCATTTTTCTATTTCAATCAGAAAAGAAATAAAGAGCCCACAGAGATATCCGATCATTATCTTCTTTTGCCTTTTTTAGTATTTCATGCTTGCTGCTGTTTATTACCAGCTGTAGGAGAGGCTGGTGTTTGCCAGTATCTGTGGTGTAAATGCTCCTGCCATGGCTGATTGCAGGCTGCTACGTGATGACTCAACGGTAAGTCTAGGCAACCCCTCTGCTTGAAAAATTCCTGAAAATTAATCATAGGCTCTTTCCAATCTGGTATGAGCCAACTGTACCACACCACTGGCATATTCTAAAATAAACACAAGGAAACAAAATAAAATAGAACATTCTTAACCAAAGAGCAAGCCATAAAGGAGAATTCCAAATAATATATACAGATGTTCCCCCACTTCCAAGAATTGGAACTGAATTTCTACTCTTGGCCCTATCCCCTCATGGGAATGGGCTACAGTTAGTGACACTTTCCAAAGAATAACATAGGGAAAGGGAAAAATAGTACCTTTTCAATGAAGAAACCTGGAAAGTTATACCTTAGCCAGGTGATGAGAGTTAGTATCACCTGGCAAAGATCATGCACCCAGTAATTTGATACGAGGGGGTAATTCACACGTGTAGTGCCCTTTCAAAAAGGTATCTTGAGAAAAGCATTAGACCAAGCCAGATCACAGGACATTTTACAGGATGTCTGGACAGTATCCCTTAATGTCAAGGACATCACCATGAGGGATAGACTGAGAAACTGTCACATTCTAAGAGAAGATAGGGCAATGGCAAC
Source organism: Ictidomys tridecemlineatus (assembly GCF_052094955.1). Lineage (NCBI taxonomy): Eukaryota > Metazoa > Chordata > Mammalia > Rodentia > Sciuridae > Ictidomys > Ictidomys tridecemlineatus. Next base: position 11,038,464 of record NC_135485.1, read on the forward strand.
TTAATGCAGTGTGGCATCTTGGGTTAGATCTTGAAATATAAAAAAGGAAATTTATGGAAAATCAGATAAAATAAAAATAAAGTCTGGAGTTTGGTTAATAGAAAAGTCCCATTGTCAAATTCTTGCTTTTAATAGAAGAATTGCAAGGGAAAAAGAATAACCTCATAGGTTTTCAGTTGAAATGGATCTGCTATATTTTGGATAAATATCCCCCCAAAGTCCATGGACTAAATGCTTGGTCCCCAGCCTGTGTCACCGTTGGCAGGTAGTGGAACCCTTTAGAGGTAGGGCTTAGTGAAAGATCTGTAGTCATAGGGAACACGTCCTTGGTGGGAAATAGGACATCCTTGCCTCTAGCCCTTTCCTCTTCCTCTCTTTTACTTCTTGGCTATGGGGTGAGAAGTTCTGCCCACTGTGTATGCCCCACCATGATGCACTGCCTCACCCACGGCCCAAAGCAATGGGGTCAACCAATCATGGACTGGAACTTCTAAAACTGAGAGCCAAAAATAAACCTTTTTTCTTTATTAGTTGATTATCTCAGAAACCTGTTATAGTAATGGAAAGTTAACATAGTGCCCCTGTTTCAAAAGACAGATTAATAAGAGCAAAGTAAATAAAGGTTTATTCAGTGTATATTTCTTATATATCTGGGAGACATGCAGAGAAATGAATAATTTTTAAAGGTGGCATTGAATTCCAGCTTATACAACATGTTCAACAAAGAACAGTGAATATTTAGGTAAGCGATAAGACTCAGGAAAAGGACTTTGAGTTTCTATGGCCGTAATATGGGAAGATCTCAAGATTTCATGCAATTGGCCGATAAAGTTATTCAGTTATCATAGGCCACTCTGGGGTCATCTCCAGACAATAAAAGCTCAGAATTACCCTCGGTGGCTAACCTTTGCTCTTCCTGATGGGAAAGCAGTGGGATAACCCTTTGTCCTTGTAAGTCTATATCCTGCTTTTAAGCAAATAGAGGACAGCAGAGCTTTCCTGCATCTGCTTCTTCTTTTGTCTCCAGTTCAGCATCTTTCCTGTTTGGGGGAGGCATGGTCTCGTCTCTCACAGTACTGTGGGAGGGATATAAGATGGTCACAGTGGGGGAAGTTGGCGGTGGGGTATACAGGACTTCTGTGTATTATCTTTGTAACTTTCTTGAAAATACAAAAAAGAAAAAAGTATTTCTAAGAATTATTAAAAAGCAAGTGTTAGCGGGGAGAGAGGGATGAATAGGTGGAGCACAGAGGAATTTTAGGGGGACAAAACTATTCTGTATGCTACTGCAATGGTGGATCCAAATTGTATATTTGTTCGAACTCACAGAGTACACAACATCAAGAGTGGACCCCAAAGTGAAGAAGTTGACTGTGCCTTAGGAGGAAGAACCGTAGAGAAGTATTAATCAAAAGTGCTGAAAAGAAAAATGCGTGTATCTATGATTCTTTAACAAGCATCCTCTTATTTTGAACAACAACTTCTATCTGGAAAACCGCCATTTATCAGCATCCTAGCCAGTTAGTCTTTTTAGAGCAAAAATCTTTAAAATGTATTTTTAAGCTTTGCTTTTATCTGTAATTGCCTATCCAGGTCATCATTGTGGGAATTTTGAACTCTCTTCTCTAAATCAGAGATAGCTGATGAACTCAGTATCGCACACAGATGGAACAAAACAATTTGGGGCAAAGGATGATTCCAAGTAGGTATCAAATGAACAAGGACTATGTCTCCTGCCCGTGAAAGCATCCTTTGATAGTTACAGAAGGGAGAAAGGGGCAAACCTGAGATTGTGAATAAAGGTGTATTAAGAATTGTAATGTAATAATAATAATAATAATAATAATAATAATAATAATAATAGAGTTCATGTATAATGGCAAAAAATAAATATTTGTAAAACCCCAGAGAGGAAAAGGGGGTTGGGTGCTAGCGTAGAAGAGTAATGGTGGCTCAGAGCAGAGGCAGCATTGTGGACAGAAGAAGCACCTTCACTATGTGTGTGTATGTCGATGTTTTTTTTTTTTCCCTCTATCTCTCGTATTTTATTCCAGTATGAATCAAAAAAACGGTAGCAGAAGCTCAGCCCACGATGGAGACCAAAGAGAAATGATGTTGGTGTGCATCTGGGGTGGGAGGCCAACGATAAGCAAGGGCACACCTTCTCTCCATTTCCCTCTAGAGGACAGGGACATATGCTTAGCTATAAAGCCGAAGTCCCCAGGGCCAAGATTAGGGAGGTACTTCAAAGCTCTTATGGGTTTGAATTATGTCTCTGAAAATTCACAAGTTGAAGTCTTAACCCTTAGTACTTCAGAATATGACCTGATTTGGAAACAGGGCCGTTGAAAGTAGAATTCTTTAAGATGTGGTGATACTGGAGAAGGCTGGGTCCCTCACCCTGTAGGTGTTATATAAAATGGTAAATTCGGATACAAGGGGAGAATACCACATGAGCCCAAGGCAGAGATTGGAGAAATACTTCTACAAGCCAAAGAAAGCCAAGGATGGCTAGTGAAGGCCAGAAACCAGGAGACAGTGGTGGAAGAGTTGTACATCACAGCGCTCAGGAGGAACCCGCTCTGCTGACACCTTAGTCTTGGACTTCCAGCGTCTAGAACAGTGGGTGATAAATTATTTAACTTAACTTTGGTACTTCTTGAGGCCGCTTTAGCAAAAAACCAACTTTGCCTCACAGGAATGGCAAATGGGAGAGGCTGAGAAAAATGTGTACTGCCAGGGTCCTCAGGCACGGTCCATTCTCCCCCTCAAACTCACAGGAGGGCTACCAGGGGCGGGCTCTTACCTCTCTTGGTACAGATGAACAGGGGAAGCAATTCTTTTTCCCAGGAGAAGATGAGCTTGTAGGAAGAATAATGAGCCATCTGACAACTCAATCAATATTAAACAAATGACAACAAAAACAAATAGAAATAATTCATACTAGATGAAGCAGAATGAATGGAGCAAATAAAAAGATTTTTAAAATAGATATGATAGAGATCTCAAAGGGAGGGCCAACAAAACATGCAATACAAGGCCAGAATAAGCATTAGTAAAGAATAAATGACTCAAGAATTAGGATATGAGAAGTAGCATAGTTGAAATAAGACAACTTGATGAATAGGTTAGTAGAATCTATGGACCACAAAATTTTATATATATATAAAGGAGAGAATAATAAAGCCCCTTTCCTGTTGGAGGCAAAAATAGAGTCAATGCTGAGCTATAGAAATCCATAGACAAAAATAAACACAAACACAGGACTTATATAATTAAGGATAAGTACTTTAAAGTAGAATGAATGACTTTCAAACAGTTGAGAACAACTTGGTAGCAGATAAATAAGCAAATAAGAATTACAATGGAATAACGGTTTCCTGGAGCATGCAAAAAATATTCACAAAATAAACTAGGTATTATCCAAATAATGATCTAAAAAGAACAGTCATATAATTAACAGATTAATAATCTGACAAAAAATCCAGCATATATTTATTCTAAAAGCTCTCAGAAAATTAGGGCTAACAGGAATCCTCTCAGCCTGGGGAAAGGACACACACTTTACACACCTAAGTCCTACAGCAAATGATCTGTACTGTACTCTTTGATTATCCTTCTTAAGGTCAGGAAGACAAGGTGCAACCCTTTGTCACTGCTACTGTGAATGTGGATTTTAAGGTCATGAAACAAGAAACAGAAATCTTAACGATTGAAAGGGAAGGGAATAGCAACATTAATTGAAGATAACATCTTATCTTCGTATTTATGCATATTTAAGAATTTTGCTTAACAAAGTTTGTTTTGTGCTGGGATGGAATCCAGGCCTTGCACATGCTAGACACACACTCTACCACTGAACTACAGCCCTTCCCACATAAGAGCTTTACAGAAGAGTAGTTTACAGTTTTATGCAACGAAAGAGACAAAGATGGTATGTGTGACAATACCACTATGTGTGTGAGTGGAATGACAAAATTGTCATGGAGTCAATCCCCCCAAAGTTAATTGAACAATTAAATGTGATTTTTAAAATTCAGCATTTTTGATAGTTAACATTCACAAATTTGTGGTTAATATTAAAAGTCCATGAGTAGCTAAGTTCATTTTTAATAAGAAGAGCAAAGAAAAGAGCATTCCCCAGCAGATATGAGGACACGCCTCGAAGCCAGTGGTTCTGAAAGATCACCGTGGCAGGAATATTTGAACGACAGTGGAAGGCAATAGAAGCAGACCCGTATGTAGATGAAGGAGGGATGGTTAAGAAGCTGGTGCTAGAAATGGACTCCTAGGAAGGACGAGAGAGAAGTCACATCTTACCTCACACCACAAAGGGAGGGACTGCCGCATGATAAGAAACTTCACTATGAAATATGAACTTAAAAGATAATGGAGGGGGGGGAGTTCTTCTGCAAACCAATGAGGAAAGAGGAGAAAGCCAGCCAGATGATCAAAGACCAGGAGGAGGGAAGTCTGAATGGGAGACTCAGATGATTGACGTGTACAGGAGAGAGCCCTACTTCACTGGTGGTCACAGGGATGCCAGCTTCAACAGCAACAAGACACCATGCCACACCTGCTAGAGGGACAAGGTCAGACTGTTGGACAATAGTAGTCCAGCAGGGATGGCAGAGATGCCTGAAAAAGTGACCCTTCACCTCTCAGCTGCGGGAGCGTCTCTTCCATCGGCACTCTGGGAAGCCACCTGGCAGAACTTGGAATTTTTTTTTTTTTGTAAGTTGTAACAATCCCACTTTCAATTAAAAATATGAACTTCTGAGTAGGATTTATTCGCACAAAACCTCATGCTGGAGAACGTAAAGGAATTTATCAGGAGCACCTCAGATGGCAGAAGTCTGTGTTCATCCTCTGGGCAGCGTGTCTGGGGGAAAGAGCGTGTCCTGTGGATCAGACCCTCTGACGGCAACTCTAGTTCTCCTGTGGCACCACTGATAGCCTGCAGAGGCTGTGAAAGCATTCAGACCTTGACACCAAGCCCAGCTGCAGCAGATTACACCTGCTAACTGTCAGCTCACACTGAAGGGCCAGCCACTTATGCCTAGATAAAGAATTTCTTTACAAAATCACTTCCATAAAATATGATTAATGCCATGATGCCTTCTGGGGGTTGCCCATCCCAGTTCTGATGTGGAGGTTTCAGGGATTGAGCCAATTAGAGCAAACTGCTGATTCTTCTTTCTCTCCTTAGTATTTAGCTGACTTCCATTTAATGTTCAGGTGCTTTAATCACTTTCATTGAAAGAAAGAGAAAACCACTTTCTTCCAAAATCATAGAAAGGTATTTTTTGGACACGGTGATCTTGGTGCTTTTACTCCTCTGCATGTCCTTTTATTGAAAAACCATACTATCACCCCTGGCTATGTACATGCCTGCCTCCCTGAATCTGCCCAAGGACCCCCCACACAGGAGCTCTCCATCCCAGTGCATAGATGAGCAACTGAAGCACGAAGGTCCTCAAGAGTAGGGTGTCCAGTGGGAATGTAAACCAGGTCTTCCAATTTCAAAGCCACTAAACCCAAAGCTAGAAGGCAAAGCCTTCCCTTTACTGAAGAATCTGCCAAGTTAAATGGGGCTTGATTCTTCTCCTTGAGAATTTATATGCTTACGCAATTACAAGCAGTAGAAAGTTTGGAATATTTTATGCAAAGAATTTAAAAAATGGTCTAAAAGATCATGAAGGGAAAGTTTAATCTCTCCGAGATGGCAGCACATGATCTAGGCCCTGAATGTTGGGGAGAATTGGAATGTGCCAAGAGGAATTCTTTGTGAGGGGATCAACATGATTACAGGCTTATCTTTGAGAAAGAGCAGAATGTTTAAGCAGAAATACTAAGGTTGGTTGGAAATGAAAGGCTGAATATAGAAAAGGGCACAGGAATCTGAGCTGTAGTTTCAGGGATATGAGAGTTACAAGTCTTGGATTCCATAACATTTCAGAAGGAAATACTGTTGAGGAAGCAAAGCTTCTAAACAAGAGCCAGGAGCTTCGAAAGACCCTGAAATTGTTGGCCAAAATGTGTGAGTGTGTAAAAGTATGTGTATGTGCTGTGTGAGAGAGAGCATGTGTGCGTGAGGGGAGGTGGTCATGCACACCATTTTCTTGGGAGAAGGTGGTGATCCATGGCTGACCACCAGTTCTCTGTAAACTGCAAAGCCTATGGAAAGGCACAGAGAATGAGCAGGGAAAGAACACAGAATTACACAGATAAGGTAGGTTTGGTAAAAGAGGTTAGAAAGAAACAGCTGGAAAGAACAACAGTGACTTACTATTACAGAGAGCAGGGTTATTTGAAGCATGGGGTGACTGGTCAACCATGTCTGATGAAGTCGAAAGATCAAGAATTTGGTTCCACCAGCTGTGATCACCAGTGCCTTTTTGGGTTGTCAGGAAATTGTTTTCAGGCACTAATGGATGCTTTCTTTCCATGACGACGACGAAGAAGAGTCAAGCTAAATCACTAGCACAAGCTAGGCCCTATGTAAGAATGCCCACAAGATGGCACTGTGGGCCAATAGGAATACTCATCTGCTCTTGGGGAGTGAGCTGTTTACCCTCCCCTTCTCTTTATCCTTTGCTAATGCTCTGCAGCCTGAGCCCATGCATTATTTTTCTATTAAAAATGCTGGCATTTGGAAATAACATTCCCAATTTTCATGATTCCTGCCTGCTCTTTATGTAATCCTTGGTAGACTTTGGAAAACCTTCATTTAAATCCCAGTTCTAAGACAGGAAGTTGGATCTGATTCCTAATTTACTAAAAGCCCTCATAAGGCTATGTGCAGTCACTGCTGGCATTTATTGGTCCTTGGGGACTTTGAGGAGGAAAACGATAGGAGAGAAATAAAGGGAAGGACAGAGAAGTGTTCTAAAGTTGATCAGAAAAGCAAAGAGCCCAAGCCTTAGCTGTGACTGGTGTGGGGAGGAAATAAAGCATCTGTGAGTTCCACGAAGGGTATGTGCCATGTATCCCGTCATCCTGTAGTGTGTGTGTTACTTGGGGTTTTCACAGAACCCCACCTTATTCATTATTACTATGCAGAAAGAACAAATGTCTTAAATTAGGCATCAAGAAGAAGAGTTAAAACCCTTTCTTTGGTCAAAGGAGATCTTAGTACAATTTACATTTACAAGGCACTTAGCCAGTTTACAAAATACTTTTATATTTCTACCACTTTAGTTCATTCTCAAAAACATCCCGTGAGAGAGCAGTATAGCCAGTCCCATTCTACAAATTGGAACACGGAGACTCAGAGAGGTTCAGAGACTTGCTCAAGGATACAGAGCCACTGACTGGGTGAGCTTACCCCAGAGTTTGAGATCTTGTCTGTAAAATGCGGCTAATGAACCTACTGTGGCAGGGGTACGTTACACATTACTATACAGCAAACGTCTAGACAGAGTCAATAAATGTTAGCTATATATATATATATATGTTAGAAAATGCAAGTTACAATGCCCATTTCCAATTCTCTCTCTCTCTCTCTCTCTCTCTCTCTCTCTCTCTCTGTCTCTCCACCCCCCCCACCTCTGCCACAGTAGGTTCAAAGATTTATATCTTTGGTTACAATAAGAATCTTATCTGCTAGCTTGATAATAGTCTGCTAAAGTATCTTCCACATCCCCATCTGCCTATTGCCCATAGAAAGGAATTTATTGAAAAGACACGTTGGCTGTAGAGTCAGAGGAAAAGCAGAAGAGTCTGAGTTGGAAAGTTCTGGATGAAGAAGCAAGTCTTGCTGACCTAACTTAGGGTACAGGCGCATACTGTAGCTGGGGGAGGCAAGGATTCTGGGCTTCTAGTCCCTGCTAGGGGAGGAGGAGCTATCTGAAGTCCAATTCGGGGTGCTATTTCGGAAGAGGAAATGAGTATCTAGTGGTAAAAAGCTTCAAAAGCCCATGCCCAAGACATGTCCGGGATGAAGGTGGTCCTTTTTTTGTGGGGTTAGTGATGATGACCTGTATTCATGGAGCACCACGTGCTGGGCACCATAGCATTTCTTCACTTGGTCCTCCTGTGAAGCAAACAGTAATATTAATTCCACTTTATAGAGCAGGAGACTTAGGCACGTTCCACCAGAGTGACAGAGCTGAGCTGAGCTGAGCTGAGCTGAAAACACATCTAGGTTTGTAATACCAGAACACAACAGGATTTAGAGGATTGTTGTAAAAATCAAGAATTAATCTCAGATGGAAACATGGAATTGCCTGCATGTTTTAGGCCTAGAAAAATGGCCCTGCAGATAACTCCAGTGAATGCACGTACAGCACTCAGAGCAGTGCCTGGGACTTGATCAAGTGCCAAGTCGTGTTATCAGAGGATCCCGCCTCTCATGGGCTTTAAGAACTATGGGAGTGTCAAGGTCCAAAGCCCGGGACAGTAACTTTGGCTAGTGCCACACTGCAGTGTTCTAGGACCAAGCCAGGCACTGGGCTAGTTCCTTTCCAATTAATGATATCTATATGTCTGCACCGTTTCCATCTCTGATGGTTCTTCTCAGACTTGTCTTGAGAACAATATGTTCTCAGGGACTGGAAGCAATGCAAGATTTTTTTTTTTTTTAAAACCAGGAATGGAACTCAGGGGCACTCAGCACTGAGCCACATCCCCAGCCCTATTTTGTATTTTATTTAGAGACAGGGTCTCACTGAGTTGCTTAGTGCCTTGTGTGACTGAGACTGACTTTGAACTCTCAATCCTCCTGCCTCAGCCTCCCTAGCTGCTGGGATTAAGGTCTGAGTCACTGTGCCTGTCAAGAAGATTGTTTTAAGGCAATGCAGCAGCAGATGAAGAATCCCTTTCTTTATCATTTGGGGCTGGATCATGTCTTCCTCCTCTGTATACCTGGCAAGTATGTCTTGGTAGCTCTATCTCTGAAACCACCTTGAAGAAATTAACTGCAGAATCCAGGTGTCCCTGGGAGCCACTTAGCTCAATGTTTGAGCTGTTTATCCACAGGAGGTGAGGCCAGATAATCCAACAGCTGCAAAAAAGATGGAGGTCCCCCTGTGCCTAGGCAGGGTCCCCGAATACTAGTACCAGCCCAGGAGCCCTTTGAACCTCACATGGAATAATTGATTCAACGCCCCAAAGGTCTCAGCACACAGCAATGCACACCACCCCAGAAAGAGAAAAATAACTCCTCCAGGCATAATCCCCTGCCTCCCTGCAAACACGAGCCACTCTCCAATCTGCCCAAAGCAACAAGGTCTTCCAAGAGCCACAGGTCACTTATTTTCTGGAAGAATAAATAAGAACCTGTTTTTGGTGAACTGATTTCCAAGAAGCAAGAGCCTTCCTGAGTGCTGATGCACTTCTGGATGCATCCTGACTCTGGCAGTTTCCAGCATACCATCAGGGTACCCCTCCCGCTGTGAAGTCCATGTTGGAACTTACATCGTCTTTAAAAGGCACAAATAGCTGAACTGCATAATGTAACCTGATGTTCTGACAACCTCACTTATACTCAGGCTAAATTTAAAGGTCACCATTGCAGGGAAATAGTGGCAAGAGAATGAAAGTGCCTTAAACATGGTTTTCATAGACGTTCCCTCATTTTGAGAGTCTTACACCATAAAAGAGGCAAAATTGCCTGTGAGTTTAAAAAAATACATATAAGTGGAGAATCCATTTCTTGGGAATGTGATAGCTTTAGGAAAAAATTGTAAAATAGGTAGACACAGTGTGAAGTGGCTGAAGTTTGTCTTCGATGTTTTCAATCATCTGTGCCCTTTTATTCTTTCCTCCTGTTTTTATGCAGCACCTACTGTGTGCAAGAAATGGCAATAAGGCCTGTGATTGTATAGAGTGGAGACAGTGCTTGTCTTCACAGAGCTCACAGTTTAATAGGAAAGAAAGATATGGAAACAAATAATTAGAACAGAGCAAGATAACACAAGAAATACATTGCGGAAGGCAGAGTAACGAAAGCTGAACTAGTCTAAGTGTGCACAGCACCTCCCCCAATAAAGCATGGCTTTACCTGAGTGCTAATGGCTGAGTAGGCAAAAACTGTCTGAGGAGAGGGTGAAGCGTGACACAGAGGGCACAGCATATCTAGAAGCCAGGAGGGAAGGAAGAGCACCAGAGACAATCTAGATCAGGAGTTAGCCCATAGGTCCAACCTCACCCCCTGCCTACTTTTGTAAATAATGTTTTATTTGAAAACCACCACATTTGTTTATTTATTTATTTTCTATGACAACTGTTATGCTACTATTGTTGAGTTGAGCTGTTGTGATAGAGAGTGTATGGCAACCAACCCACAGTAGTATTTAATAAATAATGGCTGTTACAGTATTTGTGTTCTTCTCATTTTGCAGACATGAATTGAGGTAAAATGGATTAATAAAATTGAAGTAAAATGGATTAATAAAGAATAGGAAGTTCCCGTGTTCCTAGGAAAGGGTTCATTGTTCTTTGGCCACAGCACTAAGCAGCAGTGAGTCTTGGTTTTGAACTTATCTTAACTGGTTGCTGACCACCTGGCATCAGTACCCACACTACTGGAGTCATCTGTCAGTGAAATGTCACACGGCATCTGTAGCTAAACACTACACGGTCTGTGAACACCACCACTTCTGAAAAAAACCATTAATCTCCAAACCCGATGGATCCCAAATAAAAATAGTTAGCTCTTGGCTTTGCATAGAGAGGCTAGCCCTTATTTGTCTTCCTGGTTATAATGGCCTCTCTTTTAAACATATCCCCAGTGAGAAAAGTGATCACTGCGGACTTGGAATTCAGGCATATCTTACCTCAAAGCCTTTCTCATCTGCTCCTAAGGTCTCAGAGTTTGGAATGCACACTGTGGGTGTTAGTTGAGATGATGGTACACAATTTTGGCATTGAATGACATCAAGTATGGAGGAAATAAGGGAAACTCAGCTGGAGGCTAGTCCATTGCAGTAAGAAAAGAGATCCTGAGGCCAGACCTCTAGTAATTGTGTTAGTCCTTGTGCACAATGAATCAGCCCAAGCTTAAGGCTTTGAATACCAACAAAAATTATCATTTTATACATACTAAATAGACCAGGGATTTGGGAGTCTGAGCTGGGGTTACAAGGTTACAGTTAGGACTCTTGAGGTTACAGTCAGGATGTTGGCCAAAGCTTCAGGCATTGGAAGGCTGAATGGGGCAGGAGGCTCCTCCTCCAAGATGGTGCACTCACACCCTGGCAGACTAGTGGTGCCTGCTGATTGAGGCCTTAGTTCTTTGCCTCCCCAAAGGGCTGCATGAGTGTGTTCATGACATGGGAGTAGGCAGGTCATCAGAGAATCAGGCAGAAACAACAGGATCTTTTATGACCTACACTTGAAAGCCACACACTGTCATATATGTGATATTCTTTGATCACACACACCATACGGGAGTTGACTGCTCAAGGGCATGAATCGTAAGAGGCAAAAATCACTGAGTGCCACCTTGGAGACTACTACTGTCACTTACTAGCTATGTAATGTTGGGCACAAGGAGGGGAGAAGAGGCTAACAGGAGTAGGTGTTTGACAAGCAAAGTCATGAAAAGTCACCAAAGGGCAGTTTTCACTTGTTTAATGGCACATGATTATTTTTGTCCATTTATAGATGCATTCTAAAATCTTTCTTTTAATAAATTTATGTCTTTCCTGGGTTCCTCAAAGCAGAACCTTACATGTAGTCTATTCATCTGGAAAGTGCTTCCAGGGAGCAGAACTTGGGAGTAGGTAGAGAAGCAAATGCAAGAGTGAGTTGTCAAGTTGTCCGCTGAGGCAGAGCATAGGTGTTGGTCTCCCCAGCCTCATATGAGGGCCCTGTGAAATTCTTATCTCCCTGAGAGATTAGAGGGAAAAACGTATTTACCGATTTCTTTCCTTAGTTAGTCAAAGATGATTTCCTTGCCTTTACTTCTGGGATGCTTGCTGCATGGAAATGTTCCATAGGCCCCACACAGAGCTAGAGGCTGTCTCCGAAGATTTCTGGTGCCTCCCGGGGCCAGGCTCTCTGTATTTATTTATTTTGCAGAGCTGGTCAAAGTCTGTTGCTTGAGACTTCTATAATAGCAGCTGTAGAAAAATATATCCAAATACAACCCAGGAAGATTTCTGTGTCTTTTGAGGGATGCCCAATAGAATCTATTAAAATGGAAAAGCAGATTTTAAAAATGAAAAATAACTATCAACCTGTAGAGAACTTGGAAGCATCCCCTCCTTAAAATACAAAGTTTGACAAATTGAAAATCAACCACCTTTCTTGGCACATCAGAGAAATGTGAATGGAGAAGAAAATGTCACCTATGACTGTAAGTAACAGGAGCATCCAGAGACTTGGTGACTTGGGGAGAAACCACTGGAGCCATCAACTTGTGGGAACATTTAGATGGTAACTTTTGAAAACTGTTTGAGTTGGAACTGGGACCTGAAGTGTAGGGAACCCCCAAATTGTCAGGGACTTTTCCCTCCGGGAACCCCATCAACTTTTCTATAAATATAAAACGATTCTAAGTTTTATTTAATTTCAAATAATGGGGGAAAAGAGAAGAAAGAAGAGAAAAAACAGGTTTTAGTGGATCAACACATTGCTTCCTTCTAATAAACACATACATTTACGTCTTCTCTAATTGTGTACTAGGTCTGTGATAACTATCTTTGTAAAGGTCACATATAAACACAAGCCTATGAGCTAAGTATACAGAAGAGGATTCTGATTTCCAGGTTTAAGCAACCTGTCTAGCAAGTTTCTTACCCTCTCTGTGCATTTTGTTTTCCTAAATTTGTACCAAGGGGCTCATAATGAGTTATTGTAAAACTGAAGCCAGGAGAGTTTCTGAAGCTGTGCTTGGGATGTGGAAGCCATTCCTTGCTGACAGTTGTCATCACTGTCATCGCTCATGGAGGGGGAGCACTGCTTCCTATCTTAACCCTCAGCTCCCTCTGTGTAAACTGGGGGTGAGTCTCACTGACTTTCTGGGAGGAGAAAACAGGTTTTGTTAGGTGACTGTTTCCCAGGTTCTCATCCCCCTCCCCAAAGCGTCTGGGTGACCTGGAGGCAGCTTGGAGACCTCAGGCCCCCCAGGCTCCTGATTCTGCCCTGTTGCCTCTGCTTCCAGGGCTCTGTGGGGTTTGACCAGAGACAAGTTCCTTCTCAGCCAGGGGAACACACACAGCCCTGCTGCCGATGAGGCTGGCTCCTCTTCATCTCCAAGGTTATCATTAAGCCTGAACCAAACAAGGGGGGTCCTGGCATATGAGCCCTACTCCTGAGAACCCCCAAGTTCTTGGAGCTGTGGATGGCTGGTGTGAGCTTGGTCACTCTTCTGTTTATAGCTCTTCACCATCTGCAGCAGACCTGGCACCAGGTTCCAGAAGGGCCAGTGCAGCTGGGAGATTAACTAAGGTTCTGACCCAGTGATTGTCTGGAGTCCAAATCGGTTGCTGTTCTCCCTGTGGAAACACACAAACAGACCCCTGACTCCAGACAATTACTGGGTCAGGACCTTTCCATTCCTAAAATAACACCCGTTGAGGCTAGACACCTAAAGCTACTCTTAGCTCCAGGCATGAGCATCTTCCATCTCCATTGGAATCAAATGCTCTCAAGCTCTCTGGATCTGGCAAGGTAGAACCTAGAGAGTTCCAGATTTCCTGGTAGGTCAGCTTCCCATCCACATCCTGGCCAGTCTTGTGGAATAAATCCTGAAGATATTCAACGAGCCTTTTGCTGTATGGTACCTTCAGTGCTAGAAATTCCTGGTAGGGAGACAGGCCTTAGTTGGGCAGCTTTCTCAATTTGGTCTCCAAGAAATTGTGAGAATTTTGGCAATGTTGATGGTTTTGATGTGAAACTCTGTACTTGTTCTTCGTCTGCAATCTCTGGAGGCCTGTTGCTGTCAGGCCAGCACTGGAGGACACAGGATGGCGGGCTGTCAGGCTGGCTGTGCATTTGTCATCCTTAGCCCACGACATGGACACAGCTTCCCTCCTCAGCCAGTGGCACTGGCCCCAAAGATGTCTTTCTCAACAGGTGAGCTGCTAGCTGGTCGGGGTGGGCTTCCCCAGGGCTAGCTCCTCTACCGAGTCCCTGCTGGAGTGTACCCATGTGGGCCAGCAGGCCTTTCCTCATCCTGTGGATGGAAGCCCCCTTTCCAGCTGAGGGCTGCCCATCCCCCTATGTGCTTCCGGTGGTCTGTTCACCGTGAGCCTCTGTTCCTGCTCCAGATTCCTGCCTGGACCAAGGATGAGCAGTCGGAGGCCACGCCAGAGCTCTCGTGGGTGCTGGGGAGGGAAAAGGCGTGTGGTTTGCTTTGGCAAGTGGAAAATAAGTGGAAAATGGAAGGATCCTGCTGGGATGAAGCTGGACAGCCATTGCTGGGAGACCTGGAGAGACCTACAGAGAGAGAAGAGGCAGAGGCAGAGGTATGGAGATGGGGGAGTGAGGGGAAGATAGGGGGGGCACTTGAACCCCTGGATTTATGTGGATTTGCACCAGCCTTGTTCATGATCATGCAGTTTCATTAGCCAGCAAATGTTTCCCTTTCCTTCTCTTCTCCTCCCTCCCCTCCCCTCTTTTTCTGCTCCCTCCCTTTTCTCAAGTTGAAGCTGGAATTCTCAACTTATTACTGAGACATTCTGACTTGGTTGCCTGCTATGTGTTGGAACTGCTGTGGGTGGTGGGCACAGGAGGTGAACCAACAGGAACTCTCTTTTCCTCACCGTTTGGGGGAAAGAGTCAGCTCAAGAACTGCATGAGGGTGTCCAGAGGCCTCTGCTGGGAGGCTGATGGCCACAGCCCAGCCCAAGTCCTGGCTTTGCTCCCTGAGCTCTAGGCCCTCAGCCTCAGCTGCACGTCCCTCTGGGGGATCCCGGGTAGAGATCCCAGCCCCGTGCCTTTGCATGATCAAATCTCCATGACTTGCAGATGCCCTGGGTCCCGGGAGTATAGGGGTGGTGGGGTCTGTAGCCTGCTGTGAGTAGCCTTGGCTAGGGCTCCACATGCTCTGAAAGTCCCCAGCACACTGAAAAAGGATATCACTTTCTCAGTGCAGGAGAAGTGTAACAACCCTGTGCCAGAGCCATGGCACAAGGTCTAGCACATCGCAGGCTGTCTTGAAGGAGCCATGTACACTTCCCATGGGTGCCGGAATGGGAGGGGCAGGGACAATGCCACCTGTAGAGAGGAGGAGACCTCTGAGCTGGGCCTCCAAGGATGAGTTGCTGTTTGGCAGGGCAAAGCCCAGGGAGTGATGAAGCCACTTCTCAGGTCCGCAGAGGCCAAGAACGGAGGCAGGATTGGAACCCATGAGTTTTGGCAGCTGACACCATAGGCCTGAGGGTTCAAGTCAGAGCTGCCCTTGCCTGCCCTCCACTTGCCGGACCGCTGCCCTGTGGAGCTTGTTTCTGGGTTTGAGGGGAGCAGCCTGGTTAAGCACAGTGCCCTGGGATGGGGGCTGGAAGGGAAAGAGGAGACAGACCTGGACAACCAGAGAGGAGGCAGAAGGTGCTGGGAGCTCGAAGGTGGGCCTCACAGGGGAGGCGAGGCTAGGGCTGGATTTTGGATAGAGTCTCTAGGAATGAAATGGAGCCAAGCGGAGGCACCTAAGGCAAAGGGATGTAAAAGTTCCAGAAGCTGGGAGAGGTCAGGTGGCTGGGCTGGGCTGGGCTGCAGGGATGAGGCTGCTAATTGGTGACTTACATGTTAGTACAAGAAAGGCATGAAAGTGTTTTAGTTCAAGAGATGGAGAAGAGGAGCACGTGTTCCTAATGTCTTTTTGCAACTCCACAAGAGCAAAAGGTGAGGGGCAGGAGCTGGTGGTGCATACTTACTTAGTGCCGTTCCAAGTGGGAGGGAATAACGGCAGGTGGGATGGAAGGACGGCCTTTTACACTCATTCAAGAGGTTGTCAGCATCACCACAGTGCAACGGCCTCACAGTGACATGTGGAAGTTACCACCAACACCATCAGAACCAACACTGGTCTCCCACTTGCTATGTGCCAGGCACTGCCTGTCTCAAGCTTCGTTCCTGAGACGACACCTTCACTTATTCCATGCATGATTTATGGGAGCACCAACTCATGCCAATTTCTTTCCCAGGTGCGGGACACACACAGCACACAGAAGACCAGTGCTCCACCCTCGTGTCACCTGCTGGCAGGGATAGTGATGATTAATTATTTTATAAGAATTGGAGAGGAAAGTTAGGCAAGGACTGGAGACAAATTGACAGATGGTAACTTCTTAGGTGGGATGATCAGGGGAGGCCTCCCAGTGCAGGTGACGTTGAGCCTAGACCTAAATAGAAAAATCTAGCTGAGTGACCCTCTGGAATAAGAAAGAATGTTCCCAACAAGGAGTCCTCAGAGCAAATACTCCTGAAGTTATTTAATTAATTAAATTAATTAATTAATTGATTTATGAACTCTAGCTATAACACCAGGGATTGTTCTAGGGGCAGAAACTAGCAGCAAACAAAAAGAAAAAAAAAATCCCTGAGTTCGTGGTTCTTATATTCTAATGACTAGGACCATAATTTGCCTGCTTGAGAAACAGCAAAAAATTTGTGTCATTGAAGGACGGGGCCCAGAGCCTGGCCTGTGGACCTTACATCACACCAAAAAAACTGAATGAACTTTCCTGGTCTTCCCCAAGCTTATTCTAGCCACAAGAAAAAGGCATTTACCCCATGGCCTCACTACCCCACTCATACAGCTCAATTCAGCTAGCTCTGAGAGAGAAAAAGACTGGTAACTCATCCTGTAGGTTGATGCTATGGTTTGAAACCTTGTATCTCTCCAAAGTTCATATTGACAAGTAATTACCAACGCACCGGTATGAAGGGGGGGGCCTTCAGGAGGAGGTCAGGCTACGAAAGGGCTGGAGGGAGCCTGCTGGGCCCTTTTCGTCTTTGGCCATGTGACGATGCATCCCTCCTTCTCTCTGGAGGACACAGAACAAAGTCACCACCTTGGAAGCAAAGACTGAGCCCTTGCTGGACACTTAACTTGCTGGTGCCTTGAGAACGGCCTTCCTATCCTCCAGAACCATGAGAACTGGATCTTTCTTCTCTATAAATTACCCAATTTTTTCAGGGTTCTCCAGAGAAACAAATGGATAGGATGGAGATATCTATATATATAATCATAAGAGGGGATTTATTAGATTGGTTCACGTGATCACAGAGGCTGACAAGCCCATGATGGTGGTTGGCAGACTGGAAAGCCAGAGAAATCAGTAGGTGCTTAGTTAAAGAAGCTGAAAGCTTCAAAAAGTTGGAGAGGCCAATAGTGCAGCCCCAGGCTGAGGTTAAAGACCTGGAAACCCTCTGGAGAGCTGATGGTCCAAGTTCAAAGGGTGCAGAACCTGGAGTCTGATGTCCTCAGGTGACAGCAGCAGAAAAACATATCTACCTGGGAGGGAGAGTGAGTGAGGGCTAGTTTCCACCTTCCATGCAGCCCCACAGCCTGTGTCACACACAGTCAGGATGGATATTCACTCAATTCTTGTTCTCATTTTTCTAGATGAGGAAACTGAGCCACCCATGAATCTCCTCTGGAAACACCCATGTAAACACACACAGAGGTAGGCTTTGCTAATTCTTAAGGCATCCCTCAATCCAGTCAAGCTGACAATCAAAAACAACTATTGTAAAAACCAGTATCAGATACTTTGTTAAAGTAGCAACAGAAGACTAAGACAGTTGGTATAAATGCTGGAGAATCCACCCAATCTGAAGCTTCCTTAAGATTCCTTGCAGTCCATGAGATCACTGGTTCATGTTCATTCTTGATTTTGGCCACTGGCAGGGCTGGATGTCCACCAACATCCTAGAATCAGCTGACCTGGCTAAAGTTTGGCCTTTGCAGAACACTAAGCTGACTTTGGGCCAATTACTTGACCCTCTGACAACAAATCAGCCCATCTGCACAATGTGATAAAGAGGCCCAGTTTTACGGTTTGCTGGAAGACAGGCACTAGTTGATATCTGAACACTTCTCGTGGCCCCTCTACTTGATTAGTGGGAATTCAGCAAAAGAAGCATTTGAGATCCATCGTATAAGACTGGATGGTGGAGGGAGGTCACAATTTCCTTGTGGAAACCTTTCACCATGGGAGCTTTGTTCTCCCCTAGACCTGCTCAGTGGACAGGCACCACTACTACCCATCCCCTCCTGTGTGCTAATGGCTTTGCCCCCCATTCTCATGTGATTTTCTCCCAAATACTGTTGGGTAAAATTTCTTGTTCTCATTTTTCTAGATGAGGAAACTGAGACTTAGAAAAGCTGAGGAACTTGCCAGGGCCCTGAAGCCATGTTTGGCAGAGCCTGTAAAAAGAGACCCTGTTCTGGAGGGTCTCGGCCCTTTTCTATCTCTGAAGCTCATGATCTACTTCAGTTGAAGAGAGAGGAGCAGCCCTTTGGTTCTCAGACACGAGCCACGACTGAGAGTGAGCAGGACAGAATTGTTTTTCCATATCCACCTCCCTTCAGCATCCTCACACAGCACAAGTTCTAGAAGCTTAACCTTGACAGGACATTTGAAAAACACACTAAAAACTAAATAAAGACACTACAAACTTTCTGTTAGCTTTTATCCAATTTGGTGCTATACATTTTCTCAATAATGATTTTTTGGTTATAAAGTGGAGAAGCCAGCTTGTATGTGTGTGTGTATGTGTGAATGTGTTTAAGTGCATGTGTGTATACGTGTATGAGTGTGTTTATGGGCATGTGTGTGTATGAGTGAACACATATGTTCAACACACATATGTTGAACATATGTGTGTGTGTGTGTGTGTGTGTGTGTTTGTTCCTTAAGAAATGATTTCCCTTGAAAGCACTAAAAGGGCCTCTTTCCCTTAGAAGAGGTGTTGACATTCAGCTTATCTGAATTCCCTAAAGCTGTATAGCAGTGGGAACGTCTCTTTTCCTTTGTGAAACCTCATCTCAGCACCAGCTACACCCAATAACTCAAGCCAGTCGGTGCCACTTGAATCACTGGACTCCAGTACATCTCACCTACCATCCATCTCCTCAACTGCTCCCCCAACCTCCTCCTGAAGTGCTTTTGGCAGAACAAGTAAAGGCAGCTTCTTACGCAGCTCCGGGGGCTCCAGCAGTTTTTGACTTTGCTGGACCTGTAGCTGCATCTCGCCAGCCCTGCCTCCGTCATCACAGGAAGCTGTCCTTACCTGTCTGTGGGCAAACCTGCCTCCCCTCAGAAGGACAATGGTTGTTGGATGAGGGTTCATTCTTACCCATTATGACCCAAGTTTAATTTGATGACTTCTGCAAAATCCCTATTTCCAAATTAGGTCACACTCACAAATTCTGGGTGGACATGAATTTTTGGTGACACTATTCAACCCAGAACAATTATCCAGTAGCTGTCGCAAACAGGCCAAAGAAAGAGAATTGGACTTAAAAGAGAGCAGCCCTATAGAAGTTCTAATAAAAGACTTGTAGCCAAGATATACAAAAAACTCTTGAAGCTCAAAAATAAGAAAGCAAACAATCCAATGGGAAAAAATGGCAAAAAATCTGAACAGACACCTCAGGAAAGAATATAGACAGATGGAAAGTAAGCTTACAAAAATATGCTCTCCATCATTTGCATGGTAGGCAGGAAAGTGCCCCTCCAAACCTGCCCATATTCTACTCTCCAGAAACCGAATATGCTACATTTCATGGGAAAAGAAACTTTGCAGATGTAACTTAGATTAAGGGCTCTAAAATGGGAGGTTATCCTGAATTACCTTGGTAGGTCCAATAATACGAGTCTTTGACCTAAAACAAAATTTCCAACTGTAGTCAGAAAAAGATGTGCTGATGGAAGTAGGGTCAGGATGATGTTTGCTGTGGAGTTTGAGGATACACAGGAGGTCTGTGAGCTCAGGAATGGAAGCACCCTGTAGAAACTAGAAGTCAAGGAAATCTATTCTCCTGAAAGGACTGAAGTCCTGCTAAAACCATAATTTTATTCCAGTGAGACCCATGTTGAACCCCTGAACAATATTATAGAAATATAGGAAAAAAATGTGTTATTTTAATTCAGTAAGTGGGAGGCAATTTGTGACAATAGCAATAGAAAGCTAATACAATTCGTCATTAGGGAAATGCAAATTAAAACTACAACGAGATACTGCTACTTCCTTATTGGAAGGTTAAAAAATCCAAAAAACTAGCATCAGTTTGCAGCAACGGAAATGTGCATTGATTGCTGGTCTGTCTATTGCTGGTCTCTCTGTACAGAGCTTTGGAGGACTGAGGGTTCTTCAATGCTGGGTTGAGCTTTGCCATACAATTAGCATCTGTGTTCCAATATATTTACCTTGCTGACTTGAAAATTCATGTTCACACAAAAATTTGCACATGAATATTTATAGTAGCCTTTATTTATAATCTCCCGAAACTGAGAACAAACTGATAGTTTTTAAAGTACTATAATTAAAATGTGGTGTATATCCATATAATGGAGTATTACTCTAAATAGTTAAACAGATTTTGCCATCAAGCCAGGTGGGTACATGGATGCATCTTACATGCACATTGCTGAGTGAAAGAGGCCAGTATGGAAAGCCTAAATACTCCAGGGTTCCATTTACATATTATTCTACAAAAGAGAAAACAACATTCTATAAAAAACAAAACAAAGCACAATACACCACAAACAGTGACTCTTGGGAGGATTGAATAGGTGAAGCATCTGGAATTTTTTTTTAAGGCAGTAAAACTATTTTGATTAATATTGTAATTGTAAATTCGTGACACTTTGCTCTTTCTCTGGAAAGAAAATTAAACATTACAGCACAAAGAGTGAACATTAAGGAATATTATTTAAAAATAGGCACCCAGGAGCTTGGGGCATGGCACATGGAATGCAGAATGCACCAACTGTGTTAGTTGCTGTACTAGTTACAGGAGAGCGGGAGCACCTGGGGGTGCCAGAAGGTGAGGAAGGGCTTGGGAAAAAATGGAAAGGAAACCAACAAACAAACCGCACAGCCATGGGTCAAAGGAAAATAGGAGGCAACTGCAAGAGCTCTTTATGGCCAAAGCTGGACTGATCTGAGCAAAAACATAAAGTGACATTGGGCTATGAGTCGAATAATAAAGTAAGCATTTATACTGATTTAAATAAATGAGCAAATTTTAAAAATGGAGAATATATATATCTGTCATGCAGAAGAATTCCAAATAGCGTATGCAAATAGATCTCCAGGAGGCAGACTGTGACCTGCTCCTTTCCAGGTGTGGGTTGTGCATAGTTACTTCTTTCCAAAAGGTATGGTATGGAGAGAAGGAAGGAGTAACTTCTGTAGTGGAGGATTTGATAAATGTACCCCATCCAAGTGACCAAGGTCAACCCAGTCACAGACCATGCTGATAGCATGTGTCCTTATGTGATGCAATGGGAATGGCTTTTGTCCTCTTTGATCTTTATCTCTTTGGGGTTCCTTCTCCTAAACCCTTTTCATTGGAAAAATCCAAATAGAGGGAAACAAGATGTGTTCAAGAACCTCCTCTGCTGACGAAGCCCTATCAAAAAGAGGAGGGTTTTCACAGACTCATAAGTCATGGAAGGGTGTGGAAACAAAGGGAAGAGCCGGAACAAAGATGCACAGGTTTTAAAAAAGAAAATGTGTGAACCAGAAACCCAGCAGCTAGTCTTTGATTTTGTTTGTTGTTTTCTCTCCCATTTCTGCTTTCCTGAGTTTGCCACTGCGATGTCTCTTGAGTTAATCTAGTTCTCCACAGCTCTTCCAACCTGCTTTGGTGCAGGTCCCCACCCTCACTCACACAACACAATTAGCTGGGTTGCTAGTTCAGGTTCTGGAACTCAAACTCAATTTTTTATGCTTTCATTTCTTCACCTTTAAAATGGGCATAACAAGGCTACCTCATTTTTGTGCATATTAAATTAGTAAATATGAAGAAAGAGCTTAGGATAGGGCCTGGCACATAACACTGTGTGTTAGCTACTGTATTATTACTGTCCTTTATTTTTCAACATTAAGCCAAGAATTACTATAAAACTAAACTCAAGAAGCAAAAGGAACATTTTGCATATAGTATCTTTGGCTTTGTTTCTGTGTGATTTGATAATATCCATGCAATTTCACTGTGATAATGTGTAACTCATTCATTCCATCAAGTGCCCAAGTGATGATGAATGCAGAGGTGTGTGTGTGTGTGTGTGTGTGTGTGTGTGTGTGTGTGTTGAAAATTAAAATGATTTAAAGACTGGTCATCAACAAAGAAGGTAGCCTTGGGGCTTTTCATAGTCTGTGTGTGGTGGGGGTATTGCAATTATCATACTGATCCAAGGAACAGACCCTGGTAGGGATGGCAGAGAAGTCAGATAGAGCAGGTCACATCATAGGATGTCAGTCAGCCTGCAGAGATCATTCTAAGGCAGAATAGTGCAGAGTTTAAGAGGGTGGACAGGGGTGATAGACAGCCAGGGCTTCCTTCTCTCCCACCTGTTTGCTTGGTGACTTTGGACAGGTTATGGAATCTCTGTGTCCCATTGTCCTCAGTGTAAGGTAGGGAATGATGAGTCCATTCTCTTACCTTGGGGTTGGAGTGCAGTTCAAATGACTTAATAAAGCTAACCATTCAGAGCAATCCTGGGACATAGAGAGAGATTTCTAAGGAGTCAGAGACCCCAGAGAGACAAACACTCCCATCCTGACCCTTTCAAATAACCAGTTTCCCAGCTGCTCCTGTGAGGCCAGCCAGCAGTGGCCACTAGGATGCTGAACATGGCCATGCAAAGATCCAGTATCAGGGCTCGTCAACAAAGGAGCTCACCTCACTCCGTTTCATCAGTGTGTAGGCTCCTTGGGCATCTTCAGGGGTACGCTGATTATGATGTCGAGACCCAGATCATTCTAGTTTCAGCCAGTCCTAATGATTAGAATCCCCATCCCCCAGTAGGAGTTGAAAGCTCCTCTGTTTCTTTCCTCCAGTGGCTAACTTTTGCCTGACGGTCAGAGTGGACCTAGTCGTCCCTGACAGTCCATGGGGATACTCTGGGTCTTCCCTTTCCAGCCTAACTTTAAAACAGGGAGAGAAGTGCCAGGGATCATAGGCTGACTTTAGATACCTGAAGTAAATGAGTGTGTTTTCTAGGAGGCCTCCCGTAGGAAGCCATGCAGCTCTGCAGGACTCCAGTGCCCAACAAAGGGTGGAGCCGTGTGTGTTTGGGAGGAGGGCTCCAGGCCCTGTGTTCCCCAGTGTGCTCGCTCCAGGGCCTGAACAGCCTCTCTAGAAGCTCTGTTTCCTGATGATCAGTGGAAAAAATCCCCCAAACAGGATTGGTCGTGTGAAATTTCAGATTTTATGCAAGTTCACAGCTAGAATCCGTGCACAATTACTGCTTAGAGTTTGATTTTGTTCACTGTGAAAGCCCCGCGGATTAGGCCTCTCTGAAGAAAGGAAAAAGCCACTTCTGAACTTTTAGCCTCTGTTGGATACTCTGCTGCGATAGAACAGTCTTCATACTGCCAGAGCATTTACTATGTAAACGCGTTCTTTTCAAGGTCAGGGTTTTAGAGCCCAGGGCCACTATTGAAACTGCAGGGGCAGAACTGGAACAATCCTGCCGGCATCCTAAAAATAAGCAGCTTTATTTCCAAACTACAGGATGTGACTTTAAAGAGAGTCTCAACAATTTACTTTTTTGACTGCCACTTGTATCTCTTTTCAGTCGATTTGACCTGGGAAAACGAAGGTGGCTCCAGACCCAGGGGCGGGGGCACTGATTTCTATGGCTGGCACGCGATCAGCCCTCTGGGATGGTGGTTCTAACATTCCAACCTTCATCTCCCTCAGAATCCAGGGGATGAACTGTCAGATTCCTGGTGGCTGAATCCCAGGCAGGATCGGGCCTGCACCAGACACAGCAGCAGGGAGAATATTCTGAAAAGAAGCCAGAGCTCAGCAATTGACGGAGCTGGAGCAAGCAGCAAAGGCCTTCAGGGGAAGCTTTCCGTCACCGTCTCCGAGCGTACAAGGAGCATGAAGCAGACCGAGGTTCTCTCTGTCCCTTCCTTCCCACGCCTTTTAACCTAACAGTGCAAGTGAGGCACTTCATGAGAGGGACGCACCGCTAGCAGGCCGAATCTGTCTGTCTTGAAGGTGCTCTTCTCCAGGGGCGCCCTCTCTGGAGGATATGCTTGCTGTGACCACTGTGGACTCAGGCCATATAAATCTAGGGAATGAGCTTACTAGGGTAGGGGAAGAGGACAGAGAGGAAAGTCAGAGTCTGGAAAAGAAACAGCCCAGAGGTGAAGATCCCTGACCCCTGAGCATTTGAGTCTTGAGTGTGTAGATAGAAAACCAGCCCAAGAGGAAGAGCCAGCACGTGCCACAGTCCTCTCCCTTGGCCTCTGGCCAGCTGCCAGGCAGACTGTGGACCTTATGGTAATGGACTGCACCAGCTGGCCACCTAGTCTTTGCTGGGTGTCACAGCAGCCTTTCACACTGTGGTGGTTAATCTGGGTTGTCAGATAGAGAGAGGCCCAGGGTTAGGAGACTTATGGGTGTGTCAGTGCGCACATTTCCAGGTGTAACTGGCTTGTGGGTCAGCAAATAGAGATGGGAGACTGCCCTGAATGTGGGTGGCACAGTCCAATAGGCTGGGGCTGGATGGAAAAAAGACGGGAGGAGGAAGCTGAGCTGAAGCCAGCTCCCTTTTTCATGAGTTGGCCTGTCTGCTGCGGCTGCCATCACCCTAGCCCCTTTGGCCTTCCAGTGTGGCCTCTGACCAGAGGCTCTCCAAGGCTTTCAGCTGAGCCTGGGGCTGCATCATGGGTCCTTTTGGTTCTGAGGCTCCAGCTTCTCGGACTGAGCAGCTGCTGGTTCCTCCAGCTCTCCAGCCTGCAGACGACCACTGTGGGAATATCCAGACTGTGATTGTGGGAGCCACCGTAAGAGATCCCCTGTTATGGTCACATGGACACACATCCTAACACAGCTCTGTTCCTCTAGAGAATCCTGACTAACGCACACATATTCTTCCTTATGGAAGACCACCCTTGAAATCCAACCTATTTTTGACAAGATTCAAACAACCATCCTGCAGCCATTATATGCTGCTAGCCATCACTCTGATTTCTGTCAGTCTTCTGGGATTTTTGAGTGTTTCAAAAATGTGCCAAGGGAGAGAAGATGGCGAATTAGAGGAGGGATGCATGTCCCGCTGTTTCCTAGGCACCAGACTTAACAAGCGGGAAGACTGTTCCTCAGAGAGGTGGGTAACTAAGGGAATTCACCGAAATTCAATACTGAACAGTTAAAGAAACCATAGAGACACAGGAAGTTAGAAACTTGAACAGAACATAAGAAATAATACCTGAGAGATGGGCCAGCTTGACTGCTGAGCGGGACCACAGGGAGAGAGAGAGGGAAGCGGAAGAGACATTGACTTGGGGGATCCTGGGGAACGGAGAGGAGGCTGACCTTAGTGCACCCAGAGTTGGTGGGGGAAGTTATTGAGTGAAAAGTAGACAGTTTGGTGGGAACCACAGTCACTAAAGGCTGGAATCATTTATAAGCACTGTGCAGCCACAAGCAGGGTCAGGAGATTGGGACCTCAAAAGGAAGTTGCCAGTGGACCCAGAAGACACCTATTATGATATCCAGGGTCTGCCTGGATCAGTGTGACTGAAATAGGCACAAAGAAAATCATGCCTAGGGCATCTGACTCCAGATACTAAGGACAGAGAGCTCCCTTATTGTTGGTGCTCCATCAGAGCTTGTGGGAAAACACAAACAAAGTTCACACAGGAAGCGTCTACACTCCAGAGTGGATACTGGGTAATTCGCATCCATAGAAGTAAATGCAAAATCTGTGGAAGTTTAGACCCTGTGCCCTAAAAGTGGATTTTATGTGAAATCCTGAGATCCAGATGTCCAGCAGAGATGGGCGTCCCTCAGCAACAAGGGGTGTAGATCAAATCTCAAATACTCACTGGCAGAGTTCCAAAGTTCCGCCAACACTAAACTTTAACTATTGGAACTTCCAGTTTTAGAACCTGCATCACCCCTTCCACAGGAGTACACGATTTGTCAACACCTCCGGGTCTATCCCATCCTAAACCGGGATATAGGGAGCTGAGAGCTATGGTAACCAGCTTGACTTCTACCCACATGACTGTCAGTGAGCTGAGGAACATAAAGACATTGGATGGAACAACTCCCAGCCCTTGACCCAAAGGATAAGAGCCCCAAAATAACTACAGAGAATAAAAATCCCTTCTCCCAGCAAATTTTGACTGCCTCTGTAAAAACAAGCTCTTCGTTTCTCATTAATATTTTTTTCCTTTTTTTGGCCTACATAACCCCCATTTTTCTTTTACTTGTTTTGTAAATTTTACTTAAAAATTTTCAAATATGATTTTATTATGTATTTATTATCTTGTACTTTTTCCCATTGTGTAAGATTATGTGTATGGGTGTGTGTGTGTGTGTGTGTGTGTGTGTTCTGACTGTACATATAGGTTCAAAAATACACATATTCATAAAATTTTACTTTCATTTTAATTGCTTTCTTCTGTACCTGCTTATTATTTAGTCTTGGTTTGACTTAAGTGGGGTATAATTATACGTGGGTTGAGTTGTTGTGATCTTATATTTGTTTGTTTGTTCATAGCTTAGTTTTTCTTCTTTTTTTTTTTTTTTTGGTACTGGGGATTGAACCCAGGGCCACTGTTAACCACTGGGCCACATCATCAGTCTTTTTTATTTTTTTATTGCCCCTTCTTCCCTCACTTCCCCCACTGGGAACCAAATTTTCTTGTTCCCTCTTCCTCCTCTCTTTCTTTTTTTATTCCTTTTAGATATTTCTTATTCCTCCTTTTTAACAGTTGTTATCTGCTACCTATCTCCTGCCTCTACTCTCTTCACTTTTTAAATATTACAAAATTTTTGTTGCCTTTCTATGCTATTTTCCCTTCACTTAAGAAACTGTAATCTCACTCTCTAATAGAGTTATATAGTTTATGTAACTCCTTCTCCATTAATGTTGTGATTATTAATATAGTGGATGATGTAGTAGACACATGCTGTTTAATCATGATCTAGGTCATGATTTTTTATTGTTGCTGCTGATGTTAAATGCTGACCCCTCCACTCCTATGCAGTTGGCAATTAGTATTACAGATGTCATCGTAGACACTAGACATTTATCTTGAGGTGTTACATCTGTGGATAACAGGTAACATTAAATGTTATTTCTAGCACCACTACCCCCTCCTCTGAGGGAGGTTGTAAAGATATTATGAGTCTTTAGGTTGACAGAATAGAGATTCTACTGCTGAGCATATTCACAACTAAGCCACATCTACTAGACGTCAAAAACGAAGATAAATTCCAGGACAAAAAAGATAATTACCCAAAAAGGACATGTATATCAAAGAGGAAAGAAATCCATTTCAATTGAAACACAAATCCAAGACCTCTGAAACATGAGGAAACAGGCAAGCAAATCTTATCCCCAAATTCACAGTTCTCCAACAAAGGATCCCATAAACATGGAAGTGTTTGAAAATCCAGAGAAAGACATTGAACATTACTCACCATTAAAAGAGAATAAAATCAGGGAAATGGATGGAGTTGAAGAATATAATGCTAATTGAAGTTAGCCAATCCCCAAAAAACAAATGCTGAGTGTTTTCTCTGATATAAGTATGCTGGTTCATAATGGGGATTGGTGGTGGAGGGTGAGCATGGGAGGAATAGATGAATTTTAGATGGGGCATAGGGGAGGGAGGAGAAGTGAGGGGTCATAGGGGTAGGAAAGGTGGTGGAATGAGATGGGCATCATTACCCTAAGTACATGTATGAAGACATGAATGGTGTGAATATACTTTATATAAAACCAGAGATATGAAAAATTGTGCTCTATATGTATAATATGAGTTGAACTGCATTCTGCTGTCATATATAATAAATTAGAATAAGTAAAATAAAAAAGAAATAAAGATAATAAAAATAAACTAATCAAAACTCCTAGAAATAAAAAGACAATGAATCTAATTAAAAATTCACAGGAAAACATCACCAACAGATTAGATTGTATAGAAAATAGAACTTCAGGTCTTGAATACAGAACTTTTGTCCTTGAAGACAGAATATATGAACTTGAATACTTAATAGGCATCAAAAGACAAAAAATAAAAGACCATGATCAGAATGCACGAAAACTCTGGAAAAGCATCAAGAGAACAAACAAGAGAGTAGTTGGGATAGAAGAGAATATGAAGATAAAAACTAAAGGCATAAGAACATCTCCAGTGAGATAGTAACAGAAAAATTTCCTCATACTGGAAATGAGATAGACAGTGACATACAGGAGTAATTTAATATCACACAGAGACAAGATCAAAACAGAATCTCTCCAAGACACATCATAATTAAAATGCCTAACATGAAAAGTAAGGGGAGAATTTTTAAAGCTGCAAGATAGAAATATTAGGTCACACTTAGAAGCAAACCAATAAGGTTCACTTACCATTTCTTTACTCAGATCCAAAAATCTGTAAGAGCCTGGAATGAGATATTCAAAGCTCTAAAAGAAAACAATTTCCAGGCAAGATTGCTTCATCTAGCAAAGGTCTTTTTCAAATTCAAGGAGAAAGTGAAAACTTTCCATTATAAGGATAAACTCAAATAATTCATGACAATTAAGCCAGCACTATAAAGAATACTCAAAGACATACGGAACACAGTGGAACCCCAAAACAAACCCCAAAGCTCCCAAATAAATGAGAATCACTAGAAGAGCAACCAAGTAAATGAAAATCAAGACAGAATTAAATATAGAAATAAACTAAAGGTGCAGGAAACCACAAACAAATTAGATTAAGTAAAATAAAAAAATAAATAGAGATAATGAAAATAAACCAATCAAAACTCCTGGAAATAAAGGGATAATTAATCAAATTAAAAATTCACTGGAAAGCATCATAATAACATTGAATGTAAATTGTCTCAGCTCCCCAATTAAGCAGAATGGATTAAAAACCAGGATTCAACTATATGCTGTTTACAAGAAACTCATCTCATAGACAAAGACATCCATAGGATGAAAGTAAAAGGGTGGAAAGGAATATTACATGCAAATGGAATCTGAGAACAAGCTGGAGTAGTTGTTCTCCTATCTCACAAAGTGGATTTCAAGCAAAAATTAATCAGAAGAGACAAAGAAGGCTACTAGATACCGATAAGAGGAATAATCCAACAAGGAGATATAATGATCGTTTTATGTGTGTGTGTGTGTGTGTGTGTGTGTGTGTGTGTGTGTGTGTGTATATATTTATTTATTCCAAATGTCAGTGTACTAATAACAGAAATAAACCATTTTTTTTACAATAAATCCCAGATAGACCCCAATACAACGATACTGGATGTTTTCAACACACTCTTATCACCAATAGACCAGTTGTTCAAACATAACATCAATAAAGATATTTCTGACATAAATAACACTATAAATCAAATGGACCTACTAGACATCTACAGAACATTTTACCCCCAGACACTTGGATTTACATTATTCTCAGTGGATGGAAGCTTTCCACAAAGGGACCATATTCTGGGTCACAATGTAAGTTTTAGTAAATACAAAAAAATTGATATAGTTCTATGCATTTTATCAGATTGAAATGGAATGAAACTAGAAATCAACAGCAAGAAAAATGAGAGAAATCACATAAACACACAGAGACGGAACAATACTCTTTTAATTGAAGAATGTATCATAAAAGGAATGAGAGAAGAAATCAAGAAATTCTTAGAAACAAATGAGAACAGAGAGACAACATATCAACATCCCTGGGACAGTGTTAAAGCAGTTTAAAATTAAAATTTATAGCATTGAGTGCCTACATTAAAAAATAAAGAGAGTTCCCAAATAAATGAGTCTATCTTCTACCTTAGAAAAGGAAGAATATAAAATAATACCAAAACCAGTAGATGGCAGGAAATAATAAAGATCAGGGCTCAAATTAATGAGATTGAGAGTTAAATAACAATTCACAGGAACAATGCAATAGAGAGATCCTTCTTTAAAATGATAAATAAGATTGATAAACCCTTAGCCAAATTAACCAAAGAGAGAAAAAACCCAAATAAACAAGGTTAGAGATTAAAAAAGAAGATATCCTCACAGAAACTTCTGAAATCCAGAGGATCTTTAGAAACTATTTTGAAAATTTATACTACAATAAATTGGAAAATCTAAGACACGTTGGCAAATGTCTACACACATATAACCTGCCCAAATTGAATCAGGAAGATATAAAAAACCTAAACAGACCAATATCAAGTAATGGAATTGAAATAGCAATTAAAAGCCTTCCAACAAAGCAAAGCCCAGGACCAGATGGATTTTCATCTAATTTCTAACCACATTTTTTAAGAACTAGCACCAGTCTTTCTCAAATTATTTCATGATATTAAAAGGAAGGGAACACTCCCAAATACCTTTTAAGAAGCCAATATAATCCTGATACCCAAACAGACAAACGCACACTAAGGAAAGAAAACTGCAGATCAATATCCCTGATGAACATAGATATAGAAATCCTTAATAAAAACATTAGCTAACCACATTCAAAAACACATCCAGAAGAGAATAAGATTTAGTGACCTTCCATGGCTCCAGGCTTTTCCCTTCCAGGTCGCCGCTCTCCCTGTCTTTCTTGGCTCCTGGTTCAACATTTAAGACATAGCTCAGCCTTTCACCAAGACTCACTCTTCTTACCTCCTTCCCAGGCTGATTTGGGTGGCCTGCTCAACCTCCTAAACTGCTCTATACACACACTTGAGGCAGGGTCGGGGCATATTTCAATTTTGGTGTCAGAGAGCTTTTCCTCTCTTCTTCTGCATGCCACTCTGTATCTTGGTGACTTTCAAATCATTACTTATCCTTGCTGAACCTGTTGTCTCTTCTGAAAACAAGGTTCATAATCCTATTAGTCAGGATTACCATGCGGAATAGATGGGGTTACATACATAAGGTGTGATTCAGGGTCTGATTCCACCAGGGGTGCTACTTCAGGCATCATTGAGGGTATGTCTGCTGCTGTCACACCTACAGCATTTCTATGTGCTCTGTCTTTGCCTCCCTTCGCCATGAAGAGATCATTTTTTGTCATTTTTGTATCCATTGTGCTTGGCACAGATATTTATTGAACCAACGATAAAATATTTAAAAATGTTAAAATATTTTTTACAAATTCAAATGCTCTAAGTAAGCAAATAAAGTAAACATTTTACATGAAATGTAATACCCAGTCATAGTAATGGCAGTGACGGCAACATACATTTGTACAACTGTACTGTTCAGCGAGCAGCTTTGGCATCCTTCTGAACTATGTTCTTACTTCGTTTTCCTTTACCAACGCACACCATTATTTGCCAATGCTCCCACTTAAAAAGGAATGTGTCACTGTGTTAGTTTAAATGTTTGCGAGGACTGTACCTGGCTCTACCCCTTTGATGAATTTGACCTATAATTTGATTATATAAGAAAACATCTTTGCAGGGTCTCCCTGAAGAAACAGGAAGGATCACAGGAGAAGAGGAACAAAAAAGCTGCGGGTGAGGCACTCCACAGGGAGCTGGGAGGGGGGACGCACTAATAAAAAGAAGAAGGAAGATCTTCATCTACAATGAGAAAAGAGAAGAGAGGAAAACAGCCCCATTTATACAAGATGGCATGATTTACTTCCACTTATAGGCATAATGGGAAAAAATAACTTGAACACTGGGGTTAATATTGGGTGGAATTGAAAAGAAATCTACTTGGTTCGAATGGCAGACCTGAACTGAAATGTAAGGGATCCTTGAAATGGCATTAAAAATGAAGAAAATGGTCATACTTCAGGATGGGTGATTGCTCTGTGACCCCATTGCTCTGGAGTGTATATTCATTTAAAATTCACCAGTTTCCCGCCTATTAGAGTTCACAGGGCCTTCCGTTTGGGGGCCCCACTCTGTACTCAGTAGGTATAGGGCTGAGTTGGCTCAACTGGTGTTCTGTGGCGACCTCTGGAAAGGTACCTGTGTGTTGGCAGTGGCCTTTTCTCATCCCAGTCTTATGGCTGGTGTGTCTGAATTGAAGTCCCAATCTACCTATCCCTCCTCTCTGTCCCTCAGCCCTTCAGGACCTGCTCAGCTCAGCAAAGAGCTCCACAACTCCTCAGCCCTCTACGACAGACACCTGAGTGCACCCTCATTCCTCCCTTTCTCTCAACCCCCTTCTCCTGTCTGCAAGCATCTGCTGTCAATTCTAGCTCCTAAAAGTGTGTCTAATCTTAATGCTTCTCTCCTTTTTCACTTCCAAGCCTCCGACACCTATTACATCCTAATTGATCTCTCTGCTTCCCTTAAAGCTGTTTTCATACCCAACCTCCTAATAGCAGCTAGCAGGAATTTAAAAATGGAGTCAGACCTTCAGTGGCTTGAAAACCAAGCCTCCTGAAATGATGAAGCCAGCCCTAGATGCTGTGGCTCAGGACCTTTTGTCCACACCCTTTTCCTTCCCAGGGCATGTGTCAGAAGAGGGAAAGTGCACAGAGGCTGAGTGACTCAGCAGAGAAAAGGCAGAAGCAGAGAGTGACCGGGATGAAACGCTAGCTCGAAGCCATGGTGAGAATCCAACTGAAAACACAGGAGTTGACTGAAACTCTGGAACAGTAAGATCTCCAGATATCCTCACCTCTCACTGCTAAACTGTGGCCCCTCTCTTCCCCTCCACAGGGACCAGAAGTTCAGCCTCAAGCCTTGAGGGCACCAGCCAGAATGGGGAAGGAAGGAGGCATCAGGTAGAAATCAGAGGTCAGTGAAAGTCCATAGGCTGAAGGGTGGGCCATGGCCTCAATCCCTGCTTTTGCCCTTCTCCTAGCACTTCATCAGACAGGGGTGTGCCACCTTCCTCCACCAACGCACACAGGAAGTCAGAGGAGTCTTCTTCGGAGAACTGGATTTCCTCAAGAGAAAACCACTACAGATACTGACACCCCATGGATGTAGAAGTTTTCTCAGGGAAGAACCCAGTTTGCTGCAAAATGCCCTCTGTGAGGTTTCCAGCTTTCACTCGTGCAAGAGGGCTTCATGCAAGTCATGGTGACTCAGTCTCAAATACGAAGTGTCACTGGATACTTGGAAAATGTGAGAAATATACCATCATGAAAACCAGATCCAACAGAACAAAAGAAACTCAGTGGAAATAAAGAAAATAGAGTAGAACATTTAAAAAAATTTTTTTTCTAGTATCTGTAAAGATGTAAGGAAAGATACTGAATCCAAGAAAAAGAATAGAATAATAGAACAAAGAAATGAAAAGGGAAAAAAAAAGAAACACTCTTCAATTTTAAAAACATAATGATGGAAATTTAAAAACAATTAGAAAGGTTGGTAGAAATGTCAAAAAAATCTTTCAGAAGCTGGAGCAAAAATCAAAGAGGTGAGCAGTAGGATAGAAGAGAGAAGAAAAGTTAGAGAATCAAGCCAGGGGATCTAAAATCTAGCTAATAGGAGCTCCAGAGAGATTAAAGGGAATAAATAATGGAGGGAAGTCTTCAAAGAAAGGGAACAGAGAATTTTCTCCATAGCAAACTAAGTGATCTACAGAAATTTTAGATTACCAGTGGGAATTAGAAGAATCAAAAGTTTTAGGCAAAAATTAAAAAAAAGAAGAAAACGTGAAGAGATTTGATTGCAAATAGTAATAGAAAATTTAACAAAGACACCATATACTAGAAGACAAAGAGGAAATTTCTTTAAAATTCTGAGGGAAAATTACATATAATTCTCTAATAAGCCACCTTTCCATCAAACTCAAATGTGAATTAAGGCCATTTCAGACAGGAGAGAACTTAACTAATTTTTTTTAAAAAAATTCTCCCATACACTCATTTTATGAAGCTTTGGAAGATGAATTTCAGAAAAACAAGACTCAGGAATTGGAAAACATGGGATCCAGGAACACAAAACCCCACAGAGAGGAAGTGAGATGGAGTCTGAGATTACAGCTGTAGCACATCCCAGGGACTGTCCAGGGGTGTTTACCCTCCAGTTGCAGCATAGAAGCAGAGAGCCAGGCTGACTTTGGGGACTCTAGGGACTGAAGAGCTTGCAGACTGAGGAAATCAAGGAAATCCAAGTTCTCAAGATACATTACCACAGAGAAAATTTTTGTTCAGAGAGTACCCTGGAGATTTGCAGAGGGTAAATAATTATTTGCTTATTTCTGAGAACTGCATCCTTAGGCAAGTTTGTCATTGTGCGAACACCAAGGAGTGCATGTAGGCAAACCTAGACAAATTGGTTAATTGACCAACAGCCCAGTGGGTCCCTTGATGCACTCCAGAGACGTGATAAGCATGAGAAGTATGAGGCTGCTGCTGGCGTTACATGACACACTGTTTCACAGTAAACTCTTTTTGTCTCATAAGTAGGAGTACACTCTACAATAATGATAAAAGTGTAGTATTGTAGATATATAAACAGTAACAGTCACTTCATTATCAAATATTATGTGCTGTGCATAATTGTAGGTGCTATTCTTTTCTAGGACTGGGTGCACAGTATGTCTGTTTACATTAGCACAAACATGTGTATGATACATTGTACTATGATAATATGACAACATCATCAGGATGCTACAGGAGAAGTTCAGCTCCATTATAATATCCTGGGACCACTGTTGTACGAGCATTCCATCATTGACTGGAATGTTCTGTGGTGCATATCTGTGGGGTACTGAGGCACATCTATGAACGAGTGCATGTCTATGAGGAAGCGAGTCAAGGCCAGTGAATAAAAATACCCTGAAGAATGAGAAGGAACAATGTACAAAACTTTTTAAAATTTTTTTGTTCTTTTTAGTTATATATGACAGTTTAGAATGTATTTTTAAATTTTATAGTTGTAGATGGACACAATACCTTTATTTTTATTTATTTATTTTTATGTGGTGCTGAGGATCGAATTCCATGCTTCATAGGTTGACTGGAATGTGCTATGCATAATTGTATGTGCTATTCTTTTCTAGGACTGGGTGCACAGTATGTCTATTTACATTAGCACAAACATGTGCATGATACATTGTACTATGATAATATGACTACATCATCAGGAGGCTATAGGAGAATTTCAGCTCCATTATAATATCCTAGGACCATTGTTTGGGACCACCATTGAGCTACAAACCCAGAATGTATTTTGACATAACATAATACATGGCATATAGCTACCCATTTTTGTGGTTGTACATAATATGGAGTTACACTGGTCATGTATTCATATATAAACATAGGAAAGTTATGTCTGGTTGATTTTATGGTCTTTCCCATTCCCATTTTCCATCCATTTCCCTCACTGCCCTCTGTCCAATCTAGTGAACCTACACGGCACCCATACCCCAACTCCCCCAACCTATTGTGAGTTCTTGCCAACATTAATTGTTACTTGTATTCTTGATACTTGCTATTCTGACTGGAGTAAGTTAAAAATCTCAGTATAATTTTAATTTTCTAGTGATGTTGAACATCTTTCTCTTATATGTGTTGACCATTGTGTTTCTTCTATGAAGTGTCTGTTCAGTTCCTTTGCCCATTTTTTGATTTTTTTTCTTGTGTAACTTTTGGAGTTCTTGGCATATCCTGTAGTCTTTTGGATCTTCTAAATATAGAATCATGTTGTCAGCAAATAGGGATAGTTTGGGTTCTTCTTTTCCTATTTATATCCCTTTAATTCATTCTTCTGTCTAATTGTACTGGCTAGGGTTTCTAGGACTATATTAAATAGAAGTGGTGAAAGAGGGCATCTCTGTCTTGTTCCAGTTTTTAGAGGGAAAGCTTTCAATTTTTCTCCATTTAGAATGATGTTGACCTTGAGTTTAGCATATATAGCTTTTTCAACATTGTGGTGACTACAATCTCTAGTTTTTCTAGTGTTTTAAACATGAATGGATGATGTATTTTGTCAAATGTTTTTTACACATCTATTAAGATAATCATGTGATTCTTGTCTTTCAGTCTATTGATGTGATGAATTACGTTTCTTTATTTCCATATGTTGAACCAACCTTGCATCCTTAGGATGAAACTCTCTTGATTGTGGTGTGCTATCTTTTTAAGATGTTTTTATGCATATAAAGTAGATTAATTTGCCAGTATTTTGTTAAGAATTTTTGCATGTATATTCATCAAGGATATTGGTCTAAAATTTTCTTTCCTTGATGTGTCTTTGTCTGGTTTTGGTATCAGGGTAATACTAGCTTCATAGAATGAGTTGAGAAGGGTTTCCTCTTTTTCTACTTCATGGAATAATTTGAGGAGTACTTTTGTTATTCTAATTTGAGGGTCTGGTAGAATTCAGCTGAGAATCTGTCTGTTTCTGGGCTTTTTTTTCTTGGTAGGCTTTTGATGGTGTCTTCAATTTCATTTTTTGAAATGAAGCAATATACAGCAATAAAAATAGTTCTTGCTAAAATGTCTACAATGTTAATTGTCATAATAAACAAATGATATAATCAGTTCTCGCCTATAATAAAAACAGAAAGTTTGCAAAAGGGTTTACTGTTTTGAATGGTGAATAAAGAGAGAACAGAAGTGATATAGGATGTGATGATTATGAGGGAGAACAAGAGAAGATAGAAATATAAAATTAAAGAAAGAGTGAAAGAGAAAACAATAGATATTGCCTGTTAGCAGAAGAAAGGTGAGAAAGAGAATTGAGGGAAACAGGTGAGAGGAAAAAATATAGTAAAATTAAAAAAAATTAATTTAGATGATACTCAGTGAGTTGCTAAGCACTTCGCCATTGCCGAGGGTGGCTTTGAACTTGCGATCCTCCTGTCTCAGCCTCCTGAGTGTTGGGATTACAGTCATGTGCTACCAAGCCTGGCATTCTATAGCTTCTTTATTTAGTTTTTCTAGAATCTATCCAATGGTGAGAGAGTTATGTTAAAGTCACCAGGAATTATTGTGTTGTGGTCCATTTGATTTTCAAAATTGAGAAGAATTTGTTCAATGTACATACTCTATTGTTTGGGGCACAAATATTAATATTGTTATGTCTTGCTGATGTATAATTCTCTTGAGCAGTGTGAAATGGCCTTATTTGTCCCTATGATTAACTTTGGCTTGAAGTCCACTTTATCTGATATGAGGATAGAAACCCCTGTATGTTTATGAGATCCATGAGAATGATATGTTTTCCCCCCTTCCTTTTACCTTCAGTCTGGATGTCTTTACCTGTGAGATAGGTAAACCTGTAGGTGGAATTCCTGGAGGCAGAGTTTAAGCTTAGGTGGGCTCCAGGGTCCTTGCTAATGCCAACTGTCTGGAGATTTTAAATCAGCACACCTCCAGGGCCCAGTAATTGCTGGTCCATGTTGGAAGAGTGTACCCCAGGGACCTCCTCTGGCTTCCACATGTGGGGCAGAGGAGCTAATTCTTTTTAAAATAATTTTATTTATTCTAATTTGTTTTATATGACATCATAATGTAATTCAATCAATATTACACAAATAGAGCACAATTTTTCATGTCTCTGGTTGTACACAAAGTAGTGTCACACAATTCATGTTTTTATACACGTACTTAGGGTAATGATGTCCATCTCATTCCATCATCTTTTCTACCCCCATACCCTCTCCCTTCCTCTCTCTCCTGTTTTCCTTATCTAAAGTTTGTCTATTCCTCCTATGCTCGCCCCATCCCCATTATGAATCAGCATCCTTATATCAGAGAAGACATTTGGCTTTTGTGCATTGCAAAGCTTTCATAAAGAAGTGCTTTGCCTTAGAGATGGGGAAAAATTAACCCCACCAGACACCTAGTCAAATATTATCAGGCATGCAAAGAAATAAGAAAAGATGACCTATAATTGGGAGAAACAAAATTGAACTGACCCAGAAGTAATACAGATAATAGTACTAGAAGATAAAGCTTGCGTTATCATATCTGTTTTTTAGGTATTCGAGGAGCTAGAGGAAAGGCTGTACATATCAAGCAGAGACACAGAAGAGACTTTAAAAACAACTAAATCAAATTTCTGGAGATGAGAATTGGAACATATGAGATAAAAAACACTGGATAGGATTATAAGCAGATTAGACATTGCAGGAAGCTTACTTAAAATTACCTTGATTATGTAACAGCTACAAAGTATTTTTAAAATCCTGGAGGAAGCAGTTCTCCTACCCCGATTCCTATTTATAAGCAACTCTGGACGTCCTATTGACAGTACCTGTTAGTTAATTAAGTAATCGCTTGGCATTGATGTTAAGAAACTTGGCACATCTTTCATCAAAATAAACTCTTTTCAAGCCATGGGGATAAATGCTGTCTGTTTAATGATACTAAGTGGTTGGCTCATTAACTTGTCAAAAATAAATCCCCTTTTCAAATATAAGCATGCTATGTTTTTAACCTTTTGTGTGATAGATATTTGAGTCTCATGGGAAAATCTCAGGATTTAGAGGCCTGATTTTCAATATTATTCAATCAACATTTATGGAATGTGTTCTTGGCATGGTAGGAGATGCCGGGGACCCATTGGTAAATAAGACCTAGCATCAGTTTTCACAATGCTCAAAATCTAATGGCAGGAGACCGACAAGGAGACTGGAAATGATGGTACTGTGTGATAAGGTTATGATGGGGAAGAACGGGATGTTAATGGGAGCTTACAGAATGGCATCTGACCAGATTTGGAAGCCAAAGACATGTTGCCTCCTATGAAGTCTAAGGGATAAGCTGGAATTTAACTCAGTGAAGAGCTGGGATGTCTGGGAAAAGGCCCAGAGTAAGGAAAAACCATCTTTGGGAGGCTGCAAGTAACTCAACATGAGTAAAAAGACCAGTTTGAAGACTGGCTTTCATAAGAGATGAACCTGGGGAGTGTTAGTTTTCATACTGCCTATAGGTAAAGGGAAGAAATGAAGGAATTTAAAATGCTGTCATGTTTACAAGTTGAGCATAGTTAATAGGAAAATCTGAAATCCAAAATTCTTCAAAATCCAAATTGTTTTCAGCACTGTCAGGAAACCACAAGTGGCAAAATTAACACCTGACTGCATGTGACAAGTTGCAGTCAAAATGCACATACATTAAAAATACTGTCTAAGATCACCTTCAGGCTGAGAGTCTATGAAACATAAATTAATTTCATGTTTAGGCTTGGCTCCCATTCCAAGATACCTTATTATGTAGGTATATGAATATTTCAAGAATCTAAAAATATTCTGAAATCAGAAATACTTCTGGTAAGTATTTTGGATAAGGGATAACCATCCTGTACTTTTACAGAACTGACTCAGAATATTGCATCCAAACTGAAAAGAAGGTTTGCAGTGACCCAGTTGGGATGTGATGGTAAGTGGGATGGGGCAAAGTCTGCAAGCTTGGAGAGAAATGATCACTCTCAAGAGAAAGTGAGGAACGGGGTTTAACAGAATGTGAGTGAGTACTGACAGAGAAAGAGAGCCATAGGCCACTCTTGGTGTGAGCAATTGTAAGCTCCCATCCCTGAATCAGAATAACCAGCTTCTTCTCTGCCCACTTGGCCACTACTGCACAAAATCCCCAACACTGGGTGGACTAGGGTTTGTTTGAGTTCTTGTGCTTTGAGTCCACCTGGCTCTTCCACGTCACCAGTCGGCTCTCTGCACCACATCCCCAGTCAGCTCTCTGCCACTTCTCTGATCTCCTTATAATTTCCCTCTAATTACCATCCCCTTTTCAATTCATGGACTTGCTTCCTGTTTTGCTTCGCCTGGAGGTGTAGGAAGAACTGTCTCTGTGTCACCCTGCAAGTGTGATATGGCTCCCTTAGTTATCTCCTCCCTCTCCAGCTTCCCTCTCATCTCTCTCCTTCCCATCAGCACTGGCATATTTCCAAGAATTAGAAACCCTTTCTAATTCTTTGTGGCTTGCCACTCCTCTCTATTTTCTATTATGATCCACTGAAGACCTGGCCGTCCTCTCTCCTCCCCTCTCAGGTTGCCATTGACTCCTTGGTCTTCAGAGATCATCAGTGCCTTTAGGGAGCTAAATGCAAAAATTTAAAATAATATTAATGATAATATTATAATAGTAATATTATAATAATCATTATAATAATATTAATGATAATAATTAACAATAATAATACTTATTGTTATTATTATGTGTTAGCCTTTATCTTATCCTGTAGCGGCTCTTAACATGGTTGTTGCTTCTGGAAACTCTTCACATTCCCCTTGCTGTTCCTTCTAGTACCTTTTGCCTAATCCTTTTCTATTGATGGAAAATAAGAAGTTGATAATCGCCAGGGTTTTGCATTGATGCCATTTTCTTCTTATTTAAGTATTTTTTAAATACTCAACTGTTAATTATTTATACAATGAATGCATGAATATATCTCTTTATAAAACCTAGTTCCATTTAGTACTGCCCTTGGTCACTGCAGAGGTTTTATTTTGGTACAATTCATTCCTGAGTTTTTCCCACAGCCTTTACATACATCCCCAGGTACCCAAAGAAAATTTTGATTTGTTAGACCAGGCTAGTAATTATGGATTAATTCCATTCTCATATCAATGCATTTAAAGACTGTGATTAAACTAGACTCTCCTGTGGTATCTCTTTGCAATCCTGAGAACCCTTCCCTATCTTAGAGATCTCTACTATTTTGTCTTGGTAGGATAGTTCTAGACCTTTCTATACATTCATATCTCTGTACAAATCCATGATTATACAGTTTTTTTATGGAGTTTGAAAATCATAGGTAATTTTTTTTTCTAAATCAACAATATCTTGAGACTCTTTCCTTATTGGTACCAATAGGCCAACCAAAAATCTTAACACATGACACACTGTTCTGTGAGCACTGTATTAGCTTCTGATTGTTGCTTTAACAAATTGCCTCAAACTTAGTGGTTTAAAACACCACAAACTTATTATCTGACAGTTCTATAGCTCAGAAGTCCAAAATGGGTTTCACTCCATGGATTAAAATCAAGATATTTTCAGGCTGCGTTTCTTTTGGAGACTACGGGTAGGAATCTGTTTCCTTCCATTTCCAGCTTCTGGAAGCTGCCTGCTTTCCTTGGCTACTGGTCCTTTCCTTCCTCTTCAAAGCCACCAGCGTAACACCTTCACATCTTTCTCTAGTTCTAAATTTTCTAACTTCTAAATGTTGTTCTTCTACCTTACATTTATAAGAGCCTCTGTGGTTATATTGGGCCCATGTACACAATCCAGGATAATCTCCCATCTCAAGATCCTTAATTTAATCATCTGCCAGGACCCTTTTGCCATGTAAGGTAAAACAATCACAGGTTCCAGGGATTACAATGGGGACTTCTCTGGGGACATTTGTGCAGGCAGGCCCTAGAGTCCATTGTTGTTTTCCTTTTCTAACCTCACTTATTCTCCTGGTGACTTTCTCATTCTTATGGCTCATGCCACACTTCTGTGTCTACCTCCAACTGCAATTACTCAGTGGCTACTTCCTCTTAGATGTCCCACAGGCCCTGAGACCCTATGCTCTGTCTTCTACTCCTCATTCTTGGTTGGAATGCCTTTCTTTCCTCTCCCAAGTCATGGAATCTTCTCTGTCTCATGCTCCAGGAAGCCCTGTTTATCTAGCTTCCATACATTCCAGAGTCTGGCCTATTGACATCTTCATTCTGTGTTGTAAATGCTTGTGCTCAACCTTCAACTTTCTGGACATAACAATTATTCCTGTAACTTCAGTCCTTGGAGCACATTTGTTACACAGTAAACACCCCAAAAATATTTGTTGAATATATGAGGACGGAAAAAGCAGTCCCCAGGGATGAGGTTGCTTTTGAATCAGACTCCAAAGCTGCAGGTGCCTCTACGCTTCCAACCATGAACTTCCAACGTTCCCTGGTTGATATGGATGTGGGAGAAGGAGTGAAGACAGCTCCTGCCCAGGTGTCTCTCTGCATGAGGCCACTCTCTTTAGGTCCTCATAGTCTTCTTACCCTTGCCCTGTCAAGATGAGAGGTGAGCTGCTCTTCACCATCAGCTGGCCCAGGTTCTGCCTCATCCTTCTCTATTCCAGTCAACCCTCTGCAGGTATCACCATTATTATCCTCTCCTTAACTCACCCAACTTGAGTAGGCTGTTACTTGCTGGGACCTTGACCAATGTGGGCAATATTTCTATCTGATCCATAAGCAGGCCATTGATTGATATTTACAACCAAACCTGTGTCCTTACACTCAGTTGATATTTTTGGAATGAATAGTAGATATCCTGTGATGGTTACTTTTGTAATGTTATGGGGTAACCATGGAGAGTTATAACTGGACCTGTATTTAGACAAAGCTATCCCATTCACAAAAGCCTAAAAACAAAACAAACAAACAAAAAACCCAAACCAAACCAAAACAAAACAAAACAACAAAAAACATTCCTAGGAATCAATCTAACAAAAGAAGTGAAAGAACTCTACATGAAAACCACAGAACACTAAAGAAGAAGACCTTAGAAGATGGAAAGATCTCCCATGTTCTTGGAAAGGCAGAATTAATGTCAAAATGGCCATACTACCAAAAGTACTATACAGATTTAATGCATTCCTATTAAAATTCCAATGATGTTCTTCATAGATATAGAAAAGGCAATCATGAAATTCATTTGGAAAAATGAGAGTCCTGGAATAGCCAGAGCAAACCTTAGTGAGAAAAGTGAAGCAGGAGGCATCACAATCACCAGACCTTGTACTACAGACTGTAGTAACAAAAACAGCATGGTATTGGTTCCAATGGAGACTCATTTTACATTAAGGAATTTGGGGGTGTATTGTGACAGAGTTGAGAGTGTAATCTAGAGGATAAGGAAAAACTTTAAACTCCCCAAAACTTGAGTTTGGAGTCTAGAGGCACCACAACAGTGGTGATTTGGGCATGCTCAGTTTTGTCAAATGCAAAATGAAGACCATAGTACTTCTATCACTAGGTTGTTGAAAAGATTGATAGGATGTGTCTGAGTTCCCTGGTAGAGAACCCAGCTGTCTTCATTTCCAGTTCAGTGCACAGTTCATGGTTGGTAAACCAAACTGAGGGGCATGGGAGATGTCAATGTGAGGGAGTCAGTAGATAGAAAGGGCCAGATGTAGCCCTGTTCCTGGTGTGACCGCCACACCGTTAGACTGGTGGTAAGAGATGAAGGAGCTCTTGAAATGGGCTCCTGGCCAACATAGACATTTTATTTCTCAAATGAGAAAACAGTGAGAAATATAAATAATTGTCACCTGGGGCAATTTATGGTTTCAACATTTAGTTTTTTATTTTTCATTTTGTCTTTACATTTGTTTTCATAACTATAAATCTTTTAGTCAAACCCACACTCACATAAGACGGAAAAGGAGGTGAGGAAAACCTGGTCCGTGGGAGCTCCAAACTCATTCCCTTGGGCCTTGTTTCCTAACCAAGGGTCTTTTCCTATAGAGCATCCTTCCACCCAAGGTTGATGCTTCATGGAACAAATGTTCTGTTTAGTTAAGCCTCCAACAAGCTCTTAATTTTTAAGGAATAGAGTTTGTGAGTCTGGGAGTCTGTAGTCCTATTCCAGAAAAATCTCTTGATAACATCAAACATTTCCTGAAGTCCTATTTCCTTCCCAAGTATTTTGAAGCTTGCAAACTCAGACATAACGAATGGAGCCTTTCGCGTGAACAATCACTCAGCAGCATAAGTTATTTTAATGGGCCCATCACTTGAAACTAAACTTTCACCATCTGTTCTACCCTTTAACTGCAAATGCAAAAGGAACACCATTCCCAATGGCATCATAAAAAGTTAGATATAAGTGATTTAAATGCATGTTTTGGTTCTGTATTCAGTGCAATATACATCTGAAGGAAAGCTTATATTGGATTTATTTTTTATGGCAAAGTAAAAATTCAGAGTGGGGAAAATGTCTCTGTTAACAAAAGAGTGACTTTTTAGTTGACACAGAGTTATGTTTTACCATGTCATTCATTCATTCATTCAGTTTTTCTTTTTCTACGAATATTTATGAAATTCCACCTCACTGGCTCTTGGGGTATTGATGTTAACATTGATAACTGGTAAGACCCTGGCACCTCTAAAGGAAAATACAAAAGGCCATTTCATATAAATATATATAAAAGCCACATAAAACCCAAACATAAATTTCATG
Organism: Ictidomys tridecemlineatus; assembly: GCF_052094955.1. Lineage (NCBI taxonomy): Eukaryota > Metazoa > Chordata > Mammalia > Rodentia > Sciuridae > Ictidomys > Ictidomys tridecemlineatus. The sequence goes on from NC_135485.1 coordinate 11,082,657, forward strand.
TCTGCTTCAGAATGCTAATAAGAAAGAGCAGAAAAAAAGTTTGCAATCAACTAGATCTTGGTTTAAAATTCCCAGCTGCTCTGTAATGTGACCTGAGACTGTTTCCTTATTTGATACTTTTTTTTTGCATATCTGTCTCTGCTTCCTCATCTGGAAAATGGGGACAATGTGTCTCTTATAGGTGTGCCATAACTGAAGGAGTTACATAAGCAAAGTCATCAGCCAAGGGCCTGGCTCATAGTTGATGTTGTATGTTAATTCTTCAATTTTCTAATTTCTTTTTTAGATTCAGAGAAATTACTGTTCAAACATAAAATGATAGATGAATAAAACACAATAGTAGGAAACTATCTAAGATGTGGTTGGTTTAATTCAAGATCCTTCTTGTATAAACAATCAAATTTTATCACAAAGAAAAATAGCAACTATATCAAAGTCTTGCGGTTTGCAAGAGTTTCTAAAACATTGTGATTATCCACTTAGGAATGAAAAAATTTAAGCAGTCTTTCTTAATATAGGTATACTTGAATTAATATTCACAGACTACTGTATTAACAAATTATGCACATTATACAATTTACATCCAATAGAAATAAAAATAATGAATGAATGATCTTTATTGTGTCTCACTAGTTGTAATAAGTTCACACTGTACACAGGCATACTGGTTTCTGGAGGCACACTATACACTTGGTTCAAGTTCATTATTGACATGAATATATAATTCTACAAACACTTTTTGAAAATGTATTTGAAAGATTTTTAATTCCATCTTATGATAGGTGAATCACAAAATCTTACTGTGAGGAGATGCGTTAATTGTGCCACTTTCTTGTTTTTCTCCCATCAATCCATTGTGTCTTTGCAGAGATATTTTTAGCCACTTCTCCATTTTCTGATTAAAACTGGACAATAAAGTGCATGTCCATGTACATCAGTATGCTGTCAGGGAACAGGTGTGTGAAGCTCGTCCCTGAGGGCCCTCTCTGGACATCATGTAGCTTGTAACCCTCTGACATAAGGACCAAAGGAGGATGTTAGTAAAGCTCTTAGTCTTTTTAAGGATAAATGTTTAAATATTAGTCCTAATATTTTCTTCTTATACTTCTTACACCTATTAAAGAATAGGCTTGTTCACCTCACACTGGAGGACACTGAATTCCTGGAAGAGGCAGGACTAGAGTTGAATCTACTGATGCCTGGTAATGCTTTCTCCTTAACAGGTACAGAGAAGCAATACCTCCATTTTTTTTTTTTTTTTAGTGCTGTGTAACATGTTCTGAAAAGTGTGCATATCCTAAGTGTATACCTTCAGGAATTTTCCCAAAGTGAAACACCTGCGTGAACACCACGGAGATCAGAGAGGGGTTTTAAAGGACCTAGGTGCTCCTGGGCTTTCTCCTTCTCCAGATAACTCCTGTCCTGACTGCTGACTCCACAGATCAGCTTTGCTTATTTTTGAGTTCTTCACATAGAGAATCACAAAATATGAATTGCTTAGGGTCTGGATTTTTTGTTTGTTTGTTTAAGACGCTGTTTGTAAAGTTTATCTCTGTTTGTAGGTATAGTGATAGTTCAATCTCTCTCTCTCTCTCTCTCTCTCTCTCTCTCTCGCTATACAGTGTAGTATTAAGTAGCATATTGAGCATCTTTATTCATTCTAGAGTTGATGGAAGTTTTAGTTTTTAATGGTATTTGGATATTAAGAGTGATGCTGTATCAATGGAATTACTGAGTCAGAATGCACATACAATTGAGCTTTCCTAGGTAGAGTGGAACACACATTAATCAACTGTTGCTACGACAATAACATGTAATTAACCACATCAAAATGAGTAACATGTAACAAAAAGCATTTATTGATTGCCCAGCTATGGATTGGTAGGAAAACTGCTGATTTAATCTAAACCCTTTGGTTTGGCTTCACGCTGGGCATTGGGGTCCAGGCCTGTTCCAGGTGTCTTCGAACCTTCTTAGACCGGTGACTCCTCAAGGCACATTCTTCTTGCAGCAAATGCCAACCTGCAAAAGCGTATTTCAAGCCTGTGATCACATCATGTCCACTAATGTCCCACTGACATGCAAGTCACTTGATCAAACTCAAGGGGTGGGGGGAAAAAATCACTGGAGCCACTATGAGGTCTTTGTTATTGTGTAGCTAAATAATTCTAATACAGAGAAATGAAGAATTAAGACCATTGATTTAATTGGCCAGAGAGTTTTTCAAAATGTAGCAATTTACACTGCCAGAAGTGCTTTCTGAAAGTTCTCATTACTCCACATTCTTAACATTTGGCATTTTAGTCTTCTTTGCTCTTTGTGCTAGGGATGGAACCCGTGGTCTCATGCGTGCCAGACAAACACTGCACCACTGAGCTGCATCCCCAACCCTTTCAGCCTTTTCAATGGTACCCATTTAATGCCATGGCTTTAATTTGTGTTTCCCTAATTATTCATGAAGTTGAGCACTTTTCCATGTGTTTAATCATCTTTTCAAATTGCTCACCCAAGATTTTTAGCCACTAAAGAGGTTGTCAATTTTCTCCTTATTTCTTCACAGATTTTTTTTTTTTGGTGGTGCTGGGGATTGAACCCAGGGCCTTGCGCACACAAGGCAAGCACTCTACCAACTGAGCTACATCCCCAGCCCTCACAGGATATCTTCTGAATATGAACCTTTTGTTAGCCATGTCTTCCCCTACTCTGTGACTTGCCTCTTTATTTTCTTAATTGTGCCTTTGGATAAACATACAATTTTATTTTGAATGTAGTCCAAGGTATCCCGTCTTTCCTGGCAGGATTATTGACTTTTATACTTATTTAAAAAATCTTTGCCTGCCCCGAAGTCATGAGGATACTCCCTCATGTTTGTTTGTTTGTTTTTAAAGCTTTGCTGTTCTCCTTTGCATACTTAGATCTCTCATCTCTCTGGAACTGATCTTCTTATATTTTCTGAGGGAAAGGTCCAGATTCCTACAGCTGTCTAATCGATCCTGTACCATTTATTAAAAGATCACCTGTTTCTTACTGCAGGGCAAAGACATGCTCCCATCAACTGCCCGCGGTGTGTTGTCCACTTCTCGACTCCTGAATCCATTTCATTGACTTATTAATCTGTCTTTATGTCAATACTACTCTCTCTTAATCACTGTAGCTTCTTGGTACATCTTGATAATTGATACCATAAATCCACTTGCTTTGTTCTTCTCAAGATGGTCCTGACTTTGCTTGACCCTGTGTTTCCATTAAACACTTAATCCAGCTTGTCAATGTTAACAGCAATCCTTCTGGGATACTGATTAAATCTCATTGACTAACTTGAGGAGAATTGATCATTACAACCTCTTTCAATCGATGAACATGATATATCCTTCCATTTTTTAAGTCTTTAAAACATTTTACTCAGATTATTGTGTAAAGATCTTATCTCTCTTTCTTTTTTCTGGTTATTCTATAATTTTTGTAGTATAGAAAAAATGTATTTTTAAATTTTATTTTTTAGTATCTTTTGTCTGTATATAGAAATATATGATTTTATATATTGAACTATTGATTAGTGAACTTGTAAAATTTACTTGCACATTCCATCTTATCTGCATTTCAAGTTTTCTACACATGTGATAATAGTATCTGTAATTAATGGTAATTTCATTCTTATACTTTTTATTTCTTTGTCTTGTATTATGACTTTCTATTTATTTAAATAAGGTATTTTCTGCAGATTTTTTTCATAGGTCCTTAATCAAATTTAACTTACTCACTTCTAATCTTAGTTTGCTGGGAGTTTTTAATGGCGAATTTCATCATTTTTTATTATTAACATAATCACATAAATTTATTATGTTATTAATATGGTAGATGACATTAACTGATATTTGACTATTTTATTTATATATTTATTTTGGGTTCCAGGGTTGAACTCAGGAGCACTCAACACTGAGCCACATCCCCAGAATTTTTGGAATTTTATTTAGAGACAGGGCCTCACTGAGTTGCTTGGCACCTTACTATTATTAAGGCTGGCTTTGAACTTATGATTCTCCTGCTTCAGTCTTCTCAGCTGCTGGGATTATAGGTGTGCGCCACTGCACCTGGCGATATTTGACTATTAAATCAACTTTATATTCCTGAAATAAGCACGTGGTCATAATGTATTACTCTTTTATGTGTGGCTGAATTTGTTTCACAAATATTTTATGTAATATTTTTCATTTATGTTGCTGTGAGTTATTGGTCTTTTTTTCTTGCATCTTGCATTTTAAAATTTTTTTATTTACACATTACAGCAGAATGCATTACAATTCATATTACACATATAGAACACAATTGTTCATATCTCTGGTTGTATACAAAGTATATTCGCACCAATTTATGCCTAACATGTACTTTGGATAATGATGTCCATCTCATTCCACATTCATTCTAACCCCATGTCCTCTTCGTTCACCTCCCACCCCTCTGCCGTATCTAGAGTTCGTCTATGCCTCCCTTGTTCCCCCTCCCTACCCCACTATGAATCAGCCTCTTTATATCAGAGAGAACATTCGGCATTTATTTTTTGGGGATTGGCTAACTTCACTTAGCATTATCTTGTCTAAGTCCATCCATTTACCTGCATTTCCCTGATTTTATTCTCTTTTATTGCTGAGTAATATTCCATTGTGTATATATGCCACCATTTTTTTTATCCATTCATCTATTGAAGGGCATCTAGGTTGGTTCCGATGTTTAGCTATTGTGCTATTATAAACATTGATATGTCTGTGTCCCTGTAATATGCTGTTTTTAAGTCATTTTGGTATAGACTGAGGAGACGGATAGCTGGGTCAAATGATGGTTTCATTCCCAGTTTTCCAAGGAATCTCCAAACTGCTCTCCATTGGCTGCACCAATTTCCAGCCCCACCAGGAGTGTATGAGTGTAATTTTTCTCCCACATCCTCACAACACTTTATTGTTGTTTGTATTCAGACTTGAGTGAGGTAATATCTTAGAGTAGTTTTGATTTGCATTTCTCTAATTGCAAGAGATGATGAGCCTTTTTTTATATATTTGTTGATTGATTGTATATCATCTTCTGAGAAGTGTCTGTTCAGATCCTTGGCCCATTTATTGATTGGGTTATTTATTTATTTATTTATTTTGGTGTTTAGCTTTTTGAATTCTTTATATACCCTAGAGATTAGTGCTGTATCTGATGTGTGAGGGGTAAAAATTTGCTCCCATTCTGTATGCTCTCTAATCACCTCACAGATTATTTCTTTTACTGAGAAGAAGCTTTTGAGTTTGAATCCATCCAATTTATTGATTCTTGGTTTTAATTCTTGTGCTATAGGAGTCTTATTAAGGAAGTTGGAGCCTAATCCCACATGATGGAGATTAGGGCCTACTTTTTCTTCTATTAGGTTCGGAGTCTCTTATTTTATTCCTATGTCCTTGATCCACTTTGAGTTGAGTTTTATGCATGGTGAGAAATAGAGGTTTAATTTCATTTTGTTGCATATATTCTATATATTTATAACTTTTTATTTCTGAAATAAGCACATGTGGTCATAATATGTTACTCTCTTATGTGTGCCTGATTTGTTTCACTAATATTTTGTGTAATATTTTTCATTATGTGGCTGTGAGATATTGGTCTTTTATTCTTGCATCTTGCCTTTTTTAAAAAAAAAAATTGTACCATTTTTTTCTATGTTTCACCTTCTTCCTTTCTTGCTTTCTTTAGAATGTTTTTATTTCACTTTCTACTTAGTTTTACTCTTTTCAAAGGCTGGGTACCCTAGAAATGCAGTCTGGGATGGAGATCCTTGTTCAAGTAGTTTACTGGAGAGATGCTTTCAGGAGAGAGGTAAAGGGGTAGGTTAGGAGAGGAAGAAACGTCTAAGCAAGCTCTCAGCCAGACTAGCTGCGGATGACCTCAGGGGGATCCTGGGAGTCTAGCAGCACGGTAGAGTTAGTCCTTGTTAAGGGGGGTTGGCCTTTCCCACTCCTCAGGCAGAACGCTTTCCAGCTTTGTCCTGGAGGCTGGGGAAAGGATGGGCCACATAGCTTGCATTTCCCTGCTAATGAGGTTGAATATATTTTCATCTACAGGCCCTCTGTGTTTCCTCTGCTATGAAATGGCTACAGATGTACATTGTGCCCATTTTTCTATTGGATTATTGTTCTTTTTTTCTGTATTTCTTTATATATTCTGGATGTAGATACTTTTTTAGCATGTGTTGCAAATATTTTCCTGTTATGTTTCTTTCATTCTCCTTATTGCTTTTTAAACAAATTGGAAGTCTAATTTTAAGGTACAGATGCCCCTTGACTTATAACGGGGTTACAACCTGATAAGTCAAAAATGATATGAATGCATTCAACACCCAGATAAGCCCATTGTAAAATTTTTTAAAAGTCATAAATCAGACTATTGTTGATCATCTGCTCTTCAATTTACAGTGCAGCTAAATTCAGATAAACTCACTGTAAATTTGAAAATCTGTTAAGTGAGGGACCATTTATAATTGAGCTCATTAGTCTCTTTCATTAGGGTCTGTGATTTAGACCTGTTTTAGAATTCACTTTTACTTCAAAGATGGAATGGATTTATAAATGGTGCTCGACAGGGCCTGGCCCAAGGTAGCTTTTCATTTAAGAACACATAAATTGGCATGCCATTGAGGGATCGAAATCCAGACTCCCTGCCCTGGCACAGGGTGGAATCTGACTCCTGCTTCTCTGACCCCATCTCTTACTTTCCTCCTCTTTTCTCACAGGCCTGAGTTTATTCCCACAACATTCCTTGGAGCTCCTTGTGAATAAGCCTCTTTGGCTTCCCTCACTGGTCCTAATACGTCCCCTGGTATTTCCAAATTTGTCACCAGCACATGACTCAGGTCTTTCTCTATGGACCCCACTCTTCCAGATGCTACAGTGTCCTCCTCGAGTCCATTCTGTACATGCAGTCAGTTGTCATGGTACCTCGTCTTGAGCCCTTTCCTTCCAGAATCCCACTTCAAAGGAGCCAACAACTCCCTGTTGACTAGTGCCTGATTCTGATTCTTAAAAAAAAATAATAATAATTACATTCTTGAAGAAAGACCAGTAGAATAGAGGAAAGGGAGGGAGGGAGGGAGGAGAAGAAGGAAGGGGGAAGTCCTGGGACTGAACTGGAGCAAATTATATTCCCTGTTTGTATAATTATGTCAAAAGTGAATCCCAGGATTATGTATAGCTATAATGCACTAATAAAAATGGGGAAAAATAATTACTATTCTATAACTGAGCAAGACCTTTAATCTTGGAGGTAGACCTTCAACCATTAAGTCGTGATTTTACATGCTTACACACAGAGAGAAAAAATGATATAATATGATAATAAAAAAACTACTGTGTTGGTTAATTATAGTTTAAAATAATTTAGTATTTGGGGGGAAATAATAAATAGCCAAGAATACAGAGAAATGAGGGTACACTTCATAAATATATCTCTGTGATGACTCTTATGTGCACATATTTCTCTTAAAAATAGCATTCTGACTTTGAATTTTGTTCCTCGTCCCTGATTAATAATGACAGAGGAAAATTCCTTGGTATTTAGCATATCACTGTGACACACAACTCCCATGTAATTTGGGGAAGTTTAGGGACAAACAGGAATAGCAAGAGCATTAACCCAGTTCTTTGAGGGAAGAAAAAAAAAAAACTGGAATAAAGTAATTAAGTCCCCTTTGCCTTCTAATGAACTGGCGAGCTCCTGTCTCCAGTTTCCCTGCTGCTGTTCCTTTGATCTCTTTAAGCTCTCCCTTGGTCAAACCTCTTCTGTTTGAATGGCACTAATTTGTATCTCGGCTCTTCCATCTGGGGATACAGATTTGTGCAGGCCCGTTCCACGCTGGGCTAAATTTGCTCAGCACCTGGCTGAACATATTGGTTTCAGCATATTTACCCAAATTGTTAGTAAAACATCAGAAACAGTCGGCTCCTGTGAATCAAATTGCAAGCAGGGTCCCTGTCATTTAACGCTAATACAATTTAGACCTGAAGTTCACACACACAGTAGCGCTGTATTTCGTTGACATCAACGACAGCCCCTGGAACCCCAGACTTGGAACTTAAAGCCTCTACCGAGAGGGAGAGAAAGAAAGCAGGTAATTGAGCTGAGTCCAGTCTTGTGTCTCATACATATTCTGCAGATAATTCATCCACTCTTCCTTTTCATCTGGGTTTTGTTTCCCCAAGTCCTTCGACTAGGTTTCAGGAACAAGAGCCAATCTCATTTCCTGTGGTCTTTTTAAATCCAAGCTTTTGAGCTCCCTCTGTTTGGTTGAAGGATTAGAGCTTCTTAGCCTTAAAGCCAATTTTGGAATGCAAGTTGAGGGTCAATGCTTTCCCCTTCCACTTTTGTCTTGAAGTATCCTTTTTGATTTACATGTCTGGAAATCAACAAGAGTCTTATTGTGATCATAGGTGGAAAATGGCCCAGTTGCAGCCTGATCCTTTGCAGCCAAGTTCCTACCACCCCCACCCCGCCCGTCCCGTTTCTGCAGCCTTCAGCTGTAGAATTCATTATTATAATACCTGTTTGCTTACATTTATATCTGGTAATATCAGGCTTTTGAGCCTTCAGGCTTCTAGGTCTCTGCCACAGAGGGAAGGCCAAGGAAAAGGGAGAAAAATGGGAAGGCTAGGGTACCTTCCTTGGGACTAGCTTAACACTTACAATTACCCCCTGTGGCCTCCTGTATCTGCTAAGAAAAAAAAAATGACCAGGATCTCTAAATGAAGCAGGTTGAAAGTGAAGTACCTAAATTTTGCCTGGAGGATGCCACAGTGCCATTCCTGAAGTGAAGCATGGCAGGGTGCACCCTGGGTCCTTCTCACACCAGGATCAGGGGCAGACAGAGGCTGGCACAGTGCTGCTGCTCCTCTGGAAGGTGGATGTTGCTATCACAGCTGGGGCCACTGGTTGCCAGGATGGATTCTCTGCTCCTCTGCTCTTTACATCAATAGCTCAGCACTCAGAGCCCAAGGCATTTGTACCTGACCAGCTGTGTCGAAGGCAAGCCTAACATACGCTGCAAATGGAGGATCTGGGGATCTGGGTCCTCTGTGTATCATAGTTGTCTTAGTCTTTTCAGGTCACCTAAGAAGCCACTGAGACGAGGTGGCTTAAACAAGAGAAGTTTATTTCTCACAGTTATGGAGCCTGCGTGGGTCAAGATGCATGTATGGTTTGTTTTTGGATAAAACCTCTTTCCTTGAGTTGCAGGAGGCTGCTTCTCAGTAATGTCCAGAAGGGCTTGTCTCTGTACACTGGCGGGTAGAAGGAAGAGAGTGGGAGAGAGAGTAAGAGAGCAAGTGTGGGAGTGAGCCAGCTCCCGTGTCTCCTTCTCTTCTTATAAGGATACCAGTCCTATTAGATGAAGGCCCCACCCTTACCACCTCCTTTAACCTTAATATCTCCCTAGGGTCCACTCTCCAAATACAGTCATAATGTCACGAGCTGTCCTTGGGCTGTGTGGGGGTTATGTTGCATACAGTAGCCTAAGGAGGGGATAAGTCTGGCCCTGGGAACCTCCCAGGCACCCCCACAGGGACTGATGGCCTGATGCAGGTGAACTTCCCCCTCAAGTTCTGCCAGAGATCCCACACAGCACCTGAGATGGGTGTGACCTGCCAACACGTCAATCAACCTGCTGATTGCAAGACACCACTAAGCAGGACTCTGCCCTTGAAAACTTATCTCTGCCTTTCATGCCTGCTGACTCCGACTCCTTTTTGACAGAGTATAGAAGCTGACCCGCTTTTGAAACTACTTTCTGTGTCCTGTGGGTCTTTCGTCGTTTTCTTTTCCTTAGCGTTTATTTCTCAGCCAGTCCATTCCACCAAGGGGAAGCCTATTTCCATTGCCTCACGGGCTGCGGGTGAGACACCACGCAGGTTATGACTTCAGCCTTTGAATTTTGGAGAGGACACGATTCAGTACATGACATTGGCATTCATTATACTGTACTCAAGTGAGCTGGATTGTTGATTTGCTTGACGAGGCCGCTAGTGCCTCAGCATAGGGTACCAACATGCTTTTCTGTATCTCTGACCTGTGACCCAGAGCCCAGATTATAGGAGGCACTAGATACAGGCCTATTACATGAATAAAATAAATTGCTAAATGAATAAATGATGGCCAATAAACACAGCATAGCAATCCAATGTGCTGAGGGTTAGTTTTTATTCAATAATTTGATCTAGGGGTCTATTGTGTGCCATGGTCTTAAGTTCAGTTCCCTAAACCAGAGCCTGGATCAGTTCTTGTTGTTCAAGTGATGAATCCAGGAAGTTCAGAGGAGAAGGGGAATGAAGGAAGCAGGGTAGGCAGAGGGAGAAAGCTAAGCAGGAACGTGGTCTCCACGGAAGCCTGCCTTAGTTTGATCCTAGGGCAAAACTCTGAAGCACAAATAACACAACGTAGGTAATTCCCACCTTGATACAAGAGCTCCGAGGCTTTTGAACCATTGTCTGTCAGTCATTGGCTGAGGTCCATCCCAAGAGGGCTATAGAATAGCCTCCCATAGGACCACGTTGTTGAACTTTCCCATTTATAGGATGTAGAATTACCAAGAGACACTCTGGAAGATCTCTTCCAAGCCAGATGTATGTTTTCCACCCGTCTCTAGTCTTTGTTCTCTAGGGCTCTTTAGGCAAGAGTCCTAGTCTCTGGAAGTTTTGAGTCTATTGCCCCTGCCACAGGCATAGTGTAAGTTTTTAGCCTGCTGATCTACACGTATGAGTAGATAAACCGACCAGCTGACACTCCTAACTGCATCCCTTGGTGGAAACCTCACCTTTTCTGGAGATCATGGCCTTCACCCTTGCAGAGGCTCAAGTTACTGACACAGAAAACAAATTTTCTAAATGGCTATCCTACTTACATCCCTCACCCACATGTTCCACCTTTTAGGTATGTATCATTATATAATGGCCATTGATTTAAAATATAAATTATAGCCCCATGTCTTCAAAAGGGTATTGTTTTTCTATGACCCCACAGTTGTACCTTCAAAAGTTTGTTCCATCACTTTACCAGCTTCTGGAAGATTTGCTGTTCGGTATCACTAATGGATTCTACAGATATGGGCCTACTACGTTCTTCAGGATGTCTAGATGGTCCTTGTTGTTTCTGGCTATATGATAGACAATGGGCACATAACCCACCAGCAACACCAAGAATATAAAATAAAAACTATATCTGATCTGTGGGGAAAAGAACACATTTATTACATAAGTAGCCACATCTTCTAGTAAATATACCATATTTGGTACAGCAATTGCAAATGAAACTAAAGTTGGTTAATGTTGTGACAGTCCACTAATATCTATCATGATCCATCCAGTCTTAACACCTGAAGCTTGTGGAATATGGCAGAGTCTATTATGCCTGCATTCCTTAAGTACTTGAAGGTAGCACTTATATCTGCCATGTCCTCTGGGATGACAACTTTGTTTTTTTATTTGCTTACTTGGAGGAAGGGGAAGTTTTAGAAGCTTCCATGCGGCTTTTCCTAGTATCATAACTCTTATTCTACAAGTCAATGTGAAAGTTCTTTCAACTGCTAACTATGGCAATTTTTATTATAGCTTCAAGAATTGTAAAAATAGCAAGGAGCAAGCTTGTGGATCCATGGGATCTGCATGGCCATATTACTTGGCCTTACTCTAACAAGGACAGTAATGACACTTTGCTCCCTGGATTAGTGTCTACTCAAACTCTGTCTCATGGCCCTTAAAGGATTTGAGTGTTCTTCTCTCTGTAGCATACAGCTACTTTACTAAATGGCCTGGCTCTTCACAGGTTTGCTGTTGTGATTCCAATTGTTTGCTTATTGGGGGGTATACACTTAGTGCATGCTTGTTGTAGTATTACAGAGGTTTTTCTTTTTCCCATGAAGTGCTGGTCTTTCCCTCAGTTGATGTGCTCTGGATCTGAGAACTGGGAAGTCAAGATTTTCCATTGGGGCAGTGAACTTAGCCTCTGATCATCTATTCTTAGAACGTTTTTGATTGTGTTTTTTTTTTCTTTTTTTCCCAAGTAGTTTGCTTTCTAGTTGCTCCTGAGAGTACCTGGTGATATGAGTCATTTTCAAGATCCCTATGGGTCAGATGCCCCTGGATGCCATTCAGTATTGCTTTCCATTACAGACACCAGGTTTATTGCATTTATGACCTTTGGGACAGTGTTGCCCTGGCCTCTTCTGGATCTGTTTTTATGATTCTCATTGCTATTAGGAACCCACTTTTGGAACAACATCTCCTCATTAGTCTTGAACTCCAGAGAACAGTTACGCTTCCATTTTCACTGCCTGTGGATAGCCATAGCGTTCTCTATCACTTTGTTGAGAAAACTGTCTTCTGAGAAATCCCAGGAACATGCAGAGTTGGAGTGCTTTCTCGTCTCACATAATAGACATATTCTACCACCCACCTCCCCGAGGCTCAGGATTCCTCTTTCAGAGTTTCCCATGGTTCTCCTGGCCTCCTTGGTAATAGAAGTCAGGCCATTACTTTTCCCAATCTCCCAAGGTTACCCCAGCAATTGATCACATTACAAGCATCATTTGAGGTCCTGGTCAGATGTTAAATGTTGTATTCCAGGAAAACATTCCAAGTCAAACGCTTGCTAATATCCAGCCTCACATTCCCCCATTGGTCCAGCGGGATCCACGTCTAGCCACATTCTCCGGTGCCTGGCAGTGTGTTTATGTGGCCCCACAGGTCCTTCAGCATGTAATTCCTTCCTTTGCTCAGCAGGATCAACACTTCTCTAGATGTTTATGGCTAAGATTGACTCTAATTATGGGTCTTCTGGCCACCAGGAAAGAGATTCTGATGAGCACAATTGCTATATTATAAAACGCCTGCTTCATTTTACGCCTCCACATAGTTTTCAGACAAAGGTTTCTTTCTTTCTTCCAAAAAAAAAAAAAAAAAAAGATGGGTCATTTCTGAAGGCCTGAAGGTTCAGAGGAATCTGGGGACCACTGTTCTCATACATCAAGTCAGATATCACCACCTCAAATCTCAGGGTGCTACTACTTTTGCATCAGAGCTCATATTTTTCATAGGTACTTGTCTACGTGGATAATTCAAACACTCAAATGCTGTGATTCTTAACATTAGGTCTGGTGTGTGATTTTAAGTAGTGTTTGCCCTCTGGTTTTAGGAAATAAAAGTTTTAAAATACCACCAAGAATGTTCTATAACTTTCACACTTTGCTTTAAATTGTTCATTAATAGATCCTATTCTGTCATTTCCCCATTTTAATGAATCAGTGCTGCTTAGAAATACTCACCTTATTGCACAGTCCTTATAATTATTATTTCTTCTTGTTATGGTTTGTAAATGAGATGTCCTCCAAAAAGCTCACGTGTGAGATAATGCAGGAATGCTCAGAGGTGAAATGGTTGGATTATGAGAGCAGTGACATAATCCATGGATTAATTTATTGAATGGATTAATAATTTGAATGGATTGTTGAGTGGAAACTGTAGGCATGTGGGGCATGGCTGCAGGAAGTGGGTCACTGGGGGCATATCTTTGGATTACTTCTTTCCTTGGCTCCTTCCACACCCTTCTCTCTTTCTCTGCTTCCTGGATGGCTGCCATGAGCTGAGCCGCTTTCCTCCACCTCACCCTTCTGCCATGATATTCTGCCTCTCTTTGGGCCCACAGCAATAGTCAGCTGACCAGGGAATGAAACTCTAAAACTGTGATCCCCAAAGAAACTTTTATTCCTCTAAGTTGTTCTCCTCAGGTATTTTGATCACAGCCACAGAAAGCTGACTGATATACTTTTATATTTCTTAGGTGCCAAAGATATTGTAGCAGGTGTGAGCCTCTTTTGACTGTGTCTCATTTTAGTTTATCAAAAGTAAAAACTTAGCAATCAATGACAATGCTTACTATGCCAGGAAGGATCTACAGTACACCCTAATGCCTGTGATAGGGAGTTCTCACTGCCATTCAGCCAGCAAGCGACTCAATTTGAAAATTCTGTCTTTGAGTCTCATAGGATTACCCCACTTCTAGTACCAAATGTCTTAGATTAGGGTCCCTGGATGCAAAGTAACATCCAGAGACGGGAATTCTTTCTCAAGTACTCGTAGGGGAATGCTTTTCAGAGAAGGTGAAGGGGAAACAGGATAGAGCTGTTGAAAACTATCTCCGATGACAGTCTGTTACAGTCTGATCTCATACAAAATTTCAGAAAACAGTTTGCCCCACGAAGCTAAGCCCACTTTAAGATTGTGGGCCATCTTTAGTTGGTCCTTGACTGTGGTCTACCTCTTGAGGGGAAGGGGTGATTTTGTTGGCTGAGGAAAATTTCTGAGGGAACTATTGCAGAAGTGAGAGAAATTAATGGGCAGTAGATGAACAGGGAGTTATTTTTTGGACTGGATGAAGTGATACCATGCTTCTTATTAGAAATGATCTAGTAGAGAGAGAAAATCAAAGTTAAGATATTAAAATTAAAGTTAAAGAGAAAATATAGATGACAGGGTGTGTATGTGTGTGTGTGTGTGTGTGTGTGTGTGTCTGTGTGTGTGTCTGTGTCTGTGTGTGTGTGGAGAAAAGCTGTTGTTAGGTGGATGAGTAGGGGCAGGATTTATCTTAAAGCATGAGTGGGCCCATCTAAGCCCCAAGCATGTTTCAGATACAATAACAGCAGAGAAGGAAGAGCAGCGGTGGACACGGCAGTGATGTGTGTCAAGCTCCCGGGGGGGGGGGGGAAGCACCAACGCTGAGCTGTGTTTGTGGGAGTGGGGAGAAGACTCCTGACTGACAGAAGCCATAATACATCTGCAGCGTAGAGGAGTAGGGATCTTGCTTGGGTAGAAAAGGGAATAGAGAAGTGTATATACTTAGGGATGAGGGATTGGTGGTAGAGAAATTCAGTTAATTTAATAAGTGGGTAAGAGATAAGAAAAAGAGGATAAATAGGATGTATAGGGTATAATAGTGAAAATAATATTAAAATCTCAGTAATCTGACACCACAGTGCTGCAGAAGCAAGGGCTGCCCAGTTAAGCCATACAAACTGGTAGGAGTCCCTGGGGTAGGAGACAGGGCTGGGTAAGGTGGGTCTGATCTATCACTCATAATTAATACGAAAAAACTCCCAGCAACCTAGCAGTAGAAAGGAACTTCCTTAAACCCATAGAAGAATCTATAAAATCCCTACAGCAAACAGCAAACACAAAGGCAAACAACTGAAAGGATTCTCTTCAAATTCTGCTATGAGACCAGGATGGTCCCTGTGACCTCTTCTATCAACCTTCGGCTGCAAGCCCCTGCTCATGGAATGGAACAAGAATTATACTGAGTTTCAAGGGTTGTAAAAGAAGAAACAAAGTTGCCATAATTCATGGATAATCTGTCTACACAGAAATCCTAAGTGAAATTTAAAGGATATTAAAAGATTTTTGAAATACTGCTATTAAGGCTTATGGATCTAAGAGACAAAAGTCAAGGCAGCTATTTGCATCCACAATACAACATAAATAAACAAAAATTGGTCTAAAAAAAGAAAATAAAATTTTAACTGCTTATCATCCCAATCCCAAAATTCAAAGGAATTAATTTCTGACGATGATGTCTACATTATTTTTTTTTTGTAACAAAACCGTTACTGAAGGGCATCAAGAGGGTCTACATAAAACAGCATGCTTATGTTTAGAAAGTATTTATATTGTAAAGATGTTAGTTCTCTCCCAGTTGATCAGTAGAGTGATGCAATCTCAGTTGATAACACATTTTCTTGTGGAGGTTTCAAAATTTTCCTGGGTATGTGCCTTGGCTGTGTTCTTTGGGAAGCAGATACTGTGCTGGAGTTTGAGGTACAAGAGGTTGATCAGGTGTATTGCTTGTGAGAGATAACGGGACGTGGGAGTAGGAACAGGCAGGAAAAGCCTCCAGCCTGCCATCTTGACCTGACCTTGTGGAAGGAGAGGAGGAGGAAAGAGGGAGACAGGAAGAGCCCCAGTCTGCAGAGCAGCCCCGAGGTCTCCACTAGTCTCCACTAGGTCTCCACGGGGCCTTGGGGAAGGACTTCTCTAGAGGAATCCTACCCTGGCCACCTGTGGTGAGCCCTGGATCAACCCTCATTTGTGCTCAGTCACTAGATGAGCCTTGTCTGGAGCGTGTGGCCTCAGGTTTAAAGTGGAAAGAGATTCCAGAGGCTTCAGTAGCCCCCACTGACTGCACTGCTCATGGCAGTTTCCCTCTTCAAAGGGAGATGGAAGTAGTGTGCATAGTGGCTGCCATAGAGACCAAGGGTCAAAGTCAGTGAGACTGGCTGTCCAGAGATCAAGCTTTAGTGTAATAAGGTTAGGGTAAGTAAAATGTAGCAACTTTAATACATGGCTAGTTGGGCAGGCCAATGGGACAAAAAAGGTAGAAAACGTGTTACATGATAGAGTTGTCCCTGCAGAGTGGTGAAGGAAGAATGGAGATTATGTAAATGGTGGTGGGAAAACTATTTATCCAGATGGTAAAAATGGAAACGAATCCTCTATCTCAGATGCAGAAATCAATCCCAGATGCACTGAGTACTCAATGAGAATGATAAAACTTTAAAGCTTTTAGAAGAAAATATTGGAAATGCCTTTATGTTTTGAAGTAGAAAGAATGTCTTAAGAGGAAAAAAAAAGCATACTCATGAAGGAAAATGTTGGTAAATTTAAATTCTTTAAAACTGAGAACTTTTGTTCATCAAGATACATTACAAACACAGTAAAAAGGGGAGCCACAAACCAGAAGATATTTTTATTTTATTTTATGAGAAGATATTTTAAGTATGTATATTTTTAAGCACAATTGTACATAGTATGCTTTAAATTTTTTTTTGAGAATTAACAAGAGAAAAACCAAATGATCCCAGTGAGCAAATATACTAAAAACATAAAAAGGAATTTCATAGAGAGAAAAATATAAATGACCAATAAACAGGAGAAGACATGCTCAAACTCACTAGTAATGAAAGAAATGCCAATTAAAACCCAAGATAGCATTTCCAGATAACACACTAGGGCAAAGCTATATTTCTCCTAGCACCTACCTGCCCATCCACTCATCCATTCATCCTTCTATCTACCTACCCATCCACCACTCATGCATTCATGCACCCACCCACCCATATGTCTACCCACTCATCAGTTCATCCATCTACTTGTTACCTGTCTTAGAGTGACAATTAAAAAATGAGCTGGGAATGTAGCTTAGTGGCAGAGTGCTTGCTTACTATGGGCAAGGCCCTGGGTTCAATCTGCACTGCAGAAACGGAGACTGGGGAATATGGCTCAGTGGGAGGGCACTCATGAATTGGTAGTGCCATAAGGTTAAGCAAGGTATTTCTAAGCAGAAAACAGATAGGTATGATGAAGAGTTACTTGGTAAAGCTGGGCTTTTGAGTCAGGCTGACCTTTGCACTCAGTGGGTCTTCCCCATCTGTTCTTAGCAATGCCTTGGACCTATTCTTTTGCTTCTAGAATTCCTTCTGTTCATGCCCTTGCTCGTCTTCTGTGACTAGGTTGTCTTGGGCTCATTGCTTTTTAAACTGCTTCTGTTCCTTGACCTCCGTGTCTGATGTCTGAATGAGACACCACACTTTGACCTCTGCCTTGCCTAAATAAGGCCCTTGTGGATTCTCAGTCCAGTTCCTCCTCCATGGGGGTGCTCTGCTTGGGGACTGCAGGCTGGTACCAACCTGTAGTAGTGTCCTGAGGGGCACTCCATGTTTTCAAGGTCCCTGAGGAAGTCAAAGATTGGCAATGAATCCACACTAAGGAACATTCTTGCAATTTCTGAAGTACTCCCCATGAAAATAATTGCCAAGCTCTGAAGCTGATGTCCCCTTGATGTGTTAAATTCAATCTCCACTGCGATAGCATTAGGAGGCGAAGACTCTGGGAGGTGAACAGATCATCATGGCAGAGATTTCATGAAAGGGATCAGTGCCTTATAAAAGAGACCCCTGCCTTGTCCCTTTTACCAGATGAAGATTCAGCACAGAGGTGACATCTATGAACCAGAATATATGCCCTCATCAGATACCAAATCTACCAGCACTTTGATCTTGGACTTACCATTTTCCAGAAACGTGAGAAATACATTTCTGTTGTTAATGGTACCAAATGGCAAAGACTTTGCTAGGTGCAGTAGGGCATGCATGTAATCCCAGTGACTGCAGAGGTTGAGGCAGGAGGATCTCAATGTCCAGGCCAGTCTCTGCAACTTAACAAGCTCCTATTTTAAAACTATTTATCCAGATGGTAAAAATGGAAACGAATCCTCTATCTCAGATGCAGAAATCAATCCCAGATGCATTGAGCACTCAATTAGAATGAGTGGCAAGTGGAGCTAGAATATTTTACCCAGTTTTCTCCTGAGTGATATTCACAGAATGCAAGTCCTTCTAATATACCACACAAGTAGAGCATGAAACACTGGAGCTTAAAGTCATCCACTTTGAAAGTCACAAAGCAGAGCTATATTTCAAAGGCTCTGAAAAGTCTTGCAAGAAAGGTGGTTTGATACTGTGCTTGCCAAACATAAAGGATCATGGGAATTACTCTTCCCTCCCTCCCTCTCTCCCTTTTTTCTTTCTTTACTTTTTTTTCCTCTTACCATCCCAAAGGACTAGGGTCATTTAGAATATACTTTGGGTAATGCAGCTTTTGCGACATGACTCAGTCTATAACAGCTCTTGAGAGGTGGACCTGATAGTCATTGTGTGTTGACCTTGACCTCTGGTGTCTTTGGGGAGGCACAAATCAGCAAGCTCAGTGACATCACTGAAAAGAGCATGTTGGAAGGTCATCATGACAGATGTTGAACATTATTAGTTGAGTTGGATGAACTCATTATGTCTAATGAGAATGAATTTATGTCATCATATTGACATAAATTTACCAGTAAAAATGTAGATCTAAATAACAGAATGGTCCCTTTGCACCTAGCTCTAGAATCTTGCAACATGCTTCCATGACAAATTACTTTACTTAATTGGCACCTTCTGTCATTCTGGTGACATTTGCCTGCTGATCATATAACTAGTCCCTGCTTATCGACACTCTACCACTAAATCATAAAGCAAACACTCCAAAACACAGTACCCTGTTTAAATCATTTATATGTAATCTCAGAGCATATTCGCTCCTTCTATAAACATGAGGAGTGTGCTGAGATGATAGTTCCATGTTAAATCAGAGAAATACAGAATGGAACAAAACCCATTTCACTTCCTTAACAGAAATTTTAAAAAGCTTGAGCCTCCTGCATGCAAAGTAGCTCAGTGGGCCTTTCCTACTCTTCAGGAGTCTGTTCAATAGGTGTCATTATCTCTGTTTTACAATTGTGAATCTGAGAATTTGAGACATTAAACTTTTCGGGGTTATTTCTACTACAAGATTAAATTTGAGACAAAAATAAAAGATCCTTGATACAGGCTGTACATTTAAACTAGGAGTTTTTTTTCTTTTTCTTTTTCTTTCTTTTTTTTTTTTTTTTTTTTACTTTCTGAATCTGTAAACTTTGAAAACAATGCTAATGCCCACATGGAGACCTTAAGCAAGGGCTTTTTAAACCTCCCTGCTGATCGATTTATGAATCATTGACAATTCTCCCTCTCAGCAGTGCTATGAGTTAAGCATTCTATGATCCTGGCCATATTTGGTCTTCTTTGGACAGTGGAGAGCAGTTGTTTTTCTTATGATTTTAGAAAAGGAATACTTGAATACTTTCTTCAGATGAAATAGTGAACACATATTGGAGATAAAAAGTGCTGAGAGGGTCCTCCAAGCCCCTGTTCTCCAATCTGACCTTGTCCTCAGCAGTGGTGGTCCCAGTGCCTGCTCATAAGGGAGATGGAGATAGTTAATCTGGTTTAAAGGGTGGAGGGGGGGGCGGCAAGCACCTGCACTTGAACTCTAAGTGACAAAGTTTTATTATATATAAGAGACTTGTCTTTTTGTCTTTTGTTAGAAATGGATTATAATTATTACAGCTTGTTATAGGGTATCGTGTATTATAGCTAACATTATGGTTCAGGTTTTAGGTTGTTGTTATTATAGTCTTTCATTAGAGGGTGTTCTGTAGGTTCTTTTATATGTAGGTAATTGTGATTATTTGTTTGGCAACAGAGTCAGGGTCTCACACATGCTAGAGATTTTCATTAATTATTACTTTTTAAATTTATTTGGGGATCCTCCGGTCTGGGGTAATGAATGTAGGATATGGGTGGATTAGGGCTCCCTCCACCAAGAGACCCACTTTTCTCCCCTCATCCTAAGCCTCTCTGCAGCCTCACAGGCAGTTTGAACGGTGCTGCTGTCGCTGTGACTGGCTCCCTGGGCATAAGGAGCTACCGCCTCTTGCCTCAAATCCATTCCCCAGAATTTCCTGAGGACTCATGAAACCAAATCCACAAAACCCTCTCTGTTCCTTGGGGAACCGGGAGATGAGTAGATGAGAAGAGATAATACACTATTAAGTTATCAGGCCTGGGCGTACTTGGGGCGCCTTCCTCAATCCAGACTGCCGCCTCTGAAGTTTCTGTCACATATTTACAAAAGGGCTCAGAGCCTCTCTCTCTCCTTCCCCTGCATCGGGAAAGAATTTGAAAGTGACTGATGGTTTCCTTTTTCTTCTGGAACCTCTTATATTTCCTTCTGAACTCAATCCAAAGGATAGCCTCTGTCAGGCAGAAAAAAATGGAGGCTGAAGAGGCAGGGCCATGTGACCAACAGCTAAGCTCCTGTCCTTGACACAGGCTTAAGCCTTGATCCTGCTGGAGACAAGGCTGGTGCATTGCTGTGAGGAGAAATGCCTTCTCAATGCTCAGACTCCGCGCGACTCTTGCGGTAGGCTTCAAGGATTTGACTACGAATACTTATGGAATCCTCTCTTGTTTGTGATTAAATGTTGTGATGACACTACATGTTGCAGTGGGAGGTGGCCTTCATTCTGCTCCAACAAGAGGAAAAAGTGCTATTGGTGTTATCCTCAAACATTGACCAATTCATTCATTCACTCATTCATTCGCTTGCCCATGGGTCAGGCATGTGCAAAGCAGTGGAGATGCAGAGCAAGAAAACAAAATCAGCCTAGTGGCTCTTTGGGCACTGGAGGTCTGCTGTGGGAAGGGAAACCCACGTGCATGCTTGCACACATTTTTCTAAACAGGATATATATATATAGCTTTAGTCAGATTCTCAAAAGTTTAAAAGCTGCTAGTTCTCAGGGAAAGACCTATTACAAAGACCTTTGTGATAAACGTAGAGTATATTACTTTGACTGGAGTGGAGGGTGGTGGTGGGATACTCAGGGGAAAGTGGGAAGCCCCAAGAGGACCAATTGTCACTGCCTGATTAAATGTCACTGCAGTTGGGCACAAGAAGCAGCAATGATTTCTTTGGGGTGTTTTGGCCTGATGCCTGAGAATAGAAAGGTGAATGAAAACCTTTTTGGAAATGAGAAGAGGACCGTCTATGGAGAAGTCTGAATGAAGAGGCTTGGTCTTGAAGGTGCAGGGGGTCTGCCAGGGTTCTGGGGAGGTGAAACAAGTGTTCTTCCTCCCTCCCCCATTGTACGTTCATTATCAGAGCATCAATGTGTCCTTTTATAATTTTATACTTGAACACCTTGACTCCCAAGGCTGGAAAAGTTGCACAACCAACCCATGGCTGTGGCAGTTAATGTAAGGGTCAGTAATTACCTGCTAATCCATTGACTGTGTTTCTAGCTTGAGCTCCTTAAGAACAGGAACTGGGTCCTATTCACTAACAAGACCAACAGTCCCAATTAATACTGGTATTTACAATACACAAAGCACTGCCTGGAGGTCTTATTTTATTTGTTTAGAAAAAGGAAAAAGAAGGTTTATTGCTTTGCTAGCAAAGGAGAAACACAGGAGACCCCAGCCCTCAAGGCTGTGATTCTGCCTATCAAGAGGAGTGGGGGAGGGGTAAGTGGTTCAACAGGTTATTCAAAGGCTACATTCCACATGCTCTGTCTGGAGTTGCAATTTACTTGTTAATTGTGGAGGACTTAATCTGATGTTCTCTGATCCTACCTATTTCTTCACTTCTTGGAGATGGGCTAGATTTTGACTTGCTCTGGCCAATCCAGTATGGCAGAAGTGAGTCTTAAGAGGCTTGGAGTGCTGCCTTTGCCCTGTTGAATCCCTGAGACTTATGTCTGGGCTATCTTACTGGGGAGACCACATGGAGAGAGGCTAGTGGATCAGAGAGTACCCAATACATGCTGGCCTTAGTGGCCCTCTGAGTTACCACCAAACAATTATGCATGTGAAGTGTTCTTGAACCCATGATCTGGCTGCCCTGGCCAATACCACATGAAACAGATGCAAGCTATACCACTAACACCTGTCAGAAAACACAGATTACTGATTAAATAATGATTGGGATATTTTAAGCCTCGATTTTTTTTTTTAAATTCATTAAGTTTTATAGGGACTTGGTCTAGAGCTAGAGAAAGTTGATAAGGTCGAAGGTGGATGACACACAACAGCTATGTGTAGATAATAAGTGAGTGAGTGAGGTGGACTCCCTTCCAAATAGATGCAAATGATCTGTTGGGGGTGCTAGCTTAGTTGGGGTGTACTCATCTGAGTAGGGGGAGTGCAGGGAAACACTCAGCCTGTTTGGGCTACGCTAATGATTTCTGCATGGGTACTTGCTAGAGGATGAATGGAAAATTCCTTCCTGTGTCACAGACAGGAAAGTGATCACAGTTACCAATGGTGACAGAGTGCACAGGGCCAGGGAGTTGGGGTGCACAGGCTGCCTGCAATGGACAGGACGGCTTCCTAGGCAGTGGCTTCTGAGAGCAGGGCATTTCCTTCAACATCTGTGGCCACAGGGAGCACCATCAAGCCACAGAAGAAAAATCTAGAAAAAGTCCTAAGCTGGAAAGGTTTTGTCTTTTCATATAGGACCCCGAGGAGCTTCTGAGACTGTCCTGAGTCACTCGACCTTACTGACCATTATGAGATGGCACATATGTGTGAGGGACACTGGCTGGGGTGGCTGTATGAGGACATAGGTAGGATCCTGAGCCTTGGTGGCCCCTGGGTGTGGAAACTTTCCCTAAGGGCAGCCACTGGAGGATTTTTAGCAGATCTGATGTGATCTGACTTGTGAAATTTAGACTTCGAAGGACCATTGACCTTCCAGGTCTCCAACTCTGACCCCTCTTAGCAGGCACTGCAGGGAACTATGCAAAAGGGCATTTCTCTGAGATGACCCAGTGTTCTCTGTCCACCCATTCTCTGCCATGCTAGAGATTTTCAAGGTGCTAGTGCTAAGATCAGGGCAATTGCTAATTTTTTAATTCATTAACTTGTTCTTCAGGCATTGATTTGG
The DNA here is from genome assembly GCF_052094955.1 of Ictidomys tridecemlineatus. Classification (NCBI taxonomy): domain Eukaryota; kingdom Metazoa; phylum Chordata; class Mammalia; order Rodentia; family Sciuridae; genus Ictidomys; species Ictidomys tridecemlineatus. Next base: position 11,106,083 of record NC_135485.1, read on the forward strand.
GCACAGATGCTCGGGTTAGCATTTTCCTCACACAATGAGTGATAAAATTCTTTGCTTAGCTGAGCTTTAGTCAGGGTCCTGAAGCTTCTCTTAGGCTCATCTGTGCACTTCCTTATAGAATCCAATTTTAGCCAAGAACCCTGCTAAGTCGGTCTGGCAAGAATCCCCACCCTGCTGATCTGAGTCGGTTCCGTTCCTCCACTTCCCCAGGTGGTGTTTGATGGTCCTGGTCTGTTTTTAGCAAGAATCCGATTAGGTCACTTTAGGCAGAGTCTTTCCTGCCACTGATGTTTCCTCATAGTAATTTTCTGTTCCCTGATCCCCACCTGCTCCATGGCTACACAATCGCATCTGCCCATGCTGCAGTCAGAATCGAGCCCCATTTCTCTCCCCCATAGTAAAATCCCATTGCTGTGTAGGATGTACCTGCCATGTTGGTCTGCCTTGCCTTGCTTGACAAAGTATCACTGAATACTTTTTTATTTAACACCAGGACACAGATACATAGATCTCTATAGATACCTGCTTATACTGATCATGTATGCTAAATAGGCTCTCAAGATAAGGATGGATTTTCAGAAATAATTTAGAAACATTTCTGAGTTGGCAAATTCTGATTTCCTGCCACATGTTTCTGAAGTCTCAGAACAAAATATTAAGGGGACTTCTCTGAGTAGGGTAGAGACTGTTCTGGAATGCATTAGACTTCAGAGGCCAGAGAAGGTTTGCTTATCCCTGTACGATTTATGACATTTTTAATCAAGAAGCAGGATCTGAAAGATTCTTTCCAATTTCAAATGAAGGCAAAATTTATGAGTGGTCAGATGAATTGGCCATCTCTTTCTGGAGACTATTTCATTTCCAGCTTTCATTTAGAGTAGTGATTGATTTATCCCCATGGTTAAGTGCCACACAGTCAGCCCTGAGCAAAGGCGTACATGGGATGTTTATTAGGCGGAGCATGAGCCGGTGGGCTCTGGTGGGCTCCCCTGTCCTGTCTGCCTCCAGAACCTCTGCTAGGATGCACAGAGCTGACTGAAAGCCGGGCTCATCCAAACCAGGAATAAGTGCCAAGCCATTTGAAGCCTCTCCAAGAATCCCAAAGAGAAACTGGGCGTTATACAAAGACTCTTTGAATCTACTTTTCCCATTTTCTCTATATAGATTTTGTTGCAATATTCTACCCCCAGCTTTGGCTTCTCTCTTACTTTTCTCTAGAAATCTCTATAAATAGCAGAACAACAAATTCTCATCCATTTCTGTCTTTTCCCTTCCCTCTTTGAGTTTAGCTTTTTATTATGTCCATCAAAATCTTTTCCCTTTCCTTTCATTACCTGACTGAGCCTGATAAAGAAGATCCAGTGGTGAATTTAACCAGAATTTTTCCTCCATCAACAAAAAGGTGTGGGGTTGGCTAGGAAGAATTCTGAGTTCTGTGCCCAGGCCTTTTGGAGTCTTTCTACCTGCTGGTCTTCTGAGAACTGTCAATACAGCCTACAGGGGATGAGAAACTGTGCAGAGCAGAGAGGAGGCATCACCAGAAGCCATCCTGCACGAGCCAAGTGACCCCACAACAGCTGGCCACAGCTGCAGTGGCAAGCCCAAGAAAGCCTTGCAGAACCTGGTATAGATCAGCACAATCGCCCAGCTCTCCTGCAGACTTGTGTGAATTAATACATGCTTATGGTTTTCATTTATTAAGTTCTGGGGTTCTCTTTGTTCTGTAGCCATGTTGTGGTGATAGCCAGTGACAGTTATCACCTATTTTAGATTCATCACAACTCAGGGCAAGGTCTACTTCCATCTCACCCCATCCCAAGTGGATATCTTTGACTACTGTGATTTTCCTTTCAGACAAATTTCTTAACCAACTAATTAGGCATCAGCTTAATTTTGTCTTATGACTTATTTTTCTCTTGCTTATCTTATAAGAGGTTCTGATTGTTATCTTGAACCTGCCTCCCCCAAAATAAGGTCCCACTGTAACATCTAGGAGAACTCAGCATGGCTCATAGAAAAACAGAACTTTTGAAATGTCTACATAAAAATCAATAACATCAATTTTTAAACCAACTTAGGCACTTTCTTCTGTGACAGTTTAAAACTGTCCAAATAAAGAAATAGTTGAGTGTGATCCAAGGGAGAAAGTAGCCAACCAGGTTAGAGGTACTCCCCGCTTTCACCCCCAAAGCTCCCTGCCATCTCCACACATACATTTTAGGCCTCTGTGTCTGGCCAATCTGCCCTCTCTACAGCATTGCCAGCTTCCTGAGGTCAGCATCTGTACCAGGCATCCCCCCCAAGACCTCACTGATCACCAGGGTTGCTGGTTCTTGGTCATAAATGCTGCCAATTCTTTGCCCAAAGGGTCCTTAAAAAGGGTAGAGCTAACTAGCTGTCCCTTCTAATGGGTGGGGATTTGGCACCGCTGCCTGCCTGGTCCTCTTCCCCTCTTTCTCCTTGATTACTGTCAGGGTAGGTTGCTCTGTCCCAACCCCAGGGAGTCTATTTCATTTCCTAATTACCTTCCCTGCTGAGAGCATTCTTGTTGCTATAGCTAACCCAAATTTCTCCTTCTGTAGCTTCAGGCCATTGCTCCTTAGTTGAAATCCTTTGAAAGGAAAAATAATTCCCTTGATTAATTTACTTGGTGATCTCAAAGCTGTTTATACATCACTATTTCTGCTTCCCTAGAGTCTCTTTTTGCTAGATTAGAGGAATAAGATGTCTTTCTGCATTTCTTCCCTGTGCCTAATTTTTTGGTTTACGAACCTCTAATGTCTTTCTAGGTGCTGTGTTTAGACACTTTTCTTTCCGGGCTGATGTATGATGATTGTTCTCATTTACTGAATATCAACTCTGTGTGTCAAGCTCTGGGCTAAGTACGCACACACACATTATTTTGTGTGACTCTCAGAATGAGATGAGTGTTGTTATGAACGCTATTACATGAAGACACTGATGTCTGGAAAGGTTTATAGCCTCCTCAAGTTCACTCGGCTGGTGAGCAGCAGGACTGGGCTTCTGGAAGAGGTCAGGAGTGATCTCATCATACCATTCTGAGTCACGCTCTGAATGGTTGCTTGATGTTCTCTTCAAACGTGGGACTGTATATGGTCTTTTCATGATTCTCCTTCAGCCTAAATGACACTATCTTCTTCTCTTTTAATATTTTATTGTCCCATGCTAACAAAAGTGAGTGCTTTTAAAGAGTCAGATGTTGTGGGTGTGAGAATCATTTTGAGCATGTGTGGACTCTTGGACCTTGGGCAGTTTATTTTCCAATATGTGAAATGGGAGAGTAATTGTGCTTATTGTAATGTTCACATGACATACCCATGAAGCACTATATCCTTTAAACCATATTTTATCACTCAGAATAACTTATCTTGTTACTATAAATTTGTTATCATTGTCATTAATTTTGAGAGTGAGAAATAGAGGTGTAAAGAACTTGATAAACCCAGCAATATAAAAATAGTGTCCATTATAGGGTGTGAAAGCTTAATCTAAATCTGTAATTTGAAATTCTACACTTGACCTTAATCTGTGGAATTTATGTGACTCTGGGTGTGATGTACTGAATTGAATTCCTCCAAAATTCATAAGCGGAAGGCCTGATGTAGCTGTCTTTGGAGTTAGGGCCTGTAGGAGCTAATTAAGGTTGAATGATGGAAGAATGGGATCTTAATCCTAAAAGACTGGTGACTTTGTAGAAAAGAAAGAGGAGAGATGGGTCTCTTTCTATGTGCATGCACCAAAGACAAGCCATGTGAGGGCTCAGTGACAAGGCAAGCTTGGGAGCCACTTCAGACAGGTGGTTGGGTAAGATGTCCCTGGGGGAAGAGCTTTGGAGCAGAAACATGGGTACCGGAAAGGAGTGATTCTAAACTTGTTGTCTCTTTGTCAAGTAAGCATAATAGAACTACTTCAGAGGATTATTGTGTGACATAAATGGATGTTGCATAACCAATGTTTAGCATAGTTTCATCGAACATAATAAGTACTCAAAGAATATTACCTGTGGCAATGGTGATGATGATGGTGATAATGGTGGTGGTGATGATGAGTGATATTATCCCAGGTCTTGAAGGAATCAAAAGGTCAATAAACTCTCATAGGAATCTAAAAGTCAGACCCATGTGTTTTCATAAAGTTTTATTGAAATACAGCCACGCCCCTTTTTAAAGATCATTATTTTTTAAGATAAACACAATATCTTTATTTATTTTATTTATTTTTATGTGGTGCTGAGTATCAAACCTCGTGCCTCACATGTGCAAGGCAGGCACTCTACTGCTGAGCTCTAACCCCAACCCAGACACAGCCCTTTGATTTAATGTGCTGTCTCTGGATGCTTTTGTGTTACAAAGACAGAACTGAGTAACTGTGACCGACACGGTATGGGGCACAGGGTACCCATCTCTTGCTAGTCCATTCTTGTCATGGGCAGCAGAGGGATATTCCTAAATGCAAATTGGACTGTATCCCTCTATGTCACCTCCATCAGTGGTTCACCTTCATCCCTGGGTTAAGTCCAACCTCCTTTGCATGGTATCCCAATTCTTCATGATCTGGCTCCAGCCTTCCCTTCAGTTTTCTACCTGACTCATGACTCAGAAAAGCTGGACTTCATTCTCTCTTCCCTTCCTGTGTTTCTGTCTGGTTGTTCTCTCCATTTGAAGTACCTACCCTCATCTTTTTGGCTCTCACTTACCTTTAAGACCCCTTTTCCCAAAACAGCACTGTCTGACAGTCGCCTGTGTCACCCCTGTCCCCCGTGTTGTTGGATCCCCTCCTCACTTACACTCTGGTCTCTTCTGCATGTATTTATCCTTGCCTTCTGACTTTCTTTTCAGTTGTCTCCATTGATTGGAATGAGACTAGCTCAAAGGGCTTAAATAGTGAGGAATATTCAGACTCTGAAATGGGAATACTGAGGATGCTCAGGCATCCTGGGTGGCCTACTTTGGAGACATCGCTCAGTCTCTCTGTGTTCTCTGTTCCCTCAGCATTGCCTTCATGCTCAAGCTGGACATGGGATGACTGTGTTGGGGCTTCAGATGTGATACCCTGAAGCATGGCAGCTTGGTGGGCTGAGAATTTGGAACTGAAAGAAATTGGAAGATCTCAGAACCAAGGACCTTCTGACCTTATATCCTCAATCTTTTTTCTCCCCTGAAGCCAGTAAGTCATAGAATGAGACTTCCTCTTCCCTGTGTTGGGACATAGAGACTAGAATCCCTCTCCCTGAAAGCAAGCCATAAAATATAGGAAGGTCATTCCTGTCTCCCTGGAAGACCTTGATTCCAGAGGGATTCTGCCCCATGCCCAGGAGACAGGAGATTGTACAGAGACGCCAAGAAGAATTTGAGTAGAAACTGCTGCTGGGTTTCCCCTCACTCTGTTAGTAGATATTAAACTCCTTTTTTTCTTATTACATTTCTTTACAGTTGTCCTTTTTTTTTTTTCATAAAACCCATGCATAAAAAGAGAAGTTTTCCCTGGGTCTTTGGGTCTTCCTTTATGAATTCTCCTGTGTCACATAAAATTTTGATTAGATATATTTGTTATGCTTGGCAGATAGTGGATGCTGCTGCCACACTAGGAGGTCCTTCTCTGGGCACTGGACTCATTGCCTCCTTTACCTCCGAAGTTCCTTCCAACGTTAACTCCATGCTCTCTGCTGCTGAACCAGAAGTCTCATGTCAATCAACCGCCACCTGCACCAGTACCGCCATTGCTGCTGCTTCTGATTCTGCTGCTGCCAGCCTGAGGTCACCCGAAGGTCTTCTTTCTGGTGCTACTTCCATAGAAGACACTGCTGCCCAGGATGCAACTGCAGCCGACACTGGTGCTGACCCCCCGAGATCACCGGGTGATGCTGCTCCCAGAGCTGCAGTTCCAGCTGCCACTGCAGCCACTGCTGCTGCTGACCCACTGCCTGCTGCCAACAACCACCCCCATGATCATTGCTAGCATGGCCTAGAGGAGTGCTTCAGGGGAGACTCCAGGTTTGGCTGTACGTGGCTGCACCCATTTTGGGACACTAGCCAGGGCCTGGGACCTGGGTGCCGGCAGTTTACCACCATAAGAGCCTCTGTCTGGGACTTCAGCCAGGACCTGCAGATCCAGTGTGGGGGTGCCTGTGGGTTTGAAGGAGCCTGGGGTCTTCCTGCTGAGAGTGCTGATGGCCCTTGTCTTCCTGCTGTATCTTAGGGTTGTTTCTTTGCATGAATGGATCCCTGGTGGTCTCTCTGCAATAGGAGCAGCACTGAGGTCTTGGGACTGCAGCATGGTTGAGCCTGAGGTATCTGAAGCCCAGGTCAGTGGGATAGAGACTGGGTTTGTGAAGGCTGATCTGGGTTTGGTGATCCTGAGAGACGCCAGAGACAGGGCCGAGAAACTGTTGAACACTGACAGAGACAGTTCGACTTTCCAGCAAGATTTATTTTATTTTTCAATTCACTAATCTCTGTATTATATTCAGAAAAGGATGTTTTTATGCATGAGTGTGTGGAGGGTAATGATACATGAATGGTATTTTGCATTTTTGTTGTATTCTTATGTCTTTAATTTTTTCTCTTTGTTCGTTTTCTTCCTCTCTCTTATGTATTTTCTTGGATTTTGTTTTCAGTTTTTCTCCAGTCAGCAGCCAATGTCTGTCGGTTCCTCTTCCACTCTTCCTATGAATTTTTACTTCTAGCTTCTCTATTCCTCCCTCGCGATTATCACATACTATACTACGTCTGTTCTCTTATCCACAATTTCAAATTGTAAACTGTTTAAACAAATTTTTTGTTTATATTGTAAATAGTTATTAAACTTATCATTTTGGTTTAATATGAGAAAGCAGTAGACGCCTTAGTGGGAGCTATTAGGTTTAAGGCTATATATTGTATATACTGGGTGCTGTTGATATTCGTCTCACCATTAAAGGTAATGCACAGGAAACCTCAGGGACACTATAGGTCTACAAGGTAGAATTTATGCTGCCTTAGATCCATACTTCTAGTTGTGAAAACACACATGAAAAAATAAGGAAATAAGGTGCTCCAAACAAACCAAGATGCTTCAACAACAGAAGCCACTGATAACACAGTGGAAGAAATGTCCAAGAAAGAGTTCAGATTGTACATAGTTAAATTGATATGTGAAGTAAAGGAGTGAAATCAAAGAAAAAATATAGGAAGTGAAAGACCACTTCAATAAAGAGTTAGAGATCATGAAAAAAAAAGCAGGAATCCTCAAAATGAAGGAATCAATAAACCAAATTATAAATTCAATAGAAAGCATCACCAACAGACTAGACGACTTGGAAGACAGAGACAATGAAGACAAAATATATAATCTTAAAAGTAGAGTTGACCATGTGGAGAAGATGGTAAGAAATCATGAACAGAACATCCAAGAATTATAGGATAACATGAAAAGACCAAATTTAAGAGTTATTGGAATAGATGAAGGAGCAGAGGCACAAACCAAAGGAATGCTCAATCTTTTCAATAATAGTAGAAAATTTCCCAAACCTAAAGAATGGAATGGAAAATCCAATACAAGAGGCTTACATGACCCCAAATGTACAAAATTACAGCAGACCCACACCAAGACACATTATAATGAGAATGACTAACACACACCAAATAAAGATAATATCTTAAAGACTATGTGAGAAAAAAATCAAATTTTGTAAAAGGGGAAACCAATTTGGATCTCAACTGATTTCTCAACCCAGACCCTCAAAGCCAGGAGGTCCTAGAATAATATATTTAAAGCTTTGAAAGAAAATGAATGCCAACCAAGAATTTTATATTCAGCAAAATTAAGTTTCAGATTTAAGATGGAAATAAAACCTTTCATGATTAACAAATATTAGAAGAATTCACAACTAGAAAGCCTATACTACAGAGCATTCTCAACAAAATATTCCATGAGGATAAAGAGGGAAAAAAAGGTGAAGACCAAGTGAGAATCTACAGTAAAGGGACATTCAACCAAATGAGAAACTAAGACAAAACTAAACCCAGAAATAAGTCAAAATGACACAAATCATATCTCAATAATAATCTTGAATGTTAGTGGCCTAAACTCATCAATCAAAAGACATAGACTGGCATATTGGAATAAAAAGCCCAACAATATGCTGTCTCAAGAGCCTCACCTCATGGGCAAAGACAGCCACAGGCTGAAGGTGAAAGATTGGGAAAAAACTTGTCATTCATATGGATTGCATAAACAAGCAGGGGTTTCCATTCTCATCTCCAAAAAAGTAGACTTCAAACCAAAGTTAATTAGAAGAGACAAAGAAGAACATTTCATACTTCTTTAGGGAAGTATATATAAGCAAAACATAACAATGATATATATTTATGCCTCAAACAATGGAACATCTATGTACATCTACAAACCCTTCTAAATTTCAAGAGTCAAATAGATCACAATACACTAATATTGGGTGACTTTAACACACCTCTATCACTACTGAACAGATCTTCCAAACAAAAACTGAATATGGAAACTATAGAACTAAATGATAAATCACTAATTTAGACTTAAAAGACATATATAGAATATTTCATCCATCAACTAGCAAATATACTCTCTTCTCAGCAGCACATGGCTCTTTCTCTAAAATAGACCATATCTTAAGCCACAAAGCAATTTTTAGTAAATACAAAAAAAAAAAAAAAAACCCAGAGATAATACCCTGCATTCTATCAGACTACAATGAAATGAAATTAGAAACCAATGATTAAATAAAAAATACAAGCTACTGTTACAAATGGAGATGAAATAATACACTATTGAATGATGAATGGATAATAGAAGAAATCAAGGATGAAGTAAAAAAAATTCTTAGAGGTAAATGGGAACACTGATACAACATATCAAAATCTCTGGGACACTCTGTAGGCAGTACTAAGAGGAAAATGTATTGCATGAGTGCATTCATTAAAAGAATAAAAGGTCAACAAATAAATGACATAACACTACATCTCAAAGCCCTAGAAAAAGAAGAACAAATCAATACTAAAAGTAGTAGAAGACAGGAAATAATTAAAATTGAGAGGAAATCAATGAAATCAAAACAAAAGAATCAATTGAAAAAACTGACAAAACAAAAAGTTGATCCTTTGAAAAAATAAATAAAATAGATAAACCCCTGGCCATGTTAACAAAGAGAAAAAGAGACAAAACTCAAATTATTAAAACAAAAGATGAAGGAGGTAATACCACAATAGACAAGTCTGAAATATAGAAGATAATTAGAAACTATTTTGAAAATTTATACTCCAATAAAATAGAAAATATTGAAGACATTGACAAATCTCTAGAGCCATATGACCTACGCAAACTGAATGAGGAGGTCACACACAATTTAAACAGATCAATTTCCAGTAATGAAATAGGAAATGCCATCAAAAGCCTACCAAACAAGAAAAGCCCAGGACCAGATGGATTCTCAGCCAAGTTTTACAAGACTCTCAATGAAGGATTAACACCAATACTCCTCAAAGCATGAAATAGAAAGTGAGGGAACCCTGCCAAACTCATTCTAGAAGGCCAATATCACCCTGTTACCAAAACCAGACAAAGACACATCAAGGAAAGGAAACTGAAGACCAATATTCCTGATGAACATAGATGCAAAAATTCTCAATAAGATTCTGGCACATTGCATACAAAAACATATTAAAAGTTAGTGCACCATGATCAAGTGGGGTTCATCTTAGGGATATATGGTTGGTTCAACATGAGGAAACCAATAAACATAATTCATAATATTAATAGACTTAAAAACAAGAATCATATGATCATCTCAATAGATGTAGAAAAAGCATTTGACAAAATACAGCCCATTTTCATGTTCAAAACATTAGAAAAACTAGGGATAGTAGGAACATACCTCAACATTGTAAAAGCTATATATGCTAAGCCCAAGGCCAGGATCATTCTAAATGGAGAAAAATTCAATTTTTAGCATTCTCTCTAAAACTGGAACAAGACAAAGGATATCCTCTTTTACCACTTCTACTCAACATTATCCTTGAAATTCTAGCCAGAGCAATTAGACAGAAGAAAGAAATTAAAGGGATACAAGTAGGTAAAAAAGAACTCAAGCTATCACTATTTGCTGATGACATGATTCTAGATCCAAAAAATTCCACTAGAAAACCTCTAGAACTAATATAAGAATTCGGCAAAGTAGCAGGCTATAAAATCAACACCCATAAGTCAAACACAGTCCTACACATCAGCGATGAATCCATTGAAAGAGAAATTAGAAAAATTCACAATAGCCTCAATAAACAACAAAACAAAACAAAAAACCTGGGAATTAATCTAACAAAAAAGGTGAAAGACCTCTATAATGGAAACTAAAGAATACTAAAGAAAGAAATTGAAGAAAAACTCAGAAGACGGAAAGATCTCTCATGCTCCTAGATAGGTAGAATTAATATTGTCAAAATGGCCATACTACCAAAAGCATTATACAGATTTAATGCAATTTCTATTAAAATTCCAATGGCATTCTTCATAAGAATAGGAAAAACAGTCATGAAATTTATCTAGAAAAATAAGAGACCCAGAATAGCCAAAGCAATTTTTAGCAAGAAAAGTGAAGCAGGAGTCATTACAATACCAGACCTTAAACTACACTACAGAGCTATAGTAACAAAAATGCCATAGTATTGACACCAACGGAGACTTGTAGACCAGTGGTACAGAATAGAGAACACAGAGACAAACCTACATAAATATGGTTATAGTATCACTAGACAAAGGTGCTGAAAACTTTCATTGGAGAAAAGATAGCCTGTTCAACAAATGGTGCTGGCAAAACTGGAAATCCATATGTAGCAAAATGAAATTAAACCTCTATCTCTCACCCTACACAAAAATCAACTGAAAGTGGATCAAAGACTTAGGCTCTAGAACAGAGACACTGTGCCCAACAGAAGAAAAAACAGGCCCAAATCTTCCCCACATCAGCCTAGGATCTGACTTCCTTAACAAGACACCTAAAGCATAAGAAGTAAAATCAACAATCAATAAATGGGATGGATTCAAATTAAAAAGCTTCTTCTTAGCAAAGGAAACAATTAATAAAATGAGGAGTGAGCCTACAGATTAGGAGATAATCTTTACCACATGCACCTCCAATAAAGCATTAATCTCTAGGATATACAAAGAATTTAAAAAACTTAACACGAAAAAAAATCCAAATAATCCAATCAATAGATGCGCTAAGGAACTGATCAGACACTTCACAGAAGAAGAAATACAATTGATCAACAAATATATGAAAATGTGTTCAACATCTCTAGCAATTAGAGAAATGCAAATTAAAACTACTCTAAGATTTTCTCTTATTCTTGTCAGAATGGCAATTATAAAAAATATAGGAAACAATAAATGTTGGTGAGGATGTGGGGATAACTACACTCATACCTTGCTGTTGGAACTGCAGATTGGTGCAACCTCTTTGGAAAGCTGTATGGAGATTACTCAGAAAACTGGGAATGGAACCACCATTTGACCCAGTTATCCTACTCCTCAGTTTATATCCAAAGGACTTAAAATCAGCTTACTACAGTAATGCAGTCACGTCAATGTTTATAGCAGTTCAATTCATAATAGTAAACTATGTAACCAACATAGGTGTTCCTCAATAGATAAAAGGATAAAGAAAATGTGGTATATATACTCAATGGAATATTACTCAGCTTTAAAGAAGAGTGAAATTATGGCATTTGCCAGTAAATGGATGGAGTTGGAGAATATCATGCTAAGTGAAATAAGCCAACCGCACAAAACCAAGGGCCGAATATTTTCTCTAATATGCAAATGCTAATTCACAATAAGGCAGGGGACACTAGAGAAGAATAGCATTACCTTAGATTAGGTAGAGGGAAGTGATGGGAGGGGACAGGAAAGATAGTAGAATGAAACAGACATTATTACTTTATGTATATATGTGACTGCCTGACCAATATGATTCTTCAACAGGTACACTTAGAAAAATGAGAAATTATATCCCATCTATGTATGATATATCAAAGTGCATAAATGGTTTCTACTGTCATGTATAACTAATTAAAACAATAATAAATTTATTAAAAATTATTATGGTTTTTATTTTTTTATATGTCTTTTGTTATAGGAGTGCCCACCATGACCTTTATGACGGTTGAGAAAAAGGATCACGTATTATGTTCCTGCAGCTGTAATCGTGTCACTACATCCAGAGGTCAGAAAGAGAGAAAATAAACTTTCCCTCTTGTGTCATCGATGTCTTGGAGTTCATAGGTCTGCTTCGGAGTCAGTTCTGTTAGTTGGGAAGGCCACTTGCTGACCCTCTCCAGCCTGGGTCCTGCACTAATTGCTTACTGGAAAGGCTAAGGAGTTCCCCTTAGAACCACCATGCCCCGTCCTTGGGCCTTGGATGAGGTCAGCTTAACTTGAGGCTCAGGGGCAACACGAAGCAGACCTGGGTATTATTAGCACGAATCTGTTTGGATGTAGGAAGAGGCTGTAGATACTGAATGAGCCACCAACGATGTCTCGTGCTATGCTTGAATCCACCATCAATCAGATGGGTCTCCTTTAGCCCATGATATCGTCTCTGTCATTGTTATATACTGGTTCTTGATATGGTGTTGGATATATAAGAAGCATTAAGGAGAAATTGTTGAATGCCTAAGTTATAATGACATTAAAATATAATTTAACTAGAAGGAAGACAACCTCAAATGTTAAAATTCTATGTATATTTCACCCTTCTTTATTCTTTTTTTGCATAGCCCATCTTGCTTTTATTATTACAGGTGATTTATGTCTTCTAAACTACAGAAACATTGTTACCAAAAATTAAAATTAGGTAAGTGCCTAGTGGAGAAACAATGAGTGCTTTGGAAAATGCCGACTGACAGACAACTAATGGAAAGCAGGTGAAGCTGTGGTCTCCGCCTTCTTCTGGGTGCAACTGGTGGCAATTGATGAAATTAAATACTGGGGGCTGCAATTCGCCAAGTTCAGGTATTCTGAAGCTGTTGAGTGAATGAATTTCTGGGAATTTTAATCACCATTTTCAAAGTCCCTCCAGGGACAAAAACATTTAGACTTAATTAATACAACTTTCAGCACTCTGCCTCTCTCCGTGGGCCTGCAGGATCGCCGTGGAAACGTGCATGCACCCAACCTCTTCAAGTCAGTCTTCTTTCCTATGAGCAACCTTTGCTTACAAGGCACCGAAAGCCAACTGGAGCCAGCATCAGGATTCTGGAGTCGCTGTCAGAGTCAAAGGAAGAGTTGACATGCAGGTCTTGTGAAGGAAGGGCAAACAAGGGCACCCAGTACTGAGTTCTCTGAACTCCAACAAGATCGACTTGTTTCGCCTTTTGATTTTAGTTCTCCTGGTTTGGGGGCATTGCTCTGTTGGGAGATGCCCTGGATGCAGACGCCTTTAAGTCCTGATGCACTGGGTTCTGAACAATCCTTGCGACCTGCAATAACTTGGGCTTTATCTCCGCTTGGATAATGAGGCGTGGCTCCAGGAGGAGGTGTCACTGGTGGGATTGAGTTACACTCACGTGTTCCTTTGTAATTCTACCCCTTTGTCCTTTTGGGGATAGAATAACAGCCTTCCCCAATAAAACCCCCAGGGTTTTGATTGACATCTAGGAAGGGCACACCCAAAAGCAGAGCAAGAGAAGGGGGCAGACAAAGAGCATTTCCATGGAACATTCTATCCCAAACAGGGCAAAGGAGTAGGATTCCAAAGGAATAGGTGAGTGTAGCTCCTGAGGACACACCTTCTACTTCCTGGGCTGGGACAACACCCAAGTCACCAGGAAATGTAATGATTGGTCAGAGCCTCTTGCTTCAGGATGGAAGGCGTGGGTCATTCAGAGTGGCTGCCCACACTTCTTTCCTCCCATCCCTGATCTGAAAAGACAAGATGAAGGATGACATAAAAAATATCTTGCTTTATTTGGTTTGTGTTTGAACTTCCGAGTCACTATTCTTGGGATTATCAGCAGTGGACTTAAGCCATATTCATTCCTTACAAGCACTGTGGACAGAACTTGAAGAACAAGTTTAATCAACAAGCACACACTATATGAAACTCTTGGGTGACAGAGGTATCTGGTAGTTCTCGAGCAGAGAGCAAGTTTGTGAGTGAATCTTTCTGATCCAGGGCCTAAGTAATTTTAAAAACATTTGTGGGAGCCACATTGGTGGTGTAGGCCTGTAATCCCAGTGACTTGGGAGGCTGAGGCAGGAGAATTGCAAGCTCAAGACCAGTCTTAGTGACTTAGCCAGGCCCTAAGCAACTTAGTAAGACCCTGTCTTAAAATAAAAAAATAAAAAGGGCTGAGGATGTGGCTCACCGGTTAGTAGGCTTAGTACCAAATAAGGAAAGAAAATAAAACATTCATGTAACTCTGGCATTTTTGAGTTTAAATCTTCAGGGGTTTCCATGGCTCTTAGAATATAATCTTCAGTCTTTATCAGGGCCAATAAAGCGGCCAATATGGTGGCCTTTAGACCCACGTCAATATTTAATTAATTAAAATTTAAAGTTCAACTCCTCAATCTTATTGGCCTCATTTTTTGGTGCTGAATAGCCACCTCCATATGGGAGAGCACAGATGTAGACCACTGCCATCATCCCAGAGAGTCCTGCTCACGGAGCCCAGCTCTGCCTACCTCACCACCTCACCACCTCACCGGGGACACCTTCTTACATTTCAGACCATCTCACATTGTCTCTGGCGCCCAGCGCTGTCTCCCCCAGCCCCATTCTCACCTTCCTGCTCTCCTGTGTTCACCTAACTCCTTAGGCTTCAGGTTAAGCTGCTTTCTCAGAGAGACTTTCTTTGATCCTGGCTCTAATCTAAATTAGTTCCCCCAATTAGTTCCTCTCACAACTGACTCTCCTTTCCTCTTGTACTATTTAGACTTATAGTTATTAAGGTATTTTCATTAGTAATGCCCAACTTCCCCCTTTAAGCTGTAAGCTCATGAAGAAAGTCACATCATGACTCTAATTCCAGTGGCCAACACATCTTGGGTGTTCCATAAATATTTGCTGATTGAATGCATGATTGAATAAGTCCTACCATGTGTAACCTCCATGTGACACCCTTAATGTTCTCTTCTCATGTTTGTCTTCTTCCTTCCCTTACTTTACAGAGGGTCATGCCCAGATTCCCTTGGGGTCTGCTCCTCCAAGCTAGTTTCTAGAATCTCCCTCTGTGGCATATCTGTTCCATAACCACATGACTGGTATACACAGACCCCTGGGAAAACAGAAAGTACGTTGGCAGTAATGAAACTTTCTTGTCCAAGGTCCATGGCTTGTTTATTTCCCATAATAATAATTGGCAGGGTAAACTATTTTTTCTATATCTATGTAATTAATATGTCCACATTAGAAATCAATTATCCTTGATAATTACTATTGGTGCTATGGCTCATAAGCTGAACATAAGTCTTGCTAATGAACTGAATGAGACATAATTTCTTGTTGTTCAAAGAGATGATCAACTCTAATCAGTAGTAAATTCAATCAAAACTTACTGACATCAATTGAAATCATATTAGAGTTTTTAAAAATACGATAATTATACTCATAAGTTGCGGGTATTGTAACAACTCTAAGATGTGGACCTATTTGAATAAATGCTCACATTTGCCTGATCTGGGCTGGTAGGTGTAGAAACATATAATCTGCATAAATAAATTAGGCATCTGTTTTCCCCCTGCATAAGCTCTTTAGTTCCATTGGATTCAATTAATTCAACCTCTTTTTTTTTTTTTTCCTCAAAGAGCTCAGAGTAACAGGCTACATAGATATTGATGTGGGGGCCACTGAGGCAGAACATGCTATGGCACAGAGTTGTCACTTAGTGCATTTTTTAAAATTCCCCTTTATTTTTTAGAAATGAACTAAATACAGGTAGAGGTAATGGACACTGGCACTAGACTGGCTGGATTCAAATCCTAGCCCCACTTCTTGGATCTATATGTCTTAGACAAGCCCCCCTGAATCCCTTCTCAATGAGTCTCCCAGACAATGCTTCACCTAAGACAGAAGAGCATAGGGGTACAAAGGGCTCAGCGCTGTGATACTGTGACATCATAAGAAATATGTATGTGATCTCTGCCCCTGGTTCCTGGCACACACCTCCTAAGATCCTTGATTCTCTGAAGTAAGCATGCTTTGGATGCTGGTTAGATGACTGGTACCTGGGGCCAGGTTGGCTTCAGGATGGGGGCTATTTAGCTGAAAGACTAAGGTGTGAGCAGGGAGTTGAGATTTCCTACTCCCATCGTCCAGGGAAGGAGAAGGGGCTGAAGGTTGAGTTGATCACTAAAGGCCAGAGATCTTATAAGAAGGCCTGGTAATGAAGCCTTCCTAAAAATCCCAACATACTGGGCTCAGAGAGCTTCCAGACTGCTGAACACGTGGAGGATCTTAGAGGGCGTCAGGTTTGGAGAGGGCAGAAGCTCCCCACTCCTTCCCATACATACCCCTTGCTCTATGCATTTGTCATCATTTGGATCTGGAATGACTCCCAAAGGCTTGTGTGTTGAAGGCTTGGTCAGTGCAGCAGTGTTCAGAGGTGGGCATCTTGGGAAGTGTTTGGATCATGTGGACTCTGACTTAATCTATAGATTAATCTATTGGGAAGTTCAGGGCTTATAGCATTATTGGGGGGGGTGTGGAAACTGCAAGACATGGGCCTAGTTAGAGCAAGTAGGGTCCTGGGGGATGGATGATTACCCTGCAAGGGATTATCTTCTGCCTGGTCCCCTTTCTTTCTCTCTGCTCCCCAGTTGCCAGGAGTTCCACAGCTTTCCTCTGCCACATCCTTGTGCAACACTGTTCTGCCTCATGTTAATCCCAGAGCAATGGAGTAGGCCCACCATGCACTGAGACCTCTCAGACTGTGAACCAAAATAAATCTTTCCTCTTTTTAGTTGTTTTTCTTGGGTATTTTGACACATCAATGAAGAGCCTCTCTTTATCTTGCTGTTCATCTGTGTTCTTTGTAATATATTTTATAATAAATGGTTAAGTGTAAGTGATCTGCTTCTCTGACTTTAGTGAGATTCTCTAACAAATTAATGGAACACAAGAGGGTCATCAGAAGCGCAGTACCAGTCCGGGACCTGAGACTGGTGTCTGAAGTGGGGGCGGTCTTGTGGGACTGAGCCCTTAATCCACAGGATCTGACGCTAACTCCAGATAGAAAATTTTGAAACTGAATTGAAATAGAGGGCACTAGGAGTTACCTGCAAATTGGTTGGCATGTGCACAAAAATTCTCACATGCATTTTGGTGACCAGAGGCGAAGCATTCAGGATCATGTGGACCACAGGGAAGAGTGGTGCATGGTTTCTCCAGAGCTGTCTCATCTTGAGTTGGCACAACTTGGGAGCTGTCTGCTCCACTCAGGACTCTGCCTGATTCCCTACCTTTTGCTCGTCTCCTGCTCTCTCCTATCCCACTCCCCACACCACTATACTGGCTCTTCAGAGCCATTTCTTTAGTCAATTGCTTGCACATGGATCTCTACCTGAGGGTTTGTTGTGGGGATCCTGATCAGACCCTGCAAGTTTCTCAAACTTCTGTGCTTTCCTTTCCCTTTCTAGCACTTGGTGATAGTAACAGGACATTGCTCACAAGGCTGGTGTGACTTGATTTATGAAGAACACATAAAGCTGTGAGTCCTATATAGGAGTTAGATATTATTAGTACCCTTATTGCAGTTTTATGAACTAACAATAATGTAGCTCATTGTTAGTGAAATGAGGTCACAGGTTTGGATTTATATTTTTGGCTCTGCCCCTGACTGTGTGTCCTTGAGTAAGCTTCCCTTAATCTCTTGGAGCCTCTATTTTTGCATCTGTGAAACTGGGGACATACATGTGATATGCACACTCGCTCTGGTGGCGGTGAGGATCTACAGAGTGACTGTTGGTCGCAGGAGCAGTGTCGTGTCTGGCTCATTGCAGGTGCTTAATGAATAGCAGCACCAGGTGTTTCTCTTATGCCTAACGAAGCAATGATCAGATTCAACTTAATAGTTATCAGCAGCAATAATAATTAGCAATATTTGCCAACATTCGCTCAGTGATGATGTCCCACACAGCAACTCTGTGAATATTAGGCAGGGTAGGTGTCACTGTGCCCAAAAGGTAGATAAAGCCACAAGGCTCATGGTAAGCCACTCACTCAGGAGAATTCAACAGCCGATTTGACAGAAAAACAGACAAGCCCCCAGGTTTGGTCCACATTTTTCTTCTGTGTTTAGAACAATCTGCCTCTCTAGTGTTTGGAAAAATCAGCAAAATTTATTAGAGATGAATGAGAGAAGATAGAAGGGCTGTCTTCAGATTTGGGAGAAGAGAGGTGGTATGGAACAGTGGTCATGCCCAGGCCATCAGAGGCAGATGGCTCAGGTGGGAATCAAGCTCTACCACTTCCTGTGTGGCTTGGAGCAAGTCACTGTCTTTCTGTGTTCAGTCCTATTTTTCTTACTTTCAAATTGGCACATTACCAGAACTTTCTGCACTGTATACTGTGAGGACTAAATGGATGACTACACCTGAAATAAGGCTGATTTATCATCCACTAGCTATCATAGGCACATGCTGAGGAGCCTCCATATTTGGGGGGGCATAGGAAAATGTTTAATTTCTTTTAATATCACAAGGGAAAAAAACGAACTTTTAGGTGAAAGGAAGTGTTTTAATGCATAATATTAATATATCCATCTTTATACCAATATAGTCATAAAATATAATTTATAGTTATTATTATTTAATAAAAGAAGGGATCTGTAAAGGCCATTATTTACATATAATCTAGGTACATAGTCATGTTGAGGTGTGAACTGATAAATACAATCAATAAGAGTGTAAGTTATAGGTTATAGATTAGAAAAAATATAGATTATAGATATAAGATTTTGATAAGTGAGATAAGACAATTATAAAACAAGAACTGTCATAGACAGGCCTAAGACTGTATTTTGCTGCCTTCTATAAAAAAAAAAACTCTTACAAGAGCTGTTTCTGAGAAACTGAAGTCAAACCAGTTTTCTTATATTGCTTTCTGTACTTTATACCCCACAAAATATACTCAACCCTGGATATGGTGGTCTTGGTGACCTAATGCTGTGAAGTAGATTCTCACCCCCACTAACCATCTGCTCCAACTCAGGATACTGTGGTCTAACACCTGCTCAAACCCAAGATGCGATTTTCTTGAGTTGCTGTGCTAATTGCTATCTTAGCTTCTATGATTGGCTAGCTTGAATGATGCTAAGGAAAGTCTCTGAAGTGTGGTGCTTGTCCTTAAATTTTAAGACTCAGACCAAGAAGTTTCCCACAGAGTTTCAGTCTCTACTGGTGGGTGACAGTTCCTGGCCAGGTAAATAAAGCTCTCTTTGATTTGAATTCAGACTTAGAGTGTTTTCTGAAGCGGCTACTCATAACACTCACGTATAATTCAAATCTACGTCTGCATTTCTTACAATATTTAACATATTGTAATTGCTATGTAAATAGATATTATTTAGGAAATTTTAGGAAATATTTCCAACTTAGGAAATATTAACAAGAAAAAAGTCTGTGCATACTTTACTCAGCACTTTTTTTTCTCAAGAATTTTTGATCTGAGGTTGATTGGATCCACAGATGTGGACCCATGGCTATGGAGAATTACTGGGGGTCAGTGTACCCACAAATTTTACCTTCTTCCTCTTTTCACAAAAATTCCTCTGCCTATGTATGCATGAGTCAGAATACATCACTGACCTGACTTTCTCTAAGGAAGGCCTTCAGCAAAGTTCACGGGTTAGAGGGCAGAGATTAAGGAAGGGTGAACATGAGTAGAACTATTTAGGTGAAGACCAAGGAAGATGAGGGCCATGACCCTTGAGTGTCTAGGATGGGGGATGGGCAAGCAGCCGGGGGAGAAAGCTAGTGCATGGATTCTGTGGGTGGCAGGTGCATGGTATCCTATGGATGTGACTTTTAGTTGTTACTGAACTTACAGACCTTCTCAAGCCCCACTCCGGAGTAGAACTGCCCTGCCAAGTTCAGAGCAGGTACAACACTGCATTGTTGTGTAAAGAGGTGAAGTTTAGCCACAAGACAAAGGGGATGAGAAATCCCTCATTCCGTGGGATGCCCATGAACGCCTTGCTACTTGGAGTGCAGCCCTGCATCCTCACTGTCTGCCTCAGTCAGGACTTTAGAAATGCAGAACTTGAAGACTGAAAGGAGAGGGCTGGGAACACACAGTGGTCCTCTGGTGAAGGAGGCTCTCTGGAAACTGGTTGTGATGATGACCAGACTTTCTATGACACAGGGCCCAGAGACTGGGTATTTTGGAAACAACACCAGTAAAAGATTTTCCTGTACATGGAAGGTGAACCAGGAAGGAACTGTACCAGTAGAATCTGAGGTGAATAATTTGGCCTCAGTAGTATTACAAAATAGGAGAGTTTTTGATACATTAGCTGTCAACAGGGTGTTTATGCCCTAGTTGGAATAAACTCTCCTCTGTCTCACACTCAGGGTTATAATGGTCACATATCAATAAAACTCAAACAAGGTGGAGTGAGTCAATGAATGAGTGCTTGGCTCTTAACCTGTTCCTAATTCCGTCCTTTATATGCATAGATATATGATCCCATTAATCTGAAGGAACCTGTAAGCCCCAATAAGGATGAACTGGCTAAAGAGTCAAATCTAATCAGACGTTACTTCTTGATTAGAAGCTGATAGCTGAAAAGAGAGGTGTGATTAGAAAGGTCAGTAGAAGCTACTGAGGATCCAAAGGAGTGGTCCAGAATACAGGAGGCAGGAGTCACTGTCTGGTCCTTCTAGGGTCTATGCATCCTGGTAATTTCATCCAGAATCTGATTCCTCAGGATGAGTATCAGTTTCCATCCAGACTCCTGGAACCGGCAGGGCAGACTCTGCTAGGGAAAGAGGACTTAGTCATCTCTGGTTTGGAGAAGCTGCCCAAGGAGATCTTCTCACCACTGGTCATGAAAGTCTTTCCTGGGACATGCAGAGAAACCCTGCAGGTGATGGTACAGGCCTGGCCCTCTGCATGCCTCCTTCCAAAGGCCCTGGTGAAGATGTCTCGCTTGAAGATCTTACAAGCTACACTAGATGGAACTGATTTGCTGTTTGCCCAGAAGATTCACCCCAGAAGGTGCAAAGCACAAGTGCTACGTTTGTGGGAATGTCCACCAGAACCTGTGGAGTCATGGCCTGGAGTCATGGCCAGTGTCGGCTCAACCAAGGCCTGAGTAGGAGGCAACAGCAGAGGATGGTCCAAGGTTGGGGGTGAAGCAGCCCTTGACATTGTCAGTAGGCCTCTGTGTCTTAATGAAGAAGCCATATGAATCCCTCACCTCCTCTATCTGTGGGTCAAGTAGAGAAGGGTTTGATGGAAACTGGCTGTTTTAAAGCTGAGGATTTTTTCAATGTCCATCCCAAATATTCCAAAGAAATATCAATTGAAATAGTGGAGCCAGATTGCATCCAGGCAACAGAAGTACATGGCACGTGGAAACTGTTCACCCTGGCAAGGTTTGCTTCTTATTCCCATATCTGTATATCTGTATGTCTGTTCATATTTCCTCAGAGAAGAATGCATGGTTTGTCATCATACTCATCTGTAAGTTCCACAAGCTGTATTAACTCCAGAAGATTTATACAGACTCTATCTTCTGCTTCCAGTTCTGACACTGCTGCTCATGTACCAGAAGACCATCCCCCTGGAAGATGCTCTCATAACCAATTGCCTGCTTTCAGAATCAGACTTGGATCATCTGTTCCTCTGTGTAAGCATCACTCAGCTCAAGGAACTGGGTCTGAGGGATCATGAGACTGACCAATGTAAGTCTCAAACTTCTCCGAGTTCTGCTAGAGAGCTATGTGGCAGCCACCCTCAAGATCCTGAGCTTGGAGTTCTGTGAGATGTATCAGGAATTCCCAACTCAGTGCCATCTTGCCTGCCCTTAGCGGCTGCCCCCAGCTCAGGATCTCCAGTTTCTTTGGGAACTCCATCTCCATGTCCACACTGTGAGGCCAAGTGCCACACCTATGCCAAGTGTCAGGCTAAAACTATCTCTGCCCACCTGGAAAGTTACGACTTGCAGGATGCTGTGCATAGGGGAAGGTGCTCTCAATTTTATGCTGAGCTGAGGGACTTCAGGCAGCAAAAGGTGGTATTTCAGTATGGCTCCCAGCCCTGAGTGTGACAAGTGGATAATATAAACCCTGGAATTCAGTCAGAGTTGTTGTTGGATGACTCTCTAGTTGGGTATCTTCTGGGTTGTGGAAATGAAAGCTAGGACACAGGTGGATCATAAATGGAACGCAGAACCCATTGTTTCAAACACCTGCTCAATGCAAATTGGAAAAGGAAAAGAAATGTGGGGGTGCAGATTGGAGTGTAAATGTTTAATCCCTCATGATGGAAACTTCTGGAACATGTGTCTTATGGCATTAGAACTTGGAATCTCAATTTTTAGAATAAGATTCAGCCTTGATTTAGTTACTTCTGTGTGGATGGTTATAAAGAAATAAAGGGAACTTCAGTGTAGAAAAACTGCAGGATCTTGGGCCAGCTGCATTTTAACAGGACAGGTGACCTGTTGTACATTGCATTTGAGAAACCCTGCTCTTATTCATAGGTCACTTGATCACTGCTGTAAAACAGGATTCCATCCATTTGAGAGAGATCACTTTTCTCTTCTTAGCAGAAGGAGCAGGAACATGAATTGGGGATAAGGAACTCCTATTTCTTGGTTTAGGTTAGTGTTTTTAAAATCACCCAGTGGCCAAGTCTGCTGTAAACTCTGAGGACTGGAATAAAGACTGGCATACACCAAAAGTTCTCCTCGTGATTCTACTGTGCAGCCAGATTTTAAAAGCACTAATCTAGGCTTTCAGCTACAGGGGTAAAATTTCAGCCCTCATGGGAGGTTCATCACGTCTAGTGGAGAATTTCCTACAGAGCCCTTCAGCCAAATCTCAGGCTATAGTGGAAGAATAATTTTACTTGACATTTTTTCTCTGCATCAGTGTAGCAATGGCGGTGGTTGGCTGTGGAGTTCTGGGGAATGCAGGCCCTTGGCTATTTCTTCTCACTCATTGAGGACCACTTGCTCCTGGTAGTGTAACTCTCCTTGTCTTGCATGAGTTAAAAGTAGGAGGTTAAAAAAAAAATAAAGTAGGGGAGAGATCTGAGTAGTAGGTATCTCTGATTTGTTCTAGACAAATCTGAGACCAGGATCTCCTAAGGGAAGTGGGGGGTGTGACCAGCAGTCACTGTCAGGTGGGGTGAACGGCTATGCACCCGACACCTGTATCTGTCCTGGCATCATGCTTCCCATTTCAAAGATTAAAAAAAGAGACAGAGAGAGAGAAAGGACTTTAGGACCTGTACAATAGGTATAAATTACTCTAAATTGTGAGATGGACAAAATGTCACATTTCTAAATTTGCCCACATCAGCTCTGGCTCGGGGTCCCTGTTGGCCAAGGTCTGGGAGTAACACAATCACAGCCATTTGGCAGAGTTGCCCTGCACCTGTCCAGGTTGTGACACAGGGAGGGGGAGGTGTGGGTTCCTGGATCTTGCTATTGGGTCTCTTTTGCTACACAGCATGGGGTCATATGCTGCTCCTTCAGTATTTGCCAGGGCTCCTCCGCTCCCAGTGGACTTCAGACACAGTTTCCACAGAGTATACTCCCCTGGGGCTGGATCAGTGCTATGCATCAGGACTCTTGCTTGGCCTCGGGAGTCACAGGGCTGTCTTGGAGTGACCTCTGAGAGCAGAACACAGTTTCCACCCCTGCCTCTGCCCTCCCTATGCCCTGTGATGTGGCACCCAGCTCCCAGGTAGTGGGCCACTCTTCCTCCTTTCCCCCTAGGGCCACAAGATCCTCCTCAGCCCTCTTTGCCTCTAGATATGCTGCTTCCATGGTGGCCACGTGCCCCATGGGGTATTCTAGCACCTGCAGTGTCTCAAATTGTGACCTGTTTCAGTGTAAAATACATGTTCAAAACATGAGACTGGGTACAAAAGAAGCACAAAGTATGTCATTCATAATGTTTTACTTCAGTTACATGTTAAAATAAATTTTAACTATATTGGGTTAAATAAACATTAAAATTAATTTCACCTCTTTTTACTTTTCACGTGTTTACTAGAAAATTAAAAATCCACGTGTGGCTCACATTATGTTTCTGCTGGACAAGCTGTTCTCTGCCCAGTGCTTGCCTCCTGACCTTAGAATAAAAAGTCAGGTCAGGGCGTGGGGGCGAGGGTCAGCACAGCCCACTCCCTCCCATCAGGCCTCTCTGTCTGTCTTTCCTGTCCCATTCTTCATACAGGCCTCTGGCTGCCTGGCCTGCAGTATCATTGGACAAAAAGAGAGTTCCCTTTGTATTTTCTCTTCCATCATGGAGGAAAACAAGGTTACCAAATTGTGAGTCAATGTCTTAGCGTCTCCCTTTCTTACTAATTTTCTCTTTAATTTTAAGATGAGGAGGCTGAACCCCGGAGAGGGCAAGCAAGTTTACCCCAAGACACCCAGAGAGGGTGGCACATCCCCAGCTCTTGCCACCACACCACAGTGTCCACTGCAGCTCCCCAAGGCAAGGGGAAGCAGGAAGCAGAGGCAGACAGGAGCTGGGTGCCTCCTGAAAGGGCTGACCACTCCACCCCAGCTCTTTAGGATGCTTTGGGAGTGGTGGTGTTTGTGGTCAATGATGCGAGTTCAACCCCACATCCTGCTCCCAGTCTTGAATTATTACTCACATTTTTTTTGGATTTCAAATTTAGTTTTTATTTCTACAGGTACAATTTTAGGGATGGTAGCGTGTACTGTTTTTGTTTGTTGGATTCATTATTAAGCTTATTTTTACTATTTGATAGCCTTTGTGAGGCAGGGAAGGGTGAACACTAACAAATAAACACCAATCACAACAGCTCCTGTGCTGTCAATTTGGGTGCTGCCTGGTGAACGAGTCCCCAGGGTGAGGACTTCTGGGTGCCTTCTGCACACAGTAATCAGCTGCATCCAGCCAGGGGACAGTTCCTCCTCAGGAGGGTGGATGCATTTCCTTTAATAAAATTGAGCAGACTTGGAGGAAAGACCAGAACCCTCGGGAAATAGAGATGTTGACAGACACCAGATCAAGTTCAATTCCCTGCAAGCTCCCATTACAGTTTCTTCCCTCTTTCCCCTTCCTTGGGGGATACCCCTGCTTTTATGTGTCAGGAACTCTAGGAGAAGAGGATTGTGTTTCTTGGTGGACCTTCACCAGGATGTGAGTCTAACTTCACCCTTGCTCTTTCTCTAAGAAACGAGAGCTATTTTGCAGATAGCTCGGGGTACCTTTTCAGACTTTAAGAGAATTCTGTGGAAGTCCCAACTCACTTCACTGTTTTGTCACTCCCATAAAGTCTGGTGCCTTGAGGAGGAGCCCTGTAGCCCAAGATCTTCATGTTTACTGGGACAGAATGGTCCAATTAGGGAGGGCTATTTTTCACTGCATTAGCCCTTCATTGAGAACATATTTTTAGGGAGAATGTTTCTGGAGCAATGGTTCAATGCCTCTTCATCAGAAGGCAGATGAATGGTCTAATGGGGACTCAGGTATCTCATCTCTTCCAAGACTACCACATTATGGCCATGGTTGTCATTTTTTAAGGACCTGCTTTGCACAATTGGCATCACACCCACCACTTTATCTGTTTGGATGTGTCTTTTACCTGTGGCTTGCCTCACTTTGCTCAGACTGGAGGTCAGCCAGCCGGGACTGAACTTGAATGAGTACATTTTGTGGGACCATAATCCTCTAGCAAAGCAAGAACCTGGTCTTCTATGATGGGTGTGTGTGTGTGTGTGTGTGTGTGTGTGTGTGTGTGTGTGTGTGAAATGTGCCTGGGGTTGATTTTGGAAGGCTGGGATGGAGAGGGCAGGATTTATAGGCACAACAGTGAGGGAGGAATTCAAAACCTCCGCGTGGCAAAGAAGGGGGCCAGAGTAAGGAAAACCAGAGAGAGGTCCACTGGCGACTCAGGAGGGGTGGAGCACGCCCAGCTGCGGTGCTGGAATGGCCAAAGGGGATTTTTCAAACAAAATGTTCTGATGTTTGATGTAAAAAACTCTTTGTGTTTCCATGATTCCAACTGTTCTCCATCTCCTCCAGGATCCCCTCCAAATACTGGGTGCAGTGCACTGTCCTCAAAGGTTCTCTCAGGGCCCCTTGTCCCTTGTCATCCTGGCTGTTGCTGGACTGAGGAAGGGCCTGAGTTCCACGTCCCATCAGGACAAGGCAGAGAGAGCTCTCTTTTAGCAGAAGCAGGACCTTAGGGACAGAGATGACCACAGAAATATTGGTGAGAGCTCTGGATTTTTGCAGGTCATAAAAGGTTCCAATCTAATCCAGGTTCAGGAGCCTGGGAGATTACCGCAGATCTTTCTGCAGTACGTTGTTGGATTGGCTGCCCTTCTCTGTCTCCCCCGCACTCTCCTGTCTCCTTTATCCTAAGCCTGCATGTACAAATTCATTTGCAGAGCTCTATGTAGGTTGAGAAAGATTTTACACAAACTCCACCCAGAGCTTTGCCCATCAAGAGGCTGGAGGAGGGGAAAAGGGTTGGGCAGGGGGCCCATTCTCTGTTAGTTCGTTTAATGGGACCAATTCCCTCAAAGTTTCCATTGTGAACTCAGTATTGGGTAGGAAGCCTTTCTAGCAGATACAGTGCTATATAAATTAGTGTGTGTATCCAACATACGTATGTATTTTCTTTTCATTTTGCAAGGGTATTTATTCACTCATAAGTAGACCATGGCTAGAAAAATAGTTGCAATTCTACTTCAGCTCAGGATTAGGCATATAAATCTTCCAGCCATGCCATCTCCTGCTGGGAGTTATTCAGTGTCTTTGCTGCTCATGGAAATTCTTTTCCAGGGTTCTCCTTCACTGTCGGCTCTGTTAACCCCTGGGTGCCCACGGCAGTCTGGCCTTGGCAATGCACCGTTATTGTGACTGGCATATTAGTGCCTCGCCAGGCCATATATATTCCAGGCTGTCCTACCTGTGCTGGAGTGATCCGGGTGACAACCCAGAAGCTTCCTGACTAAATACAGCCTTCTCCATCACAATAGACTTGCAGTTTACTTTTAAAGTAACTCACTTGAAATTTAATAGGAGGTTTTAAAGTCACATCTGATTTAAACCCCATAAGTTCTAGCTTTTCAGAACACTTCCAGCACACCAGCCTGGGGTTTCCTGAGCTGTTGAGAGGAAACAGTCTTGCCATTGTATTTTGCCTGCTGGCTTCATTACCGTGCATATAAAAATGATAATAAAAAACAATACACCTGGGGTAGCCTGGTAATAAACTCATTGACACCCGATAAACAGCTAAAGAGTGTCTAAAATCGTGGGAAAAATCTTCAGTATTTATAGGTACAGCACCACAGTGGCACTTTCAGGCGGAGGGGAAAGGTAAAGTGGAAAGCTTTAAGGTAACAGCTTATTATCATAGTGATTTTTAAAAATCCAAGAAATCACTAGATCAATGATATTTCTTTTCTGGCCTCTGATGTGAGAGAACAATACGCAGGGCTTTTGTTTCTCTTTTTGGCGAGTCTCGGGATGCTTGAGGAAGGCCAGGAAGAGGTTCCGCAGTCATTCACACTCAGTGCCTGGGCACGGGAGGCGACACTCCTCCATATGCCTCGCATCAGCTCTGAGTAGAAAGCATCAGCACTTCCCATTTCACAGATGAGGAAAGTGAGGCCCAGGAGGCACTGGGAGAGTCTGCAGCAGTTCCTTGGGCTCTCCCTCGCTCCCTCGCCCAGCCACTAGCAGCTTTGTCCCGCTCCCTGTTTACGTTTCTGTCCTGCCTGGCCCTCGGGACACCTCTCCAAATTCAGAAGCCCTGTAACAGGCCTCTAAGCAGTGCCTCTATGTTCCTGGATAGTGTCTCATTATTTCACTTCTTCCTCCTGATTGTCCAACTCCTTGTCCTAAGAAATAGAACAAAACTGCTGTTCGGCTCAGTCTTCTACAGAACAGTGCTTGCTTCTGTAGCTTGTTGATTTCCTTGCACTTCCTAAAGGATCCTGGATAGTCACAGTATTCTTCTGCTGTGCCCCTTCAAGATTCCACTCTGATTTCTCCAATGGAGAGAAAATTTGTTTTAAAAGATACAGAAACAAAACAAAACAGCAACAAACCCAGTTGAACTTAGGGGGTCATGATTTAAAATAGAACAACTTGTCAGACTTGGGCTAGTAAGCGGGGGAAGGGGATTAATGTCCTGCTTTGCTGGTAGATACTCACTGATAGAACACGTTTTCAGAGGAATCGTGAAAAACCTTTACCATTAATTTTACTTCCAGAAACCAATCTTAAAAATAACCATCTCAAGAGTCAGAAGAACTTTTGCATAGAGTTACTACCATGCTGTTTTTAACTGTCCAACAACTGGACACAACCATTAAAAATGACGTTCATGGAAATTTCAGTTTTCATGTGACAGATCACATATGTGTATTCACATTGTTTCTTTCCTTAATTTTACAAAAAAAAAAAAAGATGGTAAAAGATTTTTTTTTTGTTTGTTTTTGGTCCTGGGAATTGAATCCAGGGGCGCTTTACCACTAAGCTACATTCACCACCCTACCTCAAAAAAAGTAGGGTCCAGGGAATGCCAGAGGGGGACATAGCAGATCAGAGATGCAGTACATTTTTAGAAGGTGGGAAAAAGATTACTGCTTCTAACTGAGTGATGTGGCAGAGAAAGCTGAGAAGAAGGGTGAAGAGAAGATGCATCCATGTCACGGAGCCCTGTGGGGGTCAGGACTCAGGCCCCAAAATGTGTGGAGCTAAAAGCAAGAAGAGGGGGTGAAGGTTTTCATGGAAGCACAGAGCCCAGCTCCTTCCCCATGCTTGACCACCCTCTCCCACCTCTGTGGAGGAGTGGAGGTTTGCCCTCAGCGGAGGTTAAAGCAGACTGCAGACTTGGGGGCTTGGGACACGAGATGAGAACAGACAGGAGCACCAGAATGAAGGAGGAAGGAACGGGGATTGAGTGGGTGGCCGCATTCTGAACTGTGAAATTCTCAGCCTCCTTCTCCAAACTGCGCAAAGAATGCCTGCCGACAACGGATGGCCCCTGAGGGCAGGTTGCAGAATATTCTGGGTGAAAACCAGCAATCCCAGGAATAATGATCTACAGATCCTGAGGGTGGTGGACGCAGGAAGGTGTCTAGCACAATGACTGAGTCTGAGTCCTGTGGCTCCATGAGAAGCCCTCGCCTGGGTGAATCTCGCAGAAGGCCCAGGCCGCTCTCTAGTGCCCCATGCTCAGATTGGAGCAGACAGGCGAGGATCACCTGGCCTTCACAGAAAGTGGTTAATACAAAAGAAGAGACCAAAACAAGCCGACCAAGGAAAGAGACGCAGAGGAAGCCAACAATGTGGTGAAGAAATGAAAGTGCAATCAATAATCATCCCTCAGGGGCTGGGGTAGTGGTTCAGCGGTAGAACGCTGGTGCAGCATGTTCGAGGCCCTGGGTTCGATCCTCAGCACCACATAAAAATAAATAAAATAAAGGTATAAAAAAGAAAAAAATATAATGGTTCCTCAGTAAGGTGGGGCAAGAAGTACATCCATAAAAGAATTTAAGGGAATATTCAGAGAATTTAAAAAAAGAATTTATGAAAATCAGAAAATATGGTACAGTAGCAGAAATGTTACAAATTCAACAAAACAGTTGGCAAAGTCAAAGTACTCTCCCGGAAAGTGGGACAAAGAGACAAAGATATGTCAAAAGGAGAGGCAAGTTCCAGAAGGAGGGAACAGAAAAAAAAAAAAAAAAAAGGAGAGGCAACTGTGGTAATAATGTGAGACAACTTCCCAGACTTTAAAGGAACGATGGCAAAGATTGATAGTAATGATATATCCTTTATCAAGGCCTATTAGAATGAAATTTCAGAACACTAGAGAGAAATAATTCTGACATCTTCCAAATTCAAAAAGCAGCACACCCAGAGCTTAGGAAGCAGACTTCTTAGTGGCAACACTTGAAACTGGGTGAAGAGGAGCAACTTTAAATTCAGAGAGAAAATGATTTCTGTTCCAGAATGCTATCACAGCAAATGATGATTGAGAGGTGGAGCTGTAATAGAGACGTTGTCAGACACCCAGGGTCTCCCAGATCCTTACTTCTCCTACTCCTTTCTCCAAAGGGTGCTATTCACGACGAAAATGGAAGGAAATAAGAGGTTGGGAGAGATGGGACTCTGGAAAGAGTCGGTTAACAGGGCAGAGTGGGGCGAGGATTCTCAAGATGATGGGAGAGATCTCCAGGGAGGATGGTTTGCAGCAACCTTGGACAGCACCCTGTCAGAACTGGGACGGGAGGACCGGGAACTGGGAAGAGGGTCTCTGGCCTAAATTTCACTGAAGGCTGTATTGAACTCAGAAGTTTTGGAAAAGAATTTGTGTGGGTAGATAGAAGATTAAACCAATTAAATATAAGGCAATGATTAACTTGAAGGAAAATAAAATGTTTTAGAAGAGAGACCTCAGGAGCCATGAATAACTTTCACATGAAGTTAGGCAAATGAGTATTTCATATCAAGTAGCACAAATACTGCTCTGTGACTCCATTGGAGAGATGGAGGGGGGAGTAGCTGTGTGCCTGTGTGTGTGGGTGTGTGAGTGCACGCACAGGGAGAATGAGGACTAATTTCCTAGAAGGAAGGCAATGTCAAAAACAGCAAAATTAAGAAAAGAGCTGAGATATATATCACAGGTAACTGCTGTTTGTCCCCCAATGTTCATTTTCCTTTGAAAATGTATCAAATGTGCGTCTGCAAAGACAGGAGCTCTAGGCTGGCACAGAAGCTGCAGGGCCCCTTCCATAGGAGTCTTGTGGCCTTGGGTGATGAATATCACAGGGCCAGTGGATAGAGGATCAGAAGGTCCCCTGGGAATGTCCTAGGTAGCTTGAGATCACCTGGGGTTGGGGTGGGCAGTGGTCCTGAAGTTGACTGTGACTGGCTTTTTCATGACTATGTTTAGGGAAGGTTCTGAGTTGTTCTGTTTGATGTGCTAAGCCAAGGCAGTAGCATCTCTCAGGAACCTCAGTATTGTGAAGAAAATCAGACCCATTGTCACAAGTAAGTTCAGGCGAGAGAATGAAGCCTGGTATACCTGGGCAGCAGGGCTAGAGCCGGGGCCGCCAGAGTCCACGCTTTATACACGGTCCTACAAGCCCTCACCTGGGAGTTGCAATCTTCAAAGACCCGAGGACATCAGTGTGGCTCCATGAAGTAGCAGAAGGAAAGCAGAAACAGCCTCAAGAAAGGTTCAGATGAGGGAGT
The DNA here is from genome assembly GCF_052094955.1 of Ictidomys tridecemlineatus. Classification (NCBI taxonomy): domain Eukaryota; kingdom Metazoa; phylum Chordata; class Mammalia; order Rodentia; family Sciuridae; genus Ictidomys; species Ictidomys tridecemlineatus. Next base: position 11,137,544 of record NC_135485.1, read on the forward strand.
AAGTGACAGCTCTCGAGATGAGCATTTTAAGAAGAAATGGAAGATACTTAGAGCACTGTTTGTTGGAATAGATTCACAAAAGTGAAGTTCCTGGGCGTGGGTGCTCCTGTCCTTAGTTAAATGGCCCAAAAGAAACCAGGCCTTCCAGACTTCCCACAAATTAGCCCTTGTTGCAATGATCAGTGTCCCCTGATGGCACGGTATTTGAATCACAGGATTTGAGTGAGAGGAGACTGGCTGCGTTCAAATGAGTTGTTAGCTCTGTATTAGTCAGCATTTTATCACCTTGGCCCAAATACCTGACAAGGACAACTTAGAGGCGGAAAGGTTTATTTTGGCTCATGGTTTCAGAGGTTCAGTCTCAGGTGAGGCAGAACATCATGGTGGAAGGTGGGGAACATCATGGTGGTCAGGAAGCAGAAAGAGGGCAAGGAGAAGGGGCTGTGGGCAGACAAACTCTCCCAGTGACCCTCCTTCAGACACACCCCACCCACCTTCAGTTACCACCCAGTCAGTCCACTGAAACCAGGATGGGCCGATTGGACCACAGCTCTCACAATCAGTCATTTCACCTGCGGATATTCCTGCTCTTGGGAGTTTCCTTGAGAACTCTCTGGGCCTTTCAGACATAGCGACAGGCAAATTGCCAGTGGGCGGATAACAAGTGGTTTTGAAAACCTTCTAATTGGTCCTCCCGTCCTCCGTACAGTTGGTGATCCCCATGAATCTTACGCAGGGCGGACGTGCGTGGTGCACCTTAGGTGATGACCTGACCTTTACTATGATTGGCCCCGGGAGTTTCCTGGTTTAAGATAACTGACTCTCTCTTTCTATATAAGCTAGCACCAGCTTGCAGAAAAGTGCTTCATCTTTGTCACTGCTATCTGTGTGTCTGCTTTTTAATCTTAGGACTTAAGTCTAGGTGTTCACCAGTGCTCCTCTGAGAATGGGTGCACGGAAGGGAAAGCCTGCTGGAATGGAAAGAAAGCTGAAAGTGAGTGAGCTGCATCTTATAAAATGGATATCACTCTTTATGGGGCTTTTCCTCTGTCACGCCCTGGAACTAGGTGAAGTGTTCTTAAGGATGGTGTGTTTACATCAACTGTCATAGAGTCACCACGTAAAGGACTGAATGAACCTGATGGACCCTTTGTTTAGTCCACGAGAAAACTAAGCCACAGAGGAAGTGAGGGTTTGTTCATGGTCACCTAGAGCTGACGAGGACAGCTGTTGTGTGCCTGTTCAATCCTCCAACTCAGGAAGTTTATCATGGTTTGATGGATGTAGATCTTTTACCAGGAAGCCCTGGGGCCTCTGAAGCTAGAGTCTGAGAACATTCTTTGACGCCACCATAGCTGACTCGGTCAATCAATGGTTGCCGCGGTTATGCTATGTCATGTTTGAGCGTGATTCACATCAGATATTAAGTCAACAGCAGCAACAAGAAAACCCAGAACATCTAGGCTGAGTCTATGCATGAATGCAAATCCAATCTTGTGATCATAACGGTGAATAAGAAAAAAAAAATTTTGAAATGGTGTTTTATCACGAGAAGATGTCCATTTGCCTGGACCTCTAAAAAGTACCTGCCATTAGAGCAGGGGTCAGTAAACTACAGCCTGTGGGTCAAATTCAGCTCCTTTCTGCTTTTTTTAAATAAAGGTTATTGGAAGTGAAGTAGTTGTGACAGGTACCTAACTTTTTATTGTTCCTTTACAGAAGATGTCTGCCAACCCCATTACAATATGCTTCCTTGTTGCACAAACCGGATGTTCCTGTATTATTGACTAATTTTAAATTGGCTCTTTCTATAATCTTTTTTTCCCCAAGTCTATGTCTCTGATTATAGAAACATCAGGAGGGAAAAAGGTGTCGTGTATAGAATTTTCCACATAGTACTGATCAGAATCATCTGGTGAACAATTGCTATAGAAAGTTCCAGACACTTTCCCAGTGATTGTGACTCAGTGGGCCTGGAGCAGGGCCTGGGAAAATTATTTTGATATAAATGATTCTGGGCAGAGTCAGGAGTGAGTAACCAGGGAAAGCACACGGAGGTCAGAGATGGGATGATGGCGGCATGAATGCTGACTCAGTCCTCTGTGTGATCTGAGGACTTTCCTGAGCCTTGCAGGAGTTCTTTCTGCACACAGATGTTCTGGGGACCCAGTAAGGAAATGCTTACAAAATGCATAGCCACTGTTTGCACACAGTAGACCTCTGGTTGATTCTCATTTCCTTTTCCAAGAAGCCAGTGCCTTGGAAACTTACCAGTCGGATTTTCTCTATTTGCCTTGTGTGTTACATTTGCTTTTCTGTTTAAGTTTGCTCATCAAACTATTTGCCATCCCACAAGTCTTTCTCCATATGTGTTAGAACTAAGGGAGTTTTTAAGGAATTACAAATTTGTTTCAGGAAGCACCCAGAGAGCTGAATGACCCTAGATGGCTTATTAGTCACATGACTGCCGAATGTTTTAATTCTGCCAACAACGAAGTGCAAGCTTTTCTGAAACTTTTAAAAACATTTTTATAAGTAAACTTAATGTAAGATGATGGATTATTATAAAATCTGAAGACAAACCAATGGGATGCCATTGAATCAAGATCTCTTCCCTTAGAAATGGAGAGACTGATCAGGTCTCTGCCTTGTGGTCCTGAAGGACTTAGAACAAGCATCTCTGAGCATCAGATGTTGTGGGCACTTTGCCCACCTCTCCTCCTGCTCCTCTTGAGTTAGCTGGCATCCCTGGCGACTTCCCAGCCATTTAAGCTCCTCCTCCTGGAAACCTCAGCATCTCAGAGCTTGCCTTCCAGAAGTCAGGGGCAACCAGGAAGTAAGGGAACCCGTGCAGGGAGGTGAAGCCAGGGGGCAGCTATGCCAAGTTCCCTGACCCAGGGGCACGGTGCTGGGGCTGTCTTACACGGCCCCTCAGAGGGTCTCCAGTGGGATTGGCTCTACTTGCTAATGTGCTTATCCACTCTAAGGCTTTGTTTTCCCCCTTCTTCATTTGGGATTCAAGGAATCATCTCCCAGATGAGCTACCTGTTTCTACATTTCTACACCCATGATATAGCAGACTATGTCCTAGTTCTAATTAGGCACCTTTGAAATTGTCTCCGCATTTCTGTGTTCACTTTCTCTTTGCAAGAAGAGCTTGTTAGGATCACAGCCGAGAGCCAGCAGCCTCTGAACTCCCAGTCAAGTCTATGCACTAAATCTCATGCACTTGATTCATAGGTGAGTGTCTTTAGCCATCTCTCACAACCTTTTGTTTTTTATTTTTGCATTGCTATAACAAACTTGTCTAACTTATTCCCAAATCCACAAATACTAAAAGAAGCAAATTACAGAAAATTCAAAGCTTTAATAAGCATTACTATAAAACCTAGTTGCTACCAGCCTGCTGGTCAAGGAGTGTAAACTGCTCACAGTGAAAAGTGCAATAGACCTCAGTGAAGGAATGAAGAACCTTACATACAGGCTTTGTGAATCTTGCTGTATTTTAGCCTGGTACAATAACCAAATATGATGGTTAACTTTTTGTCAACTTGGCTGAGTCATGGTGTCTAAATATGTTGCCAGACATTATTGTAGATGTTTCTCTGGGGTGCTTTTGCATAATTTCAACATTTAAATGGGTAAATTTTGAGTAAAGCAGATTTCTCTCCACAACATGGGTGGGGCTCATAAATCAGTTGAAGGACTGAATAAAAACCAAAGACAGGAAACAAAAGTGAATCCTGCAGCCAAAGACCCTAGTTCTTCCTGAGCAAGAGGGATTCTGTGACTTTAAACTTGAGTAACATTGGGTTTTTTATGGGTCTCCAGGCTGCTGGCCCACCCTGCAGATTTGTCAGCCTCCATAACTGTGCGAGCCAGTTCTTTGAAATAGATCTCCTCCCATACCCCAAACCCTGTATATGTCTCCATTATTATTGATTCTGTTTTCCTGGAGAATCCTGACAAATACATTGATAGTCATGATTTACCTCTTTATCAACCACTATTTGTTGGGCACTATTTTGTGCCAAATACCATTCTAGGCCTTTGGAATGCATCGTGAAGCAAGACAGATTAGGATCTTGCCCCACGAGCTTTCATTCTAGTGGGAAAGACAGATAGTAAAGAGTTGAAGCATTAAATTAGGTTGTAGCATGCTAGAAGTGATAAGTGCTACACAAAAAACCTAGAAAAAAAATAAGCCAGTGTAAGGAGACTTGAGATTAAATATATATAGGAAATGGTTATTAAGTATATTAAGAAAGTAGATAAAAATGAAAAGGTCTCTCAAAAGGAACAAATTATTTTTTAAATAGACTTTTCTATGTTTTTATTGGTGCACTATAATTGTACATAATAATGGAATTCATCATTACACATGATATAAACAATATAATTTGGCCAATATCATTCCCTGGTAATTCCTCCTTTTTTAAACTGAATTTTCAACTTTGAGATAAGTGTAGATTCCCATGCTGTTGTAAGAAATACTACAGAGATCCCACATGCCCTTCACCTAGAGTCCCCCATGATAACATCTCGCAAAACTATTCAAAATATCATACCTGGAATATTAACATTGATACAGTCAAACACCACAACCTCATCACCACCAACTCTGTTCTTAATCACACCTGTAATTTTGTTATTTTGAGGATATTATCTAATAGGAACCATATAATTGGTTTTTGAAATTGGTTTTTCTCACTTAACAAAAGTCCTTGGCAATTCATCCAAGTTGTTATGTGTATCAATAATTCATTACTTTTTATTTGATGGAATAACAGATATACCACAGGCTTTTATTTTTTTTTTAAAGCCATTTACCCAATGAAAGCATTTCTGTTGCTTCCTATTTGGGGTTAATATATATCAATTGCCTATAATTGTCTATTGTACAGATTTTGTGTGTGTGTGTGTGTGAACATCATTTTTGAAAATTTGAACATTAATTTAAGTTTCAACTTTAGTTAACAAATAATAATTGTACCTATTTATGGGGTATGGAGTGATAATTAATACGTATATATGATGTTAATCAACAAATCAGGGTAATAAGTATTTCCATCTTCTTATCAGTTCTTTATGACTGGAGTTTTTGGGTTACTCTCTCCTACTTCTTCCCAAATATATAGTAAGCTACTGTGGTGTCTAGAAACCTCATCATGCTCTAGAATACTGGACGTATTCCCACCTACCTGTATTTGGTTCCCATTATCCACCCCCACACCCACCCTTCCTAGGCTCTGGTATTCGCTATGCATTTGTCCTTTTGTGCCTGGCTCATTTCACTTAACGTAATGATCTCCAGTTGCTTCCATTTTGCCATAGATGGATTCCATTGACTTTTATGGCTGAACACATCCCATTGTGTACACGTGCCACATTTTCAGTCTATTCATCCATCCGTGGGGCCCTCAGTTGACTTCCTTTCTTGGCTGTTGGGAATAGTGCCACAATAAGCATGGTGTTGAGGCTCCTCTTTGATATGCTGATTTCACCCCCAGTGGCTCCACACCAGATGAGGGACAGCTGGATCACAGCACAGCCCTCTTCTGTGCTGAGAGTTTTTGAGGAACCTTCATAATATCTGCACTATCTTTCTTCCTAACAGTCATCTCCTTTCTCTCCATCTTCCTCAGCCTTTCTTATTCTTTGCGTTTTTTGAAAAGAGCCATCTGACGGGAGTGAGATGATGTCTCACTGTGGTTTTGAACTGCATTTCCCTGGTGGCATTTTTCATGTTTATTGGCCATTTGCATTTCTTCTTCGGAAAATCATCTATTAGTATCACTTGTTCATTTTTTAATTGGATCATTTGTATTTTTTTGTTGTAAGTTATTTGGATTCCTTATACATTCTGTACATTAATTGCTTTTCAGACGAGTAGCTTGGAAATATTTTCTCTTGATCTGTAGGTTGTCTTTTAACCTTGTGGATTCTTTCTTTAGCTGCATGAAAGTTTCTTAATTTGACACAATCCCGTTTGTCTAATTTTTTTCTTTTGTTACCCATACTTTGGGGGCCTTATCTCCCAACCCCAAAAAATCACTGCTCATTCTAATGTTTTGAAGTATTTCTGTCTGTAGTTTCATGTCTTACAAGTAGGTTTTTCATTCATTTTCAGTTGATTTTTGCATCTGATGATAGATAGGAGTCACATTTCAATCTCCTGCATATGGATATCCATCCAGGTTTCCCAGTACAGTTACAAAAAGTATGTTTTTTCTTTCTTTTTTTCAGTGTATATTTTCAGCACTTTTGTCCATTGTCAGTTTGCTACAGATGCGTGGGTTTATTTCTGGTATCTCTATCCTGTTCCTTTGGTCTGCCAGTTTTGCTGCCAGCACCATTCTATCTGGTTACTACGGCCCTCTGGTATATCTTCAGATGGGGTATTGTGATAGCTCTAGCCTTTAGACACAACTTTCACAAATCTTCAGTGAGTATACAGGGGTACATTTCTTAGGTTGTATGGCAACTGCACCTTTAGTTTTTAAAGTAACTGTTAAAATCATTTCAAGGGTAGCTACTCCTTCTGAACTCGCGATCCTCCTGCCTCAGCCTCCTGAACTGCTCGGATTATAGGCATGCACCACTGCACATAGCTGGAACTATTTTTAATTTCAGTTATGCTGATAAGTATGTAATGACATCTCATGTGGTTTTAAATTGTAATTTATTAATGGCTAATGATGTTCAACATTTTTTCATGTACTTATTTGCTGTCTGGGTATCCTGTTTAGTGAAATAGATTTTCATGTCTTTCTCTCCTTTTTTTTTTTTTTTTTTTCTAATTAGGTTGGAGTTTGTGTGGTTCATTTATTTATTTTTTTGGTTGTTCATTTGGTGGCTGTTGAGTTTGAAGAAGTTTTTATGTGTTCTAAATACTGTACTTTATTAGATATGTTGTTTGCAAAATAATTTCTCGCAATATGAAGCCTTTCTTTTCATCCTTTTAAGAGAGTCGTTTGCTGAGCAAAAGCTTTTACTTTTGTTAAAATCCAGTTGATCAATTTTTATTTTTATAGCTTCTGCTTTTGCTTTTAAGTCTGAGAATGCTTTTGCCTAGCCCTAGATGCTGAAGATTTTACCCCTGTTTTTTCCCTAAGAGTTTTACAACTTTTTCCTTTACACTGATGTAATTTTGCATTCGTATTGGTTTCAGGGAGGAAACTTAGTCTGAGGTTAGAGTTTTGTCTATGGATGTTCAATTGCTCCCACACCATTTGTGAAAGTGTCTACATTTCCTTCATTGAATTACTTTTGAACTTTTGTTAAGAATCATTTGGGAATATATTTGTAGACCCATTTCTGGATTTCAAAACTTCTGTTGTATTGATCTTTGTGTACATACATCCCTCCACCAGCATACACAATCTTAACTACCAGAGTTAAACAACACATCTTGAAATCAGATAGGCTGATTCCTCCCACTTCAGATTTTTGCAAAACGATTTTGGCTGTTCTAGTTCTTTTGCCTTTGTAAACAAATTTTAGAATGAATTTGTCTATACCTACAAAAAAAAAAAATCCTGCTGGAGTTTTGAAAGGAATTGCATTAAATGTGTATATCAATTTGAGGACAATTGACATATTTATTGAGTTGTTTTTCAATCCATGAACACAGCATGTCTCTCCATTTATTTTGATCTGTAATTTCTTTCATCAGCTATCTTGCAGTTTTTAGCACATAAGCCCTGTGCTTGTTTTGTTAGATTTAAGCCTATGTATTTTATTTTTCAATTGTAAATGAATAGTTTTTTTTTTTAATTTCAGTGTCCACATGTTCATTGCTAGTGTACAGAAATGTAATTGGTTTTTACGTTTATCTGGTGTCATGCAGTCTTACGGAACTGACTTAGTGGTTTTAGTTTTGTTGTACAGCCCTTGGCATTTTCTGTATAGATCTTCTACAAACTGGGACAGTTTAATTTCTTCCTTTCTCATCTACATGCCCTGTGTCCCTTCCCCCACTTTTTTTTTTTTCCATTATAGCACTGGCTACACTTTCCAGTGTGCTGTACTGAGTAAGAGTGATGGGAACACACGTCCTCATCCTGGTGAGTTGAAGGGGGAGCTGCTGCCTAATTAGGGTGCAGGAAGCTCAGGAGCCTCCTTGGCCTCTGTTGAGAGCCAATCCAAGGATGGCCCTTATTACTGTTGGGCGTGGGGAGAGTTCCAACTGCCCCCAAGCTCCAATGATACCTTCTTGGCTGGAAGAGGTGGGACTGCCTCCTTCCTCCTCCCCTCACAGCCTCAGGACACCAGGACACCCTGGTGGGGAGGGGAGAGCTAGCTTCCCTTCCACTGGTTGAGCTGGAAATCCTTGCTCTCCTTGAGCTTCCTCTGTGCCTCAGTGTGGAAGGGGAGGTGCACCTGTCACTTTCACGAGGAAGTGAACTCCTATTTTCCTGTTTGGCCTTGGAATCCCTACCCCCATCAAGGGACTGGGGAGTGGTTACTTCTTAGTGAGGGTAAAAATCCGGGTCTCCTACTTGGCCTTTGCTAAGGCGAGTGAGGCATAGAATTTTCTAAGGGGCTTGGTGGGAGAGGAGCCATGACAGTCTGGAAGGTTCTGTCTTACTCTGTTGCTTCTTCCCTGGTCCTTTGGAGAGAGGGAGCAGGCTTCTGCTGGCACCCCAGTTAGGCCTGTGTTAGCCGGCCTGCATGGTTGGCTGGCTTCTTTGGTAACAGTCTGGGATGCTCCCGCTGTGTCTTTCCTCAGGTCCTGCGCTCCTGAGCTGGTCTGCCTTCACCTCTTTGCTTTTCTTAGTCTGTGGATATTTATGTTATATAGCACCCAGGTTCTTACTTGTACTTAGCAGGAGCAGTAAAGGAAAACACATTTACTTCTTTTCCCCAAAGTGGAAGGCCCTCAGGAGTCTATCATTTTTGACATTTCTGTAGTCATTGGGGCCATGCTTCCTTGGAAGACTCCAGAGAAGAATGCTTCCCTGCCTCCTCTGGCTACTGGAGGTTGCTGGCCATCCTTGTCCTCCCTGGGCTTGTGGCAGTACCCTCCACTCAGCCTCTGCCTCTCTCTTCACATGGCCCCCTCCCCCTGAGTGTTTATGTCTCTACCTTGGCTTTTTAGAAGAACATCCATCATTGGAGTTTTTTTTTTTTTTCTCCCTAATCCAATATTGATCTCGTCTTAACTTGGTTATATTTTCAAAGACCCTATCTGCAAACGAGGTCGCATTCTCAGGGGTTGAAGGTGAGCACTTGAACATGTCTTTTGAGGGGAAACAGTTCAACGGGCAATAGGTCTAAACAATTAAGTTTTAATAGGAAAAAAATGAAACCATTTTTCCTTAAAAACAAATAAAGCCCCTTTGAACCCAGTGGCGACTCTGAATGTGCAAGACGGTTCCAGGCACTCTTCCAGTGTCCTGACAAGGCTGGTCCCACGGCAAGAGGGGAAACTTGCGGGACATCACCTGCACAGCACACAAAACTCACCTTAGGTTGGGGAAAGCTGGGGATATTTAATGATAGGACTATAAACAGTCTTGGTTTTACTTCTGCTTTTTGTTTAATTATAAAACTAAAAAAAAAAAGGCAAAAATTCAGATTAAGGTATGGGCTCTTTCATTTGTGTAGGCGATATGAAACGGGAAGCCCTGCCTGGCTTCAGGTTTTCATAGGGTGCGTTGGAACAGAAAGTCTTAATTATACCAATCAAGGCCACATTTTTTTCCCCAATGAGCTATGCATTGTATTTTCCTTTCAAGACAAAGATGAACATTTATGCAATTAAAGTAGATTGAAAAAAAAATTATCCGTGTCAGGCATTTTAAATCCAAGCTTAGATTTATACTTTGGGGCACAAATGACTGGGGGACATTAAAAAACTGCACAACTGAGCAAAAAGGGTCCTTTTTTCCAGCCCACATTTTGAACAGAAATAGGGCGTTTGCTTTCCCTGGTGTCGGGAGCCTGGCTCCCATCCTCATTAGTACGGTGCAGAGCCAGGGCTGCTCCCTCAGGTCCTCATCAGCTTACTCAAACACGCTGTAAAATTGAGCTGACGGTCCATGAAAGGGAGTTTGGAGGCAGGAGGGAAGCACAAGAGATGGCTAAGACTTCCCGTAGCATGGAAGTCTGGATTTTCAAGGATTTTGCCATGTTTGCTTGACTTGGAGACTGTATCATTAGCAGGACCTCTGATCTTTGGGCTCTAAAATTCTTTTGACAAGGGCCCTATAGTGTGTAGTGTGTGTGTGTGTGTGTGTGTGTGTGTGTGTGTGTGTGTTTGGGCTATCTTTTGAGTCCTTGGCTATCTTGGGCTACCTTTTGAGTCCTTGGCTTGAAAACAATTATTTAAAATGACAGAGAAGAAAGCTATTTCTGATTTATGTCTGAATCTCTTTCACGTAAAAAGCAAAGACAATTAATGCTTTTCTGAAAACCAGGCACTTTTTTTTTCCTTTTTGTTAATCACTATAGTCATCCCTGAGATTGGCATTACTATCCCCTTGTACAGATTAAAACACAGAGGCTTGAGAGAGAGAAGGATATTCAAAACATCTAACAGAAGAGCATGGGGAGAAAACTTTTAGAAGTACTCTGGCCATGTCAGGAGCTCCCCAGGAAAGGATTAGGGAAGTTAGTACAACCAGGAAGGTGCAACGAGGAAGCTTGTGGCTGGCTACGTAGAAGCACACAAGTGTCTCAATACTATGGCATCTGTAACCCTGGTGCGTTAGTCAGCTTCTCGTCTCTGTGACAAATAACCTGAGAAAAACAACCTGAGAAAGCATTTATTTTGACCCTTGGTTTCAGAGGTTCCAGGCCATGGATGGACAGCTGCCCTGAGGGCAAACAGAACAACATGGCGGGAGGATGTGGTGGGGAAAGCTTCTTAGTTCAGGGAAGTTAGGAGTGGGGTAGAGAGAGGAACCAGGGATGAGATATAGTCCCCAACATGCCCCCCAGGACCCATTCACCTGTACCAGGTCCCTTTCTTACATTCTCCACCACCTTCCTTCAGGCCATTCGGATCATAAATCCCCACTGGATCCACTCACTGTTGAGGGCAGAGCCCTTGTGAAGCGAGCATTTCTCCAAAGCCCGAGCCCCAAACATGGCTGTCCTGGGACCAAGCTTCAAAACACAAACCTTTGGGGTCACCCCAGATCCAAATCGTAACAACCGGCACTCTCACCAACAAGATGGAGCGTCAGAGCCTGTCCTGTGAATACCCACGCCACCGTGATGGAGGAAGCTTCCAGCAAACTCTCGAGTGTGTAATGATCTAGACAGCAATTGTAAAGAAAAAAAAAAAAAGTGTTCACAAGCAAAGTTGGATAACAGGGAAATACACATTGTCAACATCTCTAATTATCCCCAGAGCCAATCGTCCCATAACGGCCCGGACAGCATCAGGAGCTGCCACCTGGTGCACTTCTGAGGGAAGGCAGATGTCGCGGTGCTTGGAGAAAACGCCCCTTCCCCCTGACACGGTTATGCTGCACGGAGTTTGGAAGCTTCACTTAATAGTTTGCTCCTTTCGCCCACGAAATACAGTTTGGAATTATGGGCTGTCTTCCAGAGCTTTTCCTTTAGAAGCAGATTCAGTTCATGGAAGGAACCAGGCCGCCCGTACCCAGTCTGAGGCACACGACAAACACCCTGGTTTCTTTCAAGCGAGAGCCCAAAACACAGTGAAAACTGATGGAATGAGAAGTGCCCTCCCCAGCTGCTTCCAAGAATAGAGACACATACAAGCCTTTCCTTTTCTTTTCAGTGAGTGAAAGAACAGTATTCCTCTCCAAATATAAGCAAACTTACTCACTGACTCTGAGTAAACAGGCCCAGAGAGTAGACCCTGTTCCCTCTCCAGGATCAGCCGGGCTCTGATCTCTATTTCAAAACCTTTGGATTTCTGCCTCCTGCTGGTCTCTGCATCTTTAAATTGCGCCTACTTGCTACACTGAGTTTTCCCTCACAGAGCTTGCACCCCGTCCTCCTCCTCACAGATTCAAACCTCCTCCTTCAGAACCGTAGCATCAGAAGGCAGTTTCCTACGCATGGTCTGCACACACCCTGCTTCCCGAAGTGTGTTCTGCACACATTCCTGGTGATAAGCTAGAGGAAACTCAGTGGTAGACGGGAGATCACCTTTTTATTGACCATCGTATTTATTTCAATGTGTATTAAAATATACTTTGGAACATCAAGCTATGATTGCATAGATACTATTGCCTAGAACCAAGCTCAACTTCAAAAGTGAATTGATTTATGGGCTACTTACAATATGTTAATAAAATAATGCAGTAGTAAATGCATAATTATAACAAATGGCATAGACCATTTGGAGACAATTCTGTCAAGGTCTGAAGTGGCATAGCTAATGTTAATTTGGAATTGTAATCTCCAAGGCCCAGGTGGTGATGTCTTGATCCCCAGCTTATGGCACTGTGGGGAGGGGGGACTTTAAGAGGTGGTGCCCAGTGGGAGGTCTTAGGTCCCTGAGGGCGTGCCCGTGAAGGCTGTTCTGGGACCCCAGTCTCTTCATCTCTTTCTTTTTGGGTCCTGATCATTAGACGGGCAGCTTGCTTTGCTATGCCCCTCCTTATCACTGCCCCACCACAAACCCCAAAGCAACCGGACCAATGGACCATGGACCAAGACCTCCAAAGCTGTGAGTCAGAATAACCCTTTTCTCTTTATAAGTTGATTATTTCAGACATTTGCCACAGAGACAGAAAGCTGACTACCACAAATATCCACTTTGTGGTCAGTGAGTGCATAGCAAGCAGCACTCACAGGAGAGGGGGTAACCGCAGGAGCGCAGTCTAAGGGAGGAGTGAACGAATCCACAGCGCAGGAGAGAGCCCGGGCCTCAGAGGAGCAGATCTGTCTTCTCTGAGTTGGTGCAGCCTGAAACGCTGTTCTTCATGTGAACTCAAGAGCCTGCTGTTTCTACTTGCCCATACAAAGCACAGATCCAAGACTCAGGTCTTATCATTCCAAACTGATGAAGGGCCAGGCCTGCCTTGGAGGTAGAGAAGGGCCTCTGAATGCTGGGCCATGATCTGCCATCTACAAGCTGAAAACCCAGGAAAGCTGATGGTGTCATTGGGAAGCCTGACAGCCGGAGAGGCAGATTTCAGTTCAAGTTTGAAGGCCTGAGAACCAGGTGTGCCAAGGGCAGGAGAAGATTGATGCACCAGCTCGAGCACTCGGGCAGAGTGAATCCAACGTTTTCCCACCCTTTGCTCTATTCAGCTTGTAGATTGGATGATGCTCACCCCCCTGGGGAGGGCTATCTGCTTTACTGAGGTCACTAATTCAAATAAATGCCAGTCTCTTCTGGAAACATCCTCACAGGACACATCCAAAGCCAGTGTTTACTCAGATATCTGGGCGTCCTGTGGCCCAGTCAAGGTGACACAGTTGGTATCCTTCACTTGGTGCTCTTTAAGACTTAAATATTGAGAACTTGGAAAATATACCGTGGACTGTTGTGGATAGAGGGAGGTCCATGTTGTCTGCCCTGAGTGCTGATGATTGACAGAGAGAGGAAAAGGGAGTGAGCTTTGTTCAGGTGGATCCAGCATATGGCTGATGCTAAAACTTCTTTCTCAAGGTCATGCCTTTGGGAAAAAAAGAGTTGGTCAGCGAACCCTTGGGCCTCCTCTGTGAGGTCTTTCCTGATTGTATCTCACCCTTCTCTTTGTTCTTTCAGTTCCAGTCCCATTGGTCTGGACAACCCTTAGGATAAACACATGGATAACTATGTGATGGTCTAAGTGTCTGGCGTGTAGGATACCTTCATGCTCATCTCTGCGTTCCACACAAAGTCCATCTCAGTGCTCTGTATACAACACTCACGACTCAGAAAAATGGAAATGGAATTGAAGGAGAGAGAGAAGTTCCTGCTGGCTGAGTGGGGAGGGACATCCCCATGTGAACTCAGCTGTTCTAGATTTGGGGTTTTCCTGATCACTCCTTGATCACAGTTAACATGCCGATCACCCTGGGGGTGAGTTCAATGGATTCCAAATACATGTCAACTGACATCTCGATTTCCAGGGCTTGACATGCCCTCCTTCTCTGATACAGGATGATTTGCAACAACATTGCACATCTCTGTGGCTTTTGTAAAATCTAAAGGGTTGTTTGCCATGTAATATAATATATGGCTAAAGGAAACAAACAGATTAGCCAAGTGGTGCTCTGGCAGCATGATAAACATCAGGACAGGATGGGACGGCATAGTCATGGCCATCAACAGATGGGGATTGGAACATGCCTCTGCTGCTTAGTACCTTGGTCACCTTGGCAAGTTTCTTAACCCTTTTAAGTCCATGTCTTTCTGATGGCAGATGGATTTTTAAGACCTTGTCCCAGTCCTGAATAAACAGTTAATTGTTTTTATTTGATCCTTGCGAACATTTTGTGAGTGCTCTGTCAGAATCCTCATTTTATAGGCGAGGAGATTAAGGCCATGGAAGTTGGAGAGACAGCATGAGTGAATGGCCCAGGGCCACGGCCACGCATGATGGAGGTGGATTTTGCTTTCAGGACAATGGGCCAGTGATGGGTCGTGCTAACCCACACTGGTAATTCACAGCTATTCATGGATTATGTTCCACAACCAGCACAAACACGCTAGATGTGTTCCCCCAAAAGTCCCTTTTCTTCCAGGTGGTGGAGACCTTGCAAGCTGAGCATAAGATGCCTCTCATCCTTGTTGGTGGCCCACCAAATCCAATGGCTCCTTTAACAGCTGTCCAGAAGACCAATCCCTTTCTTTCCTTGTGGCTTCAATGTCTCGGCTGAGAAGCAAGAGGACTGGACTTGGAAGGGTGGTCTCCTGTCCCATCCAAGACCACACAGAAGGCAGATGTGTTCCATTGGAAAAATTTTAAAAGGCTTGTCTGACTCAATAAAATTAAGTCATCAGGATAGGAAGGCAATTTGGGGCTGAGAGATGAGGAAAACTGGAATTATGCTATTATGTAAGAGAAGGAAGACCAGGATGGAGGAGATGGGGGAGATGGCAGAGGTTGGTGGTTCCAGAGGATTGTATCTAGAAAATCCTCCACAGTGCTCAGAAAATTTAAATGGCTCTTGAAGAAAGGGGAGTGAAATTCTCCAGCTGAGAAATGGGACTGAGCTGCGCCTGTGCCGGTGTTTGTTAGAGTGAGAATCCACAGGCAGAAAGCAGGCAGGAAGACAGCTTCTGGTCTCTTTGCTAAGGAGCTTGAGTCCTTCTTGTTTCGAGGACTGTGGAACATAAGCAGGATTGGTATTGCAGTCTGAGGGTGGGTGTGGGAACTGGTGCACACAGAACAGATAACTCCACTTGATGGGGTCTGGTGGGGTAGAGTCAGCTGTAAAAGCAAGCTGTGAGTCAGTCTTATTTTCTGTGGTTCCTCCCGTTGCCCCCAGAGGGAAGAAGGGAAGCCTGGGTACATCCCATCCAATAAATAAATAAACAGACACATTTTGCAATGAGTGCTTTCTGCCAATATTTAATACACCTCCCAAGTTGAGAAAATGGCTTCGATACTCTGCCTCTCGCCTGCTGCCTCCCGGTCCCCTCCCTGTTTGAGGCTGAAGGCTCCTGTAGTGCCCAGAGCTGTTGCTCCCCACATTATAAAAACATGCCCTTGCTCTCTAAGTGAATCCATTTTCCTGAAAGTGCTGAAGGAGGCCTAGGTGGGTTCAGATGGAGACCACTTTTCAATTTAAATGTTGATGGATTTCCAGATCTTCTACACGCTAAGGAGTGAGGGAGAGGAAACTTCTTTGCCATTCTACAAAGGATTGGGGTGGGCGGTGATGAAGAACATCCTGAGCTTCTGAAACCCATCAGTAGGAGTGAAAGAGGAGGGGTATCCTTTGTCAACTATCCAAACACGTTTCCGTAAATGCTGAGCATTTGGACCAAAATAGGATGTTGGCTTCACTTTCCCTGCAAATGGGCAGGGAGAAGGGAACGCTCTTTGATCAGGCACAGGGGAGGGAAGATCTGGCACTCGGCCTAGAATGGAGATTTTGCATTTTAGAGAAACGATTTAGGGAGGACGTCCCCCAAGAAGCTGCTGATCAGTGAAATGTGTATTTGCTCAGAACACGCTTTCCCAGCTGAGCCCCACCCCTCTGTTCCAAATCTTCCTGGCTGGGTTCTGCTCGGCTGGCTCCCCCATAGCCCTGTTTAGGACTGTTTCTCTTTGAGGATTTTTACTGTGCAGAGTTTCAAAGTAATTCTGCTAATGTGGGCACTTCTCCCATTTTATGGACCAGAAGGCATTTGAAATCTGTCCACAGTTAAGAGCATCAAAAAAAAAAAAAAAACAAACAAAAAAAAAAACACAGGCATTTTTAAAAGCTAACGCACTGCATGCCAGGCACATGCTAAGTACTTTATAAATATTAACTCACTTAATCATCACAATAAATAGGTGCTGCATTTACGAGCCCCATTTTACAGATGAGAAGACAGGCATAAAAATGTTACACAATTTGCTGAAGATCACATGGCTCATTAGAGATGAACCAGTATTTCTTTCCAACTCTCTGGCTCTGGAGCCCACTGGAAGCCCCATGCTACAGTAAGCGCAACGTCTACTTGCTAGTGCTGTTCAGAAGACCAAATGGGGTCATCAGTTAGAGGCTCTTTCTTGATCCAACACAGGAGAACTCGCAAGATTTGAGTGGCGCTCCTCACCCCCAAATCACAACTGCTAGGGTTCTGTCTTCCTCCCTTTCTTCCTTTTCCGTTGACGTCCATTGACAGGTGGCTGAGTTCTTGGGAAGGCTTTGCTATGTGGTGGGAAGGAAAACAGGGAGGGAGGGGAGGAGATGGCTTCTCTCCTTTTCTTTTTCACTTTCCATTTCTTTCTTCTGCCTCTGGAGCTTCCACTTCCAAATAAACCTCTCACCTATGGACCACAGTCTCAGACTCTGCCTTAGGGGGAATTTGATGAAATTCTTTCTTTCCCTCTTTCCTTCCCTTTTCCCTCCCTCCCACCTCCCTCCCTCCCTTCCTCCCTCCCTCCCTCGTTCTTTCCTCTTTTACAGAGAGATATTGATTTATTTCCTTAGATAAAGGAGTGTTTTGATCTTAAAGTCATCTGAAGGGAAGATCTAGTTCAAATGATATAGATTGGGCGTGGGCTCCCTGTTAATAATTGCTTCTCACTCAGAAACCGACCCAGCCCAGTGCGAGACCAGTGTGCAGTAAGTGTTTATTGAAACATTATGGAAAGTATGGATGAACCCACACGGTCCAGTCTACCAAAAACACAAAGTGCAAAATGTAGCTTTATATTAACAAAGTTATATTTTTTTTGTTTTTTTTTCATAGCAAAATTCATAATTTAATTCTGTTCTTTTCTATATCACACTTTAAATTCAGAATTTCAGTAGTTCAAGGAATTTTTTTCTCCCTCCCTGTGCCTCTCTGATTACAGTTCTGGGGATCACTGCTTCACTGATGTTTCTATCTCTAAATTCTTGATCCAGACCAACTACCTGGAATGAATCCTTTTCAGAAGAGACTTACCAGGTGGCCTAGGAGGTGGTCAGGCATAAGAAGGAACAGCTAGCAGGGCTCTGGAGAGTGTGTACTGTGAAACAAAATCATTGCTCTGGAGGATCAGAGGTGATAAAGAAGTAGGAGAAATTTGAACAGAAAAACAAGGTGATATGTGGTGGAATTAAAGACAAAAGTATAAAATAAAGTAATGACTGGCTACATCTTATGGCAGTAGGTTGTGGCTTTATTTATTTATTTATGATTGATTATTTGTTGACAGATGCTATACCAAGGACGTCTCTGTGTATTGTTCCAGGTACCTGAGAGTTGTAGTCTATAGTTGCCGAAGTGTACGGACTCGGCTCTTGTTTGTTTTCATCTCCTGTAACCAAGCATGCTTACAAGGTACACTTACCAACCTCCGTGGCTGCCTTTCTATGTTGGTGGACTTTGTTCTGCTGTGTGCTCACTCCTCCCCAAGGTGGAAGATAGAACTCACCTTCCTAATGTTCCTGGCAGGAATATGATCGCATGTATCAGTCATCGGCTCTGGATCACACCCACAGTGGCATGAGATTCAGTTCAGAAGCTAGTGCAACCAAGAGGCGGGTGCTGGGGTGGAATCTGTCCTGGGAAAACAGTGATGGGCACTTCATCAGGCAGGGACAGCAGTGGTAGAAGTTCCAGTGGGGCTGTTGTGGCTTGGAACAGAGTTTTCCCGAAAGGCTCATGTGTCCAAGACTCGGTCCCTGATGCAACAATGTTCAGAAATGGGTTTGGGGGAAAGTTATTAGATCATGAGGGCTCTGACAGCATCAGTGGATTAACCCACTGCGAGCTGAACGGACTGGGGCAGCGGTGGGAACCATGGGAGGCGGGGCGTGGTTGGAGGAAGTGGGCTCCTGGGCGCGGGCCTGGAAGGGTATCCTTGCTCTCAACCTCCTTACCTCTCTGTTTTCTGGATGCTGTGAGCTGGGCCCCATTCTTTCCCTGAGCTCTTCTGCCTTGAAGCTCTGTTTCCCCCCAAGGCCTGAAGCAATGGAGCCAGCTGACTGTGGAAGGGAGACTTCGAACTGGTGAGCCAAAATACGTCTCTCCTCATTTAGGGTGGTCCTTGCAGATATTTTGTCACAGTGATGAAAAGGTGACTAACACATGTGCCATCCAGTATCCAAGGCACCTCTGTGGTGTCCGTGCCCAGGAGTCACCACTGGAGCAGGCCTTCATTATCATTTGGAAGATATTCCTGGGTTTGTAACCTCCAACAGTTACTCTCTGGCCCTCCCAAAATTACCAAGAGTTTTTCTAATTAAACCAGTTATAATAAATTTATGGATCCAAGGCCAAGCTCATATTTTTTTCATTTCAAAATGGAAACCTGAGAATTTTTTGAAATATCACCCTTTCATACTATTTCTATGAATGATAGAAAAAATAATATTAAATGCACTTAGAAACAGTAAATAAATTTTTTAAAATAGCACTTGAAAATGTGAAAACCATTCGTGGACCAGAAGCTGTGAACCATTCTAAGAAGAGATATGCTGTGTGCAGGTCAACTATTGCTATATAAGAATGCCACACAAATATCAATGGCATCCAGTAATAAACTTGTGTTTCTCACTTAGGAGTGTGAAGGTTGGCTGTTTCAGTGACAAGAGTGTGTTGGCAGGTAGAACCAATCTATGAATTCAGTTTCTCTTGGCTTTGGTTCAAATCTTCTCCACAGGTTTCTCATTCTTCTGGGACCCACAGTTACTCAGAATGTGTCCTTGTCATAGAGATGTTTAAGAAAACAAGACTAACCATGTAAGCCACCCATTGCCCATGTTAGACCTGCTCATACCTCATTGGCCAAGGTATGTCACATGACCAACTCTAACATCAAAGGCTGGAGGTTGCTGTTCATTTCCTGGAGATTGTGAGTGAAAGAAGCAGGTGCTAAATGCCAGACCTCCAAGGTAAGTGGTGATGTTGTACCCCAGGAAATCCTAGTCATAAATGAAGCTTTGCACTCAACCCAGCTTGCATACCGGGGAAATGAGAACTCAGCAACTACCTCTTGGTAGCCACGGTTATGGAAATACCATAAACTTGAAAACCAGAAGAATTTACGTATGAGGACATTGAATGAGCAATCAAGAATAATTGGAGTAAAACTTTTAGAAATATACGTAAGACTATGTGTTAGGTTTTTGTCACTGTGACCAAAATACTTGACAAGAACAACTTAGAGGAGGGAAAGTTCATTTTGGCTTAGTTCCAGAAGTTCAGACCCTGCTTGACCAAGTCCATTGCTGTGGCCCAAGGTGAGGCAGAACCTCCTGAGGGAAGGGTGTGGTGCGGCGCCGCTCTGTTTGTGGCGGCCAGTAAACAGAGAAAGAGACCAGGCCAGGGGAAGCGGGGAAGGTGCACCTCTCCAGGGTACCCCACCCCCAGTGACACACACCTCCAGCCACACCCCACCTGCCCCCAGGTGCCACCCAGTCTACTCAAAATAGGATGATGGACTAGGTTACAGCTCCCACAAGCCAGTCTTTTCACCTGTACCCATTCCTGCGTTAACACAGGAATTTTTTCCCTGTTATCCAAACCACGACCTGATTTCAAAGAGAAAGCAGAGGAATGAAGTAATTTTTTTTTTAAAAAAATGGATGTTATAAAGATGAGGCAGCTAACCAACATAACCAGAGAGTTTTAAAAGAAAGAAAGAAAACTATCAGAATGGGAAATTCAGTAGGTGTCCAGCTGGAGTGGATTTGGGCTTGGATCAGTCTGTCATGAGAGAATACTGGTGGACGTGGAGCCAGTGGATGGAAACAAGACTCAGCATCTCCTGATCTGCAGCACAGGCACTGCTCCCATGCACCCAAATTTGCTGGGTTATGTCTAAATCCCTCAGCTTCCTTCTGCATGCCCCACTCCCTGGTGCCAGCCACCACCGTCTGTGACCTGAATTCCTGCCATCACTTGCTCCTGGTCTCCCCTTCATCTATTCCTGCCCCTGCACATTTCCTTGTCCACACTGGAGCCAGAGCGAATATGAAGCATTGGCTCTCATTTTTCAAGGGCTCCAGGGGCTTCCCATGGCACTCAGGGGCCACGCCCACACCTGCAGCACTGTCCATGGGGCTGTGTGTTTCCCCGCCTCACCCTCCCCACTTTCCCTGGCTTATTACACAGCCGTGATGCTGGCCTTCCCTTCCTCCCTCCGATCAACTAGAGTATTTCTGGATCTGGGGCCACTACAAGAGCTTTCCCGGCTACTCTGGGCACTCATGACTGCCCCCCTTCTCCAATTTGCTTGCCCAATTCCTCCCTTCTCTTGGGAGCTCAGCTGATCCTCATCTCAACATGTCAGCTTACGTACCACTCCCTGTCTTCCCAGGCTGGGAGGGCTCTCCTCATTCGTTCTCATGTTCCCGTGGCACCTGTTGCTCCCCCTCTGTCGTCTACTCTGTCGATCCCTTGTTGATAGCAGTCACTTACTGATAATATTTAGCAATATGGTGTGCGCATGCTTGGTGTAATGTCTCTTTCTCCAGTGTGACTGGAGGATATTTGAGGGTCATAATTATGATATTTTTTTCAGTGCTGTATCTCAAATTCCTAAGCCAGTGTTGACCTAGGATAGGTTTTCAACAAATAGGCATGCATACCTATTTAAATAGCAGGACATATCCCACTGAATTGTGAACACACAGCACTGGACTTTGTGAACCTTAGTACTGAAGGAGTAAGCCATACCTAGCCATAGGGAATTTCTAGGGTTTGCTTTCACCAAAATAGTAAAAACTAGTTTGCTGTTATTCTAATGTGGGCTGCTAAGTGACTGATTTCTGTCATGCTTATGTTGAGCTTTATCAGGAAATGAATGGTCTTCTTAGAGTAGGAACACCTAATCCTTAGGAAAAATACTTTCCATCTTCACATTATTATAATGCTTTTATTGTCCTTTTCTTCATAGTTACTATCAAAACTCAGAATAACCAAGGTCATGCTGTACCATGGACTATGTATACCCCCAAATTGACAGATTGAAATCCAAACCCCCAATATTAAGAAATGAGACCTCTGGAACCTGATCAAGGCTCCACCCTCATAAATGGAATCAATTCCTTTTTAAAAGAGCTGCTCTCCGCCCCCCACCACCATCATGCCAGTGTGAACATGGCTGTCCATGAGGAAGCAGGTCCTTACCAGACACCAAATCAGCTGGAGCCATGATTTTGGGCTTTACAGTCCAAAATAGTTTCACATAGAACTATGTGAAGTTAATTTCTGTTGTTTACAAGCCACACAGGCTATGACATTCCGCTATAACAGCTGAAATGGACTAAGCCAAGGTACAAGATATTTTTAACCGTCAACTTAACATCGCACCCTATTCCTTGTTAATGGGAACCCAATTTTGTTTTTGTTTAAGACAATCAACTTCAGGGCCAAGGACCTTATCAGAAGCAGCCCAGTCCTAGGCTTGAATCTTGATAAATTTTAATCACCTGAGATAATTAATCATGAATGTATTTTCAGTAAAGACAATTGGAGGACTCTCGAGTAGTATAAAACATACTAATGATTGTTATACAAATGCAACCACTTTAGATATGTTATTGAAAATTCTTCTGGTGTATTTTCTATGCATCAGTTAATTGTTTTAGTGTATAGTATTAACAATTCAATATACTTTTATGTTCTGACTGCTTATTTATAATTCTTTTCCTATGTTATTAGTTTTAATTTTTCAGTGGCTGTGAATTTGATTGAGAAATTGTTTCTCAACGTAAATGTGTTCCTGTTTGTATTAGTTTCCTAGAGCTTCAATAACAATTTGTATTAGTTTCCTAGAGCTTCAATAACAACTTAGTACAAACTGAAAAGCTTAGAATAACAGACATGTGTTCTCTCAGAGCTCTGGAGGATGTGAATCGGGAGTCAAGGTTTCAGCAGAGTCATGTTCTCTCTGGAGTCCCTCTGGACCTTCATCCAGACCTCTATCCCAGCTTTTGGTGGTGTTGACAGTCCTTGGCCTTCCTCGACTCATAAATGCTTCACTTTAATCTCTACCTGAATCTGCTCCACTCTCTACCTGCATCTCTACATGGAGTTCTCCCTGCGTGTCTGCGTCTCTTCTTTTCTCAAAGGGACATCAGTCATATCAGATGAGGGTCCACCCTAATCCAGGATGACCTCAACTTGAGTACATCTGCAAAGACTCAGTTTCCAAATAAGGTACTATGCACAGGTGCTGGGGAAAAGGACTAACTTTTGCATGCACCACAGCACTGAAGGTCTTCATGTATAGAGTGTTTTCTACAGCTAGAATTATTTACTTAGGATCGATATCTTGAAGTGAAATTCCTGGGTGAAAGTATGCAAATGAACATTGTGAGTTCTGCAAATGTCTGTTTCTTTCAAAAAATGCCTGTTGTATTGCCATTAGCAATCTATGGGGGTCTCTCTTTCACATTATTCTGGCCAATATTTGGCTTTTTTAGTTTAAAAATGCATAAAATGATGGATCAGTAAAAACAATATCTCAGAATGTGTTTTGGGGTTGACCATTTCCCCCTATTTTAATAGATATGCACTTCCTTTTGGGGAATTTTGTTTCCTTCCTTTGCTGAGCTGGTTATTGTCACTTGTGTTTGTTCTTATACTGTAAAAAATTTAGTTTGGTGTGTAATTGTATGCGAGGGTGATTTTCAAAATCTGAACAAGTTTGGCATAAATATTAATCTATTTAGAAAGGGTCCTAGGACCTATCTGCCCATATTTCCCTGTGTGAATTCTTCTTATTATTCCTGAGAACAACAATTGTTCCAAAAAAGGGGGGAAATAAACTGTCTTTTCTTTTAATTTTTATTTATATACATTATATTCCTTAATTAATCAGAAATGACTTTTGTTATGTGGAATGAGGTAATTATTGAAATATGTTGTGCTTCGCATTGGTAGCTGATTGTCCCAACCTCATTTATTGAATGACCCTGGCTTCTCTGGGAATTGACTTGTGATGAATTCTTTATCACATATTAGAATATGATACACAATAGGATCATTTTGGGGGGGTTATTGTCCCTGATGCTATTTTTGCACAAAAGTTACATTATTTAAATTTTATAGCTTTATGCAACACAGTATACTTCCTGTTTAAAAAATACTTAAATGCTCTGTTTGTTTTTACAGGTTAATCTTAGAATGGTTTGGTTGAAGGCAGGTTGGGGTTT
Source organism: Ictidomys tridecemlineatus (assembly GCF_052094955.1). Taxonomy (NCBI): domain Eukaryota; kingdom Metazoa; phylum Chordata; class Mammalia; order Rodentia; family Sciuridae; genus Ictidomys; species Ictidomys tridecemlineatus. Next base: position 11,161,274 of record NC_135485.1, read on the forward strand.
TATTAAAATCGTAGCCAGCCACACATTAATTTGAGAAGCATTTGTACTTTAGCATTTGTACTCAGCTTCCCCATGTGGATCTCTCTTCCTTACCTGCAGGTCTTCCAATATAGCTTGCCTTCCAGTCTGGCAGCTTTCCTTATATAGGTCACATCATTTCCATCAGAATTATTTCATGACATGTTATCATTTTTGTTGCTGCTGGAAATAAGAATTTTTAAAACTATTTTATACATTATTTTTGGTAAACTTTGTTTATCTTACATCCAAACTCCTAAATTTTAATAGATTTTGATAATTTTTACTACATAGCTTTAGATATTTTTAGAGATACAAGCATATGACATGTAGAGAGTGATTTTTCTTTTTAATACTTTTATCCTGTTGTTTAATTTCTTTTTCCTTTTGTTAGGATTTCTCCAACAATACAATGTAAAATTCAATGATAAGAAGCTTGCTTATTTGGGGTCTTAATTTTAGTATTTTATCATTAGGCGACTGATAAATATTAGTGTATAACATGTATTTAAGTGATAAGCAGCTTTTTATATACTCCTACTTGAATGTTTAAAAATAGAAGCTGGTTGTGATTTTTGTAAAGTGCTTTTCACAATTTATTTAAATGATATAATTTTTGTTGCCTTTGACCTATTGCTATGACATATGATGCAAATAGTTTTATTATTCACAAACTATTATTAAAATTCTACATTATATTCTGGTGGATTTTGTATATTTGTATGTATATATAAGTACATATATAATTACACTTATTTCATTTTCTTAGTTATTAACAGTGGGTTTGATTATCAATAGTTGCTAATTCAACAGCAGCAACCATTTATTTTTGTCACATAGACTTTACTTTATATAAAAGAATTTTATGACCCAGAGGCTTGCTCTGGTAGAAGTCTCCATGATGAAGATATTATTAATTTATTTATTCATCAACTTGGGCACTCATTTATTATTGCAATGTAAATCACAAGCATTTCTGAGCAGCCTCGGTGTGGGCAGGGATAGACTTTCCAAACTCAGTCCAAGCGTCCTACATGGCTGAAATTTACTTCCTGACTCTGTTATTTACTGACTATCTGAACTTGGGCAAGTTACCTCACTTTGAAAAGTTTCAGTTTCATCTTCTGCAAAATAGGCATAATAAATAGCACCTACTTGGAGATGTGTGTGCAGATAGAGGCTCTAAATCTCTAATGGTGTCTAACACTCATACTCAATCCATGTTATTAAAATGTTATCACTATACCCAGATACACAAAGATGAAAGGCTCCAGGGCCTGTGCTAGATAGAAGAGGTCATGTGCTAGCTGGTTGTCCATCCTTCCCCGGCCTTCCCTGGTAGAGGTTGGAGCACTTTCCCAAATTGTACAATGCTCAGGTTTCCTGGGAGGAAGTCCATTTTCCTCCATTCTACACATACATTTCCTGCCACTCTTTACTCTTTCCCACCCCATGTCAGGTCCTCTGGATAAGAAAAGTTTGATGATTACAGAAGAAGGAGACACTGCATAACCAAGTCACCTGTGTGATATTACCTGAAGGTTTCAAGGTTAAAAAAGAGCATCAGGCCAGCACCCTGAGAATTCTCACCTGCAAGGATGAGCTCACCTGGCTTTTCCAGCACCAATCAGTAGCATCAGCTGCAGAAAAGATTCAGACCATGCTGATGGCTTCATTTCCCACAGTGCTGACCTGATGTCCCCTGGCACAATCTAAGTTTCAGAGGTCTAGGCTTTGATCACCTTTTAACAAGCATCCTCTGCACTGAACCTGCTCCTTCAGTATCAGCCAGGATGGTCGCCTATTACTTTCCTGGTGATTGTGATGATTCATTTTACTTTGCAAAAATGACTTAGTTTCCTGACCTCCCCACCTTTGAAAAAAAGCTAAGTTGTCTATTCCCCTTGCCTTCTGTCCCCAATCCTTTACAGCAAGTCACACACATTTCAGAAGACAGCTGCTCCTCCTCATGGCAATGGGCTTGCTGCAAAAAAAGGTTCCTTAGACCTCTTGGGCTGCTGAATTATGACAGCCAGGAGACAGGAGTTATGCTGTGTTCATTGTGTCGGCCGCAGATATAATTCACTAAGTCACCCCAGACGCAGGATGCCACCAAATGATGCTTCAATGTATAAACTCCCAGATCTTCGGTTGGCAAACAGAGGCTGGGTGCAAGCCGGAAGGTTTTCAAAAATCTGGGGCCATGTTTTCCAGCCCCTTGATTCCTCTCACTGTCGCCTCCTCTTCCCTTCCCCTTCCTACATGGGTCATGCTCTGTGCCTTGAAGATTTCTAAGGCTAATTAGCAGACAAGAGACTATCAAGGCGTATTGACCTGGGAGATGGCAGCATTTATTGTCATGGTAATTTCTCACAATTTTGAAACTGGCCCTCTCTGTGGCTTTGTTCAAAGCCTGTCAGGGAGAAAACCATTTAGATACTGTAATCAGAATTTTTGAGCTGAACCATGTTTTAAAATATGGCTTCAGTGGTAGAGTTGTGGAGTTTGGAAAAGGATTCCTGCTGGGAGTTAGCATCTCTTTGATCACCAAGCTGAAAGATTCACTTTGATCATGGAAACTACATTTCATAAAAGAGCTGATCTCTTCCCTGAAATTTGCAGGTAAACAGAGAGATCACTTGAACTAATTGTAGAATGAGCAATTCAGATCCCAGACAATGGTCTCCTTTGAAATGAACTTAGGGCCTGTTGATTAACATAGCTGAGAGAATTGATGGATGGAAGAAAGTGGTTCCAGTCCCCTCTTGACCCCCACAGGTGCAACAAGAGGTCACTGGCTGGGTCCTCTGAGCTTGGGTTCTCAGGTCCTCTGGATTCCTTTGCATGGCTCCTATGGTATTCAGGCAAATCTGTGTAAACGTGGTGAATGTCCACAGGTAACCTTAGATAGATGATTCATTCAAAAGAAGGTGCCTAGAACAGTAGGAGGCCTGCAGTCTTTGGAGTTCAGGGAACCTGAGATAAAATCTACCTCTCCATGATCACTAAAGAAACCAGAGGCTATTTACTTAAACCCTTCTGGGCCTAAGGTTCTTTATCAGGACATGTTGCAAAAGGTTAGCTTTAAGGTTAACTGATGTACCTTTTGTAAAAGGAGTTCTGGGAGGGGCTTACACGTGCAAGACCCTGAGTTTGATCCTCAGCACCACGTAAAAATAAATAAGTAAAATAAAATTATTTAAACAAACAAATAAAAAAAGGAGTCCTGTGAGGTACCAGGCATGTTGGGGAAGGAAAATATACAAAAGCATTCATGGAAAATCCCCCTGCTGTACTAAACACTATATACTGTACCCTATACTCCAGAGAGGAAACCACATGTGATTTTTCCCTGTTTTGAGCTGTGCTCTAGAAGGGATTTGTTTGAATGTTAACATGTCAGATATTCCACTTAAATTGTTTGAACTGTTGAGGGGTGATGGGGACTCCTGCATGGGTGACCCATATACCCACAGGTGCTCAGTTTTAAGCATCAGTGGTCAGGGGTTTTGAGCATTTCCTTATGGATCTGGAGTGCGTGGCTTGGCTGGTTCCAGAAGGCAACACTGGTCAGTTGCCATCTGGTCATGACACAAATCACATAGGTCTGATAGTCACCGCAAGAAGACCTTGGCCCTGACTGAGCGTGCTAGTCACCTTGGGCAGAAAGGCCCAGAATGCCCTCCACCTTGAGATGTCCCAGACACCCCACGTGAAGCATGGCCCCTCTCCATTCTTCTCAATCAGCTCTGCTTCTGCATGTCTGTGCCATGGCCAAGGCGCTTTTATGGGCATCGGATAGAGTCAAGAAGGGTGGAAAAGAAGGCACCTAAAAGCATTCCTGCTACACCAGAATAATATTAGAGGATTTGCTCCCGGTTCTGAAGCCAGAAGTCTGAGGTCAAGTGTGGCAGTCAGGTATCTTCCAATGCCTCCTTCCTGCTGTGGCCTGATGGGTCTTTCCTGTGTTCACAGACTATGTTCACACTTCTTTTACTTAAAAGGACGTCAATCAGACTGAATTAAGAACCATACACCAACCTTGTTTTTAACCTCTTTCAAGACTCCTAATACAGCCAAATGTATATCTCCAAATAGAGTCACCTTCTCGGGAACTGGGTCTTAAGACTCGAGCATATGAACTGGATGGGAAAATGGCCCAGGAGGCGACTCCGAGCCAAGCATGTCAGCCCTTGGGGTGACCCAGACCCAGTTACTACCCCTGAGCTCTCGGTCCTAGTGAGAATGTCTCCTGAAGGTCACACTGGTGTCTCCATTGCATAACCCACTGGACACGTGATCCTGACTATGGTCCCCTTTTTCTGGATGTAGGTTTTTGTCATAATTCTCTACTCCCTTAGCTGCTGAGACATGGACTATTCTTCTTTTCCTCCTCAATCTGTCTGTCTTCATGGGCTGGTTCCTATGTTCAGCCTTTAAATATTGGTGTCCCTCTATTGTCAACTCCCTGCTTTCCTTCTTAGGTACCTCAAACATCCTGCTACCTTGCTACTGAAACAAGACCAAGGGCAGCAGCATCTCCTGGGAGCTTATTAGAACTGCTGAATGCCAGGGTCCACCCTGGCACCATTGCTGATTTGCAGTCTAGATTGCTAACAAGATCCCCAGGTGATTTGTGGGCCCATTAAAGTTTGAGAAGTGTGCTCTACTCATGTCAGCACCCACTGCCTGCTTGCCACCTGTCTGTCTCTCATCTCCAGGCTCCAGACTTCCCCGACTTCCCTCTCAGGCTGGCACTGCTCATTGACATCTCTAGGATGCCCCACCCGTGGGCACCGAGTCTCAGCAGCTCAGCCCACCTCTGCCTGCCTCCACATCCTGCCTCCAGTTGTGAAGTCTCGCTGGTTTTTGGTTGTTTTCAGTGGTCCTTGTCACCATGACTTGTCTAGTATTGCACCTGCCGGCTGTCACCCTCCACCCTGGACTGATGCAGGTGGTTCCTAACAGATGTGTTGGCAGCGGCTCTTCCTCCTCACACTTGCATCCTCTGTTTGGACCCTCCCCCACCCAGTGGTTGCCTGGCAACACTCACTCATTCTGTGGGACTCAGTTCTGGAATCCTGCTGGTTCCTGCTTCCCCACCTCCACCCCCAGGAATCCTTTCCTCCCCATGACTGTGGTTTGTGTCCTCGCTGGTGAAATGGGATGTATAGACACGTTTTACAGAATAGATGCATAAGTTTGTGGAGCAGAGCCCAACACAGGACACAAGGGACCACTGGTGGGAGGGTCTGTGCTGGGTGGGTCTGAGGAGGCCTCTGGTGCAGGAAGCTCAGCCCGAATCTGGACCTCCTGGGAGAAGGAATGGTGTCAGAAGCATCTGAGAATCCTGGTCCTCTCCCACCTGGGCCAGAGCAGGCGCCTGTCCATTCTCAGCCCAGGAGGTGACAGTGGGAAGTTCTGGTTGGGGAGGGAGACATCAGTTAGGGTAGGGGTTAAAATGGAAGCCAGCAAGGATGTGTGGTGTTTCCCAAAGGAAGACGCTGAGGGAAAGTCCTGTCTACCTGGTCGACTTGTAGTTTTGAATTTGTGCCCAGAAGCTGTTTATAGACAGAGTATTTTAGAGATAAGAAAATAAATACAATTAAGCTAGAGGGATGCGCTGAGCATTTCTTTCTTCTTGTCCGTTGACTGTCCTCGGACCGTCACAGCTTAGGTAGTGACAACTCTTTGAATAATGGTGCTGCATTTTACAATAAAACAGTCAAGGCTCTTCAATCATTACATTAACAAAGATAGGGGTCGAAAGGCTACAACTTAAAAGAAAAGAGATTTTAAATGGACAGAAATGGCAATAAAAATGGAAATATTTTTCCCTGACGTTTTTCTATATTTGATTAACGCTTTGTGGCCCAAGATTATGTCTCACCTCACATTTAAATAGTTCTTTGCCACCTAATATAAAAAGTCTCTGGAATAGAGAAAACACACACACACACACACACACACACACACACACACACACACTCACACAGGATCAGGCAGACCAGGGTCTGTATTTGGCTGACTAGCTGTGTTTCCTCAAGCAGGTCTCTTGACCTCTCAGAATCTCAGTTTTGTCCCCTATAGAATGGGGGGACTTAAAGTTGACTTTATTGATTTTGGGAATTAGATTATTTATAATGAATAAATATTTGCTCCATCATTGTTAGCATCTAAGTAATGTTGTTTTGTTCCTAAACCAAAACAAAACATGTCAATCATCACATACTTGACAAAAAAAAAAAAGAAAAAAGAAAAAAATACAGCTTCACAATGGCTCCTCTCTAGGGCTGTTGCAGGAGCTAGAGGCAAGTTCTAGGGTTCCCCAGGCTGAGGACACCAGTCTGAGCTTTTCTTTGCCAGGACCATACAGGCAAAGCTCTGCTGGCGGCACCTGCTTCGTTCTTAGGAGCGTACCTAGGCACAGGGCTGTCTGCCTCCAAATAAAGGCCAAATATCAGACAGCCGCACAAGTCAGGTCAGTCTGAGGGCTTGACACTATTAGTTATGGCAACTGGATCTTAAGTAAACCCACTTCAGTACGCAAAGCATGACTGTGTGTGCACTGAGCTCTCACCCACATGCTGCTGATGTTCCAATTAGGATACCATAATCCCAAGGTGCTTCATTAGCACCAAACAGGAAGCCTGTTTATTTGGAGCAGGCAAAGGTCTGAGACAGATGTGAAGGTCTGCTGTCCACGTGGAAACAAAACCTCAGGCTTGCTGAGTGAGCCCTAATGGTCTGTAGTGGGGCTTCCCTGTTGAGCTGTTCTACTAGTGAGGATGATGCATATTGGAAATGGTCTCTTGGTGAGGACATTGGAGGTATGCAGATTGCCTAGAGCCCTTTGGACCTCCTGCTCACTATTGCCTGACTCCTGGGAGGCTCCAGACCCGCACACCTAGGAGTGATACCCAAGGCCATCATTGCTCACTCCCTGTCCTGGTTTGGACCACCTTCTTTGCATCTCTTTTTCGAATGAGCAAGCTCAGAGCCTTCTCAGAAGAACTGTATTAAGGACCGCTTCTTTTTCCACCTTTGCTTGCACAACTCCCAGGCAGGGACTTCATTACAGACCTACTTGTGTCCTTCATTGATCGCCTCCTCTCTCCTCTTCTGGTTCTCGTAGGAGTGTCCCGGGAGACATCTTGCCTTGAAATCTGATCCTGGATGCCTGCGATCCTTCTCCTTAGCCTCCTCAGCTGCTGAGTTTGGGAAGCACGCTGCTGATGCTGACCCCAGCAGGACCACCTTCGGTGTCGGCCTGGACCACAGGGCTGAGCTGTTTGCCCTTGACCTGGCTGAGTGCTCCTCTCAATCTCAGGCCGTGACTGGTCCCTCCTTCCTCAGGACAATATCTTCTCTCCTCCTACTCACTCTCTTACCCGCTACCATAGACTGAAGGCAGAGGTTGAGGACAGCTCTGCAGATGGACAGAGTTCCTGGAAACTCAAATCTCTACCTGCTTCTCTGTTCTATCCATCTGTCCACCATCAGTCCTTCTGTCTCCACCCATCTATGCATAGTCGTGCCAGATATTCACTGGGCACTGGCTTTATGTCCTGGGGGGCCAGGGGACAGGGCGGACTTCTGGGGCTGATGGTCTGACTGTAACACCCAGCCCCACTGGCTGGTGAGCTTAGGGACTGCACCACAGATGGAATTTACTGCTTCCCCGGGTCTTCACCTGTGGAATGGCGATCCCAAGAGCCCTCACCTCATGGAGGTGTGAAGAGGAAACAGAATATTACCCTTTGAGCTCCTTCACTGCACTTATCACCCCTTATCATATTTCTTTATCACATTTTATTTTGTTTATTATTTATATCATTTTAATAGCTCAGTTCCTAGCCCCCACCCTAGGACCTATTCCAGTTCCCAGGATTCCAACAAGCCTCCTGCCCAGATTTGTTGAACGTCCCAACCACTAAACTTTGTCTGCAAATCATCCACCCTTTGGAAAGATGTGTGCACAAAGTTTACTCAAAGAAGTGTTCAATTAATACATTTTAAATGGATTTTAATTTATTAACATTTAATGCATAAACAATCTTTTGTCATTCAGTTTTCCAACAAATCATTTTTAAGCGAACCCTTCTTAGATAATAAGTGCTGGAATTATAGTGTCACCCAGATCTGTTGTTGCATCCCGCTGGCAGTGTAACTCAGAGTATTATGAGGCACAAAGGTGCCAAACTAATGCACCAAGTGCCCAAAGGGAAGAGGGGTGTTCTCTGAGAGTGTGGAGAGGGGTGCCGGGCCAGGCAGGGTCACCTGGAAGCTGAACCCCTGCAAAGCTGCTTTGTAATTATTTCTGGGATTAGGTTTGAGTCCCCCGTAGGCTCTGTGAGCTCCAGTTGGCGTCCAGATCGTCTGTTTCTTTGTTGGAGAAAGGAGCAGCTCTGCACGATGCACATCATAGGCATTAAGGAATATTTATTGTTCTTAAAATAAGGCCATGTCAGCTTCACTCCATGGATGAGTGAAATGCAATATTATTTTTAACCCTAAAGTTGAATTAGCAGGAAGGAATTTGAAATGGAACCCCCTGGGAAGAAGGAAAAAACTATTTTTTAAGACAACCTGAGGAATGACAACTCAGGGAAGAGCCTCTGCTCCCCCAGTGTGTGGAAGTGGGCGTGGGGATCTGCAGAAGCCACTCGGAGCCTCAGAGAGGGCTTGTCAGAGGGGCAGGTGCTGTGGGCAGGTGCTGCTGCCCTGGGACAGAGGAGGAAGCCCATGTGCTCTGGCTGGACCCGGATCTTCTTGCTTTTAGCTATGGGAGAGGTTCTCCCTGAGTGTACAGACAGACATGGAGACATCTCAGGAGGGGAAGTGTGCTTTCCTTAATAGGCAAGTCCCCTACTCTCTCCAGGAAGGCTGTTTTTGCTCCAAAGCTCCACTGAGTTGGTGAATGGCATTCATGAGAGACTCACTCTAATCTTTCTCCATGTCCAAGAGTTTGGTTCCCTCAAGTGCCAATGGGATATTGCATGTTTTAATTAGCAAAGCAGGACATGCAGAGCTTCAGAGAGAGGGGGAGGGAGATGCCTGCTGTGGTGAAGTTCTCTCTCATTCACTTGGCTTGGCCACAGCAGGGAGAGCTCCCTAATCACGGACAAACCATGGGTGACAGGGAATCCCTGTCATTCTAATTTCTCTGTCTCACCAACCTCTCCCTAACATCAAGATGAGTCTGCAAGTGACAGTACTGGGCTGTTGGGAAGTCTGGGAATTAGACCTGGCCCCCTCTGCCTCCAGCTCCCCATGGTTCTGGTCAAGTGCTTGAGCCTCTCTGACCTTTGTTCCTACTATATTCAGATGACAATTTCTATGTCTATAGGAATATCCCATAATAAGAGATGAAAGGCAAATGGTATATATAACAAGTACTAGAAAAATGTTAGTTTTCTCCTCTTGCCTCCTTCCTTCCCTGCCCTCACAAGGCTCTCTGGGGAACAGTGAGAGCAGAGCAGAGCTACAAATTACTCCTCATCATCAACCCTGTAAAATTAGAGGAAAGAAAAATAAAATACATACATACACACACACACACACACACACACACACACACTGAAATTAGCAAAATTGTTGAGATAGTTTTGTGAATTAATATGATACCAACATAGGAACTAGGCAGAATTTTTTTCTTTCCTGACAATGGTTAGTGTATTTGGTAAAAATAAATCGTAAAAGAAAGATTGGGTCGATAACTTCTGCAACAGACAGACAACACAATGGCTCCCAGCCCTGCCTTTACCCCTACAGTCTGGAGAACAGTATCTTATCTTTGTCAGACTTTTACACATCTTTGTGCAATATTTCATGCAACTCTCATGGAGGTTTTCAGAATTAGATAGAGAGGGATTAGTATGTCTATTTTGCAGATGTCAAAATAGATACAGAACATTTGGTTATGAGGGGATATTCAAGTCCCTGCCTTTTTGACTCTGCTATGGCTCTGTTGTCTGTCTCTTCCTTGTCCTTCATAGCAATACACAAATTTGTTCATATGTTTGTATTCCTGTTTTGGACCATGACTTTAACAGGGTGGATCCCAGACTCCTACTGCCAAAACTGGTGCTGGCCAATTTTGGAGGAAAATGAATGCTCAATGTTTTAGTCCATTTTATGCTGCTACAACATAATTGCTGTCCTTGAGTAATTTATAAAAAGCAGAAGTTTATTTCTTGTAGTTGTGGAAGCTGAGAAACAGAAATTGAGGGACCATATTTTGTGAGCACCTTCTTCAACCTCATCCCATGGTGGAAGGCAGAAGGGCAAAATAGCACCGGGGAATAGAGATCCTTTCATCAGGAGCTCACTCCTGTGATTGCTGGTCCACACCTGTGACAGCAGCATCCACCCATTTGTGACTTAATCACCTCTGGAAATTCAGTATGGTTATATTGGAGGTTGAGTTTCCAATATATGATGGGGGACATGTTAAAACCTGGCACTAAGCCAAGCTTCTAAGTTGTGGCTCTTAGAAGCCCACAGGTGCTGCACTCTGGTCTTCCTGTGGCTGTGTCTAGTGGCAGCTCCAACTAAGAGGAGCTGGTAGAAGTCTTGTGTCTTGGTCTAGGATGATGGTTGTCAGATTTGAATGTGCATCAGAATCATCAGAACAGTTTATTAAGACAGAATTCCGGGCTTTGGACACAGAATTTCTGATTCACCAGGGTTGGGGAAGGGCTTGAGGATTTGCATTTCTTACAAATTCCCAGGTGACCTTAACATAGCTGGTTGGGAGTCACACACTGAGAACCACTGGTCTTAGGGAAAGTTCTTAGCTTCAGCTGCATATTAGGGTCACTTGGGGGAGCTTAAAAAATTCCAAAGCCATGGCTGTACCCCTAGACCAATCTAATCTGAATTTGTGGGGTGGGACCCAAACTCAGTTGTTCTTAAATCTCTGAAGGTTGTTACTATGTGCAGCCATATTTGACAACTTACTCTAAGGAGTTTAGAAGGCTGGGTTCAAAGCCCAGGCCAGTGGATTAAATTAGTGATTCCCAAATATATACTGGGGAGGTGTTGTAACATCAGACAACTCCATTGTACACATCAAATTTACTCTCAGTCTTGATACTATCCATTCAAAAACTAAATAAGCATATGGGATTTTTACATTTATTCCAAGAGGGCATAAATGCTGGCATACAGGTACGAGTTTGCATACCAGGCTTGCATTGCTAATTAGATGGTCTGGGTTTAGGGATGACCCTTTGTTGGCTTCTTGAAAGTTGTATCCTGGAGCCTTCCCCATGTTACTGATAAAGCTCTTCTGTTGCCTCTATGAGATTGTCCAACGTTGTGCAAATGACATGAGTGGTGTACACCTATTTTCCTTAGGGACCAGATGCCCAAGTGACCAGCACCTGGTTAAAACCCTGGAGTCTTCAGTGTGCCTCACTGGGTTGAAGCATTCTGCATATTTTGCTGCATTTCACTGCTAGAGGAAGGAGTATCTTTTAGGCGATCATCCCTTAAGAGGGATCATGGGAATCCTGAGTCTGGATGCTTCTAGATTGTCCTTGAGAGTTTGTCCATGCTGGTCTTGGTGGGCATCCTTTCACTTGATAAAGCACAGATGTGTATTTAACTGCCTCCAGATCCCATGAGTTCTTTTAGCCAAGCTGTTGAATATGGGACCACCAAAAGAGATGCGAATTTTTAATATAAATGTAGAGATAAATGTTAGTTTTGAAACTTCACCAAGTAGAGGGTGCGAGGAAGCCATGCATACTCAGAGATATTCTCCCTATGCAATAGGATGTAGTAATGGACAGAAATAGAAAAGATACGAGGCAAGTTTGATATTCCTGAAACCACGTAGAGAAGGACTGGGACAGGTATGGAAGGAGTGTGGACGGTCCACACAGAACAGCATCATCAGCAGGAAGGCATAGCCAGGGCTGTACACCACAGGTTCCTGCATCCTCACCACTGTCCGGTCCACATCCTTGTCATCTCTGCACCTGTGTGAGATGGTGGAGCCCATTTTCTGAGTCACTAGCCACTATGACAGGCTGTCTTTCTCTGCCAGCTTCCCAATGTCACTAAAGAGGGGCCAACCACCCTCACTCCCCTGCCAAGAGGGAGCAGGGTTGAAGAAGGGCTTATGAAGCAAGGGTCTTAGAAGGTTAAGAGTCAACAAGTTCTGAGGATCCTTTTGGCCCTGAGAGTCTGTGATGCTGAGTCCCTGGCATCCTGAGCCTTCATCTCTGCTTCTGAGAGGTGGGCACAATGCCTATCTACTCATGGCACTGTTGAGATGATTGTTCCAAAGAATAATAAGTCATGAGAGCTGGGAGGGCAAGGTGAACTCCAATGCACACATTCAACAGAGGAGGAACAGGGGACACTGATGAGTCACAACGTGGTCTTTCATTTAGATAGGGCCCAAGATGGACTAGATTGTGGTTTCTAGACCTCTCTCATTTGGCCTCTTGCACACGTTACAGCTTTTCATTAACTTAGGTAAATGCAAAGTGGAGTCTGCTGCCACATATGGAGAGCCACTGTGTGCTAGATGCCTATGCGTAATGTCCCTCTTACTCCTCATGGCAGGCAAACATGTGAACACATGCGTGACTTGCTTAAGATCACCAGATGTCATCTTGAGTTTTAAACCCAGATCTGTTTCTCAGGCTTCTTCTCTTGTGTGCTGTTTCTCATGGTAATAAGAAAATAGATAGTATTTCCTGGGTGCCGACTAGATGCCAAGAGCCAAATAAGGTCTACCTGTATTAGCTCATTGAATCCCTGCGACAATGCCAGGAGGGAATCATGACCCCGTCTACTCCCAAAGCCATGGGTCCCTGGGAAATCAGCACTGAGCATTTGGTAAATTACTAAATCTAAATGTCAGCCCCAGGATCCGGAGGCCAAGTCAAATGCCTGTGACAGCTCTGATTAAGGGTAGCCTTGCCACCAGAGCCTTTTCTAGTTGGATGGTCAAACTTTCACTGATTGAAATCAGCCTCTGCCCCAAGTACACTTGGAAATGATGATTTCCATATCCTTCCAAACTACTGGGTTTAGTTTGTCGGTTACAATGATCTGCGCTTGATTCCTAGCTTGATTCTCTAAGTTAAATAACTTAAAGAGTTATTAAACTCTCTAAGCCTGCTTTCTTATTTTAAAAAATGGGGATATATACCATAAAGAACTTCCTTAAATATTCAGAGTGTTCAATAAGTTTCCAGCAAAACCTCAGCCTCTTAGTGTAGCGTGGGCTTCCCGGAGGTCCCCAGCTGTGCCAACAGGGGTTAGTTGAGAAGGTCTCTGGGGAGAAGTCAGCGCAGTCTCTTTGTCACTTTTCCCATATATAGTTTTGTAGTGAACTTGGGGTTGGGATGGGGATTTTGGAGAATAGGGTAAGAAGGAAAGAAAGTCGGAAAGTTGTGGGAGAAGGCAAGGAGACCCAGACATTGGGAAGATCTTTACTTGAATAACTAAGGTGAGTGTCTTAGTTTTCCTTGATTGCAACTGAATACTGCAGACTGGGTAATTTATAAAGAAAATGCATTTTTATTTCTTACTGTACTGGTGGCCAAGGAATCCAAGGTCAAGGGCCGCATCTGATGAAGACCTTGCTATTGGGGACTTTGCAGAGTCTCTGGGTCATGTAGTAAGCAAGCTTGATTATTTGGGTCTTTCTTCCTTCTCTTATAAAACCTTAAAACAATCAAAGGGCTCTTACCCTTAGGACCTCACCTAATCCTAATTACTTCTCAAAAGCCCTACTCCCAAGTACAATTAGTGTATGACATTGAGGACTGAATTTCAATGTAAGATTTAGAAGGGACACACAGACCACAATATTGGAAATTGCCATTGAAATCATGAAACTTGAGAGAGAGGAAGAAACTAATTGTATGTAGTACCACTATGTTCCAGCCTTGTTTTAGAGGGTAATGGCTAAGAACGGGATAGTCACTGGAGGTAGTTGGTCTGTGGGTAATCTTGGTTCCTTCATTTACATACTGTGTGAGCTTGAGAAAGTTTTTTAGTTTGTATGAGACTTACTTTCTCCATCTATAAAATAGAGATAACAATATACTATAGATTTGATGTTGTAAAAATTAAGTGAGTTAATTCAGGTTACTTAGTAAGAACATCCAGTAACTTTCAAAAATGGAGCATTCATAAATAGAACTATATTTGAATATTTTACTTTATTATACTATAAAATTGTATGGGAGTTCCCATCTCATAGATGAAAAAGTTGAGGTTCAGAAAGGTAATTCTGATTCAGGGTCAGAACCAAAATCTTTCTGACTTCCAAGTCAAACTCTCCCCACAAGTTCATACTTAAAGAAAAGTGGTAGTTATGTAACATAATATGAGATATTTTTGATAGAAGGGTTCTAATAATGAGGACTTCATGTCCCCTAGCCTAGTGTTATTAAAACACCTAAATAAAACCCAAGGCTCATAGTGCAGCTATGAGAGGTGCTAGTGACAGCTTGTATCAGTTGGAGGGCTCATCTTTGGATTTTCAGGAATTTTGAGACACTGGACATCCCCATAGTAACTTGACATTGACCCTGATAAGAATATTCACACCAGGTGTTATTTTATAATTTGGATATGAGGTATCCTCCCAAAGCTCATGTGGCAATGCAGAAATGTTCTGAGGTGAAGTGCTTAGATTGTGAGTGCTATATGAGCTGATCAGCTGATCAACCCATTTGGTTCACTGTTTGAACAGATTGCTGGGTGTTAGCTGTCTGCAGGTGGGGTGTGTCTGGAGGAAGTAGGTCACTGGAGGTGTGCCCTTGGGGAATCCATTGTGTCCCTGGCTTCTCCCTCACTCTCTGCTTCCTGGCTGCCAGGAACTGAGCACCTGTCCTCTACCTCCTCCTTCCACCATGATGTTCTGCCTCATCCGAGGCTCTTCAGATCCATGGAGTTGGCCGACTATGGACTGAATTTCTAAAACTGTGAGCCCCAAATAAACTTTGCCTCCTCTAAGCTGGTCTTGTCAGGTGTTTTGGCCACAGTCATCACTAACACACCCTGGAAACTAACAAACTCCACATTGCAAAGATAAAAACCAATTCAAAATGGTTAACTATGATGGAGGGCAGAAGGTGGAAGGTTAGGGGACAGAAACCAAATTTCCGTGGGTAGACTTTTCTACATAGATGTTGACTGAATCATGCAAATGTGGTGCCATTTACAAAATTAAAAATTCTCTTATGTTAAAAACAAATAAAAGAACCTAATCAAATGTTAAGTTGACAGCACATAGCCACACAGAGAATAAATATATTTTGTGGGACTTTAGAACACTGTAATCCTCAGAAAATATTATTGGGATAAAAAGAAGCAAAAATAAATTAAAATATTTAAATAATGAATGTTTATATTATTTATAATAATTTAAATATTAATATTTGTAACTATTTCTTTATAGTGTTAGAGCAAATAGATAATTATGTTAATGCTCTTAGAAATCAGCATATTCTGTGTAAGAAAAATAAATACAATTATAAAGTGAAAGAAATTAAGTGAAGCCACTATAATGCTAAAATTGAATAGAACTGTAGCTAAGAACAAGATACAACATGATAGCTATATGCCGTACAGTCAACCCCAGATCATGCACACACACAATGGTGTTTCCATAAGATTATAATGGAGCTGGAAGTCAGGTGCCTAGTGATGTCATTGCACTAATGTCCCAGCACAGTGTATTACACATTTGTGGTGATGCTAGACTAAAAAAAAAAAAAAAAAACCTACTATGTTCCAGTCCTAAAAATGTCTAACACCTACAGACATGTATGTACCTCGTACTTGATAATGGCAACAAGGGTCTGTGTTACTGGTTTATGTATTTACTGTGCCTTTCAATTCTTATTTTACTGTGTACTCCTTCTACTTATAAAAAAACGTTTACTGTGAAACAATATGCCACGATACACTGGCAGCATCTTGTGCATATCAGGTCTCCTCATGCAAAATCTGATGCACAATCTTGTTTCATATCAGGCCATTGACTTAAGCCATCTAGGTTTGTGGAAGTCAACTAATAATAGCCAAATAGTGATGAAATCATATAACAACACAGTTCGCAAAACACTTGTGCCATCAACCCCACTGCTCAATGATACAGAACTGTTTGTGTTTATGTACACACGTTGGTTGTTCTCTCTCTCTCTCTCTCTCTCTCTCTCTCTCTCTCTCCCCCCCCTCTCTGGCTACAAGATAAACTTGAGTCATCTTATTGTGCTGAAGGGCAAGGAAACTACCAGGTTTGATAGTGTCATGTAAAAAATACCCAGGAACCTGCCTAAAAAGTGTCATAATATGTTAAAAATCTGAACATAAAACAGTAACAATTTTAGTACATTTGAAATTCTGCTCAATAAAAATTTGATTGTAATTTTTTAAAATAAAAATTCTTATCTGTTAACTGATAATTATGAAAATTGGTGATTATATGGACAAATGTAAATTTTTTTGTTTCCAGTAGAATCTATGTTTTGGTGTTCCCAAAGAGATCTGGTTGACAGGAGAAATCTTTATATAAGAATGTGATGTAATAAATAGGAAAGGAGTGACAGAGTTTTAGACCCTTTTAACCCTTTGGGAAATACTGATAGGACCAAAGACTTTGTCTTGGTGTGGAAAGTAACAGATGAATGGGTGATGGAGAACTGGACATGTGGAGAGCTTCAGAGAAAGGTTGCACAGGTTGTTTTCTGAATGCAGGTGAAAAATAACAGCTCTACATTTAGTTGGGCAGTATTCACCCTTGGCTCACTGAGTGCTAGGTTTATAGGTTTGCTGGGGCTGCTGTAACACAGAGCTTAAACTACAGACCAAGGCAGGGAAGTGCTGAAGGCATTCCTACAAGTACACCACTGTACTCACACTCTAGGCTGAATTGGACATCACTTGAAGTAGAGTGTGATGAGTTAAAGAGGCATAAAGTAGCCATTATTGCAACACAACAAAGAGGTACAGATATTAATCCCCAAATGGAGATACAACGAAATCATAAAAAGCTTTAATCCAAAAGTAGGAAGCAAGAAAAGACAAAAATGGAGCAAAGAACAGATGGAACAAAAGGAAAACAAGTAGAAAGGCAACAGATTTCAACGAGTCATACCAGGAAAATTTTTTAGCAGAGATTGTCAGGTTGCATAAAAAAGTTAAGATTCATTTATGTTCTGAATACAAGAAACTCACATTAAATATAGACACACAAATAGGTTAAAAGCAACAGCATTGAAAATCATGCAAAAGGCTAACACCAATTAAAAGAAAACTGTCTTTCTATATCAAATCAGACAAGTAGATTTCAATCTTAACAGAAATGAGGAGGACATTTCATAATGGTTAGGAGATTAATTCATCAAGAAATGTGACAATCTAAAACTTTTATGCCACTAATAATAGAGCATCAAAAAACCCCAGAATTGCCAAAAATAGAGACAATCCACAATTATAGCTGGAGATTTCAATAACTCTGTTTCAATAATGGTTAGAAGTAGGCAGAAATCAATGAAGATGTAGATTTGAATAATGCATAGAAATAGCCATGGCAAGATTCAAGCCCAGACATTCTAGTTAAACAGCCCTTGATCTTAACCTTTAGAACATGCAGGTCATTCAGAATGGATATATGAATTCATCAAATAGAGAATATCAATATTTTAAAAAATTGTTTATTTTAAACTAATACATAAAATGTAAAAATTATGCATTTAGGAGATACCATGTGATGTTTCAATACATGTATACACTGTGCAATGTTAAATCATGGTGAACAAATATATCTCCACATTTACCATTTCTTTATGGTGAAAACATTAAACATCCTTCCTCTGGCTTTTTAAAGCATATGGTATGTACTTATGCTACTGGGCAAACCAGGACTTCTTTGTCCTATATAGCTAGAACTTAGTACCCATTGATCAACTCCTCTCCACCTCTTCTGCACCCTTACCCTCCTAAGCCTCTGGTAACCACTGTTCTACTCTCAACTCCTACAAGATCAACTTTTTTACATTCCACATATGAGTGAGATTATGTGGCATTCGTTTTTTTTACTGACTTATTTTACTCAACCCAGTCATCTTCATTTTTATCCATGTTTCCACAAATGGCAGGATTTTATCTTGTTATGAATGGTGTTCCACTGCATTTGTGTATGACATTTCCTGTGTCCTTACAATCTCTTGATAGACAATTCAGTTGATTCCCTTCCTTGGATATTGTGAATAGTGCTGCAATAAACATAGAAGTCTACCTGTCTATTAGAAATACTGATTTTATTTCCTTTGGATATATGATCAGTAGTTGGGTTGCTGGATAATACAGTAGTTCTCTGTTTAATTTATTGGGGAGCTCCCTACTGTTTTCCAAAATGACCTTACTTAGTGACAATCCCCCCGATGGTGCGCAAGTGTTTCCTTTTCTCCACACCCTCACCAGCACTTTCTATCTTTTATCTTTTGGATGATAGCCATTCATACCGGAGTGGGATGCCTTGCCATTATGGTCTTCATCTACATATTCTTGATTATTAGTGATGAGCACTTTTCCATATTCAGATAGGTTATTTGTGTGCCTTATTTTGAGAAGCATCTATAGAGGCCTGTTGGCCATTTTTAATTTGATTATTTGGGTTTTTTGTTGTTGTTGTGTACTTAAGTATTTGAATTCCTGATATATTATAGATCTGAGCTCATTGTCAGATGTATAGTTTGTAAATATTTCTCCCCTTCTGTAGTTTATTTCTTCATTTGCTATGCAGAAACATTTTAGTTTGATGTAACCCCATTTGTCTAACTTTGCTTTTGTTTCATGAGCTTTTGCAATCCAAAGAATTCTTGCCCAATGACCTGAAGTATTTTTCCTGTTTTGTACAAGTAATTTCATAGTTTCAGATCTCATGTGCAAATCTTTAATACATTTTGGGTTTTTTATAATCAGAGATAGAGGTTTCTGTTCATGCTTCTGCCTATGATATCCAATTTTCCCAGTGACATTTATTTAAAAGACTGTCCTTTCTCCATTGGCAGAGTCTGAGGCAGGAGGATCAAAGCCAGCCTCACCAACAGTGAGGCACTAAGTAACTCAATGAGACCTTATCTCTAAATCAAATACAAAATAGGGCTGGAGATGTGGCTCAGTGGTCAGGTGCCCCTGAGTTCAATCCCTGGTAGCCCCCACCTCCCAAAAAATAATCAACTGGATATAGAGTTATGGGTTTACTTTTAGGTTCTTTATTCTGTTCCATTGGTTTATGTGTCTGTTTTTATGCCCATGTTAGGATGTTTAGTTTGCTACAACATTGTAGTATATTTTGAAATTAGGTAATGTAATGCTTCCTATTTTCTTCTTTTTTGCTCAAGATAGCTTTGGATAATCATTTTGTTTGTTTGTTTGTTTGTTTTTGTGGCTGTATACAAACCTTAAGATTGCTTTTTTTTTCTAGTTTTGAGAAGAACACTATTGATATTTTGATAAAGATTGCATTGAATCTGTACATTGCTTTGAATAGTATGGATATTTTAACAATGTTGATTCTTATAATCCATGAACATGGGATGTCTTTTGTGTGTGTGTGTGTGTGTGTGTGTGTGTGTGTGTGTGTGTGTGTGCTCTTAATTTCTTTCATCGATGCCTTCTAGTTTTCATTGTAGAGATCTTTCACCTCTTGGTTAAATGTATTACTAAGTGGGTTTTTTTTTTAAGCTATTGTAAATGGAATTGCTTTCAATTACTATTTCAGGTAACTTACTATTGGCAGATAGCAATCTACTAAGTTTTGAAAGATTATTTCATATCCTTTAACTTTGCTGAATTCATTTAGTACTTCTAATAACTTTATGGAGGAGTCTTTGGTGTTCTCTTTGTATAATATGCCATGTACTAACAGTGAAAATTTGACTTTCTCTTTTTGAATTTGGATGCTTTTTATTTCTTTCCTGTGCATGATTGCTCTAGCTAGGCCTTCCATTATTATGTTGAATAAGAGTGAAGAAAGTGGGCATCCTTGTCTTGTTCCCAGAGCTTAGAAAAATTTCAGCTTTTCCCCATTCAATATGTTAATTGCTGACTATTTTATATGACCTCTATTATGTTGAGGTACATTTCTTCTATAGCTAATTTGTGCAGTTATTGTCATGAAAGGATGTTGAATTTTATTGGCTGCATTTTTTGAACAACGTATGATGATCCTATAATTTTTGTACTTAATTCTGCCGATTTGGTGTATCATATCCACTGATTTGTACACGTTGAGCAATCCTTGCATTCCTGGGGTGAATCCCACTTGATTGGAGTAATAATCTTTTTAATATGTTGCTAGATTTGATTTGATTCTTATATTGGCCTACAGATGTGTGTGTGTGTGTGTGTGTGTGTGTGTGTGTGTGTGTCCTTGTATGATTTTGGTATTAGGTTAGTGCTTGCTTGTAGATTAATTTTGAAAAATTTTCCCTCCTTTAATTTTCTTAACAATTTAAGAAAAATCGATATTATTTCTTCTTTGAGAATTTGGTAGAATTCAGCAGTGAAAACATCTGGTCCTGGGCATTTCTTTGATGGGGTAATTGTTTTAAATGATTCATTCTCATTATACATCATTGGTCTATCCAGGGTTTCTATTTCTTCATGATTCAATATTGGTGGAGTGTATGTGTCCAGCTATTTATCCATTTTTGTCTAGGTTATCAAATTTTTTGTTATACAATGGTACATAATGTTTACTAATCCTTTGCATTTCGGTTGTGTCAGTTATAATGACTCTTTTTTCAAATCTGGTTTTGTGTTTTCCTTCTTGGAAAGGTTTTGTTAACTTTATTTTTTTAAAAAAAATCTAGTTCTTCATTTGGCTGATCTTTCAAATTTGTTTAGTCATTTATTTCTGCTCTGATTTTTATTATTTATTTCCTTCAATTAGTTTTGGGTTTGGTGTGGTTTTGATTTTCAATTTCCTTGAGATGCAGCAACAGATTGTTTATTTGTGATCTCTCTACTTTTTTCATGCAAGCTTGTTTATTATAAGCTTCCCTCTAAATATTCCTTTTGCTGTATTCTGTGGATATTTATATGTGATATAACTATTTTCATTTGTTTCAAGAAATTTTAAAATTGCCTTTTCTGATTTCTTCCTTGATCCACTGGTTGTTTAAGGGTGTTTTGCAGCTGTTGAATGGAACATTCTGCAGATATTAGGTCTATGTGGTCTATGGTGTAATTTAGCTCTGCTGCTTCTTTGTAGAATTTGTTTCCTTTAATTCTATAAAAATCTCATGTGACTCTCTCCTATCTGGGAAGGTTTCAGCTGATATGTCTGCTATCAGGTTTGGGGAAACTTTGTGTGTTATTCATATTTTTTCTCTTCCTTCCTTGAAAATCTTTATCTTTAACCTGCACTACCCCAGCAAGTTCAGTCTTGCTTCCTTCCATGCTGCCTAATGTTGGGGCAGTATTGGTGAAGGCAGCCCTCACCACATCTGGTAGTGATGCAGGTCAAAGGATGGCCACATCTCATTGAGGAACAGGTGTCTATCTGGTCCCTGGGCATACACAAGCCTGGGAATAGCTGTACTGCATAAGACTGGGGAAGGTGTGGTAGAAATCGTCTCTTGGTCATCAAGAATAACACTCAGCTGGTCACTCCTATCCCACAATCACAGGGACCTGTGCAGGACTGGAGGTATGTGCTCCAGGCCTCCTCCAAGACTGTCCTAAACATGAGTCTGTGTTACTGGGGTGCAGGTCTCTGACTGAACTGGGGAAGATATATAGTCTTCCTCTGGCCTAGGTAGAGGGAACTTTGGCTTTTGCCTGGTGCTGGATCTCACCATGGTTGGCCTAGCATTGAACTCTAAGTCAGTCATGTGCCTTCTTTCCTGCCCGGCTCTCCAGGAGGGGAAGTCTTGCTCCCCTCTCTGCAGCTGAGGTTGGAAGAGGAGTAGTCCCTTGGTCTTCTAGCTACAGTGTTTCAAAAGCTCAGTTCATGCATGGGTTGTGGCCTGAGGGCCTATCACTGGGTTTCCTTGTGACAGGACTGGGACTGGGTTTCAAGTCTAAGGCTTGAACTTAATTCCTTCCCCCTCACCCAAGCAGGGGGTGTCTCTCCAGATTGTGTTGCTTAAACTTGGTGGAGAGTGATGCAGCCAACTCTTTCCTTCCTGCCTTTTTCAGTGCATCTTTTCTTATTATATGAAAACCAGTCACAATGGTAGCTCATCTGGCCTCATTAGCTCTTGTGAAGAAGGTAACTGAGTGCCCTGATAGCTGTTCAAATTGGTGTGTGTGTGTGTGTGGAGGGGGAGATTATTGTTGGAAGATCTTTCTCAGGCGCAACCATGCACCTCTTGTCTTCTCTAATTTTCAAAAATCCTTCTTTCTTAAGGTGAAGTTGCCATTTATGCAGGAGTTTGAGAACCAGACACCATTACCCATCTTGTTAGGCCATCACTCCACCAAAACATTCTCAGCAGGTACCGATGTTGGCTAATTGGTCTCAGACTAGGTCAGTCTCTGGATGAATTATTTTCCTGGATGAAACAACATAGTCTCCAAAGAATCATAAACACAATTCACAAAGCTTGCAGCACTGGTCTTCTGTGGGCCTAAGTAGGAGGCTGGCTCTGCCCTGCTTGTGGGCCAGTGTGCTTGGAGGACACACTTCTACATGGGTCCAGTCTTTTGTCACATCTTTTCATGCTTTCAAGAATTTTCATCCTCCACTTTTAAAGCTCAGATGTCCTTCAGCTGTGTTGACATTTGGGGCCTAGGGCCACAAGGTCTAATAAGAGAACAGGGCACTAGAAGTGTCAAGTTCAAATCTGCTGCTGACCAGCCCTCACCCCTTTCCTACTCAGCTTCCCATCATGGTTTATAAAAATGAAAGGAGATAGGTGTCTCCTATTCAACACCTACTTAGTGCAAGCATGCATCTTGCTCTTGCTGTAGTTAGCTTCCTTCCTTCTCAATGTACAAAAAAGTAGCAAGAATGGTCCAAGAGTCGGGTGTGTAGGAGAGAGAGGGCTGATTATGCACAAGGGCCAATTTTCTTCATCTGAGTGTTTTTTGAAAGGAGCTCTGCACCGAGATTCTAGCAACACAAATCATACAGACTGTAAACTGACTTGAACCTCACTTTCCTTTTTTTCTGATGAAAGCTACCCCACATCAATAAAATCAGCTGGTGTGTATGTGTGAGTGTATGTGTGAGTGTATGTGTGTGTGTGTGTGTGTGTGTGTGTGTGTGTGTGTGTGTCGCTGGCATAAAGTTCCTCCAAGTGATCGTCTTCCAAGGTACTGCAGAAATCACTCTAACTTTACTGGGTGTTTAATCTTGGAAAAGAAGATTAGAAATATGGAATTGATGATACTATACTACATATCTCTGAAAGTAGCAGAAGGGTTAATTCACTAAGTGACAAGTTAAAAATAACACCTGAGTTATTTCAGAGCCATTTTCCTAAAGAGGCTGGTGGAGCTACTGAAACAATGTTCTTAAAAGCTTTTTCAGTCCTTCAACCCCCCAGAGATCATTCAAAGAGAAGAATGAAACTTTATCTGATGAAATGAGAGCTGGAGGAGAGGGCGATAAGAAGTGGTAAATGACTGCACCAGTGGAAAGTTTGCTAAATGTCTCCTAAATGGATTGATTAAAAAAAAAAAAAAGGCCGTCCTGAGACCCATATAGTCCTTCAAGGTGGAGGGCTTCCTGAAGGGGTCAGATGCCTGCAAACTTTTGAGGACCACATTTTTAATTAAAGCAGTGCAGGAAAGACAATGTGTCCCCCAGGAGCTGTGGCTCATCATTAGATGATCTGATAGTTATTCATTCTGAATCTGTCTGTGCTGCCGTGTCTTGATCTGAATAATAGGAACAATAATAGTATCTGCCTTGAAAGGTCATTATTAAGATTAAATGATAAAATTAAATTAACTGTCTTAGAACAGTGCCTACCATAGGGTAAGCACTCAATAAATTAGCTATTCTCAATCTCTTTAATTTCTGTCTTCCAGCAAACTCATAGCACCTAATGTGTGCTGGGCACTATGGCAACACATAGGGTATTGCTTAGGCTCATCGTCATACACAACAGGATCTAGTCTAGCTAATTTAGGCAGAAAAGGAATTGATTTAAAAACTGAATAAATAAAAGGATGTTTGGTTGCTCCTAGAAGCTCCAAGAGGGCTAACTATTGGCCATTGTTGGTGGCCACAAAGCTGGTGTCCAGCTCAGGACTGCTCCACAGTGCCCCCTGCTGTTACCACTGGGAAGAGGCTTTTAGCCTTCAGACAGCTGAGTCAGACAGATATCCATCTTGGTGGAACTGGTTCTGCCTGGTTCCCTTCTTTGTGATCCTGCATCTGAACTGACTTCTCTCATGAGTTCATCTGACTGGAGGAACCAGATCACAGATCACATATGTAGCTGTCCTAAGTGGAAAAGTGGATTTCTGGATTTTATCTTGGGGTAAGTTTCCTCAAAAGCCATGATAAATATCCACTAGATCCTGCCTTCCAAGAGCTCAATTTAGCAACAAGAGAGGGGTATTAAATTATTGTAGCATCAGGAGTATTGAAGTTTTAATTATTAGCCAGCTAATATCTACTCTCAGTCCTCCACAGGAGAGGCTGCTTGACACTAGAAATGGTGATGTGACCAGTTTTGGTCTATGAAATTGTGAGAACACCATTGGTAGGCAGATACACATGAGGGTTTTAAGAGTATTCAAATTTCCTCTTGTGTTTACATTTTCTACCATGAGACGTGTGTGTGTGTGTGTGTGTGTGTGTGTGTGTGTGTGTGGTGTGTGTGTGTTGGGAGGCGACAGTTTCTCCTTTAGTCTGGATTCTTGAATTGAGAAGAAATCATTGTCTAGTTCAACCACAGCCTGGCAGCCATGGCAAAACCCACAGCTGCCACTTGAGTGAGAACTAGGCTTTGTGAGCCTCTGATGGTGGGAGGTTATTGTTGCACAGTATTATTGAAGACAAAGCAGACTGATACGAGGAAGTAACAGCAGATACAGGTGCACACTACCAAGTGCTAAGGAGACCTTGGGGGAGGGAGAAGTAACCAAGCCATCTTAGGAAAGGCATCCCAAAGGAGGTGAACTTTGGGAAGAATTTTGGAGGCATTTAGGATTTGTCTAGGTGGAAAAACAGGGAAAGTAATTTCAGGATGGTACATACATATGAAAAGAGGGAGTCGAAATAGTTGAGCATGTCTTGGAACATTCAGTGTGTTCACGCCAACATGTTCCAAATTTTAGCAATCTTGGTCTCATGTGTTATCTCTGAAAACCAGCAATACAATTCTACTATTTTTATTTAACTGACTTATCTCTGTCTTTTAATACCATTATAAACATAAACTTCTATAAAATTTCAATTCTGATATCATAACTGCTTTTAATCTACATTTTAAATGCTAAACTATTAAAAGTTTTAAAAATAGTTTTCCATGTGCAACCAATTTTCTGTACTTTGAATTGTCTCTGTCAGTGTTAGAAGCCTATGAATGTCCCTTCTTCCCTGTTGGTTGCTAACAGAATCATAATTTGTTTGAGGATGTGCTGCACCACAATTAACTGCTCACCTCTCCCGTCCCCTTTGCAGACATTTCTTGACTATCTCTCTGGCCCAGTAGAGTGTAAGTCACTGGGGGTGCTTTGGGGAAGGCCGTTGTTTTTCTGATGAAAAAGATTTAGTTGGCAGGTACCTTTTGATTTTTTTTTATTATCTGATGCCCTTTCACTTTTTGTTGTTGTTGTTATTGTTTTTTGTTTGTGAAGCACAGATCCAGTGACTGGAAGTGCAGCAACTGTCTTGAGTCTGCAGAGATGGAGGGTGTGTGCTCAGGATGGCGGAGCACAACCAGAAGGGAGCCTTGTCCCGGCACATTCTTTTGCAACTACTATAACCAGGCTCTATCTTTGGCTAAGCCATTGTAGATGAGTGTCTGTTACCTTCAGCCAAATACAGTCCTACCTGGCTCATATGTTCTGGCAAACTCTGGGCTGGAGCATGGGGCCCAGGCCTGAGAATCCGGGAGTTGATTCACAAAAGGTAGGTAAACACCACATGTCACACCGGGAGACAGGTGCAGTCCCCACCCAACAAAGACAATAGAATGAGGCATTTTGGAAGCTAGAGTTTCTTTGATTTAGGGCCAAGTCCAATCATCTGGATCGTTTTTATTCTTCTTCCCCTATCATGGAACTCGCTGGGACACAGAACATCTCATTTCTAGGTCTAATTACAGGAACTGCCAACTGGGAATGTCACAGTTTGTTCAACTGTAAAATGCCTTTGAGGCCAATATTGGTTTGGTGGCGCTACCATAAAACTGGTTTTAGTTCCCAGCTCTTGATACAAGAGTTTCTGAGACCCTTGGAATCTCCAATGTGATGATTGCCTTTTGCATGTTGATGAGGCAACTGGTGTTTGGGGGTCCCCAGAGAGCTTCAGGATGGAGGCTGGTCACCACCAGACCAGGGCATGACTAGAGGATGGGAGCTTTCAGTATTTGCCCTGGCCTTCTAGAGGGGACAGGGGCTATGATTTCAGCAGTCTTGTCTTCATAAGGCTCTAAAAGATAAAGTTCAGAGAGGTTCTGGGTTGGTGTACACTTCTGCTTGCTGGGAGGGTGGTGTACCCCAAACTCATGAATTCCATGAGTTTGGAACCTGTGTTTGGAACCCCTCTGCACAATGCCCAGTGTACCTCTTCATCTGGTAAACTGGCGGAAGATGACACGGCATCTGGGGAAATGGAGAGGAGGAGAAGGAGGAGCACAGGGACTGTCACAAACCTTGTGACTCACTAGCCAGTAACCTGGCAGCCACTCCCAGCTTTCATTTCAGTTTCCACAGCAATTTAATAAACAATCTGCACTGGTCCCCACAAAAGTTGTCAGACTTAAAAATGGAGTCACTCATGTCAAATGTTGACAAAAAAATTAAAGAAAGCAAGCCAGAGGTTAGGAAGGTAGCAACCTCATGCTGCTATGTCTAATCACAAGAACACTCTTCCAGAGTTAAAACCTTGCACAAAGGCCACCGTGACCTTAGACAGAAAGATACTTCTGACTAAAAAGAACAAATAAAAAATTTTAAAAACAAAAAAATAACACTTCTGCAAGGACATCCGCCCAGCAATAGCTTGTCCAATCTTGGACAGATGCCACTCTTGCTATTGATCCTTGTAGCCAAGAATATTTGTTTCAAAACAACTTATGTAACCCTCTTCATTTTATCCTTAAAAACCCTGTCTCCTGTTACCTCCCAGAATATGCAGTTTGCAATGGTACATGTACTACCATTGCAAAGTTCGTTTCTGAATAACCTCGTTATCTCTGGAGAACCTCTCTTCATTTGTCATTTCAGGCTGTCATCCCTCTCTGCCTAGTTTTTTGACATTGCTGGATGTTCTGGACAAGCCGTTTGAATTTTCTTGAGTCTTTCTTTCCCCAGGGCTTTCTGACCTTTAGACTGACCTTCCCCAGGAGGGCTCTTACTGAGACACAGGTATCAAAAGGTTCCACAGTGGTAATGAAAGTAACAAGCTTGCGATAATAATAAAGCCAACTGGACCATTCCTAGAAAGGTCTAAGATATTATTTGTCTAGCTGATGAGAGGATTAGCGTGAGCGAGAGGGTTTGCTGTGGAGCATGGCAGTTGATTAACTTGGATGCTGGAGAATTCCCTGCGGCATGAACTATTTGTTGTGGGGAAACCTTGAGTAAACAAGCCATGGGAAGGCAGGACAAGCGATCCATATTTTATTCCTAGAAAAAGCATCCTATTTCTTGTTTAGCTTCTTTAATTGCTTTATGAGCAAGATGGTTTTTTCCCAGACTGAAATGTTTTAAATATTGCCTGGATTTAAAATTGGCCAAGGAGGTCAGTACTGCCTGACCCAGCTTAAATTTCCAAAGGACCAGTCACAAGGATGTTGTGCATAGACTCAGCTGGCTGCATAGAGCAGGTTTTATTTTCAAAATGACTGTTTCATTTCAGTCCATAAAACCTACACTGGGAAGGGGAAAGAGTTTTTTTCTTCTTTTCTTTTTTTAATAAAATTAACAGGGTGCCCTTTCCTATTCTGTCTTTGGTTTTCTAATAAGAATTCAAATTTGGGGCTGCCTTTCCGGCCAGGTTCCCTTTGACTGGTAGCCTCAGCTGTTGGGAAATAGAACTTGAACTTGAGCACCCAACACTCCTCAGTTCTGCTGCTTACAAGCTGTAACTTTGGTTATTTCGTCTCTGGGATTCAATGGTCAGATGAGAACAATACATAAAATGCTAAGTTCAAATTGACCTACGGGTTGGGTCAATAAATTTTTAGTTCTCTTCCTTTCTATCTGAAGAAGTTTTCTCCCAGAGTTCTGCTGCTCTAAATGAAACTTGAACCTGCTACATTTAGTCACTCTATCTATCGTGTGTCTATCTACCTACCTATCTATCATCATTGATCTATTACTTCTTCCCCTTTTCTATCACCCAAACTTATTCTTCCTGTATCCTGTTCCATTAAAGGTTTCCTGGACATTTGGAACTTATTGGATCACTTAATTCATGGGAATGGTTATAGACTTAGAGAATAAAACTTTTAAAGCAAGTTAAACCTTTGTGCTTTTGGTCCAAGTTTCTTAAATTTGCTTTAGAAAGGGAGTTGCATATCTTGGGCAATGTTTTATGGTTTAGTGAGAATAACAAACAAATTGGTGTGGACTTCCCCGTCCTTAAATTCAATGAATCTAAATACATAGAATACTTTTCCATACTTGTATTTGACCTTGAGGAAAGGTAATGGTGACTATGGTAAGGATAGTAATGATGTTGAGAATGACAACAAGCATCATGTGCCCAAAACTACACTCCTGCAGTACCTCATTTTGTCCTTAAAAAATTCTTTGAGGCATGTATTATGACTTTATACATGGAAACACTGAGACTGAGAGAGGGTAAGTAGTTTGCCTAAGGTAATACAGCTCGTAACAGGAGGCACCAAGATTTGGAAACCTCTTTGTTTGAATCAAATTCAAGCTGTTAATCTCTACCTTCTTCTGCTGGTCTATCAGGAAAGAAGGTGATGATTATGATGAGGAAGAAGATGAAAGAAAATGACCATGATGATTATATCATTGAATATTTATTGAACTTTTACTATATGTCCACCACATCTGTGGGCACACAGATTTAATCCTTACACAAACCCAATGAGGTCAAAACCCTTATTACTTCCTCTACTTTTTTTTGCATGTGGATATCAAGGCACAGAAAGGAAGTTGGGGAACTTGACCTGTGGCTGGTGTGTGGCACACCAGAAGTCCAGTCCAGGCACTCTGGTCTCAAAGTCCTCACTATGAATTACCCACACAGGAGCAGACTGTCTTGCAGAGACAGAAAGTGTTGCTGACTGGCCTGTGGAGTGGACATCAAGGTTGTAGGGTAGGTACCATTGGAAAACAGCATGCACATATCTGCTCATGAAATCATCACACAGAGGTATTTTGTAAACTCTAAAGCACAATAGTCGACACCACAGCCCATCCTCAGCCTGGCCTCCAACACACCCAACAACAGCTCTGTCTCCTAGCAAGACCCGTCAGGCTGATCTGTCAGGAGAGCTTCCTTGCTCATTCTCTTAGAGCTCAAGAGCCAGAATTGCAGGCCCCAGTGTCCACAGGGGGCCAGGGGGATTACATGATTTAGTGAAATTTCTGGGCAAGAAACAAAACTATTGTTCACATATTAAATCTGTAGGAATAATCTTCACTTCCTGTAAAACAGTATGGCCACTTACATTTTAGGCACCCTCCACGGATCTTTGTGATTGAAGCTTTGGTCTGCAGGGTGGTGCTGTTGGGAAGTGGTGGAATGTCTGACCTAGTCAGAGGCCTTGGGTCACTGTGGTATGAGGTATTCCTTGTGCCCCTTTTGGGAGTTGTGATGGAACCACTTGGTGGTTCTCTCAAGAGGGCTGCTATAAAAGGAGCAAGCTGGCTTCACCTGTTCTTTTTCTCTCTGTTTCTGGCTTGAGATGTGACTGCTTACTCTTTCACACACTTCAGCCATGATGTGCTGGGCAGCTGCCATCCTCACCAGAGGCCAAACAAATGAGACCACCTGTTCTTAGACTTTGAACATCCAAAATTATGAGTTACATAAACCTCATTTTCTTCATAAGTAAACCATGTCAGGTATTTCACTCTGGTGATGAAACGCTGTCAAAGACAGGAGTGGTGGAGATCAGCTGTAAGAGAATGAACTCTGGACCCATCAAAGTGGGAAGTGGTCACTCAGCAATTATTAGTATGAGATCAAACCAAACTTTTCAATGTGAGCAATTATTATAAGGAATAATTAAGCACATTAGAGATCTGAATAGGCTTAAGGACCACAATGAGATAATGCTCAGCTCTTAACTACTAATGCTGGAGGAACAAAGGAGGGAGAATTGGGTCGTCATAGCTTAGAGCAGCTATATTCAATATGGTAACCACCAGCCCCATGTGGCCATCAAGCACCTGAAACATAGCCAGTCCAAACAGCAAAGTGTATGTAAGTGTTAAATACACACTGGATTTCAAACACTAAGTCTATAGAGGTATATAAAATATCCCATTACTAGTTTCTAATATTAATTATATGCTAAAATGACAATACTTTAAATGAGTTAAATAAAATTTATCATTAAAATTATTTTTTTTCCTGTTTCCTCTCTAAAGTGGCTACTAAATTTTTAAAAATTGCATGTAAATTGCATATGTAGCTCTTAGAATACTTCTGTTAAGACTGTATAACTTAGAAGTTCACAGCAGAGGCCCCATGGACCTGGACCAGACCCCTGAAGATGAATATGTGCTGGCTGTTGCTTGACTGTCAATGATTGGAAACAACCAGCCTGCGTGGGTATGTGGAAAAAACACAAACCTGACCCAGTACCCTGTTAGGGTAAGACTTCTTGCCTGATGACAATGACAAAGAGGAAGATTTAGTTCTTTCTTCTTCCTCCTCCACCTAGCAGACTTTTTTTTACACCTTTCCTTGATAGAAGCCAACAGGGAACTAGGTGGTAAAACAGAGAGTTCCGGAGACAGCATCATGGACCAGCCTAGGAAAGGATGTGTTTGGACCTCAGTCAGTAGTTCATCAATCAGCCTGCCAGGCTTTGCAAGAGTTACTGATTTTTAAGAGAAGTAAGATTTGTAGATTTATTTTAAGGTGAAAATTTCCTAGTTCTAACTGGCAACTAATTCAATATTTTCTAAAACATTGTGCAGTTTCAAGTCCAATCTGCAAGTTCCATTGCCTGTGATCAAGGATCTGGCACCAGGATCTAGATGTCTCAAGATCCCCTGCAGCTCTCAGTGTCTGTGGTTCTATGGCATTTGATGTGAATATGAAAGATCATTGACATTTCCCAGGGAGGGATCACTGTGGGCTGCACTCTGTGAAGGTTTCCTGGGAAGAGAAACTTGGAGTACAACTTTGGCTGCTCTTTCCTGTAACAGACCCTCCTACAAAGCCCCTGGTTGGTCATTTGAAATTTTTTCATCTACTTGCCCCCATGTGACTGCACATGTTGGTCTCACAATACAGGCATTGCTTTTACCCAAGGGTGGATGTGCATGGGTCACAAGCTGAGCTCCTGATCAGTGCTAAAACAAGGAGATCCAATGACAGCCTCTCCCAGCATCCCTCGGAGGCAAAAGAGAATACAGCAACTTTCAGAGAGCGGGAGGGGGCATCTTGAAACTCTGAGGAACCATGGCTGTTTATTGAGTTTGTGTGTGTGTGTGTGTGTGTGTGTGTGTGTGTGTGTGTGGCTCATACTTAAAGGAGTGAATCTCAAAAGTTGAGTGTCCCCATTTCTAACAATTCGTGTTTGTTTAGTGATAAGGGAGGAATAAGATTATATAATGAGTATTTGAAATATTAAAATGCTAATAATGCCAAATTTAAAAGTTTAATAAGGAAGACCCCTTAAGTATGCTTATGAAAATCTAATACAGAATGATCATCAGCATTTAAAATCTCTGAAAATTGTAACCCGTTTCCAGGCCAAGTCTACCTCCAAGGGAAAACAATGGGGATAAACACTGATGGTTTTTCGCTCCTTGCTTTAGCTCCAACTAAAGTTGCTGAGTTGTGCCTGTGGCTGGCATCCTCCAAGGATCATTGTGATGGAAGACTTGCAGAAGCACTGCTCCTCTCTGGACATTCGCTGCATCCAGCCATCTCCACTGAGTCCACTTAAGGAGCCTTTCCAACTTAAGGAGTTCCTGTTAAGAATCCCTGTAGCCCCTGATGGCTGCTTATGACTTTTCAGATGTCGGTGTGTGTTTTGGTTTGTGCCCCGTGTCTTGCCGATTGATGGGGGGCTACAGTAGTCCTCACTTTTCCATGGTTTTGCTTCCTGTTGTTTCAGTTA
Organism: Ictidomys tridecemlineatus; assembly: GCF_052094955.1. NCBI lineage: Eukaryota > Metazoa > Chordata > Mammalia > Rodentia > Sciuridae > Ictidomys > Ictidomys tridecemlineatus. The sequence continues at coordinate 11,193,745 of NC_135485.1, forward strand.
CCCATGGTCAAATGCAGTCTGAACATGTTAAATGAGAATTTCCAGAAATGAACAATATTCATTTATTTTAAATTGCATGCGGTTCTGAGTTATGTGATGAAACTCTCCTGCTGTCCATCTTGGCCACAAATTATCCCTGTGTCCAGGGTGCCCACACCATGTATACCATCCTCCTGATAGACATGCAGAAGTCATCTTGGCTATCATATCCATTATTAATGTATTCCAATGCTTGTGTTCAAATAACCCTTATTTTATTTTATAATGGCCTCAAAACAACAGAGTAACGATGCTGGCCATTTGGATATGCCAAAGGAAGTGGTCTAGGTTTTATTCCATGTTAAAAGGTGAAAATTCTTATTTCCATAAAGAAAGAAAAAAATCATGTGCTGAGGTCACTAATACTGGTAATAATGAATCTTCTACATATGAGAGTCTGAAGAAGGAAAAAGAAATTCAGGCTAGCTTTGTTGTCACTCCTTATGCTGCAAAAGATAGAGCCATAATGCATGATAAATGCTTATTTAGATGGGAAAGGCCTTACATTGGTGGGTGGAAGATGTGAACAACAACAACAACAAAACCAAAACAACATGTTCTAATTGATGGCAACATGCTGCACCAGAGAGCATAGAGACTTATTGTTCTCTCATCCACTGGGGCTCTTGGAACATATTCCTGCAAGATTGGCCGTGGAATGACCAGTCACTTTTTGGGTGGCTTGGGATAGGCTCCAGCTAACAGAGGAGTCCTGTGCTGGGTGGTGGCAATGCCAACCAGCTGAGTCCCATCTTGGTACAAATATAGATTCAAGAAGAATATAGAGAAGTACTTCGCTAAAGAAAGAATGCCAGGGTCCCACTATCTCCCTTGGGGGCATACCCCCAGTGACCTAAAGACCCTCCAGTAAGCCTTACAGCCTAAAAGTCCCACCACCTCCCAATGGCACCAGGCTGGGATCTAAGCCTTTCTTGCACTGGGCCTTTGGAGGTGTCCAATCTCCAAACTACAGTGAGGGTTTTGCCTTAAGGTGTGTGGAAGAGATGTTACTTTTTTTTTTTTATTAGTTACACCTGACAGTACAATAATCTTGACATATCATACATTTGAATCAAATGGGGTATAATTTCTCATTTTTCTGAGTGTACAGGTTGCAGAATCACATTGGTCATGCAGTCACGTATATACATACAGCAATGGAAGGGCAGTAGAATAAAAAAGAGATGTTACTTTGAAAAGAGTTTTTGCATCATAGTGTTGGGAATTCAAGTCTCAGTACAAGGAACGTGGGCTTTACTGGGAAATAGATTTATTTTTGTCTTCAGACCCTATTTTATTGTTAGAATGTGTGTGTGTATTGGGGGGGGGTGGAACCCACTAGGCTAGTACTCCTGACTGCTCTCCACCCACCTTCCTGGGCTATGGAGTGTCTTACTGGTTGGATGAATTCAAGAAGGGACACTTGAAGCAACCGCTCGCCCTCTCCTGGCTCCTGTGAAGGCAGCACACCTTCTGCTTGGTGAAGCCTCTCTAGTTCATTTAGGAAGGCTGCATGCCTGCAGGTACAAGCCACATTCTCCACATCAGCGCGCTGTCAGTATAAGGATGAACGATGCCTTGATGTCCATAAAATGCAACCAGATCAAATTCTAAAATGATTCAAAATTGGTAAGGAATGCCTTTGCTTTTATTGATTGGGATCCCTCCACTCCAATACCTAAGAATCATCATTCATTATTCCCTCTTTACCTTATTATCCATGAGGAAATGCACATCCAAAATGGTACAGCGGTCAACTTCAGTGCAATCATACACAGAAACGGGTAAATAAAATACAAAGGAATTGTGATATGATTTTTTAAATTTTTCTCAAAAAAAGATCTAGCAAAATCATTTGTCCAGGTGTGAATAAAACAATTGACTCTCTTTGTTCTGGTCTCAGTTTCTCTTCATTTGCTTTCATTTCTGTTGAATCTCACCAGTTTGTCTCCTATTACTTTTGTCCCAGGTCAGCCACCAGGCTATGTGCGTGTCTTGGGCTAATGACATAAGGTGAGATGACAGACCAAAACCTTGATGTCTGCATGCTACTAATTGAAGTTGGATTTTTAACACAGGAACTGCGTGAAAAATATTTCTTAAGAGGCATTGTTCCGGAAAAGGGACCCCTCTGTTTTCAAATGGCCCTGCCAGTCTCATCTCTGTGAGAGTTCGGCATCTGCCTTTCTCCCTTTGAGTCTGGTGAGCATTGTGCTTCCATTTCGTTCCTCTCAACGACAAGACCAACCTTGATTAAGGTCTGATCTGAAAATGGATTCCTCAATCGAGCAGAAACTGAGATGCTATTAAATCGCCAGTAAAACTGATGAAACACACTTCCCCTTCCCCCATCACAGCAGCTGGGGTGTCACCGTGTGACTGACTTTTGCCCACTGTCATGGAATTTGCAAGTTCCCCTCCTCGAGCCTCATATTTTTCCATCCACAAGGCACCAAATATAGGTTCTCTGGCTTCTCAGTCTCCTCTTTCCCTTGCTTTCTTTCCAAGGAATCAGGTATCCATGGAAACTACTAAGATTAATACTCAAAATAGAGAATCATTCATTTCTCTCTGAACAATACAACACAAATAAAGATTGTTTTAGGAATAATTTGAATTCTTGCAGCAAATTGGAAGGTGCCATCGCAGAATACAGATGGAACGGAGGAGGCCACCCCTCTGAACGCTTTCTTGAACATCTAAATTTAAAAATCACGGGAGGCCAGAGATAGTACGCTCATCACACATAAAAACATGAGCTTTAATAAACACCAAATCTGATCACTTAGTGAGTGTAGGATTGGGTCTGGATGGAATTCAATGGAACTAGGATGCCATGCATATTTTTGTGATAGTGGTAACCCAGCTCACAATCCTGTCCTACCTGGCTCTGTATCTGGAGTGAGCAGCTACAGGTTGATTCTAGCCTGCTCTCTTGTTTCACATTCATCATGGTCCACATCACTACTAGATACCTTATTCTTTTGGTTTTTTTTTCTTTCCCAGCAAGATTCCCTGGGAGCAAAATTCTGAATGGTATTATTCACATAGATTTTACACTTTTTAAAATACTTTTGAAATTAAGATGGTCTTAAGGTGTTAAATACATACTCTTGCCTTTGTTCATTTTATTTCTCTACAGAAATAGAGTTTTTTTTAAATATAATTGCAATTTTGTTTTCATATTTAAAATGTAAGTGGCCGACTTAGGGACCTACTGAAAATGTTCTCAGTTGATTGTCTTGGATTTTCCAAAGCCCCCTCCCCCCCCAAAAATGACAATTGTTAATCTTGCTAAGATGGCAATTCTTCCCAGATTGATCTACAGATTCAACAAAATTCTCATTAAAATTCCAGCTGGCTTCTTTGCAGAAATTGGCAAACCAATCCTAAAATTTGTAGGGAAATGCAAGCGACCAGAATAGCCAGCATAATTATGTAAGAGAAAAACAAAGTTGGAGGAATCACACTCCCCAGTTTTTAATCTTACTACAAAACTATAGTAATGGAGAGAGTGCGTGATGGCATAAAGATATACTCAAAGATCAATAGTTCTGTAATATGGGGCCTAGAAAACAAAGAAAGACAAAACAGAGAACCCCTCACATTTGAGTCCCTCATTTTCAATGAGGATGCTGTGTTATTTAATTTTAGGTGTCAACTTGACTAAATTAAGAAAAACCCAAGAAGCTGGTAAAACATAATTTTTGAATGTTTTTGTGTTCCCAGAGGAGATTGGCATGTGAATTGGTGGACTAAGTGGGGAATATCCACCCTTGACATTGGTGGGCCTCACCCAATCAACTGAGGCCTGGTTAGAACAAAATGTCAGAGAAAAGGCAAATTTGTTGTCCCTCTTCCTTTCCCCTTTGGGCTGGGGCACTTTTCTTCTGCCCTTGGACATTGTAACTTAAGGTTCTCAGGCCTTTGGACTCTGAGATTTGCACCAGTTTTGGCAGCTCCCTACCCACAGCTGAGTTCTTAGGCTTTTGGCTTTAGAAAGAAAGTAACATCATTGGTTTCCCCGGTTCTGAGGTTTTCAGACTTTAGTGAGCCCCTCTGTTGGGATCCCAAGGTCTCCTAATTGTGAAGGGCATTTTGTGGGACTTCTGAGACTACATAATTGCATGCATCAATTCCCCTAATAAGTCCTCTCTCAGAGTCTCTATTTATAACTCTATGTCCTATCTCTGTCTCTCTAGAACACTTCAACTAATACAGATACCAAGACAATTCAATATGCAAAGAAGAATTGTTTTTTTTTTTAATAAATGGTGCTGATACAACTAAATGTTAACGTACAAATGATGGAAGTTGGTCTTCTACTTTATGTCTTTTATAGAAGTTAGCTCAAAATTTAAGTACTAAAGGTATATATCTCTTAGAAGAAAACACAGGCATAATTATTTGTGAACTTGAACTCAGCAATGGTTTCCACAAATGACCAATAAGCACCAGAAATAGCTCAATATAAACTGTCAGAGAAAATGTGAATCAAAATCACAATGAGATGCAACTTTACACCAAAGAGGATGATGAAAATAAAAACAATTAATAATAACAAGTGCTGTTGAGGAGGTGAGAACCGGGAAGCTTCATACTGCTGATGGGACTATAGAATGGTGCAACCATTTTGAGAAACTGGCTGGTTGGAGGTTCCTCAAAAATTAGACATAAAGTTTCTATATGACCCAGAAATTCTCTTAGGTGAATTCAACAGAAATAAAAGCATATTTCCAAATGTTTTTTTAAAAAGTTTGTATGAATGGTCACAGCAGCCTTGTCACAATATTTCAAAAGCAGAAACAAGTCAAATGTCATCAGTTGTAGAATGGTGATGTGGTTAGAGTGTTTGACCCCTCCAGAACTCAAATTGTAATTGCTATTAGTGTTGGGAAGTGAGATTTTTTTTCCTTTTGCCATACTGGAGATTGATACCAGGGTTGTTCTACCACTGAGCTACATTCCGAGTCATTTTTATTGTGATTTAATTTTTTTTTTTTTTGAGACAGGATCTAAATTGTGAAGGCAGGCCTCAAACTTGAAATCCTCCTACCTCTGCCACCTGAGTAGCTGGGACTACAGGCCCAGGGAGGTGGGATCTTTAAGAAGTGTTTTGGGGAGTTGGAGTTGTAGCTCAGTGGTGGAGCACTTGTCTTATGTGTGTGAGGCACTGCATCTGATTTCTACCACCCACATACAAATAAGCAAATAAAATAAAGATCCATCAACAACTAAAAAAATATTTTTTTAAAAAGTGTTTTGGTTGTGAACACTCATGTGCACATGAATGGAATAATGCCATTATTATGGGAGCCGCTTCACCGGCTCTTGTTCTCCCTCTCCTTTCTCCACATAAGGTGTCCCATGAAGGCGTGTCAGTATTGGGCTTCCCAAACTCCACAGCTGTGATTAGTAAATTTTTGCTCATTATAAATTATCTTGTCTGTTATATGCTGTTATAGCAGCACAGAACAGACTAAGTGAACTGTCCACAAAATGAAATAGCAATAAAAGAAAAGAATTATTGATACATGCTATAAAATGGATAAACCTTGAAAATATGCTAATCAAAGATACCAGTCACAAAAGACTTATTATATAATAATTATTATATTATTATATAATTCAATTTATATGAAATATCCAGAATAGACTCCTAAATGAAGATTAAAATATGGATTAGTGATCACCTATGGCTAGTGATAGGATGATTGGGTGGGGAGGGGAGTGATTTCTAATGGGTATGGGTCATGGGATTTTGGGGGGCTTGATGAAATTGATTGTGGTTATGGTTGCACAACTCCACAAATGTACAAAGCACATTGAATTGTATATTTTAAATGTATGAATCTTATGATATTTACTCCAGGAGAGCAACAACCCCTCCAAATAATGATTCTATATTCTGTCTAGTAATTACACATATTTTCTGCTTCATTATAAAAGGCCATTGACACAACATTAACTTTCATGAACACTGGGTGTGGTCATTTAATGAATAACTTCTAGGACTGGGTCTGCCTGGACTTGAATGGAACTGGGGTTCCATCTTGTTCGATTGGTCAAAACTCTAGTGAGAAGAATGATGATGACATCAGCTGTAGCTTTACTATGTGTCTGCTAGCTTTCCAAACATTTTCTTTTACTTGTACTAATTCATTTAATTCTACATGTTTTTCCACTTTAATGGATAATCAAATAAAAATGTTTAATCAAAATATTGGGAAGAATAAAAACAAGCGTGTTAATGCTCTAAAAATTTAGGAAATCTTCAAACACCATAATTAGAAGGAAATTCTTAGTTTCATTTTTTATCACTATCAAGCAATAAAGAATTTCAATAAAAATTAATCTTCAGCAATAAATTTTACAAGCACAAACAAGGATAAAAACAAAACAGAAAACACTGACAATAGCAACATAAATTAATTAATTTCTATATTATTTTGAAATGAACCTACCCATCATTGTAGAAAAAACATGCTCAAAAGTACTCTGGGTCATGTTGTTATTATAATCACATGATTATGACTATTTTTTTCTGACTTTCCTAGTACTATAATCATGCTACCAAAACTGCTACAGAACCCTGGGGTCAGGGGGAACAGAATCATTTCAAGTTTACTCAGATACAGTCCTGATAGCTGAATGGGACAAAAATAGACAAAAGAGAATTATAGCCCAATTCTATTCCACACACAGACACATGCAGCAAATGAAATGTAGCAGCAAATATAATGTAGCACTATATTCAGGGAATAATTTAGCATGACCAGGGAGAGATTAACCTGGTAAATTTAGGAAAAAAATCAGCAGAATAATTCCTGTTAATAGTTCAAAAGGTAAAGTATATTAGATCATCTCCTTAGCTGACAATATAGCATTTATTAAAATTTAACTTCCACCAGTGATCAAATTTTTTAAAAATTAGAAATGATTAGAAGATGGTTCTCCTTTATACATCACGTGATTGGCAAAATCATGTTAAAGGAAGAAATACACCAGAATCAATTTCATTAAAACCATGAATGATGCAAAGATGTGGTCAGCACCACTGCTATTTAACACAGTTCATCTTGTAGCCAGAAGTGAAGAAATGGAAGCAAAACACAAAAGCTGGAGAGAGCTATAGGAAAGGAAGAGAGAAAGTTATCAACATATACATACAAATCAATTATTTGCTCAAAACAGAAGAGAATAGAATGAGAAACTGTTAGAATGAATGATAAAATCCAGACTGGTTGTCCAATTGGGAATTTAGTACATAGAGATCACAACCATAAGCAGAATAGAATGGAAAATTTTTCATTGAATTTATGAACGGTGGTTTCATTTTTCTTATTTTCCAAATAGCATAGATGTATTTGTTTTGTTTTTCTCTGATGCAATAGTTACTTAGGAGAAATATTTAAAACCATAAGTGGTTAAAATTTTCTGCTTACATTTCTGTTAAAAATTTTTGGTTTATTATTGTGATCTGACTATGATACCTGAACAACTACTGTATTGGTGAAATATTTTAGGTCTTCTTTGGTCCCATTATTTGGTCGACAATTTAATACGTTATATTAAATGTGCATAGTTATTAGTTTATCTAAAGAAATATGTATCTATTCTTTTAATCTGATTAGTGACAATATTTAATTTTCCATGTCTTTACTATTTTCCTTGTTTAAACAATGAAACACTAAAATAATGTGTTACCATTAACAATTGTGCTTTCATCAAATTCTTGACTTTGAATACTTTTGTTTTATGTTTTGATGTTGGGTTGCTTGGACCATAATGGCAACTTTAGTCAGTAGAAAGTTTTATAGCTTTTTAAACCACAAATTCTAACCTATCTAAAATGGATCTTTTTAATTTTTATTTTTTTGCTTTATACATAACTGATAAATAATTTTCCAGTCTTTTAATGTTGATAATTATGAATCACTTTTTTTAATGAATGTTTTCTTAATTGATGAATACTGATCCTTCCTGCCTCAGGCTCTGTTTTGTGTTTGGTCTTTTAAAAGGTCTTTTAAAACTTTGTTTATCATAGCTATTACTTCTCATCTAGTGTTTTCAATTTTATGTTCTTGAGAATTTATCTTTTAATGTATAAATAAAATATTTGTATAAATATATAAACATTTATATAATATATTTATATAAATATTAATTATATAATATTTATGTTCCATTTATACATTTGTATGTATAAAATATATTTATTTTTATATAGATGTACATATAAATAAAACATTGATAGTAATAATTCATCATATTAATTATTTCTCATGGGTTACATGTTTTACATATCACATTTAATATGTGGCACATTTCATTGAGTAGGAATTACTTACTACAGATAAGGCAACAGAGAATCACAAAGGTTACCTTGTTCAAGGCCATACAGCCAAAGTTGGGGGATGGACCTGGGTCTGACCTCCAGAGCTCAGATTCTTAACCCCAGCTCCATTTTGCCTTCAAACATGTCTATTAAAAAAATGGCTTCAAGTCCTTTTGTTTAGTAAAGAGATCAATTTTTAGTTCTTGATTTTAATAATAATTTTCAGTTTTCTTCTAGTGCTTTTATTTTCCAAATCCCCAATTCATCTGAAAATTATATATGAGAACTAAGGTACAGATATAAGATAACTGTTCAAAAATATATAGCCAAATATTAAAACATTATTCAATTTCATCTTCTCATAAATGTAAAAATCTCTAAATTGCATAGGTGTGTTTCTGAACTTTCCCTTTGGATCAATGCCACATGTTTTACATGTCACCTTAGTATCACTTGGGGTCAGTTTCCTTTTATTACTCATATTTTGAAGAATGTTCTTGGCCATTCCTTCCGGTGTTTTTTCTCAATGATGGCAATATCAACTGTCCTTCTTTTTGGTACTCTTCTTTTTTATTTTGAAAATTAATGTGGGGCTGGGGATGTGGCTCAAGCGGTAGCGCGCTCGCCTGGCATGCGTGCGGCCCGGGTTCGACCCTCAGCACCACATACCAACAAAGATGTTGTATCCGCCGAGAACTAAAAAATAAATATTAAAATTTTTTTTTTTCTCTCTCTCTCTCTCTCTCTCTCTCTCTCTCACTCTCTCTCATTTAAAAAAAAAAGAAAAGAAAATTAATGTGGAAGGGCAGTTTTTAAAAACTGTAGCCTGATGTAATTTTAAACTGGAAGTCTTTTAAATTGAAAGACATTCACGAACTTCTTTCTTGGGAATATGAAACAATAATTCACCCAATTCTAAAAATGTGGAGTCGAGCCAGGCATGGTGGAATCTCAGCTACTTGGGAGGCTAAGGCTGAATGATTGCAAGTTCAAGGTCAGCCGGGGTAACTTAGTGAGACCCTGTCTCAGAATAAAAAATAAAAAGGGCTGGGGGTATAGTGCAGTAGTAAAGTGCTCCTGGGGTCAATCCCAACACTGGAAGAAACAATGTGGAGTCACCTCCATGCACATATTATAAAAGAAGGAAGGAATTAAGGATGGTCACATCCTCAGGAAGGAGCTTGATTAAACTTGATAATGGAGACCATTTTGCTCTCTTTGAGGAAATACCATATCCTTTCTTTAAAATACAGTCTAGCAATTACATCCCTTTGTATCTGTGCTCTTCAGGAAGAGATAAGCTACATTTCGACACTCCTGGTGAGTTACAGAAGTCCTGCCCCGGAGATTCCTCCCCTCACTGGGGACAACATTCCTCTTTATTTGTAAAGATTCTCTTGACACACTGGGCAAACGGGAAGCCCCAAAGCCCAGTTGCAGAGGTAACTGCACTGAAGTGCAAAGTGGCCACAGATGTTTCTAATTGCTCTCTTGCTTTGTGCAAAACCCACAGGAAAGTCATTAAGACAGGCTGGAGTAGCCTCCATCACCGAGGGACGGGAGGATTCCCTTGGGCCAAATGCAATAATCCTTGGCTGCCCGTGGCATGTTCCGATTGAACCATGCACAGTGGCTTTGTGACAGTTGGCATAACTGGGGAAGCTGAGTTCTCCTGAAACTGAAAGTGTAGTTGTGTGAGAGGAGGGAGGGTTTCGCCTTTCAGCCTCCACTCTGGTTCCTCAAGAGCTGCTCTGGGTCTCGTGGTTTCTAATGCTTGATTGTTCCTTGTTAGCCAATTTTACAGATTGCACTTACCTGGGTCTTATTTAGAAAGCAGTTGGAAGCCATTGGTGTAGCTGAGAAGGTACCATCTGCCACCGGTTGTGCACCAGGTTCAGATCTTACCCCAGCATCAGGAGTCCTCGGGCAGCTTCCTGAACTCTTCTGTGCCTCCGTTTTCTTTACTGCTCATAAAGACATTCCTGCCTTTCCCCCATGTTGGGTGGGAGGATTAGAATCAATATGTGGCCAGTACCAAGGACACAGAAGGTGTCAACAGAGCCTAACTGTCGTGTTTCTGCACAAGTCTGTTTTGCTATAGGTAGGCACAGGTTTTCCTGCAACTCCAGGAGTTTCCAAGAACATGGAACATTGATTGCCCAATCTGGGAGTCTCAGGAAACCAGAGTTGGTTGCCATATTGTGGGGAAATGACTGCCACTGAAGTCCTGGTGATTTAGAGTGGGGATGGCAGGGGACATGTGCTCCTAGCTCAGTTTCATCACTGGTGGGTCCCCCCTCTCCTGCCTCTGGGTGAGCTGCAGCTTCAGAAGGTTCACGGCACAATCTCCCAAGTTGCCCAAATCCAGCAGAGCTGACAGGGGAGATGGCACCTGGGCGATCCCATCAGTGGCAAGGTTTCCCACAATTCTCTCTTTCTACAAAATGAAAGTATCATCTATGCGACAGTGAACTAGCTCACAGCCTCAGAATCTGTTCCATGAAAACAATTTCACACTCGTTGGTGAATTTTTGAGGATTCCTTTGAAGGCATGGGTATTTTCATTAGAATGCAACAGTCTGCAAAGCCAAAAGAGCAAGCAGCTTCTTTGAACAAAGGAGAACTACATTGGCCTAAATCCAGATTCAAAGAAAAGGGCTCAGGGGACAGTGTGTTGCTTCGGAAGGAGACACAGAGAAGGACTTCATCAGGAACAAGATGGTTTGAGAAGTGATTTTCAGGAGATTCTTGGAAGGCTGTGGGAAAATGAGAAAGGTTTTTCTTGTCCAGGTTGTTACTGGACAAAGTTCTGGAATAAATGGGAAAAGAGAAATAAAGCGGGCTAGGGTTGAGACCTTTGAGATTACTTCAACGGTTCCCTTAATTTATGGTTTTAATAACCTTTCAGTGTCATTTACAGGTCAATAGCTTCAAGTTTAAACAACAGCTTCATTGACATCAGCACCAACAGTGTGGTTTTGTTAGTTTTTCTTTAAAGCCCAAACTCCTGAATGCTCCCAATCTTGGCTACACTGATGGATAGAAGGAGGTGATGCCAAAATTCTACAGGCCACCAGAGTCCCAGCCAAGTCCATGCCGCACCACTGTGTCACCCGCCCCACCCTATGGTGTCTTTTCTGAAGACACTCAATCTCACCAGCAGCCTCTTTCCAGGGCTTTCCTGCAGCTTGAGAGAAAGCACAGGCTTTGGAGTCCCACACCAGTTTACATTTGACCTTGCTGTTTCCTATCTGTGTCTCCTTGGATCAGTCAGTCAGCATCTCTGAGCCTCTTGTACAGAGCACTTGCCTCTCCTGCGGTTGTGGTGAAGATAAAATGAGAGGCAAGCACTGCCAGATGAGCCTGCAATACAGTGAGTCCTTTTGCTCTCCATTCTGAGTTGACACTTTGCATCTATTCAGCCTTACATAATTGCCTGCCATTTTTTTGTCCTTGTCCTGTGTCCCAGTGGAATTATAAGCACCCTGAGGTACAGGAATCTCCTAGAAAGCTTACCATGATGCTGGGCACATATCAAGTACCCCCGCCAGATTTAGATTTAACAAACTACATCACCTTTAAGCAACGTATTACTGGCTATATAATTCTAAAAGATATAGAAAAGGGAATGAACCAGACACAAATAAATGGGTTAATATATTATAGTATTATTCAATTAGTAGACCATGGTATGGAAACCAAAATCATGTTTTTAAAGAATTCTTAATGAAGTGGCTCATGATAGATTGTTTAATGAAAAGGGCAGAATGTGTACCTGATTACTCTGTACATGACTGATATGGAAATGTGTGTTAGCCAAGAAGGATAGACAGGAAGCACATGCATCAATGTATTAGTAACAGTTATATCAAGGAGGTGGAATTGTCTTATATTCTTCTTCTTGTTGTCTATTCAAATGATCTACAGTGAGCCTGGATTACTTTGCAATCAAGGAAAAAAAGCCTCATAATTCTTTGGTATGGAACACAGGGGGGATTTCCGATTATAAAATGAGTTTCCTAAGGATGCTGTAGGGAGATAGATATTGATGGCCACGTTGCTGCTGCACCTTCCCGTGTAGAACCTGTGCGGCTTGTGTTATCCCATTGCATGTATGCTCACCTCGAGGTTAAAGAGACCTGAAGGGAGAAAGGGATTCCCACAGGACTGGGCCACTTACCTATGTGTCCCTGGTCATACAGATTTTAAGTATGACCTGGCTTATTCCATCACCAGGGACGGGGAGGATCTTGATCTCAGGCATCCTCCTTGGCGGTTGCTGGTGAATGGCAGTGAGGTAGCTGTCAGGACCCCTCACCCAGGGCAGAGGACCCTTGCCAATGCTTCCACAGCCGTCTGTGCCCTGACAGAAGCCTGAACAAAGTGGTTCAGACTCAAGGTAGCAGGTTGCCATCTGCAAGCCCTGAGATTCTGAGCAAAATGTGGACCTACTCAAAGAACCATCTGGAGAATGGAAGACCTGACCTCACCTCACTGCTAGGAACTGAATGTGTGTCCCCCAAGTTTATGTGTTGAAATCCCAACCCTTAAAGTGATGGTATTAGGAATTGGGGCCTTTGAGAGGGAATTAGGTCATGAGGACAGGTCTCTCAGGAATGGAGTTGGTGCCCTTACACAACCCCCTCACCCTGAACCCTCCTCCTCTTTCCATCCTAAGAGGACAATAAAGAAGGCGGCAGGCGACCATCCAGAAGAGGCCCTGGCCTGACCATGCTGGCACCCTGGTCTCAAGCTTCCAGCTTCTCAAACTCTGAGAATCAATTTTTCATTTGTTTTGTTTTCTATGGGGGATTCCACCAGGTCCTGCTAGCCAAGCCTTCTACCGCTGAGCCACACCCCGAGCCCTTTTCTATTTTGAAAGAGGGTCTTGCTAGATTGCCCAGACAGGCCTTGAACTTGTGATCCTCCTGGGCCTCCCAAGTACCTGAGATTGCATGCATGACTGGAACAGGCTTCTGTTTCTGTAAGCCACACAGTCTGTGGTGTTCTCTGGTAACAAACTTAGATACCCACCAGGATATGGTGAAGATCCAATGTCATCAGGCTTGCTGTTCACTTCCTGCCTTGACCCACAGAAGAAAACTATGATTGTGACTCCTGTTAAACCAGTGTAGTTCTGAAACAAGAAGCACAGGCTTTGGCCCCAAAGAACCTGGCTGAAATCCCACTTCACCATTTTCTATCTGTGTGGTGAATGGCCCCTAACCCTCCTGAGCACTGGTCTTCACATCTGTAGCACGGGGCCCATGTCTGCTTCCCAATGTGGTTTTAAAGGGCAGAGAGCATGACTGTAGGTAGCGCGGTCACCAACAGCACCTGGGCAGGTAAAGTGAACTGGAAGGGTGGGCTGAGTGTGGTGGGCAGGTGAGCCCCCCAGCTGTGACAGAGCACTGGCGGACTTCACCATCCAGGGATTTGGAAGAGCAAGTCTGTTGTCCATTTTGACTTTTTAAGATAAGCAAGAAAATTTTTCTAGAAAATTCATTAGTTTTTTAACTTTGAAAATTAGTGGGAAAGTTTCTAGGCAATGTTGTAGAGGCCATTGGTGGTTGACTGGATCCTGATGGCTTTCCAAATCCTTTGGCACAGGATGTTGCAGGAGGCAGTGTATTTCCCTATCCCACTGGTGTTGGGTGTGTCTTTGTGACTTGCATTGGCCAATGGCTCAGTGTGAGCAGGTGTGTGAGTGTGTGTGTGTGTGTGTGTGTGTGTGTGTGTGTGTGTGTGTGTATGTGTGTGTGTGATTTTTTTTTCTGGCTTCTTTTCCTCCTGTTACCCACTAGGGTGAGTGCATGCCTGGGGGTGTCATTGTCCCAGAAACAGTCATGAGATGCAGACCAGAGGCAGCACTGCTCCAGGTGATCCAGTTTTATTAGTGAGAAAAAGGAAAAGGGAAGATCATCAGGTTTGTTATCCACCTTCTCTCTTAACCCACAGAAGAAAACCACAGGCCACTGATATTTTGAGATTATTGCAAAGCAAAACCCAACTCATGCGGCACCCTTGAGTTCTTGGTTTGAGACAACCAAGGCGAAGCAGGTGACTGGTGCATACATGTGCTTGATAAATGGTGGTCCCTGTGATGATTCTGATCCTGACAAGTCTTATGGGATTTATAGTAGAAGTTAGGCTTGGCTCACTCTCTGGTCAAATGTTTGTTTTGTGCTGACCTCTGAGAAACTTGAATTCATCCACCTCTGTCTGCGAGTTGAGTATCCCTTTTCAGAATACAATAAGTGCCTGTGTCCCTTAAAAACAGCATACTGTTTTTTAAGTCCTTTGGGTATAGACTCAGGAGAGTAATAGCTGGGTCAAATGGTGGTTCCATTCCAAGTTTTCCAAGGATATAGCAGCACAATTCACAATAGCTAAACTGTGGAACCAACCTAGATGCCCTTCAGTAGATGAATGGATTAAAAAAAATGTGGTAAATATACACAATGGAATATTACTCAGCAATAAAAGAGAATAAAATCATTGTATTTGCAGGTAAATGGATGCAGTTGGAGAAGATAATGCCAAGTGAAGTTAGCCAATCCCCCAAAAAACAAATGGCTAATGCTTTCTCTGATATATGGTGACTGTCATAGTGTGGTAGGGAGAGGGAGCATTGGAGGAATTGACGAACTCTAGATAGAGCAGAGGGGTGGGAGGAGAAGGGAGGAGGCAGCGGGTTAGCAATGATGGAGGAATGTGATGGACTTCATTATCCAAAGTACGTGTATGAAGACATGAATTGGTGTGAACACACTTTATATACAAACAGAGATATGAAAAATTGTGCTCTCTATGTGTAGTAAGAATTGTGATGCATTCCACTATCATATATTTTAAAAAATAAAAGCAATTTTTAAAAAAGAATACAAGAAGTGCTTGGAAAAAGAAGTGCTTCTAAAGTTTTTTTCAAATTTTGGAATACTTGCATAAACAATAAAAATGAGATGTTTTAAGGATAGGACACAAGTCTAAATACAACTACTCATTTTTGTTTCATACAACCTTATACACACAACCGGAAGGAGTTTCATACAATGTTTTTAGTGTACCTGCATATTTTCTTGTTTTGTATTGGAGATTGAACCCAGCATTGCTTTACACTGAGCTACAGCCCCAGCCTTTTTATTTTGGTCTCACAAAGTTGCTGAGGGCCTTGCTAACTTGCTGAGGCTGGCCTTGAACTTGCAGTCCTCCTGCCTCAGCCTCCCGGTTGCTGGGATTACAGGCGTGCACCCTGGCTCCTGGCAGTGCTCCTATCCCATGAGGTCAGGGTGAAATTTTCCACTGTGGATCATATCAGTGTTCAGAACATTTTGGATTTTGGAATATTTTGGATTTAGATTTTTTAACTCAGGATATTCAACCTGTATATCTACAGGAATTAATGTCACCCCCAAGTTGTACCATAGAGTAAGAAACCATTTGCTGCTTCATGGGACAGTGTGTAATAAACAGTGGTTTCACGACTTCTTCCTTGAGAAATTCTGAGTTTATCTTCTTTATCAAGATGTATAATGGAGTTAGATATTAAAGATATTGATTAAAATGATCACACCTCTCAGAATTAGTGAAGTCCAGTGGGATGGTGAGGGGAATTCTGCAACAACAATATACCTTGTAAGGAAAATGCAAAGGGAGACTAAAAAACCAAGTCCCCTGGAACCCAGATGGACAATTGACCATAACCTGAGATGCTGAGATGTCTCAGAGGTTGTAGAATCAAGATTTTTAAAGACAAATAGCTTTGGTTACATAAAAAAGTGTGGAGCAGCATCCTAAGAGGGGGAAAGCATAATCAAAAGCAAATGAGCCATGAGCACTTGGTGTTTTCAGGAAATAAGGAGGAGTGCAGGATAGAGGGGATCAGTGTGAGTAGAAAGGGGCTGAAGGTTAGACTGAATGGTAAACTGAGGCCAGGTGTAAATTGCCATGGAGGTCGTAAAGGTTTTGTTCTAAAGATGGTGGACATCAATCCCTGCATTTCCAGGGTGCACATGCCATTTACCATCCACAAGTGGGGTCTCCCTCGATGCCTTAAATCCAGGCTGACCAGTGACTGTCTCTGTCACTGTCATGGGCAATGGATACAAATGACTCAGTGCCAGTTCTGGACAATGGCGATTTATATTTCCTCTGTCCTAGAATGCTGTTCCTTGGCACACTGCCTCTCAAAACCCATCATTTGTGAGAACTCCCCAGAGGGGCTATAAAACACTCCAGTCACCAGACCTGGCTGAGCTCCCACCCAGTACCCAGCCCTGTGAGTGCTCCATCTTCAATGTTCATCTCCGTCAATGATGACTTAGTCTGATGACTCCACCTGGCACCTGCCACTCTAAAGTGCCACCCGGCAAAGGTCTTGGAAGGTCAAATCAGAGTAGTAAATCATCCTCTGGGGTTATTAAGTTTCGGATTGACTTGCTGTACAACAATAGACAGCCAGAAAAGGTGTTCAATAAATTGTCCTTGCCATCACCTGTAATAATTGCTTATATGGGTTTTACTTTGAAGAACTGATAAAAGAAAACTTAAAATGGTGAGGTGGAGTGGAGGAAAAACTGGAAAGGCTCTCAGAAGAACACTAGTGACAAAGCAGTCAGGCAGCAGTTTCCATATATTTCCTGTGGTTCTCTTCCTACTGGGCTCACAATTTCCCCCAAGAGCTGTGTTAGGGAGGTGAAGTGATGTTCTAGAAAAAAAAAAATGAAGCTATGAGTCAAGGGATATATAGAATCAAATCCCAACTGTGTCACCCATGGTAAACATAACTAGGGGTGATCTCCTAGTGGAGTTGACTCTTAGTCTCTACTCAGATGTCCTTGGCGAAGCCAGCTGTCCATCCCAAGATGCTGTGGCTGTTGGCATCTAGTTGACTCCTGCCCTGCAGAACGTCCCTCAGCTGTTCAAAATGTGGCCATTTTGCTTTGGGGCTATCACCCCCTCACACACCTCTTCAGGGTCCCCAGACAATGATGCTTGGTTACAGGTGCGCAGAAGTGGGTCTCTAGCACAGGAGGATGATTGTGCAGAAGGTCAGTGCTCCAAAGCCCTCTCCCATGGATCAGGCCCAGGAATAGACGATAGAGGTCCACAGCTTTTCTTGTCTCCCATCTCCTTCTTTTCCTGCCTTCCCCACTCCCTAAAGGCTCTTCTCCAGAGAAAATTACCCTAACAAATCCCATGCCCCCACATCTCAGATTTGTGCTCTGCTTCTAGGGATCCTACCGTAAGACCAACCATCTCCCTCCATTTCTCTTTTCCAAATGCTTTTCTCCAAAATTTACTGAGAGGATAACTTGACTTGCTTAGCACTCCATAAACAATAAATGATAACAGATTTCCTTTTTCATCTTTCTCATTCATACAAAGTGGAAAAATATGAGGAATGTTCTTTAAACGTCAAAGATCCTCAAGTGAATTTTCTATACTCCGTATAGGAACCTTTCAGAATTACAAACCAGAGAGACCTTGACTTTTTAAAAAATGTGGGATATTAATGATTACTGGAACAAGTTACTATACGAATCATTGGAAATAACGTCTAGGAGCTTGACTGGAGTTCTCTAGTGCAGAGTGAGCACCCGGGAGGGGGAAGCTGCTGCCTTTCCATCCGACTCCAGTCCACACCCCTCTACGCTTCCCATCACTGTGCCTTCAGTGGGCACCCCTGTGTCTGCCCCAGAAACCACAGTGGGTAAGGAAAGGAACCATGCTTTACAAATGCTGGCACCTCGGTTTCAGGCTTCCCAGCCTCCAGAACTGTGGTGAGGAAATTTTCCTGAATCGCCCTATCTATGGGATTCTGTTATCACGACACAAAACTAAGGCTGGCTTCCCTGCTCAGCACCGCCGCCTGTCCTCTGCCCCCAGGTGTAAAACCCAGGCAGGCTGCTTTCCAGGGTCCCTTAGCTGCAGTGAAGTGGGGCATGCATAATCAAGACTCCATCTGCCCTGGGCAGCTTTGCTGAGGCTTGGAGGATGGGCTGGCATGGGTCCTAGGCTGCTTGTCTGTAAGCAACAAATCCATTTCATGTAACTCGTTGCACCTAAGTGTGTTCTGTCTCCTCTGCCTCAGACAAGTCAGTAGCCAGGGCACAGTGGACCTGCTTCACACAGCTTTTATGATTCCACTCTATTTGGAGTCCAGACCATAAATCTAAGGTAATTGTGAGCAGATTGACACACACACGTGGTAATTGTGAGCAGATTCACACACACACACACACACACACACACACACACACACACACAAATTGCCAGATTCACTTACTTAGGTCATTAACACAGTTTATTATTGGCACATTACCAGTAAAGCATACATAAAATACAGCTGTTTTGTAACACACGGAGCCACTGTGTCTTTACATGTGTGGAGGAACATATTAATAGGCAAATGGAAAAATTAGTTCTCTTATAAAGTTTCACATAAATACACTGGAATAGTCTAAAATGAAAAGTTCCCATAAAAGAACCAGGTGAGGGCTTTACAAAATATCATACAAGAAATATACTATGAAAAGGAAGAACAGTCAACTCAGATACAATTTAAAAAAAAACACAAAAAGTTTTAGATTTATTAAACTGCCCACAAAATTAATGGATTACATGGCTTGAAAATATTTGGATCAACAGCAACTTTACAAACGCATACATTTTTTTTCAGGGTCCAACTGTCTTTCTTTACATAAAAAAAAAAAACTGCCTGGTGTCTTTGATGATAACAAGACATTTCTTGTTTCAGCTCTTGGGCTAAATCGAACCAACTCACACTCAAGAACCAATCGACATCAGTTTGACCATAAGTTTCCTGGCTGGACCCTCTTGGCTGTTGCTCAATGGGAGAAAGAGGCGACGGAAAAGAAAAATAAGGGTACATTTAAATTACTTTCCAAAAGCTGATTTTTTTCTTTTCGTTTTTTACTGAAACAAGAAACTCTCAAATGCAAGTCAAAAAGCAGAAAATATTTTACAATATTAAAAAGTCACCTGTAGTTAGGTTCGGCATATTAATGAGATCCTGAGCACTGAGCACGCATGGGCAGCATGGCCTTCGCTGGATGCATGAAAAGGAAATTCAACACAAACACGCTGATAAGACTGTGCCAGGAGATGCGCTAGTGTTTTCTCTCGTTTTAATTACCATCAGTGCCAGTATCTGTATTTCCCGTGAAGCCCTCCAAGGAAGGGTCATGGAAGCTTTATTTGGAACGATCCTCTCAATTAAAAAAGAAAAAAAAAATGCGAAAGAAAGAAGAACCAGATTGTAGTGGTTTAGAAATAGATATTTGCATGGAAAAGTTTTTTTTCTTTTTTTTTTTATTTCTCCTCCTTCCTCTCCTGAAAGTAAAGGTCTGCGTTTGGAATGACACCCCCCAGGCCTATGGATCTGGAGCCGTGGGTCATCTTACTGGGAAGCCTGGGGCGGGGGGTTTTCTGATTTGGTCTCTTGCGTGGCGGGAGGTTTACTGTTCCATGGGCTGTTGTTCCCCAGGGCGGGTGAATTGTTGAAGTCCTCTTCGTCGTCCATGCCGTTGGCCGCATCAAACTGCGTGTTTTCTAATCTAGTGATTAGCCTTTCGTCCTCGTCCCCAAACTCACCTCCCATCAGAGTTGGCTCTCCTACCACCATCACATCCTGTGAATAGCAGCTGACATTATTACAGGGAAACCTTGGGAGAGAGAGAAGCTCAGCTTAAAATAATAGTGGGAGGAGCTGGGAACCTAGGACACAACGGGGCCAAGTCTCAATGTCGGGGCCGAGACGCATATTGGATTTCTACAGGAAATAAACATCGCCTCCTGACGTGTAACAACCACGCGAGTTTATGTCCTTAGTGCGCAGCCTGACACCGGAGAACGAGCAATGCTAGCAATCTGCAGAAATAAAAAAATGGATTTTTCAAAATTAAAAAAATCCACGCTTTGAACTTGCTGACTCTGGGGACTTTGGAGAGGGCTGTGGAACCTTCTGCTTTTTCAATACCTCCAAAAATCCGCCACTTTTATGGAGGGCCCTTGGGCGGCTTTGGAGACTAGTGGCCAATAGGGACGCGCGGAAGGTGCGATTCTGCAATAGCCACACAACTCGGTTTTCTCTGTCCCAAGGATGGCATACATTTTAATTGAAGACAGAATCTCTCTTTTCTCTGCTCAGCTAGGCCCTTTTATGCAGCCAATATCCTTGACATTCTGCTACTTAATTATGGTAATTAATTTAGGTAAAGTTTTCGATAAAAACAATGTTCACACTGATTTGACAATTTGCATAGCTAATTAAGTCATTAGCAAAAACCTGCTGATTGCCAACAAGCCCTGAATTTACCATCTGTTATTTCATGGTGCCTGTCACCTAGCCCCACACAGACAACCCTGCTACCAATCTGGACAGTAAAGAGAACCAGTCTGTCCAGCTGGTACCATAAAAGGAAGATGAAGAGAGCTAATTATAATTACACTGATGAAGCCAGTAGTCATCAGAAATGGAAGTGGCTAAGAAGAATCCATCTAATCACTCCTTTAAGTACAAATTGTCCTTCCATGCAAACAAGAAGCCACCTACTGTAGCTGGGAGCCCTGCAGAGGCCACAGCTAGAGAAGCCCAGGGACCGAGCTTGGTACAAGGGATGCACACACAGGCACAGCTCTGGCCTTTTTGTTCAAAGAGGGCCATATGTGTTGATGGGCAGCCTGGCTGTGGGACAGGACACCTGTCGGGTAGATTCTTCTGGACAGGTGCTGAGCAATATTTTACTAAAAAGTTCAGTGACTTCAGGAGCTGAAACTACTGCTCTGGCCTTCCTAGGGCCAGAAAAAACAGGTCTGGGCCAGAATGTGGGCGGAGTCTCCTGGTAAGGAGGCTACATCAATCAGCTACTTGGACAACTGCACAAAA
Organism: Ictidomys tridecemlineatus; assembly: GCF_052094955.1. Classification (NCBI taxonomy): domain Eukaryota; kingdom Metazoa; phylum Chordata; class Mammalia; order Rodentia; family Sciuridae; genus Ictidomys; species Ictidomys tridecemlineatus. The sequence continues at coordinate 11,215,032 of NC_135485.1, forward strand.
GTTCTTTCCCCTGAGGCTTTGCCAAAAGAAGGCGTCCCTGGGTGGTTTAGTGGAATGCTGTCTGTGCTCAGAAGGGCCAGGGGGATCCTTGGATCCCCCTCAGAATTCCGAAGCTGCCCAATGAACAAATCTCTGAATCCCCACCTGGCCTTTGGGATAAAAAACCTTGCTTCTTGTTTTATTTTATTTATTTATTCCCCCACTCCTTTGAATTAGGTGAGATGATCCATAGATTTCCAAACGGTGTTTTCTGACTAGTTGCTCCTCCAAGTTGATAAAAAGACATATCCCTGATGGAGGACGTGCGAAAATGTGAACTGGGTCAACTCAGCAGTAAAGGTGCCGGCAGGATATGGAGCTGGGTGCTTTGAAGAACATATTTGCTAGGCAACGAAGAGCCGGAAATGACACTGACATGGAAGGAGACTCGGGAGGACTTAAGATGAGATGCAAAACAGACACAGTCTCTCTGACTGGCAAGAATGACAATGGGATTTTGGATGGAATGTGGCCACCACACAGATGTGTGGACATGACTCAGTTATCTGGGCAGCTGCCATATGACCTGGGGGTGTTCAGGATAAAAAAAGTGTTACTTAGTTACAGGCCATTGGGAGGCTGCACTTATGATGGGGAACAAAGGTAGGCAGGAAGGGTAGAGCAAGACTGACCAGAGCTCAGCAGGAGGGTTAATCTATTTTCTTGACTGGATACAGAGCACTTTGAAGGTCTTGGAAAACTCATGCATTAGGTGTCACCAGGCAGGGGGAAGGGTGTTAGAATCAACCACAGGGATCTGCCTTGGGATTGACTCCAAGGTCATCTAGAGGGGCTGGGAGGAAGGATGCATGATTTGAAAAACAGGAGAAAAACAAGAAGCAGCCAACTTAAGCGTGACTTTAGAAGAAAAGTCCCCAGCACTCCAGATGCAATCCTTGTATTAGAAAACAACCATCATGCAAGAAAAGTTCTATGAAAGTAGTGGTTCAAATCACTTCCAATGGGGAGACGTAGGACTGGGGGTGGGGGCAGTGAATCTTTTTTATTTTTCTAGGAACAATTGGGAAAGACGGCCAGGCATAGGCATTTTTAGGCATTCCAAGCTCTAGAGATATGCCACATTTACTTTACTGATTATAAAAGAAATATAGCCTTAGGTCAGATATAGAATCGTGTGTATATGTGTGTGTGTGTGTGTGTGTGTGTGTGTGTGTGTGTGTGTGTGTGTGGTATTTGCATGACTGACAGGTGGCAAGCTGTAAAAAGACTGAGAAGGCTGAGGACTTCATATGCACACAGACACTTGAGGTCACTTACAAAATCATATGCACATTTCTACTTGCTTCTTTTGAGCCTTCACACTAGGATAGTGATTCTCTGTTCTGACTGACTTTTGCGATTTGTTATCCTCACACAAAATGAATGGAGACACAATGCACATTCTGGGCTTCCTTTCACTGGGGATGTGAGCCGCATCTCCCCCACCCACATCTCCAAAAGTCCCCCCACGTTGGTAGAGAGAGTGCATTTCCTTCCCAGCTCCAGCTTGTGTGTCCCACAGAGGCAACAGTGACCATCTTAAGTAGCCCAGGTGCCCTCAGCTCCCCACAGGCCGACCTCTGCTCCTGGACTGGAGGCCTGGAGGTACCGCCAGCTTTTCCCATTTCACATCTTCTCACTAAATCCCCGTGCAAGGACCACCAACCTCTGAGGAGGACTGGAAGTGACTCCTTTCAGGGCCCCTCAATGCTTCTCCTTAAATTGGCCAGAAGGGGTCACTGCTGTTGAATGACACAGGTCTCCATCCCTCCCAGGGTTGAGGCTGCAGTTCGGGATCGCTCCTAGCCCCTGCTCATGGAGTGAGAAGCAGAATCCAAGGATTAAACCCTACTCCTGGCCACACACACACATTGCTGCCGCAGCAGCTACACCGATCATGGCTGTGGTCCATGGACAGGCAGCTACTGCCTGCAGACAGCATTTCCATTTAAATAGTAGGAGAGGGTCAGTGATTCAGTAGGTAGACAGGGTTAAAAGATGTGGTCACTACAAGCTATCCACGCTTATCACTGAATGTCCATTGAACTCGAAGACACCTAACAATCTGCACATTTTCCTAACCTGTTTGTCTTCCCCATGTCTCTGGGCCATCTGAAAGTCTTATTTAATCAAAATATTTTTAATTGCACAGTATGAGGATAATGCTGCCATTGAGCTCTCCATTTCTAGTGGTGTTTTGCCTGCATAGATTTCAAAGGGTTTTTAACCCATGAAGAACCCTCTTGACACAGGGTCCTTCATGAAAGTGCAGTTGTTGGATTGGAGAACAGGAGCATAATGCAATAGAAAAAAAATAAGTGCGCTTTGAAATAAAATGGAAAGCATTCCCACGAGACCAGGTCTATCAAAAATACACAACATGAATGTGTAGGCTTCTACTCTCGGCTTCACACCCTGGCAGCCATCACCAATGGGTGGCCACCAAACCCAGTCAGGCTGAGAATCCTTCTCAACACTGTACTCTGAGCCTGCAAAAGAGAGGAAACTCTTTCCATCCCCGGATTAGATCTTGAACTCTTCAATGTCAATGACAGCACTCAGTCATTTTGTTTTGTTTTTTGACATTGCTATCACCAGAATCACCAGTGCCTGGCACAGTGTGCCGAAGAGCAGGATCTCAGAAAACACTTGCCGAACTGACTTGAATTCCTGCATCTGTTGGTAGGCACACAACAGATTTCTCACTTCCAGAATTCTCTGAAGTGTACTGTCTTCTTTTGTTAGATGACAGTGACAAATGCTAGTTTCTCAAACTCCTGGACTAGAAAAATAAATAGACTACTGTGTGCACTTTTTTCAGTCAATTTCTGTACATTGGCCATCCTCTCTAGGCATTTTCCCGTTTAGCCAGGAGAGGGCATAGCAGGTTGGTACCTTAATAAAGAGACTCAACTTGGGATTTCCCCTCCTGAACTTCAGTGGTGATAGATATAAAGTCCTGCTCAGAAAATAGAGAACTACCTGAAGTTTATTTTGTTATGTGAGGACTACAATTCTTGGTTGTCTTAAAGTTAAAATGGCATCTTCCACTGCAGATGGCCATTATCTCTATGACCCCTTCTTTCTAACTCAGTGGCCATGGACATTATACCCCACCATGGAAGATAGGAGAACATTCCTACTGACCCAGGGAATTCTCAGGGTACTGATGGGCCTGGTTTTGTTTAAAGAGAATTAACCAATAGAAAGTGAGAAAAAGTGGGACGGGGACAGATTTGAAAGGCACATTTGGAAGTGAGGGAAATTTCTGTGTAAAAGTCTCCTCTTACACGGAAAGAGATGGGACAGGATCAGAACAAGACAGGTGAAGACGACAGAGAATGGAGAAAAGTGAGAAAGTTGGAGAAGGCAAACGCGTGTTGGCGGAGGGAAGAACAAGGAATGAGGCACACCTCTGAAGACGTGGCATCTAGAGGGCAGCCATGGAGCACCAAGAAAGGGTCAGGATTCAAATGAGAGTCAAACACCTGGTGACAGGGTGATGTGACAAGGACAGAAGAAAAGGAAAACCCACAAGGAATCGTGGAGGGGAGAAGGGACGCAGATGTTTACAGGAACAGGAGAAGTTAAAAAAGTGATAGTCTGATGCTGGGCTGGGGAATTCGGATACAGGAAGGAATTAGGCAGAAGGGACGCAGTTCGAGAAGGATGATAGGTGATAAGGACATTGCCTACAGGTTCCACTATTTGGGGATGACCCTTAGCTTTTGGTTTCAGAGTTCCAAGAGGCCCCCTTGCATGTGGCCTGTGTCCAGACCCAGAAATGAAAGAAAGGGGTCAAGGGATCAAGAGAGTTGAGACCAAACCAGGAGCTGACCGTCTCCCTGAGCTAATGAAACAGGTACAGCAAAACCTACTAAGCTGCATCTTTAGTGGCTGCAAATTCATTACCTGAGTCTTAAAATAAGACACCGTGTTGAGAGGGCCCAGTCAAATTACAGTACAGGGCCTGGGCTCTGGGGCTGGCTTCCAGGGCTCACAGGGTCTCCTATGCCCCTGTGGAAAGGCCCTAATATGCCACCAGGCATACTGTTAGGTGACATTTTTAATTAACCTTAAGTGACATATCTTCTGTCTATGACTCTGAGAGCTTTTTAATTCAGGTCCCACTGCAGTGCTGACTCTTAATATCCCCTCTGGACACCCAGTTTTCTGGGGAAGGTTGTCACGGAAGATTCTTTCCTTCTGTCCCACCCAAGTCCTTGCCTTGCCTCCTCCCCAACTTTGAACCTGCCCAGAAGGTTTTCTTTTCCTTTCTTTTCTTTTGCAGCTCAAAGAGGCTTTCATTCAAACCCCGTGCACAGGGTGATAGGCAAAGGCAAGATTTCAGGCCTAAAAGGAAAGCGAGACTTACAGGTACCTGACTGGACAGGCTCAGGTTTGCAGCCGGGGTCTTCTTCTTGCTGCCCGTGCTGTTGGCGTTGTTCCCAGCACTGCTGTTGGAAGTGCTGCTGGTGGAATTTTTTCTTTTTCTCCTTTTGGTTGTCGGTTGCCTTGTGGGTTCTGCTGCAATAAGGACGAGGGGAGAAGGATCAGTTCTAAAGCAAAAGTATCAGGCACAGGATTCATTTTTGTCAATTGAAAACAGTGGACTACTTAAAAATGTTTCATTTCTTGCAACTTTACAAAAAAAAAAACCAACAACAAAGAGAGAAAGCTGCTGATTCATTTTTAGTGCAGAATTTGAGGAAACTCTTTTCTTTTGCATATAAGAAGAAATGATTGTTATTTTATTTTCTACTTATATGTCGGCCATTTACGAATATTATTTGAGGGATAAGCTGCAGGTACTCCTTTTATAATTGCATTTAAAACATTTTTACCATTAGAACATTTTGGAGTTTGCTCCCCTGAGCCTGGAAGGACTGCTGGGATCCCTAGACCCTGCAAGAGTGAAAGTAATGGACAGTAGAATTAGTGAACCAGTGTGCAACAGCAGCACCTACTGGCCAAGTGTCACATTGCAGCCTACCTCTATGGCACCTTAATAATCTCAAGTGAGAAAAGTGGCAGTTTTCTCAACTGAGCATGTGTACTTGGGGATTCCAGAGCTCTTCAGAAATACCCATGGTTTGGACCCTGCTGTTTTATCAATGCTACTAGTTTCAGGATCTCTGGGAAAAAAAGCCTCATATGTGATATAGTCAGCATATTAATGAAGGGAGCTAGTCCTATTTAAAAAAAGATCTTATTCAGAAACTAAGAAGACCATTTTGCATCTGAAGAATGGAGCAACACCTTATAAATAAAATGTGGTAAGAAGAATGTTACTTATTTGTTTGCTATGTATAGAATGTTACTCAATGTGTTACTCTTAGTGTTTTTGATGCATCAACTATTTTATATTCATAACAACCCTAGTACATACTTTTACTTATAATCTTTGTCTTGTAAATAAGCAATCTTCAGAAGTGTTTTCCTCACAGTACTGAATAAGGTGGAAAATGGCATGTGAGTGGGCCCTTTTTCTAACCCTATTTTAGACTTGACTCTGAAAGTGAGAAGGTAAGACAGAGCAAGTTTAACTCAATGAATGGTCCTCCTAACATCTTTTTGACACACTTATAGTTCTTCTGATGGACAAGGAGAAAAATATACTTATAAGGTTCATTTATTTTCTTCCTCTTTTTCTTCTTTTTCCTCCTTCAGTTCTGGGAATTTAACCCAGGGGTGCTCTATTACTGAGCTACACCCCTAGGCCTTTTTATTTTATTTTGAGGCAGAATCTCATTAAGCTGCCCAGGCTGGCTTTGAACTTGTTATCTTCCTGCCTCTGCCTTCTGAGTGGCTGGAATTATAGGCATGCACCACCACCTGATTTATAAGGCTCACTACAAAGACTATTTATTCCACTAAGTTATCCTTGACCATGATGATCAAGAGGGGATTATATTCCTATTTATTTACCAATTTGTGTCTTTCATGAATATTTTTTTCCTTACGCTCAAAGATTTTACAT